>NC_068941.1:63334794-64541072 GCF_026419915.1 Harpia harpyja | reverse complement strand
GGAAAAGGTATAACAGCAGGGTAAGTGTAGCTGCCCTCCCTTTCTTTGGAACTGAGGCTGATTCAAGCAGTAAGCTGCGCATGACAGTTTAGCAGCTTCTGTCTGAGTTCTTTTAAAACACTGTGGGGAATACTGTCTAGTCCTTCTAATTGCTATTATTAATTTATTAAGTTGTTCCAAAACTTCTTCTACTTCCTCTTCAATTTGAGAAAGCTCCTCAAAAAAATTCTTGCAATAGAAGTCTCTTATGTGGGACTCTCCCTAAGATTCTGTCATGAACACAAAGCAAGGAATTGACTTTTCTTCTATGTATTATTTTCCATGTGCTACTACTATCAAGTCCTATTTGATACAAAAATGCTCTGTGTCTGGAAATACAGATCAGCCACTTGAAGAATACTTACTTCTTGCACTGAAGAAAAAGCACCCTGTACTCCTTCCCTTCTCTTGTGGCTACATTTAAGGGCAACTGTGTTTTGTCAGTTCATACCATTCAAGGGACTGTTTTACATAAATGCAATGCCAGGACCAGATCCAAGGTCTAGAAAATGTGCTCTCTACAGCCCACGCTCTAGTGCATACTTTTTTGGCTTAACAGCACAGACAACATTTAGTCAACTTTTATGACCAGAATGCTTTAAAGCTCCCGTATCCTCACTATATGTGCTTAATGCTTTATAGTACCATGAATTTGGAAGGCCGTAACTTTAATCCTACCCTAGAGAACACACTATACATTTTTCCTCCTTTCCTCTGGCCACTGACCTAATGGTAGTGAATCATTGACATAGAGCCACTAACAGTTTCACAAAACCAGCATCCATGCTGTAAACTATCTTTTTGCAGGACCACAGTGATATTAAGACAGCAAGTCCCCGAGCCTACCTAGGAAATCATTCTCATTCTCAAAGTATAGGTTTCCTTCTTTTTCTTCCATTATCCTTTCTGAACTTTGAATAACCTTTTAGTAGTACCTATACATCTTTTAATCTATATGATATACTGTCACATCCTCTCAGATATATAGTTATTTAGTCTCATTACGGTGTTTGCAGGGTGATTGTATTGTCTTCAGTGGATTTCAATGTTTTGTTTCAAGATTCCAAGCTATGCACTAATGATAGTGAAAACATTATCAAGGGCTGTCAAAGAAGTCATCTATAGCTATTTATAATCCATTATCACCGTACCAAATCTTAAACTTAGCAATAGTGGAAAGAATAAACTCTTTTCATATGGTCTTGATTCCACTTTAAATTATATTGGTATAAACTGGGAAATTGACTGGAATGACTGGAATTATGGTGTGTGAAATCAAGGAATTTCATATTAAAATAAAACCCATTATAGTAACTCATACAACTAAGCCTCTTTCTGGGTTAAATGGATAGATTGAAGTGGGAGGCACATAGAAGTAAGAATGACAGACCAATAAGGGATTCCTATTCTCTTCAGTAAAATCTAGTAAAACCAGATTTGAATTTCCATAAAACTCCATCATCAAAAATGCCTTTAGATATACATTAACAATGCCATTGTGAACATGCTGATAAAACAGGTATTGTATTAGTGAAGCTAGTCAAGACAAAAGATGTCAGAAAGATAATTCCTTTCCTGTGGGATGAAAATAATGAGCTCATAAATTTATCTTAGAAGTAGCCAGTGCTTTAAAAGCAAGGAGCATAAATTGTACTCGCAGGAGAGTTCAGAGAGACAGGGAGTTATTCACTCTTTTCCACGTAAAATTGAAATGCCATGAGTTACTGAGTTGTAGAGAGAAATTATTGAGTCTCCTCTTACTCCTGAAGAGCTAAGAAGACAAAGTGAAGTACCCAAGCCTAGACAAATTTAAAACCATTTTTTCATTTGCTGGCTTTGTAGTTGTTCTTGTTTCAGAAGGAGGTTGTTTTGCCATTCAGAGCTATTATTCTATATGTTTACGTTAATCTTTTTAAAAACAGAGCTCCCTTCGTGAAACCAGAATCCATGGAATTTATTAAAGCATATGACTCTCTGAGCAATATCAGTAACACTCAGAGCTACAGCTGCTAATTTTCACTCACACAGAGATTTGTTACCAAATCATAATTTCTGGAACCAAAACTTTGAGTTTAGCCATGCCATTTAATTTATCTGTGCTACTACACTCTCAGAAGACCACATTTTAATTCCTATCTGAAACTAGAAAATTGTACTTTGTGGGAATTTTTCCCTAGAAATAGGCTACAAAGTGCCAGCAGAGCCATTCTCTGAGTCCTGCTACAGCCATCATTCCATCCTTTGGTAGCACATTTTATCAAGAGTCATAAATGCATACAGCATACATACATGTGTGTACATGCCTGTATACTTTTCATACACACACAAAGCCTCAACATGACCAAAAATTAAAAGGAGGTAAAAGAAGCAAAGTCATTAATGCAACACATTTGGAAGACTGGGAGAAGCATTCCCACATGATATATGTAAGTCTTCTTACAGTTGTTTTTGTCAGAATTATTTCTTTATGATATAAAAATGCTTCTATAACATAAGCCAGATCAAATTTGTGTAGGATCAAGGTAACTCTGAAACAAACCTGAAGCATCCCTTACCAGGAAAGGCTCAAAAGGTCTTTCTTGACCTCCTCGTGCCTCAAGATTTGTTAGGGGTTTATTTTACTTTTGTATTACTTACCAGGAAAAGGATGAATTTTAGTAGCAGATATGGTTCTTCTTTCATGTCTGGAACCCTTTCTTCTTAGAATAGTAGAAACGGATACTGCTACTCTGTGTTTACAACCTGTTTTAAACAAAATGTGTTGTCCTCAGCTATAGAATTACATACAGCACTGATAAGAAAGCAAGCTGGTAAACCCCTTATTCTTAAACTTTTGAACACCTTCCATGAAAAAACAGGAAGGGCCAGATGTTTCATATTTTCCTATATGAAATTTTCTGGAACATCCATTCAGATTTGCCCCTTTCAAATTATTCCTTCCCTTTTCTATACTGTGTACCTTGAACAAATTTTGGAAGGTTATCAAAAATTACACGTTCCAGTACAGATTTGGACTCACACTGCTGACAGTGGAATAGCAAGGATGGTGTGTACTGGCATCCTAGGAAGCTGACAGGTTCTTCGCAAGTGTGGGGTGTTCATCTTTGGAAGCACAGTTTTAGAGTAAGCTCTATACCACTCAGACAGAGAAAGATAGAGCTGGGTTGAACACCTCTGACTGTTCCTCAGCACCTTGTTCATAAACCCCTCAGTCTTTCCATCCTTCTGCTGCTCTCTTAATACTGTGCTCTTGCTGGGTTGTTGCAGACGATTGTGCAGCTGTTATGGTTAGCCCTGTTCTATGATGACGGCAGTTCAGGGCTCAGCCAGCTTCTGATGACAGGCTCACTTCAATTCTCCATGACAGAACTGATTTTTATCTTTTTCTTTTGAGAACACTACAAAACTTCAGCTTTAAGAAATTCATTAAATTAGCGTTATTTAGGTCATGATTTTTTTATGAATAGCCAGTGGAGATCTAACGCATTGAAGCCCTAAGCATGCACTTTAACAGTTAATGTCAAAGGAAGCTCTGGAAGTGGTCATAAGACAAGAGAGGAAGGGAAAAGGCAAAAGGCTAATTTATCTCCTTTGTCATGGATCAGTTGTAACCTCCACCAAGTTTATTTGGATATTTTATTTTATGCACTCATGGAAATAATTAATGTTTCAGAGTGTCTCAGAGTCTGCCTAGCAGAATTTCTTGCAAGGTCTCAAGAGGAAATGAATAATTCCATATTTCTTAACAGCTTTCAGTGATACTCAGAAATTAAGAGAAAAACTACTAATTATGACTATGAATTATGACTTCTTAGCAGCTGTTTTAGGCACATAGTAATATTCTGCTGTGTTCTTTGGGCACCACTGAAAAAAAGCAGTATGTAGACTTGCAGTTAAAGGTGGCATGGTAATATATACACATAAGGAATACAACCCTTAAATCTGATTTTTATGTGCTTGTCTTCTTATCAGTAACATATTGATGTTGTTTATAATGTTATATATTATAAATTTAACTAATAAACTCACTACTCCTCTATTAACAGAAAACATATTCTAAAAGCAAATCAGTAATTAGAAGCCTCAGAAGGGCATCTTTTCCTCTCTGCTTGTGTCCATAACAATTCTGAAAAACCTGCATTTAATAGAAAACTGTTGTTTAAGAATACAGGCAGTAAATCATTAATCATCACTACTAACAGTTCTGCATTAAAAATGGGATGTTATGACTCAAAGCATAGAAAATCATACTCATGGCATTTATAGGTAGCTTTCCAATTACAAATAAAAGTCCTTTAAATTAAAGCATTTAATAGCCCACTTATAAAGACCTAATTTATACTTTGTGGGATTTTTTATATACATAAATTAGGTCTCAGAATTTGGTTCTAGCACTAAGTAAAAGATCCTGTATTTTAACCAAGATAATCTGGTAAGGAGGTTTTTTAATTGGTGGGGGGGCGAGGGCGAGAAGATTTGACATTTTAAGCAACTATTTTGCTTATTCATTAAAAATATACACATAAAATATTTACATTATGCAAAAAACCCACAGAAATATTTTGTGTGGGGGCAGTCTTCTTCCTTCTGTTCAGTTTTGATTAAAGCTAGACTCCTATTGCTCTTTCGTTACAAAACTCCCTGTGGATGCAGTAAGGATGATCAGAGGAATGGATATGGCTTATCATTTTTTTATTACCCCTGTGACCAAGGTCTCCATTTGGCAGCTCTGGACTACAAGGTGAATGGACATCTGCCTGGTAATAGCAACTAAATGCTGGTTGTCCGGAGGCATTCTGCCCACTCAGGGCTGAAACAGGCAGAAAGTCTCAGGAAATTGCTGTGAAAAACATCTAAGAGCTATTGTTTCAGGTAACAGGTTAAGTAACACTCTTTTCACACTGATGAAAGGGAGTGTGCTCCCTGTACCACCTACCTCTGACTTGGGATGAAAAACAAGGGCCAGCAGCTGACAAGCAGTCAATTTTCTGCATTGTTTTGGTGCAGAGGACTTTATCTTGATTGCTCAAAAGTCTCAAGCTCATGGTACTCCTACACCTTAATTCTTGCTTTCTTCACTGTATATTGCTAGAAGAAATACTGTAAATCCAATTTCAGCCTGTATCGCAAGTGAATTGCATAGGAAGAGCCTGTCTTGGCTGGTGAAGGCATTCTGTAGAAACAATTGTTTCAGTCTCTGAACTAAGGACAAGTTCTTTCACAGTAAAGTTTTAATCACTTGGAATAGTCAATAGTGCTGATTCAGAAATCACAGCAATATTTTCTTTGCTGAAAACAGCAAAGAGAAGAAATGTTATCTGGACTTAATTCAGCTCTGGGATTAAGAAGGCACAGCTTGGTTGACCTGTATGGGATTACACCACTGCTGAATTTAGATAACCAGTTTTTAGGACAGACACCTGAGTGCATATCTCCTCATACTTATCCTGTAATGTTTCTTGACCATGACCTAGATGAATCATCTTCAGGAAGGAAAGGGTATTTCAATCTGCTTATATTGGTCATTGGCATTTCTGCTTAAGACCTTCAACAAGGTTCAACTGTAACTGTTTTATCTACTGGAATCAGTCTGAAACCAGAAGTTCATAACACTAAGGATCATAGGCCACCAGGCATCTGTCAAAAAACCCATTTCATTCACCATCAACAAGCTTGGATTTGCATCTACAGTTCAGAGATGAGAGGTGATAGTATCAATCATCTGAGTATTTCAATCCCTCCATAAGAAGCTTTTACTATATTACTATTAAAATATTGGAGTCTAAACCACATTAATAATCAATAGCTTTGTTATTGTAAATTAATACATTTTTCATTGCATAGAAATTTAAATTCATGCAGATTAACTTTGTGTTACTCACAGTTTTGTTCATTTTCTTGGACTATTTTGTAGATGACGATTGAAATAGTAAACACAAAAACTACTGGAATCATAGTGAGCCAAACGATCTTCGTCATACACATTGGATCTGGCCATAAAATGTAGAAGAGATAAAATGAAGGAGGAAAACATTGGCAGAGGAAAGCAGCACATTCGATCTTGGTAGATTTTTGGACCATGCTTATCCCCACAGATAAAAATTTAAAACAAAAGAGATTATGCCTTTTTCTTTCAGCCTTCTTTGTTGTTTGAAATTAGGTTTCCTATCTAGAATTTAGCTTCATTTTCTTCTCTATCTATCTCCCCATGTCTGAAATACTTATACATAGCTAAGTGAATGAAAACTTTTCCTATTTGTATAAACTGTTACATGCAACTCAGCCAGGAAGAAAATGCTTCAAAGATCAACATTTATATTTAAGGTAGAACAAGGGTAATTTATATCCCCTCTTTGTTTGGATGGAGTACAGAAGGAATTGGTCCACTGTCCCAACACTGGCCTGTACTGGCATTCTCAACCTCCTGGTCTGTCTTCATATATTGGAGAAGGTAAGATTCTACATATAAAAATTTTCATATCAAAAAGTGAGGAAATGCCACCAACAGGACCCTCTGGGGAGTTCTTTTAACTAAAGCTGCCTTGGGAGAGAATCAGCATGGGACTGGGTGTAGGAGGCAGACTGCTCTTTCGGACAACAGCTGCTGCAGAAATGCACCTACATTCCACAGGGAATTAGCTCAGTAACTAGTACAAGCCAGGACTATATACCACAGAGAAAGGATGTGGGGAACTTTCCTCCCTGGTTGTTGAAAAGACCTTTCAAACTTCTTTGGCAGCTGCATGTTAATGCATACATTGGCATTGTCAGATAACTATTTTAAAAAACAGCTATATTACTATGACTCATATAAAATCAAATTACAGACTATAGCCAAACCGCTGTTTTCCTTTCCTTGACTTAGAATAGTGTAATTAGACCTACATCAACTTCCCTTGTGTTATCTTCTCCATTGAGAAGTCATCAGGTAACTGCCAATAACCCCATGGCTCTTTGAGGTAAGCACAGCTCATCCCTTCTAATTCAGAACTAAAAATATCTTTTATACAGTCATTTAGGCTCTTTTCAGAGTACTCTACCCCATCTTGTAATGACTTGTAATGACTTGTATACCAACCTTGCTTACAAAAAGCCCTGAGCACCTCTTTAGCTTTGTTTTGAAGTAAATAGAAAAAAGATGTGTTGTTAATTTTAATTGTTAATTTGAGATAACTACTTCCCAGGTAAATCACCATTAGCAAAGGGTGGTTAGCTCATAGTTTTGACACGAGTTAGCAGGGCAAGTTACAAACTATACTCCTCTCATAGCTAGACCTACTTATTCAAAAAAAAACCCTAAGCTGCCCTCTCTTCTCTAGGATTTTACCTGGCTTTAGCCAACTCCAAAACACGTATTTTTTTCCAGCAAAGGTACAGCATAAAATACATTTGCCATACAGAACTAAATGAATGTAGTAATTCAGCAATTCCCAGACGGCAAGCGTTGCATAAAGACAGGCTGGAAGCCCTGACCCTGGTCAGGCAATCAGCCAAAAAACTCCTGCAGCACAAAGAGAAATTTAAAAAGCTGACAGGTTGTCCTCTGGGAAAACTAAGCCTGGTTCAGCTGAAGATTTCTCTTCTAAGTGTACTGTAGTAAGGCTGTATAGTAGGCTATTGCAGTACAACATTAAGAAAAGTCAAACCTGTCTCCTGGTTCTTCTGCCACTGAAGTTAGGAATTTTTAAATTTACCTCCAAGACAGCAGGGTTATGCCATTATCAGGGAGGGGAGAGGAAAAAAGTAATTCCAGGTTTTGTCATACATGCAATTTGTGAGTCTGTCACCACTGAGCAAAAAAATGTACAGACACTTACTTTGCTGTGTTGCTTCTAGGAAAAAAAAGCCGCTGCTAAACCTGCTTTAAATCACTATAAAAACTGTCAATTGCCTACTAAAGATGGTCTTTTACTAAGGGATGATCAAAATTGTATTCTCTTCTTGTGAAATACTTAAATGGTTGCTGAAAGCAGGGAACTACCTACTGGAGATTTTTTGCAAGATTGGTATTTTTTCTGCTTTGACTTCCATTCTGACTCTCCTTTGTAACTTACATTCCACGTAAGACTTCAGTTGCAGTGAAATATTTATACAGTCATTTTGGTCTTCCATCATTGCTACTAGACAGGAATGATTTAGGTATTCTTCAGCTGCATTTCTTCCTTCAACTATAGAATTGTTGATGTGGATTTCCAGCAGGTAGTAAGTATTACGCTCTACTTCTTCTTTCTCAGAAACCGTAGTGAAATTAAAATATTTATAAAAATCAGTAACATCTTCTGTTTCCAGTTCAAGTGAGCCTTTTGCTTTTGGAAATAAAAATTAAAACAAAACTATTATATAATGTGGTAGACAAAGAGACAACTCTCAGAAAGAACAATAAAATAAGTTCTCTGTCTCATTTTCAAAAACATACAGTAGGCTTTTACATCATTGACTACGATAAAATGGGCAAAAGGATACCATGTAAAGTTATTCTGAACAGATCTGAAGAGTATTAATTATCTATACAAAATATATTTCCCCTGCAAATTATAGCCCCTTTTTCTGCTTTACTTCCAGCTTCAGAGCTTTTCAGTTTTTTGTTTTGTTGTCTGTTGTCAAAGGTAACAGACAAAAATCAGGCTATGAAAAAAAAAAAAAACAAGTAAAAACCATACAATGATAGAGATTTGAAGTGTACATCTAGTTGATCTGCTATCAGTTGCACAAGGTCCTTGTTTCACTTTAAACCACACAAGCTGTGAGACTTGCACAATGTTAACAAGAGGCATAGGTAGGTGAGACATCGTCAAAAGCGTTGGAGTTGTATAGGTATAACTGAGAACAGAGTTTGTCCGCGTATTTTTTGTTTTGTTATTTTCTGTACTTGTTAAGACAGCTATTTTGTAATAAGAAAGTGACACAGTTGGAGAAAAACTGCATTTCTTATATTCAGGACTAGGCCTGTTGCCCCTGTTGCTGACAATGTTAGGAGAGCAGAATTCAGAGGCATCTTCTTCCCCAAAAG
The DNA here is from genome assembly GCF_026419915.1 of Harpia harpyja. Taxonomy (NCBI): domain Eukaryota; kingdom Metazoa; phylum Chordata; class Aves; order Accipitriformes; family Accipitridae; genus Harpia; species Harpia harpyja. The sequence goes on along the minus strand of NC_068941.1, from coordinate 64,532,023 downwards.
TTTCCAGATACTTTGCATATGTATATGGCACAGAAGGAATAAGCTACTACTGCTCTGAAAATATGTGGATGTTGCTGAACTCTTCTCTGTATTGCTGTGCCAGTCCTTATTCAGTGCTGCCTTCTCTGAGATGTGCAAGACCATTTCTGATACTACAGAGTTGTGGATATCATAGACTACAAGCACAAAAATGGTTATTTCTTGTATAGCTGCCATCTGAATAGTTACCATCTTTGAATTAGTTCTTCAGATACTTGCTCACAACCTATCTATGGGTAGAGTTCCACAATGACATTTAAAAGCAAATTCAGCATGAAAACTGATCAGAAACTACAACTCCTTAAAAATAAACAAAATATTTTAGAAAATTTATCAAGACTAAAAGAATAAAGATAGGGATATAAGAGCGTTCATAAAAGCCAGATGGCAGAGGTCAAATCTGCAACAAATATTCAAAGCGGCTGCTGGATAAGGCACTCTTTTCTCACAGCACCCTCTTTCCAGACCAATACAAAGCCCCCTGAAGATAATTACATGCCCCCACCCCCCCGCCAGTTTTATACAAGATCCTCAAAGAAAAGAAATCAGCATTTTGCTACCAACGAGCTTCACTGACAGCCAGAAATGAATGCCACTGAGAATCTGGCTTAAAACCTGCATTTTCTGGCCATGCAAAGACAAGCTAAAAAACCCCCATTGTTCATAGAATTGCAAAGACCATAGAGAACCAGCAGCATATTATAACTTTCTTTCAACTACCAACTAAAAATGTGTCTTTTATGTTGTCATAACTTCAAAACTAAGTATTTCTCTTCCCCTACTTACTTTTTTTAGCTACTGACCCTGATCCTTGATCATCAACATTCACATTTCTCTTGGATTCACACTCTGTGTGTTCAGTATGGGACTGTTGTTCCCTCCTGGAGGACTGGCAAATACATGGAATATTTTGGAAATTGGAATGATTTACAATGGCCTTCAGTAAAATAGTCTGGTTTTCTCTTCTGTGTTGCACTGATCTTTTGCAAGAATTGTTAAAAGTACAAAGTGGAAAAGTGGTATTATTTGATGAACAGGTATCCATGCATGACACAATTACAGTGTTAGCTGTAAAAAAGAGAGTACTATATTAGCAAGACAGTCATATAGGACACATGGACAAATACATGCGTGGAAGCACCATGTAACAGATCCTTTAACCATCTTACAGTGAAACACACTTTCTTTCTTGAGGGTTATGGCAGCACATTGACTGCATCAACAAGTGAGAGAAAGCAAGCACAGAGTCTTCCCACAACATAGATGCTGGATTTTATTGCTGAATTGTATGAAATCTCTTGTAATACTAACTTGAATTTGTGGTGGTATCTAGTCACATTCCTGTTTCAAAGCTGCTCCGATCTGATTGTACTTGAAAAGAAGATGAAAGCACTGATGTTCAGAGGGGGAACTTAGTGCTGGAACTGTGCAGTTGCAATGCACCAGTGCAATTATGTTGTAAAATAGCTATAATCAGAACGAAAACTTTCTTTCCAATGACATTGAAACCACACAGTGAAAATACACAGAAACAATGCTGCTGAATCCTCTGATCACACCTTTCATGTTCTCTTACATTCAGTCAACAAACATGAATCTTAATTATGACCATTGGTTTTGGTATTCATAGTCAAATTTCAGTATCAAATTACTGTAGCTAGAGTGCATTAATGCAGTTCTGGCAAGTAGCAAAAACCACGTAGAATTAATTATTAATGAGTGTTATTTTAGCTGTCTTCCACATTAATGTAGGGCTTTATTGTACAAATTGTGCATTTTCACTTGAGTTAACTTTGAACTATTTTTTCAATATGAAAAAAAAATTAAGAATAAAAAACTTCTGGGACCCCAACATGAAATACATATTTATGAATACAAAGAACCACTTCCTGGAGTTAATGCAGCACTAACCTATAGTTTTGTAGCTGAGCTTCCAATTCTAGCAGTACCCTTGCATCTCTATGAAGAGGGAATTTTGCATCTAACTCCCATTATGAGTAATTGGAGCAATATGTTCATAAATCCTTATGTACAGAGAGAAAAACACAGCTTTTAATTGCTCCAGTGCTCAGCTGCAATCTGACAGCTTCAATGAGCCACCTGTGCACACATAGAAGCAGGCTGACCTCAGAAACAGTTCAGTGAAGGATTTCGGACAGGATACAGAAATAAAATCCAAAATTCAACACCAAAGTCAATTATCTTCACTTTACTAACACCACATCAGAGAGTCATAAACTCCTTATAAAACATAATAAATTGAAATGTAAAATACACATCCTATGCAGGTAAGAAAATAATTCATTTTAATACAAAAAGGAAAAATGTCAGACAAAATTTAGGGCTTGATCTTTCCATGAGGCAAGTCAAAACATTTTCCTTGAAACACTTACAATCTGATCCACGCAACCTGGAGTCAAATTCTTCCAGCTGAAGGAGGCATTTTGTGCAGAGCTTCTCTGTGGAGATGAGCCAGGAGCAGAAATTGAATGCTTATTCTGCTGTCATGGCAAGGCATGTGTGCATCTGGGCAACCAGTCTAAAACCACTGCTACAGGTCTCAAGGTCAACTAACAGTAATTCCCTACCATACCCCTTTCACCAAGAAATTTGTACATGGACTTGGGAATCTGCTGACTGTGCTGTGACAGCAGTCTATGTACAGCACTATGAAGCCTATTTTGGACTTCACACATGGCTAAACAGGCTCCAGAGCTGCCTGTAAGCCATATTGTAGATAGGTAAAAGGTATGGTATCTGAGTGGAAAAAGTTTGAATGCTGCCCTGTTAGGGAGGGTGCTTACCATCCTCTTCAAAGATCTCTACTGAGAAAGCCAATCAAATTATGACCTAGCATCAGTAAACTTAATTTTCTTGACTCACAGGACTGTGGACTTTCTAGACAGGGATATATATTATTGAACACTGTAAACAGGGCTGCAAAAACCCTAGGCTTTCCCAGAGGATTACATGGCAGACAGAAAGCTGTACCCGCAAAAGGCTTGCTCCTTACTGCAGGACTGAGAAGCACCCTCCCAAATGCAAACTTCACTAGAAATGTGGAAAGGGTTTTGTGAAATCTGAACGCAGACTGCCTGAAGAGTTAAGAGGATCACTGACATGAAACCATGCAAAGTACCTCTAGAAAACTGCTGTATATTCAAAGATCTGTAACCTGCATGCTTAATGTTAGGAAGTTCTGTGATTATGAAATTCCTTTATTAAGTCTCTATTTACAGGGTGTTGTTCCATAGAAAATCCAATTCTATTAATATGAAATTATTCACTCTTTGATGTTTGACAGTAAGGTCAATGTTTTCTTCTGGTAAGAGTCATGTCATTGTTTATTTGCATCGTCTGTGCTAGCAAATACTTTACTTCTGCATGGAGGTAAAACATTAATTATTCCAGTGTCTTAAACTGACTCATCAATTTTATGATATTCAAAACTTATGACAGCTTACCAAGTTTGTTCGTTTATAAACTATAAGAATCTATGAATTATATTCTAGTTACTGTCATGTTTATCCTTTGTGGTTAATGAAAATAGAAATGTGAATATAAGTAACCTAATCTGGATATATTTTGATATTAATTTTTTCCCAGAAAATTATGCTTCATAAATCATTTTTTTCATGGTGCCTGGGAATACACACCATTTGTCAAAGGGATGCTTTTTATTATAACATTTACCTATTCAAAAGCTTACTTAGGAAAGGATGTGACAAAACTATTTTAATATTAATTTATTTATTAATTTTTAAGAAAGCACTAAATGCATAACTTTCACACATATATTTTGCATTCATCCTAAATCCAGTATTGACCTTTAGGATCACGAAGGTGTATCTGGGATTTATGTTAAAAGATTTGTTTCACTCAGTTACACCCATTCCACTCTACTTTCTGTCAGGTTACCACTGCATATCTCTTTCACAGAAAGTATCTCATACCAGACAGTAGTTGTACAAGTATAGAAACTTAAAAAAAGACATGAGTACCTGCTCTAAAAGAACATACATTATTTTAACTACTCTCTTCACGATGAAGATAGTAAAAGTACAGTTGCGTGGAAACAGTTACCAAAAATTTTGCAGTGTATGTAAATGAATGACAAACTCCTTTCAAATTACTGCATATAATTAACTGTTTGTTAAAAATCTAATGAAAAATAACTATATGCTTTGCAAAGTTCGTATGAGTACAGCATCCTCACCATCACTTTTAGGGAAGCACGTGCCAACTTTTCAACTGCACTCAGACTTTTGAATAAATAAAAGGCTATTTTAAAAGCTCATCACTCACCTTCATGGATTTTGAAAAATTCAGGTAAACATAAAATAAACATGGTAATTATTCCAAGTACCAATCTGAAGAGTTCTGGTTTTCTCAAAAGCAAGCACATGTCACTGAAGCACTCCCATCTAGCATAGTGGTGGTAACTTCCTTCCTGGTTTAGCTTTTAACTTGGTGCAGACTTTATGCAAAATAACATCTATTCATTTCCTTTTTTCTAATAGGACTTTTCTTTTTACTTCTCGTTACATTAAGTTGTAGAGAGCCAAGTTCTGTTCTTACATTGGCATAGACGAGGATGATTCAAATGAATACACTGAAGATAACACTCATGTACTGCAATGAAAATAAGAGAAAAATTATGCATAGAAACTATTTTATTGATTTGGGGTAGCTTTGTTTTAGGAACATTACCCCCTAATGGCCACTTTCATATGCCTTCTAAACAACAAATGAATCATCTTTGTGAAGGAATTTTGTTCTCATTTGTCCAAGAAGATTTTTTAAAAATTAGTCAGACCCTCATTATAAAAATGAGTCAGAACCACATGAGTCAGATATGGAGATTTTATTGTTTTATTTATATACATATGCATTGGGTCCAGGGGGAAGATAATTGTATGTAATACAGAATCTTTAAGGTTTTAATAGACTGTTAATTTGATCACTACAACTTCAAGTTTCTGATCTGGCAAATAAGTGATGTACTGAGTACAATGAACTGAGTATGAGATGTTCATATTATCATTGCTTCTGTATTCTTAAAAGACAACGGATGTGTTTCTGATATGTAGAGAATCTTCAGTATGTATGTTACTATCCTTTACACCACAAGAAGGCTGGATAGAGCCATTACTATTCCTACACATTGTAGTCACAATTTTTCAGCTAAACTTTCCAGTTAAAAAAGTGAAGTCTAATTCTGATAACCACCATGATATTCCACAAATTCTTCTTACAGATGAGACTGCAAAGAACATTTCTGAAAAGTTCTGAATAAAAGTACTCCAAATAATGCATATGTAAAGACAAACAATTTGACTCAAATATGGAGTATATACGGTATGAAGGATTTAATTAATTCAGAAAGCTCTCTTCTGATACAGTATGTTCCCCATAACCCATTAAATATTGAGTACTACCAAAATTAAGCAATGCTGTTGAAGTTAAAATAAGAAATGTCCTGCAAACCTGAAATGGCCTTTTTGTCATCTATTTATCTCAGAAGATGAGTAAGCCAGGTGGAAGCAAATACAGTATTCATTCTATAGAAAGACTCTTAATGGAGCTGTAGTGAATATAAATTTGTTAATATGTGTTGTGGTTTAACCCCATACAGCATGTATGGAATACCCCTTTGGCTAGTTCGGGTCAGCTGTCCTGGCTGTGCTCCCTCCCAGCTTCTTGTAGACCTGCTTGCTGGCAGAGCGCGGGAAACTAAAAATCCTTAAATAGGGTAAGTGCTATTTAGCAACAACTAAAACATCAGTGTGTTATCAACACTATTGTCACACTAAATCCAAACCACAACACTATACCAGCTACTAGGAAGAAAACTGACTCTATCCCAGCCGAAACCAGGACAGTATGATATTTTAAATGTAGCACTTTTGCAATGAAAGCAATGAAACCAAAGTAAAATGAACTGATTTTTTTTGACAGTATGGTACAACAGAAGTACTAAGGATACAAAAAATCATAGGTATGAATTTAAAAAGTAAAATACACCCACTGCACAATTTATATTTGTCATCTGTTAGCAAATTAGCTCTACTTCGTGAGAAGCTGCATTGCCCCTTAAGTCTCTTCCATATCAGTTTTTATCTTTTCCTGTTTTCAAGGCTGCATGGTGTCCACCCATCCTTTCTGCCCAGAAGGAATGGAGAAAATACTGGAAAATAACAGGAGGACTTTGTCGAGTAGTATGTGTGTCTATCGCTTTCTGATACATGCAGGCTTTCATCGTTGTTGGTAGTGCCCAAGGTCAGAATAGAAATTGCCCTACAGGATCACACTTGCATTCAGCCTGATATAATAATAGCCTGTGGAATATGTTGAGTCTCAGATTCTACAGAAGGTTTCCAAAAACTCTGCAGTAAGCAGATGGGAAATATCTACTTTAGGACTATTGTGATGGCACATTTTAGTTTAGTTTCTGAGTTCAGGAGGCCCCTGTATGATCTGTCCACACGACCCCCAGGGTTACCCTAAGCTTTAGACACTATTACCCTTAGGCAGTTGTGCGCGTGTGAACTAGCTGAATCATGTGCATGTGTGTGGCCTGACCTGCCAACTGACCTGAAAAACATGAGTTTTCCTTCTTGGGGACACTCTTCCCTCCACCACACAGCTGGAACAATTAGTACCTTTGAAAACTCTATCCTTCAGTCAAATTTAGTTAAAATTGGCTAAATTGTTTAAAGTCAGCCAGGATGAGAACTGGCAGACAGATGAAGCACACAGCCACGTAGGCCACATTTCCTTACAGAATTAGGCAAAGAACGTGCTATATACCTCATTACTGCATCAAAATCGTACTGCCATGCCTCAGCAATGATGTCGCGCACCTTTAAATCAGTTTTATCCGTCGGAAGCACATCCAACTGTCACACAGCCTATTAAGCAGGAAAAATATTTTACCTCTGGATGGCAGAGGTCGCAGGTAAGGCATTGCATAACAAGGCCTGCCAAGGTTGGAGCGTGTTTGCCCATTAGAGGGCGAGTACCGGCTGCCCCAGCACTACACGCTGCCAGGGTTCTGAGAGGAGGTTAACGGTGTCACTGCAGATTTATTTCACTTAAATGGGGGTAGTAGGAAGTTACGGAAATGCTTAGCTTTGTGCTTTTGGAAGACGGGCAAGGGTACCCAGGGACAGGATGAGGCCTTTTACAGGGGTAATCAAGAAACCCCACAAAAGGGGAAACTACCTGCCCCGCCGGGAGGGGGGAGCGCAGCGCCGGCGGGGCGGCAGCCTGAGGGGAGCCGCCACACGCAGCCACGTGCTGCCCCCGGCCCTCGGGCGCGGAGACGCCGGGGGCTGGCTGGCGGTGGCGCGGGCCTCCCGCCCTGGGGCAGGAGGCGGAGCCGGCGGCTCGGCGGGGTGGAGGCGTGGCGCGGCGCCCCGCCCCGCCCCGCCGCTGGGTCCTCTTCCCCCGCCCCTCCCCTCCCCCCCCGCGTGCGCGGCCGGCCCTGGGGCCGGAGCCGCCCGAGCGCGGAGGGGAGGGGCCGGGAGCGGGGCCCATGGGGGACCCGTTAGCGCCGGGGAGGGATCGCCCAGTGCCCACCGCCTTTCCCGGCAGAGCGGGAGCGCTGGCTGTTGCCGGGGCGGAGTGGGAGGGGAGGGGAGGGGAGGGGAGGGGAGGGAGGGGGGTGCCGGGGCCTCCCTTGCGATTTTTTTCTTTCCCCGCCTCCTCCCAAGCTCGCCGCCTTCCCGGACCTTGAGAGGTGAGAAGGGCGGTCGGGGCTTGGCAGCGAGATGCCAGCCCCGACCGGAGGAAGGAGGAAGCCGGAGCTTGGGAGGGAGGCGGGGAAAGAAAAAATCGCAAGGGAGGCCCCCGGCACCCCCCCTCCCCTCCCCCTCCCCCTCCCCCCTCCCCCCTCCCCTCCCACTCCCGCCCCCGGCAACAGCCAGCGCTCCCGCTCTGCCCGGGAAAGGCGGTGGGCACCTGGGCGATCCCTCCCCCGGCGCTAACGGGTCCCCATGGGCCCCGCTCCCGGCCCCTCCCCTCCGCGCTCGGGCGGCCTCCGGCCCCCAGGGCCGGCCGCGCACGCGGGGGGGGAGGGGAGGGGCGGGGGAAGAGGGACCCAGCGGACGGGGACGGACGGCGGCTGTGGTACAGGGCACGACGCCGACGCGCGTGGAGAGGCGGGGGCGTGTGTCCCGCCGGGCGGGGTATAGCCCCCTGTGGCGGACTCGATTCAACGCTTTCAGAGCGAGGACTCGGTAAAAGTGCACTTAACACACTAGGCTGTCGGGTACTTGCCCATTTGTTTGTCCTTTAACCTTCACGATCCTAGTGTGAAATAGTGAAAAACTAATTCTTTTTTTTGCGACTGGTCGAGCAGAGTAGAGCAGCGACTGCCAAATCACCAAAATGTGGAGTGGTGTTACTACACGGGAAAAAAAAGAACTGTTGAACATCAAACAACCGCTGTTTTACGTATTATTGGTTCATGTTTTTCCTTAAAGCCTTTTTGTGGCTTTGGGCTTTGAACTCACAGGTTTAGCTGCGTGAACAATGATGTAGCTTAGCAGTCCCGCTGAAGTCCAGCCATCTATGGCTCGTTATCAGGGTGTTTTAGCAGTAATGTGAGTTTTTGTCAGGTAATGTTAGAACAGTAAAAAGGGAAAGCATGGTTTTGTTCGTTTCTTTTACTTAGAAGTTAATTATGAAATTATAGAAACTGAACTCCAAATACAGACTTATTTTCAAGTAAAAACATCACTCAAGTCTTCTTACTAGCATGAATAGGAATAAAAATTTGAACCATTTGAAAAATGGTTATGTTGGTGTAGCTTTTGTATCTAGACAAACTCTATGTATTGTGGGGATGGAGCCTCCTTAAAAACAGATCACAAGATGTCTTTTCATGAGCAGTTCATTAATTTTGTCAGAAACGATCTCTGATCACTTCTCATGAAGGTATTTTTGCATGAGAATTTGCAGATGCATATGTGGATGAATATTTAAAAAAAAAAAAAAAGCTTTGTTCTTGAACTTCATAGGTGCGTTCCTGATAAAGAAGATTGTGTTCCCATCTTATGTTTTTCCTGTTTTCCACTTGCTGAACAATGCTAAGGAGCACAAAGCAGGATAGAACCAAAATAATAATAATAACCCTAATCTGAGTCAGATAGTGTTTTCCTCTGCCATGCGTCAGCTTCATTGAACCCTTCCTCAAGTATGTCCTCTGGATGGGCAGGTCCACTACCAAAGCCAGCATGTTTACTCCAGGGTAGTAGACTTTAACACATTATGTTTCACAGAAATGCAATGACTGCAAATTTAAAATAAGAAAGAATTTGAGTGAAGATGAAAAAAATCTTCCATTAGGCCATTATGGTCAAACAGTAATTGCAAACTGTCGCAAACGGTGACAATTCATATTGATGAACTTGTTCCAACTCTGGACTTTTGTATCACCAGTGCTTTTAAAAAGATTGTTCTTTGGTTGTGTTGATGTCTCATGTTTTTGTTGATGTAATTCAGTGTTTCATTATATGGTAAAGAAGATTACCTAATCGGATGTAACATGACCCAATAATGAAAGTTTCTACAGCTCTTAAGAAATTACAATGTGATTTTACATTTCCCTTACAAAACTCTTACAATGGGAAAGTTTGCCTCCTGCCCTGTCAATTAAATTGCCTTTTATTAGAGCAATCTTACCAAGTAGAAGAATGCATTAATTACAAACCTAACTATCCACCGTTTGCTTTTTTTCATAAGAATGAAATCTTTCATTTAAAATTAGCAACAAAGCAACTGCTGACCATAAATACATGTATTAATTGGCTGTATGGCCTTAAAAACCAATCACATAGGAGAGATGAGGTTATGTGCTCTAGATTGAAGAATGAGCTGATATTATTATTCAGACAGCTAGAAGAACAGGGAGCTTTTGCTAGGAGTCAAGAAAAAAGGGACAGTTTATCATCTCTGGAAGAAAGCGTGGGCAGCTTGGGAGGAGTACAGGGTTCTTGTTAGGTCATACAGAGAGGAAATTCGAAAGGCAAAAGCTCAGCTAGAACTCAATCTGGCCACTGTTGTAAGGGACAACAAAAAATGTTTTTACAAATATGTTAACAGTAAAAAGAATCCCAAGGAGAATATCTATTCTTTAATGGATACAGAAGGGAACATTGCCACCAGAGATGAGGAAAAGGCTGAGGTACTTAATGCCTTCTTTGCCTCAGTCTTTACTAGGGAGACCAGTTATCCTCAGGGTACTCCACCCCCTAAGCTGGAAGGCGAGGATGAAGAGCAGAACATACCCCCCTTAATCCAGGAGGAAATAGTTAGTGACCTACTACGCCATCTGGACACTGGGACCAGATGGGATCCATCCAAGAGTACTGAGGGAACTGGCGGAGGTCCGTGCCAAGCCACTCTCCATCATCTGTCAGCAATCCTGGTCAACAGGGGAGGTCCCAGAGGACTGGAGGCTGTCCAGTGTGACTCCCATTTACAAGAAGGGTCGGAGGGAGGATCTGGGGAACTACGGGCCTGTCAGCCTGACCTCGGTACCGGGGAAGATTATAGAACAGTTTGTCTTGAGAGCACTCACATGGCAAGTCCGGGACAGGCAGGGCATCGGGCCCAGTCAGCATGGGTTTATGAAAGGCAGGTCCTGCTTGACCAACCTGATCTCCTTCTATGACCAGGTGACCCGCCTAGTGGATGAGGGAAAGGCTGTGGATGTTATCTTCCTTGACTTCAGCAAGGCCTTTGACACCGTCTCTCATGGCATACTCCTTGAGAAGCTGGCGTCTCATGGCTTGGACAAGTGTACTCTTCGCTGGGTGAAAAACTGGCTGGCTGGATGAGCCCAGAGAGTTGTGGTGAACGGCGTTAAATCCAGTTGGCAGCCAGTCACAAGTGGTGTTCCCCAGGGCTCGGTGTTGGGCCCTGTTCTGTTTAATATCTTTATTGATGATTTGGATGAGGAGATTGAGTGCACCCTCAGCAAGTTTGCAGATGACCCCAAGTTGGGAGGCAGGGTCGATCTGCTTGAGGGTAGGAAGGCTCTGCAGAGAGATCTGGACAGGCTGGATCAATGGGCTGAGGCCAATCATATGAAGTTCAACAAGGCCAAGTGCCGGGTCCTGCACTTGGGTCACGACAACCCCATGCAGCGCTACAGGCTTGGGGAAGAGTGGCTGGAAAGCTGCCCGGCAGAGAAAGACCTGGGGGTGCTGGTTGACAGCCGGCTGAATACAAGCCAGCAGTGTGCCCAGGTGGCCAAGAAGGCCGATGGCATCCTGGCCTGTATCAGAAATAGTGTGGCCAGCAGGAGCGGGGGAGGTGATTGTTCCCCTGTACTCGGCAGTGGTGAGGTCGCACCTCGAGTACTGTGTTCAGTTTTGGGCCCCTCACTGCAGGAAAGACATTGAGTTGCTGGAGCGTGTTCAGAGAAGGGCAACGGAGCTGGTGAGGGGCCTGGAGCACAAGTCTTATGAGGAGCGGCTGAGGGAACTGGGGCTGTTTAGTCTGGAGAAGAGGAGGCTGAGGGGAGACCTTATCACTCTTTATAACTACCTGAAGGGGGGTTGTAGTGAGGTGGGTGCTGGTCTCTTCTGTCAGGTGTCTGGAGATAGGATGAGAGGAAATGGCCTCAAGTTGTGGCAAGGGAGATTTAGGTTGAATATTAGGAAAAATTTCTTTACTGAGAGGGTTGTCAGACATTGGAATAGGCTGACCCAGGAAGTAGTTGAGTCACCATCCCTGGAGGTATTCAAAAAGCGCATAGACAAGGTACTCCAGAACATGGTTTAGTGGGCATGGATGATGGTTGGACTCGATGATCTTGAAGGTCTTTTCCAACCTAAATGATTCTGTGATTCTATGATTCTAAGATTCTTGCAGCTAGTAAAAAAGATCAGACCATGAGAGGTCAAATATTAGGTATCACATTATACATGGAGGTATTTTACGGGGCTACGTTTTTTTTCAGTTTTAAGTGCATATAGTCAATTTGTTTGGTGCCAAGCCAAAAGTAGACATATACTATTTCAGCAGGCTAGGTTTTTTGAGTAGAGGTCTTACTTTAACTGGAAAAATTTTAGTGGCCTGTAAACAGGAAAAGGTTGAGAACCACTGTAACAGTAAGTGTGAATTTTTATAGAGCTGCTCCACTTGTTGAAGCATGTTTAGTGGTGGTACTTGGCTTTATTCACCAATACAGTCAATGTTACTCTTTGGCAACAGTGTTCAATTTAAGTGCTTCATGTGGCAGAGCAATTCTTCACTGCTCTTCCCTCCATGGAATTACAGCAAGCTGAAGATAGGGGTGAAAATGCACTAAGGTTATTTAAAAAAAACAAAAAACAAAAACAACAAAAAAAAAATGGGGAAAAAAAAAAGATACTGTCTTGTAACCCCATGTTTCTTGAGAATTTATGTATTCAACTTTCATGTTAATCTCCTCTCTTTCTTTGGAGTCTTTGTTGATGCATATGTAACTTGAAGTTGTGGAAGGAACTAAGGTGACAGTTGTGCAGTGACACGCTTTTATTGCCTTCCTCTCAGAAAGTTTAGGAATCACAGGACAAATGTAAGGAGGTTCTTTCTGAATGGAGCAGGCAATCTGCTTTCAAGTTTGGTTTGGGTTTTTTTTTTCACTCCCCAATGGCTGGTTCTTATTTGTTTGCATTGTTATTTTTCTGCCTCTAGATTTTTTTTCTGCTACCTCAAATTTTTGGAAAGAGGAAGACAAATGGAACTACACGATTCTTTGAACACCTAGAGATCATTCCAGTGTTTTGGGTAATTATTGTATTTACTCAATTCTAACAGTAAGTTATGCTACAAGGAACATGATTTTAGCCCACAAAGGTACTGGATCTTCCTTACACCTGAAATTTAATCTTTTTTGTGTTATGCATCTTGTGAGGGCTTCCTTCAGGTAAGCATACACAAGCAGGAATTGACTTTGCTTTTGTGGACTCCACATCCTAGTGTTTGGAACGTTTTTATGTGATTTCATCTCTTCTGCTCTTTAACAAAGCGTGTTTTATAGAAGACTGTCAGTATTACTATAAACTTCAATTTTAATCTTTTGAAAATGCATGAGAAACCTCTAACTTTGAATCTTTTAATCATTATAGGAAAACCAGGAAAAGTTGATACTGAATCTTTAAGAGAAAATACTGCTTTAGAGAAATGCTTATGAATAGAGGCCCACCAACTGCACAGTCAAATCTCATTACTCCAGTAATACTGACTGGCTTTCACTTTCTTTCATTTTTTTAGCAGTAAGGTAGTACGACTATTCTAAGCTAAAGTAATTTTCAAAGGGAATAGCTTTGACATTTACACAAAGCAAAGGGATAAAAGAATGTTGAAAACATGAATACATGCAAGAATCTAGCTTTCTGTGAACTCTCTGTAAAGTAAAATACTGCTGAAAAAATAGTGGTGAGGGTGAGAAAAGCAGTCCAATTATTTGAGGAATACTAGGTTTTGCCAAAATGAAAAAATCTGCTTTCTTGACTGCGAGATCTCTCTGTTTTGGGAATGTTGATAAAGAAACATACTCCTTTATTGTCTAGAATTTATTCATGTCATCATCAAATACAGAAGAGAGATGGTCTTTCTCACTGTTCATGTCATCATCTGTCACATCACTGGCAATTTACTGTATACATAACATTTTTAACAGTAGATGCTTTAATTTGTTCTGTTGTGTATTTTTCTACCTCTGGTTCTTGATAAACTTTTTGGCTTATTATATTGTACTATTAATTTTATTTTGGGGGGCTGTAACCTTTGACTAGCTTTCCAGGAGCAAGAAGTCTAGAGGAATGTTGCAGTTCTACGTGCTGGAATAACAGGAAGTCTGTTTCAAATAAATTTAGCCCAGAGTGATAGCTGAGCACCCCCTGCAGTGTCCTTCATGGCTATCTGCTGAGACAGTTCTAGCCTAGAAGTATGCAACTCTTGAGAAAATTTTCATTAAGGGTGATGACAAAGTACTTGAGAATTCTGGGTGTAGTTATTACAAGGTCTTGCTTTTCTTTGGGCATTTTCTGTGTGTGGCCATCATATTCATGAGTTGAGAGTCGTGAGTTTGGGAAGTTTAGAGTTTGAGTCTGTTGCCATCCTCTCATTTCTTTGTATTGCTCCTTATTAAACTGTTGGGAGACATTTCAGTATTCTTATTTTCTTTTGTATAGATTAATTATAAATGTCTTTCATACTTCAAATATTTACTTCTCGTCCCATTGGTGCACTAAAAAAAGCTAATGTGTTTTTAGTTAGTATAGTGAGTATTTGGGCTAAATGAAATTCATCCGTAGCTTCTTGTACTTAGAAACATGTATCAAAATAGCACTTTAGTATTCCTATTTCTCTGGTCCCAAAGAAGAATATGCTTGTAAGACACCTAAGGAGCTTGTTCAAGTTTATGGTTGCCACAGTGGTACAGGCTTTGGCAAGTAATTGGCTGTCAAACCACTGGCACTGGCTAGGTAATAATCGGTACCAACAGCAGGAGAGTATTTGGTGTTATATTAGTCTACTGTGTGTTTTCCTTCAATGCAGGCTTATATAACACCAAAACAAGAACCTGTTTCTCACTCTGCATTGCTCTTGTCAATACCAAATATTTTATACTGCATAGCATAGAATGATGCTTTTGGTAGCTGATGCTGCAAACTTAGTGCCCAGATGGAGGTTGGGAGGCACCTGCTTAAGCTTGATGTCTTCCTCTGTGTTTACTCAGGTCTGATAAATTAAAAGCATAGGGTTATAAAGAACATGAGAATGAAACTCAAACAAGTGTCAGTCGGTCTTCCTTTAGGTGTGTTGAGATTCAGCTTTGTCTACAAAGATACTGACACTGTTTTATTTATCCTCTCCCTTGTCTGTTTAGAAGCCTTTCCCAGACAACCTGTTAACCCAACAGCAATAATAATCAGAAAATGATTATCATTGAGTCACATACATATGGCATCAAGCAATTGGGGAAACCAGTCCTTCTTGACTGCCATATTTCCTGGGAAATAATAGCCTTTATTTAGTTTCTGGTCATAAAGGACTGATCTCCAGTCAGGCTTTTTTCCCTTTTTCCATTTCTTTCCCTCCTCGGTCAATCTATATCCTTGTTGGTATCTTCCACCACAGAAGACATCAACACTTTTCTGAGCTTTAAAAATTATTAGGACTGCTAAGGTTCCCCAGAAATTACTTTGAGAACAGACTTTTTGTTTTCACAGTAGTTCAAAATGGGGTAGCTCCACTTAGTAAAATATCCAGCCTCCTCTGGAATGTCAGAATTTTTAGACTTGGCCTGCACCTTTTTCTCTAGTGGTCAAGGAAGTTAAAAAGAATTTGAAACAAATGTCAAAATGTACTCCAAAGACAAGGAACTGAAAAGGTGGATAACTATGGGAGAAATCCTTATTCCCATCTTACTGCAAAGTAGAATGACTAATTATCAAGCAGAGCTACTGATTAATAATTATGTCTCATGGACTATGCTGGCATTTTTTCAGAGGACAAATTTCTGTAAAGTTGAGAGAGGTATTGATTTCAATCTATTCAGAGGAATACTTTGCCAATTAATTACCTCTTCTGGCAATTCTAAGTGCAACTACTGTTAAAAATCCTGATTTTCTTCCATAACAACAGGATATACTTTGAAGAAGAATTTTTGATTAGTAACTTGCGTTATTCCAAGGGCATCCATCAGATTTTCGGAATTAATGGACAACTGTTTATTAAATTGTACAAGATGCTTTTGTAAAACAGTGAAATTTAAGGTAGAGCACTGGCTGAATTTCTTCGGAAATGCGTCTGGATGGAGTTGTCCCACTGCCTTAGCTGATACTTTTGTCAAAATAGTCAATATATGTTGTATTGACTCTATTGAAAATAATTTAACTTAATTTAAAACTTAGTAAGAATTTAACCAACTTGCTTAAAATTTGCAATGCTTTCCAATTTAAGGAATTGCCATTTAAATCAACATTCTACTTTTATTTTGTGAAAACTCCTATGGCCCTGTATTACACATTCAGTAGTGGTGGTGGTTCTTGAAAGAGTATATCAATTGTTCTAGGCATCTTTTTAGATATAGAATATAAGTGCTTTCCTACTTCAGGCATGAATACCTTTTAATTTTGAGAAATGTCACCACTTAGTTTCAAAAAGCCACAGCTTGCCCAAGTGTTTTGCATAATTACAGCTTTTTAAGCCTTTGAAAAACATCTTGAAAATGTAAGGTGTTTCTCATGCCTACACTTACTGGATTTTATATGGGAGAGAGGAGGAGCAGAATGTGTCTTACCTAAAAAGAATGAAAGCCTAAGTAACTAACAAGAGTGCTGTGTACAACTTCATGTTTTCAGACCTGTTTCTGATAGTCTTTCCTTAATTATTTCCTGTGGGTAGCAGTTGAAGACTTTTCAGCTATATAGGCTTTCTGTCTCCAACAATAAAGCAATTCTCACCTTGGCAAAGCGTTTTACACCAGTAGCATTGGAAAGGACAACATTAAATGAAAAATTAATTCATTTGTGAAACACTGGGTATTATAAGGCCAGAACTGTGATTATTTCTTTCATCACTCTTTGTTTTGTGATTGTAGTATTCTGCGCTTGGTTAAAAAGAAATCCCTCCCCTCCAATCTCAGTTACTTAAACCCATAAGAAGAGAGGCTCTGCAGGAAACACTTTCTTTACTAACTGGTGTCTGAGGTACAACTTTCTTTTGAAATGCCATATTAATAGCAATTACCAAAAAAAAAAAAGAGAAAAAAAAGACAGTCTTTTGAAAAGCTAAACACAAAACATAAAAAATAGTTCAACTTTGCAGTTGTAAGTTTTCAGTTGAGTGAAATGTTTCTATTTTTTAACTATTTCTGCTGTATCTGCTTCCTGCTAGGTTCCCTGAAGTTCTTTCTCTTTACCTTTTTCAATCAGTTTAATTAATAGGCAATATATTTTAAAAGCCTTACTTAGATGGAGCAGAATGTATTTCCTATTTTTTCTTCCATGTTCCACACAGTTTTTTCAGACGAAGTGAGAGGATGTGGTAGTATGATCTGCTTATGCTTTTGTAACCCTTTCATGCGCAGTGTTGCTTATTGGTGGCCATATTTTCAACTTTAGGAACTGTTTACACGTAACATTTTTTAATACTGACTTTGAATGGGAAGATCTTGCAGCCTATTGAGCTATAAGCAGTTTCACTTTCTAAGCACTCCTTTATTTTTTTTCTGGCACTTTTGCGTCAATTTTCTGTATATGTTGTTCATAAAAGGGAAAGAGCAATGAAGGAAGAAAAAGACAGAAAAGAAAAACTTGTGGTCAGGTCTTTATGCTATCCTGCTCTCAAAAATTTCTTTCGAAGTATGTTAAGCTGTCGTGCAATCATAGCTATTCAGAACCAAAAAAAGGAGAGAACTACATTATCTCAAACCTCTTTTACGTTACTTTTTAAATGCTGGTGTTTTTTTCTTATGCGTCTTCCATCTCTTCCACCTCCCCTCCTTTCTCCAATATGTTATGAAGCTGTAAGAGGAAATACTGATAACATCTTGATATGGGCTATATAGGCATGATGATGATATAATCTGTCTAGTACAGATTTGAGTTGATTTGTGTGGAAATAGTATCATTCATTATTAAAAAAAAAAAAAGTGCAAACCATTCTTACGCTTACAGAACTTGTCAAAGTAAAGCTAAAGTATACCCATAGAACAGATGGAATATTCACAGTAGCTGACTATGTAATATGGTACATATTCATAGTGTACAATAAGACAAGAATCAAGTCCAGAGAGGTTTACTAACCTGAACTGTAAAGAATACAAATAGTAATATGGCTGAATTACACACTACTTGCAAACAATTAATTTGGTATGTGGTGAGGAGACAGAAGAAACTCACAGGAAGGTGAGGTTTTTGCCAGTGGTTTTGGTGATTGGATTGTTTGCAAGCAAGTTCTTACTTGTTACCAGAGTAAACATTTTATGTTGACTTTTGCACAAATAAGCTATTAGCCTGACAGTTGCCTTCCAGATAAGTAAAGCATTCTGCATTGATTATTCATTATATCCATATGCTTTTCTCTGGTAGATATTCTAAAATATATTCTAATATTCTAAAAAGAAGTATTTTTGAATATTAAATAATCACTTGGTCCTTGCCAAAGATGAAATCAAAAGTTTAAATCTTGCTCTTCTGAATGCAGTAAGAGAAATGGTATTTTGGATGTAAATGTAATCACAAGCTTGTGCATTCACTATAATTAAAGCATTAAGAAAGTAGAGCATTTAATTATGTTATCATAACTTGATAAGGCTTGGCAAGATCTTCACCAAGAACCATAGCATTTTAAACTTGGAAATATTTGCCAAGGAAATAAAAGTAATTAACTAAAATTAATCTATGAGTTTATAAACATGTGGGCAGATCAAGTGATAAGTAATAGAACTTCACTCTTTTGTACCTCCTGTCACTTCTTAATAGATACTTTTTTCATTAACAAATAAAAATTTAATGGCACCTTTGCATAAGAAATTGACTGATGTTTTGACCAAAGAACAATTGTACTTAAAACAGATTAAGTGATAGTTTCAGTAAATATTCAAGCATTATTGTTTGAAAACTTAAAAGCTCAATGAATGAGAAATATATTTTATAAATACTGAAAGCTAAATTAGGAATTCTTAGAACTTTGAGCTAATGGGGAGGATAGATGGGCAAATGATTACAGACCATCTAAATCTGATGAGATCCACATGCAGTAACATGACATGTTAGTTTTGTATTTCCCTTAAGATTTAGCCAGAGCTGGTAGGAGAGAAAGAAAAAAAACATGTGGTAAGCAAATAATGAAAGTTTTTTCTTAATTACACCGCCGCCTTCTGGCAGTTTAGCCATCTGGGTTCAAGAGTTTTCTTCGTTTTCAGCATGCTACTTTGGTAGTGGACCTGAGGCCCCTGGGAGTGCCAACAGTTTGGATTAGTATCCTGTGTTTCTCCTGGCAGCTTATTTATTTTGCTGTTGTCTACTTCTCACTCTCTCTGCAGAACAGGAAACGTTTTAGGATTCCTGTAAAAACAGGGGTGAGGCAGCTAAGATGGGGATCAGTATGCCTCTTAGGACAGCTGAACAGTTAACTCTGCAACTACTTTAATGATTTAAAGGATTAATAGGTGGTCTAGATTTCTACCACTGTTGCCTTCTTTCTCAAGGTCATTTCAGTTTTACACAATTGTGGAAGGATAGGAGCTCATACTTGTGTTTCAACAGGCAGTCGGATATTGTGATGATTTCTGTTCTACTTTGTTTCCAAATCCTGAGCTTAGGTGATAAATAGCCACTCAAGCTAAGGCAGTTGTGCATACTCAGAAGCAAAAGATAGGCAACCTGTGAGTCTGTAAGTTCCCCAGACGAGTTGGCTTTATGTCTTTTGGTTTATCAGTTCCTCCCTAATAACATTCTGTCTACTGGCCAATTTCAGTCCAACTCTGACAGAATGGAGCCCTTATTGTGTTTAAATTCCTGAAAGGTTTTGAAAATATGGGTAGGTAGGGAAGGCCAAATAAGTAATACTACTTGACCTGCCAGCTGATGAGCCTGTCTGCTTCTGAGTCTAAATATGACAAAGGATTTGCTTGTCCTGCCTGTCCTGGTACTTAGTAGGGAGGGATATTGCATGCATGTGGGTGAGGGAGACTATGTGAGATGAAGCATGCAGGAGAACTGGAGTTACTGTTAGAAGAGCTTGTAAAATAAATCATAGTGGGGAACCTGAGATTACTTCTGCATGACAGTGCAGACATAGAATGGAGAACCTAAGAAACCAGTGTTCTGATTATATTTAGGAATACATGGTGACTTGATACATAGATTAATCTAAGATTTAATAGTGTCCAAATACAGAATTAAAGGTATTTTTCCTTATGTGCCTCAAATACGTATTATTTTAAGCAACGTTGACCCAAGGCAGAGGATTAGTTTTGTTTTAGAGTGGAGGGGATAATTAAATGTACTGTGATTTGTTCTGCATGGTTTTTTCCTAACAATACTTCCTTGAGCCAAATCACTGGTAAAATCAATGGAAACCTTTAATTAACATCTCTAATTTAATCATGTTGCTTTTACAACTTTGTGAAGCTTATTGTAACATGAAAAACCCATCAAGATATTATGCTTGTAATTAAAGCAAGTAATACAAGGCATTTTATTGTGTATTTATAAACAAATATATGTATGATCCAATTTAAACATCTCTGGGACTATTTGATTATGAATACTGCTCTCTGGTATTGATCTCTCATTTCAGTGCTTGATTTCAGATTTACGGTTACTGCTGTAAATGTCACTTGTTATGGAGAAATAAGATGAAAGAGTTGGGTTTTCTACTCTATAAGATAATACTTTCCAGTAATGTATATCTGTCAGCTACTAGTGTGTCTAATTATAAGCAGGATTTTTAGTAGTGATGGGTGATGATTCATCTCACAAGTCCTTCATCGGAATATGAACACTTAAATGCTCTTTTAAAAATCTTTACTATAATACACTCATTTCGTAAGAAATTGTGGTAATTTCTTTGTGTGGCATTTCTTGTGTAGTCATTGCTTCATCTGTGTTCGATGAACTGTGTAAGGAGCAATCATCACTGGCAAGCTGAATTGGAAAAATACTCTTCTGTACCCTACTGTTGTATTAAAGTAAATCATATATATTTAGAGCTGGCATAGAAAATCTTAATACCATAGTGGAGGGGTAAGAATGTGTGCACATGTGGTATCCTTTTGATAATGTTCTAACAAAATGCTTCTAAAGTATTTATTTAAAAAGTAAGGCACTTATTTTGTTTATATCTACAGAAGATGAAAGAAATATTTCATTTAGCGGGGGGACGAGAATAACCTGTTACAGAGCAACGTTTCCATTCAGTAATGTGGAACTGATGCATTGAATTCCTCATCTCCTGTGCACCTAGTTACCATGCTTGGCAGTCATCTTGCGTACTTGTAAAGATCATAACCACAAACTGGCAGTAGATCAAAATGTTTTCTTTTTTATCTGTCTAACCTTGAGCTTACCAAAATGGTTTATTTCTATCCAGCTGCTGGCATAAAGGCACTTAATCGATTTGGGTGCACAAATAGAATTAGGATGCTGATTTGACAGGTTATGTTGCTTTCATATTACTTGTATGATAAATGCAGATTGTTATTAGTTGAAAGAATTCTTTACTTGTCACAGCAGCCATTCCTGTAAAGTCCGTTTAAGGAAGGGACATAAGTCTATGGAATAAGTAGCTGATGGTCAACTAGATACTTGATTTCTCTTTTGCCACCTTACAAGCAGATCAACATTTCACAGAATCACAGAATGGTTGAGATTGGAAGGGTGCTCTGGAGGTCATCTCATCCAACCCCCCTTGCTCAGGCAGGGTCACGAAAAGCAGGTTGCCCAGGACCATGTCCAGGCAGCTTTTTAATATCTCCAAGGGTACAGACTCCACAACCTTCCTGGGCAATCTGTACTCAGTCATCCTCATGGTGAAAAAGTGTTTCCTTATGTTTAGGTGAAACCTCTTGTTTTTTAGTTGTTGTCTGTTTCCTCTTGTCCTACCACTGGACACCCCTGAAAAGAGCCTGACTCCCATCTTCTTTGCTCTTTCACTTCAGATATTTGTACACATTGATGAGACCTTCCCCCCGAGTCTTCTCTAGGCTAAACAGTCCCAGCTCACTCCAACTTTCCTCATATGAGAGAAGCTACAGGCTGTTCATCATTTTAGTGGCCCTTTGCTGGACTCTCTCCAGTATGTCCTTCTCTCTCTTGTACTGAGGAGCCCAGAACTGGACACAGTACTCCAGGTGTGGCCTCACCAGTGCTGCATAGAGGGGAACGATCATCTGCCTCGACTCGCTGGCAACACTCCTCCTAATGCAGCCCAGGATACCGTTAGATGCCTTTGCTGCAAGGGCAGATTGGTGGCTTATGTTCAACTTGGTGACCCCCAGGTCCTTTTCTGCAAAGCTGCTTTCCAGCTGGGTGGCCCCCAGCGTGTACTGGTGCATGGGGTTGTTCCTCCCCAGGTGCAGGATTTTGCACTTCCCTTGTTTGAACTTCATGAAGTTCTGAAGGCCAATCTTGCTAGTAAAGACAAAGTCAGAGGGCATTCAGTACCTCAGCCTTTTCCATTCAGCAGCAGGCCTACGTTTCCCCTAGTCTTCCTTTTGCCACCTGTGTACCTATACAAATCCTTCATGTTGCCTTTGAAATCCCTTGGGAGATTCAACTCCAGGTGGGCATACAGTGGTAGAATTCTTTATATTGCAAAGATTTTTATGAGAAGTTGTTTGACATCTGTGATGTTACGCACAACTGCGTTCCTAAAATGTCGTTAAGTGCGTGTTTTGTGTAGATGTAACATTAATTCTTAAAACTAAATAAAAGTTGTTTCTCATATTAATGAGACATTAATATGGTTCTCGTAAATGTTAATTTGATACTTATAAACTTTGATATGATTCTTATAAGCATTCTGCCTTTTAGTGTGATGATAGTTGGTTTTATAGTTTGATCATTTGTGTTGCCTTTCTGTGAACCCTGTATTCTGCAACACTATTTTTGAGTTGCAGTGATCAATTGCACACAAGGAATTCCAAATGAGGTCACAGCATTTGTTTTATAAATATGTAATAAAATGATATCCTCATATATTGTCTCTTATGCAGCTGGAAGTCTCAGTTGGGGGGGGTGTTAACTGAAGCAGCTAATTAAACAGAGGTCCTCATTGAGAGAGAAATAATGAGTCTCTTGAGGTGTCTTTTGGTGTTAAATCATTCCTTTAGAATGCTCAAGTCTCTGTCTTGAAATACTTCAGTAGCTGTGGCATTGCACAGCTTGACATTTAAATACACTGTAAACTTTTCACCCACGGACCTCCATGTATTCCTCTCAGAAGTTTGTGCAGTCTGGCATGGAGCACTATCTTGTATTACCTAATAACCTGCAAATCTGCTTCTTCACTGTTCTTTTACTGTGTTGTTATCTGGCAGTTTTCTGTATGGGACCTAATGTAGAAGTGTGAGTACCTGTAATTTTTTACCAAACAAGACCACTCTGCTGTTGACAGTGTTGGTAGTGTTGTTCCTTACCCATTTTTTGTGGGTTTTTGAGGAAACTTGAATGCCTCATGGTCAAATCAAGCTGCTGCTGTCTTGGAAAAATGTAAAAATACCTTCTTCAGTTTGTCTGCAAACTTGCCTACAAAGGTGACCTTGGCCATGTTTATATTATTTTGATAAAAGGAAACTTATCTCCATGTTATTTTGTTTGGATTTGCCGCAATCTTTCAATCTGTGGTATATGGCCTTTTGTAGCTTTATTAGGCAATACTTTCCTAAACTGGTTCTAAAGAATGGCTTTACTTTTGACAGGACTTCTTTAAATATCTGCAGAACGGTGTTTTTGTTATCACTCTTCCTTAACAGTGATCAATTCTAGAGGACATGATTTGTGCTGGAGTATTACTGTCTCCCGATTGATGATTTTACCTTGTTTTCATTAGAATCGGCAGTACCAGTATTCCTGGAGTGTATGAACTAGGAACCTTTCGCTTGTCTTAATCTTTGTGTGGCTACTTGAGCCTTCGGTACAGAAAACTGGCTTTGTGATTTGGGGGATTGGCCTTTCACACTGTCGTCCATTTTGTATTATAAATGAGTTTTAACTGAAAAACCACAGCTGACCTGATGGATTTGGCGTGCAAACTTTTTGAGGGCGAATAAGCTTCAGGGGACTTATTGCACTGTTTACTTGGGAATAGCTCTGCATTACAGTTTTACTTGTAGATGATGCAGTTCCTGATAATGCTTGGGTATTACTTGGATAGAGAGAAATCAATGTTAATGTTAAAGAAATGTAAATGTCTTGGATCACAGCTATTGTTTGGTGTGAACCAGTATGATGCTTTAGCTAAAAAAATCTAGGATCTGACAGTGTAGTCTTCAATTACATATAGAAATCTTTCTCCTCCCCCTCCCTTCCCCCACCCCCATCTGAATAAAATAAACAGCAAACCAGGCTGTTGCTTTGTACAGGTCTTTTTATGCTACTGTTAAACTGAATGTTCTAAAGTCAGTGTTTCTAAACATATGTCTTGCAACTCTCAAGAGAAATGTGCAATGCAAAGTGGCAGAAAGTTGCCATGTAGTGCCAGTAATTTGGCTGCAGCTCATTTCTGCCAGTCAGAACAATGAATTTAAGTACATACAGTCAGTAACTGTAGGGTGTTTTCCTCTTTTTTTTTTTTTTTCCTCCTGGGTGAACTATGCTGCTGCTGCTTTAAGGGACTTTTCACAAAACCATAAACCAGAAGTGTTCATACTTATAAAAAAACTTTGGGATAGGAAGTGATTGTTGTTTTATAGAATCACAGAGCATGAACATACCTATCTTCCTGAAGACTCTGTTGAGGTATTTCTGTAATTTTGCGGCTGGAACACAGGAATAGGGAAGAAAAAAGAAAGTAAACATTTAACATTTCTTTTAACATAAGCATAGTTACAAGCAGAATTGCAGTTTAGGGTTCGCCTATAGCAGTTTTCTTTGAAGTTATTTTAATGCCTCAAATTAATATTTTAAAGTTTAAAAATCCCTTTTTAAAAGTGTTACATTTTGAATGCCTTTTAAGACTGTAAGTATGCATTTGATTAATTGATGAACATCTTATGGTCAGTGAACCTTTCTTATGCTTTAGAATACTTATCTAGGATTGCTTAACATTGGCAGTAAAATACTACTTTATCACATCTTAATGAGTCTAGTTATGTCTAAAATATCTTTTTATATTTAATGCTTTTGTTAAGCAGTATTTTTTTCAAAAGAGAAACAACTCTTGCAGTCAGAACAAAGATTTTTATCTAATTATTTTGACATTTTCATTCTTAATTGGCACTTAGAAGGATCATTAATATCTTCTAAGGACTAGCTGAGCCTTTATGCCCCTAGATCTTCAATTTTAAAATGGATAATTTTAAATCCATTTGACAGACTAAATACCTTGAAAATATTATATGTGAGTTGCCCTGAAGTTGAGTGGTGATAGTTTTGTGAAGCCTAAACATAGCAGTGATAGGAAAAGTGTTACCATGAAAAGTGATGTTGTGATTCAAATCTTAAAAGTGCCTCAAAGTATTCCATAAACATATTTGTTTATTTGAAAATTTAACTGACTTCCTAGTGAAAAAGGAAAAGTCATAATGAATAAAAGTGCTTAGACCTAATTATTTAAATAATAATTTTTCCATATTTCCCAGTGATGTACTTAATATTTAGAGTGTACCTTCCCTCAAAATATACAGTAGAAGTATCTTGGGAGTAAAAATGTTTTCTAAATTTTAACTAGTTATGCTGGATTGCAATCTTCCTTTAACACTTGTATGAATAAACATATTACATATAATATCAAAGAATGTCAGTGTAGTAAAGCTTTTGGCTAGTAAAAAAAAGATTTTTATATCTCTGTGGAGATAAACTTCTGAAGATGTTGAAAAGAGCAATTTATAAAGCTGTCATGCTGTGTTCTTGGTGTTAACTATTTGCACAATTGCAGATTTAACATACAGTATGCATTTAAATGTTTTCCTTTTGTTCACAAGGCAGAATCTGGGAAAGTGTCCCCCACTGCTAACTGCAGGAATTTATTACTTTGTGGAGCTGCTCATATGAGAGAAGTTAATGTACTTAAATGCTCAGGTGCTCCACTATTAGGAATATCAATCTGATCAGTCAAAATCGGAGTTCTCAAAATTGTCTTCACAGTAAGCTTACGCAACCTCCTTAATGTGAACAGAATTATGTTCCCATAGAGGACAGTGTACCCGTGTTTAAAATGTTATGATTCACCACAAAATAGAAAATGGTTATTCAGCTGCAACAGTGACAAAGGTCAGAAAAGGGTATAAGCACTCTTCTTTTTTCATTAAATGAAAACTTTTGCCTTAGTAATTGAAAAAATATTTCAGAATCTTTGCAAAGTCTGTTTATACTGTGTTTGACTAGGATGGTACCGTTCAGCTTACCTTTTTAGCAGGTTTCTCAGAAATGTGTTAGTGTGTTAGAAAGGTGTGTGATGGGAGGCCATAGACTAGAGGTGGACATTTGAATTTGTGAGCACCAACCACCAGACGAGATGTCAAAGATGAGGTTTGGGTGGTCATAGTAAGTGGAAGTCCTAACAGCTCATCATTTGAGATCTCAAAAATCGGGTAAGTCTCAACAGGGGACCTGATAAAAGCTATCACATTATTCATAGTAAAAATGGTTGTCCAGAACAAGAAGAGGCCCTCAATTATTTCCGAGCAATGTTGTCAATTTAAACTGAAGAATTAAGTGGCACTTGTTTCATCTTGTCATTTGTAACACAAACTTCTATCTAATTCATATGAAACAGAGAAATATTTTAGATATTTATGCAGTCTGTCTTAGAACTGTAATTTGGGAGAGTGTATAGAGGAGCAAGAGTTTCTATAATCTGGAACAATGAAAGAAAATAGTAAACAGTTTTGTGGTTTGGTGTCTTAAAACTACACCACATTTTGTTTTCTAATCTCTGTTTGAGCCCACAGCTTCACAGCCAAAGAAGAGCAGTAATTAGGCTGTTTTTCCCAGTAAGTCATGAGAAAGTGCTGAAAAAGCACTAGAATCGGCAAATCTGCCATTGTCTTAGTAGACTTGTACTGGGACAGTTTGAATTTTAAACGAGTCTGCTATACAAGAAAGAGAATCCAGGTCAGTCCTTATGTATAGTGGATTTATCATACCAGCAGAAATAAAGGTATTTAAAGCTTACTTTTCATAGTTAAATGGGTAATTAAAATACTACTGCTGTGATGAATGTTAACAAATACACCAATTATTTGTCCTGCTTCTCCACATCTGCTTTGATGAACACCTGACACCAACACAAAATGTAAGGAGAGGATTAATAAAAAGATGCGTTTTGTTATTACTTCTTAAGCTGTACTGTAGTTTCACCCAACTTGCAGTTACACAAATGATGGTGTTTGAACACTGCAGTTAAGCTTTTAATGATTAGCTCTATGTGTACAAGATCAGTAGGATCTATGTGTCATATCATTTTGGTTAAACATCCGTACAATTTTTATGCTGATATATTAAATCATTATCCTTCTTAAATATTACCCTGTTTGTCTGTGTTTGAATGAAGTCCCCAGCAAAGATGGTAAGAACTTTGTATATTTACCTACTTAATCATCTCACCTTCCAAGTATCTTCAGCTGTTTTCTGGACATGCTACAAAGGCCTTGGTATACAGCTTCTGGTGGGCCAGGATGCTGGCAAGGTACACATTCTGAAATGCAGCGTCTTTTTGTAGAGAACAGCTGGAATGCTGTTTCTATAGAAATGAGCTTTGCTAGCATTTGTGAGAAGCACTTTCATAAATAACTGTGTTCTGAGCAATGATGGGTGAGCTTTCCAGGTTAAAACTAGCCCTTTCAGCATCATGGTTCCCACGAAAACAGCATGATTTACTCCTGGCATTGAGTATGAAATGTAGTGTTTGTTTTTTGCGTGGTAAAATTGGGCACTGTTTTCAAATGGACTCTGCATATAACCTGCTTTAAAGAACACTGCAGGTATCCTAATTACAAGGTCACCTGTTTTGTAGCTCATAATGTTCATCTGAGAGATAGTGACTTTCACTTTTGATTAAAACTGTAGGTAGAAAAGAAGCGCTTAGAAATTTCTTGCATATGTGTCCTGCAGAATTGAACAGTCTAACTGAACTGAAGATTGAAAATGTAGATCTGTTTATCAAGGACTGATAAAATCCAGTGCCTCTTTGTTGTTCTAAAATTGTTATTACTGTTTACATGTGATTTTAATGAGTCTCAGCATTTTACACCTAACTAGCTCCGTATGTCATAGAGGAAATAGGCAGTTTTTCATAGGAAATGTAAATTGGTCGTTGTGTATTTTGTCTTTCTCTTCCTCATTCAAGTAAAAACTTTTGTTGGATGTTGTAATACATTATGTAAATCACCCATCTAGAGGGAATTCTGTCTCAAAAGTATGCATCTCTCTTTTTCACTGTTACATCACAGTACTTTTAACCTGATCTGGAACAGCTGATTGTATATGATTAGAAAGAAGCCTTTTGAGAAGTTGTCTTTTGTTGTCTATTTTGCAGGGGCTGTTTCTGGTGTCTTGGACAGTCACCAGTTAGCTTTTTCTTGCTTTTGCTTTTAGTGATGTGTAAGTGAATGGAAACCATTAGCTCACTTCAGATAGAAATTTTCAGTTACTGCAGACCTACATTTGAATCAAAGCACATCAAGATGAAAGGCTCTATAACCCAGTACTAGTCCCTTGAGCCTTCCAGGCTGTTCTTGTCCTTTTTAAGTTAGTGCGTGTCCTGTAATGGGAAAAAGAATTATTTACAGTTCAGTTTCTCCCCAGTATAATCAGTTATCTTTGGATTGGTTTTAGGTCTTTTCTGTAAATTTATTCTTTAGCAGTGCAGAAAGAATTTAATTTGCTTTTTGCGGTTTTTTTTTCCCCTCTGTAGTAGCAAGAGTTAACAGAATAAGAAGCAGAGATGCAGTACAGGAATTACGTTCTCTTGTCATTTGTGGTTTAAGAAAAGGGGGGTGGTATTCAGCTCTTGAAAGGGCTTTAATGAATACTGTGTGGTGTTTCTGAAAGCTAATGGTCAGAGGAGAGCAACAGAAACAGCCTTGGAGCTTTTAGGGTAAACTGATTAGCATTTTTCGTGATCGAGGTGATTGTTTCACCTCCTCTTTTTATCTCAGGATTTTTCACCGTCTATTGCCTTTTGTTTATATTCAAATGACATACCGTTAAAGAAGCCTTTTTTATGCCAGTGCAATGCTTTCTCCCCTCCTTCTGTAGAAAATCTGCTTGCCACAGACAGGCAGAGCATGTGTTTCTCTTGTCTTGGTTGGGTGCGCAAATCTTTTATGTGTGCTGCTTCTTACCCTGTTGCCTAGACGATCACTGGCTTTCACTAAGGATGTCTGGTTCTCGTAAAGAGTTTGACGTGAAGCAGATTTTAAAAATCAGATGGAGGTGGTTTGGTCATCAGGCGTCAGCCCCTACCTCTGCAATTGAAAACCACCAGGGAGACTTCTGGAATAGAGGACAAAATGTGACAACTGGTGGCACAAAGTTTTTAGATTCAGGTAACCTGCCTTTAACATCAGTTGGTTACAGAAGGTCCAGCCAACAGGATTTCCAGAATTCGCCTCCTTGGCCAATGGCATCCACCTCAGAAATCCCTACATTTGAATTCTCAGCAGAAGACTGTGGAGGTGCACGTTGGCTTGACAGACAAGAAACAGATGATAGAGCAAGTGAAGAAGAAAATGAATCGGACAGCAGTTCGTGCAGGTTAATTATTACTTTCCTATTGTGAGAAATGTCTTTCCATTTCATGTTTACAGATAGCATGCATATATAGGCTAGCCTTTATTCTAGGTAAAAATGCTTCAGAAATCTAGCAGCTGCTGTGCACCAGAAACAGAAAATGATTTATAATCAGGGTTCTGTGTGTTTACTAGACCTTTTTAAGAGGCAGCTTTAGTCAATGTGGATAAATAAAGGAGAAACATGGATGCACTCACTTGTGTTTTAAATAGTATACCAAGTACATGCTGCTATGAACAAGGTACTGTCCATTACATGGTAATGTTACAGGATGCTTTCTAAATTATTTTGAAGTGACACTGATTGTTTAGTTATGCTGAGAATTAGTCCCACGCCAGTTAGGAGAAAACTATGAAAATGTAAGCTTCTTGTGACTCTTATCTGCTGTTTCCACATGTTTCTATAGATGAGGGAGATGAAACTGTAAAAAATACTTAAACTGTAAAACAAAGATTATTTTTTTTTCTTGTGCATATGCAACTTGAAGGAAAAAAAATATTTCAGCTATTGAAAGCCAACTAATTTGTGCTTTAAAGTTATTGCAGTTATCCGTCCAGGTGTCTTAAACTGTATCTAGCTTAAAAAATAAAAATGGTTTTATTGTGTCTATAAAGATGTTTTGGTGTTCTTCTCTTCCATATCATTACTAAAGATGAAACTGTAAAATTTGTTCTTAAATAAAAGGTGTTTACCA
Source organism: Harpia harpyja (assembly GCF_026419915.1). NCBI lineage: Eukaryota > Metazoa > Chordata > Aves > Accipitriformes > Accipitridae > Harpia > Harpia harpyja. The sequence continues at coordinate 64,501,822 of NC_068941.1, read as the reverse complement.
GTTGTTGTAAATTAGGGAAGTTAATAATCTTTCTTGTTAAGTATCAGTTTAATTCTTTTATTTCCTTTTACTGCATAAGTCAGCCATTCTTCACTAAAAGTAATTTTCCTGTTTTATCGTGCACATAGTGCATAATAGTTAGCTTACCATTTCAAGTAATCTTTATGATGTTTGCTTTCTCACTTTTAAGATAACTTTGCGATGATACAGGATTTTGGAAAGTATGGCCATTTAAAAGCGTACACTGTTTAATAAAGCCTGTTAAGGACAAATCAATCTAGTTAAAGCAGTTTTAGTGTTTTGAATTCCCTAGGAGAAGAATTCATTTAGTGCAAGGGCAAAGTAGTCCATAATATAAACACTAACTATTTATGGTTTATATAACCTTTAAAGATGGAAGGAAAGGAGGGAGGGTAAAAATGCTTAGGAGTCAACACAGTGTATTTGCTTTTATCACTGAATGGCAAAAGTACTAGAATTACAGGGAAAAGAAATCCTGCGTACTGATGCTTCATAACAGCAGTCTTATCGTGCTGCAACAACTATTTAGCTATAAATAACATATCTCTGTAGAGGTCCTATTTTAAGTGATATTCAGGTACGAATTTTTAAATAGCTGTGGCACTGGATAATATATATGGTATAGGTGTAACATCACCTTCCATTTCAGCAACGTCTACTTATGATGTGAAATTTTTATGTACAGCATTACCCCAAATAGGATATTCTCCCCATAGCAAAGCAATCAGTGTAGAAAAACCATGTAATTTTAAGAGAGAAATGTGTAGATTGAAATTAGTACAAATTTGTTCTTAAATGTAGGAGAAGAATTTACATATGACAAAATTTGTTACTTTGTAGAACTGGAGAACTGCAGATACTTATTTAGGTGGTGTGAGAAGTTTATATAGCATTGGGGTTTTTTGTGGTTGTTTTTTTTTTCAGGTGGAGTTGTATACTAGAGGAAATGCATGTAGGACTTCAAATTTACTAAGTTCAAATATCTTGTTAATTATGTGCTTAATCATCTATAGCATCTAGAGTTATTTGTAATTCCTTTATTGTCTTGCAAGTCTTGCTGGTGTTTTAGTTTCATGCTTCAAAATAAATATTTTAGATAAATTTTGAGTTCAGTGTTGGTACAATTTAATGTCACTAATGGTAATGTAAGAACTTGCATTGTATTGTTACCTGTACCTCTAGTCTCCTGGGGAGACTGTACTTAATGTTTTGTTCACTCCCTTTGTTAAGATGTATAAGCTGTTACGCAGACTACATAAGTCTGCTTAACAGCTGGAATTTTTCTGATGTTAAGAACTAAATTAAATGGTCTTTTTTATTAGTCTAAAATATAGCTTTTTATCTATTGACTTAAGGGAAAAAAACCCCCAACACTTCCATCTATGTAGTTTTCAAAGGGCTTTTTACCCATATGAAAACCCATATTAGAAACAAATTGTGCGTACTAAAAAATCCTTTTTTTTTTTTTAAACTTTTTTTAGACGCTTTGGAGTTACTTTACTTCTTCACTCCTCTGTAACTTATTGCCCAGTTACAAGCCCTAAAAGCATGAAGTGACAGAAGCAGCTCTACTGCTTTGTGTGTATTAATCATCCTTCCTCTTTGCCATGTCATATAGCACGGGTAGAAAAGCACTTAGATCAGGTCTTTGTCATTATGAAAGCTTTAGATCATTACGTGATTCATTTAGAGGAGAGCTGCTGTAGAATTCATTTGTTATTAGTATAGAGCTATTCAGGGATCAGAGCTAGTTGGCTATAATGCTGTTCACATCATACACCTGTGTGTTTGTAACCAGCATTAGCTTGAATGATTGTTTACTGGTCCAGTGAGGCTTGAATTCTGTTGCTGGTTTTCATCTCCTAGATTTCCTCTATTGCTGCTGTTTGTTAACTCCCCTACATTCCTGAGGTGATGGTCATCGTTTTGGATTTATACACTTTTCAAAAATTTTCCAACAGCTGTGCAGACTCTGGTATAGCAAATTTAAGCCCATTAGCAGTAGATTTGTTTTTCTGAACTTTTTGTGCGTGCCCTAGCAGCAGTCCACAGATCTTGAAGGCACAGTGGATATCAAGCTAAAAATACCTGGAGCATACCTAGTATGCAGAGTATTGTATCTGGTTCATTTCACCCAGGCATGCATTAAAATATTGGAATTACTTTACTGTAGATTTAAGTATGGAAATGTATTCAAATATAATGTAATATGTATATTTATATTTGAACATTAAATACAAGCCATATTCCAGAATTCATCAGTTGTGTCCTAACTCTGAACAGTTTGGTAAGATGTCCGTAATTGGTTTTAAGACAAGGTCTGAATGTACCAAGTGGTAGCTACTCTGTATTATTGCTCCTTATGAACAGTCTTGGAGTTAGCATGTTGTAACTTACCATCTAAGTCTGCCCCCCCCAACAGTTTTCAATCTACAGAAACCTTTGATATGCCTTTTCTTTCACCTCAGTCTTACTGACCTTTGAAGCTGTAAGTTTGTTAGGACCCCCAATTGTGCTGTGTATTTCTGTATATCTCCTATCACAAAATAATGCAAACTGTCAAATAAGGACAGTTGATAGATTCCCTAATTGTGGTATGATACTTGAAATTAACTGAAAAACTATTAAAAAAGCATTTTTTTTCTAGATATATGCATGAATTAAAAATAAGAAACTTTGTTACTGAAAGACAAGTTGTTTTACAGGGGAGAATCTCTAGCCTTGTTTCTTTTCTTCCATGATACTGCTAAAATTCTTTCATTTTCTCTGTGCCTATTACATCTTCACTTGGGTTATGTCTATGCACGTTTGAAAACAGTGCAGCACAATTGTATAGCATATATGAGGCAGATTTAATCTAGTAAGCTTGAACAGTAGATGCTGTAATGAAGATAAGGTAACAAGAGGCTTCAGTGTGGACTTCGCAAAGCCACAGGGGATTCTAGCTATTTGTTTGGATAGAACGGGCTTCCATGCAAGATAATCGTATTTTTGCAGTGATTGTCACATGCTTTGACTACATTAAAGCATGGTCAGGTATGTTTTTGTACTACTGCACTTCTTGAGCACACTGCAGTATAGATGTATCATGAGGTAGTCTAAGTAGCTGTTTTCCAGACAGAATGCATGTTACTGGTGACATTTGTGTGGGTATACAAATTCATTGCACTAAATCCAAGACACCTCTTAGAAGTAAGACAGGAAACATCAGTGCTATAATCAAAGGTCTAGCTGCAATGAAGGATGCCTACATTATTTCTTACCAAAATTAGAAACAAGTGAAGATGCAGTAGTATTATTGGCTTAGCAGGCTGTGTATATATGTCTTTGTTGGGCTAGCATAGGTGACACTGGAGTCTGTGCTCCAGCTTGTGTCTGTTGTTACTCATGCCAGTTAGATTAAGGTTAATGCAGATACATTTGTATTTGCTTGAACCTGTGCCTTTTGATTGCAAGATTGTAGTTCTGGCTATTACTATAATTCTTTTCTCTGGCATAGAGTAAATCACTAGCCCTCAAGTTCACATGCATGTATAGCCTTACTGTGCTCTTCAGTCTCTCCAGAGTCACTTTTGTCCTCTTTCCATTGTCTTTTTCTTATCTTGAATTATGATACACTATGGATTTTTAGCAGTCTTTGTTGTTACCATCTATGGCTTCCTCCTTTTATTTATGCTCTTTCCAGCCTTTGAAAGAGTGTCCTGATTTTTACCATTGCTTGCTTTTTCCAAGAAGCCTTTCGGCATCCTTCTTTTCAACAAACTCCATTCTGTGCAGTTGAGGATCTTGTCTTACTACCTTTGAAGAAGGAAATATTTTACCCCTTACAAAGTATAATATAAAATCATGGAAGCTGGCATATTATTATTTTAGTAAGTTGTGTTCTGGTCTCTGTATGCAGTAAAATGTGGGCTAGCTTGAAGACGGCAGTGTAAACAACCAAACTGTTGAAAAATATTTTTAAAACTATTTTGAAACATTGTATGTAAAAACTGCAATGCGGGAAGCCATCTTAATGCAGCAAGAAAGTTGCAAAATTAAGATTTGTTTAAAAATGCAAAAGATGTATTTTAATATGTATCCTAATTTGTCCAAGGGGAGACATACTGTATCTCCTCTAATGTGTATGACCTAAACAATTGACTACCCTAGCCTAGAGATGACGTGAAATTGCAACAGGTCTTCTAATTTTATTATTACCAAAAAAATACCTTGAGACCCTGGGTTTGTAATGCAGTATAGCAAATGCAGTGTCCTTTCACAAAGTAGACAATTAGCTTACCTTTTGGCTGCATAGGACTTTTTTAAGTTACAAAGTCCAGCTACTGGAGATTTTTCTGTTCTAGTAAGGGAATAAATGCCTTCGCTGGGTTTCAACAGTAGTGAAACCTATAGCTTATTGGTGATTTGCTACAGTAAATTCTATACACTTCATTTATGATTGCAGAGTTCTGCTTTGATCAGTCAAACATTGGCTTTTGATTTCATTGACATTATTCTTGGGTTTGCATTACAAGAATGTAAATAGGAGCATGTAATTTATAGTCAGAGGTACTGTGCATTAGTTTTATTCCTTTTATTGTCTTCTCTAAACACAAGGCTGTCGCACCCATTTTCCTGCACATACTTAATCGTTTTCATCACTTATCTCTAAACCTCTTTTATTATTTTGAACCTTATGTTGAACCTTTTTAAGGTGTGAGTAAAACTAGTATTTTTACTATTTTTCTTCTTTGAAATGTCATACTTACTCTTTTTTCATATCTGTAAACATTGAGATGTCTATATTGGTTTGTTGGTTTTCTGTTTATTTACATGCCATATTTACAAAGGTAATATTCTTTATGCATGGATTCAGATTTAAAATGTTGATGTCAGTTTTTTCATTTTCTGAGAAACAAAATGGTGTTCACTGGAAATTGAGGAGAAAAACATGGGTTTTTTCCCATCTCTACAGTTTTGCCAGTTTCCTACTTCTAATGCCTTCATCTACACCCAGTTTGTGTTAGAGAAACATATGTAAAACAGAATTTAAACCAATTCTATGCACAGGTTATTCTTGCTCCAGTTTCCATTTTGCACCGTTTTCATTGTATCAATGAAAGCCATTTGGGTTGGTGTATAGTGCTGCCTGGAAATTTCAGTAGCATAGATAGAGCATTTGCTTTTAGTTTGGCTTCCTAAAGGGAGCAAGTTTATGCAGTTGTGTTCTGCACCACCTCTGTCATTTCCCTGGTAGCTTTAAAACCCATGGGCCATTTTCATCTTAATGTGAGGGTAGGCAGAAGTCTCAAAGATAACGTCATTCCTCGCAAACGGCAGCTAGTTAATGGAGAGAAACCCAGTTTATTGCCTTCACTGAAAAAGGGCAGAATTCATCTGCTGCAAAGCTGGCTGTGCAACACAGCTTCCCGTTAGTCACATTATTTGCTGTCTCTTGCCTAGTGAGGCAATGCCTTAAGGAATTGAGGGGAAAAGAGAAGAGCTAGACTTGTGGTGGTAGTGGGAGTGGGAAAAGGAGATAATATAGAAATCTTTTAAAAAACAGACTTCATTTATTGATTCTGTGAACTAGCCAGTTGAGTAGATATAGTAGCATGTATATTTGGGGTGTTTTCTCCATCAAGATTTTGCAGATAGAAATCCTGTTGTAATGCTGCCTGACTCCTTTGTCCAGTCAAGGCTCTAGTAACAAGCTGCACTTCAACATGTTGCTTCTGTCAAAAGAAATATGACTTTTAATACAAGGAAATGAGCTGTTACTTGCTGCAAAAGGTTAGTAGAGGCAAGGTGGTACTTATATGTAAGGTCCTCATCTGTACTGCATACCCTTGATCTAACCATGTCACTCTTATCTTGCAGTAACACTACATTTTTGCAGATTCATGGGATTTCATGGTATCTTGTGAAGAAGTTGACCTTTTTTGGAAGTACAGATGAGGTTACAGCTAAATTAGGTGAACAGATCAGACAATAGGACAGTTTTAAATTTGAGTGAATTTATGCATAATTTTCAGAGATAATTTTTTCAGACAGGATTTTACACAATTTTTCAGAAAAAATATTTTTAAAATAATTTAAAATTTTGGATTTTGTTCCTCTATTTCTGTTTCAAAATGAATAGTTTGAAATGTGTATTTGATTTTCTTCTTAGTCATAATGAAGTCTTTATTGCTTCATTTTTATTTCAAAGACAAACATGGAGACATTTAACCTAAAGGATGCCGTCCTAAAAATAATGTAAAAATGCATAAAATAAAATGTTTGAAAAAAGTTTTGCAACCTTTGTTATAGCCAAGGTTCATACTTATTGGAATTCATAGGTTATGATTGCTATAAAATAACCATTGTAACTCCTTTAAAATGAATCTCAATGCTTTAAAATAATTAATATAACAAATCCTGTTAATAGGAACAGATTGTGCTTCTCCCCCGTAAAATTTGAAAAACACTGATGCCTCTTTCTTGAGACAGTGAGTTTAGTATAAGTGGGAGGAAAGAAGGCTTGTGTATGTTATGGTTTGGTTCGGTTTTATATTGAAAACACTGCTGTGGCTTTGTTTAAGCTACAGCAATGAAGCCTGAAACAACAGCAGGAGAGGTGTGAATTCAGCTCTCCAGTCATCATCGTATATGCTTGTACTTTTGAAACTCATTTGTCACCACTTTACTAGCCCACTTAATTGCTTCATTGCTTTGCAATGAACTGTTACATTGGGCAGAGCTCCTTATTCCAAACATCCTGCTTGAAGAAATAAAATCCTTTTAAAAATGAATGTTTTTATAGCACGGCTTATACATAATTTTGATTTCAAAAGGCATACTCTTATATAAGTTCTTTATTAGACAGAGAAGTTGAAGAAAGCTAGTATCTTTGGCACATGAATGTTTGTCACCAGTGTAGTAAAATGTGTAGCTAGCATGGGAAGAACCTTGTCCTTAGAGTAACTAATATTTTTGCAATCATTCTGAAATTGTACCATACTTAATAAAAATTGGTCAGTGCTAGATGGGATCTTTTTGACATAAATAGGGAAAGAAAAGAAAGGCCAAGAAAAGTGTGATTGAAGTTTAAGAATACAAAAAGGAAACCCTACCAACAAACATTCTAAGATACTTGTAATAATATTTACACTTAATGTGTTAAAAATACTATCTTAAATCTTAATCTTAAAGGAATATGCAAAAAGGTTCTTTGATACACTTACCTTGTGCCCTGACAGTCTCAGTCTCTAATGTAATTTTCTTAGTAGGTGTGCAGAAGTAGCAATACCTCTAGCCTATGAGAGGGGAAATTCATACTAAAAGATAAATTTGAGTCGAGAGCCAAATCCAAAAGGAGCAGAGCTGCCTTGATACTCAGAGCTGCAGGACCTCGCAGCTGGGTGTTTGCTCTGAGCATGGGATTCACAGGTCAGTGTTGGATACCCAGGTTTCTTCTCTCTAGGTGGAAGGGATGTAGGGCAAGAATTTTGGAAGGCGTTTCAGTGCTACTGCTGGCAGAGAGAAAAGCAGGTCCTTCCCTTCCTCTGTCCTTTCCTTGCTTGTGTGTTCTCCCAAGCTGTCATGGCTGTAGCAAACTGAACTGGGAAACGGATTAGTAAAATAGTTTGGGGAAGGAAAGAGATTTGAATTTTTAATAACCAGTTATTGGGTATTAGGCATAAATAGCCCTTGAAGCTGTATCTTTCCTTTTTTGCAAGTGCCTCAGCTGTTAGACTGTCTCTTTCATGTTCTCTTTAAGGACCACTGAAGCTTAATCTTTCTTTCCTTCTCCTTTTCCTTCCTTATGGAAAATGGATTGTAAGCTACTGACTAGAGGACAGGTATAGGGCTGAACTTCTTCTGGTGAGGGGAAGAACTAAGCTCATCTCTGCTGTGTCTTGAATAAGTGCTTTATTGTGGGTAGTGGAAAACAGACACCACTACAGTTATTTTTCCTTAGTGAACAAGAGTGGTGACTGCCACTGAGTTCTGTGCAGAATGTACACGTGCAGTCTTGGGGCTAGCAATAGCTCTACTGAGGGTGTGGTCCAGCAAGGTGCTGGCTTAGAAAGTTTTTTTATCATTATTAATGGGGTTAATTTGAGGAATCTGGGTTAAAATATGGTTCAACCAAAAAAAACCCCAACCTGTATCAACGCAGTTGAGGATGTGATAAATTGTGATAGGGAACAAGAATTTCCTAAGCATTTCTTGTTGACCAGCACCCTGTTCTTTCCACTTCTGTTTCTTTTGCAGGGTTGCTGGTTGAAGACTTGCTTTCCCTGAGTACTTCTTGCTCATTCACTGTGAGAATGCCACCCAGTTTTGCCAACATAATGGGGTTTTTTATGGTTACATTTTCACATACCAGTTCCTTGATTCAGTTTCCACAATTGCCACAAAGAATGCTTGTTCCAGCTTGCCAGAGGGCCAGTGATGGAGCAGAACAAGTGACTGATGGGGGGTGAGAAGTTGACCCAGCTTAAATAAATGCCTAACCACAGCTTCAGAGAGCACGTTTAAGATAAAGTCCTCCAAAGGAGGTAGGTAGGCAGGTACCTCATTTCTAATCCATTACTAGATTTAGGTTTTAATTAAGTGCCAAATTGCTTGGCCTTTTTAAGCTCTCTGGGCACATGCAAAAAAACATAAACAAAAGAAAACCCTAAACAAAAAAAACCCTTTACAGAACATTTTCTGCTGAAAATTTAGACTTTGATTTTGAGGAACTCTGTCTTGAAATGACTGTTCTAGGCTAAGGACTGAGCTAAGTCTCTTGGTGGATTTAGCCCTGAGCATGCTGCCTGAATTCATGACATCTTTGTGAAAGCAGGGGTCTGGATGCAGATCTTGTGAATCTGTGTCCTTCCAAATATTATGGTAGGTCCAGAGTATTTTATAAGTTGCCTGCATTGTGGAGAAGTAAGTAGTAGTCAGTTAAAGAACTGTGAGCAAGAAAAGGTGCTTCCCTCAGTGTACATAATTAGGATTCATCTCCTTTGTCTTAGGCCCATGCATTCCTTTTAAGTTTTCTCTGTTCCTCTTTTCTCCCAAGCTGCTGTGCGTACGGACAGGAATAATTTTTCTCTCCATCCACCTTTGCTTTTCCCCTGTGTTGGCTTCTGCTGTGCTAGATCTCATTTCAAACACATAAGGCTTCATGCAGTAGGAGTGGTGGTTCATTGATGTGTTTCTTGATGTTTTTTTCTCCTGCATGCCCACACTCTTCTACTATCTCCATATATGCTCAGTTTTGTTCTAGCCACCTTAGGCTAAGTGTGAAGCAAGACTTTAACATACATGTGAAGTAAAACTTTAACATATGTGGCAGGGAGAGGTTTGATTCCTTATTGCATCCTTCCATTGCTTTTTCGGTTTGCAGGGTCTTGGTAGATGTCTGTTCTTCCTTAACCATCTGACAACAGTATAGATATGATTACTGAACTGATCTTTGTCTGTCTGCTAGTTGAAGAGTACAACATTAAATGATCCTACCTTTTTCACAAGGATTTAGATTAGGTTTGGAGGAAGAGGGGAAGTATTAATATGAAGAGAAATAAAATAGCAAGGGAATATATATTAAATCATGTATGTCAAGTTTAAAATCACATGTGATTTTTATTTTATCATCTGTAGATAGAATTGCTGTACCTCAATATTGTGTGAACTAAGATTTCTGTTATTGTCTTCAGCAGAACTTCCAACAGCAGTCATACCTTATCACCTTGTCAAACTATGGAGCCCTGTACCTCAGATGAATTTTTTCAGGCTCTCAACCACGCTGAACAAACTTTTAAAAAGATGGAGAATTATCTTAGACACAAACAGCTATGTGATGTGGTGTTAGTTGCTGGTGATCGTAGAATTCCAGCTCACAGGTAAGTTTATTATAATTTGAAGTAACTTCATATTTGTTTACAAATGCACCTTCAAAGTGTGTCCTGTGTTTTGTTTAAAAAACGTCAGAACATCCTAAACAATTTAGAATACTTTAAACATGCATTTATTTGGAAACTAAAAGGTAATTTCTGTCTGTTGTGTGCGATACAGCATCAAAAATAATTGTGATGTTTTCACGTTCTACTTTTTGTCTTGAAGTGTATAGTAAGATATTTGCATAACAAAATAAAACCCCCGAAACTCCCAAATGCACCCTCAGAATATTATAAGTAGTAGTGGTTTCTGTACCATAGAATGACGTAAAAATATTTTCTTAGATTTAATTTCTTCTTTGTACTAACAATTAAGTTGTTGGAGTCATAATTAGCAGTAAGGATAGTCTTCCATCTGCATAACGTTTTTTTGCTCCCATAGTAAGAAGAGTCCTTTGATAGTAGACTACTAAACACTGACAGTAAGTGTTAGAGAGCTAAATTAGATCAAACATTACCCTATCTGTAATCTGTGTAATTAACAAATCTTATAGCATGCCATTTAAAAGCTAGGAAAATACCAAATATTGTGAAATAAAAGTATGAATAACTGAAGGACATTACAGTATTTAGTGCACAGTATTAATAGTTCAAATAGGAACCTAGGTATAATTAAGCTGTGGTTTCATAAGATTAGGTCTACAACAGAAAGAGCAGCCTAAAGCATTCCTATTTTCCATTGCTCATTCCTACCCCCACAGTGAAACTACAGCTTAATACTGTAATAGTAATAAAAAGATGGGAAGAGGTTGCTGGTTTGGGTTTGGTATTTTTCCTAAAAAGCCAGATCTCTGCTTTTATTCAGATATCATCCACACCGTTGTGCTGACACAACTGAGGCAGTGATAGCATGAGGATGGGGACTGATTTGAGGAGCAGGGAGGCAGTTATACTATAACTTGCTATTGCTCTCAGAGACTTCATTTTAAGAAACTTCATATTTAAACAGTCAAGACTGTCCCTGATTTTTCCAAGTTGATTTAAGCAAATCTTAGTGCAGTTACTGCTAAAATGGGTGGTCCTGTTCTCCACCCAACCCCTGACCTGAATTCCTTTGTAAACACTTATAGCCACATAGCTGTGGATGATGATGATGAATCCTTTTTGGAGAGACAATAGGGCGAGCAAGATGATTTGGCTTTCCCTGTGGCTACAGAGTTGCTTAAGATTGGTCTTCAGTTTGTTCAAATTAGTCGCAAAACTGTGTTGTCCCTGTGGAAAGACTGAATCAGATGAAAACAGGGAATGCACACATCCCTAGTGGATTGCACCTGCTGAAGTAATTTAGAAGTCCGAGAGCTTTGGAGTGCTGCAAACAGGAAAAATAGTGATTATAGTAAGGAAGTAATTTTACTTTCTTATGTGGCCAAGGTGGCACCTTTGCAGTTGTGATGGGTTAACCCTGGCTGGATGCCAGGTGCCCACCAGAGCCATTCTATCACTCCCCCTCCTTCTCAGCTGGACAGGGGAGAGAAAATATAACAAAGAGCTTGTGGGTCGAGATAAGGACAGGAGAGATCACTCACCAATTACCATCACGGGCAAAACAGACTCAGTTTGGGGAAAAATTGACTTGATTTATTACAAATCAACCGGAGTAGGGTAATGAGAAATAAAACCAAATCTCAGAACACCTTCCCTCCACCCCTCCCTTCTTCCCGGGCACAACTTCACTCCCGGATTCTCTACCACCCCCCCAGCGGCACAGGGGGACAGGGATGGGGTTTGCGGTCAGTTCATCACACGTTATTTTCTGCCGCTTCATCCTCCTCAGGGGGAGGACTCATCACACTCTTCCCCTGCTCCAGCGTGGGGTCCCACCCACGGGAGACAGTCCTCCACGAACTTCTCCAACGTGGGTCCTTCCCACGGGCTGCAGTTCTTCACGAACTGCTCCAGCATGGGTCCTTTTCACGGTGTGCAGTCCTTCAGGCACAGACTGCTCCAGCGTGGGCCCCCCATGGGGTCACAAGTCCTGCCAGAAAATCTGCTCTGTGGGCTCCTCTCTCCACAGATCTGCAGGTCCTGCCAGGAGCCTGCTCCAGCGCGGGGTTCCCACGGGGTCAGAGCCTCCTTCGGGAACCCACCTGCTCCGGCGTGGGGTCCTCCACGGGCTGCAGGGGGACAGCCTGCCTCACCACGGTCTTCACCACGGGCTGCAGGGGAATCTCTGCTCCGGCGCCTGGAGCATCTCCTCCCCCTCCTTCTTCACTGACCTTGGTGTCCGCAGGGTTGTTTCTCTTATGTGTTCTCACTCCTCTCTCCGGCTGCCGAATACCCCCGTCCCAACTTTTTTTCCTTCTTAAAAATGTTATCACAGAGGCGTTACCACTATCGCTGATTGGCTCGGCCTTGGCCGGTGGCGGGTCCGTCTTAGAGCCGGCTGGTATGGGCTCTCTCGAACACAGGGGAAGCTTCCAGCAGCTTCTTACAGAAGCCACCCCTGTAACCCCCCCCCGCTACCAAAACCTTGCCACACAAAACCAATACAGCAGTATACAGTCCTGGAGTATGGTTTATGTAATAGTTTAAAAGTGTAGAAAGGGTGCAGAAGACAGCTGTGAAATCTTGTAAGGACTGGAAATTTTTTTTTTTTTTTTTTTTTTTGCAACAAAGTAAACAAAGACAACATGCTAAAAAGTTCTTAAATGTGGTTCGTACCTGTTTCTTCATTTATTTAGAGACTGACTTTGCTCCTCCAGTTTCTGCTACTGAATCTATTTCTGCAGTGCATTAGGCATATGCTACCACCTGTTATTTGCTCTGGTATTCTCTTCTTAGGAGGAGAAACATCTTGCTGTAGTTGGTATATTGTGTTTTAAACATGCATGAAAGTTAAGGCCAAAGAAGCACACCTTGTGCTTGTAGCAGGAGGTGGGAGGCTTATGATTATCCTGAGTTCACTTTATAATATTGGAGCAACTTAGAAGCTTTGCCTTTTGCACAGTAGCTCTTTCTCTTACTGTTTTGTTTTCATAGAGAAACATAGCAATAACTACAGTCTTCATCTCAGTATGTCCAAAATACCTCACTGAAAATCAAACTTTTCCATAGTGGGAAAGATAAAGATGGAAATCTTAAATTTGGTTCAGAGTTTTATAGAAATTCAGTAAGAAGACTGGCTTTATGTACTTCTAGTAGCCTATGTTATAAGAAAAAAAAAAAAATTGTAGGATTTTTTACTGCCTGCATCCAAGTTCTGACTTTTAGTATTGACTGCCAGCTGGAGCAGTCAGTGTCTATTTCAGAACACTAGTGATTATTTTATCTGAAGACTTATTAAGCAACAAAAGATGTATTAAATAGATATTAGCTTAATGGCTTGGCATTCTAAGATGTGTAAGAAAATAGAAAGTTCACTTACACTGGACAGCTTTTTTTTCCCTTTTTTTTCTGAAAGATATAAGGATTTTTCTTAATATGTGGTCACATAGAGTTGGTAAGAAAGAACATTTTTCATAATTATTGTTAATCATGCTCCTATATAGAGAGGAGTTTTCAGATTTTCTGGTTTGAACATGATATTTTTAAAGGTTCCTGTATTTTTTTCTTAATTCTCAGTTTCTTCTTGTGATGATACTTAAGTGTTCTGAGGTGTATGATGTATGTTTTTAGAGAAAAGAGCAGTGAGTTTGGTGTCTGCAATAGTAGTAAACACAGGTAATATATTACTGTAAAATTCTGAAGGGTTTTAGTTTGTATCTATTCAAAGAATTCAGGCTATGAGTCTACTACAAATAAGAGTATCACATGTAGTCATGATTTTTCTGAATATGACATTCTCTATTATTCTAAGACTATTTATCTTCTCATTCTGTGCTGAAATTATAGCTAGGAAATTATTTAGGAGATCAAGAAGCAAGTAGGAAAGGGGACAGTTCTCCACAAGGGAAGAAAATGCATTATATTCCCACTCCCTTAGCCTGAAGTTCCATAAAGAAATTTTGCCAGACTTTTAATTTAATTTAATTAAGTTTTTCGTATCGGGTGCTTTTTCTGTGTCCACTGCAATTTCAGATGTCTTAAGTCATTTATTATGTTCCTATTTATTACATTCAGCTAACTGCTATATCCATAATAAAAGTTTGTTTTGTTTTGTACTTACCTGCTGATCAGAACATTCACATAAGAAAAGGGAGGTCTGCATAAATTCCTGGCCAGAGGGGATTTAAAGCCTGTTCTGTGTCCTTTAACCAGCAATCTGAAAATCTGTGCAGAGCCATTTTCTTTCTTCCTGTTGACACTGAAAGATGGAAATACAGAAGACATGGAACTGAAGGAAAGAAGGCAAATGGAAGTTTATGTACTCTAGGGGTTAGGAAGCTTGTTTGGAAGAGCACAAATCCTGGTTTGCAGACATTTTTTTATCTTGAGGCTTATTTATCTTTGTACTTCTTTTCCATATAGCTTAATAATACTTCCTTTCTTTCACAGTCTGCATTGCCTTAGTTTGTAAATCCTTCACTGCAGCCTTTTTTTTTTTTTAGCTATGTGTTTATAAAAGTTTTAGCACAAAGTGTCTTTCTAAAAAGTCAAAGTGTATAAAAAAAGCAGTTCTATGATAGCTTTGTTAAAAAGGTACTATTGCTACTAACTGTGGTTGTTTTGAAAAATTTTACTAAAGGGTTTATTGTAATCATCGTTTCAGTGTCAGAAGCAGCAAATGAATTTTGAAAGGTTTGATTTCCCTGGAAGAGAGCTATAACTAGAAATCATTGTAACATAAACATACTGCATGTATTTTTAGGTATAGCTTGCTTTTAAAAAAATTTAATTTAAATAAATACAGATATATTAATAGTGTGGGTTAGTACCACTTTCATATATTCTTTTTATTACTGACATGTTTTGTTATCAAGAATGGAAATGAGCTCGAGCCACCAGTGTATGAGGTGCTTCATACTAAGACGCATGAACTATTCAGTATCATCTTACAACTTCAGTGAATACTATTAATGAGTTCCCTAGGACTATTTTCAGCTGTTACAGAGCCACAGACAAGGAGTTTCCTAGGAAGTGTCCCTTTCATCTTTAAGATGTTAAGAAGCTTCACTTCATTCTGTCAGGTGAATCAGGTTGGGAGATACTAAATCTGTAAATTCCCAGGTTTGACAGCTATCATCATTTTATGTAATAATTGCCTTGAAGAACTAGAAAACTGTCTAGATGATGCTGCTTGTGGCAATTCCAACAAGTACAATTTAATTTAGGTGTGCCACCCTGCTTACACATGTTTTACTGGCTCTCAGTAGAAAACTCTTCAAAGTAAGTTAAGCCGTCATGGTGGATCTTTCTATTTTTGGATCAGTACAAACCACAGAAATGAAAGACATAGTAGCATTGTAACCTCCTGCAAGAACAGGGAGATGTACTGAAACACCCAGATTTTGTCAGGATTTAGCTCATAGCTGTTGAGTGTTTTTCCAGAGAGATTAATTGTTCAGACATCTTATGATCTCCCAGACGAAAAATTCTGGTATTCATGTGTTCCTTTTCCTGTGCACTGAAGAAGAGCAGCCAACCTACTGCATATAATTTAGTAGCCAAATTCCTGTAGTCTTATCTATGCAGAATTGAGGTTTTGGCAGTAGCTGGTCATCAGGTAAGAAAGAGAGTAAATATGTCAAACAATACAATGCCAACTGTATTAAGGTTTTTTGTTGATTTTTTTTTTTTTAAGAGGCCTCTCTAATGTCAAGATATACTGATTTCGTAAGCATTTTAGTTGAGCCAGTTATGAAAGAAATATTACTCTTAGGGAAAAAAAAGACTACAAACTCAGAATATAAAACCCATAACTTTCTTCAGTTTCTAAACTGAGGAAAGGCAGTATTTTGTACTATCAGTACTTCCCAGTGAGCTCTTGGTATGGATGAATATGTTAATTTTAATGATTAATAAACAACACAAAGAGATTCTCTATGTTAAATACTAACAGAGCCATGATGGCTCTATTTAACAAGGAGATCGTGAATATAAGTGTAGTTTTTATAGTCATTGCACAGATTTTCTTTTGAAAAATTATACTTGTCACGTAGCTCTTTTAGAGCTTTTTTGGAAAAACATCAAATATGGATGGGGAATGTCTTCTGTGGATTCTTCAGTTATATGAAGGTATTAGCTGCTTCATGTTGTATAATCTGTATGGAGGAATGCAGTTTAATTTCAGACAGTCCAAAAAAAGGTTGAAAGAAAAATCAGTTACTAGCTATGAGATTAAAAGATCAATGAACAAGTGGGTGTCAAATGGCATGAGTAAAGTAGTAATTGATTTTATTGACTAGTGGGAAAAACAGGACAACAAAATGCTAGTTAGCTGAAAGTCTGCCTTTGTTTTCTGTTATGCTACCTTGATGCATTGTCACTGTATCTTTTAATCCTATTTCTTTGAAAGAACTTTTTTTCTAAATTAGTTTAATTAAGAGAAAAGGGTGGATACCTGTTCTAAGGCTTTTCATTGTGAACATGCTTCTTGGCTAAAATTATTACAAAATTGTTACCAGTATAATTTATGCTTTGGCATATTACTTGTATTAATCTACTCCTGGGCTGCACATCCTGTTTCAGCATAGGCAAGTCACTCTCTGGAAAGCACTTAACACTGTGAAGCATGTATACCTTCTCATGAATCCAAACAAAAGTTTGCAAAAATAGTAAATGGATTGCATTTTGAATTACTAATAATATCTTTAAGAGGACTTTGAGACTGGAAATTACAGGGAGAAATTTGCTGATATCAAACAGCTGGTAGAAGGTGTTTGTCTGGAGCCTCAGGTTGTTATTTGGCATTTCTTCAACAGTTGTTGCTAAGATAATGTACAGTCCAGCCATTTTCTAACTATACCAGCTGCGCTGTTGGGGGAACCAATCCCAAAACTGTGTTAAGAATAGGTTTTAGGTTGTTTCCCCTCACAGAGACCTTTCTTTTTCAAGCTCTATTCCTCGTGTAGAAGTTCAAGTCAGTATTGCCAGAGGTGAATATTTTGTTTGTTTTGCTTTTTTTTTTTTTTCATTCTGTATTGGACCTGCAGAGATACTTGGGTTATTCAAATCTGTCCCTTCCAATGAGAACTCCTATTTTGTACGTACAAATCTGATCTTGTCATCTCATTCTAGCATCAAAAGCAGTTGCAGAAACTCTCCCTTGATGCTTTACATGAAGGTACTCTCTAATTTCACTAAACTTCTATAGATCTCTAGGAGGCAGTATTTTCATTCAACTGCAGGTGTCATTAAACCTGAGGTTAAAATGTCTAGAAGCGATGCCTGGGCACTATCTTGGCAGAATGTTCTAATTTTTCTCAGCAAGTCAGCCACAGAATTAATCTCTTATTTCAAGAACAGTATGTTCCTTAAAAGAACAGAACTTTATTTCTTATTACAAAACTTCCATCATACAAGATGTTAAAATAAAATTAATCTTTTCCCTGTACGCTCTTAACCCAACTCTGTTGCCTCAGCAACCAGAAAAAAAGGGTTACTTTACTGTAGGCCTGACCAAATGGTCAATGGTCAGAAAACCGACAAGAAAAAAGTAGTTGAAATTAGTCAACAATTTATTACTTTGCAGTTAATTAACTAAGAGACAGTTCTTTGTAGTTCATGACTTTGTGTATGTACCTGCAAATGCTCACCATTAATGTATGTTTAGGCTTACTCCTAAGCACTGGTGCTCACATTTTCAATTAATTTTACTCTTGTTTTGTGGTTCCTGACCTCTGTCATCTTAATGAAGCCAATATAATGAGTCAGCACAGAATAAACTGATGTTTCGTGAAGTGTTAGATTCATTGAATGTGTGCAGATGGACTGTGTAGTGTATTTGCAGTAGGCTTGATTCTTGGGCTTGCCATTTGTATAGCTCAGTACATATGCAAGTGTATTTATATTTGAATTCCCTGTGAGCAAGGCAACAGTGAACTGCTGCACAAAAATTGATCCAAACCACAAGGCTGTTCCTGGAGGTCTCTTAGGGAAGAGACCAGCAGACCTCATGAATAGTTATGGTAGGTTTCATACAACAGAACTATGGGCTGAAGGTTCCTGCTCCACATGGTTTCCTTTCTCTTTCACCTTAGTCCTGTGAACACATACTGAGACATCAAAATTCTTGCACACTTTGTGGAGTGGCATTGTTACATGTACTCAGTGTTTCACTCTCAGCAATCCAAAGAAATGTCTGTTTTGCACTAACATGTTTACTCACTCAGCATCTTAAAATACTCAGAATTGTTAACAGAAGGCTAAATACATACCCACAAAAGAGATTACTCTGTACCATCTCCATGTTTACCGTGCCTAGTTCTGTTATCAGTATTAGTAAATGAATGGTTATGTGTGCACCAAGAGTTAAAAGCATTTTAAAGCACTTTGAAAAGGACTAGTAAGTCATTCTTTCATGTTTAAAAAAGTAACTGACATAATATAAATGGAAATCAATTCAATTTTTTTTTAATTTCCATAATGTATTTTTATATTCCATTTCCAATTTATGTGTTTTTTGTGGGTTGTTTCTGTGTTGGCTATTAAAAGTCATTGAGCTTTGAAATGGTAATTCATTTACTTCAGCAGCAAATGTAGATTCAGTAACAGTACTTCATTATTCATAGAGGGGAACTAGAGCATGGAGCAGTTTGTCAATTTTAAAATGTTTTTCTCAGTACAGTGTTTCTTCAAAGGGCAAAGTAATGAATCATAAATTAACAAACATCAGGTTGACTAATTTTTTTTCTTTTCCTCTTTGTGTCTCCTTTTCTCTTGCACAATGTACTCAGATTGGTTCTCTCCTCTGTTTCGGACTACTTTGCGGCAATGTTCACTAATGACGTAAGGGAAGCAAGACAGGAAGAAATCAAGATGGAAGGTGTGGAGCCGAATGCATTGTGGGCTCTGGTTCAATATGCATATACAGGTAATTGGAATGAAAATGGGAATTTCATCTGAAGAATTGTCCTCCTTTGAGCATTATATTCCATTACTAGATTTCAAATGCTCTTTAGAAATTATTATTCACACTATTTAATTCCTTATAAATAAAGAAGAAGAAATCATCATTGCCATTACCTGAGGCGACGTGGTAGGATGTAGTTTCTCTGATAATACCATACTCATTTAGTTAACAAATCATGTGAATATTTTAAATGTATCATGACTGACAAAAAAAGGAATCTTATGAGAATTCCCTTTCCTTACATCATTATAGGTACTAATTTTGAAAAGCTGGTTATCTGTTGCTGGGGGTGATGTTTGCTAAGCCTTATATTGTCATATAATCTGTAAATAATTCTGTTGCCTCTGAGTTTTAGGGAATTGAACAAATGATAAGAGAAAACTAATGTGATCTCCTTTTTAATGTTACTAGGTCGCCTTGAATTAAAAGAAGATAACATTGAGTGCCTGTTGTCTACAGCTTGCCTTCTTCAGCTCTCTCAGGTTGTAGAAGCATGCTGTAAATTCCTAATGAAGCAGCTTCACCCATCCAATTGCCTTGGAATCCGATCTTTCGCTGATGCGCAGGGTTGCACTGACTTGCACAAGGTGGCTCACAATTACACTATGGTATGTTGTTATTTAAGTATCATCTGCTTTATTTATTAAAGGAAAATACAGAATGTTTTCCTGAATGAAATACTAATGTTTTTCCCCCAGAAAGCCTTGATCACTTTCCAAGCAAGAATGCACATATGTCCCCGTAATGAGGAATGACAAAATAACTATAAAGTTGCTGGTTTAGAGTTGGAAGGAAATAGGCAAGCAGTAATGGTTCCCTGTAATAGTAAAGGGATTGAGTGATATGCATTTAATAAAATCATTCAAAAACTTGTTCTTATTTCTGTCAAGTCAAGAACTACAAACTTGACAGTGGGCAAGCTGCCATCACCTAGTCCAAAATAACACATTACTAAATGAAACTGTAGAACTGTAATAA
This sequence comes from Harpia harpyja, assembly GCF_026419915.1. Taxonomy (NCBI): domain Eukaryota; kingdom Metazoa; phylum Chordata; class Aves; order Accipitriformes; family Accipitridae; genus Harpia; species Harpia harpyja. The sequence goes on along the minus strand of NC_068941.1, from coordinate 64,481,956 downwards.
GCTGGAGTAACCAGGTTCTAAGTTATACTTGCAGTATGAATGTGGGCATTCATCAATATAGAGTCTGCATTATCCTTAATTTCTTAGTAATGGGATGTCAGGATGGTATCAAACAATTTAATCCTAGGCTAGGCAATATGTGACTAAATACAAATTTGCCAATGATATTTTGAGAGTTAATTTATAGAAAGACTGACCTGCCAACTTAATTAAACTTCATCTTCTTAATAGCCATCCTTTTATTTTAATGTAAAATGTTCTTTTGCTTCTCATGAGCATATTTTAGTAATGTTATCAGCAGCAGGAGGCAGGAGAATTATCTCTGAGGTGTCAGTTCATCTGTTCTTTGCAGTTTTGTGAGGCATTTTGCTCTCTTCTTGATGAAATTTTGCCTATGTAAGCTCTTGGGACCTGAATGAGGGCGTGTAGATACTGCATAAGAGATGTGGGAATGAAGATAGTACTTAATTTGCTTGTGTGGCATAGCATTGCATTACCATTACACTATTGGCTTAGATCCAAGAGGTGTCATTTCTGTCTTGTAATTAGTATTAGAAATCCATGGCTTTTCCTCTTGCCGCCTTAGTTTTTGTTGGTTTAAAAACTTTGTTGTAAATTATTTCTTCTTGGCTTAAAATAGTTTAGTATGTGTAAGTTTAATAGCTTTTTTCTTTTTTTTTTATATGATACACTGTTGTTAGTGAGTGGATCTCTGATGCATTTAAAATCATATGTACACTGAAATTTACCAGAACAGGTCAATAAATAGTGTGCAGATTGTAACTTACATGTTTCTATTCTTGATCTTCATTATTGCTCAAACAAAAACAAGGAGACTGCAATTAGGTAGACAGATGCAACAGTAAAGATAAATGTTGCTTATGCCTTTGAGGAGTATTAGAATTAAAGTTGAGCAAGACAGCGATACAAAAAGTACACAAAAAGAGAACCTCCTTCCTCTGACCTATTTGTTCTTTTTCAGAATAAGCGTATATTTTGGTCTGTGCTATTGTCACGTCCCTTGTAAGTAGACAGCCAAGATCAGAATGGTAATAAATGTTAGACCAATGCATCTTTAAAGATGAATGTTAGGGATTATAGGCTTACCTATTTTGACTGGCAATTCGTGACTTGCAGTGGAAAGGGGCTGTGAACTTTCTAAAAGCCATTCTTTTACAGCACCTATCTTTCTTTTGTTCAGACCACAGGAAAATAGTTGTATGCCTTTTGGCCATTGTTTACTTCGGTAGCAAAGTTGCTTTTAAGGCTTTGACATGGATGAAATTTAAATTAGGTGGATTTTAAAAAGCTATTTTCAAAACTAATTAGTTGTGCTAGATGGATTCTTCCCAAGGCCTCTTTTAATGTTGTTTAGTTCCAACAGAGACATGAAATTGAATTTTAGTAATAATGAGTAATAGAGAAGCAGCTTCTTTAGTTTGAAATTAATGTTGCTATGGAAACCGCATAGAAATGTATAGTCCAATTGAATCTTCAATTAAAATAAATCCCCAAGTAATTTCATTTGTTTAAAAGCTGTTTGAAAAGAGAAAATGTTCAACAGTAGTAAGTGCTAGCCACTTGATGCTCTTTCCATTAGGAAGTATTAGAGCATAAAGGTTAAGCGCACCTGTATTACCTGGAAATTCTGTTTGTTAAAACAATGAACTATTTTTATGCTGCAGTGGGCAGCATAGAACAATGGAGGATTATACTGAGTATAGTATATACTTCTGGCTTTTCCGTGTAATTTTGGTTCTTTTAAAGCACTTGAAGTAGAAGGTAATGAATAATATAAAATACTTAAATTTTAATTTATATACATTATTTTCTATGAGTTTTCCTTTGACAGAAAAAAAACAGATTGCCATATAGCTGTTTTTCTGCAATTAAAACAACTTCTTAGTTTTAAAGGTTTATATGACACATGCTACAATTTGATAATCATCTTACCTGCTTGATTAAAATAGTTCTTTACGTGAAGACTAGAAATTCAGATGAAATGAGCATTTGGTTAAACTGAAGGACCAATCAGTAAGTTATCCCAGTAGGCCTACCTCTGTTAATAGACCTGCTCTGTCTAAATAATGTTCATTAGTGTCATTGGAAAGCATTAGCATGATTTTATGGCATGACTTTAATCACATAGTACAGTGTGATTTAAAAAAAAAAAAAAAAAAAAGGTGTTTGAATGCTGCACTTCATATTAAAGATGTAGGTGTATGTTATGCTAAAACGACTTAAGTGTTGCATTACTTTATTGCTTACTGTGTTGACAGTTGATAAGTTGTTTTTTCAGAGGAGAATAATTTTTAAGGTTATCATCAAAACAGGTCAATTTTTGACATGGCAAACTAAAGCTTGAAAAATCCTCAGGATGCATTAAGTGAAACATGAAATAAACTGAAGTGATCAGTAGTGGATTTAATGCTGCATAAAGAGCAACTCTGACTCTTATGCATCAGGGTTTTAAAGTACAGTTGACAGAATCATGAGATGTGTCTGGGTAAAGGTATCTTTTGTACAAAGGTTATCCTGTTTTGCTGTAGTTTATATATAGTATTGGGGTCATACAGTTATAAATTTAGGAATTTTATTCGGCTAGCCAGTAATGTATCTGTTCAATTCGTAAAGCCTTTTTGCACAAGATGCTTTCTGTGCATTTTTCTTGCTGTCTTCACAAAGTCAAAAGAAACACCCCTTTTGTCATCTTGTTTGTTTGAAACAGTTGATAGCATACCTTGAATGAAAACCGATAGCTCCTCTTCCACAAAAAAGCAAACCAAAGGGAACTTAATACTTTCAGATGAGGAAAAGCTAGCCTGTGTTATTTCCAGAACATGAAGTATCTATGGTGAGTAGTGAGGTGTTCTTAGGTGTCAGTAGCTTCTTTAATAGCTACATTTTAACTTTCTTAATTACAACCAAAAAAGAAAAAGCAGACATTCTAAACATTATACATGATAGTGCCTGAGTCAACCCTTGTGTAGATAACTTTGTAATCTTTGTTGCTCAGCTTCCCATGCTTAAAGCAGAGTGAAAAGCCACTTTGATTTTCATCGGAAGTCTTTGGAAGTACATGAGCAGTGATAATGTTACAAGATTCCGATAAAGCTAATCTTGGAGTTTGCATGATTTCTGAGCACAGCCAATGGCCGTTTATAAGAAGAAAAACTTAGAGGACACTGTCCCGCATGACATCCTTGTCTCTAAATTGGAGAGACATGGATTTGATGGATGGACCACTCGGTGGATAAGGCATTGGATGGTCATACTTAAAAGAGTTACTGTCAATGGCTCGATGTCTGAGTGGAGACCAGTGACAAGTGGCATTCCTCAGGCATCAGTATTGGGACTTTTTAACATCTTTGTCGGCGACAGGGACAGTGGGTTTGAGTGCACCCTCAGCAGGTTTGCTGATGACACCAAGCTGTGTGGTGCAGTCAACAACGCTGGAGGGAAGGGATGCCATCCAGAGGGACCTTGACAGGCTTGAGAGGTGGGCCCGTGTGAAGTTCATGCAGTTCAACAAGGCCAAGTGCAAGGTCCTGCACACGGGTCGGGCAATCCCAAGCACAAATACAGGCTGGGTGATGAGTGGATTGAGGAGAAGGACTTGGGGGTGTTAGCTGACGAGAAGCTCAACATGACCCGGCAATGTGTGTTTGCAGCCCAGAAAGCCAACTGTATCCTGGGCTGCATCAAAAGAAGTGTGGCTAGCAGGTCAAGGGAGGTGATTCTGCCCCTCTGCTCTGCTCTGGTGAGACCCCACCTGGAGTACTGCATCCAGCTCTGGGGTCCCAGCACAAGACAGACACGGACCTGTTAGAGTGGGCCCAGAGGAGGGCCACGAAAATGATCGGAGGGCTGGAAAACCTCTCCTATGAGGAAAGGCTGAGAGAGTTGGGGTTGTTCAGCCTGGAGAAGAGAAGGCTCCAGGGAGACCTTATTGCAGCCTTTCAGTACTTAAAGGGGGCTCCTAAGAAAGATGGGGACAGACTTTTTAGTAGGGCCTGTAGTGATAGGACAAGGGGTGACAGTTTTAAACTGAAAGAAGATGGATTTAGATTGGACATAAGGAAGGAATACTCTGTGATGAGGGTAATGAGACACTGGAACAGGTTGCTCAGAGAAGTTGTGGATGCCCCATCCCTGGAAGTGTTCAAGGTCAGGAACTTGGATGGGGCTTTGAGCAACCTGGTCTAGTGGAAGGTGTCCCTGCCCATAGCAGGGGAGTTGAAACTAGATGATCTTTAAGGTCCCTTCCAACCCAAACCATTCAATGATTCTACAGAGTGACAGATTGAGGCCAAGCATAGAAGCTAGGAATTTTGCAGAAAAACAGATGTGGGACACTTAGACTTGCTTTGTCCTGTAAGGCAGGTGTTGGGTAACAAAAAAATCATTGCAATAGGGAGTTTATGATTTGGGAGGAAGAATCAAAGAGGCATAATTTGTCTTTTTTCTTCCAACAGCCAGAACAGTTTGTTCTTTTGGTAGGGCGGAATATGAAAAGGGGAGAGATTTCAGTATTTTTTCGTCCACAAAGGGCTAGACCCAAAGACTGTGTTAGTGCCTAAAACAAGGATTTTATATTCTTGCACCTGAAATTGCAGTCCAAAATATCCTGCTCAGTAATCATCTAACTTGGAAAATACTCATTCACTTCTTTTCACCGGTGAAAACCCAAGATACTACTGCCTTTCAAGTTTCCGAAGTTCTGCCTAGCACAATAGCTCAGTACTGCCTTGGCAAGACTAAATAGGTTTCTGCATACTGCCCAGCCTGTTTTGGAATCCAGAAACTATGCAGAGGAGTCAAGCTACAATAGTTGTACTCTAACCCAACCGTGGCACCAAAAGCATTAGGTTGGTTTATCGCTTAGTGCAGCAAAGCTGACTAAAAGTAAAGTAGCAGCTATCTGACATCTATCTGACTATTAATACCAGGAGGTCAGATAGCTCAGTTCTTAGTGAATTCATACCTCAGTTGACCAGCTGACTGAAGCAGCCAGTAGACAAAATTACATTCCCTGTTCTCATTCAGATCCTGTGAGTCAAGTACCTCTTGCTTTTTGGCTGCTGAGGTTCAGAGTTTAAACAGAGCCCTGTGGTTAGAGCTGCCTGTTGGGCCACCTCAGTGTACTGTTCTCAGCTTGCAGGTGTTCTGATGCTCTCCAAGGTTCTAATCCTTCTGACACAGTGTAGAGGGAGACCAGCCATCTCACTGGATCCCACTGTGGGGATTAAGTAGCACTTAGAAATAAGCATCATGATGTCTTATCTTTTATGTCCTCCTAATGTTTTTTTGCTTTGTATCAACTCCAAGGCAGGCCTGTGGTTAAGAATATCAGTATTATTCACTCTGCAGTTGCTGACAGGTGAATATAAGGTTATGATGTGAACGACCAATTCACGGCATTGAGCACAGGGACTGTGTGTGTCCCTGTTTTAGCTAACACATAAACCTCAGGCTACTCAATTGATAAAGCTTCCAAGCTCTTTGAGGAGCTAATTTTGGGGGTGGGAAATTATTTTTTTACTTTCAGGACCAGAAAGCAAGGGACTGAAACTGCAGACTGTTTGTTCTCTGAAATATCCTGTTCTTCCACAGAGAGTTCCCATAAGAAGAAGGAAAGAAAAGGCTAATGAGGAGGTTAAGAATGCTAGGAGATACACTGGCTCCTCCTTTTTGTCTTCAGAATCTCTGTCTGTAGAGGAAGAGGAATTGTCAGATTCTGATTATAAAAAACCCCAGACGTAGGCCAAAGAGTGGCTGTATTCCCAGTGGAATGCTTTGATACTATGCTCAAAAGGAGTCCCTGCTTTAAAAATAGAATGGGAGCAAGAGGAAGTTGAACTTGTTCCCATCAGAAAGCCATTGTCTGCAAGCAACAAGAAGGAAAATCAGGCTTTTTACACACAACAGCTGTTGAAGTGATGAAATACAGTTGGAAAAAAGCTTTCCAAAGAGGATCCCTGACTGACTTATGCAAGACCAGCTTGTCGTTGCCTTCAGAGACAAAGGAAACTTTCCATGCAGGTGCTTTCCCCTTCCTCTTCCTGTGATCCGGATAGACAATATGGAAAGTTTAAGGTAGTAAGTGTTGGCTTTTCTCTTTGTCAGTGCTCACTGCCTGTTTATTCAGCAAAACTAAAAGCACAGCTCCAGCTTGCATATTCTCTAGGACAGAGAATCAACCAAGAAACAGCAGTGGAAAAAATGAACACAGTGGAATTTTGTGAACTGCATGTTTAAACTCTGGAAATAATTTTGATGGTTTTTCAGCTTCAATTTTACTCCCAAGCATTTGATATCAGAGTAAAATAAATAACAGTGCATGTGTAGCATTACTGAATATTGGTACAGTCCTTTCACTGTTTTTAATTCCTGTATTTGCTCATTTTCTTAACTTTCATTTTGTAATACAGGGAGTTAAACGAAATAAAGAGGAAAAGACAGTTCTATCTACCTTCTAATCTACTACAGTTTTCACTTGGAAGCACTACTTTTGTGTAGCCAATTGGATCTCTCTAGTAGGAAAGCTTTTCAGATATTGAATGTAAAATTTTCCTTTCCAAATTCTATCCAGGAAGGAATACAGTTATGTGCACAGATAACACTTTCAATTCTTTTCCTGATCTCAACTCCAGAGTTACCTATGGAGTGGAGTCACTTTGATCCTTCCCCTTAGGCATCTTGTAGCTATCTTATGTATGTGTGGCTTTCATGTGAGGTGGACTGGTTTACTCCTTATTAGTTTTTTCCTCTTTGCTCAGCATTCTTTAATTAGTTAATATTTTTGGAGTACTGAGATTTGAAATGATTAGACTAAGCAATAAAAAGGAAGAAGTGTTACCTTTCTCGCTTTGTTGTCATGATGTCCTTTGCATATGCAATGCCAAACTGTACTGTGTGTTTTTGTTGCCATTTTATATGCTAAATTTGTACCTGTTTTGCAGTGCAGGTCCTGCTTCTGCTGCCACGTTTCTCCCTTTTTTTTGACCTAAAAATCCTTTTTTTTCCCAACATTTATATGCTTCTAATCCAGAGTTTTTTCATTAATGTGCAATTCTTTCTTTTTAAATCATTAAGCAGGATACTAAGTAAGGCTAATTTTGATATTAGGCTCAGTTAGACTTCCCTGTCTGTGGATCTAATGCACTTTATCCTCCAGGTGTTTTGGAGGTACATGTGATGGCCGAGCAAAACCACCATCCTGTTGACTAGCTGTGTAGCAATCAACAGTGTGTTTACTAAATTGATTGTGATACTGTTCTATTGTCATTAAGTTACTCTCAGTTTGGAGTATGAGGTTAACTGGGTTTTGAGCTGCCAAAATATAAGAATATGTTGTGATTCATAGACTGCTTTTACTTTTCTTTCCTTTGCTGCCTTGTAAACGTGTAAATGGGGAGAGAGGATAGACGTGATCTCACCCTTTTACGTTACATTCGGTTTTCTCACTGTAAGTTCATAGTGCTGATTGTGTTTCTACATACTTTTCTGCCGTTTCTGTCTAAGTTCATGAGAATCCTTACAGAATATTCTGCAAGTCCTAGTGTTATGAAGTAGTAGGATATCAATAATGGAAATGTTACATATTGTGACGTTCCTATTTTGAAGTAAGGATTTGTTGCTGGAAATGACAGGATGAAAGTTAGGAAATTGAATCCTATCAAAGTAAATACTGTTAATAAAGCAAGGTGTGTACAATATTGTGGATTCTTTGTATGTTTTGCTCCCCGGTCAATCAGTGCAGCTGTGTAAAACCTACAAAATAGTAAAATAAACTTTAAATAATCCACTTAAAATCAACAATAAACTTGTTAGTGTTGTTTATTTCCTCTGAAAACTTAAGGCCATAGTTTAATCTGGCAGTAATGAAAACAGTTAGATGTGCCCAGTAGCTGTAGCATGTTGCGCTCTCTGCTTGACAAAGCATCTTACATTGTGTTCTACATTGTCAACAGGAACAAACTGCACCTTTTTTTTTTTTTAACTATACTTCAGAAAGTATTTCTTCAATTTGCAGTGCCAAGATAGTAACCCGCACAACCCATTGCTCATTTCTGTCCATACATTTCCCCCTCAGTTGTTTCAGCACATTTGTCTGTGGGACTGAATGATACAGTTGGGGAAATGATTGGGGTCAAAATAACTCAGTACATTTTTATTTTACTTTTTTTTTTTTTTTTCCTCCCAAGTCAGTTCTCCTGTGGTATTTACTGGCACAACTGAGAGATGGCATGAAGGGAAGGAAAAGAGGGGAAGACATAGTAGGAGTCCATAAAATGTCTTCAAAGTATGATGTCACCTGTATTAAAAATACTTTTCTTTTTCAGGAAAACTTCATGGAAGTAATTAGAAACCAGGAATTTCTATTATTGCCAGCCACTGAAATTGCAAAGCTTTTAGCAAGTGATGACATGAATATTCCTAATGAAGAAACTATACTGAATGCACTACTTACGTGGGTTCGACATGATTTGGAACAGAGAAGGAAAGATCTCAGTAAACTCCTGGCTTACATTAGACTGCCTCTGCTTGCTCCACAAGTAAATTGTTCAGTTCCTCTCTAGTTTATACCATGGTTACAGTGGGCATAATATCTACAGCATCGATATATTGATAGTGACAAATCCTAAAAGCTTCAGGATTCTTAATGATTTGGATTCTTAGAGCTGCAAATAAAGACTTAGCATGTTGTATAGGCATGATAGTTTGTGTCTGTTTGTGAACTGCAGCATATTCTGATCTTAATCTGAGATCAGTCAGGATACAAGAAGGGGTAGAGCTGCTAGGAAAAAATCGCTTCTGTTACCTAGAAAAATGCTTATCAAGGATATGTTTGTCACTAGAAGGTGTGTCCTTTTTAAATTTCTTCTTTATGGAACTTGCACAGTTTATTTGGATCATTACATTTCCTTCATATAATTATAGCTATCCTTGAGATTTAGGAAATACAATTTGAATAAATTATTTGGAGTGATTTTTCTTCTATTAATTCTTGGTAAACCATCTTTGGGTACTTTTTTTCTTACCAGTCAATACTTTTTCTCCTTCTTGGACATTTACACACAATGTTGAGGAAGACTTGAGCTCAGTTTGTTCAGACTGTTGTGAATTCCAGTTTTCCTAGTCCTGTAGGAATGACCACTCTTGTTAGTGTCATGTGTAGCATTGTTTTAATTATCTGATAGCATGCATTTAAACTAGGTTTGATTTTCCACCCTGCCCCTTCCCCTTCTCTTGTGCTGGCCTTCCTTGCTGGACCTTCATTAGTAATATTTAACACTTACTATACAGTCAAAGGATTTTGCTTTACAGTTTTCAGTTTGTTTAATGAGAATTATCTCTATTAAATGAAGAAAACAGGATTTTTATGGAACCTGAGTGATAAGTAGAATTCACTAACACAACAAAAAACAAGTTCCATTCATTCATAGTGATAAATCACGTACACAGCATTCTGTGTATTACCTCTAATCTGGTATCCTCTTGCTGGATAGTAAGATTCACTAGCAAGCATTTTAGTATTAATATTTCCATACTGATTATTATATATGAAATGGCAGGATTTTTTCAGTTGTGGCCTTGACTTTGTAATTCACTTTTTCTAGAAACATAATACAATGTAAGCCAGTTGACCTGGAGAAAATAATTCTTTCATTGAGTGTTTAATTAATTGCTAACTAAGTAACCACTGCTGTTTTCCTTTTACTTAATTGACTGTAATTGAAACATCTTTAGAAACTGAAAGTACAGAATTTATCCCAGAAATATGTACTAAAATCAAATTATGTCCACTCGGTAACTGATTAGGAAAATAGCAACATGAAACACAAAAGCAATATCATATTTCATTTATTATTTTTACCTTTAAATTTTCATGTCTTCTCCATATATATACTTATATTTCAAATACAATATTTTTCTTTAACAAATTAAAGTGTTAAAGCTGTGGTTTTAATATGGCAGCAATTAGTGCATTGAGTAAATTGGTTTGAAGTGCCCAGAACAGTCTTACTGTTTTCAGAATCATGTTTTGCTTCATGATCACATGACATTAGGCAATCTGACAGCAAACATAACCTAATGAAAAGGTTTCCAATTTTACGGTTGAAGGGTTAAAGCTATTTGAAAGAAATGAAATTAGAAAATTGAACAACTTACTGAAATCAATAACGTTGCAAGCAGAGATGCAAAGAATATTAGATTCATACACTTTAAAAAAAAACAGCTTGGGAAATACTGTGAAACTGTAGCACTGGAAGAAAAAATTCTAATGAATTGTCAGTTTTATTGGTTGTGTTTTTATGCATCTCTTTGTACATAGCATTCTGTCATCTCTTTGGTTAATGCAAGCAGTGTCCTAAATATTTGTAAGTCTCTTTTTGCTCTTACAAAGGCTAAAGATGAATATTTGTCAGCTTCTTAAGCTGTAAGGTGGGAAGTATTCTATCTCTGATAAATTAATGAAAAAGATAATTAAGCAATTTCTGAGCTATAAGATGGTTCAGCTTCCTTTTAGACAGAATTCTTAGTACTTAAGTATCTGCACTACCCTTCTCTTCATCAGGTTTCCAATGTCTATAATTTCATGCTAACACATCATTTGTAACTGCTCAGTTATAAATGCTTGTAGTACAAGGAGCTATGCAAATAATAAAACTTGGAAAAAATTGGCTTTCATTTAAGTAAGCCCATTCCAAGTTCTTTGAGTGAAGAATATTTACAGAAAATTGTAATACAATAGATTTAGTTTCAAGAGCCTGCAGGTTTTTTGAGTACCAAACCAATCTTAGATGGCATTTCTTTTTAACTGAGATGAAGTTGCTTTCAGAGATTGAGACTCTGCTATGAGAAAAATTCATTATAGGTTGGGCGAGTTAGAAGCTGGAGAAAATGTAGGTCGCATCTTGTTGCAAAACTCACATATACACACATGGTGTTGCTTCCAATATTAAATGTTGCTTGTCTATCAGAAAAGTATATTGGAGGTCTGAACTGGTCATGTTGTGTACAAGCCTTAATTTTCATGCATGCAACTATGACAATGTCCAATTTAGGACAGTAGTAATTAATTGATTTTTTTAATTATTTTTTATTATTTTTTTAAACCATGTGCAATTTTATAGCATTGCATGCTGGCAGTTAAAAGATGGCCTTTAGTTTACTATTTTATAATCAGAAAGTGTCCCTGTGAAGTGATACAAATGGTAAGTGGTGCTTTGAGTCACAAGAAGAAACAATGGGAAGTACTGAAAGTAAAGAATGAAAATTAAGTTACCTCTGCTAATTTACATGAGAACGTTTTAATTTGCTATTTTAAATATAATCAGAACATCAGCCAATTACAGAAATACTGCAAAAGTCAGGCTCAGTTTTCTGAATAGTTGCTGGTGAAGAGCTTTGAAAGTTTTGGGGGGTTTTGTTTTGTTTTGGTTTTTTTTTAATTCTCTCTATGTTAATTATGTTTTCTGTCATAGTTTCTGTTGGTTGGCCTGATACAGAGATGTTCAGGCTTAGCAGCCTGTACTTAACCTGTATTTCTTCTGGAACCGTAGATGTCATATTTGCCACTTTGCAGTCCTAAGGCAGCTCTAAGCCAGGGATATGCACACCATATTATGCACAACTATTTTATAACGAGTCCCTTTAGTACTCCTGATTACTAATTTCACAGCTATTTTGTACCTGTTACCGGTTGGCTGTCAACAGCTCAACAATGACATCGCATTCTGGTTTGTGGACTTACATTTCTAATATTCACAAAGTGTTTGGATTTTGTGATTGCAGTTCAGAGGCATTTGTCTTTTTCTCATTGTTCTGACAGCTGTCCAGGTCCCAATGGGGCACTTCACTTGCTTGTTTTTCTCTGTTACTCAGGCTATGTCTTGCAGCTCAGAAAAATGCCAGTTGTCAAGACTTCTAATAATTGTAGTTGGGACACTCAACCTACTAATATATTTTTCCTGCAGTCTGACAAACATGGAGTACAAAAGACTGCAGAATCTTTAAACTTAATAACTTTTATTAGTAGTCTTTATTTAACTTGATTTTATTTAAGTCAGATTTAAAATTTAACACTTGTCAAATTTTGCTTGCATCCTTGATCTTAAATTTTTTAACAAAGTATTAATTGATATACTGTGATCGGGGTCACTGTCAGAGTGAGGAATAGAATATGTATTAAAATATTCAGCCTGTGCCTGAAATAGCTTTTACAGACCTCTGGATTGAGTGGATTTGGGAGTAAGAGCATGAGGTTAAACTGATTTACGTACCCAGGCCCTGATTCCATTTCCTTGAACGTACCTGTAGTGGTGCTGGAACACCAGATTTTATTTTCTTCCTTTGGACCATTAAACTTAAATCATCCATTAAGATCAGATAGCCTGCCTGGTTTTTTGTACTTAATGGCTTAGCTTAAAATGTGAATGTTTTGTTTATTACAAGTTTATCTTTACCATAGTGTTCTTTGTATGACGATTTTGAAAATACATAGATTTTAAATCAGGCAGTGGAAGTCTTGAGATAAAATGTTTTCTTGTAATCTTTGTTTTTATTCTTCATGTGGTTTATATCTATACAGCTTGTTTAACTTTTTTTCTTCTTCACAGTTTCTGGCAGATATGGAAAATAATGCACTCTTTAGGGATGACATTGAATGTCAAAAACTCATTATGGAAGCAATGAAGTACCATCTGTTGCCAGAGAGACGACCTATGTTGCAAAGTCCTCGCACCAAACCTAGAAAATCTACAGTGGGTGTGTTGTTTGCAGTTGGAGGAATGGATGCAACAAAAGGTATTGGCTTATATAATGATTAGTTGATGAGCTGTTTTGGTTCTTTTAAAAAGAAATGTTTGGTAGATGTTTTTACAACATGTTAATTCTAGAATTCAAAGATTCTGCAGTATAGAACATGAAATGTCTTAAATGTACACAGTTTATTAGGTTAAAAAAGACTATGTAGCTTTGATAATACTGTAAGCATTCTAGAAGATAGAGTTGTTATTGATTTGAAATTATCAAGGGAATATCTGATTTCTGAAGTGAAATGTTGAACTGAGTGAAAACTAATCTTTACTTACTTGAGTGGAAAAGGAAGAAAATGACAGGAAGGGCACAAAGGTGACCTGCACATGCATTAAAAAAAAAACCAAACACCAACCCAAAAATATGCTTTTTGACTAATTGTTAAATGGTTATGTTAGAGTTACTTGGATTTCCTTTTTTATAGACACTTCCATACTGTTTAATGGTAGTTAGAAGGAATCTGGCAAGTTAGGAAAGTTATGGCAGAGAAAGTGTTTTCTTTTACTTGTTTTAAAGTTAGCACTTTTAGTACTTCATGTCACATAGCTTCAGATTTTTTTTCTAATATTACAAAACAGTTGATTTCAATATATAATTGCATTTCACAAGGGTTGTTTTATATTCCTAACATTTCTATTTCTAAAGGCTTGATTCTGCAAAGCAGTTAGAGATCCTGGTTTTTGTCTTGAAAAGCACTGAGAAAGTCCACCTTTATAATGGTGCAGTTAATTCCTGAGGAAGTCAAAAAAGACTATTTGTATACATAGAATTAAAAACATGCTGCAGGATGTCATGCTGTCTTGTGGGATCAACATACTGCTGAAATAAAAACTCCTAATAATTCAGACTTTTTTTTTTTTTTATAACTTGCATATGTTGTCATTCAGGAGCTACAAGCATTGAAAAGTATGAACTTCGTACTAACATGTGGACTCCTGTTGCAAACATGAATGGACGAAGATTACAGTTTGGAGTTGCAGTTTTAGATGATAAATTGTATGTTGTTGGTGGCAGAGATGGACTGAAAACATTAAATACTGTGGAGTGCTACAACCCTAGAACAAAAACTTGGAGTGTAATGCCACCTATGTCCACTCATCGTCATGGTCTTGGTATGTAGTGTTCTGTGAAGGCTAAATGCATATTTTTAAAAGCTTACCTGTTTTAGGATAGGTCAAAAAACATTCAGAAATTAAGTTTAGGGGGGTGGAAACTTTGTTTTAATGCCAACTGCTTATTGAACATCTTTTCTCCTTCAGATTATATCCAGCACTGGCTACCAAAAGGAAATTTCTTTTTATTTGTTTTTAAATATTTTGTTGTGCACCCTGGACTGTCACTAGGAAAATGTGATCTTTTTTCCCTTATCCAGAAGTGATTGTTTTTCATATCTGTTTTTTTAGGAGTAGCTGTATTGGAAGGTCCTATGTATGCTGTAGGAGGACATGATGGCTGGAGCTACCTGAATACAGTAGAAAGATGGGATCCACAGGCTCGTCAGTGGAACTTTGTAGCCAGTATGTCAACTCCAAGGAGCACTGTTGGTGTAGCAATATTAAATGGAAAGTATGTGAAGGCAACTTCTGTTTACTAGCTCATTATTTTAATGTAATTACAGGACCATTCTAAATTACTATTAATAATTTATCTTGATAGATACCTGTTGATAGCTTTAAGAACAAAGTTTCTTCATTCACAGAAAAAATATTGTATTGGGTCAAGCAAGTTTCCCCGCAGCATCACAGTGCCCCTCAGTATCGCTTATAAGACACCATCTCTATGGCCTAATAAGTAGTTACCATCTCCTTAATACAGAAAGGAGCAAATGGTTGTTCTCTTTCACTGAGACTCCACTGATTTCCTCTTACTGTGATAGTTTGAACAATCAACTTCCAAAATTACTGTGAAGTCGTGGAGGAGTACTCATGTTATACTGCATTAACTCAGAACAGTAAGCTCTGTCAGAATGAATCTAATCTGGAGTGGTATCTGAAATTTCTACCGTTGTTTTTCAGTGAAAATATGACTAATTCCTAATACAAAGCATATTCAGACAACTAGGTATTTTATGTTGCAGTCCCAGGAAATGGCTGGAAGTGACCTCAAGGAGTTCCCTAATCCATTCTGCTACCCCAAACCTGAATCAATTATATCTAAAACACTCATAGCCAGAGTGATTTTGTTCTTAACTTCCAGTGGTAAAGTTTCTGTAACTTCCCTGAGGAATCTGCTTAACTACTAATACATCTGTGAAGTTCTCCTCATGTGAAGTCTTAAATACTTTTTGCTGATTTATATTATTATTGTTTGCACTATCCAAAGTGAACATGGAAAATGCATCTTTCCTTTACTATTTGCAACAGCCTTTCATATTTAAAGACATGTCCCCTCAGTATTCTGTCATCAGGACTGAATAACTCCAGCTCCTTCAGTCTTTATTTGTAGGCCATGATTCCTAGACTTTGAGTGATTTTCATTGATTTCATTTGGATTAAGTGTAATTGTTCTATAGCATCCCCAAATACAAGTGGTACTTGAATCAAGCTGTTACAAAAATAAAGTTCAGTTGGAATCACAGAATCATAGAATAATTTGGATTGGAAGGGACCTCTGGAGTCATCTGATCCAACACCAACTCAAAGCAGGGCAAACCTTAAAGTTGGATCTAGTTTCAAAGTTAACTGAAGTAGCTCAGGTCACATCTGAGTTTTGAGTATCTCCAAGGATGGAGATTCAATAGCCTCTCTGGTCAACCTGTGCTGATGTTTGACCACCATTGTACTGAACGTTTTTCGTCTAATATCCAGTTGAAATTTCCCATGTTTGAACTTGCCTCTTGTTCTTCCTTCTTTCACTGCATACCTCTTGAGAATTATCTGTCTTCTATATAACCTCCCATTAGGTGAAGACAGCAGTAGATGCCTCCTTAGCTGTCTCAAGAATTCCTAAGACTGCACAAAGACAGTGCTTTCAGCCTCTCCTCATATGTCAAGTGTTCTAGCTCCCTCATCATCTTAGTGACCATCAGCTGGACTTGCTCCAGTATGGCAAGATCTTCCTTGTACTGAGAGCCCAAAGCTGGACACAGTATCCAGAAGCAGTCTTGTATGTACTGAATAAATGGGATCAGCTGTCATTACTTCAAGGGCATACTGCTGACTCGTTGTCTGCCAGGGCTTCCAAGTCTACTTTTCTGAAGCTGCCTCCTCTCCTGTCAGCTCCCAGGTTGTACTATTGCATGGTAATATGCCATCCCAGGTACAGGACTTTGCATTTGCCTTTGCTGAACTTCACGAGATGACAGTTAGCCCATTTTTCCAGCCTGTCTAGGTCTCTCTGAGTAGCAACCAAGCCCTCCAGCATATCAGCAGCTGCCCTTAATTTGATATTATCAGTAAACTTACTAAGGCTGATTTCTGTTACATCTTTCAGATAATTAATGAAGACATTGAGCAGTATCAGCCACAGTATCAGCCTGGGAGGAACATCACTAGTAACCAGCTGCCAGATGGACTTCATACTGCTGATCATAGCCCTTTGAGCCCAGTAGTCCTTCCAGTTTTCTGCCAGCCTTGTAGTGGGCTTATCCAAACCATGTTTTGCCAGGGTGGCTACAGGAATACCATAGTAGACAAATCTAACCTGATTTGCTGAGTAGTATTGTGGTTGTGGCAGAATATTTACATTATCTTGACCACAAATTTTCACTTACTGCTTATGTACTATCTGACACATCTCCCTTGAGCTGTTTGAATGTTGTAATAATTGTAAGGTAGCAAAAACAAAGGGTGCTGTGAGATGTGAAACAAGTCCAGGAATGAGTGGAAATGCTCACTGGGCAGGAAGGAGGGAAGAACTTGGAACAACCAGCAAGCAGAGTGCCTTGGGCTGCCTTGGAACTGCAGTCTCAGTGCCTTGGGCTGCCTTGGAACTGCAGTCTCAGTGCCTTGGGCTGCCTTGGAACTGCAGCCTCAGATGCCAAAGTTAGGTCTGAAGCTTCCTATATATTCAGCAGAGGATCCCAGGTGTGGTGAAAAGCACCAGAATTAGAGCCTCACATTTCTCTATTATTATCGAACATTCCTTAGGCTCTTAATGTAGGCAGCAACACTAGATGCCTATAGCTAAAAAACTTAAAAGTGCATGCAGCATTTCAGCTGAGCGAGCAGTAACTTCTGCACTTTCTAGTAATATCTATCTGTAACTCAATATATTTAAGACAATTTGCTCAAAAGCTTCATATAGAGAAATTAATATATCTTTCCTCACGTCCAAAATGTGAAATCACTGCATAAGTGATCAAAACTCTGTCATGTTTTGGTGGGAGGTAAGATGGGGGCCTTCATTTAAATACTATGTTGCATAGAGAATTGATTTTTAGTCATGAACTTTTTGAAACTGCAACAGGATTTTTTAGTATCCTTCAGTACATTCCTTACCTTAAACAAGTTGTGTTATTAAACATGGGATCTTCCATGGAAATGTATTTTTTTTTAAAAGGTATTAAAATTATTACTGAGAGCTACTAGGTCAACGATATCTACAAGATGTTTCTATTTAAGTTTTTTGGTCAGTGTATTTAAAAAACCAAACAGCAGTGTTTCCCAAACTGACGATATCTTGAATAGTGCTTCACAGAAACTGTTGTAAATTGTTCACACTATCATCATATACAGTATCTAATGTTTATTTGATTATTTAACTGTACTATAATCTGCCTTAGGCTATGAAAGCATTTCATTAACAATGTTTCAGGTGATCTTTCAAACTGGACTTCCTATGAGTTGCTTCCTTTTTAGAATGGCTTACAAGTTCCTACCTTTCCACATGATAGTGCTGGGCATTTCTGCTTTTAAGCATAGATTGCTCATAAACTCTGTGCATAAACTCTTTATCAGGTTTGATTATTTGATTAAAGATTCATCAGTGATGGAGTGCTCCTAAAACCAATCTTTTCCTTCTAGCCTTTCCAAAAAGTTGAAATCCTTTGTTAATACCAAATGCTAGAAACCTCTTTGTTAGAACCGAGCAAACTAGGCCACCTAGTGGGTGTGAGGGACTTAAGGTAGCGCTGTCATTCATAAACTACAGCCCAGGTCCAGAAAAATACTTGCGTGCCCAAGATGAGGCAGGGCAGTGTTGTTGCATGCACAGATCCACTACTGAATTTGTCCCTCTGACTGTGTTAGAAATGGGCCTTTGTCAAGTCACATAAGTAATTTTGAAAAGGTTAGCTACATGCATAGGTTGGAACATAAATGCTGTGTTATAGATACCAATTTTCTGTAAATTATTGTTATTATGCATTGATCATGACCATAGGAAAAGGTTGGAGCAAAATCTTATCGTGAGTTTTTACAACAGAATATTCTATTGAAAGTTGAAAGTCTCCTTCTGAACTTCCCTTTTTAACAAACTTGAAAGTCCTTCATACGTCACTGGAAACTTTTCTTGTTCAGACAGTATTTATTTACTTTTATTCTTTTTTTTTTTTTTTTAACTTTGTAGGCTTTATGCAGTCGGTGGTCGAGATGGAAGTTCTTGTCTTAAGTCAGTAGAATGTTTTGATCCTCATACAAACAAATGGACCCTCTGTGCTCAGATGTCAAAAAGAAGAGGTGGTGTAGGTGTAACCACCTGGAATGGCTTCTTGTATGCAATAGGTGGTCATGATGCCCCAGCATCAAATTTAACATCCAGGCTGTCAGACTGCGTAGAAAGGTAATATCCTTAATACGTCTTTACATAAAGTTATTAATGAATGACTGTATTACAAATTGCAGAAGCACATGTGATCCATAAAATAATTAAAAATGACAGTAAATACTTCATAATGCACTGCATTAAGTCTTTGCTGTCAAGTATTTCTGAAATATGCTTTAAGTCTCTTCCTCCTCCCCCGCCCCCCCCCCAAATTGTAAAACTCTTCTTTCCTGTTATCTCCCAACACTTAGAGTGATTCTTCATCATCCATCTTCTCCTTCTACTAAATTTCTTTATGCTGGGAGATAAGACTTACTCTCTACCAAAAAAAAGAAAAAACAAAATAAAACACCCCCTACCCCCTCCCCCCCCAAAAAACCACCACAAAACAGAGCTGTAGTTTTCAAACTTTCAGTGTCCTAATAGACCCCAAAATACATAGTGTGGCCCATACCACTTAACATACGGACGTTGCGCTAAAAAGATCCCGGAAAGGTTTGCAGATAGGAAGCTACATCTTAGGAAATATCACATTTTTACAGGAAAACAGATAATTAGAAGCCTAAGAGAAAGCAATAGGTCCATGTATTTTTTTCTGCATCGATATTCTCTGAAACAAAGTTACAAAACACAACTTTAATAAATAGGAATCATTTTGTAATGCATTTTGTCCTCACTCTTTAAGTGAGATGAAATTGAGGACCTTCAACCTCATGGAAATAGTTCCTTTAAAAAATTACCAGTTTCATAAAACCACACTAAGATTCTGAGTATTTGTTTACCGCTATATTTTGGAATAAAAGTTGCTTTTCCCAGATAAATACATTGGTTTATAAATAAATATAAAATAACTTAAATTGAAAAGTAACTTCTATATGTAGCTCACTAATCACCCTCTTTTACTACATTATACTTCTATTTGCAGCATGTGCTTCAGGAAATATTTTTACATTACAATTATGCTTGCATGCATTTCTGTAGTACTTTGACTAGAGAACTGTAGATAAAATTGTTAGAGCTCATTATATCTATGCTCTTCATGCAAGCAAATTAAGACTGGTATCTTCCAAACTTGCTTTTAGCAAGTGTGATCTTAGGATGGTCTCTTAGCCAAATAAGTATTTTCTTTGTATAGTTCTTTAGAGCCCTTCAGAGCTCTGTGATTATAGAAGCTTACAGCAGAACTGATGTAATCTTAACATTGTCTCTTTCATTCAGGTTAAAATATGTTCCTTGACATAGGAATAGCATGAACTCTCCTATGTATTTCTCAGTTTGACTTGTAAAGAATGTTGATATTATTCTAGAATCACATTTAATGTTTTTCATTAAACCATCTGTCTTTTCCTGTGCTGATGCTTCTGATGATACGGAGCTATGATTAAAGAAGTGCTGTAAATTGTCTTAAGGGTTTTGCATTTCCCCCAGAATTTTCACAAACTGGTTTTGGGGTTGGTTTTTGTTTTTTGTTTTTTTTTTTAAATGGTAATCAAGTAATTGTCTTTAGTACCACACTCAACTTTAACAGCCTGTGCTTTGACATGTAGTAGTTATCACTTAGAGCAAGCACTTGCTCTACTACAGTGTAGCAGTAGAACTGTTCCTGGAGCGGTACGTTTAGACATACATAAGAAATGTAGTAAGAGCAGCTGTATGTGTATGTATGTATTACTATGTGGAAAGCAGCACAAAGTAGATACATAGCTAGTACTGACTGTATTACCAGATGACTAAAGAAACATTTTCAAAGAGAGTATTTGGGGGAGAAAGTCCTTTGAAATTAACACCCAAATCTGTGCTGTCCTAATAATACCTGTTTTCTACTATCTTGAGAGCATCAATTCCAGTACATTTTTTTTAGTTTTAGAGCATAACACAAATTATCTTTCAGGTATGATCCAAAAACAGATATGTGGACTGCTGTGGCCTCTATGAGCATTAGCAGAGATGCAGTGGGAGTATGCCTTCTTGGTGACAAGTTGTATGCTGTTGGAGGATATGATGGTCAAACATACCTTAATACAGTGGAATCTTATGATCCCCAGACAAATGAATGGACACAGGTATAGTTTCTGATCAGACTATACACTACTATTTATCTTGTTATTTCAAGTGTGCCTCTTTTTGCAAGGAGAATTCAAATCCTCCTCTAAGATGAGAAGCCTTATTGGGCTGTTATCTCTCTCTCTTTTTTTTTTTTTTTCTTTTTTCTGTCTACCATCTTGAGATGATTTATCTTGAACAGACAGTTGTTAACTTCTAATAAACTGCCTTCTTTCTTTGGCAAGAGTATAGCTATTTTCTTTGACAATTTCAACTACTGTTAATAAAATGTATTGACATGTTCCCCAAACTGTCATAAAGGATTTTGTTTACATGACTTCCTATTCTGAAGATAAATGATAAAAGTAGATTAGTTTTAGCTCTGATGTGTCCCTCAGCAAGTTTATCAATTTCTTCAAGGTTTTGGTCATCTTTTCGTAGATGATCCCTTCCTGATGTGAATGCTATGTGCAGTGTGTGCAACTTTCAGGAAGCTTTTTCCCATTTCTCTTTACCCAGCTCAAAAACAAAAAATTAAAAAAAAAAATCTTCAATTCATGATCAGAAACCATTACTGTCAATTCAAAGCTTGGTTACTTTTACTTTTTTATAGCTCCAGGAATATGCCTTTCTGTGGGAAGAGCTCACACAAGGACATCCTGGGCAGGCTGTTCTTTGGTATCTACTGCCATTTGAGATACCCTAAAACCTCTACATCTACAAAAGGCTGGCTGATACAACACAGAATCTGTGGGAGACCAAGGCCGTCCTGGAGTCCAGTTGCAGGCCAGGATGAATGTCCAAGGTCATCTTAGAACAGTGTTAGACACCAGTATTTAGGCAGCTGAATTCTGACCTCCTGAATATGCTATCCCAGTAATAGCCCCAAATTGCTAATTCAAAAAGAGAACTGAATTGCTCTCTGTCATAATCCTTGTAACACAGAAAACTGAGCTGTCTGTTTCCCCCCACTTCATAGTGCTGCAAGATCTTAAAGCATAAGTCATCTAGGAGGCTTATCAGAGTTTGGCGCCTTCAGTGGCAGTGTTGGTAATGACAACCCATGGCATTATTTGTCCTGCTAAAGAAAAAAAAGTGTACCACAGGAGAGAAACAGTGCTTCTCACTGGTGCATCTAAATGAATCTCGCATGACGTCTAGGTGGTGACCATCTGTATGTACCTTTGTATCCTTAGCCTTGACCCTCTGTATCTCACTGAATCCCGTGATCCCAGTACATAGGACAGTTTTGAACCCATACTGGAGGGATTTGGAAGTGTCTGTGTACCTTCCTTCTGCCTTGTCATGTCAGCAGTCTGTCACCACTTCATCCACACACAACTCAAAAGAGGGTAGTGGAATTTTCTCAGCTGAAGTTTGTCAGAGCCACAGACAGCTCAGGATAAGTCTGTTGTTCCTGGAGAAAAAAAGAAATAGGGGAGATGGCACAAACACCCTTTTTGGTCTCTAAGATAAGCTCTGTAGCACTTAGTGTGCTATTCACACACATTCCAATATTATGAAGTTTAAAAGGGGAAGCTAAGGTGAGTGTTAGAAACTACCTTCCTCTTTTCAAGTCCAACAGAATCTCAGCAGAAAAGGGTCTTGCTAGAAGTAACTTCTGTTTACAAAAAAGGTATAGAGACTGGGAAATTACTCTGATTTCAAGAACGCTTAACAGGATTTTATCAAATATTGAAGTAATAAGGAGTGGTTGCCCCTGTCATGTTTAGCATTTTCTGTTTGAGAGAAAAATGCATCCTTTTGCCAACCATTACTAAGTTGTCAGACTGTCTAGCTCAGGTGTCCAGTTTGTACCCTAACAAAGGACTCTTTTTCCTGTAATACCAAGTAATTGAAATTATCAATAAGAATTGTTTCATATTCTTGGGATTTGCTATTCCTTCCTATCATATAAAATATCTTCACCTTTTCGATGGGTTTGTATCCAAGTTTTGGACCAATTTGCTATTTTTTTTAAGTCACATTAACAGAGCATGGGTGATACTGTCACTCTGCTACAGCTGTACAACTGTTATTACAAGCATTAACTAAACTGTCAGTTTTGGGGAAAAAAATACTTAAAGCTGACTGCATTTATCTCACGGATGTTGGTTTTGGTTTTTTGTTTTGTTTTGTTTTTTTTCTTACAGGTTGCACCATTGTGCTTAGGAAGAGCTGGAGCATGTGTTGTGACTGTGAAACTGTAAATTATTTTCTCTATGAAGGTGACATTCTCCTCCATCGACTCGGATTCAAGCAAACTACCAGTGCACCAATAAACACCAAGTGCAGGATATCTACAATGGCAAAATGTTTGGTCTCAAGCTAACATGTACATGTATTCTTAGGGACCAATATCAAGCACTTTTTAAAAAATCATCTTTGTTACCCGTATGTTACAAGAATTCTGTTTGTAAGAAAATCAGCTGCAACCAGCCAGTTGCCAGCAGAGGACTTCTGTTTAGGAAGTGCTAAGAAATAAGTAAACTCATTAGTGAACTCACTATAATAATAAAATGTTACAGATCTAGGGCCTTGATGCCCCAAACATGCAGAGGAATGATGGTATAAATGGATATACTTCCACTGATATAATTGAATCTATCTCTGGGTGAAACAAGTTATAGGATTTGACCCCCATATGTTTAATTTGCCTATAATAAACATGTTTGGCTGTAGGTATCTGAGCTATTACAATGCAGGCTGACAAACCAATGCAAACCATTGTAAATGGCAGGTGTAATGCCTGCCTTGGAAATGAAGTTGTGTATTTGGTGAATCTTTTGCACTTTTATCATCATTCCTAGTTTAGCAAACTTTTTATTTAACCAAAGCCTTATTTTAAATATTGTCTTACTATGCTAACAGAAATCTGCTATTTAATAATTTCTGCCGGAGATTTTTGACATCCAGTGTATTTTTTTGGATTTTCAAAGTTTTTACGTGAGATGCAGAACATCGTACCTTTTTCTCTACTTTGGTTCTTATATTTACTTTGCTATTTTTAATGAAAAATCTATAAGCATGAGTTACTGGAAGAATTCTAAAGTGTGATTAAAAGTTAACCAATTTAAGTTTAATATTTGCACTTTGGAATTTTTTAAGCATTCCATTACATCTAGACTAATTACATTTTTACATGAGGCTTTGCACTAATTTGAAAAGTAATTTTATAAGATGAAAATGAGACAATTGTCTATCTTTACAGTAAGGTTACTTCAAAATGTAAAGGGCCCGATCCTGCAAGACGCTTAACTGCCACCACTTAAGCATGTTTAGCATCTTACAGGAGAGTTACGTGTGCCTCACAGGATTATATCAAATTAGTTACCTTATTTAACAGTTACTGAATTTTTTCAGATACTTTATAATTCGCCTTTCTTGAGCCCTATGGTGTTACACAAAATTGCTTTGAACGGTCTGAATGTTCTCGAAGAGTCTTTTTTTTATTTGCTTTTCTGTGCCTTGTTCCTTATGTTTCAAGAGCAGTAGGTAATACGTGTGTGTTTGTAATGGAAAATGGGGAGATGTGAGCTCGTTGAATGTTTTTCAGAAGTTTGAAGCGTCCGGCACCCAAAGTCTTTGTAAGTTTGTAATTTTAAATGTGTTAATGCTCTCGGTGAACTATTTATTGTTTTAAAAGAAATTACTAAGCGGTGAACCTTTGTGATGAAACCGGCACTGTTCACAACTGAATACAGCTGAACTTAAATGCAGTGGTGTTGCCTTAGCGCCTTTTCTTCTCTAGCTTGCGGTCCATTTTGTGTACCGGTATCCGCGACTTAGCAGGTCTCATTAGGAAACGCTGTTTTTACCGCTCCTCCGGTTTTGGAAAAACTCCCTTTTCCTTGCAGCTCTTCGCCCCGCCCCGCCCCGCCCCGCAGGCCCGGCGGCACTCGCCGCCTCTAGAGCCCCGGGCGCTGCGCCCGCCGCCCGCCCCGGCCCCCTGACAGGGACCCCCCCTGTTGCCGGCGGAGGGAGGGGCCTGCTGCCGCCCGGCGCCTCGGGCTCGCTTCCCCATTGGATGCGGGGTGGGGCCCCGCCCTCCGGCGGTGACGGCTCTGGCCTTCCTCCGCCTTCTCCGTCTCCGGGGTGACAGCGACGCCCTGGGCGGGCGGGGTCCGGCTCGCTGCTCGGCCGGCGGCGCATGCGCAGCAGGGCGCTGCGCAGCGAGCGGTGGGCGCGATGAAGGTGAGTCTCTTCGGCCGCCGTACGGGCGGACGGGGCGGGGGGGTCTGGCGGGGAGCCTGCGCCCCGGGGTCGAAGGCGGGCGGGGCCGTGGTTCCCGCTCCGCGCTGAACGGTCCGGCTCCGGGTCGGGGGCGTCGAGCGGGGCCCGCCACGGGCGGGCGGTGCTTGCGGCCTGGGGAGGGGAGCGGGGCGCGGCGGGAACTGCTCGCTCGTGCTGGCCGCCAGCGAGCGGGAGCCTGACGCCGCGGACCGGGGCTTCCTCAGGGGAGCCAGGGCCGCTCTCGCCGTCCGCCCTGCCCCTGGCTCCCGGGAACGGGCCGCGGCAGGCTCCGGCTCCGGCCGGGCTGGTTCTTCTCGCCACAGTTGCCCGTGCCGCCCGAAGCCGTTGCCCCCGTAACGTCTGCCGCCGCCGTGTCGCTGGGCCTGGCGGGGGTGCGAGAAACCCTCCTCGGGCAGCAGTTAAACGATGGGGCCAGCAGGAAAGTTTCCTACTCGAACGCCTTAGGGGGTTTTAGTTTCTGCGTTACTGTACAGCGAGAGCATGAAGAGCTGGAGCTTGCCTGCACTCCCATAATGATTTTCTTTATCGTTGGTTTGTTACAGATTTTATTAAATTTTTTTTCAACATCAAACATCGTTGTCCGATGTTCTTTGTGCTTGTGGTATGTGGTGCTCATAATTTTACACTTTTTGTGAGTAAAATGCAAATTCAGTGTGAAGAATGCCTCAGTTCACATTCACCCAAAAGAAGGGATGGGGGACCTTTGGCAAAGAATTGAGTAAGCCTGCCAGGCATTTGGTGGGCACCAGATGTTGGTGTTTAGCTGATGGCGTGGGAGGGGAAAAGTCCTGATAGCATGCTGTGAAAGTTGTGGGCTTTATCTTACACCCAAGTCATAGAAAAATCTGTGTAGGTAGTCCACAAGGAAAAGGAATTTGAGAAACTTTTCCTAGTGGGAAGTCGGAATCTCTTTTTACGGTTGAGTAGCTTTGAGGTTTTGGCCTTTAAGACCCAACAATTCAGAGAAGACAAAATAGTTACATGTCTTTAAAGCTGTAGATGTTGAGCCTTCTGTGTTTTACACACTAAGGGTGCTTTCTGGTCCTAGATTTTTCCTTGAAAGTTAGAGAACTAAACATTCTCGTCTTTGGACATGAAGGGGAGAGTCTCATGGAATTTTTTTATTCCAGTGCCTCTGTAACAAAAAAAATAATGGTCATGACAGAGTCACAGTGGTTCTCAATACAGACACCCAGCACTGGAAATTTCAATTTTTCCAGGACAAACCAAAAGACTTTTCTGTGGAATTTTGGTACTTTGGTGCATTAGAATCACCCAGAATTTGTGTTTGAGGGTTGGGTTTTTTTCCTCTACAGTACTCAGTTGTTAACACGTTAGGAAGTTCTTTATTGTTATATGCTTATAACTTTAAAATATGTTATTTCCCACTTTTTTTTTTGTCTCCCAGCAAGTATTCAGTCTACTAGAAAAAGCTTGGTCTGGTTCACCTGTGCAGTTTGCTTGGCAGAAAACTTTGGGAAATTTCCTTGCTGTAACAGGGTAAGATTACAAATATTTATTGCGTTTGTCCATAGAATGATGGACAAACACACTGATGAAGAAAGGGAATTATTCTGTATGTTGAATCTTTTTTAGAGGTGATCGTGCTGTGAAAATTTTTGATCGTCATGGTCAGAAGAGAAATGAAATCAGCTTACCAGGGTAGGTACTAAGATGGGTTTAAATTATTTTCTTTGTTGTTTTCTTTAAAATCGCTTCTCTTCTGGTCAGGTGCTTATACAATGTGAGAACTTATGTAGGAGGAGATACTATCTCTGGTGAACATACCTGGAAAAGAAGACAAACTGACAAGCATGTATGGGATCTGTGACAGCAAAAGCTGAACTTCATAGTAAGCTATCAAGGATAGTAAAAAAAATACATTCTCCTACCCGAAGCACTCCTTATTAGTAATAAACTCAATCTACTTCATTAAAATGTTAGAAAAAGATCTGTCATATTAAAAGAGAACATAATGAGGTTGTAGACTATATATCGGTGTCATGCTGATTGTGACCGTATTCTTGCTACTATCAGTTTTCTAGTAATTTGTTATCATAGCCTTACTGAGGAAAGATACCCTTTTGGTTTAGTGCTTTTGCTTATGTCACTGGCATAATGTATACATTGGCATTTTTACTTTAGATAGAGAGTGTACTTCTGAAATGAATCTCGCTGTTTTTCTTGCTTATCACAATTTGGTTCACATCAGAGAGTGATGGTGGAGTGTATGAACTGGATTCCTTTCAGGTGAAATTTAAATAGTGGTGTGCTTTGGAAGATGCAGTTTAACTGCTAAAAGGCAATCAGTCCATAGGAACAGCCTAGATGTGGCCCAGAGGAAACCTCCCTAGGTGTAAACACTGTGACATCAGGTCGTCATACCATTTTGTTCTATAAATCTACTTTTATTGGGCACCGTTACTACCTGATGTAGCAGTAGTTTCATTTGCATACTCCTCATTTCTTTTTAGTATTTTACCTGCTCTTAGCTTAAGTATTCATGCAAATTCTTGATTTTTTTATTTTATTTCTAACAACCTGATGCATTTTGATTAAGGTAGAGCCCTTAGTCAAGGCAAAACTCCCACTAAGGCTTTAAATCTGAATCCTCTAATCTAGAAGTCTGACTTTCATTTCTAGAATGTCACTTACATATCCCTGTATCGTTGGTAGATATGAGCCAAAATCACTTAGCTCCCCATTTTAGAAATACATTTTTTTTGCAGTTCATGGTAGTTGCCACTTTGCACCAAACCAAGAGATGCATTTCTCATTGTCTTTACCAGACTCGCTTGTATCTTACTGACCATCGCATCTTGCTGTCTCGTTTCAAAATCCTGTTCTGGTTAGCTCCCATTCATAATGTGGGCTGGCTATGTCAGTGTCTTTTGCTTGGTAGTATCCATGGCCCAGCTCATTCTGTGCTGTATTTTGCACTATATATGATAAATGCTTGTTCTCTCCAGCAAACTGCCAAAACTGAGGAAAGCTGTGTGGAATCAGTGGTGAACTCTGAGAAGAGCTTGTGTTGGACTGGGGATCCTCTACTGTGGTGGGCTGGTGAGGGTGGTGTGACGGGGAGTCTGCCTTACTGATGGACACTGATAGTACTACCTTATTAATGGACAGACATGACACTTTCCTTCAGGGAAGCATATAACATCTAAACCAGTTTTAAAATAATGTGTTCTCAGGGCAAGGCAGAGAGGAGAAAAAATTTGTATAACCACCACATATCCTAAAGGCTTGTTGAAATAATTAACATCTGCTTATGGTAGTTTGATTAGTACTGACTTTTTGAGGCGCCCCCCCAGCAAATCTTCTACGTAGATTAGGTAGTTCTTTTGAATTCTTATTTCCAACCTTTTGCTGTGATTGAAGAATAAATTCTCTCTAATTATTACTGTTAGAATAAAATTCAATTTTTGCGATATACCGTTTAAACAGAAACAAGTGTGCTTATGTGGAGGTTCTCCCCCTCAGGCCAAACTTTGCTGCTTCATTTGCTGGCTAACTGTTAACCAACTGCAGTTGTTAACTGCTAGACCTCTCCTTGCGTAAGAATGGAGTTCAGAATGTCAAATATTCTCTACTGTAATAGTTGATGTTATAAGCATCTTACCATTATGTTGATAGAATTTGTTTTGTTTACTAGTTATCAGTCTGCATTTTTCCCTATTTTTTTCTTTTTGTCCTTGTTATTCCTGATCTTCTGATGTTCTGATTGGCTGTTAATTATTCATGGGCGTGTTTTGGGAATAGATCATACTTATTTGCTAGAATAAATTGCTAAGGTTTTAAAAAGAAAGAGAGGAGAAACTGGAACTGAAGGCTTACTGAATTAGTTTACAGCAATGTATGTTTCAGTAGGACACATGTGAAATTGCTTCCATTAGGAGTTTTCATTTGAGTGGTAATGAGAGTGAAATTTTTCAGAGATACCTTTTTAACCTGAAACTATCAACTTACTTATCTAGAAAGAAAAGAGCAGTGTCAGACAGCATAGGTTCTTAGTCTGCAGTATATGATGCTTTAAATGTGTTGTAAACAGCACTGTTTCCAATTCACGAGAGACCTGTGGGTAAGTCTGCTGTCCTCTTCATTCTGGGAACTATTTGCAAGTAGAGGTTTTTCCTGCTTCTGCATAGGTTTCTTGTCCAAGTTCATTATGCTTGTTGAACTATGAGAAAAATAATCCCAACACTGAATAGCTTCCTTACAGGGGATTTTCACTGTCTCTTGAAAATCAAGGTGGCAGTATTTCAAGTACTACAATGTAGGTAGCCGTCTCTTTTTTATGACCTTCCTTTCAGCCTCTGTCATTTCTATGAGATTTGAGTAAGGGTGTGGTTGCTATAAAAGTACACTTTACAGATAAATCTGCGATCTGTCATGGGTTTGCTTGGGAGGAGAAAGGAAGGACAGGGACTTCAGCTGAATAATTCTGGCTGTTTCTGTACAATTACAAGCGTATTTTCACATTATTAGTGAAAGTTTGGTTTTTTTTCTTCAGTAACTGTGTTGCAATGGACTGGGATAAGGATGGAGATACTTTAGCAATAATCACAGACAAATCTAGTGCCATAATTCTGTGGGATGCGAACACAAACAAAACAAGCCAAGTAGACAGTGGCATGAGGTAAGAACATTTTTTTTTTTAAAGCGTGTATTTGAAGGCTTGGACCACTGTGACTTGTTGATGTGGAGGATACACTGCAAAGATCATCTTATTATTGGAGTCTTCATAGCACATACACTGTTAAACTAATATGCTACAGTTTGTTGCTAAATTCTTTTTGGTAAGATTTGCTGGTTTTGAAGTGTTTGTTGTGGGTGGGGGTTTGGGGGTTGGTAGGGGGTTTGTTTCCTTTTTAATTGCCAACAATGCCAAAGTCTCCAGAGAGCTTCTCTTCAATGTTTTCACTCTGTGGTAGCAACAAGGATGGGTGAATTTTTTTGTGTATCTGCACCAGCTACGCTTTCTCCGAAGTATTTCACACAAGTGAAAAGGAGCTTAAAAGTAAGGGAAGTGATTTAAGTGGTGCTAGGATTTTTTCCCCTTAGATCTATAAGGGGACTAAAATGCTATTCACAAAGCAGACTGGTTTAGGATGGGAGGAGATATCTGAGCTGATACTACTCTAAGGTTCAAATCCATACCTTTCTGAATTTGGCCACAGACTTAAAACTCTCCTGAGGCCTACATAACAGTCAGGCATTGCGTTATCAAATAAGCTTGATTTAACAATTAAACTTGTAGCTTCTTTGAATTTATTCCACTAAACTATTGCCCTCTACATAAACATTCTGTCTGTAGGAAAGAGAGTGGAAACAAATCTGACCCATGTTTGTTAGGGCACTCACCTGAGCAGAGAAACAGCTAATTTTGGAGACTGTTGCAATTTTATTTACTTGAGTTGAGACAAACACTCCTTCTGATTTAACCCTTCATTTCTAAATTTCCTTTGTGTATGTTTTGGGGGTTTTGGGGGTGTTTTGTTGTTGTGTTTTTTTTTTTTAAGTAGTAAAAGATTCCAAAATGGGTGTGGTTTATCCATTAAATCAAAAAAAATTCAGTTCAGCTGGAAGAACTGAGGGGTGGGGGTTATGTTGGTTTCCATAAAGGTGTTTTTTTTCCCAATTTATGTTGAAAACCCCATGTCTGGAATATGGAAGTATTCCATATTTCGATTAACATGTACACTTGTGCTTTATAAAATTCATTTGGAATATTGGATACTTGATTATGGGATATTTCCATATGTTACAGCCTGGTATCCTATACGTGTACGTTGAAACTGAAATTAAACTGTACTGAAACAATAAATAACTTCTATACAAGTTATTCCACTCCTGAAAGAGTAAAAGAATTGTCACTTTGCACAAAATACACAGTGACTTAACCTATACGTGATTTAATGAAGTTAAGTTTTGAAGATTGTTGGTAGAATGTTAAGTCACATGTTAGAAAACAGTTTCAAAACAAGCAAATGATTGTACATACAAATGAGAAATTTAAAGTGATTACTTCTTCCTACTGACTAATCAATTATATGTAGCATTGTATAGGCATCTTGTTTAGGTGATTGTGGATTAATTAGTTATTTCTTAGTCATTACATTTTTGTCATTATTAGTTATTACATATTATCAACAATATGCCTTTTTTAGCACAGATATTATAATGATTATTGTTTATAATCTTCTTTTCTGGTGGAATACATCAACTTTGACATTAATTTTTTTTTTATGTTTTTCCAAGTAGGGGTTTGGGTTTTTTTAATAGGTCAGTTTTAAACTATAGCTATTTATGTAATCAAAGCAATTTGTGAAGATGTATATATATGTTATATTGTGTGAAGGAATAGACCATATTGTACCTCCTTTTCATGTGTGAACAAATATTTGGGGGGGAAAGAGTAACTTGCCAGTATGCAAGCAAAAAAGAGCATAGAAGGTACTTATCGGAATGGAGTATGCAGTTATTGCAGTTCCTTCATGATCTTTCTCTGTAATATCTGAGGGAAATTGCTTACTGGAGGCAGTCTCGCTACAACAGTATATATCAATTTATGTGCCTAATCCTTCTTGTGTCACAATGTTATTGCTTAAGCAGAATAAGCACTAAGACATATAAAAGGTGTGATAACCATGCTTTTCTGGTATCCTCCTCTTTTTGAAATTAGAAAAGCACAAACAAAACCCTCCAAATATATATTGGAGGTCATTTTATGTGTCAATATCTGAAATCTGTTTCAAATTGCTATTGCATGCTTACAGTAAAATTTAAAAAGATGGGAAAGGCATTGATGGGAATAACTGCACTAATTAGAAAATTCTGATTAAAATTGTTTTGCTTAAGAGGCTTTTCTTTTTTAAATGTGATGTATAATATTTAGCAAAGTACTCTTAAATATACACCAAAATAGGCCTTGCTGTATCTGAAACTTCAAGTTAAAATGGTTCTTTCTAATTCACTACATTGACTAGAACTAAACCTATTCACTTGGCGTTGGCTGAATTCATAAGATTATTGAAGGACAAAAAAACAATGCAGAAAGTGACTGGAAAATTTCACGTACCTTCACGGTATCTTTGAGTGTTTTTTAAAGCTGCATAATTGTCCAGATTACCCATGATTCCATCAAAGACTGTTGATGTTTGCAGACACATTTCCATTTGTACAGGTCTTATTACATTACCTCATACATACCTTTATTACTTTCACTATTTCATGCACACTTAAATAATTCTGATACTTGTTGTAGAGAACATTTGCTTAATTTAAAAATTCTGCTTGGTCTGTGTGATTTCATAGAACTTCAAAACAAATATGCAAAATGTTTTTATATGTAAGCACATGAAAGGAATCTCTACCATACAAAGTAAAATTTTTCTTTATTTTAGGGATGCAATGTCTTTCTTATTATGGTCTCGAGTTGGGACTTTACTTGCTGTTGGAACAACAAAGGGAAACTTACTTATATATAACCGTCAGACTTCTCGCAAGATTCCTGTTCTTGGTATGCATTGGTTTGAAACTAAGCTTGCACATGTGAAAGTGGAATTTTGCTAATATACTTAGATTCCTTCTTAGTTCTGTATATGAACATACAAGTCAAAAATGTCCTCATACTGAACTTGCACTTTGTTTTGTTGCACTTACCAGAGTATTTGTGTAGTATAGTAAGTTAAAAATATATATACACACATGCCTGGTACTGCCTCATGGGAAACTTGTGTTATCTTTCTTGAAAAGGATTTGTGTGATTGTTCTTGTTACTAAATTACTTTTTCCTACCTACTTAGAGTACCTCTGGGCAGAAGGGTTAAGGATATAGCACAGTCCCTGGAAATTTGATGCAAAGAAATGGAAGAACAGGGGCTGTGCAAGTTCCCGTAAGGTCAAAAGACTCCCATCTGGGAGTAGAAGATTTTTTTTTTTTTAATTACTCTTGAATTTGTAATTGTTCTAATAAGTTGTTTCACATTCTGACAATCTGTGTTTGAGTGGCGAAATAGAGCATATTTCCATCCGAGATTTTTTTTGTGGTTGTGTTCATTTGTGTTGTATAAGTTTGTTTCTTTTTCAGGTAAGCACACTAAGCGGATTACTTGTGGTTGTTGGAGTACTGAAAACCTTCTGGCTCTAGGCGGTGAAGACAAAATGATTACTATAAGCAATCAGGAAGGGGATACTATAAGACAGGTAGTATTTGTAACCCCTATTTGATTTTAAGGCATACATTAATACTACTGGTTCCCAAGAAGGGTGGGACCTATAGGAGCTTATGCCTTTTCAATCCCGCTGCTTTCCAGGACAAGGAGCCTTTAGGAAACCTCATGCAGGATGAGGG
This sequence comes from Harpia harpyja, assembly GCF_026419915.1. Classification (NCBI taxonomy): domain Eukaryota; kingdom Metazoa; phylum Chordata; class Aves; order Accipitriformes; family Accipitridae; genus Harpia; species Harpia harpyja. The sequence goes on along the minus strand of NC_068941.1, from coordinate 64,448,772 downwards.
CATATCTAAACATCTGAGCCTCTGTATTATGCAGTGTGATTTATATTAGAGTCTCTGCAATTCTGCTGTGGTCCTGCCTAAACATGTTTCTCTCATCTTTGATCCTGATCTGTTATCTGTTACAAGAGAATCCTATGAGTGCAGTCTTAGGCTGACTTCCCCAGTAGCAGCGCAGGACAGCTCTCGCATGACTTGTTTATAAGGTCTTTAGGAACTACTTTTAGTGTTGGTTTTGCTTTAGATTGGTTAAACAAAGATCTTGCCTCTGATGTGCAAGGATTACTCCTAGACTGGACCTCCATTGCATTATTGAGAGGCTGATTCCAGTGTTTCCTCCAGGTACACTCAGATTAGCTAATCAAGCTTTCTGTTTGTTTACATGCATCACAGTCCTTCTGAGCAACGTCAGTTGCTGCATAATGCACAAATGAATATAATTCACTTTTTTAACTTTAATGAACAGTGTTTCACTCAAGATTTTCAAAAAACCAAATCTTTCATAGTTCATTTTATATGCTTCCATCTGTGTGTCCGAAGATCACAACTGGAGAAGAATACCCTAATAAATTTGTTAGGGTATGTTTGTGCTTTAAATTAGCCGGCTTAGGTAGTAAAAGCAGTGTAGCTGAGACAACAGAGACCTAAGCAAGGCTTGCTTATGAGGTTTTATAACCTCTCATTGACTACAAAAGCAACTAGATTGCTATCACTGCCTAAACCAGATCAGGTATGTCCATATCAAAATGCATTGTTAGATATTTAACTTGTATGCCTTATTCTTGGTCTTCCTTCTTTGAATTTGCATTGGAGTGACCATGTTTGTACTGCTTCATTTAGCACTGTCTGTATAATATCGTCTTGCAAGTTGTCTTCCTCATCTGGATCTTTCCTTCTCTATTTGGATTTGTATTTCTGTTTCCTAGATATTTTTTGAGTATATTCCGTGATAACATGTCATTATGATCCAAACTGAGGTCATATTTTCTCCAATTTTTTTCTTAGTTTTGGTATTAAATGCAGTAACAACTCTGTCTATCCTTAACACTAAAATGTACAGGGCAGGAATAATGCAATTATTTATCATCAGTATTTGCTACATTAACTGTTGATTTCTCAATCCGAACTTCTTTCTTGCAGACCTCAGTGAGCTCAGATCCCAGTGATATGCAGTTCTCAGTTATGAAGACTGATGAAAGAATATCAACCAGGGAAAGCACAGTAAGAAGTCAATACAAAATACTGCAGAAAGTGTTAATCTGATGTTTCAGGGTTTCTGCTGGCAACCAATATGGGCCAGGAAGCAATTTGTTCTTCCTTAACTTAAAAATTGGTGTTGAAGATTTTTTTTTTTCTTTTCCAAAACTTGCCTTTAAAGTAAAGCCATACCCCTTTGTTGGTTAAGGATGTGTTCATGAAAAGCACAGTGGTTAGCGATATTACAGATAACAGAGCAGTTTTGCAGTGGTAGTTAACATAATAGATGGAGACGTGTGCAGGGACTTAAAGAAATACATACAATATAAATATAGAACAGTATATGCAGTGTGGCAGATGGAACTGGAGCAGGATTGTCAAAATTGCAGAGGTGCTGCCTTTCAGAAGACACATTTTCAGCTGTCAGTTTTGGGAACAGATCACTGCGCTCTCGGTTTTCATCTTAGGCAAACCTCAGCATCTATGAGACTAAAAGCCCTGGTGTCAGCCTTCTTGTGTGAGCATTATCCTGTGTCTGTCTGAATGGCTACGGTTTCATTGTCTTCATCTTTCTTGATAGAATTGAAGTGCATCAGATCGGTCAATGGTGAAGTACAGAAAAATGGGGTAATGATAACTATTAGCAGAGCATATTATTAAATGATCAGCAATGAAATACCAAGACAAGATATAGAAAATCCATGAATAGTAAGGTGGTACTGTGTTAGAATTTGTCCAGATCTATACCCTTATACAACATAATTAAATTCTCACAGGCAGATTTAATCTATGGAGTATAGGTGTCAAGAAAGACTTTTTTTTTCCATGTTTACATTGACAGCGACCTGTAAGAGTTTTTTGCCTCTCTGCATGGAGTGAAATGTTTTCTGCTTCCTAGGGAAATTTAATTAACAGATATTTTGAAAATGCAGGAACTGAGGACTTCAGCCTCGATTTGTTCTGTTGCTTCCTGGGTCATGCAATAGCCTAGGCTTTGCGGGTTTTTATTACAGCTCTCAAGTTTGCTGTAAAATGTTAGGGAACATTCTGCAACTCTGTAGTTCTTGTTTGTGCTTAGATGGTCTGTCAGCAGCTCTAAACCGCATAGCATTTTGTCCTGGTTTCAGCTGGGATAGAGTTAACTGTCTTCCTAGTAGCTGGTACTGTGCTATGTTTTGAGTTCAGTATGCGAAGAATGTTGATAACACTGATGTTTTCAGTTGTTGCTCAGTAGTGTTTAGACTAATGTCAAGGATTTTTCAGCTTCTCATGCCCAGCCAGCAAGAAGGCTGGAGGGGCACAAGAAGTTGGCACAGGACACAGCCAGGGCACCTGACCCAAACTGGCCAACGGGGTATTCCATACCATGTGACATCCCATCCAGTATAGGAACGGGGAAGTGGGGGCAGGGATTCGCCGCTCAGGGACTGGCTGGGTGTCGGTCGGCTGGTGGTGAGCAATTGCACTGTGCATCATTTGTACATTCCAATCCTTTCATTATTGCTGTTGTCATTTTATTAGTGTTATCATTATCATTATTAGTTTCTTCTTTCTCTGTTCTATTAAACCGTTCTTATCTCAACCCACGGGTTTTGCTTCTTTTCCCGATTTTCTCCCCCATCCCACTGGGTGGGGGGGAGTGAGAGAGCGGCTGCGTGGTGTTTAGTTGCTGGCTGGGGTTAAACCACGACACATTTATTGTCTACATGTCTGTTGTTGTCTGGGAGGCTTGGCTTGATAACAATCGCTTCTAGGCTGTTAGTTGTGACGTCAGAAAAAAACACCCTACAAGTTGGATCAAAATAAGTAGTACTAGAGTTAACATCTTGCCTTGCAACATAAAATAATTCCTGTAATTTCTTAGAAGAGTTTAAGAAATAGTATTTGTTAAATACTTTGTCATTAAGCTGCAATGGAATTATAAGCAAACTGTTTTAAAAGGCAGAAAACATACTTTTTATATTTGGGGTAACTTTAGGAATTATATGTCAGAATTGGAGTTTGTAATTCTGGATTAATGGATGTTTAGGTCAACATATGCCTTTTTTTCTCAGTTTGAAAATACTAGCTTTGTATTTCATTCTTCCAGCTCTTATTTTAGGAATAAACCATTGTCTCCTTTTTAGACAAGGAGAGCTGGAACAGAAGGTCATGTAAAGTAAATTTGGAAATAGCCCTTCAAAGTATCTTTGTCAAAGAATAAGGTGAAATAAGCTGCTCCTTGCTATTTCTAAAATGAGTGGTTTACTCTTACCTGACAATAATGCACACTCTAGTAACAAAAATAATCTTTAAAAAAAAAACCAAAGTTCAACTTATCTTCCACTGTGAAGTCCAGCGTCTCTATGGGATTCATCAAATAAAATGCACTCACCTAGACTGATATCAAACTATAAATATTGCATGTCTATTACACACTGAACATGCTGTTTCTTTTGGAATTGTCTTTCTACCTTTGAAGTCTCAGCAAGTTACTTGAGATAGCAGTGTTGTGATAGGCTTCAACCTCCCACATAAAAATTCAGTGGATCAAAAAACACAACGTACTTCAAGTGAGAGTAGTCCAACAGGATAAACCACTGTGACCTGCTGCCTTTCCTCTGAGGAAGTGGAGCTGACTTAATGCTTCTGTAGGGAACAAGTTTTGAATTTGAGATGTGTGTTCTGCTGAGTTTGCATTTAGATCTGTGAGTCACTGGCTTACAAGGGGAATATCCACTGTTGATAAAGATTCAGAATTCAGATCCATGGGATTCTCAAGGATTACTGAAAGTCCTAAATCTCATCTTTTACTGAAGATGTAGGGCCTTATTTTAAAGTGATGCCATTCTTACCAAGTTAATTCTTCTTTTCATTCATTGGCAGGTAAGTGTAGTGGTCGGCAAGAAGACTCTCTTTCTTTTTAATTTGAATGATCCTGATAACCCGATTGATCTGAAATTTCAGCAGCCTTATGGCAGTATTGTAACCTACAGATGGTGAGCAGAACTTTCTTAATGAAACATTTTAGTATTAACAAGCTGAAGATTTTCCCAGTTGTTCTGATTAATGCTGGAAATGAAATCATATATCCCTTTCTTACACTGGATTTTTCTTGGAAGTATTGTAGCCTTTTTAATAATTCCTTTCCAAGCACAAAGAAGTTTACATTTTGTAATCATTTTACTTGGCAATTCAGTGGCTGTAAAAGCAAAATTTTCAAATATAATCGCTGTTGGTATGCTCAGCTTTAGAACACTAATACTGTTGCTGTCCTGACAGTAGATTAAACTGAGGGGTTTATAGGTTGTTTTCTGTTTGGATGAGTAACTGATGAAAGAGCTAGGGGTGGAGTTGTATCCTTCAGCTAGTTCGTTGGTTTACAAAGTTGTGCAAAGTAGTCTCCCTGCTGTGCAATCCAATTGGTAATGTTCCTTTAAAGAAATCCCAAGCTAGAAGTTTCAACTCTGTACCCAAAAAGTAGCTGTACTGTTTCTATGTCTTTGGATTATGACACCATGTCTTTTAATGCCTGTTCAGTCAAAATAGAATTGATGTTTATCCCTTTACACTACAACTGTCTAAGAAAACCTGTAGCTATATGCTTCTTAATTTATGGCTACATGTCTAACATGCATACCTGGGCTGTTTCCCTTGCAATGATTTCTTTGCAGCTAAGCTGACGAGATATTGTTTGAATTCATCCTTACACTATTTCTGCCTTAAGCTCATTATTTCTGTTTGGCACTATGAAAAGTAAACAGACTATCTATTCACAAACACAGATTGTAGCTTTGGTACTTCCACTGTGTTTGCGGTAGTGTGCCTTAAGGGCACAGCGACTGGCATTATTATTTTTAGCATAGCTTTGATGGGACCAAGTCAGCCAGAACCTTGAAATGGAAGTTTCCATCTTCTGGCATGCTTATTCCAATAAAGATACCAGAGGTCTTTCTCCTGGCATCACTGACTGCCATGTATGCAGCTTGCTGAAAGTAAAGTGGCATTACAGGATGTAGAAGAGAGAATAAAGATGACTTATAAATGAACTCTGGGCACAAACATGGTTTTATTCTTTAAGAATCTTTGGTTGTTTTTCACTTAATCTATTTTATACTATATTGTTCTACATTATATATGTAAATTCCCATAATTTGATTATTTTTCCTATTAAAGGGAGGCATTGACAATTACCCCAGTAGTCTGAAAGAAAATGCATTTTGCATATTGCATAAATAGATCTCTTTTCTTAATTGTTGTTTTTTTGTAACAGGTATGGTGATGGCTACATTATGATTGGTTTCTCACGAGGGTGTTTTGTAGTCATTTCTACACACATTCGTGAGATAGGTCAAGAAATCTTTCAAGCTCATAATCATAAGGATAATCTAAGCAGCATTGCTATATCACAGTCATTAAACAAAGCTGCATCATGTGGAGACAATTGGTAAGTGGTAGTTTTATACATAAAGAATGGAATTCATCTCACATAACTGTAGCTGTTAGGCATCAAAGCTAGGCTCCCTAAGGCTTCAAGGCTCCCTAAGAAGTCAGTGCAGAGAAAGTGAGGTTAATTGTTCTGTGGAACTGCCTCTCTACCTAAAGTTTGGAGAAGCTAATTTTTACCAAAATATCTGCAATTGTAATTAACTTTATTGTAGTTAATTGTAAACAAAAAAAAATTAATTAAACTTTAATATAGATTATTCCTTTTGATTCTTTCTTTTTCTATGTTACTCAGCTACAAAAATGTCCAGATTTCTTTACTATGATTTATTGAACAATTCATTTAAAGCTGTACCGAGTATGCTGATAGCCTGATATCCTCCTCCCTGGTGTTTGGTCTTACCTGCAATCTAGACAAAATTATAAATGTGCAAGCAATTAAGGAAACATATAGTTAAAGAGACCGGAGTTTTTCCAAAATATGTTGTGCATATGATAGAATATCACCTTTAGCTCCTTGTCTGCTACTCCCTGATTCTGTGATATCTGAATTCTTCATTGAAAAAGGAGCTGAGTGATGGTAGGAGTCAGACCGTTCTGTCTGTCCTCAGTTCTGTGTATGACCTTAACAGACTGCTGATTTATGACACTTGCACATCAAGAGTGGTATAAGTATGAGCAAAACATGGTGCAACTTCAAGCACTTCAGCTATTGTACAATAAGTATTATTTCTTGAAGGAGTTCTTTAGCATATATTGAGTAACATGACAGCATAAGTAAACTCTCTGTCCCTTTTTATGTGAAGCAGGATTGAAAGCTAGTTTTTTGCATCTGTGCATTCAAGCGGTGTTTGTACATCAGGAATGTGTTTTTAACCTAATCTGTATTGTACCAGGTCAAAAGGGAATAATAGTGTGTTTTTCCCACCTCTGAGTTCTTTCAAATTGGATTTGTGCCTTTTCCTCAAATTTCCGTTCTCTGAGCAAATCTTTTTGTACAGTGATAGTGATATACCATTTAGAGTGATGGATAACAATGAGTGTGTGTTGCTCTTTAGGAAACGGAAGGCGTTTTGCATTTGCAGTCTATTTTTTTTCCATTAGGCTGTCTTGATTTGGTTGGGTTTTTCCAGTTTATGATGACTGAGATTTATATTAGTGAGAATGACTGTTTATTTTTGTTTTAGCATTAAAATCCATGATCTGTCAGACCTGAGAGAAATGTATGCCATAATAAACTTGGATGATGAAAACAAAGGTACGTCAACAGTCTCCGTGAGGATAGAAATTTTTACAAATTAAGTAAAACAGAATTTTGATGGTGACTCCGTTTACATGAGTGAAAGTACTGTTGTTGGAAAAACTGTGTGAATGTAGAATTTATCACAAATTCCTTCTTTCCCAACTTGTATTTATTAGGGGACCCATAGCAAAATGGGAACATATTTTATTTTGTCTGTTCAAAGTATAGAGAAGTACGGCTCTCAGAATATTCAATCAGTTAGTGTTTTGGGGTTTTGAATCTGTAATACAGTATATTCAGATTACTAAAATAATATACTTAACTGGTTTCTGCTTTTTCCCATGTTTTTTCTGGTGGGTTTTTTTGTGCTTTTCAGCGTCTCTTGTACTGACATACGATACTTAATCTTTTCTCATCCTGATATATAGGATTTGTGCCTGTGGCTTCCAGAACATTGTTACAAGACTATGTTCTTGGGTAATGAGTTACCACCATTATCTTCTCTTGTAGTGTCTGTAAATACTTTAGTTATTATCAAGTCTTCACTCTTAGGAAAATGCTAAATTCGTAAATTATGGGTTTGGTTTGAGTGATGCTGGTTAATCTTGAATTATATTAATTGGTTATGTTTGAGTACATTAGTACATATATTCCTAGGTATGAATTCCTACCATTTTCACATTTTAAAGCAAAATAATTGTTTCTTGGTTTCAGTAGTTAAAGAAAGGATTATATTTTTTTTTTTGCAAAAACTTGTGAATGTTTTAGGTGTAGATCAGCTGGCTTGGACAGATGATGGACAGTTGTTGGCAGTATCTACACGAAGAGGATCCCTCCATGTTTTCTTGACAAAGCTTCCAATCCTTGGACATGCTTGCAGTACGCGGATTGCATACCTCACTTCTCTTCTTGAAGTTACTATAGCCAATCATGTGGAGAGAGTATGATAACCTCTTCCTTTTAAACTTCATTTAGATATAACTAAAGTAAGTATTAGTAGTGGGTGAAAATGGTTTTGTTTTATTTTGTTTTGTTTTCTTACAGGAGCTACCAGTCACAGTCTCTGTTGAAGTAGAGCCCAGTTTTGTTGCTATTGGTGTTTATCATTTGGCTGTAGGAATGAACAATCGGGCTTGGTTTTATGCACTTGGAGAGAATAGTAAGCATAAATTTAGTTCTCTTAAAACTACTGCATCATTGTGTCTTATTTTATTAATTCGGTATTGTGTTTAGCAGTTCTGGACATTCCACATTGTACAATAACAACTTGAATTGCCGTATGGTCCTGTTAAGACCAGATAATGATCTTCACAAACTGAAGCAGTTATGACAAAGCATTGTAAATAATAGAAGTAAAACTTCACGTTCAAGATATTGGTAATGAAATGTAGAACGTTTCTTTTTTGGTTTTTTTTCAGATCATGTTGTTAACCAGTGAAGGGCTTTTAGGCTTTTGAGACGTTATTTGACCGTGTCTTTAAATACTAAGTTTGGCAAAGTACCTAGGGACTATATGATCAGAGGGTTTAAATTCTCAGTTTGGTAGATGTTCATGTTGTTTGCATGGGGTAAGGTAAAAACTGGTTATGCTATGTCCAAATTTTAGACAGTGGATTTAAAGCTTTCATGTCTCTCTAAGCATCACCTTTTTTGACTAATAATAAATTAATCAAAACTGTAAGAACACTAGTCAGAGTTGCATAGAAAAACAGTTTCTCTTGTACTTTCTAATCAGTTCTCTGCTAAGAAGAAAGTCTCTGTACATGTGACTTGTCCCCTCTCTGCTTAGTTGTGAGTTTTTCACATCTGGTTACTCAGCTGCAAATTTAGATGGTGATAAGTGAAGACCTATACAAAAATAAAAATATTTTTACCTTTTCTTTTCTGTTTGAATTCTTTAGATGTAAAAAAGCTTAAAGATGTGGAGTACCTCGGGACAGTAGCAAGTATGCACCTTAATTCTGATTATGCCACTGCTCTCTTTGAGGGTAAAGTCCAGTTGCATATGGTAAGAGCTCTGGCAGTTTGGAGTGCTGAACTAATGAGTTGATCTGAGCTGAACAAGTTAATGTAATTTTAAAAATGAGAGAAAATTGAGTGATCTTCAGTTAATGGAGATAAAAACTAAAAATCTTTTAGAAATTTTTTGCTGGCTAATTAAAACATAAAGCTGAGTTCCTGTAGGCTTTAGAAACACAACCTAGTTTAGAACAGGTGAAGAAAAAGTGTTTTCGTGTGAACTATTTAACAAGTTTTAGTTTAGAAGTTTCTGTGGGAATTTGACAGAAGCAGATGCTGGGTTTTTAAGGGATGCGCCTGCAAGTTTGTTTTCATCTCATTTCCTTACAGTTTGATACAGGCAAAACTATGATACCTCATTGTTAACAGTGGAGTTTTTCAGTTCATTCTATTCTTTATATTTAGATAGAAAGTGAAGGTTTGGATGCTCAGGAAGAACGAGAAACTCGACTCTTCCCAGCAGATGATGATAAATACCGAATTTTGTGCCATGCTTTAACTAATGACTTCCTCATATATGGTACAGATGTGAGTATTACTTCTGTTTTTAAAGATTTTTTAGATGGAATATGTTTCTATCTGGATTATTAATCATACTTTTAGCAAAAAAATTGTGCTTCTGAGAAGTTTACAGTGGATTATTTTCTATGCAAGGATTTTATGCAAATACAGTCAAAATTGCATCCAACTTCCTTTACTGTTGCATTTATATGAGATGCAGAGAATTTTTTTTAGGTGTTTCAACAAAGATGGGAATTAGGAGGGCACTGAAGAAGGATGTGAACATGCTTATGGATTTTTTCCAGAGATTTCCCTATGCATGAGGGGGAGTTTATTTTACTGTTTTCTGGCACTGGGAATACAGGGCACATTTGGCATTGTAGTATTGTGCTCTTTGTGATGCAGACTGATGTATTGACCTTCCACAGGAAAGGCAGAATCACTGTCTCCGGTGTTATTACTGGTTTATTAACTTGAGTGGTTTTGCAGCAGTTGAGGCCTTTCCCAGCTCCTCAGTACCTAAACTGGTACTGGTAAATTTAAAGTACTAAATTCGAAACTGATCAATTTGATATGTGCAAATTTTACAATTGACTTCAAAAGCCACCTTTTACTTTCAGTGTTCTTCTTTGTGCAACACTGATTGAAATACAGCATTAATCACAAATCAGTTTGCTTTTCTCTCCTGAATTAGGTACATGTGTTCCTAAGAATGTGTGGTTCTTCCTTGGAGGCAAATTTTTCAGCTTGCTTTGAAAGTTAAGCTTCTCTCAGCAACAAGGCAGGCATTTCCCCTGTTTAGAGAACTGTACAGTAAATACACCTTGTCTCCACAAAGCAGAGTGAGATAAACAACCAAAACAACAAAAAACCTGTCAAACCTCCAGATCCTTTCCCCACCCCTCAAAAAGCCTCAAGTTTTCCTATCCTGCCCAAAACCAGCTGTGAATGAAGAAGGAAGCCAAAAAACCACCTGGAAGTATTTTTCTTTAAACACTCTTCATGCTTAGCAATCTAAGATGGGAGAAACTACAGCCAAGTTAATTATCTACTTGCCACTTACTGATGTCATTATTAGCTTTTTCTGTTATTTCTCATTAGACTGGAGTTATCCATTATTTCTACATTGAAGACTGGCAATATGTGAATGAATATCGGCATCCTGTCAGTGTGAGAAAAATTTTCCCAGATCCCAATGGAACAAGATTGGCTTTCATAGATGACAAAAGTGATGGCTTTGTCTATTGTCCAGTAAGTTAGTGTGGTATACCCATACAGTTATATTTGCAAGCAGGCTCTTCAACTATATAGTGTTTTTAATAGAGAATGAAGAAGCTTTTGTCACTCCAACATTTATGCTGGTAGAAGAAATTGCCAAGGAGGCTTGAAGATAACTTTATGGTAATGTAAGGAAATAAAATCTGTCATATTAGATCAGGACAATTTCATTATACTAAATTCCTGATCAGTAATTTTCAGAAATGTATGTGTTTGTGTATTCAAATACAAATATTTTAGCCCATTAACAAACACTGCCAGTTTCACTGCCTGTCCCTATACCTTTTTTCTAAGAAAAGTAAATAACATTCATATAATGTGCATTTTCTCCATTTACTTCCCTTCTGAATTAAACTATTTTGTTATTCAGTCGCCACTTTTAAGAAAACTTTTTCTTAATATAATTTTCATATTTCTGCACTATTTATATTCTTTTTTTATTTTTAATCATAACTGGGATGAATATTTAGTTTGTCTCCTTAGTCACTTGCTAGTAATTTTACTTTTACGTTATTTGTAGGTAAATGATAGATTATATGAGATTCCAAACTTCTCACCAACTATTAAAGGAATCCTATGGGAAAACTGGCCAATGGATAAAGGTGTTTTTGTTGCTTTTGATGATGATAAAGTGTACACTTATGTTTTTCATAAGGATGCCATTCAAGGTACTGTAAATGCTTTTAAAAACTTATTCACTATTTTAGTTAATAAAGTAAAACATGTTCTGAGTCTTCATTTGTCTTAAATATTTTCAGAACTGCATATAAAAATAAATAGTACTACAGAAGTTTTGAAGTGCAGCTGATGAATAGAAAACTAGTTGCTGCTTCTTGCTATTATAATCTTTTGTCTGAAATTTACATATTGTACTTCAATTGGATTTTGAAATGTTCATGAGAAAATCTTAGGATCAGGGTGACAAAACTTGTATTCACTTACACTGTTAACCAAAATTGTAATCACAGCAATTTCTGTATTTGTGACAGAGAAACATTAAGAAATTTACCTACAGACGTTTGGAAAATGACCTTACTAGTTTAGAAGATTTAAGTTATGTATATTTACTTTACTGAAAAATATGCACTGCACAGTAGATGGTGACTACCAGAATTAGAAACCTTGAATTAATGCCCTAGAAATCTACATTATTTCAGCTGTGACTGCTTGCTACACTTTATACCACGTAGGGATTTTTTAAATGATGTCTTCTTTTCTTCCTGATCTTTGAATCTAGGATCAAAGATTATTTTGGCAGGTGGCACGGAAGTCCCCTTTTCCCATAAACCTTTGTTGTTGTATAATGGAGAATTAACTTGTCAGACTCAGAGTGGAAAAACAAACAATATCTATCTAAGCACTCACAGTTTCCTTGGGAATTTGAAAGACTTTGGACCTAATGAGCTGACACAAATGCTTTCTCAGACTTTAATGTTGAAAAGGTACATCTGTGTTTTAATTATATTGTGTAAATTGTTCTCTTCTGTGCTTATAGCTCAATACAGCATATCCTGATGATTTAAAAATGTCATGCTGAATATTGATAAATTAGATTGATCCATAAGTCCATGTAGCTGTCTATGCAGACCAAGCAAAATAAGTGACCCAGTGATGCTTTATTTGTTTTTCCACTGTCAAGTAAAAGCTAAAGTAATTTTTTTCAAGACTGATTCGGGGTTCTATGACAGTGGCTCTTCCAAAACTGGCTGAAGGTGCTTCTTCCATACTCCCCTCCCACTGTAATGAAGCAATGCAAAATCAGTATAATGGAAAGAATGCCAGAGTAGGGAAAGAAGATCGTTTCCTGAAAAAGTGTGGTAGAAAGAGAACTCTAAGTTATGCATTTGTATTTCTCCTTTCTTCCTGACACAACTCTTTCCCCATGGTTTAGAAATAAATGCTTTTTATGTTTTCCCTACCATAGTATTAGGAAAAAAAGTGTTGAGAGGGAATTTTAGGTATGAGTAATACTAGTTTTAAACGCGTTTTACCTTGTATAGGTTTTCTGAAGCATGGGAGGTGTGCAGACTTCTGAATGACCAGTCTGGTTGGAATGAGCTGGCCAAAGCTTGCTTACATCATATGGAGGTGGATTTTGCAATACGTGTTTATCGGACTTCTGGTAATGCTGGGATGGTGATGTCACTAGAGCAAATAAAGGTAAAAATGTAGAGTCCCTTTTAAATAGGAAATAAGGTGATTTAATTCTTCTTTAAGAATTGCTGAATTGTTATTTTTGTGGGGATTTTGTTTATTTTTAAATAGAAGGTGAACTATTTTCAAGGGAGGAGGTATAGAGGAGAAAGTGTCCAAACCACATAACTCTTGCTTGGTTTTGTCTTGAAGTGGTTGCAATCTCTACTGGAATGCACAACATTCCTTTCTGCATTTGCTTCAGAGCAGCAGAATATATTCATGTCTTGGGCATTTGGAGGCTTTTTTTTCCTTTGTTATTTTTAAGAAAATGTTTAAGGCCGCTATTATTTAAAAAAAAAAACCCAAACTACAAGTTGCAATTATACATCTAAAAGTGGATGTGAAATAGCACCTTAAAAATATACTTCTGCAAATTGCTGATCTTAGACAGTGTTGGCTGTAGTGACTTTGAGCAACAATAAGAAAGGGAGGGCTTTTTCTGGTTTGTAGAATCTGATACACGTGGCTGTAAAATGCAAGGATATTTTGCTTTAATGTGCTTACTAGATTGTTACCTATAACAGTATTTTTTTTTTTCTTTTGGACTACTTTTGCACCTATTACGTCTTTTTACAGGGAATAGAAGACCACAACCTTTTAGCAGGACATCTTGCCATGTTTACTAGTGATTTTAATCTGGCTCAGGATCTATATCTGGCATCCTCCTGTCCTATTGCTGCACTTGAGGTATTCATTTAAGATGTGTAAATTTTTTTCTGCCGTTTTCATATCCACCTTAATGTTGGAATATTTTACCTTCTGATAATTCTGCCCTTTTTTGGTTTTGGTCTTGCCATTGTGTGACTGACAGACATTCTTTTAGGATGAAAGTCTCTCTTTAAAATTGTCAGAATCTTTCTAGAAGACTAGCTCTATATTTGTATTTAGAATAATATAAAGTTCGTATTAGAATTCAGAATTTGATACTTGCATCAGAAAATGTTACTGTTCTTTGTTAATAGATGCGAAAAGACTTGCAACACTGGGACAGTGCACTTCAGCTGGCTAAGCGTTTGGCCCCAGACCAAATCCCTTTCATCTCAAAGGAATATGCAATGCAGCTTGAATTCACGTAAGTTCTCCTGTAAAGCTGCTGTATAAGAATATTAAACCAATACTCATGCTCACTAGAAGAACATAGAATTGAGATACTTCAGCTGACTGCATTGCTGAGAGAGGATTCTGTGAGGTCTTGCAGCTATAGTATGAGGAAGAGTAGTTTTGTAAGGAATACTTCATGCTAGAGACATATGTTGCAACTGGTAGGTCCACTATATAATATCTTCTACTAAATAAATACTTCGTTGCAGACAAGTGCTTGGAAAATAAAGTTCACGCCATTTAACACTTCTTACATTGGACAAAAGCCTTGCCTTTTGCCTGTCTTTCCTTAAATACCCAGTAGCCTTCATTTTCTTACGTATTTTAGGTAGAGGAGTGCCAAAACTCAAGGCTGACAGTCCCTGAAAGAGAGATGGTATTAGCCATTTGCCATGATTTTAAAGTCTATGTTATAGCTAATTCTTCCCAGATGAAACCTGGTCTGTTTAATGTGTAAACCAAGAGGAAAAACTCTATTAATAGATAAGAGTTTTTAGACAACTCCTTCCCCCTAGCAGTGCCCCTGGCACTGAGAAAGGACACTTGTTGATCACAGAAAGGAACAAAGGCAGTTGAAGCAATGCAACCAACTGTAACTTGAGTTCTGAATGTACTTAAGGAAAAAAATTGCCTTTGTTTTTATGCTGTGAAAATTCTAAATAATTTTAGAAGGTTAGTTTCTTTTATTTTCCAGAAAAATGTGGAAGTAGAGGTGAGATTTTTGAGGTGTACTGTGCAGATAGGTTCTTTTCCTGTCTTTCAAGGGAGGTTTATTGGTCTCAGTATAATGGAATTGAGAGATGGACTGCCTCTTTGACTAATAGGTCGATAAAGTACACATGACATGTTGTGTTACTGTCCATCTTTTGCATACTTCACATCCTTGTATGGAATTGTTATGTCTAAAGCAAGACATGCAAGATACATGCATAATCTATGTGGTAGGAAGGTAACCATCTCTTCCTATTAAAAATATTCTTCCATATAACTTCCAATTTTCTTTTAGGGGTGATTATATTAACGCTCTGGCACATTATGAGAAGGGAATCACTGGAAACAATAAGGTAATTCCTTTTTAGTAATGGTAGCGTTTGTACTATCGTACTACAGGTTAAGTTGTCATGTTTCAGGCTCATTTGAATTCAGTTTTTTTTTTTTTTTTTATTCAGCTCTAAATCTATATGACTGTTGCTTTTGGGATAGTAGTCTTTGCACTTGTCTTATTTTTAATATACAGAATTATGCTTTCTCTAGGTATAAAGCAGTATTGCCATTGTATTAACATGGCATAATGAGACTTAGGCTTTTATAATTTGAGCAGTTTCATAATAGATGTGCAAATGTCAGAGAAAATACTGCTAGGATTTTCATTGTTATAACAAAAGTCCTAATTATTCCTTCTGTTCTTCTTTACTGAATCATTATCTATATAAAGACAAGCAAAGATTGTGTTAGAAAATAAACATCATTTTCAGCAGATCCTCCCTTATTCTGGCATTCTTTCCCCTAATATTTGCAAAATGTCTATTACGAAGCAGTTTAAATGATAATAGGGGACCATAATAGGGGAAATAGCAATGTTTTCTGAATTCAAGCCATTTGGCTTCATGAAATATCAGTGGCCTTACCACCTTCCAAAAAAAAAAAAAAGGAAATAATCCTGCTTGTAGTTTCTCTTTTTCTCTACTGTTGGCTTTGGAGGAAAGAAGAGAGTAGTACTAAGTTATCTGTAAAACATTCTTCTCATGTATGCTTGGTCTGGTCACATCTTGTAAGTAAAATGTAAAAATTAAAGACAAAGCTTAAGAAGAAAATTAAGCTGAGTTCTTCTAAATAAGTGACAACCGCAGCTAGGCAAGAATTTTGAGACAAAAATTGATTTAACTAAGTCCATGTAATGTTTTGTTAATTTGTTTCAGTGCGTGGTTACTGTGGCTCTTGTGACCTGATATTTCTGATGTATAATGTATAGTTATTGCTTTTCATTTGATTGCCGGTACCAGGAACATGATGAAGCTTGCCTTGCTGGAGTGGCTCAAATGTCCATTCGTATGGGAGATATCCGTCGAGGGGTAAACCAGGCCATTAAACATCCCAGTAGGTTACTAAAAAGAGACTGTGGAGCTATTCTGGAGAGTATGAAGGTATTCAAAAGAGTTAATAAAGCTAAGCCTGAATATGTGAATTCATTAAGCTATTTATTTATTTGTAATCTTAATTTAGAGATTACATTTTAATGGTTTCCAATATTGTAGCAATTTTCAGAAGCTGCTCAGCTGTATGAAAAGGGACAATATTATGACAAGGCAGCATCAGTATACATCCGGTGTAAAAACTGGTAAGTACCAATTTCAGGGAAGTGTTGTATTGGTGCTCTTTGGAAAGGAATGATTCTCTGAATAGCACAAATGTCTCATTGATTATGTTTCATTGATTTTATTGTTCCCTTCCCCAAGCTTAAACAAGAAGAATGTTCTCTCAGAAGCTTATGTTGTTTTAGATATAGTCTTACTGTAAGTGGGAGATAGTCTTCCTTTTTTCTTTTTTTTTCTGTTATGTTTAATGTTACCTGCAGTTTCAAGTCCTTTGTGTGTGTGCATGCGCACACTGAATTTAGTAATTTTATTCATGTAGTTACTGTTTATTTCATTAAACTTCTTCAGCTATAAAATACATAGCTGAGACTGAATATTCAGACAGTTGGAAATGATTCTAAGTTGCTGGTTCAAGTGGAGTCTGTATCATGAATAATCAAAATTGCTGGCATTATGTTCAATACATTTTTAATTTTTTTAAAGTGAATTTGATTATTGTCAAGTTTGCAGTGGAAAAGTACAATTTACTGAGAGATTTAAGGGCTTAATTCTTGCCTAATTACATTTTATGGACTTCTAATATTAAGAACTGTTTGGAGCAGAGATCAGAAAGACCCCTCCTCTTTCATACGAGTGCTCTAAAAATTTGGTTGGAATATTATGTTCATTTACTAAGGAAAATTTTATTCCATCATAGGAGTGCCAGTGGCATCAGAACAGACAAAGAGAACACTTCATTAAGTAGGATAGCTTGTATATAATGGTAGCCTTGATTTGGACAGTGAGAGGTACAAGCTTTGTTTACCCTAGCAGAAGGAGGTTCAGTTTGGGTAGTGCTCTCTCTTTTAGGCGGAGAGGTGAGATTTAAGGTCAGGCTCTCTTCAGTCTCTCGTATCTTTGTCTTGAAAGGCCCACTGCTTAGTTTGCTGGCTCTTGTAGACCGTGTCACTGTGTGCAACTCCTGAAGCTAGATTTATGGAAGGACTGACATAGTTCTGTGTTCTTCCACACTCTGCTGTTATGGATGGTGTCGCTCAGAGAATCTGGTTCTAACTGCCTAGAGTCCTCTGTACAACCTGTGGCCTTAAGCACACAGTCACCGGAGTGATCACAACTGCACCTGTACTGGTGGTCTTTTGTACCCTTTTGCACATTCTTTCAGGTTACAGTTTTAATACTGTGCTGCTTCTGTAGATTAATTAGAGAATACTGGAGGTTAAAATTGTTGGTCTGGCACTTCTTATGCTTGTACATTTCAAACTTAAGCTTTAAGTTTGAAACTTAAGCTTTCAAACTTCCTTCTTTAAGCCTGTATGTTCATGAAGCAGTCTATAATTTCCAGTTCTTATATTTATAAAGTGCAGCTTTTTGAAAATATTAAAGTGCCTTCAAAGCTTATACATTATGTTCAATTACTTCTTTTTTAGCCTCCTTTTCGGTGTTGATATAAATATGCCTGTTTTACTGAAGAAAATTTGAAACCAGATATATTTATTAAGTAACTATTTTCTTGTATTTCTAGGGCAAAGGTTGGTGAACTTCTTCCTTGCGTTTCATCTCCAAAGATTCACCTACAGTATGCAAAGGCCAAAGAAGCAGATGGCAGGTGCGTTTGAATGCCTATCTTTTTTTATAAAACATGTTATTATTATTGTTGTTGTTGTTGTTGTTACTGTTATTATTATTATACATTATTCTTTTTGTAAAATAAATTAAAAGAGAGACTTTGTTTTGCATAAAATAGCCTTGTGAAAATGGATTCTGAAATATGTAAACTTAAGGTGTTGTGTAAAGATTTTAAACATAATCTAAGGACCTTCCACTAGTATCAAAGATGTGTTTCTAATTGATTGTTTTCCTATCTAAGCATTAATATATTTTTAACAGAAATCATTAAAGTTTTTAAAGTACTGCACCCAATGCAATATTCCTCTTAGCAGAGTATTGAAGTTGCGTTTGTTTCTAATGACTCTTTAGCTGTGATTTTTAAAAGTCATTCAATGGGGGAGTAATCATGAAAGAAAATGTTTCATTCTAGAACCAAATTATTGCAGCATCTTAATGGCTGCACTTGCAAAATATTGAATAATGTGAAATTATTGGCTGAAATGAGAGCCCCAAATAGGTTATATTTAATCACAGAATGTAGTTTCCACTAGTCCTTACCTATAAGTAAATGTGCTTCAGAACAATGATGCTTTATAACATGAAACACACCAAAGCTAAGTGTTTGTGATGATGAGACTAGAAAATACTATTTGCATCAATTGCGTAGTGTGAGAAAGAAAAAATTTCTTGATCTTGTTTACAAAACAGAAAAGAAGTCTCATTTTTAAAATTGTACAACTAGTTATCATCTGTTTGTTTTTTATTGTTCTTTCACTCCCAAGTGACTTCATATGGAGTTGATGGAACAGATGATGTTTGCTGATGGAACAGATGAACCACTTTTAAGATATACCAAAAGGGATGCTGGCAGAGTAGGTCAATAGTATTGTGGTAGACATTTTTCTGTTGTCTCTGCCTTTCATTCTCCCAAGAGAAAATGAAATAGAGACAAAAAAACATAGTAAATGCAGAACAAGGCTATTATATGCAAACTGAAAGGAAGGTGTCACAGAGTAACCTCTCAGAAATAAAATACTCTGTTTCTTTCACACCATATTGTAAAGAGTTACTTAAAAGTTAGAAAAACTTACATGGAACCATTATTTTGCAGGTACAAGGAAGCTGTGATAGCTTATGAGCATGCAAAACAATGGGACAGTGTAATTCGACTATATTTGGATCACCTTAATAATCCTGAAAAGGCTGTTAATATTGTGAGAGAAACACAGTCTCTTGATGGAGCAAAGATGGTGGCCAGGTAACATTCATATTACGTGGGTTAAAAAAAAAGGGTGAAAGAGGCCACACCTATTGGAAGTTTGTGAGGCTTGCTAGCGTATCAGACTCTGGTTATTGGTACTTGGCCAGTGACTATATACTCCAGCTTATTGATTTGGGTTTGCTAAAATTTGGACAGCTAAGCAGGTACTAGGGTTTTTTTTCTTTTTTTAACTTTCTGATTAAAAATGTATTAACCTGAAGTAATAAATTTGGACAATAATAAAAGTTGCCATGCTGTATTATTTATACTAAGTTAATTTTAGTAACCTATTTAAAATAATCGAGATATAAAATAAATCAGAAATACATCATATTTGTATAACACAAAATATATATTCCTAAAACCTATGGTGTATTCATTATGCTAATTAGTACTAAGGTATTAATTTGTTCATTCTGATTAGATTCTTTCTGCAGCTTGGTGACTATGGTTCTGCCATCCAGTTCCTGGTCATGTCCAAGTGCAATAATGAAGCTTTCACATTAGCTCAACAACACAACAAGATGGAGATTTATGCTGATATCATCAGTGAGTATTCCAGGTTAATAGTTTGCTTGCAATATGTTTTGTTGTTCTTTTAATTGGTTTAGACCAATTTGAAATCATAAGACAAGGTATGTGAAGTTTTGTTTCCCAGCCTTTTCCATTTCCAGTCACCATGGACAGATTTGGCAATCTGTGTCTAATTCAGGCCTACAAGCTAGGCTTTGCTTTCAGCTTAGGTATCTCCCTTGGTCTTCAGTCTAGGTTGTTTTCAAATCTTGCCTGTGCTAGAGCTTTTTCTGTTTATCCATAGAGATAAAGCATTTGTCTAGACTATTTTCTTATGTCCGTTGAGGAATCCCTTTCTTTGATCTTGACATATGTAGTACTGTTTTTCCAAAACTGAGAATTTTACTGGTACAGTTCTTGAATTTTTATTCTCTCTCTTCCTTTTTTCGTGGTTCCAGCTCTCTTCTTACATGTGAATGTCACTTATCTTTCCTTTTTTTCCCTTTAAGGGTCTTCGTGGCCTCCTGTTGTCTCAGCGAGAGACAAAAAGGAGACCTTACTGAGAAGCTGACTTTTACCTCAGGCCGTCAAGTCAGTCAGTGGCCAGCTTGTCAATTTGCAATAACTTTCATATTTTTCACCTGTGTCAGGCACTACTCTCTGTGGAAACAGTTCCACATACGTATCTACCAAATTGTCTCATATTTTCAATTAATCTCTTCCTTTAAAAAGTGTATTCTTGTTATGAAGGTTATAAAAACTTGGCAACAGCTAGCTTGGTGATGTACTGTTGCAGCTGCTTGTCAAGGTGGCCACTATTGTTCTACTGTTCCTTATGCTTTCTTCCTTCTATCCAAAATAGGATGTCTCAAATTTAATCTAAGTGGGTGGAAAAAGGGTATAAAACTAACTCTGGAGTAATGGCTGTGTTTGTTTTAGACATGTACAGTAAAATGGAGTCTTGGTTAGAAGACTAAGTAGTATTCCCTGCTACCACACGATTACATTGGTCCTGAGTCTTGCTCTGTATGATACAGATATACTTGCATATTTTTAAACTGTGAAAATAATTCAGGTGATAATCTCATAATCACTTGCTCTGTTTTATTGTTGCCAAGACATAATGGAAAAATTCATTAGTAGGTCATAGTTATGCCATTTTATTATGTCTGTTAAAACAACAGAAATCCCATTATGGTGTAAAACCTATGGAAACAATTTTTTCACTGCATTATTAGCTCCTAATGTCTGACATTTAGTCTGATTAAATAGGAAAAAATTGTATAAGACATAATTTGAGTCTAGCTCAATGTCAGTAGAAAAAAACCTGTAGAATAGGAATTTGTTCCTTCAGTAGGGCCTTTATCTTAATAAGAATACTCTGCTGTGATTGCTATCTATCTGTTGCAGGTTCTGAAAGTACTACCAATGAAGATTATCAGAGCATCGCACTATATTTTGAAGGAGAAAAGAAACATTTTCAGGCGGGAAAGTTCTTCTTGCTGTGTGGTCAATATGGACGGGTCAGTACTTAAAGGATAAAACAGTGATAGTTAAACATTCATAGAAACTGTTCAAAATACAGTACTTCAAAATCAGGGACATTCATAGTAGACTTCAGCTGCCTTAACTGATGACATACTGATGTTTTTAAAAAGTGTAAAAAACATAAGTAAACTATTTATATTTACAATTATCTACATTGTATTCTGTGAATTATATGCTGCCATACACATAACTTTTTCACAGCAGTAGAGGCTCTAGGTGGATCAATGATATACTATTCTCAATGAATCTCTAAATATCATGAACAGAGAAGTAGAATTTATTTATATTTTATTAGCTTAACCAATGAAGACTTGGTTGCTAGTTAATTCATTTAATACTGTAGCATGCCCTAACTTGAAGCTTTTTTTTTAAAAAAAGGAAATACATTAATTGAAGTACGTCAATTGACACACTTCGCTTTGGTCAGTTACAAATCAGTGAACTGATGCTTATTAAATGTTTGACCTTTGCATACTGAACACATACTGAAAAAATATTACTGATGACCACTCCTTCAGCTGGGGCATGGGGGGGATCCAATGGCACATTAATCATTAATTTCTTGTCATCATATTGCTGTGAACATCTTTCACAGTTAGATGAAGGTATAGACCAGAATTTGGCAAAGACTCAACTGTTCTTTCTTGCAGGAGTATCTGTAAGAGCAGCTGCTACCTCTGTAGTGTATGTGGTTATCATTATGGCTGTAAAATACAGTCAAGATAAGCATTCAGCTTGCCACTTGTCTGTCAAAATGCAGAGAGAAATAACTTGATAAAAATTAGGAAAATGTTAATTTCATGTGTCTCAGTTTTGACTTTTCTTTTGTATCATTTTAGGCATTAAAGCACTTTATGAAAAGTCCAAGCACAGAAGATAACTTGGCTATAGAAATGGCAATTGAAACAGTAAGCAACTTTGCTAAAACAAAAAATTCTTCATCTTTTCGAGAAGTTTACCTTCAGTATTGTGACATTTTCCTAGTCTTAGTGAGTGTATTTGGACAGATTGCAAATAGAAGGAACACTGTGTCAGTGAAAGTGGTATCTAAACATTAAAAAAGTAGAAGTTAATACTAACACCAGAGGAAAATGTGTTTTCAGTCTTTCAAAGGAGGGTTTATGAATTCATTCAGATTTTTGTAGTTGTGTGTCAGAGACCCCTGAGTTTGGAATTTTCTTTTTTAGCAATATCCATATATGATTTTTCAGTTTTGCTGATTTTTGCAGTCTGCACACTATGGTTAGAGAGGTCAGTATGCCTCCATTCTCACTCTCTGTCACACAGTCACAGAACGGTTGAAATTGGAAGGAACCTCTGAAGGTCATTTGATCCAACCCCTCTGCTCAAGCAGGGCCACCTAGAGCCAGTTGCCCAGGACCGTGTCCAGATGGCTTTTGAATATCTCCAAGGAGGGAGACTCCACAACCTCCCTGAGCAACCTGTGCCAGTGCTTAGTCACCGTCACAGTGAAAAAGTGTTTCATGATGTTCAGATAGAACCTTCCCTGTTTCAGCTGGTGCCCATTGCCTCTGGTCCTGTCACTGGGCACCACTAAAGAGAGCCTGGCTCCTTCCTCTTTGCACCCTCCCTTCAAGTATTTATATAATTGACAAGATCCTCCCCAAGCCTTCTCCAGCCTCAACAGTCCCAGCTCTCTCAGCCTTTCCTCATGAGAGATGCTCCAGGCCCTTCATCATCTTAGTGGCCCTTTGCTGGACTCTCTCCAATATGTCCTTCTCTCTCTTGTACTGAGGAGCTCAGAATTGGACACAGTACTCTAGGTGTGGCCTCACCTGGAATAGAGGGGAACGATCACCTGCCTTGACTTGCTGGCAACACTCCTTCTAATGCAGCCCAGAATACCTTAGCCTTCTTTGCTGCAAGGGCAGATTGGTGACTCATGTTCAGCTTGATGATCCCCAGGTCCTTTTCTGCAAAGCTGCTTTCCAGCTGGGTGGCCCTCAGCATGTACTGGCACATGGGGTTGTTCCTCCCTAGGTGCAGGATTTTGTGCTTCCCGTTGTTGAACTTCACGAGGTTCCTGTCTGCCCATTTCTCCAGCCTGTCAAGGACCCTTTGGATGGCAGCACAGCCCTCTGGTATATCAGCCACTCCACACAGTTTTGTGCCATCAGCAAGCTTGCTAAGGGTGCACTCTGCCCCATCATCCAGATCAGATTGGACCCAGTACTGACCTGTGGAGTACACTGCTAGTTACTGGCCTTCAACTAGACTTTGTATTATTGATCACAACCCTTGGGGCCTGACCTTTGAGCCAGTTTTCAGTCTACCTCACTGTCTGCTCATCCAGCCCATACTTCATCAGCTTCTCAATAAGGATGTTATGGGACATAGTGTCAAAAGCCTTTCTGAAGTCAAGGTAG
Organism: Harpia harpyja; assembly: GCF_026419915.1. Classification (NCBI taxonomy): domain Eukaryota; kingdom Metazoa; phylum Chordata; class Aves; order Accipitriformes; family Accipitridae; genus Harpia; species Harpia harpyja. The sequence goes on along the minus strand of NC_068941.1, from coordinate 64,425,183 downwards.
ACAGTATCCACTGTTCACTGCTCTCAGCAACCACTATCAGATGGAAGACCAGTTGCAGCATCAGTCTTACTAACACCTTTTTGTTTTCATCCTTATTATCTCAAAAAATCTCCTTTCCATCCCTAAAAAAGTAGAAATTTGGGATTAAGCATCTTTGTTTAGTTATTTTGCTCATGATCTCCAAGATTCTGTAGTCATCAGGTCTCCAGCTCATGCTGCACCTCAGTACGTGTGAACCTACTCTGTTTCTTGTGATTCTTTTCTAGACAATATGTGCTGAAAACCTGCCTAAGCAGGCCCATTGCCAGCTTCCATCTACACATCCACTGTGACTTTCACTTTCTGTCATCCAAACCATTCTCATACTGCCTCTGTATCATTGAAGAACCCACAGCTTTGAAAATCTTGCTAGGTATCACTAGAGTACTAGAGTTTTTTCAGACTCTTTTAAAGAGTAGACCTGACTCTGCTTAGAGATAGTACAGCCACTTTTGAGGCCTTCTATCTCACAGAGCTGTTGACAGGGCTTGTAAGACTGAAGTTTGAGGTGTCTAATGCTTTCCTCTGGATCCAGATGTTTCAGCCCAAATGAATAAACCAAAGGCTATGAAACAGCCCAAAGACTATTGCTGCAGTTGTACCTTATGTATCCTTGTGGGATCTCAACATCTCAGCCATATTTTTGAGACTGTCTTTTCAACTGGCCAGATAGTGCTGGCTCTATTCTAGTGACCAGCACTGAATATTCCTCTGAGGCACAAGTTGTGCTGGGTTGATAGACGTAGCTTTGTGACAGCAGGCTTCAACTCATGGTCCCTAGATTCAGACGCCTTCCCAACACTGAAGCAGAGGAACAGTTCATGCCAGTAGAGACCCATTTAGTTACAGTCCTCTGACATAACACATTAGAAAGTAAATATGAACTACTGCATGTTAAAGCTGATGAAACAAATAATCATCTGGTTTGAACACACAGAACTAAAAGAAAATCATGTTTTAAATCTATCTAGTTTCAGTGGTTTTATGGAAAGCCTCCTTATGAGTATTTTTCCTTTCTCTTTCATAGCATAATTTCTTCTGTCTTTATTTAATAGGTGGGACAGGCAAAAGATGAAGCCCTAACAAATCAGCTGATAGACTATCTTATGGGAGAGAGTGATGGCATGCCCAAGGTACTGTATTTTTATCACTGCTATTGTGTCACACTGCTACAAGATCTTTTGAGCTTATTTTGTAAAATTAAAAGTTTTGGTAGACAGATTGTGTTTTAGCTTGGTTTCATTAAGGAGCAAGACTTACACGATCACTCTGTGAGTCATTCACCCAGTAACTTCAGTTTCAGAATGATAAGAAAGGCAGTAACTATCCTAGATGTAATCATCTTTCTCCAAGCTTTATGAAAGCAGGTAGTTGGACAGAGGAGATTCAAATTAACACTCGTACTGAGGGAAAGAGACAAAACTTAGCTGTTTGTTCATGCCAGTTAGCCAGCTGGCTGTTGCCTTTCCCGAATGGATACTCAGCATGTGTGTGTCTCAAGACTAGCTACAGGACTGATCTCTTCTTGCAGTGTGGGGAGTTGGTCTAACTGTTGCAGTGGAAGAAAGTAAGGTAGTAAATAGGAGATGAAGGACAAAAACCCAAAGATGATCAGGCTACATTAGTTCCTGTATTCACACATCAACATAAGATGTAAAAAGTTGTGGACAGATTTTCAAAATTACCAGCTCCCTGTTGATTTCTGAAGGGATTAATGACCACGTTTTAAAAATGAGCTTAGCTCAAAGCAACTCAAAAATGTGCCACTGAGATCACCTGAAAATGTAATGGCTTCATGCGGATATCCATATGACAGTAAAACCTTATTTTAAAAAAATTATCTTTCTTTTTGGATTTCTTATTATGTAGAAGTATTTAGTTTGAAGTTTGAATTGATTATTCATAGAGTCAGTTTCATCTGCGGGTATAGGCTGTAGTTCTGTAAACTAAAACACAGAGTTTCTGTTCTGTGTTGAAGAATAAAATTACATACTTCATTTATGGTAGAAAATTTAAAAAAAACAGGAAGCACATTTGAAGATTTTTGGTGACAGACCTTCCTAATGTGGAAGTTTGATTAACAATAGGAGAATAAAATACTGTGGACACTGATTTTTATGTTTTCACTCATCATTGTCATAGAAAATCTTCTTTGGATCCTTAGAACCTTACATTTTTTTCTTTTATACTATTTAGGAGGTGCTTTGTGAGATAAGAGGTGCTCTGTGCTATAAGGCTTCTTTTAATGTCATATGATCAACTAATAAAATGTAGAAAGGACCATTACTTTTCTTCTAGGTTTCCTGCTCCTTTGTTAAAAGCAAACCATTCACTGGGTGTAATAAAAGGCTTTTGGCAGACTGGTAGACAATTTCATCTTTTTCTCTCTTGTATATATGGATTTGGGAGTTGGAAGATACTTGCTGACAGTTTTTTGTGTATTAGTTGCCAATGCCATAGGTTTGGTAATAAAAGAAGAGGATCGTTCACAAACTAAGCAGAACATAGATTAGATCTGTGGTATTTATACAATACAAGAAGTATATTTTGACCATATTCTGTTGGTATGATTTTTTTTTCCAAGACAGATTTAAAATGTCCACTGTAAATATGATGTTAGACATCAGAACAGCAGCATTTGAGGTTAAGATGACAAACAGCTCTTTTGCAGAGTGACTACTGATGAGCTGTCTGGTTTCTCTGAGTTTGAGCTGTGGAAAAACAGGCTTCACAGTCTATTTTTGATGTCCATAGAGCTTATGGTACATTCAGTCATATTTGGGCTTGAGTTCATGGAACTAAGTGGCTGAGCCACTTCAAGTTTTACTGCCTGTTACAGCAGAGCTTGAATGTGAGCTACATGGGGCTGCACCCATGTTTTTCTACTGTGAAAGCCAGACCTCAGGTGTGGACATTGCAGTCTGCAATTAATTCCTTAGTCAAGGAATTTAAGATCTCATACAAACTCACAGTAAATACAGTCAGGTGCAAAATTACATGTATGGACGAATAAGTTCTGCCATACTGAGGGGAGTAAGGTTTGGTAACAATGAAGAGGACATGGTCTTCATGCAGTAAGTTTATTTCACCCCTAATATTATAGCTGTGGTTTATGATTCTGTTGGGAGATTAGAAATTCTGGCTCTTTCCTCTTTGTATGGTGCCGGGAGATTAAGGGTTTGATATTTTAGGCTTTTAGAGGCACTGGACAGTTGATAGCCAAGGCAACTTTGCTTTTATAAAATTAATCAAAAAAAAACACCACAAAACCCCTCTGTCTATTATTTACCTCCTATTATTTACCTGTAATTTGAAATGTGAACATTAATAAAATTGTAAGAGAAGCAAAACATAGTGAAACAAATGAAATTCAACTGCAAGAGACCAGACAAGAATGAAGCTGTTGGAGGCATTAGATGAAAAATCTGTGCAGCATCAGTGTAAGCAAAAGTAATTTCATATTTATGCTGAAAATTGGGTGGACAGAAACTGTAGCATCCAGTCTTTTTTCTAAGAGCAGCAGCCTAGTCATCTGGTTGAAAGAAGTGCATAGGTCTGGATAGGGGAAGTGAGCTACAGTGTGATCTCCATAGTGAAGGGGTTCTAAAGATTTTAGAAAATACTTAGGAATTTTGTGAATGCCGTAATTGCCATATTTAACATTGTTTTGAACGTCAATGTAGAGCTTTCTTTTCCTTGTTTAAAAGCGCTCTCTTGTTCTTCTGAATGCTTTAATCCAATCTGCCATAGTCTCTCTCTGTGAGTAACAAAATTTTCCTTTATCAAATCATACATATTTGTTTTAAAAATCTACTTAAAAAACAATTCATCTTTATCCTTATTATGCTATGGAGACAGTGTTCTTGAAATTATCAAGCAAATGGGGTTGTTTTTAGAGAATAGCAGCTTTTATGTGGTGGTATTTTTGTAAAGCTGAGAAGTAAGAGTGAACCTAAAGTAGCCATGCAGCAGAAACTTGCTAATCCTTTCAAGCATTGATCTTCAAACCAGATCATCGCTCACAGCAGCCTGATTGCTTTAAATCTTTCACAGCCAACAATTTTGTGGCATTTTAATGAAGTACCATATTATCAAAATTATTATGCTTACCAAAATTTTGCTATTGTCTGACTAATTATAAACTATTTCTTAACGTGTTATTATGTCAACTGTTGTATTTGTTAACGTTAACATGTAAAGTTTCTTAATTTGTCACGTGTTCTTTTGTAATTTTTCAGGGAGTGTTAACTAGCAAGATTCTGCTGTCTTCTGTGTGCATATTTTCTAAGTACATGTGTTTTAAAAAGCTGAACTAAATTAAAATCATGGCTATCTAATATTAAGATCAGTTAGACTGCAATAATAAATTTTTCCAAAGACCTTAGGAAATGTGTTGTCCATTGAAAATTCCTTCCTGCGTTTTTTGCTTTTAAAATGGCTGACTTTAAAGGTAAGAATATGAAAGTAAAATATGAGACTAATTTTTCTTAAATGCCTTCTACTTTTATATTTTTTCTACATATGGCTGCCATGCAAGTCATTTAAATATATTAGTTAAGTATAATTAGGGACATGGCAAATACCATATAAGACCACTGGTTCGTGCTGGGACAGGATCCTTCTCCTGCTGCAGCAGGAGAAAAAGGAGAAGCAGCCTGGGTGGGGAAGAAGTGCAGCCTTCTGCTATCATCAGTGGGTTGACCATCTGTGGTCATTAGGAGGTGTCAGAAGTTGGGAAGAATTACATCATAACCTACCATTCATAATAATTTTTGTTTTACCCCACTCAGGGAATAGCAATTTTCCTTTGTAAGGCAGTTTACAGTGGATAAATAATATGCAGTAATATAAGTAGTTGTAGTTACTTTATTATCCAGATAACTATTTCATTATTGTTAAGTTATGGTTCTTATGATGTTCAACGTTTTGATCATGTGTTACTTAAAATTCTGCTCCATCAATAGTTTAAAAGTAATTACTTTTGGTCACTTAATGTTTTTCCTTATATTGTGAGTTAAAAAGAATTTGACTTGCCTTTTTTCTTTCTGTATGCCAGTCTTTCTCTCTTGCTTTTATTTCAGTGATTTTTTTTGGTCATTTTTTTCCTTGCCTCTCAAGTAGGGCGTTAATCTTTTCAGTCATCTTCTTTATAAGGAAATGTCTTTATATCTTTCATATTTCTATTCGTTTCAGTTTCTGCTTTTTTTGCTATGTGTTTGAGACTTACATACAAAACCCACATGGTATTCCAGAGAACAGCACAACATCGATTAATACAATTCTTTTTAAAGAAATTTTTATACCATTTTAACATAGAATACACATTGTAAATGTTTGGGTTTACTACTAATATTGCAGAATTAGTTGGCTTGTGTTTTTTGCTAAGCAGTCTATAAAGCTACCAGTGTCTGGTTTTTTTTCTGATTTGTATATTTAAGTTGGAACCATACCGTTATATACAATATTTCAGCTTAATTTCATCTTGATTTACTAGTTAAAAGATTATCATGTACAAACTTTACTTTTTATTGATCCCATTTTAGAAATCACTGCTAAAGGTATAAAATAGTGACACTAGCCCAGGTTTGTTTTTTTTCACTTAATAGTTCCTTTTCATCATAAGCAAGGTCATTTTATTTTGTATTTAGCTGTATTTTTAGGCATGACCTCTTTTGAGCATTTTCTCAAAATCCTTATGAAAGACCAATTCTCTTTTCTCTTTCTCTTGTTGATTTCTTTTTTTTTTTTTACTAGTCTGCTAGAAATTTGAGTACACATTACAAAAATAGAACTCATGTTTGTTCTCTTCAATACTGCCATCTTGTTTTTTCAAAGTTTTGTTTTTAAATTATTTCACTAATTTTCCTGCTGTTGGATTGTCAGTTCTTGGGTGAACCTTTTGCTACATTTGCCATTCTTGAATCATGTAATATACCAAAAGTACATAGTACAGCAAATTACAAATTTTAGGCATTTTGTTAGCTGACTGTCCCCCTAATTTTCAATTTTTGTCTGTCTTGGATGCCTGCCATCTGGTCCCAGAACAATACACTCTTTAATGGCCAGATTTTTGTCTTCCTTATCCGCACTAAGCAATGTTTGCATCTAGGTCTGTAACACAATTTAAACATTTCTAGCAAGATTTTGATTTCTAGAAGGAGTCCTTTGGTTCTTTTCTGACACCATAAACGCCTACACAGCTGAAGTTGTTGGGTTTCCACCTGTACAACTCTCTATGTGCCTAACGGTCTGCAGCTTTCTGCATCCATATTGGCAGGGCTTGGCAACTAACTGCCACAACTCAGTCAGGGTCCTCAGTGTGGGCGTTTATCTGACTGTACTAATGGCCAAAACTTGCAGGTGAACATAGCACGGCTAAAGCATGTTGATATGAAGAGCTCTTCTCAAAACAAGCCATCTTGTCTGCTTTAAAGAATGCGGTGGTGGGATGAGCAAATAAAGAAAGGGGATACAGCAGTATGTATTCACTTAGCATTAATTGCTTTTGTATGATTTAATTAAGGATGCCAAGTACCTATTCCGCTTATACATGGCACTAAAGCAATACCGAGAAGCTGCCAGAACTGCTATAATAATTGCCAGGGAGGAGCAGTGTTCGGGTAAGTCTGTTTTCTCTGATGTGACAGCATCTCTGACACTACATCTTGCAGTACTTAGGGTCCTGTTATTTATATAGGATTATATTTAGAAAATACATGTATCAGTGCTTTCAATTATATTCAGGTTTAATTTTGAATTTGAAGTAGCCTTTGTGAAAAAGTTGGGACTTATACCTGTATATTAAATATTGGAAGAAAAGAAAATTGTAGAAAATGCCTGCATTCCTTATTACATTCAAGTAAACATAGTGATTAAGATTGCCTGCAACTTTATTTTTCTGTGTATCACAGATCTTAGAATTGCAGTTTCTACTTTCTATCCGACTTGGATACTGATCCTTTAGTCTTTGCACATGTGGTTTTTTTCAGTGGGAGATGTGCACAGAAGATGATTTATGTTGAAGGATCAGGGACCTGCTTACTTAAGCCTTGTTTTCCCCTGTAATAAGTAGCTGAAGTTAGAAATAGAAAGAAGTAGTAAGAGACAGGGCTAAAAGCAAAATAGTTATCGCCTCCATTATTTGTGCTCCTCTGTAGCCATGGCAACAGTCCTATCATAACACTGCTTGCTTTTCATTTCAAGTAAGTTAAGAAAAATATCTATAAAGGAAGAATAGCAGCCTCAGGAACAGCCCAGGCAAATTAACATTCATGGACTGCTCCTCAGCATTGGGCTGAGGAGTGGAAAATCTCTTAAACCCTTGGCAAGCATGATCTCCCAATTCATCATAGCAATGAATAATGCATTTGTGCTAATTATGTAAGCAGGAAATGTAAAGGCTCAAGGGTTTAAATATTTAGTAGCTTTTCTGAATCTGAAAGCTTATATCTAAAATGCAGTATCTCATATTGTATTTCATATTCCCTAATAGCATAGATGTGTTCTGCAACAGTGTAATAATAAGCACAATATTTTTCTCATTAACGTCACCAATCTTGCAGTAACTGTTTCCTTCTCTTCCTTCAGGAGATTCCAGTGAGTTTGATTCTGAAGTTTGCACCAATATAGTTTGTTCTTTCCTTAAGAAAACATTTTAAAATAATATTTAAGTCATAGTGTTTGCTATTTTCCTTTGGGTATGCCATTTTATGTGCAATTTTCCTTTAAGTTGTTTTTATGTAGTCACATGATTTTAAGACTGATCATATTATACTAAGAGTCAGTAACACAGCATGAAAAATTAATGTTGTTTTCCAGTAACTAATTCTGGAGTGATATTTAGCTGCCTCACGCAGATTTCCACAGGTTGATTCAACTGTAGTGTATAACAACACATAATTGCTTTATAGAGTAAAAATGTTTGCTGATAGAGAAATATAGAGAGATAGAGAAAAAAAGTTTGCTGAAATAACTGAATCTGAAATTTCCTTTAAATGCCTCCAACTGCAAAGAGTATACTCTAATAATGTAATAACATAAAAACAAACAAAGAAACAAAACCCAACCCAAAACAAAGCAAGAACGAACAACTAGCTAAGAGTAGACTAACCGTACTAAACACTGGTTGTTTTCAGCTACGTTGATGATTTAATGAAATCCAGTGGTTTCTGGACAGTCCTTCATAGTAACCCTGAAGCAGTATAATCTAGTGAATTATTATTTAAATTTTAATTATCTCTCTGACAGGTTTTGGGTTGGTTTGGCTGCAGAGGCAAGGAGTTGCCAAAGCAAATGATAAAGTAGAAGTATGTTAAATTAACATTTAAAAAACAGCTTTTGAATATCTGACATTGAAGAACAAAAAGAAGTAACATCTCTAAATGCTCTAAAAATACCTTTTCTCCTCTTTATTGTGGAAGCAATGTATCGGATACAGCATCTTCCATTTTTAAAGTTTCATTATATGAAGTTGTCATCCACATATGTATTTTGATACTGTTTAGATGAGTTCTCCAAGTGTAATTTTTTTCTTTATTTAACTCCCTGGCTGATATTTTTAGGATACTGTGACAAGCAACTGCTTGTGACTTTCCAAAGAAATTGTCATGCAAAGGTTTTTCTCTAAGAATCAACATAACTTCCTGTTCAGCTTCCATATATGTCATTAGTAAAGAAATTGTTATGAAAAATTAAATTTACTGTTCATTGTTGGGGTTTTTTTAAGGAAACTACCGAAATGCACATGATGTTCTTTTCAGTATGTATTCAGAGTTAAAGACCCAGAAGATTAAAATTCCTTCTGAGATGGCTACAAATCTTATGATTCTACACAGCTATATTTTAGTGAAGGTAAAGAATTGAGAAACTGAATTTATGCATAAGTTGCACAGTCTCTGATTTATTGAACCATACATATGGATGCTCTGTATACATAAATTACATTGTCATGTAGGTTGTATCGCAGAATCCAAGTGCATGCTAACAGCAAGATTCAGGAGGCCAATCCATGGATGTTTCTGCCTCTTTGATTAGCATATTCTTTTTTAAAATACTGAATAATTTAAAACCTACATCTGGCTTCTTGTATTTCTTTTGCATTCACACTTACAAATATTATGCTACTAGTACAATTATTGATTATTTAAATTATTATCCATAAGCAGATCACTGCTTTTTCTGTAAATGAAATTAAGCAGGGGGGCTCAAATGATTTCTAGTAGTTAACCCATGGCCCATCAGGATTTCCACTCAGCCTACAGTCAGCTTCTGGCCTCCTCTTTACCAGCAGTGAGGCAAGAGCAGGCAAATATCGGGCCAAAGGCCAGACAGACTGTTCTGGGAAAGAGCCTCTGTAAAGTCTCTGGTCCTTTCTCTAGTGCATGATCCACCTCTGCTCAGTTTCGTCAAAGAGCCATGGGCACGCAGCTCCGAGAAGGACGAGCACCAAGAGCAGGCTGCAGGACTTACTCTCTAAAGGCTGCAGTTAATTCAATATGTTTGTTGTATTCCAGACTCACGTGAGACGTGGTGATCACATGAAAGGAGCACGTATGCTTATACGTGTAGCCAACAACATCAGCAAGTTTCCATCACGTAAGTGCTGATGGCATAGAAGAGCATGCTTTGCTCTACAGGATGACTCATTAATCATTGTATTAAAAGGTATATTCTCCTCCTATGATCCTATAGGGCACGCAATTAAGTGTAAATAGACACAGTGTGCTCTGCCATCCTCCACAGGACAGCTCTTTGATATACGGCCTCCAGGATGGGGTCCTCGCCCACCGTAACTGCAGTACTGAGCTGCCTGAACCACACACAGTCTCAGGATCGTATGTAATGAACTGATTGGTTCTGTGACTTTATCACAAAATCTTAATCAATCTTTTTTGGAAAATACTTTTTGGGTATGTGGAAAATGTAGATTAAAATGGAGACTTTAAACAGCAAGACCAGATTTGGGAGAAATGGTAATAATCAAAACATTCCTGCTGCTATGCTGAGCTTCAGGAATACAAGGCCGTGAGAGGTGAAACAATGATATTCTTGTATATGGTTACAGGAATTGCACAAGTTGTGCAACTGTGTACTCTGAGGAAGAAGAAAAATACTGTCATTTTTCATCAGTACCTTTTTAGCCATATTAGCTCGAAGGCTTTCAACATTAATATTGGTAAATAAATATTTGACGTTATTGTTTCATTCTATTACAGACATTGTGCCAATTTTGACTTCAGCTGTAATTGAGTGTCATAGAGCAGGATTGAAGAACTCTGCCTTCAGTTTTGCTGCAATGTTGATGAGACCTGAGTATCGTAATAAAATAGATCTTAAATACAAAAAGAAAATTGAAGCAATGGTCAGGTGAGCAGTGTTAATCTGTACTTTCAAATGTACACAATGTCAAGGCTTTATTTGTAATGTTAATTTTGCTCATAAAGCCTACGGGCTTTATCCTGTTTTCATGTTGTTTCACTATCTCAAATTTGGAAAGCTAAGAACAATTTCCCCCCTTCTCTAAAAATTACAGGCTTTTCTGTTCCCTTGGATGCGATAAACCTTAAATGCAGTGTGCATGTAAAATGCTTCCTAACCAGCAGTAACATTTTCCGTCTTGTCCATACAGACCTAAGTGCAGCCATACAGCTTTAGTTGTTCTGTATTAGGAATGTACATGTGAACTGTTAGCTACCCCAGCATTAGCAGTATGCTCTTCTGTGATTTAGACTACCGACTAAATGGCTAAGATAAAAAAGAACGAAAGAGCAAATAAAAGAGATGAATTCTTAACATTTTCTTCCTTATCTAGAGTTCTGTTTTGATAGATCCTAGCCAGTATTTTCTGCCAGAGGAAGAAGCGTAGGTGAGTGTCAGAGCAGGACAAGCATATATAATGCTTTTCTTATTTATTCTACGAGCCTCTAACCATTTTGAGGCTCAGGGACTTGCTGAGCCCATATGGGTGTTTTAAGGTATTAAGTAAGTTTCTAAGCTCTCCGTGAGCTTATCCAATCTCTGTTTGAAGCCACGTAAATTTTTAGTGACAGGTGACTCCTGTGACAGGAAGTTCCATTGTGTCAAGACGGGTCCCTAGCTACTTTAATGTGATGCCTCGTAGTTTTCCACTTGGAGAGATCTAGCCTTTTCTGTGTCACTTATGATTTTATAGATCTCTTTTTTTTTTTTTTTTTTTTTTTTTTCCTCCCCATTTCCCCTCTATCCATCAGTCATATCTTTTCAGGACCTGAAGAGTCTCAGCTTACATAGCTATTCTTTTATGGATACTGATTCTTAAGGCCTTTCTTTGAAACTCTTTCCCCTTTTTGGAGGAGGCAGGACCAAAACTACACTTTGTATTTAAGATGTGGGCAACCCATGGATTTATGTAGTAGAAGAATGACTCTGTGTTCCACCCTACTTGATTTGCTTTGACTGTTTTTAAAGCAAGCTGATGTTTTCATAGCATATACTATAATTGCAAGATCCTGCTCCGATGCCACAGCAGTTCAGAGTCCATCATCTTATACGTGGAAACTTTTCCAACAGGCCTTATTTTGTCTTCCCCCCACCCTTGTATTTTCTTGTCACAAAGTTCTTCTGGAATTCTTTGAAGCTGGCTCTGGCCCATATCAGTCTGAATATTACATACAAGCTGTGGCATCACATTATTTTCACTTGTATTTTATGAGCTTGCAGGACAGCAGTAGGTTACCACAGATGTGTACTGTGAGAACTGTTTATCCTATTCTGTTTAGTATCTTTTAACCATTTTTTTAATTCATGTGAAGTTCTTCCCTATTACCTGCTTGTTAATATTTCTAGAACCTTCCAGTAAGCTTCTAAAATATGACATCAATGCTAAAAGCCATGTTGACTTGTTCTTAATCTATCAATCATGTTTATCCATACCACAGATTTCATAAGTGGAGACAAAGGAGCAGGCCATTGCGAGGGAAACATACGTGCCCAGGCTAATAAAATGAGAAATTAGGCTTTCTACAAAGTATCAAGATAACTAAGGAAGCCATCTATTTGTCTCTACCCTAAACATTAGAAAGGATGTATCCTCTCATTGGAAAATATGCCAAAAGTGGATCTAAGCTCTTCATCTATAAATGTTCCATAGAAGATTAAATGTTAAGGTCACATAAGGGAGCTGGAAAAAAGTCTCCCCCTCCCCTGCCCTTAACCCAGGTGCTGTGATGTCTGGATCAGGACCACCCTTCTGACAGACCTGTAGATGAAAACAAGTCTGTGAAAGGCAGAGTTACAAGCTGTATAGTCCTACCAGGATGCCAGTTTTATTTGTTGCTTCAATTCTTTGTGGTCACTTCTGCCACAAACACCAAAATAGTGAAACCACAGGTTTATATTCTATACATATAGACTGAGTTTTGAAAACTTTCAAAAAGTATTATGATCTGTTATAGCTTTAAAAATGTTGTGTTGTTTCAAATTAGATGGAAAATTACCTGTTTCTGAGTTTACATAATTGTGATGAAGCTTGGCTGATAGTTAAAAGGAATTATCTGGTAGAATATAAAATAGCAACTGGAAGGTCTGCAAATAACACAAAGGAAAAACACTTGCTAAATATCAAAGGCATTGTAAAACCTCTTTGTCCAAGTTCAAAGAGATTTTTGTTCACATTTGTATCTTACTTCTAGACGTCCAGACACAACAGAGACCGAAGAGCCGACAACAGCCTGTCCCTATTGTACATTCCAGCTCCCAGAGTGTGAACTTTTGTGTCCTGGCTGTAAAAACAATCTCCCCTACTGTATTGCAACTGTGAGTGTCTGCTGTGTGAGAATTGAACGCAAAGCTTTTCTTTCCTTCTAAAAATAAGTTTGTCTGAACATCTTTGGTTTGGTAGTAGATTCAAGCTAGATGTTTTTGTGGGTTTGTTGGTTGTTTTCTTCCAAGCTCTTACCAAGTAAGTAGAAAACATTCTTGTTGTCTTTAACTATCATAGAGTGGCCTTAGTTGCCACCTGCAAGTTGCAGGCACGTAAGGGTGACAGTAAGATCACGAAGTGGTTCTGGAAGACTTTGGCTTCCTGAGAAGGCAGGACATGCACCAGGGCTCCCCTGGACACCCAGTGCACGCGCGTTCGGTGCTGTCGGTGCGCTTGGGAGAACACACAGGCAGGACCGTGCTGCTGGTGCCTTCCCAAGCCAGCCCTTTGCTCAGGTGCTCCAGGGCTCAGAGCAGGAAGAGCAGAGATGGAAATCCCCCTTTTTTCTTCCACGTACAGGAGCCTGTGGAGAGCACAGCTCTCCTCCCCTAAACTCCAGGCTGCTGAGACTGCAAATAAAAAAACAAAAAAAAACCCCACCACACTTCAAAAATTGATTTTGCAAAATGCCCAGAATGTAACTGAATTTTTAGGCGCTTCCAAGGTTAAGTAATGGTTCGGTCAGTGACCTCAGCATTTCTTGCATTACTGATTCTTACAGAAATGAGAAGTTATAACATTTTTGTTTCAGGATACTTTAGAGTGTAGTGAAAAGGTGCATTTCCCTGTGGAAGAGCCATGCACCCCACTGTTACCAGCATCACTACACCATCTTTATACTAACACTTTATTTTCACTAGGTTCAAGTGATTTGTCACACTAGACTTACAGAAAAATCAAAATTTACTTGAGAAGGAATCAAATGTTAGAGTAAATGGTCTTTATTAAAACTAAAGAATCAAGCCTTACAAAAAAATATTAATAGCAATTACCTATTTTTTTTACTCTATTGGTTCAGCAGAGTAAGATGACCAGTATATTTTAGAAGTATTACCTTAAGGAAAAAAAAACAAGGCTTTTAAATGTAGCTTTATGAGCCAATCATAATGTACATATTCATGTACATTTCATACTGTTTATTTAGGCTCCATCTTGGTTATAGTTTATTTACATCACAGGTATTTGTAACATCATTAGGAATGCAGCATTTTCAAATATCATACAAGAGTCAGTGTCAAAACAGCCTACTGTTGCATATCATAATAGAGCAGACATCTCAATATAGTTCAAGGTGCTGTTGTGTTTTATAGTATTCAAAAGGTACATATGAATTCTTTCTATCAAAAGCAAATTAGTAAACTGTACCAAAAAAGTAAACAGAAATTGGTTCAAGAGGCAAGTGCCAGGCAGTCAGTATGCTCACAAATGTGACAGCATCCTCCTGGGGCTCATGTGATGTGGCTTTGGGGGTGTTTTTTTTTGAATGTCACATGCAACACCAAAAATCCCAGTAGATTTACATAGATCTCTAGACATAGACCTACAGATAACATTCTAGAATTGCCAAACTAAAAGAATTTTACAAGTTGTAATTCAATACATTCCTAGATTTCTTTTTTTTAAAAGAGGAATGCAAATTATAGTGAAAACACTGCATCTCATGGAGAGCTCCTTTTCTAGTTACAGAATTTACACAGTAATCAAACTACAGTAACACTATTATCATTTTGGGTTTTTAGTTCCTCAAGACCTTTAGAACTTAGTTGCTGAGACTTTTTCACAATAACAGGTAAAAACCCAACACCCAGTGTACTAGGACAGCACGTGCCATTTAATTACTTGTGCCTTTTGCATGCAGGGTCGGCATATGGTACGAGATGACTGGACAGTCTGCCCACACTGTGACTTTCCTGCCCTCTATTCAGAATTCAAGAAGTAAGTTGGGATTTTTTTCTTTTCTATTGCAGGATTCCAGTGTTGTCCATATTTTAGCAAACTGTTTCATTTGGTACTAAAACCATGTAACAGCTGGGTTGGAAGATGAATCCCCCTTACTTGGTAGTTTCATCTGACATACTTGCAGAACATCGCTTCAAAGCAGACCAAAAACTATAACAAAGACCTCGGCCAGGGATGCAGGGCTCCAACAACAGGAACAGCAGTGAAGATGGTTGGGGGCTTGTATAAGTTCTCAGCTCCTTCCAGGAAGATGACCCCATATGGGGGAAGGGGGAGAACACAAGCTCAGCAGCCACCAAAACAAAATACATGCAGCATTAGGTACAGACCAAGGTAGCAGTAATATCTTGTCCCTGATAATCATCTGTGTGACAGTGGGATTGCATAGCTTTGTTCAGATGTCAGGAAGGGTGAAGCTGCAGAAACTTCACATTCTAGCCTAAGCTCCTTTGTATTTGTTTTAATTGCCAAATTTTCATCATGCCTATGCAAGCAGCAGCAGCGTTCCTGTTGTAGTGTTAGTTCTCAAGTGTTAGAAATGAACAAGCCAACCTTTGCTCCACCTAGACAGAAGCAGCTGTTGCTCTGGCCTGTATTTGTTACACAGCACAGGTCAGAGCTTTGCTCTAACACTTTCTGCCTTAGGCCCAGCTGTTCCTTTGAAAAATGTTAGAATTATCAGTTGACCAGTCTCCCTTCTTTTAAAACAGCATGTTACAGACTGAAAACATATGTCCAATGTGTTCTGAAAGGATTAACATTGTTCATCTTAAGAAAATAAATGATTGCACAGAGTACCTCAAATCAGAAGATGGGGACCAATAAATTCAGGTATGTGCTAGAGCCTGTATTTTTTGCTTAACAGGGCTCATTCTGGAGGCCATCAGTTTTTCCCAGCAAGCAAAATGCACTGTTCAAGAATCTAACTGACAGCCTGGGTCTATGCCTCAGATAACTGAGGCCCAGCTGTATCACCTATTTGCTCTCAGGCATGCAAACACCAGTAGGTTTTGCTACTGCAACTAACCTGGTTGTTAAATCATTCCAGTTGTGCGGCTTTAAACCAGTTTACCTCTATGAGCACGTTATCATCTGCAACATGTTCTGGTTTGGAACATGTTCCTAAACACCTGTTGTGCTTTAGTAGTGCAGAGAACAGTTTGAAGATCTCAGTATCATCAAAATTTTCTGCAGATCCACCAAGGCAGCAGAGAGATGCTAACTGGAAGGAGCAGATCTAAAATACAGGTTACATGATCTTAGCATCTATGTTTAACAGAACATAAGAATATATCACAGGATAACAGCAATGTAGTATTGGCTTGAAATACTCATGTTTCAGAGTGACACCACTGTTCTGTCTATCCAAGACTTCAGTTTTGTTAAAGGAATGTTAACTGAAGATGAGTTAATAAAGTTCCTCATTAATTTTGACTTTTGAAGGCAGATCTACTAATGCAAACACCTTATGTGAAAACTTAGCTATAGGTCAAAGTAACACACAAGTGCTATTATAAATTATATATACCACAATAACCTTATTTTGGTTGTTTTTTGGGTTTTTTTTTTTTCCAGTCTGAGAAAACCTTGTAGTTTGCTATCACAGTCTTTGTATCTTGGGATATGACTAACCACTTCTGTTTATTTTCAGAGCTGCATGTGTTGTCTGGCAAGCAGCAAGGAAAGCTCTGTCACTATGTTACACATCTTTTCCCCACTAGCATTTTAATAACAACCATGTCACTTCTATTTTGTGATAGCACCTGCAACTATTTAGCTTTTGATAAATTTTGTACTTTGATTTATTATAGTAATAAAACTGATTGATAATTCTTATGAAGCAAAATTTGCATTTTATCTGCACCAAAGACAAACCAAGGGGCATTCTGTGTAATGTCAGTGGCAAAAAAACTCCTAGTGTTGTCTTTTTCAACATCAGTTCTGAACTTTTATGGCTATTTTCTATTAAATGTTTCTTACTCTAAGTATTCCTTTCTGGTTTTGATTAAAGATATAACCACAGGCTCCTCAAGTTTTGGAACTAAATCCCTCACTGCTTTTCTGTGTCTGTAACTAACTGAACAAAAGGGAAGTTGTAGAAAAAGGGTAACACCACAGCCTGTACATGAAGGAAAGCCAGAACCAGAACCTTGGAAGAAAAGGGAGAGACCACTCCATGAACTTAACCAAAACTTTAAAAGACTCTCCTAGGAAACATTTTATTGTAATTTTATACACTGCTTAATTTCTACGATGTACAAATATGCAATTTCAGTTTGGGGGCGGGGGGGGATTGCATCATGTGCTATTTACAAGAGTTCACACCACACAATGTCAGGGGATTTATTAAAAAAAAAGAAGTAGTTAAGTCCTAGGAAGACTTAGCATAAACACCAGGTAACTAAGCATCCCATTTTCATTGTGTTCATGCACCCCGGTGTTTGTTGCACAAGGATAACATCATAGCACGTTAAGAGTAAGTAGAGCATGGCATAGTGAGAGAGTACAGTAGCTACATCACCTCTATAAGAGGAGCATTTTCAACACACTGGTTCTACTTTCCCAGCTCCAGCACTGGATCGGTTTCATGTTCCTGCCAGAAGTTAGATAGGCAAAGCTGCATCCAGAGCAAGATTTTATTCTGTTTAATGTCTTGTTTTCTCTTTTCTTTTCCCTTCTTTTTTTGTTGTTTCTTCATTTTTCTCTCTTTTTGGCAGCTTGGAAGACTTTGCCTTTTTTTGCTACAAACAGAATACAGAGACAGTTTAAAATCCAACTGCAACCTGACAAAAGCATAAGTCAAAATGCATTCAGTGTTAAAAGAAAAAGCCATCTCTTTTCTTCCCCTCTTTCAGGTATCAAGTTTTTAAATGCCATGCAGAATACAGACTCTACAATATTCCATCTTAAGGGCTGACCACAGTTCCCCAATAGGCAATACATACAAAGAGTATTCCTGGAATTTCTGTCTGTGATAACCACAAGCAAAGGCCTGTGGCTGCTTCTCACCAACAGCACCATCCCCACCAACACCTAAAATACTACTAAGTTTTGGAATTAGATGCAGTATTCTTGAGTTATAGTGATATCTCACCTTGGTCCAACATTCAAGCAGAAGACAATGGATAGAAATAAGAATTTTTCACACTACTACTAGTTATGAATTTAAATGTTGAGAGATTATGTATTTTATACATTTTTTTTTAATTCAGACGATTTTACAAGTCCCAGAAAGGTAACTAAGAGGAAACAGTTTAGTGGGGTAGTTTAACACTGAGAAGACTAAGTCACCTTAATCATTGCATCACTTTCAACAGTATCTTGCTCATCCTCATCAGACTGGATCTCTTCCACATTCAAGTCTTCATTCAGTTCTGAGATCACCACAGATCCCAACTGCCTTTTAGATGGCTTGACAGAATTAAGTGAATATGGAGTCAGATGTGCCTCTTTGTTGTAGGCACGTGTAAAAGCTGCTTTGACCTGTTAGGTTGAAAGGAAACACTATGAACATCAGCTTAGGAACTGTAGATTGTTAGCTAACCAACTGTTGGCTGGAGATTCCACATCATCTTTTGTTTGGGAAGATGTGACCAAAGATTTGTAGAAGAGGACACTACCTCAAAAGGACACAGAAAGCATCTAAGAGCTGTATGGCAAAGGCTCATTTTAAGCAAGTCCCACATAATCCTCAGGTAAGAGTGTGCATCTTCAGATGCTTCTCACTTTGGCCTCCCAATAATTTCAGCACTGTTGTTCTGCTGCCACCTGATCCAAGTCACTTACACCAGAGCCACCCTCAGCAGCACTGAACACCTGCCACACTGGAACAGCCTATTCAGACTAGGGGTAAACACCCAAGAGTAGTGTAGGTTTAAGTTAGCAGCAGAGAAGATTCTTCTCTTTCCCTGAGCACTTGACCTGGGATGGGGGAGATCGTGGTTCAGATCTCACACCTGCCTAGTCTGTAGCAGGGACTTGAGCTTAAGCTCACCTTGTACCAGATGAGGGTCCCAACCACTGAAGTGGACTAGCTGGATACTGGAGGAACACCACACAAAGTACCCCCAGGGCTGGCAGTTCAGTCTAGCTGGACCATGAAAGACACAAGCTGCAAGCCAGGCTCTTAATTCAGTGCCCACACTAACAAATACACTTGTGCGTCCCTCCTCCTTTGCACAATGCTAAGAAAGGCAGTGCTATGCATGAAGGTGATACAGCTTATAGCCAGGAGCTTGCCTGTAGAAAGGTACCGGCTTTCCCAGTCCCTTCGGTGTTCCACTTCTATAACCCAGACACCACCAACTCCCAGTGATCCTTTACACCAGGAACAACAGGTAAAAGACTGCTGAATGAAGCACAGCATATCTTTTACAACATACCCCTGAAACCTTCAGTAGTATGTTTGACATCTGTTTTGCAAAGACTACCATTAATTAAACTACAGTTAATAAAATTATTCATTTGCAGCTGCACTGACTTCAGCCTTCCAGCACACATCCATACCATAGCTATTATTCTAGGATTTCTCTTTAAAAGATATGGAAGAAAAGGAAAAAATTCACTAGTGAATTTTACCTTGGGATCCAGCTTTGAAAAAGGACTGGGTTTGCCTCCCCACGTGCTTACTTCCATGATATTTTCAATATCTTCTTTCATCAAGCAGTAAGAGTCCATGAACGTTATAGCTTCTTGTACACCATCTGCTCCAAAGTCTTTCAAGGGCTGGACAACCGCATCCCGCAGATACGGCAAATACTCCATATTTACTGTCCTCTTGCACGTCTGGGTTCTTTGTCAAATTGAAAGAAGTAAGTAAATCTGTACAACCACCACCACTCACTTCTAAACGCAGGCAACCTGTAGGTAGGCCCTCAGCAAATAGATAATCAGCTGCCTTAAGGGTTAACTGCAAGTTGTACCATGCCATTCCTTTTGCCATACCTGCATTAGGGATAACCCAGTGCAAGGTATCCAAACACCGAACAGTCTGGGGAAACACACCCCTAACTGAGAAACAACCTCAGGGGGAAAAAAGTCACAGTACTGCTGACTATACTAATCAAGTGTTTGCAGCCTGACTGTTGTCCAGATTAAGCACTAAGAAAGTGTCACCAAAAACATACAAGAATATTCACAGAATACACACTTAAGTTTGTACCAAGCACAGCAAGGAATTAATGGTAGGTAATGAACTACATGAGAACTAAATCTCTTTGTTAATATAAGCCAGAAGAGGAATGTCAGTACTACCTGAGACTCATGTGCATTGCCAGTTCTTGAATGATACGATCATGTTTGCCTGTGGATGAAAATTTCCCCAGCCAGCTGGGAAAGACAGGAAACTGGGACATGTAACCTCTCATCAGCTCCCCCGGGAGAACACTTGCGTAAATAGCCTGAAAAAGTCACACACATGACAAACTCAAACCACAATGAATTAGTCTCACTGAGACCATGATGTACTACCCTACTTGACTACCCCCTTTCATGCAGACAATATGGTTCCACAGTAGAAACAGCTTGTTTTAAGAGAACTCTTTCTTGGTTGCTTGTTTCTGTTCAACCCCTTTTAGGTTACAGCTTCATCTCTTGTACCACCATATTTGTTACCATGTTCTAAAATACCTGTGAAATTACCTGGGTTTTAAAAGCCATTTTTAAAAAGAAAAAAAAAAAAAAAAAAAAAAAAGAAAAAAGCCTATTCATTTCTCATTTTAAAGTGCAGTCAGACAAACAGCTGACTTCACACAAGTGCTGTAGTCTCCAGCAGATGGAGATGGTGAAGGAGACATTTCCAAAGAACACCACAAATCTACATAAACTCGGCTAAATAAGTTCCTAAGCAACTTATCTGTGTGGACCTGCACTAAGCGGGGGGGGGGGTGGACTAGATGACCTCCAGAGGTCCCTTCCGACTTCATCTATGATACATTTTCTGATGCTAGTCATAATCCTTTAAGCACAAGTCTTGTCAATGTTTCAGTGATCATTAAAAGAAGTTACAGTGACGAAGCTTCAGTCCTCTGTGCTTTGGGAGAAATACTGGCCTGGTGAAAGGCTAGGATAGAAAGCACATAAATAAAACTGAGTAGGCTTGTAACTGCATGTCAGAAGTGATATGTGCCATGTGCTCCTATGCTTCTTAAAGAAGGGTCAAGCTTTTCAAAGTTTCAGAAGACTTAATTTCATGATACAGAGTGGATTTAACAGTATGAATATGGGAAACTGCTCTACTCACCGGCACAACAGAGAGTACTACATGAAGTATGAACTACATAGGTCATAAAATTATACTGAAACATCAGTTTCAAGGGATCAGTCTTTTACAATGGACAACCATAAAGCATGTAAAATTAGTGTCAAGTGCTCACCTGTGTTGGAAGAAGGTTCCAGTTTTGCTTGCTACGAATCTGTTTGTCCACTATATCACCATCACATATACTATCAGCTGCTCTACTCAAGAGGACCAAGTGCTTTTTCAGATTTCCTCTGGAAAAAAACCAAAGTTGACTGTATTACAAAGCAGAAATATTCCAGGTAGGTTTTAGTCTAGTGTAACTCCGACATGAAAGCCTGTGTCAATTTAGGGTATGGAATAACTTACCCAGCAGCGGCCGGTTTCACATGTACGTAGTTCTCTTGGACAAAGAGAGGTGCTAGGGAATAATCATGGAAGAAAAGATCCGATTTGTCTATAAGAGACATACGAGAAGCCTCCTCTCCAGTAGCAAAAACCTTCCGGACAACATCAAAAGGGCCCTAAGTAAATGATATTTCAAGAAGTCAGTGGGTTGCAGGTCAACACAAACAATAAGACCCAGCACAGTATCAACAAAATTACTGTAGTTATAGTACCCAACAATATCTGGACTCACTAGTACAAGTTCAATGTTCAGTGTTTTCTTCCTAGTGCTTTACCAGTTTTGAGAATTGAGTTTTACTTCCAATATTAAGAGAATTATCTCCTAAATAAAGGACTTGGGATGATAAGTATGAGCTTCGTAATTGCAAATTATCTAAGAGACCAGTACATCAAAATATATACTCAGTCCTGGATTTACTGCCCTTCAACCATTTGTGGCAAGTCTTGACAACTCCCTGCATCTACGCTATCAGTGCTTTAGTTCAGAAGATGCTTATAAACCCTAGCGATTATATTGGAATATGGCAGTAAAAGCCAATCCAGTATTTTACGCTTACCAGTTTGAGATCCTTTTTGGCTCTGCTGGCATCCGTTTTAGCCTCATCGTAAGTCAATGATTTATCTTTCGCACACCACATATTAAGATTATGTAAAACCTAAAGAACAAAATTGACAATTTGGTAGCATAAGAGCATTTAAATAGAAGACTCGAGCAGAAAACAGCCTGATCTCTATACATTGAAATAATACTGTCCAAATACTACATTGAAGTCAAGGACTTGTACGTGACGTGCTCTCTGGGTGGATACTGATGCTGAATTGGCACTGACCTGTCTGATGTCCTGATTTGCTGCCAGGATTATCTCTTGCATAGCAGGTGGTGGAATTTTTAAACCTTCTTTAAACGCAATAGACATCATGGCACCCTGTAATACACATAATTGAGAAACTGTCACTAGAGAATTCCTGTGAATTCTTCCCCTTACTGTAAAGGGAACTAGGCCTTAAGCCTCATTGTTTCTAAGACTATTCATATTAGACATATAACTAATGATTTGAGATTGCTTTAGATGTGATTAATAGAATGCAGGTGCTTATAAAACAATATGCATAAGCTGCTTATTTGTCCCATGTGTAGCCCTCACCATGGATGGCTTAAAACCCAGTCAAGCTGAATCAACAGAAGAAGGATCATACATCTTAGATCTAAGACATAAGAATAAGTAATTAACTTTAGAGTAAGATGAATTAATAGAATAACCTGAGCGATTTTCAGAAATTCAAAGGTGATCTTTGGTGTGCAAGAAGATAAGTGACTGTGGTGACCGGAGACCTTCTGCCTACGACCACTAACTTCAGAAGAACCGGGACAAGACAAGTTGAGACAGGAAAATGTACTGGACTTTTAAAACCACTGGAGAATAGAGAACAGAGTTCACGGAAGAACGCCTAGAACTTCTTTTGACAAATTATCAATTGCATATTGTTTTGGAAATTGTATATATATAGAAGGTGTTTTTGAGTAATCTTTTGCCATTCACTGTGGTGGTGACCCAACTCTTGAGTTGTTAATAAAGCAAACCTAGAGAAACCCATGACTAAAATCCTTTAACACTTACAGAACACATTGACACATCTATGAAAGAGCATTACCATTATTTTTCTAGGATTTTTAAAGCATGTATAACTTAAATTTTCTCTCAAAAACATAAGTCATCCCTTGTCATTGGTTTAAAAAAAAAAAAAGTGCATGATCCTTAAAAAAAAAAAATCTTTGGATATATTTAAGATAGACTTCTAAATCTGAAAGACTTTGGGATACTTCATTCTTCAGGAAGGAAAAACTCAAGACAATCCATTCTGAAAAGCAGAGTTACTCACTGAGGTGATCAGTTAACTTTTAAGTGGTGGTTCCAATTCTGTATAAATTCCCCACACGAAGACAGAAGTTACTGATGGTAATTCAGTGCGGCCCATACAACCACAGCCTCCTTACCTTAATCTGTTCTAGACGAGGTCTCTGAAAACGAAGATCAAAACAGTAGTGGACCAAGGAACGAATTTTAGGATGGTTTCGATCATTACACATACAGATGATGGGTATCTTTGTATTTCTAATCAAACCAATCAACTCCTGTGATTTAAACACATTACAACAATCACATTAGACACCTCAGAGAACAGTAATGTTTAAAGTGTCATACCAAGCAGCATTAGTCCCTGCCTTAAATCAGACCTGATAGATGCAAGTCTATAAAACTCTTCCTACTGTAATCATGTTTCCACACAGTGAAAACCTAGCCCCTCTCCTTTTTCCACCTGCTATTCCATTCAGCTGCAATAAACGTGCTGTCTACCCACTTCCAGCAATCATGTTTAGACCATTCTTCACGAAGCAATTAAGATCAATAGTCCAGAGCAGAGCTGTCCACCTGCAGAACTAGATTCATTTGTCCAAAGGCCAGTTCGACCTGGCCTGTGCCCAGAGGAAGCACACATCTTTCTGACCACACCCTGCCACAAACCATGAAGAAGCAGGAAGTAAAAAGATCAGCTCCTCCCCATCCAAGGAGCTCAACCCTGAGGCTTCAGCATTGTTAGGCTTACCAGAACAAACTGCCTGGTCTAATGAAAGTGAAATTCAGTTCAATTTCATATTCCTGCAATGTAAATGTCTGCATCTGAGCTAAAGATCTGTATGCCCTTTATTGTCAAAGTATTGCATGTGACCATAGGAAATCTTCAGAAGCCAAAAGTGGAGCTGCTAAGGAAAACAAAGTGTTTTCCTATGCCACATTGTTTATTCAGTTACTGCCTACTGAAGAGAGTAACTGTCCCAGTCTGATTACAACCTCCCACTGCAGGTAGATGTCAGCTGCAGAGACCCGAGGATAAATTCACCTGTCCAAGAATAAAGATTTAAAGTGCACACTCAAGTTTGTCAATCCAGGTTTCTTTTACAGAATTATCTTTTCCCCCCTCTCTGAGTAATTCTTCTTACACAAAGACTTCTAAAACAGGTCAAAAACTGTACTCTACAAAGACCTTCTGTGGACCATGGGTTGAGGACAGTAGACTGGCCTGAAATATTTTGTGCTGTATATAGTATGCACTCTTAGCAATGGCATTAGCTAATAACTATAGCAGTTTCACCTGAATCCCTCCTCTGTCTTCATTGCCTGCCATACCATCCACTTCATCCATGATCAATACATGTTTCCCGCTAACTGATGAGGATGTGCCTGAAAATGAATATGGACAAGAAAATGAGATGGGAATAAAATAGGGTCTTGAGTTTTACCCAATGCTTTATAGGTTAGGTAAGCCCATCCTAGACAACTGAGGTGGTAGTGAACCTCTTGCTCTGCCACTTGATCACATGAATCTGTGTTGACAGAATAGAACTGACTATAACCTCATGTCATTTTCTAAGAAACAAGTCCCATGCAACAGAAGAGCAACTGCAGAGTTCTTGAGTAGTTTGTGCAGATTAACAACTAATTCTACTGATAGCAGGATTTAATTCCACAACTAGAGATGAAATAGAACAGCTTACTAAATGAAGCCATCCTTATTAGAACCGGATCCTTCCACACGATGAGCAAGTTAAATTCCTAACACTGTTGTGTAATAAGGAAGCTCTGTCCCTCCTGTAACTGGACTCCTAACACAACAAAAATTCTCCTTCAAACAACAGACATACCAGAACAGAAGTCTTTGATGCTGGTGTTGTTAAGTGATTCAGCAACTACTTCCTTTAGACTGTTCTTACTGCGAGTGTCACTGGCATTCAGCTCCACATAGCTATACCCCAGTTCCTAGTCCAAACACACAAAAAAATGAGAACACAGATCAGTGAAAGAGCATATGCATGCTCAGAATTAGAAACAGTATTTCAGAGTTCCAGAAGAAAGTTCTTACAACACCATTTTCACATATAATTTGTGGCTCATTCCTTTTTCCTCTTATACTCCTTTTCTCTCACACTCCAAAAATATTTATAACCAGACACAGACATGCCCAAAAGAGAACTTTAAGGGGGAGTACGTCAGGAAAGTCAGTGGCACAGATTTAGTTCTGAAGGATTAACAGAACTGCCACGAGGGACTGAAACAGAACTATGAGCCAAGGCTGGCTAAGCTCCATGGTATTTCCAGCTGCATATCAGAGTCTTGTGCACAAAAACTCAGGACAAGAAACATGCCACATGCCTCTGAAAGCTGAAGAGCAGCTTTTAACTATTTAACAGCTAGGAAACACATCGCTCCCCCAGCCATCCTAACACTTCAGAACAGGTCTGGGCTGCATGTCAGTCCCTGAAAGAACTTAAACCAGTTGCTCCTTTATCAGCAAACTCCCCTGCCAAAGACATGCCACAGCACCGCAGCGAGCTGCACACAGCTTTGTTCTTGCAGCTTGAACAACCCAGTTTTGTTGGCTGCTCCTGTGGAGCACAGTGAAAAATGCTCTGCAGAGACCTGAAGCAGCTGTGAGCAAGCTAGGTTGGAAACCAGAAGCAGAAAAGGCCATGCTAGTGCAGAAGTGAGCCCAAGTCAGCACATCCAGCTTTTCTGCAGGTCTAGTTTTGGGTGCAGCACCAGCTTGTTGGCACAAAGCTCTGTGGTGAGGACAGGGGATATTGGGAGTTACTCTATACAACTGAAATACTGAGGTAAGTAATCATTCCTTCCCAGCTCGAAGATCAGATTGCTGACGATAGTTTTCAACCCTTCTAAGCTGGTAGTATCATATTCTAAGATATTTCTTGCAAGTCAAAGAACAACAAAAATAATCTGTAACTTGATACAACAACACTATTAATAAAGTTACCTTTAATGGTATTTCTACAACATGGAGTTAGTTCTCAGCTGATTTTCATGACAGTTAGTGGAACACAGAGTTCCAGCAAAGTTAGGGAAAAACTAATTTCTAAATTCAGCTTTAGAAATGGACACATAGCCCTGTCAATGTCTCTCATCCTAAAGTAGTATTGAATTTAGAGTGAGTCTGGGAAAGATACCTTTGTATAGATATATAAAAACCATGACCAAGACTGTCATAGAAACTTTCAAAAAGCTTGCCAGAATTAGACTCCCATTAAATTTAGCACAAATATTTTCTGACTTGTAGAACTAGTGCTGAATGCTCACAATTCTTGAAAACCATTTCCAACTTTTCAATGTACTGTGATATGCTTCCTCTCAATACAACAGAAAAAAATGCAGACACCCCTTGCTACATTCTTGCCCCAGACCTGATAAAGGTATCTAAACATCCACATATTTTCACCTGTAACCCTGTTCTGAGCAGGTGGAACTAGGCTGGGAGCAGACTCTGGTCATTTAGAGGATATCCACATTGTATCTGTAACCAGATATTGAATCAATATATAACAAAAAGTGCTGGGAACAACTGTTAGTATGAACTCACCTTACAAACCAAAGAAGCTGTAGTAGTTTTACCAACTCCAGGCGGACCAGAAAGTAATGCTGCTTTAAAACCAGTACCATCATCTTTGCCTCCACTTTTATTGGTCTTTGCTATAAAAGAAGATTCCAGGTTTTACCTAGGTATGTATTACAAAACAAACTGCATACTTCTAAAGATATCAAACATCACTGGAGTTTTTCCTCATTTAAGGCCTGATATAAATATCAAAAAATGCATACACATCTACATCCTAACCATTTGGGGAAAAGCAGCTTAAACCATCTTAGTTTAAGACTTGCAGTGATTCTAAACTGAAAAATAGCAAAAGTGCTATTAATATAATACAACTATTTCAGCAATTTCCTCACAACTCAATCATCAAACAAACAAACACCACCAACAAAACCACCCCAAACAAACTAAACCAAACCCCAAACCCACCACAGAGAAAAACCTCACTATGGTTGAAGTGAAACTTAAATGCTATTTTGAACACAGAAAAAATTTCTATAGGATGACGCACTACACATGACATGGACTACTTGTCAGGCAGAACCAGGACCTCAACAATTCATCCCTTCCCCATGCATGACCAAAGCCCTTTAGACATGTTGCTATCCTGTACTTTCACCATGTGTACAGACAGGTTAGCACTGGCCAATATTTCTCTTGGTGAGAAAGAATTCAGTAGGCTGAATGCAAGGCCATTTTTTTATACATTACTCCTAGGTTATTTTTGTTTCTTTTGGAAAACATTCACATTTAAGAGATTACCACAAGTCACAAGCAGTGTGACTGGCATGGAAGAACACAGAGAAAAGTTAACTGTGCTGGTCACCTTGTCCATCTTCCGAGGTATTCTTGTGCCAATTTCTGAGCCATCGGAGCAGTTTATTGGCACAGCTTTGCTCACCCTGCTGTCCAATTATTGCCTTAAGAGATACGGGCTTGTATTTATCTACCCATAGCAATCTCTCTGTTCCGTCTTCATTAGTCTCAGAAACTAAGTTCCCCTCAGGTTTGGGGGCTTCTTTCTTCTCTACAGTCTGCCATTTAAAGTCCATAAGCTTTCGAACAGCAGTGGTTTCCTTCTTAACAGATTTGACGGTATCTCCTTTTTCAGGAGTAGACTTATATTTTTTATCAGCTTCCCTTTTGAAGGGACTAAAATTCCTTTTTCCAGCTTCAGCTTTCTGTGGTGTCTTTTTAGGTCTTGACTCTGCTTTCTTTGCCTTAGGAAAATAAAGGTAAGAAAATCAAAGGGAAATTTCAAAAAACCCATACAGTAAATAAACAAGCTGTCTTTGAACACATGTACAGAAGTGCTTAAGAAAGTAACAAAGCTTATGTATTGATAAAAAAAGCTTCAAGAGAAGAAAGATGCCTCTCTGAAAAATAAAGCACTGTTAAACACAATTCCACCTGGTTCTATAGCACGACCCACAAAAGAGAGGCAGGAAACATTCTGGTCATTCAGAGCAGTCTCCTTACTCACGAAGCCTGATGCGTCATTAAAAAAAAACAATGCACAACTGATAACTGTCAGGTTGGAACAAGTGGGCCAGACAGCCATGAAGCTCTTGCAAAACAACACTTCCAGAAAGTCTTCAACCCAAAACAATTCAAAGGGAGTGAAAGTAATTAGCTATTAAGCTTAGAGTTGCTTTTCCTTAAGACAACAATAGTATCTTTACATGCAACAATTCATGTCTAGCCACATCAGAAGTACCAAAGCAACAGCTATACTGAATGCACAACATGCTAGAACTAACAGAGATTTTAAAAAACATTTTATCAGCCACTACAGACTAAATTTAGATGTGCATAAAAAACTTGCTACCATTTTTACAGTATTCCCTGTTACCTTTAATATTATTTGTTCAAGTACCACATAAAGACAAAATCTGATCTGCATATACATGGTTTACATATAGTTGTCCCATGTTTACAGTACAATTTTATATTGGGCCTGTCTGGGTTCCACACAGTATCAGTCACAATTACTTATTTCAAAGAATAAACAAGTACTCAAAAGTTTAAAACTGAAACCATCTAAGTAGATACAATTACCCCCTCAGTCAGATACCTAAAATACAGAATAATGTCAGAGTATAAAAATGAAAGGGGGGGGGAACCCTATAGCTCCCAAGTAGAAGTGTTAAACAGATAAAATTTTCACTTTCAATACTTTTAACCTAGAAGGTCAAACTGGCAGTTGTAGGGTTACTATTACTGGAACAGAAGACCAAAACCCCTTTCAATTAAAAAAAAACCAAAGCAAAAGACAAACCAACCCCTAAGTTTATAATAAACAAACCTCTGTTTCAGCCGCCAGCTCATATTTGGACTTTTTGCCTGGCATAGTTCGAATAAGATCAAACAGGCCATCCTCATCAATAACTTTTGTCCCTAAAGTTGATGCCTGGAGCAAAAGTAAGAATTAAAGTCAAGTGAAGTTAGGATTTACATAATTCACTTCATAGTGCTTTCCACTAAAGACTATGTTTAGGAACACAACAACAACAAAAAGGTGGGGGGGTGGGGGTGAGGGTGGAGGGGTGTGTGTACATACATAAAAAAATATGGAACAAAGCCCTAAAACATTAGGCAACGTTTGCTTTTTAACATGCACTTTATTGGTATTACTGCCTCCTTTTGGCAGAGATACTAAACATCAACAGTTAAGTATGAACAATTCACAGTTTCGCTTCTACTTCGCTCAGGCACAGGAACACTCACCTTTTCACATTTAGATTGGCCACAGTCTCGCCCCATGACCAGATAGTTTGTCTTCTTGCTGACATTGCCAGTTACTTTTCCTCCATAACGTTCAATCAGAGACTTGGCCTCATCTCTTTCAATACACTCTAGTACGCCTGTAATTACAAATGTCAGGCCTTCCAAGCAATTTTCAGCTCCCTGAGAACCAGAGCATTGCAGAAAACGCTGTTACCTGATGCAATTCTACCAAATACCTCTTCACCATAAGCTTTTTTAACACCCTACCATGTCAAGTACCCTATGAAACTCTAAAAATAAGCCTATCATATCTAGCTAGGTAATAGTTCTAAAAGTTCAAAAACCATTGAAAAGAATAGCTACCAACAAAACTTCACACATTGTTTACCTGATCAATCATCTCATAACACTCTGTGCTTCAAGCATAGCACGTCAGTCAAATGAGTGACAGCAATCTTCAATTTTAAGGCCAGTAACTATTTTTCATCATCATGACTTCATAAACCAAGTAATGAATTTAATTTCTTAATACATTTCCTGACATTTAGTCACTGCTTTGCATTACAATTTAGCTTTTTCCAATACATACTTCCTATTCGAAAAAAAATACCAGTTTTTAAACAGTTTAGTTGATACTTGTTAGGTCATTTATAACAGTAAGTTTGATACACTCCACTTCTACATATAGAATTCTGCTGTAGCGAAACTTACCCGAGGTATCTCTTTGGAACCCAGTGCTTTTGGACCCTCGCGATTAAGGAAGCTTCGGTAGGCTTGATAATTGATTCGCTTCTTTTCAGAGTCCTCAGGACTTGCAGACTTGGGGAGGAGGGGAAAAAAAATTAATACACAAATTACATATATAAAAACAACAAATAAACTCAAGCATCACAGTTTAAGACATTTTTATGCACCAAAGGAAAAGTAAGTTCTAACACTTGTTTTTAATCTATTACCATACAATACCAAAGCTTGCTCTGGTTTTGGTGCTTGCGTTGAGGTATTTTTTTGTTGTTCTTTTTAGAAAGATTTCAAAAACTCACCTGAGAGTTTAAAAAAATATGTACCCATTTTTTATTGTCAAGTTTCTGTAGATTCATGTGTATTCCACATATACATGCTCACTTAATTCATAAATTGTTGCTATAAATTCACATACTATTTTATTTCAGTATGATGATCAGGTATAGACAAGATCTACTCTTACATAAAGTCTACTTCACAGTATTTCTACTTTTAAGAGACATTTAAGCTTTTTCATCAGTAAAAAATTATTTAAAACTGACCTCCAAAAAAGTTGCAGGCTCTCCCTCCCAATTACAACTGTTATTTAAGTGTCAAAATTAGATATTTTGTACTTTATGATGGAAAAATATGTTTCAAGGTTGCCAATAACTGCCAGCGTGTTCAATAATTAGTTACTGAATCAGACAGTTAAAAGAAAACTAAGTTATAGTCCTACATACTGTATCAATTTTAAGAAATATACTTCAGAAACAGGAGACTAGGGAGGGAGGGGAAAAAAAAACAAACCGCCATTTGTCATTCTAACAGCAGTATAGATCCACAAGGTCACCATGCTAACATAAAGCGTAAGCTTTCACTCACTAGATAAGTGTCAGAATTCCTGCATTCTGCATTTTTTCAGAAAAGTTAAACATGAAAAAGTACTGAACTGATTTTGCAGTGTACATGCATACCTTAATGAGCATTAAAGAACTCTCAGTTCCTTCATGAATTTAATTTACACTTTCCTAGCTAATTTTTTTTCCTATAATTTTACAATTGCTAGGAACTTAAAGACTTACCAGAATTCAAATTCTTTAAAATTGCCCAGAAGATTCAAAGTACCAAGTTACAACAGTGACACATAAAAAATAATAAATGAAAACTATTTTCCTGCAAACTCCACCGAGACAACTAAATTCATTTTGATAGCTCCTACCTCAGTCTTCTTGGGAGAAATTTTCTCCTTCTTTGGTGTTGTCTTCTCTTCTTTCCCTGAAGAAGTTTTTTCTTTTGATACTAAACTTTGAGCACCTCTTTCCTTTTCAGCAATCTCTTCTTTTTGTTTCAGAGACAGAAGCTTAGAGCTAGGTTTCAAAGGCAAGGTCTTATCCATCAAGTCTCTTGGTACTTTACCATCAGATGATTGTGGGGATAAACGAGAGCCTTTTGAATGTTCAGATTTAGTTTGCTGCTTCGCAGCATAATTCTTTGCTTCACCTGTCGAGTTTGTTGCTTTCACTTGAAAGGAGGCAGAGGGAGGAGAGCACTTATGTAAGAATGTGTCTCATTAATATTATACATCGGTGAAATGTTTTCTGTGTTCTGTGTCCTACCTCTTTGTGACTGCTTATATCTTTCTGTCACATTAGGACTGCTCTTGATGCTCAATACTGTTTGCTCTCCTCCTGAACCTTTCCGAGCCTAAACACACAATGCCAAAGTCAGAGGTGCATGCCCCAAGCTACCATTAAGTCCAGATACCCGAGTTTCCCTACTGCTAACTACAACAGACTGAATGACATCTAACAAAGCTGATCCCTACCACAAGTCAGAATAAAAACTCTATCAAAAGGCAGGCAAATGAGCAAATTCTGCACTCAGCCATGCAGATAAATTCCTTAAGTCAAAGGCCAGACAAATTTCCAGTTTACAGTAAATTTCAACCCTAACTGGTTTACTGATTAGTCTAGAAGTATTAGTATTTGCTATATTCAAATTACCAATCCTAAATTCTAAGAGCCTTGACGTACAACCCAGCAGATATTTTACTGTGCCTTACACCACAAGCTATGAGAACTGGTAAGATTCCCACCACTGGTATCAGTCTCAAAACTCATGATCCCTGCCTGCCTCTTCTCTCAAAGCAAGGAGAGTATTCTCCTCCTTCCATTTTCTCCCACTGTTTTTCACCAGCTTGTGCCATTGACCCATTTTATTTGATCTGGTCCTCCTGAACCAATGGAGCTATAGCTGATCTAAAGCACAAGTCTTCAGCAACACACTTCACTCGATTAGAACTAGAACTTAAAATCCTGTTTCAAAAGAAGCAGATAGCACAAAGATACAATGATGCCTGCTGTCCGATTAGGAAGGACAATATTTTCTGAGTAAGGAAAATCCAGGAAGAAAGTATGAAAAGTGAGTATGCTATTTTCATGCAAATACTTTCTTGCTGTTTTTAATGCATTTGTACGGAAGACTGAAAACAAAGGTTAGGTGTCTAAATAAGAACACTCCCAACAACACAATTTCTAAAAAATAAAGTTTAAAAATAATTCAACCTTTTTCTTCTGTGGTGTTTCATCCAACATGGCCAAAGTTTTAGCAAATTCTTCATCTTCATGCAGCTGTCTCTCCAGCTGAAGGAAAAAAAAAAAGCAAGAAAGGTATTTTTAGGCTCATGTCTGACAAGTTTTAATTCTACTACAATTTTTTTTTAACTCTATTTGCTGTTCAAGACAAAAAGTTTATCTAAAATAAGACAGCACATAGGTGGAAAAAGTGCATCCTACCAGAGGCAAATAAATTTCTGAAATGGCACTGAAGAATTACTTGTTTCCCCCAAAAAGATAGACTGAAGTCTAGTGAGAAAAGTAGAGTTTGGATTTTTGCACTAGAAACATTAATAAGCCTGTATAATCTGTTTTCAAAGAGGTTTTCTGTTCCTTCGTATTTTTTATTGTTGTGTATCCTTTTCATTTAATAAACAATCAAAACCTGAAGGCAGGGTCTCACAACAACCTGCTTGCACCAAGATGCATTCTGTTGGCTTTAGAAAACTTCCAGAAGCAGTCCCAAAAGACAAGTAGGAACAATGCCTATTATGTATTACAATGTCTCAGTAATTAATGTTTCATCCTCATTTACTGCTAGCAATGTATCATATGAAAAAAATTCTGGCAGTTTTGGAGAATTTAGCTACTGCCCTTAGCCCAGCTCTTGTTGCTAGTTGTCTACTTTATGGAAATAAATATACTTTAATTTTTTAATATTTCTACTTACAAAAAACTTATTTTCTTTGACAGAACCACCAGTAAGGACAAATACTGCACATGGAAACTGAGAAAGTTATTTATTAATTGTAAAAAAACAAAACCAGGTTGATTTCATTTCTATTTCACCTAACAAAATAAGTGATAATTGATCATCAAGTTACCTTTCCTATTCAATATGGCCCCTTAGGGAAAAAACTTTTTCTATTCCTGAATAGCATATACTGTTACCAATAAATATTGACAATTGTTTTAACAAAACAACAACAAAAATCCTTTCATAATTGTCTTGAAGTCCAACATGCCATGCTACAAGATTCAAACAGATGACTTTATAAAACCAATATGCCACAGGCATCATTTTTATGTGCCCATAACAATGAAATGCATCTATCTTCCCTGTGTACAGTGAGAAAGGGGAAGGGTAGCGACTACCAAATGCAAACCAGACTGAGGCAGATACACCTGAAATAAAGACCATTCCTTTGATGATAAATATAGACAACAAGAGTGTTATAGATAAGATCAGTTCAAATGAAAGACAACACCTTGTTTTTCCTGACAGGTTGTTTAACTTCCTAATAGATTAAAGCTAGATTCATCACACCTCTGCGGATAAAGGATGAGACTAAGTTTTGCACGTACAATATATTTGTTTCGAATGATACTCAATATTACCAATTTATGGGAAATCAACTGATTTTCCCAAAAGCAAGTAAATATGTATGACAAGTGTAACTTTCCCTCATATTATCACTGATTCAAATAGGAAAATTTAAGACATACACATAAGGGTCATTGACATTTTTCTCAACTATAAGAAAACTCAGATAAGTGAAACAAATCATGGATGGCAATGGCTTTTAATTTTTCACTCCAGGGAATGGAAAAAAAAAACCACAAACAAAAACCACCAAACCACACAAACAAAACCACACTACAACAGCAAAAACATGAGGAAGCAGAAAGTGAATTCTGTGTGAAAAGCAAGATTATTATAGACACATCAACTGCACAGGTAGAGAAAGTCTGAATAGACAGAAAATAGATTAAGATGTTCTATTTACATAACTGAAATAATGCCCATAAAAATAACTGTGTGACTATGGTTGCACATATGTGCAAGAGTTAAGTATACAGATAAATTTTATTACACTTATTTATAGCATACATGGGAAGTCCATCCTAATTTCTTAAGGAAAAACAATTTAAGTTAAACAAACTGCTCTTGGCATAGAGCAGCAAATTTATAAAGCTTTTACCTCTGAATCTTCTTCAACCTGCAGTTGCCTAGCAATGGCCTCATCATCTAGTGTGCTGTCTCTGCTTTGTGGAGGCTATAGTTAAGAAAAAAAGACCAACAGTTCAGTTTCCCCACTATTGTGTAAATTATAGTAATTTAATCTGTACAGATTCATTTTGTATACTTCTAGAAAAGGACTGGGAATAAGACACACAGCATTTTATTCCTAGCTCTCTAACTTCAACACTATTAAACAAGGCTGTTTTCAAGATTTTTTACTATTCAGAACAAAACCATGCTATAATATAAATATCTCATTTCTTCCAACAATGCTGAACATCTCTGAAGCTATCACAGTTGGCCACTTGAAAGAGAAATCAATAACTACATTGTGAATTTTTTATTTCTTCCACACTTTATTTAGTGCTTTGTTATGCCATGAATATATGTGCCATAAAGCTTGGGAACACAGTCTTCTTCCTTTCCCTCCTCCCTTCTGCCCCCAACTATAAGCTATCCCATCCACTAACTAATCTCAGAAGACTACTTATTTTTAAGAAAAGTCACTTGAGAAGAAGAAATAGAGAAAATACTACTTTCAACTTTGTGCTACCTTCTCAAACATGGAAATGCTACTCTAAACTTGCATTTGAGGACTTGATATGCCTACACATATCATCAGAATGAACTTATACTTGAGTGGTCATTAAAAAGTAACATTAAGTAGGACAAGCAGTTAAGTACCTCCTTGCAGTCATTAAACCAGCCATTTTGATCTGCTATCAGACACATAAGTAGCCTGAAGGAACATCATCAGTACTCACTTCTTTCCTTTTACTTGCTACCAGTTTCTTTTCTGATCGTTGGACGCTACTTGTCCCAAAGTAATCAAGTGCAGAGGTGAGAGTCTGTTTCACTGGAGATAATGGTTTGCTTTTAGCTCTTGGTTTTACATCTTCCTTTTTCACTGTAGTTCCTGGACAACCAATTGCTGATGTCCCATTCTCCTTCGGTTTCAGGGAAATTCTTTTATTGACAAAGTCATCTTCTTCATCTAAACATGAAGAGTATTCTATTACTTGTGGAACATGGAACTTAAGTTCTATAATGGAACTGTCAAGAGAACTATTTTGGCAGATGACATCAACTCAGATCCTAAGAAAATATTACAGGTATTTAGAAGTTATTTGAAAAAAAGGCTGAGTTGCATAACACATAGTATTTAGCATCTTTAATAGCATAGCTCAAGTCTGAATAGAGTACTGAAATAAAGACACATAATATTTGTTCATATGTTCATACATTACCTCTCATTTAGAGAGGTTTGCAAAGAATGCCTTCCCTTCTTACATAGGGAAGATGATAAACAGAAAATCTAGGTCACTGAGATTTGAACCCTTTCCTTAATTAATGCAACATCAAATTGAACAGCACAACTCTTCCTTCACATAAAATGTGAAGTACAAAGCCACATTTATTTTACTACTTTATAGTATTAATTAACAGAGCAGCTAATATAGGCTTTGTAGACTTGTATATTCTTAAGAATCTCTCAATATTACACTATAAACCAGGGGAAAAATATTAGAACATTTTATTTACAAAAAGCTTCTTGAATAAGCTTACTCATTATTTTTAAAGTGCTGCTCATAGCTTATGAATGTTTTAGCAGAAACACTTTAACACCATTTTTTACTTTTTCCCTTTTAGTCAGAGATGCTATGAGCTATTCTACATCCTCTACATTTCTGCACTTAAACACACTCTCCTTCCAGTGCAGTCAAAACCATCTCAAAGAAATGCAGCCATTTCACGGAACACAGAAATCAGACAAGAGGTCAGCATACAAAACAGATTTTTCAAATTGAAAGGAGGAGGAAGAGTGGCATACAGTCTCATGAAGAATTAGCCCACGGACCACTAAACAAACACTCAATCTTTCCTTTTAGGACTCATCTATAATAGCCAGGATGTGGTCTTCCCAGCAATAAAAAAAAAGAGGAAGAGGGTTTGATATCCATGTATTCATTCTGGGCCCAAACTCTTCATCCACTCAATCAATTGACAAAAAAGATTACCAGGGACTTCAAAGAGTTTTGTGTCATGTCATGAAGTCTTACTGACACTTAGACAAATGAAACCCTATCACTGAAGCATACAAAAACTTACAGATATCATTCCCAAATTATTAGACTAATATGACAGCACAGAAGACAAACATCACTGGACAAACTTCTTGATTAGTGATAAAAGCATTTTCTTTGTGAACTCGTCAAAAAACTCGAAGTGTGCAAGGGCTAAGAAGCAAAATGCAAGAAAATCCCCAAAATGAACATTAGACACAAAGAATAAAGTTCAAAGGCTTGAGAGGAACAGAAACAGAGGCCATCTCATTTGCATGCCTCTAACTGAAGTCTGGTTTTACTTTTCTCAAAATAGAGATGTTTCAGACACTCCCCTCAACATATCATAAACACAGAATGTTCTAAGCATCTGTTTTATAATTGAACTTAAATTGACAGTATTATCACAAAAATATATTTATTTTTCAGTCATCTCTAATTTAAGCCCCCATATTTCTTTTCATACAAAAGTTTTTCTTAATCACTTCCCTAAGTTTAGATGAGGTCATGTCTGTCATGTATCATTTTTGTTATATACTAGACAGAGGTGGAGGGAAACAATTATTTTCTGTTTAACCTTTTTCTCAACAGATGGTAGTAACAAGAGTGTTTTAGGCATCAGCTGGAACTTTCTGCTACTGAACACTTACCAAGTAGAATATAACAAGTACAAAGGGGGATCCTGACTATTCCTAGGAGAGAAAGTTCAGAGAGAAAGAAAAATAAAACAAAGATATGTCTGTAAGGGAGGAAATTGGTTCAGCAGTTAAATCAAGAATGCCTAAAGATAAAAATTTATCTATGAGAAAGTGGCATTTTAGCCAATTCAATTCACAAAGCAATATATGGAAGAGAAAATTCAAGTCCAGGCCCTCAGCTGACACTAGCGAGTTTTACCACAAAGCTAAAAGCCTTACTATTCTCAACACGATTTACTTTCCCTAGGCAGCAGTAAATCTCTTGCTACCATTTAGTTCAACCTAACAAACCATTACATATCTGGGAGATTTGGACACTGGATGCTTTAGGCTCCTAATTTACAACAGTCTGAATAGGAGACTGCTTATCTCAAACTTAATTTCAGAAATATTTTTGCTTCTTTTGAATTTTTCAGTGAACAAGAAAATACATTTGCAGGAGTAAAATGTACCTATTACTAGAAATCAACAGTTCATGTAGATGTACTTGCATTTATTTGTCTTGGAAAGAAGATACAAATGCTATTCTGCCCCCCCACTCCCAGCTTTTCTTAAGCTAAAGACTGCTCCATGCTAGAAAAGAATCTTTACTCATCACTATTGTTATCAGATCTGCATGAAATATTGATTTTTTTCCATTATTCACTCACAACCATTTAAACAACAAACAACAACAGGATATTGCGTTCTCTCAAGTAGAAAGAATCAGAGTAAATCTAATTAGGTTTTAATTAAAAAGGATGTGGATTTGAGTCATTTATGATGCCAGTACTAAGTATTACCAACAATTAGAGCTTTGCTTTAATTATGTCCTTCCTAGAAACAACAGGACTAGAAGCATTTATTGACTGCAAGCAGTGGCTGAAAAAGGACAAGAGACTCACAGCACTTATGAACAGTTTCTATAAATGTAAATAAAGAAAAGGCAAAATGAGAACATGAAAGGAGTCAATAGGAAACAAAACGACCCCGATTCTATTACGTGTGTTTCAAAGGATCCTTTAGGGGACAGATACTCAGGCTACAGTTTCATCCCAGGTTCAGGAAATTCATAAGCACATCACAAATTTGCCTGATCTCCAGGCACTCCCCTTATTCCAAGTACTTAAGAACATCAACTTTTTCAGTAAAACCTTAACGCTTCTTCCTTGAAAGCTTATGCATGCCTACTGCCACAGAAGTGAATAGCAAAGTTCATCAGTTGCACACTTTCAGTTTCCTTACAAGCATGAAGGTGACTTCATTTACAATTTTGAAAATATCAAGAGTCCCAGACCTCTTGGACCTAGACCTGGACTATTCAGGTCAATGTTTCTCAACACATGACCTGTAAAAGGAGAGAGGCATCCTCATTCATACAAGCAAGCCAGTAATTTGCAGGAAAATTAAAGTGAAAATTTGGATTTTAGCTTATAAAAATTGTAGATTAATTGCATTCTTACAGCAATTGCTAGGTGAACAGTTGAGATAGTCTTACATGGGGGCATGGACTTCACAAAGAAACAGGAATCAATTTTATCATCAACTGGATTACTTTTATTTTGCAAAATCTTTGTATAGCAGAACAAGACTATTCTAAGAACAGTACTTCCTGTTTACACAGACACGCTTTTTTGTGTGCTATACCATGAAAAAATACCCTGGGCATACACATTTTTTTTTTTTTTCAGGATTAGCTCCAAATTAAAAACGCAAGTCAAGACCATGTATGTTGAGTTTTCTGGAAATTACATAGATGTGACAAAGAGAAAGCTAATCATGTGATTAATGGAACAGACAGGCATGACAACCTGGAGATTGCTTTTAAATATTTTGGATGCAAACACTATACATGAAGCAGGGACCTGTTATGCCAGGCAATGTACAAGGCCAAACCTCCCTGGCAATGAGTAACAACTGTTAAATCCTGTGGGTTTTAAGAACTATTCCATGATATTAAAGCACATCTGGCTTTCATTCTACATACTGTTCTTGCAGTGGCACAATTAGGTTAATAAACTAATGCCTGCAACCCACCTGTAACTGTTTGTTACTCCTCTTCCTCTTTCCTATCTTCACCTCTTCTCGATAAGCTTTCAACAGCTGATTACAGAGCAACACGTGCAGTTGTTCCCTAACCGACTTCTATAAAAATTGTCTAGGCTGTTTTAAACATTTGTTTAAATTCAAATCATTTTAAAAAGCTCAGGTTCAGGAATGACCTCAGCCAATGTAAAAAGGGAGCAATCTATTGCAGGAAGGGACAATGGCAACAAGCAGCACAGGACAGATCCTCGGCCTTCAGAACAGCATATTTTATTTGCCTTCATTTATTATTTCTATGCTGTTGAGCTCCTCATCAGTATAGAATACAATTCCCTGGTTTCTATTCTGTTTAGAATGCAAAATATTTAAGGTAGAGACAACCTCTTACTATGGTGTTATAAAACCAACTCCAAATATAGGTAGGGCATCTACAAGTTATGAACAACTCATGTTTATTATGATAAACGTATGTTAAATTTGTGTTTGTGGACCATTACATAAGGATTTCTATATGGAGCTAAAGGACTACATCCTATCCAAAAGTCATTAAGTCTACATTACTTGTATAAAATGACAATATTCTGGACATTCTTCAGTTTCAATGGCACCACATCTGCACAAGTACTTAAAACAGTTCCTATCCTAAAGAACTTGCAGTCTAGAGCAGGAAGTATTGCTGTCCAAGCTAAAGTCAAGTGTGGAGAAAATAGTGTATGTATGAAAATAAGTCATTGTATCGGGCTTTGATTATTTTAAATATGCATTGGTCAGTACTCAACAGTCCCAACACTTAGTAGGATTGAGTTTTGTATTCACCTTTTGCTTAAAGTAAATCTTTAAGCATGACTAGCAAAGTGCATTTTTTTCCCCCCATCTTCCTCCTCATTTAAAAACACAGTAGTTGCAACCTACATTTCAAAAACTGGTCTGTACAGTCTTTTAGATTTTTTTATGTCATTTCTCAACAAGCTAATTGATTTTAGATGTACTACAAACATGCACTTTAAACCACAATTGTTAGCACTCTGCCTATATTGACATGTCAAGGTTCCATGCTGTTATAAAAATATTAAGCTTACAGAACTCTTCCAGCTTTACTCCCCTGAAATCAAATTTACATTTGGAATTTCCAGTTATCAAAGATAATTTCAGGAAGTTGCCTCTGTCATATTTTTCACTTTAAGAGAAAAATGTTCTGGGATCCAAGACCGCAATGCAATAACTGCCATGTCTAATTGTAATTATACACTTCAGTGCCAAACTACATAGCCTTTGATACCCTTTTGTCCAGTACATACCGAATAAAATTCTTAGTCAAATATGTATACTTATCTTTCTAAAGATATCTTTAGAAAGAAGTCTGGGGAGCATTAAAATATATGAGAAGGCTGAATATATTTAAACTGAAGTAAATGATCTTCATCTGCAGAATCATCAATTATAGCAACTCCTTCCAAATGAAATACACTTGCCATAGAAACCTCTGTGTGTATTACTTTGGCATGCAATTAGAAGTTATCAGTCTATTAACTATGTGCAGTTTATTCTAGAGAATTTTATTCACTTGAACTGGTTACTTTTACCATAATAGCAGCTTTATTATTTCACAAAAGCAGATCTAAATCCTCACCATGCAATGAAACTTCATGTTCTGGTTTAGTTGCCTAAAGTTTACTGCATGATAGGAATATTCAGTAATGCCAACTGAATAATTATGAAACAGGAAAAAAGTAACTTGAAAATAATCCAGGCAAGTATAAATTTTTTCCAGCTGCAGCTCAGGCAGCTCAACTTACTGAGCCACTCAGGACACAGTGTTCTGTTTCAGACAAAATTAACTAGTCTCAAAAAAAAAAAGTCCTCTTTTACATTTTAAAACTAATCCAGCAGATTAACTGAGTCATTTATTTATAAATAAATAAAAATTAAGTGTTACAGTCACAGAAAGTTCATACAGGAAAGTGGGAACTAGGCAACTTCACCTGCCCAATTTTATCATTCAATGCAATATATTGAATTGTTAAAATAAG
Source organism: Harpia harpyja (assembly GCF_026419915.1). Taxonomy (NCBI): domain Eukaryota; kingdom Metazoa; phylum Chordata; class Aves; order Accipitriformes; family Accipitridae; genus Harpia; species Harpia harpyja. The sequence goes on along the minus strand of NC_068941.1, from coordinate 64,383,511 downwards.
TTTATGGTATTTCTAAGCAAAGATCATTTTTGTGAGTATTGAAGAAAATTAAATTAAGAAGCTCTACAGCTAACAATCTGAACTGCAAGAACTTTTGAAATTCTACCTTTTGTCTTCTGAAAACACTGTATACACTTAAGTGGAAAAATCTGTCATCCATTTTCACACGCTTCATGAAAATAATTAAAAACCTGCAAGAAACTTGTAAAAAAAAAAACCTCTTACAACTTAAAAATTTAGCTATTGAAAAATTACAAAGCAAGTTACAACATTATAGGTGTACCACATAATACCTATACCATTAAAAATCTCCAATAAATTAATGTGAACTCTGAACCATAACTGGCATAAGGAAAAAAAACCCACCAAAACACAAAGCTACCTGCAAATAAGTTATTTGTATCCGTATCGCTTAAATGCCTACAATAACAGTATATGAATTACTGATGAAGAACAATGTGTTGCTTTTTTATCAATGGCATAGTGACTTTGTAAACAGAAATAACCTGCACGAGTCAGTATTTTTATAAATTTTTACTCTAAACATTACTAAGTACTACCTCTGCGTTATGATCTTAGGTCCTACCTTAAAAATGTGCTGTCTTATGTAGGGCACACAGCACAGTAGTAGTAAGATTTGTTTGCACTTACAGGACTAAAAACATTAAAATCTGGTTAAGTATTAAAAAATTAATCTACCTAATCTTCAACAGGGTTCACAAATCATGCTGGAGATGGAAAAGAAAACAGACATTAATTGATTGAAAAGAGAAAGGCTGTTCCCTACACTACAATTTCCACGGTACTATTCTAAATGCTCTCCTTTTGAGATCTCAGTTTCTACTTCCCTGTACTACCTACAGTGTCACGACCATTAATGTCACCTTGCTCTGATGTGCACATAAATACCCAGCAAAACATACCTCTTGCACTTCACCACACTGATTGCATAAGGAGCCAAACAATGTATCAGTGTGGGAAAAATAAGTCAGGGCTCAGTTGGAAAATAATGTAGATGCACATTAAAGATTAGGCACACAACATTGAAGACATACAACTAAGTGCCAAGAAATGCAAGATGTAAACGCTCAGGGTACTTAACAGATTTACAATGTGTGCATATTTCTCTGTATTTCTGTAACAAAAGAAAAAATAGCCTGCACACATGCAATTCACTGCTCGTTCACAGCAATAAGGACATTCAATTTCTTCATTGTACTGTTAGAAGTGTGAAAAAATTCAACTGAAACACTAATGGGAAAGAAACCCCAATAAAAGTGCTTGTTGTAGTCATGGAGGAACATAATGCTTACAAGAATAGGTATCTCCACAGAACTATCTGGCAGTCAGATTAACACTGAGATGAAGGCTACCATCTCAGTTCCTTAAAATAGATTTACTACACTTATCCAAGGTGACTTCTGCATTCAGCTACCAGAAAAAGGAGAATTCACTTCATACTGCTTTCCAGGCAAAAAAAGGGATTAAAAAGCATTAACTCTGTCATCCAAATTAAATGGCAAAATTATTCATTTCATCTTAAATTATAATGTAGGGTAACAGCACATGGAGCTGCCAATGCCTCTAAGAGGCTCACGCGTCCAGTCTGCTACATGCCTACAGTTTTTTTTATAAAAAATGGTATTTTATGCCATTATATTTCCCATTAAAATCAATACACATTAACCACCCAAACACTAACAGTTCTATTAAAACAAACAAACAAAAAAACAAGTCACAAAAAAATTTTCTATTTGAAAAGAAACCCATTTCCTTTTCTAAACAGATAAAAAATAGTTTGGGCTTTAAAATATTGAAAGCAGCCTACAGAATCAATAGCTTTTACACAAAAGCCGTTTTTTAAAGAAGGAACAAGCATGAAGTACATTATGAAAATTATTTTTCCAGAAAGTTTCCTCAAAATAAGTTGACAATTAAAACGATCATTTTGCAATCCAAACATACCAAGTGAACAGCACAGTACTACAGCTAGCCAGCTGCTTGACCAGAACACCTTCTAATACACTTCCAAAAAATAGTAAAAGATGGCTACATACTTGTAAAAGTAAGGGCAACAACATGCCCATTATTAAAAACTTAAAATCTAACAGCAATTGTTAGAGAGATTAAACTGTAATTAATTTATTTCATGTCCTGTCATGTTTTGAAGTATAGGCTGACAAGTAATCCTGAGGTAATAACTCTGTCTTCTGATAATTGAACCCTATTCATTTTTTATTCAAAGTTACCACATTTATTTCTCAATACTGCTGTTATCCTAGATTTTGCAGAGAAAAGAAAAAAGAACACCTCTAAGAATAAGATTAAGTTTTACCTCATCCACACCTCTGGTTTCCACTTACTCCCCCTATTCAGGGTGGTAGCTCCAGATCAAAGAAGCCAGATACTATCATACATTTACTATGTTTATACAACACTTCTCACCACTTAAAGAGTTTTGAGTACAACAGCACATTTACCATTACAGGACCCTTATGTTGTACTGTTGGTATTCCCAAACTTAACCAAATTAATTTTAGTGAGTCGCACTCCTAAACACATTTTACATTGTCCTCTACAACACTAGTCCCTGCTTCTTCATAGGATTCCTGCCAGAACCTATACTCTCATTCTTGAAGTGCATTTCAAGTCAAACTCCCTTAAGGTTCAACTACATATTATCAAATGACCTTTCATAACACACTTCAGGGGGAAGCTGGTACATAGAGCTCTATTTATCACCTTCACCCATTTTTTGTGTAAGTATAGCAATTTCCGTAAGTATATAATATGCTAGTATTGCCTAGGAAGTAACAGTGACACTTTTTTATTCCCCTATAAAAAGTTTCATTACAAGACATGCTTATTCACTGACAATCTGCTGCTCATTTGAACCAGTGTTTGGATGTGGGGACTTTTTTTTGGCCACCAGTACTAGCACTTCACTGATTCTTTTTCCTGTGGGTTTTTTGCTTGTTTCCCCAACCCCCAATATTCTCTATATTAAGAGTCTATATTCAGCAAGCACATTCACAAGCTATTCTCTTCTTGTCCCATCTTCTAAGCTCTCAAGGAACAGTTTTCCAGTAACCTGCAGTCCTACTCAGTTTCTACCACTTTGGCTTTTCTAGCTTTATAAATAATTCAGCCTACCACCAGAACAAGCTTTTTTTTTTTAAAAAAAAGTTATTATTTTGCAATATTCAAGTGATCAAGGTGATTGCTACATATGCATAATTACCTCTACATGATGTATATGAAAGATTAAATATTTACTAAAAGTGAAGTCACAATTCCTGCCAAATAACCACCTGTGATGAAACCAGATGAGGTTCCACACATCATAATAACATGTCATCTTCTACAAACAAAGCTCAAGGTTCCATACTTCATTAAACAGTCAAACAAAGCGTTATTTTAACAAGTACAACAAACATTTGGATTTTTTCCCAATCCACTAAGACTGTTCTATCAACAAAAAAAGGCTCTTTTTCCCCCCTGTTACCTGCTAGAATAACCTCACTTTATCTTTGGCCATCAGTAAAGTAAATATTTATTTAAATTAAATTTGTTTCAATAACAAAAAAGTATTTCTTGTAAAATTACAAAGAGCAAATATTCTTGCTTTATTTTTTTGCCTTTTAAAAAAAAAAGGCAACTTCACAAGCTAATAAGAAACAAAGCAATGCTATAATCTCATCAATCCACGCTTATACAAACCAAAGTTCTCCCAACAGTTTTCAAGAAAGCTGTATCCCACATAGTTATATAAAAGAGCTGAAAAGAAATTCGAGAAACAACAGGAAGAAAAGTTGAAATGAAACTGAAAAATAGGTTAAGGCAATTAACTGCCAAGCTTCTACTGACTACTCGATGCCAAAACACTCTTTCCAACACATTGCCACAGGCAGAGCCCTTAAGAATGGGACTGACTTTTGAGCAAGTCCAACAAGCGTATTCTTGATTTAAGTTTTCAGCTGTGTAACACTAAAAACAAGAAAAGGACAAATGCCTACAAATTTCATTAGGATCTTTTCTATCTACTGGTTCTATATTCCTGTTCTTGTAAAACATGTTTATCTCAAGCCAATAACTGTATCAATACCATTAAGACACACTCAGCTTGACAGCCCCATTAAGCTGAAGAAACAATTTGTACAGATTAAATAGAAACAAAATTCAAGCATTAAGTCTCAAGGTTATAAAAGCATTGTTTTAGTCATAGACTATTAAGTCAACCTTGTGTGTACTTAAGACTCTACAGATAAGAGTAACCTTGAGCTGTTGTTTTCAGGGTTTTCACTAATAACCTTGACCTGTGTACCTGTGGTATCCCTATGCAGAAAAACCTGATCACACCACCTTGAATTGCATAATAAGCCTAAATATGTACAGTTTATTCCCCAGGAATCTGAACATTTATCTACTCTGGGACCAATGCCATTAAAGATCCTTTTTAATTTGGAAAAAATTGTTGGCAAAACCATCAAAGGAAACAAAGTTGTGAGTAAAAAGACAAACAAGACAGATGAAGCGTTCAGGATACTTTGGAAAATTGAGCTTATTTGAATACATGATATACAGCTAAATGCCAGGTCAAATATCTGGGACAAGTAAGATAAGCACAGTCCATCTTAGAAACAGCAATTCTGAAAAGAGCCTGAGGAGGAAGAAGGTATAGAAAAAAAGTCAGCTGAGCCACACTTCTAATGGGATACTGCAGCAAATAATCCTTTGTTTTAAAAATACATGGTATGATTATAGGGAGGCAGTGTTTATGTTCAGCAATGATCTTACCAAAAAAAAAAAACAAACCACTATACCCAGGGACTGTGTCCACTTTTCCAAATATGTATCCTAAAACTCTAAGAGGGATCACAGAACTCCTCCTGAAATTCTAACACTTAAAAAAACATGTTTTATCAAAACAGATTTGAATTCAAGTCTGCTAATTTTATCACAGTTTCTAAGAATCCATACAGGGGAAGTCCTATGGCTAGTAAAGAACTCTACTCTAGGAGACAAATACAGAAGACCTGGTATTTACAGCCTCAGCTGAACTCAGACTGGATGTAGTAAGTACGTCTAACCACAGCAGCAAGTGACAAAAAGCATTAGTCTTTCTCACTTCAAGCCTTAGTAAGCAGAGAGAGATGCATCACAAACTAGAAGAAATACCTTTGTGACCAAAACGTGTGTGTTGCACAGGTGATCAGATTATGGTAACGGGTATCCAATATCAAAATACCTACGTTTATCTGCATTGTAACAAATCAACATGAAGTTACAATAGAACCAGTGCAGAAAGAGACCTTTATGTGTTAAAAGCAAATCAGAAAAGAATGAACCTAACATGACAAGAGATTTAAGCTGGGAAGCTGTCAGCTCCTAACAGTACACCATTCAAAAAGCTTCTAATTTATCAAATTAACTGAGTCAAATTTAAGATGCTTCCAATCTATGCCATTCAGTAAGACAAGAATCAAATTCATCCTATCCTCAGAATCTTAATAAGTGTATTTCTTGCAGCTCACATATAGTCTTAATCTTTGCTCAAGTGCCACTAACAGATCTCTTAGTTAAGATGGAATAATAGAACAACCAGCAGCAAAAGCAACCCCGAAGTTGTAAGCACTCACATGCATTTTAAATGTATTTAAAAAAAAAAACCTACACAGCTCTACATAACAAAAAATGCACATGCATACACATTCAGCCAACCGTTCTCAGGTGCCAAAAAAGAAGTGTCAAAGTCCATCTTCAAGAAGTACTGAAATATTAAGCTAAATACTAGAAGCTCTGTTAATTTTCTTCCACAGATGCATTTTTACAGAATTCACAAAACCTGATTATTTTCCCCTATGCTGGTGGCATACCTTTAAAGATGCTTGATTCATAAATAAGACTGAGTCTACATAAAGTGATGTTCGCCTATCAAACAGCAGTAGCTAATGCCACTGAAACTTTTCCCTAACGTAGAGGAAAATGCACAATATGAAGTAATTGGAAACAAAACTGCTTCATGATAGAATTAAGAACACAGGGAGGCAGCAGAAAAATCACTATCAGGTTTTTTGTTTTGGAGCTGTGAAGGAAACATGTTTAATGAGCATTCTGCAGGATGAAACTTTGAGAACAGCAGATGAACATATCCCCTGTAAATTTACAGTCAAACTCCTCTTGGGAGCACCAAGGTCAAGAATCACACAAAAAGCAACACTGAAAGCAGTACTAAGGAACAACCACCACACAAACAGACAATGAAAACAAATGAACACATAAGACTCTTCAATCAAACTGATAGAATTTGGCCTTATCTGTTCAGCTGAATGATACTTATGGTTTGAGTTAAGATTGTGTTTCTAATTTAACTACACAGCTTCTAAAGAAGAGACTAAATCTAAACATAACTGGTAAGCTCTCAGCAGAATTTATCACTGTCACAATTTTTTCAGAAGGCTACAGGAGACCTGAAAACAATGAACAATAGTTAATTCCACTCACTCCTTCCCCCAAGAACAAAAATAGCTCCAGAATTTAGAAAGCTGAAATCCAAGACTGAGAAGTACGGTATATACAAGGTATAATGCAAGTTTTTATTACCATTGGTTTCTTCCAATTCCAGTTCTTCCTAAAAGTCTAATAGACAAATAATGTTTTTTCAAAAAAAATATGTTGATAAGGAAGTAAAACACAAAACTCAAGAACTTTTGCAGTCACCAACATATTAGGCAGAGATTAAAGACATGGAAAGTCATATAGGAAGTAAAATAAAAATCCAGGTTTTCAAACCTATTTATGGTAACCAACAGTCACTTCAATGTGTGCTAGTGTGCAGTTTAACTATATTAAAAATAGTTCCTCTACTTAACTCTTTCCCCTAAATCTATGGAATACTCTTAAGCAGGGAAGCGTTAGCTCATGAAATTATATGCCTATTTAAATCAACCTAAGCCACTACCCAACATCACCTCAGTTTTACCCTTCTCCTGACTTTACAATACTTGAGGCTAAACTTCTGAAGTGCTTTTGGTTAGCTTGTTTAAGGAGAACATAATTTGTCTTTCTCAATATTAGGTTTTATGGTCATATTTAAGAGTGTATCAGTCAAACAATCCATCCCATTTGTAACATAATCCACCCCACTATAGCTGAGAACATAAAATGACATATTTCTTCCATTACCTGTCTCTGAAATATAAACAACAGGATGCTGCTTTAGAACTTTACCAAGTTTTGAAGTAGCTGCTTTTTTCTCAGATGGCTTCTTGGATTTTTTCACTGACTGCACCTCCTCTTCTGAATCTGTATTTTGACCACAACATAAATATATATTTCCTCCACATACATACAGGCTTTAAGTAATAGATGACATAACATCAGTTAACGTGTTCACATATATTCAACTGAGTGAGAAAAAAGATATCATCACATGGAAGGTCAGAGCACAGCTTCATTTTTCTCCATCAGCTAATAGCCTAGCCATCATTTATTCCAGCATATAAATGACTAAATGAAAATTTAGTCAGAACTCAGTCTAGACAGTGGTTTTTGTTTACATAACAAGAAATATTTTGTTACTTATTCCAAGAACTGCTATGCCTGTACAAAAACCTTTCCAAAAAGGAATGCAACTGTCAGAGTACCACAGCAGATTACTTAAAAACAAACAAACAACCCCCCCCCAAAACACCACAACAAACTTTTAACATAGATTCATTAGCTTGATTAAATTTATATGGTATTATATTATGCTGGTATATTCCACAATACCTACTCCAAAAGCTAACAACAGGTTAAAACAGAACACTGAGGTTGTACTCTGATTTTTTCAGAACACTGGTAGACTGCCAGTCACCTCACCAAACATTCTCCATATCCCAAAAGTTGTCAAGATGACAACCTTACACCACTGTGGATTACGTATCCCAACATCCAAATGAGTAAGCAGGACAAACTGAAGAAGCCAAGACAACTAACAAGTATAAGAGAGGACTAACCTTCAGAGCCTACTTTTTTCCATGATAAACACCAATATACATTGTAATTATATATTAAAAGAAAAAAGAGCAGCTATGGTCAATTGACTTGAGTCCTGACCTTCCCCACCACCACCCCCCCCCCCAAAAAAAAAAAAAAAAGAAAAAAAAAGAAAACACACACACACTTTTCCATCTTCAAGAACTTAGAGCACTATTGCTCTTTTCCTCTCCTACCACTAATGGGCTAGAATTTGCAAAATCTTCAGACGGTATCAGCACTTTAAAAGTAGCAGTTGAGTTATATATCACTTTTGTACTCCAACTTTTAATGAAGAAATATTTCTACTGCTATTCCTCACTGCTAAACAGGAACTGTTTATACAACAGCTTATCAGAAGATTTGAACACCTTTTTCTATATACAATAGCTTTATTCTGACAGATGTTTGTATGATCATTTTTCTTCTACAAGAGAAGCAATCTTCTATTGTTAAGGAGACTGCTTCTAAAAATTCAAGCTGAAGTCTTCAGTAGGAGTCAAAAATCGTAGAAACTCCTGCAATCTTTTCTACAGTTTCACAACTATTCAAGATTCAGAATCCAATCAAAGAGGGTTTAAATGACATAACAGCTCAGAAAGATTAAACTAGAAATTTCAAGCTTTTAAATTAAACTAACTTGACAGGCAAGGGTTTGGGGGTATTTTTGTTTGGGAGTAGAGGGGTACTTTTTTTTTTGTTTGGGGTGTTTTGTTTTTTTTAAGATATAACTGCTATAAAAGGCATTTCCCTTATTATGATATCCCAAGAATATTTTTAGAATGTGATAGCAGTGCTTTGAATTATATTCTGTGTTCCATACTGTAAATTTAAAACTATAGGATGAACATTTACTAGACTTTTTAATAGAGAAAGACACATATGGAAACACAAGTTTGCCTTTTAAAACAATCTCCTATAACATGTTCACACAATGCACAGAAGTGTGAAATTATAGTATATGATCAGCCTCCTGTACCCAGCGTAGGATGTTATTTACCCCTAGCAGAACAGGAAACATAAAATGTACATAAATTGTGGGGAGTTTTCATCACAAAAAAAAAAATTCTGGAGTTTTGATAGAATATACTATCTGAACTTCTTTTTCAGGGGGGTGGGGGTGTTCTTTGGTTTGGGTTTTTTGACAGATGTTTTGTTAAAAGTTACTTTGCACTGTACATTACATGCACGGTACACACTGCACTCTTATTATTATCAAATATATTTAGCTATCCAGCAATAGTTACTGTCAAAAATGTTTTTAATTGCATTTACTAAAAATACAAACCAACCAGAGCTTTATTACAGATATACCATTTACACAATGGACCGTGAATGCTTATGCAAAAGATACAAAGGAGCATTCAGAAACAACTGTGAACACTACCTGAATCGTAGATTATTCTTTTTTTCTTGTTTGTCCGCTTTTGTTTGGAATCATCTTCACTGGGTGAATTATTCACCTACAAGTAACAGTCCATTAGTTCAACCAGTAAACAGATCCTTCCAGCTTTTACTCAGTTACACATTCAAATTTATAAGTTTCAAACAAATTCTAATAGAAATTATTTATTTCCCAATATTGCATTTACCAACAGTCTTGCGCTAACTCATGGGTGGGAGGGGGAAAGGTGCAGGGTAGAGGAAATAAGGAAGAAACTGCAGCAGTAAAGCTAAACATGCTCCAAGCAAACCACAGATGACTATGTTGAGAATAAATATTCAAGTTTAATGTCAATTAAAGTAAATCAAACAGATTTTCAAGCCCTTCCAAGTTTTAATCCAAAAAAGAAATTGCATGGTCCCACCAGAAATAGAGGTCATACAGGCCAATAAGTTACTTGCATGGAATTCAGCTTTCACTTTTGGTTCCATTCTGAATATGACTTTGCTGTAACCACCAGAATTTGACACAACTTCAGAGTATAATACAGCCAGTTGAAAAAGGAAAAAAAGCATACACAACAGTTAAAGCTAGACCGATTTCCTGTTCAGCATCCTGGTTGCTTGCAGCTTCTCTTTTCACCTGTTAAGCAGTGCAACTACCATAAGAGATTGCACCACTGGTCATAGTTGACAAACGTATTTTGTCTAGCAGCAGCTAGTATCGAACTATCTCAAGGAATTTTTTTTTTATTTTTTTTTTTTTTTTAAAGCATTGACAAGTTTTAGATATTTAGAAAAATCACAACCTGCACAGGTAGAAAGTTTCCTGGGCCTACCAAACTACCAACTATGCATGTTTTGTAGTCGTGCACAGCTGTAAATGCTGCTAAAAACATAGCTCTAGATAAACATAACTACATGTTTTATAACCTACATTCAATTCTAATCTGAAACCCATCAAATCCTTGATATAATTGGAGAATTGCAAAGTAGAAATAACAGATCACAGAAGATAATTGCCATGTCTTTCAGTTCCATTGAATGGTCCTTTATTTTCACATTGAAACAATGAAATTATACAGCCAAAATATTTTTTTTAAGTAACATCTTACTTCTTGATTGTGATGCTTCACATTAAACATTCCATCCTATTAGAAATCCTTCCATTCTCCAAGTGATTTTAAAGCCATCTTCAGCCACTCCTCTTTTTTATACAGTTCAGATGATTAATATGTAAAGTACTCTGAGACTAGAACCCAATCTAATTTTAACCTGTCATTTTAAAGAATTTGGTCGTTACAACAGGTTTACACAAGTGATCCCATCCAAGAAAGGCAGTATTAATGTTTCCTCCACAGATGTTGAAACACCTGGTTAAAAATCTGGTCAGAGGGCACCTACACTACAGACTTCTACCTTACTTGAAAGCATGACATCTTTCTGATATGCCTACATCTACTGTGCACAAGCCTCAATCTTAATTAAATTAAAAAACAAATAGGCAGAGCTACTTTGGGAACTGTGGGCTACAGCTAAAATAACTTCAAATATAACAGATTGCTCCTACATTAGCACCTAACCATAACAACTTCTGCCTACCTCTCCTTTGCCCTACAACCCAAATATTTTTTATCTTAGCAATTTTTTTCACCATGTACAATGTTTTGCTGCTAAAAGTTAATATTAAGTGGTAGTTTCCTCCCATGCCTATGAAAACAACTGACATATAGTCTGGGTTTTGAGTATATGAGAAGAACAATGACTTGAAAAAATGCTAGATACACAAACAATCCTGTATCAGAGAAACCAAGCACTTCACAAATAAGAAAAGCAAAACTAACCTTAGTCTCCTTTTCCCTTTTCTTCCCACTTGAGGATCCTTCACCATTTTTAATTTTTTCACTCTTTTTCACAGTGTCACATGCTTGTCGCTTTCCAGGAGGTACAACACCAAAGAATTTCCGGATATCCTAGTTAAAGGGAAAACAGATTTATAATTTTTTAAATACAGATAGCTCTTACAAGTTGCACACTACAAAACAGCAATGCACTTAAGTTACTTTCTCAACAGCTCCATTATAATATTTGTTGATCTTGAAATTTTGTTTACAATTAAGAAAACAAAGCCCAGCTAAAGTTAAACATACCTGCTCAGACACCGCACCACCTTTGTCTTTGAATCATAAAAAAAGTTTAATTCTCCCTTAGTTTGACATCCTCACCAACACACACTTAAAAACAAACTTCCACTAGCAATGAAATAGTGACTTAAGACAGATGTATAATTAGAATTCCTTTTTTTTCCCCAATCATCACAAACCTAGCCCAAAGTATTTCTATAGTTAAAAATTATCAACTCAGCTAGGAAGTAGTGTCCAATGTAGAAAGACAGGAGAGCACCAAGAGCTAGAAACAGTCAAGTAGTGCGACGTACTGCATCCTCCACCTTCTTATAAATTTAGGACAGTAGTTCTCATCTCACTAAAAAAATTAGCCAGCAAGAAACAGATTAAAATTTAAACAAAGAGAAAGAACCTAATACAAAAAGCTCCAAAAAGTCTATTTTGTAACCTTATTTTATTGTCTGACCACAGTACAACCATACAAAGCTTTCTAAATATGTAAGATCAGCAGCTGAAGCTTCAATTTTTAAAAAGCACTACTGTACACACAAAACCAAATCTGACTTCTGTTAAAAAAACTAGCATTTCTGTTTTATTAAAAAAACATGTACCTGGTTGGTATCACCACCTTCAGGGGTAGCAGCCATTTTAGAGACAGAAAGTACCTCACATGGCCTAAATATATAGCAGGTAAAGGGTGTGGCTCAGGACTACATGTAACCCAGCTGATAGCTATTCCCCATCATAGAGTTCATCTGGGTAGTTCTTGATTATTATAGGGAACTACAAGTAGTAAATTATTAAAAAATTTCCCTAAAACTCTGATTGACAAGAAGTGGTGTTTCAGGCTCCTTTTCTCTTAACAGTCAGTTCCCTGTGAGTTTGGATTTGGACTATCAGAGCCTATAGGGCTTAAAATCAATGGAATGTGCGATTTGAAAGCATACACGAAATACGGAACATGTATCCAGCATCAGAAATGTTGTTTCTTGTAAAAATTTAGACTCTTTATGTTTTACCTGCATATAATAATATGGATTCAGCAAACAGACAGTAATAGACTGGGAAGCATTGTTTCTCAATGAGACTTCACACATTTCCACCTATGGAATTTAAGCCTTGGGGCATAAATTTTCAACACTGCTATTTTACATGTACTCCTACAATATAAATGCAGTACTATATAAGCTCTGAAATTTTGACTGCCGATACCTATAGGTAACAGGTTTGAAGAAAGCATCTATCTAAAAAGTCTCAAAGCAGATTTGTGGACTCAATCACTCAATCATTACTGACTTCTTTTTAGGCTTAAGGTAACATAGGCAACAGAAATACTGATTACTAGTCTCATTAGAATTTTTATGTAGTAAAATAATTTAAATACTTACTACAACACTGCAAAATAAAGTGATGTTAAAGTTTTGTTTTCATTGTTTATAGTTGTTACTTTTAGGCTTAAAATATTTGGAGAATAATTAGTTTTAGATCAATAGTAACACTTAATTCTAGTATTTTAACTAAAATGTTAACTAATAAGTGAGCTGTTCTGCAAACACCATATACAATAATATTAGAATTTATTTTATAGACTTATACAAGGAAATACCATCATATCCTGGTTTATGAAATGCAGACTTAACAAAGAAAATATATGAAATTGACCTGTCTGCCCCAGCTTCTTCCACTATTTTAATATCAGAGTTCCTGAACTGCTAAGGCCTAAATTGTAACATGTAAATTATTTTCTGCCTCATCAGTTCTCATGAGATATCAAGTTAGCTCTTCATAAATATCTTTAATTCACAAAATGAATGCCATAGCTATAAGCCCTCTACATTTAACATGCTATAAAGAGGACCTAAACTGCCACTTCAAACTTTTAAAAAATAGTATCTAATCAGGGCCAACTTTACAAGCTATTTTCCCCAAAATCACTTTATAAACACCTAAAATAAATGGGTGACAGTCAACTGCTATTATCTTTCATAATACAGGTAGTATTTCATTAGATTAACAGGTCAAATGAGGATAAACAATTTTTTTTGGTTTTTATTCAAAGCAGAATCTTCTACCCATTTACTAAGAAAGCACCATCCATACCAATACTGGTTTTTCTTTGAAAATACTGGGATGATACAGCAGCTACATATTCCAAAATTGCCTCCCTATGTTAACACAACTCATTACATTCTCTTGACGGAAACTGCACTTCAGCACTCAAGAAACAGCAGCTTTTTCCTTTTCTTTTATTGTTACATGCTTGTGTTAAGTTTTTCAGAAAATACTGTGAATATTAAAGCACACAAGCCGCCTAGAGATTTCTGAATAAAAGTTTGTATTAGGGTATGAAATTTTCATTTCCCATAGTGACCAACTACTTTTGAGTGACTAAACTACACAGCTCTAAGCTACAAAGGAAAATTGACATTTATGTACAATCTTCTTCAATCTTCAGAGTTATAAATCCTCCAATCTTCTTCAGCCATCCTGCTTTTCAGAAGAAAAGGTAACCTTGTTAGCCACTGCTGGGCTATAAAAGATGGTGAATTCAGAATTGCTTGGAAGAAAAGTATGCTACAGTGCAACGATAAAGTCATCTTTCAGCAAAGCTTTTATCCAAGAATCATAAGAAACAGATTTTTCATGCCATTTATTACGAGATGCCAGATAAATCCTTAATTTGTCGCACAACTAACTGCAGAAATGAAGCAATACAAGTATCTATCGGACTGATTCCCATCCGAGAAGTCTGAAGACTATTTATGAAGTATTATATAAGCTTAGATCCCAGACAGGATCACTCGCCTCCACTCTGGGTTTATCTATTTAACATACTCTGATTGACCATCTTATTGGTATATAATGCCACACATATATATGAGTTCACCAGGTGGAAAAATTGTGTATGTTTAGGTTTTATCCGTGCTCATTCAAATGAGGAAAGGTGTGTACCAATGTACGCAGCAAGTTTACTTCCAGGACATTCTCCAAAAAAACACAGGATTCATCAGCCTTGTATATGCTGGAGACACACTCACCAGCATGGCTGTCCCAGGTGGTCCCCTTGCCCAGAAGGCTAAAATTAAAAGAGGCGAGGCTGTATTAATGTGGCTCCCCACTGGTACTTCAGCAGCGGCAACAAGACATGTAACTTCGAGCAGTTCCACTTAAGTAAGACGTGGAACTAAGTAAGAATTTCTTATCACTCTCGGTAAATTAGGGGGGTAATCGATGCATAACATCAAAAGCTGTGTTCAGGTGCACTGGTTCGTGCTGAGCCATCTTAGTAGTATCATCTTGGTAATGGCTGTGCTGTCCAGTTCTTGCCAGTTTTGACTACTGCTTCAAGTCCTCCATCTTATGCAATAATAAAAGACCATAGCAATTAATCATGTCAGGTTGCAAGTTTTCTCTTGAATGATTTATATGTGTCTGTTTTACTGAGGAGAATAACATGAATAGAAACCGAAACCTATTTGTTAGGTAGTACAAAGACTGGTTATTCACAGAGTTTGTCAGGGTGACTTTTAAGACTTTAGTAAATGCCCAGCTCAAAGAAGTCAGTTATAAAAGTCATAAACACTCCATACTGGGTTTTCTTCCTGCATTTCAAAAGCATCCCAAACCAAAGATCAACTACTCCAACACTTTGATGAAAGAACCATCTCAACCTAACCATAATAGGCAGTGTTTTTAGAAGACTAGTGTCCAGTAGGGCAGAATATTTTCCAAAATAACATCATATAATTCAGTTTGCACCTCAAAATACAAGATAGAAAACTGAATTTCACCAACCTAGCTCAATGACTTCAATAAAGTAATGCACCTTATTTCAGGTATTCTGAAGCATGTCCATGAGGGCCTTGCATCAAAAGAATCATATTTATTTACAGTCTGCCTATTTCAGTGCAAGTTTTGTGCAAACATCAGCTTGACATCTGGTGTGTCCAGAAAAATTGCACAGGTACTATACAGTATTTTTCGAGCAGCATCACAGTTCTAAGTACACACCAGCTGATGCTACAGCTCCAGCCATGAGTGTCTCTCAGCTAGAGGCAATTCAAGCAGCCCCTACTCCCAGTCATTTATTCCCTCAGTTGTACCAGTAGAGCTCTCTGCTTGGGAACTGGGTCAGGCCACTAATCTGGGTAAAAGAATAAATCCCTTCTAAGACAAATCAGTTGACTGGGTAACTCTACATACATCAGTTCAGCACAGCTGAGAAGATGCTGCAGAACCAACCCAATGGCAGCTACTTACGTTTGGTGCTACATGAAAAAAACTCTGTTTGCAAGGGTATGATATTAAATTCCAATATGCTTGTGCTGTCACTGCACACACAGAACAGGCTACGTGGTTACTAACATCACTATATTTTTGCCTCTATCTCTGCAGCTGCAGCCGTGATGGTTGTACAGCCTCTTCTCTTCAGCACTGAAAAGGGAATGGGCTGAGGCAACTCACACTCTCCTCAAAATGATGGTTGTCTTCCTCCCATCTAGCAAAGTGCCAGACATTGTAAGATCTGTGACATTCAGAAGACTGCATAGGGGGAGAAAGCCTTTGTCCCAGGAAGGTGGGAAAGGAGGAAGTCTTCCAGTAAGATCAGTTTTCTAAAGAGGTGATGGCAGGGGAACAGGAGAGGCAGACTTGTCCTCGTACATAAATTTAAAGTCATCAGCCACCCCTAACAAACTATGGGAATATCACAGTTTAATAGTTTCAGGATTCTTAGTGCTGGCAAACCTCTGTCAGTACTGTGAAAGACTCAGGTTGTATCACCCATCGTTGCTGAGCACCAGGTGTAAAATATAAAGAAGGTTAAACTCTATGGAGAGTCCAAAACCAAAGTTGAACCTAACTGGCTTTGAACAGCATTTGCAGTTAAGCCAGTAAAACATCCGCACAGAGGTTCCATCTGAGTAGAAGCAAATTTATCTCAGCCAGAGACGAAGAGGGGATACCATCTTACGATGGCCGCATAACTGAGCAGCACTTTGAAAAGCACACACACAAACAAACACCTATACATTTATATTTACAGACTCTTCACCTCCTACCGAGGATTGCATCCTTCATTATTTATGAACAAATGTCTACTTCTAGACTTTTTAAAGTTCTTTTTTCCCCACTTGAACTGGTTTTCTGCAAACATTGCACACCGTCCAATTCGGCAGCTGAAACGCCCTCGTGTATGCTCTTACTGAAATTAAAGGAAGAGGTAAAACTTCGGCAGGCAGACTGCGTTTGGAGAGAGGGGTTAGCTCGCCCGCGCGCCTAATTCACCACCCAGTTTCAAGAGGGGGGGGGGGGGGGGGAAGCCGGAGAGGCTCAGAGGCTTCTCCCTCGAGGCAAGGGCACAATCGCGGGCATTCCCTCGGCCAGGGGTTTATCTTCCCGGCACGCGTGGGAAGCCCGGCCCGGGCCCCGGCCCCGGCCCCTCAGGGCGGGAGCGGCGGGAAGCGCGCGAGCCCTGCCGGAGGCGCGGCGGGGCGGGCGGGCGGCCTCTCCTCCGCAGCCTCGCAACCGCTCCCGCCCGGGCAGGTCTCCGTCGTTCCGCCACAGCGCGGGACCTCCGCACCCGGGGCCGCCCTCAGGGGAGAGGACGCCGGCTCGGCTCGGCTGAGCCCGCGCCGGGCTTCTTCAACGGCCCCAACGGCCGCGGGGCTGCAGTCACACGCGGGGAAGACGCCCACCCGGCCCCGGCCCCGGCCCCGCCGCCGGCGGGACGCTGCGCTGCGCTCCCTTCCCTTCCCTCCACCCGCCGGGGGAGACCCGCGGCCCCCCGGTGCGCCGTGCTCACCATGCTGCCAGCGGCGGCTTATCTCGCTAGCGGGACGCCTCCGGCTCCATGCCTCCCTCCCCCCCCTCCTCCTCCTCCTCCTCCCCCCCACCCCCGCCTTCGCGCCAACTCCCGCAGCCCGGCGCGCGGCGCTGCCGTCACAGCCGCGACGGGCGGGGCGGTGGCAGGGCCCGGCGGGGAGGGGCCGGCGGCCGCCTGCCCTGCCCGCCCGGTTGTGTCCCTTCGCCCGCTCCGCTGTTTCTGCAGGCGCCGACGGCTGGTCCCTCCCGCAGCGGGGCGCAGCGAGGGTTTAACCGCCCCGCGGAGCGTCGGCGGGAAGCTTGGGCAGCCGCTGCGGGTCCTGGCCCGTTAGTTGAGGGAGTGGGTATAGCAGCTCGCGTCAAAATGGTGGGCTTCTGGCTGCTGCAGCTCCACGAGGAATAGGTGTGTCGTCGGTCACCTCTGACAGAGGAGGAGAGCTGACAGTCTTTACTGTTTGAACAAGGAAACAGTGCCAGGCCTCCGTGAGATTGACCGGTTTTTAACGCACTGAGGCAAACAAACCGTCCTAAGTACCTGGACAGCTAATAACACAGCAGTGCAGTCACCATGAGTCAGGTCAGAATCGGCGCAGCACATAAAATCATTTCCCTGTAATGAATATGTGCCGGTCCCTTCTTTCTTCTTTCCTGGTTGTGCAGGAAGCGTCAGGCTTTGATTCCTCTACAGTATTTTCTCCCACGCGTTAAGGTTTATGAGAGCTCAGAGTCTGTCTGCATCTGAGGAGTCCAAGAGAAACTGGAAAGTTACGCTCTGTCGTCACCCACTAACTGTTCAATTTCTAATCAATTTCCAATGAAATCTTGTATGTTTTCTTCCATTTTTTTTCCTCTACTTGCTGAACGCTGAGAGAGAATAAACTTGGGCAAACCAAATAAAAACAGTTCCTGCCTCAATAATTACTTGTCTGATGTTTAGATTCTGCCAACCTACTGAATCGCTAGTTATTGCTAGTCTTGGAGAAGAATGGGGAGGCCAAACAGAATCTGTGACACTAAAAATACTGCCCTCGATTTAGAAAACACTCATAAAAAAAGCAAAGAGTACAAGCTCAATTTGTACTTCTCTGCGATTTCCAGCGCTATCATTTGTATACCTTCTGTATTCACTTCATTTTCTTTTTTTTTCAAGAACAAGAGACTGTCTTCTTGGTGGCATGATCAAATTCCAGCAAAGATAATTACATAGGTCAGATCTTTTTGTCCAATCTGAGAAAATGTGAATGTTAATGACACCTATTACCATTCCCGTTTAATTCTTTAAATTGGACTTTAAGTAATCGTAAGACCCTGTTTGTATAGCAATTGCTACTGTTCTTTTATGAACGCATATGGTCAGGTGGACTCATATTTTCAACGTTAGCATAGCTTGTGAATTTGGATTTCTGCATAAGAAACACATGACAGAGTGAGCAAGTAAATGCAGACCCACAGCACAGGCTGTGCTTTTCAGCCTGTTTTGCAAGGTATTCCATATGCACTCAACTATAATGGCTATGCAAACAAAACTGGTATCACTTTAGAAAAACATCTCCAGCAATATGTTTGTATTTACGTATTTAATTCTCATTATGTAATTTTTAAAGCTGTGCATATTCCTGATACCAGGACTAAAGAGTAGTTAAAATGGCTGACATTTGTAAGAGCCAGACTGTTGAAATAACGCTAAAAGAGTTATTGCAGGTGGTTATCTCTATTTGTAGTTGATAAAGCTACCTAGAATAACATCCAGCAGAGCAGTATTTGCTTGTGGGCTTGTGACATGTCCATGCTTCTCGGAAGACAAGATTTTAACCCTTTATGATCAGACTGAATACCTGGAATGACTATATTTCACTCCTGGGTACAGTGGGGAGACAGAGGATACCTCTGTTTCTACGTGCATGGCTATGAAACCACTGGAATTGGGGAAACCTTGCTCTGCAACAGGAAACAAAACAATACTCATTGTATTATGATGCACTTTGCAAGATAAAATGAAGGCAATATCCCTTTTGAGTCTGTCATGATATCATGGGTCATGTTTTAAAGGCATATTACCCAACTAAAAGTACAGCTTTTTAAAAAGTAGTTAAAGTACACTCAATATCATCACTCTATTTACAACTAAGACAAAGAATTTTTAAAATTAGACTTGTTTTCTACCTTTCTGAAAATCACAGACAATTTGGCTTTTTATGTTGTTTTTTTTTTCCAAAATACAGGAAAAAAGTGAGATATTAACCCTTGAGCTTGAGTTTTTTTCCCCTAATGAACAAAACCAGTCCTACTGTTGTTATTATTAGTGAAGGCTTTGTCTTGTTATTGAAGGATGAGGTTGTTTATAAGAAAAACACATTTTCTTATATTGAGAAATAAAAAATAGTCTGTTTTCTTTTTGTTAGTGTTTTCTTATTTATTTTCAAATTTTTGTATATTGATATGTTGATGCAATTTTGGAATTGAAATCAACTTTTATTGCAACTTTTGAAGCAATGTTTTATTTACTGCTCTACAAAACTTGTATTTTGAATTGTTTGAAACTTAATTGAAGTATAAGGCAGATACTTGTTACTTAACGCTGAGGTACTTTTGAAGTCCATAAGGTAGTGTTTCTCATGTGTTTTAGGGGACAATGCCCTTCAATCATTTAAGAAATCTTTATAATGTAACAGACATATTCTGAGCTTCACATGTGTCCAAAGGACCTCTGCGGTTAGGAATTGCCCTAAAGAAATACAGTATGGTAATGCTGGGATGATTAAGAAAACACAACAAAAATATGTTTCCTGAAATTGAAATTTCAGATTAAATTCTGTACTTTTACATAACATTAATAGGCATTAAAATACTGATTTACTATATTGTAGGCTCTACTTTGGAGGAATCCTATAGGGAATATTTTGCTTACTAGAGTCTCCAGTAAAGAAAATCAATTTTCTTTCACATTGTAGAAACAGGAATTAGCATTTTGCTGCAGACAAAAAATTCCAAAAATTCTTTGTAAATCTGTGGTCTAGTTTCTATTTACATTAGGCTTTCTAGAGTATCCATCACAATTATGTGCCTTCAGAAAAGACTTGATGCCATCTCAAACAGTTTTTGCTGTATAAGGTAAAGATAAGTGTTTGATTTGCATCACACCGTTGAGGGCAATTACATAAGTTGTGCTTTTTTGAGCACCTTGCACTAGTAGATCTGAGCAGCTGATGTTAATGTAAACATTACACTTTTTCTAAGTGAACTTTGTCTTTAGGTCTTTTCTCTCATTTTATTTGCATATCGGGGCAGAGTGAATGTGTCTTAACTTGGAAACTCAGCCTACCATTGCACACATTCAAAACTCTACTCCTTTCAACTATTGTGTTCAGCATTTCTGCAGATCAAACCCCAGGTTTTCAAGCCAGGCCCCTAAAACTGTGAAAAGTTGTTTTCATAATTTAAATCACTTGCCTTGGCAGAGGGAAAGATAGAAAAGGATGTTTGATAGCTAAGAACTGAACTGAATCATCATTAGGCTTCCCAACTACTGTAACAGTAATGGCAAGTGCCCTAGAGATCTCCACCTCTCCCAGCCTTGATTCATTCTGAAACCAGATTCATTAAGTGCACGGCCAGAGGCAGGGAATCCCCCTGTGCACCATCATACTGACGTCCATGTATAGCATCCAGGCTGGAGCCTGTACTGACTCTGTCACTTGAGCTAGTGGAATAATTACTTCTTTCGTCTTCCCCTCCCTTTGCACCCTCACTTCTTAACAGCCCCTGATCACATCTCAGTGTTCTGTGCTGTTTTCCAAATTAACAGTCACAGTGTTTCCTTTCCCCAACTCTTTGCTCAGCTAATCAAAACCTCCTTCCAAATTCAAGTCATTGTATGATTCTCATCAGTTAAATTGCTTCCTCTTTATCAAGTAACATTATAGCCCAAACAGTTAAATATGACAAAGCAATAAGAAACTGGATTCAGAGCTTGAAACATTGAAATGTTTTCAACCCTGATTATAGCATGCTCCCAGTCATATCAAAAATAAGGAAAGAAATAACAGTTCGTAACTTTGTCCAGATCAAGCATCTGGGAGCACAAGTCTCTGCTGCACCTTTCACATCTCATGCAGATGCAACACGTTGTCTGCAACAAGATGCCAGTGGTGCTAATTCTGCTGTAGTTAGTGGGGAGAAGCCTGTTGTCTTTACCTTGCCAATACATTGCCACCGTTTTACAGAGCTGTCGTGGGTGTTTTGAACTCAAGCATCTGGTTATCATGGTAACTAACTGCTTTAGAAGTATAGTGGCAGCCATGATGACTTGTATTCGGGTTTTCTTTCATAAAGTACGATATATACAATCAAAGCTTTTACATGTTAAAATAGAAGGATTATGTTTATGCAATAACTATCCAAATTAGCATTTTAAAATGCTATTCCATAGAATAAAAAAGGAACATGTCAGTAATATGCTGTAGACCAACTTGGTACAGTCCCTATCTACTCCTCTCTTTCCCAAGCTGCCTTTGGTAGGATCTTGGCTGAGAAGTGTGGATCCATTACTTCAGGTAGTTGAGGGAGGCTGGGTTTGTTATGTGGGAGAGACTCGTGTTAGATGCATGGCTACCCCACCAGCAGGGATCTGCAGTGCAGAAGATGTCAGTGGGAGGTTTCTTCTCCATCTGTGGTGAAACTGCTTCTTGCAAAGGCACTGCAGAGAAATGCTTACAAATATGCATTGAGGTTTTGTTGTTTATCTTACAAACAAATAAAATGTCTTCCACCTTCTATTGATTAATCAGCTTTATTGTTAAACTAAAGGTATGTCTCAATGGCATTATGCAATGCCCCAAGCATGCTCTCACAGGTAGCAGGGGCAGTAGGGCGGCAGTAGACCAGCAGTCCATGTGGACTTCCATGTCTTACATGCCAGCAGGGCTAATTCATCCAAGCTGAGTGCTATACTTAGGTGATAAGTTGTTCCCATGTTCAGATTTCAGTGCGTATCTTTCTTGCATATAAAGTTACTTCACACTGCTATCTTGTTCTGCAAATCTCCAGCAACTGCGGTCTACGTGTGGATACGCTTTATATTACTGTACCTCAAGAAAAGCAAAAACAGAAGGCATCAGTCTTACTGTATTGAGTAAATTGACTATATCTCAACACATGTAGTTTTGCTGTAATTTGAAGTATGTTAAAAGATGAAATTATATTGCATAACTGCTCTGTAAGATATTCGCTGTACTGTTGCCCCAGCTGTGTATACCAAGATTGTTAAATTAATCAATACTGAAATAAAATTTTTGGGGGCTACTTATCTTTGCTAATTGTGTTTATTTGAAGAAATCCAGAGAAATTGCTTAAGAACTGGAACAGACCCCTGTTAATTTTGTACTGCTGCTGTACATAGTGCTGTACAGCAGACTTTTATATAGGATAGAAAAACAGTTGCATGTGTTTGAAGGAAATATTGACTTGCTTTGTGTTTTTATAGTTAGTGGGATGTGCATATATCTCTTGTCCACAACAAAATTTCCCATGAGTCCAGGGAGAATTTTTCAGCAGAAGTAGGATGTTTGAGCAGGGCAGGACTAAGGAATGACACACTGCCCTTCCAGCCATCCAATTACACAGGGTAAATCACCTTTTAATTGGAGACTACGTAGTCTGAATTGTATTTCTGCCATGTTTCCTCAAAATACAGCTGCATGAGGAATAAAGGATGTGATAGCTTCTTAGCACCCTCCGTCACCTATATTCTCCCATCCGAATCACTGAGCTTTAAATAAATTCGTTACTAGCATTTATATTGTTCGGGCAACCTATTTTCCTGCAGTAAGAAACCAGCTAGGTGTCTTGGTGGTCATACAGAGGCCACCTCCCTAAAAATTACGCTGTTCTCTGACCTGTTCTAGGTCTCACAGTTCAGGCTAATCATTGACAGGGCTTTTACAATCACAAGCTTTTAGTGAAGCTTTGATAAGACACTCCAGCAGTTAGTGGCAAATGAAGACAGTCTGCACAGCGGGGACTCCAGCGAATGAATGGATTTTTTTCAGCATCAGTGCAAGAAATCTGACTTTTAACACTGGTGCTATAAACCAGCATAATGTGTGGCCAACGACTGGAGAGATTTGTTGCTTTTTGGACATTAGTCTTCATAAGGATAGTTACTGGGTTTGCTGGAGAGGGAAGATCTGTGTGGAAGAAGGACCCCCACTTCAGCCCCGCGAGTGAAACACAGGTGTTTTTGTATGACACTTTCCCCAAAGAGTTTCTCTGGGGTATAGGGACAGGGGCTTTCCAGGTGGAAGGCAGCTGGAGGAAGGACGGGAAAGGCTCCTCCATCTGGGACCACTTCGTCCACTCAGAGTTCAGGGATGCTGGCAGCACAGAAGCCTCCAGTGACAGTTACACCTTGTTGGACAAAGATTTGTCTGCTCTGGATTTTTTGGGAGTTACATTTTACCAGTTTTCAATTTCATGGTCAAGACTTTTTCCTACTGGAGTGGTAGCAGCTCCCAATGAAAAAGGACTCCAGTATTATAACACCCTTATTGACTCTCTGCTCTACAGAAATATGGACCCCGTGGTTACACTGTACCACTGGGACCTGCCGTTGATGCTGCAAGAAAAATATGGGGGATGGAAAAACGAATCAGTAATTGATATCTTCAATGACTATGCCACCTTTTGCTTCCAGACCTTTGGGGATCGTGTTAAGTATTGGATTACAATCCACAATCCGTATTTAGTTGCTTGGCATGGGTATGGCACAGGTATTCATGCTCCTGGAGAAAGAGGGAAGATAACAACTGTCTACTCTGTAGGACACAATTTGATCAAGGTACAGTATAGTAAGATTTTTACAAACTGATCTTGCACTGCCATGGGAAATGATGGGAGGAATCAATCATGTAATCAATGTTTAAAAAAAATAATCAAGGAATGTGAAAACACCAAGAAATAACCCTTAGCTAAGGCAGTCTTTTTTTTATTTCCTGATGTTGATTTTATTGTTGTTGTCACAACAGCTGACTCAGTAATTACTTGTTTTGAAGTGTTTGTTTATTATTTTATTTAAATTAGGTTTTGCCTACAAAATCTGGCTATGAAAGAGCATGATTTTCCTTCTTTATTCTTTCCACTTAGTTAAACACAGTGACATGACCATTCATTCGGCTACACCGAAATGACTATCCTATTAGTTTAAAATGAAATTTATTTGCATTTGCATATTGGATCAATTCTACTAGCAATAGAGTATGTATATATAAATATTAGTTCTAGCTTAGTAAGATCATATTGCAAAATGTTTATTGCTAAACTAGCAAGGTCAGCAGTTCTTGGGTTTTTAAGAAAACAAATATCCTTTTCAGTATTTGAGAGTTTCAAAATTACATTATTTCCGTGAAGTTTTCAGCATTTTAATTTTTATGTCAGTCTTATTTAGCAGCTGCCTTCTACAGAATTACACATCCAAAAGGCTTGATCCCATGATCGATAGCTTCAACAGCTGCAGTACTGCGTCCTAAGTTCATGGTACTCTTTCTTTGGGAAGGACAAAAAGAGAAGTCTGAAGTGGGTCATATTTTTTAAGGAAAAAGTGCAAACATTGTTCATGGCATTCTCAACAGCATTACAGAGTTTACAGCATCTCCTCTAATAGATGATTAATTTCATTCTATAGAGTAGCTAGTTCCTATGCATAGGAGCTTATATTCTTATTTTCTCTTGCTATAATTTAAAACAATTTCCAATAACAGCAGTTTAAGAAAAGAATTAACAATATCAATAACAGCCTTTTTTTCATCTGTAGTGCTCAAAGTACTTTACAGAGCAGGTCACTGTCCTGTTTCTGTTTGATAGAGCAGCTAGTATAATTCCCCCTGCTCAAACTATTCCTAGCTGTCACGAAGAGAATTTTTCTACTACCTACCATACATTAGAAATATAATGAACAAATAAATCTGAATGTATTTGTCCTACAGAAAGAAGTATGCATGTGAGAAAAAATTAATTGCCAGAGTAGTTAAAAATATTCTGCAACTGACCATTTCTATTTCTTGTATTTGCTTCTGGGCTTGAACCCGCAGAACCTTCTTTTTCAGAGAATTCACACTGCAGTCAATAGAAGTTTTACACATAGAAAAGTCATCAAACATCCTGAGTCATTGATTTCAGACTTAGCACAACAATGATTTAACTATAGAGATTTGTGAAGCATCTCAGAGAGAACTGATGCTCAATCATTCTTTTTATTTTCAAGTGCTATATAAAATATATTTGATATAATACATGTAAAAGATACAATGTAAATTTGTGGCATTGCTTGCCTGCATTTCTGAGTGGCACAATCAAATCTGGGGTACCAGCTAGGCAGTCTCTGCATTTTCCCACTCTCTAAAATCCATGTAAGCAGCACACAGCACATAGGGAGCAGCGCCTCTGCTGAAGAGTTCCAGGAAGCCAAGCACAGCTGGGTCTGATATACAAATTACTGACCTAAGTTCCTCAGTCAATATTATTTAAATCTCAGATTTGATCTAATAGTTCATTCTAGCTTTAAAGTCTATGAATCTGAGTATAAAATCAATCACTTAAATGAAAGACTTAGTGAGACTTTCAGCAACACACAATCCATTAACTAGTTTTTTATTATTTTGGGGCAGAAATTATTTTCATGTTGTATCTTTCTTACAGTGCCATGAACATTACCTAATGTATTAGCAGTTCTCTCCTGTGACACTGTAAAATTCCTGAAGATTTTAGGTCTTTATGAAGAATGTCAAATTTGTAGCAATGTATTTGAGGAACTGGACTTTGATGTTTGGGGTTAGAGGTGGAATGGAAGCTCTTGAGCCAGTCGACATGAGTCAACTCATATATATATAAAAATTATTTTTTTCTTAATAAAATGTAATTAAAGCCAGTCATTCCACAGAAGTCACAGGTGGTATTATATGTTTCAAGCCAACTAGCCAAAATCTTTCTCCAAGATTTTTGTGGGTATCTAAATTTTCAGTTTATTTAGTATTGTTGACAATAATATAATGCATTGATGCATAATCAGGATTCATGTGTTGTGAAATGTCTCTCCTTTGAGAGGCAAGGAATGTTATAAGAATCTCTCTTTAAAGACATTTCACATGGCTTTTTATTTCAGGACTGGTATAGGCAAATCCATTTCTCAGACACTGTATTATGGCTACCTTCTAATTTACCACTGCAAACCAAAAATGTCCTCACAAAAATAAAAGACCAACAAAAATGTCAGGTTTTGGCAGTGTGAAGCAAAGCCTGTTAAAGATGTTGAAAAGATTTGCATTTATGCCAGCGGCTTTAGGAGGAGCCACATTCTTATCCATGTCAGGGCATAATTTTTGGACAGGCTGTTGAAAGGCAATATTATTCTCCATGCCACACTGTGTACATTACCAGGTCCACCCATGAAATACGCTGAGCAGGAAAAACAGGTCTGTAGTGGTCAAAAGAAACTAATCTGGCCATCACTGTTACATAGCAAATTGCTGAATAATCGTTCTTAAGCCTTTTTGTAGTACCTTTGGATAAACCGTAAATGAGGCTCTCTCATGAGTCCTACTTTTAGTTTCATTTACCAGTGCACTGTTGTAGTTGCAGTGTTGTGAAAACTAATCACCATTTATATAAAGGAGTGCTTTTATGTGATATATCGATCATAAACTGAAGCTAAGTTTCATAGAATCACAAAAACAATATAACAAACCATAAACCTCTGCTCTTTTGGACTTTGGATTATTTTATTGTAACAACAGTTTGAAAGTTGTGGGAGATTTTTGCATCTCTAGAAGAGGGCTGAAGAAATTTCTCTTAAACTATCAATTTTAGTAGGCTAAAGAAATCCAGCATCTTAAATCTCAAATAATTTGCTGGCATAAGGAAAAAGTCCATGCATTTTAGAACTGATTAAAAAATTATCTGCTTCCATGAATGACTTCAGGTAGGTCATTAGTTAGATAATGATCTTATTAAGGCTTTTCAACAAAAGTAGCATTGATCTGTTTTCATCAAGCCCCAGAGCCCTATGATGTTGGCTAGCATGAGGCTTTGCAGATGCTGTATCACCTACTACCTGTGCTTTCCTTCTGTGCCTTGCATCCTTTTAAGGGAATGCTCCAGATACATCTACTTACAGTCCTGCCTTTTACATGGGTCTTGCTATTCAAGACCCATAAAGGGGGCTGGTGAACATGGAAGCAAAGGCTGCTAAGCAGCGTGCTTAGGAGATCCATGTGGGGAAAATAACCCACAGAAGAACTCAAAATTTCAATTTAAAAAACATATTTGCATGTTACTATGTATGCTATTCATACACAGAGAGTAATAATTGCCACTGATCATTTTAAAAGACCTGATACTACTTCCATGGAAATGAATAGGAAATTTGAAGTTTGACACTTATCAATTATAAATTGCTAAGGGGTTCACTTAGATAAATCTTGGTTCAATTTTATGATCATTACCAGTAACACGAGGAGCATGTGGAATCTTATACCAGATGGAGAGTAGACATCAAAAGTGTATCATCTCCTTTCTTCATTAAAGGAGACTGTACTTCACAAAAGCAACATCAGAAAACAGCTAATGATAACATGTAACTTGCCATGCAACACTTGAAAGACACATCAAAGAAGATACAAAAACTATGAGCTTGCTCCTGAGGCAGCTGTCGTACTGGTGCAGAGAAGAAAAAAACTGCACACAGAAAAATTAGATGGATTTTCTTTGATTTAACAGTAAATAAATGTGACAAGAAGCAAGGAAATATAAAGCAGATGAATCATTGTGGCTGTAGCTAAATGAGATATATACCTGATATATTATTACCATTTTCTCTGGATCTAGTTATGTTCTTTTATATTTAGATTGAGGTCTGTAAAGATCACAAACTGCAATCCAAGCTGTCTTCTTTTCGTCCTCTCTATCAGTGCCCTCCGGAGAGTTCTGTCTTTGCTACGTAACAGGCAGAAAGGGCCTTTTATTTTTTCCTGTTAAAGATCATTCACACTCCTTTTCATCTGGCAGAAAAGCCCAGGAGAAAACTATCAGAATAAGATCTCCCTAAAAATTTTCTTCACGAACACACCTTCATATCACCTCCTGGTAAAAGGCAATAAATTCCCTTTCAAATATGGTGTCTCCATACAGATCCATCACAGATCAGGTTCATCTCTGTGTCCAGCTGCATTACTCCCAGCTCTTTGGTAGCTCTCACTATGCCAGGATGTCTTTGTGGACACTGCTGCCTTTGGGATCTTTGGATGAGCATGTCCCAGAGAAGTCCCATAATTCATTCTCCTTAAAAAAAATTTCTCCTGAATGAATGGTGAATAATTCTTACCTCTACATCCAACCCTTTCTTCCCTTCCTCCAAAGAGGCCTCCTTTCCTCAGGATCTAGAAAGATGAAGCTACAGCAGTGCCCGTATTTCTTACATGAGGAGGGAAATCTGTGTCCATGAAGTACAGCTCTAGGGTGGACAGCAGAATTGACTGTGCTTGTAAATGTCTTTGCTGGAAGATTTTTCAAACTGTAGTAGCCATCAATGATGATGTAAAATTCAGCACTGATTCACACTTTTTTTGTATGATTTGTTGTTTTCAGGTTAGCTTTCTTATACTTCTTGGAAATCACCAGGAAAAACACAATCCAGATGCAAGATGGTTAGCATACAACAAATTTGATAGTAAAGCCTTAGTCCTTCAAACCACGCTCTTAGAAATTTAGTTGCGTACATCTCAAGAGCCCTTTTTTTCTTCACAAGGATTGAGCTTCAGAGTCAGTTTGCAAAATAAGGGCTTTAGCTCTACTGACTACGTGACATCTTTACCACAGACCAAAAGGGCCTTGAACTGAAATATACTCTCCAAATAAGCCACACGTGCCTACCGTTCTTCTAAAGTGATGTTTAACACCATCATCATCAGACTCTGTATTCTAGCTCTTCATGGTTTAAAAACCAAACAAACACAAAGCCAGAATCATTTTATTAGCATTTTTTAAATTCTAGTTTTCCTAAATGTTCTTGCTCTCCAGCACACTAAAATAACTCCATATACCCCTGACATTGTTTTGTGTGCTCATTGCTGAGACATTCAAGGAAAATTGCTTGACTTCAAGATATCTTAAGAATTTGAAAGTATTGATCTTTCAATAGTAAGCTATTTGTGTATGTACATGATAAATTACAGGATTAGAGTCTGAAGGGGTATGAGAATATTTCAAGAAGAGAGAAGAACAATACTGTTGTCTTGATTTTATTAAATTGACTTATCTAGCCTTTTTACATGGTTAATACTAACTGACTTAGCACTTTCTATGACTTTCAAGTCTATGGAATAATTTCTGTATTAATACCAGGAAAATATGCTGAAATTAATGTCATATGTATCTAGAATAAATACACAATATTGATCCTGCTTTCACTGTGTACTTAGCCTTGACATTTGTCCTTGATCTAACAAGGAAAGTGAAAGATTAGGGATTAAACTCTAACTGAAAAAAGATTAGTCAAGATTTACTCAAAATAGCCAACTCGATGTATGTTGCAGCGTTTAAATTGATGTTTGTTTCATATGTGGTCTTACAAAACAAATTATGTATTGTTGATTCCATCAACAATAGTTTGCACTTAGTGAACACCTTCCATCTGAGAATGTTAAACTGCTTTACAGATAATTAACAACTCGAAACAGAATTATAGGCAAGCAAATACTATTGTCTGTACTAAGTCCGTAAAAACCCTTACTATAGAGAGTGACCTTTTTTTTTCAGCAGAGTTAACCCTCAGAATTAAGAGACATCAGTGACACATATGAATTTGTGTATGGGGATCTTGACTCATATTAAATGTACTTATTTTTACTTCAGGTCTACTCCTGTAGAATTATACCTGTGGCTGTATTCTCTACTATAGACAGTATTTTTAATAGTAACTTTACTTTCTTCTAATCAACCTCCTGAAGATGCATATGAATACAATGAGTTGTCCCTGATTGTCTTTTATATGTCAATATTGCATTCTAATTAGTTGGTTTTTGGCAAAGCCATCTTTCTCCACTTCACCTGGAAATGTGTGATTGCTAAGATCTACCTGGTGCTATTATCATGCTACTTGGCACTGTAATACAGCTGCCTTCAGCAGGGTTTTTCTTGTTAAGCCAACACAACTATATACCTTTGATTAAACAGTGGTGTTAGTAGCCTGTGTCTGGGAAAAAAAATATACCAACCAGGTGAGAAATCACTAGAGGCAGAGAACAAAGCAAGCGTGCCGCAACACCCACCCCAGGCTAGACCTTTGGGAGAGGACAGTGAGGGTAACTGAGGAGATGGCACTGGCCACTTAAATTTTCTGATGAGACTGGTAAGTAATCTTTTTTATAATATTTTAACTGTATCTTCCAATTTGCCTCATGACTACAGTTTTGCTGACTTCCCTTTTCAGCTACAGAACCTGCATTTCAAAGGTTAATGTTACTTTATCAGTGTTTTCAAAGACAGACCTTGAACAAATGTTACGAGCGTGACCTTAGAAACCATAAACAACTGATACACAAAATTTCACAGACTGTAATTCTTTGGTACTCCCTAGCTTAACCAAATATCTACCTGACATGAGGTCTTTTGTTTTTTTAAACTGTCAAGGCTGTGTGTTTCTAGATAAATTAACTGAAATTATTGTCAAAGGTAAGCAATGCTGTTTGGCTTGGTAATGATATCAGTCTAACTCGGCACTCTGAGGTGTTTCACAATGCTTCTCAATGTTTTTTTCTGGGTGCAAACAGTTATTTTCTTTCCAGCTTAAGAGTATAAAGTCACACTTCAGGAATAAGGTAAACCCTGAGTTACTTGACAACTGCACAGCTGGGAGAGGTCAGCTCCCCTCCCCTGTGTCAGATCCTCTGGTGTGATTCACGCTGCAATCCAGAGTCACCCTTCTCCGACACCCTAGCTCTCCCCTTTTCCTATGGGACTTTGACAATGCTAGTGGTTCCTCAGTCTCCCTTGTATTCCTTTTTTTTGTGTAAATTTTGACTGCTGTATTCTCTTATTTAAGTAATTAACAACATGACATTTGATGGTAATTCTGGTGTGTGACAATGTTAAGCTTTCTGAAACATGATGATAATCAGAAAAATGGAATTAATATGTGATACAAAGTATGCTTTCATTGTCACTACCATGAATAGCAAAACTTCTGTCTGTCCTAGGGCAGTCAATATTCAGCCGATCATGAGTAATAAAACATGCCATACCCAATAGATCTTATGAGATTCTGCTGCCAAATTTCCTTTTAAAACCAAAGTGGTGTTGCTCTCTACTTAAAATGAATAAGTTTCATTCTGTGCTGTTGCATGTACTGTCAGAGAAATTATTATTATAGTGGCTTCAAAGAAGAAATTAACTAAAATCCTGGATCAAAATTCTCACACAGGACCGTGAAACTTGACATTTGGGTTCAAACTTTGCCGCTGGGTCCTTTCTGCAAGTTTTTACATTTAGGGACTGTGCAAACATCAGAAGTTGAACACTTACTCATATGATTAGGCCAAACTAAAACAAATGAAGTGTATCCCAAGAAAAGGGATAGGGTGGACACGGTTTGATCAGAGTAAATCCAGGTAACCCCCATAGCACAAAGCAGTTAATAGCAAAGAGCCAACACTGACAAAGGAAACATCATTTGAGATGCATAATTTATGGAACAATTGTAAAGGTGGTTTAATATTTTAACCATACCAGCAATCACTGCTTGACAAAGAAAGACCTAGATGTGACTATCTAGATCACACAGTTCAGATCCCACCATTAACAGCTGTTTAGTCCCAAAGTGTCCATTTAACAGCTACTCACATCCCTGCTGGGACCTCTTGTGAAATTCAGACCTATGTTAAAAGGCAAAGAGCCACAGCCCTAATGTGTCATAGGAACAGCCCACATGAGATACTGAGCATTACCATCATCTTGAGGTACCTTGCAGTATAACAGTAATTGCCCATTACAGCTGTGCAGGGTAATTAGCACACCTTAATTGTTTGTTAATATTTCCATAGAAGTCTGCAGTGAATCAGATGCAGCTACCTGCCTGTCTAGCTGCTGATGCACACAGATTTATTACAGAGTTACAATTTAATGCTATTTTTCTCTCATCAGGCTCATGCAAAAGTTTGGCATAACTACAAAAAACAGTTTCAACCGTATCAGAAGGGGATGATGTCCATAGTATTGGGATCCCACTGGATTGAACCTAACAAGTCAGAAGATGCTTTGGACATTTCTAAATGTCAGCAGTCTATGGACAGAGTACTCGGATGGTTTGCTAAACCCATCCATGGGGATGGTGATTATCCAGAAGAACTGAAAAATGAATTCTCATTTTTGCCACGCTTTACTGAGGATGAGAAAAACTACATAAAGGGAACAGCTGACTTCTTTGCATTTTCCTTTGGTCCTAATAACTTTAAACCTCCAAACACTCTACCAAAAATGGGACAAAATTTGTCACTCAATTTGAGGGAAGTACTGAACTGGATTAAACTGGAATACAACAGTCCTCGAATCTTGATTGCAGAGAATGGCTGGTTCACTGACAGCCATGTGAAAACAGATGACACCACAGGCATCTACATGATGAAAAACTTCATTAATAAGGTTTTACAAGGTTTGTACACAAGTTAGTTGTTGGGTTTTCAGAGAGCTTTTTAAGATCTTTTGATATTTAGATCTGTAATGGTTTAATTGTTTTTTTTTAAAGAGATAATGGCAACTAAGTTAATTATTAATTATTTATACTGCATGAGTACGAGTCATGGATCAGGATCTACTGGTGCTAGGTATTGTACAAACACAGAAAAAAACCATAGTCCCTGTCCCAGGAAGCTGAAGTCCAACATCTGCGTTTGATTTTAAAACTAAATAAGTGCAAAACTGAGGCAGAAATTAATAAAAACAAATCTATTGGATATCACTTTTCACTGCTGGCAGCCCAACTGTAAAACTGTTGTGCAGGTACACACCTTGTCAGCAGGGAAACAAGACAGTGACTACAGACTGTCATTGCCATGTTGGGGTCCTACTCCAACATAAAATGTGCGAAGGAAATCAGCAGGAGAAGGGCAATCATTCTTCAGGATTATTGCACAAACAGAAAATATGTTTTAAAGACACACTTTTAATCTTGGTATTTGCTGTTCATAAAGTGCACAGGGGTGCTCTCTGAAGGCAAAAGATGTAATTTCATATGGAATATAAATGCTGTTAGAACCTAAAGCCTCTGCAAAATCAGTATTTCTCTTCCCCATCACCCAGTTTGTAGGTTCGGCGCTGGGAGAGGGACAGCTGCTGATCCTGAAAGCCATGCTCCCAGCAGGCTGTCCCACTGCTGATGCCACACTGCAGTGATGGAATGGCTCAGATCCCTTTACAAAACCTTTCTTATCCTCAGAAAAGGGAAAGCACGAGTAATTGTTTACTCTGACACCAAGTCAGGAAGCACTGTATCACCAACAAACGTAATTAAGCTCCATATGAAGATTATCGAGATATATTTAAAGTTGGTTCAAATTGTAAACTTCACATAGTGCAACTGTGTGATATAGAATCATAGAATTATGGAATCATTTAGGTTGGAGAAGGCCTTTAAGATAATCAAGTCCAACCGTAAACCTAACACTGCCAAGTCCACCGCTAAACCATGTCCCTAAGCGCCACATCTACGTGTCTTCTAAATACCTCCAGGGAAGGTGACTCAACCACTTCCCTGGGCAGCCTGTTCCAACGCCTGACAACCCTCTCAGTAAAGAAATTTTTCCTAATGTTCAATCTAAACCTCCCCTGCCACAACCTGAGGCCATTTCCTCTCATCCTATCTCCACCCACCTGACAGAAGAGACCAGCACCCACCTCACTACAACCCCCCTTCAGGTAGTTGTAGAGAGCGATAAGGTCTCCCCTCAGCCTCCTCTTCTCCAGACTAAACAGCCCCAGTTCCCTCAGCCGCTCCTCATAAGACTTGTGCTCCAGGCCCCTCACCAGCTCTGTTGCCCTTCTCTGGACACACTCCAACACCTCCATGTCTTTCCTGTAGTGAGGGGCCCAAAACTGAACACAGTACTCGAGGTGCGACCTCACCACTGCCGAGTACAGGGGAACAATCACCTCCCTGCTCCTGCTGGCCACACTATTTCTGATACAGGCCAGGATGCCATCGGCCTTCTTGGCCACCTGGGCACACTGCTGGCTTGTATTCAGCCGGCTGTCAACCAGCACCCCCAGGTCTTTCTCTGCCGGGCAGCTTTCCAGCCACTCTTCCCCAAGCCTGTAGCGTTGCATGGGGTTGTTGTGACCCAAGTGCAGGACCCGGCACTTGGCCTTGTTGAATTTCATACAATTGGCCTCAGCCCATTGATCCAGCCTGTCCAGATCCCTCTGTAGAGCCTTCCTACCCTCAAGCAGATCAACACTCCTGCCCAACTTGGGGTCATCTGCAAACTTACTGAGGGTGCACTCGATCCCCTCGTCCCAATCATTGAATCACCCAGAGAGGTCCTGCCTTTTCCAGATTTTGAGGAGGTTACATTCAGTATTTGGCTTATGATATTTTAAATACTGCAGTGACACAGCAGGAAAGTCTAGATGCAGGCCTGGATTTGGAGGTGTGGAACAGGTAGATTTCTGGACACATACATAAGAAAATCCATAGTGCGTTGAATTTTTAATCCTCTGCAGCAGACCTGGCTGCAATAACCATCCACGGATTCACGCTTCTGAAATACTTGGTCAATGTTCAACCAATAGCTACTTCTCAAGAATTGTCATTTACATTTTCACGTATGCAGATACTTCAACCTCTGCCTCAAAATACAGTATGCATAACTAATGCATTTTTTGTGAAGCAAACCTTAATTTGCCTGATCATGAATACTATGTGGAACATATTTTCCTATTTTTACTTACAGAGAAGTCAAGTATAAATTTGCTGTTTGCAGCAAAATCAATTACATCATGTTAACCCCAAAACATCATTTATACAGGCCAAATTGTAATGGCATGGTGGCTGTTAAGATAGCATGTAACAGCCTACAGGGAGCTATACTCTTGTATGTGTGTTCAAGGAGAGTGCTGTAAACTTTACACTGTATGTCTATAACTCATGGCACCGTGAGTCATGAAAATATGTGACGTATAACATTACCATTGCAATGAACTGACCTCAGTTATGATACAAGGATGCAATTGAAACTACAGCTTCTTAGTGGCATGCATACACCCGTCAATGCTGAAACTATTACTTCTGCAGAAGGACTCCAAGGCTCCACCTATAGCAGACACAGAAATGCCTTGAGATCTCCTTCTGTGGATGTCACCTCTGGTGACACAGGGAGCTTAATTAACCCCTGACCTCTTCTACCTTCAGCCCCTTGTTCTTGCCCTCAGCCATCCCCTTGGTTTTTGGGAGGATTTTCTCATCCCCACTCTAACATTCAGTGAGGATCTTGACTTCTGTTTCTGCCCTCTCCTTTCACTGCCACTGCAGGCAATGCTACAAACATATTCTCACGCTGATCCACAGGATCTCTACCTCTCACCTGCCTAACTATTAATTCTTCTTACCACAAAATATACATAAAATAGCGCTACCCATTTAAACAGCCAAAAATTCTCATCTAGGCATGCACTATCCTGAGTACCACAGCTTCTTTTGCTCTGACAATTAAACTTAGCCCCCATCCATTCAGTGTGCTTCCAGAAAAAAATATTTTTCCTCAGTTGTCACTTATGCTGTCCCTATATGTCTACTTCCATTTGTTCAACCTTCCTCACTGCAGACATGATGTACTCATCTTTACTTGGAAGGCCCTTCTGGCCTATCTCTTTGTCCTCTACATCATTCTCCACCTCTGTGTTTTGCAATTGATATTTTCAGACATTTTTCTACTTTCTCCCATGGTTTCCCTAATATTTAGAAGTTGTTTTTCTTGAAAAATACTTGCCATTGTATTGCTTTGTTACATTCCCTCATATCCTTACCAGTATTCTGGCCTTGTCTATCAGCTTCTCATACACTTATATTGCAAGCTCTTGGGCTTTATGATTTCATCATCCAGCAGCTAGTAAAATACCATGCTGGACTCTGACAGTACTGCTGGATACCTTGTTACTCTGCTGCATGAATACAAGTACTGTACAAAACTGCCTCCTGCTGAAGTTGCAGCATGGTGTGACTAACACAAAGTTCAGTGGAAATACAAAATTATGCCAAGTGAAATGTCCTGAGAAAACAAGGCAAAGCAATGTTGGGCAAAAATAGAGCTTTAAATCAGACTACTTCATCTTTATCCCTTGGCTTACTCTCAGTGGACTACAGGTAAAATATGGCTGTCCATCTACCTGTGTCAAAATTCTCAGTAACCCCACTTGGTCACTGCTTTGCCCTTGATATTCCAGCCCTTATATTGTTAACATGAAGAGTTATCCTGCATTATTTCCTATCTTAAAGCTGGCAACAGGCAGCTAACATGACTGACCATGGGGTTTGGACTTTTTTGTCCAGGCTGCCAGCTGGCACACACTGTAAATAGGTAAAAAATGCTGGTTTTAGTTGGTGTCCAGCAAGAAGCTGCTCTGGAAGTTCTGCTGCCCCTCCTAGTGAATCGGGTTCCACGTCTGAGAAAGCAGTCATTTTGTCACCTTTCTCAAATATGTAAAAGATTTTATGTATACTCCTTTGCAAGGTGGAGGGACATTAAGATTGCCTGAAAAAACACACGCACTGCACCCATTCTGTGAATAAATCAAGCACTTCAGTCTCTGGGCTGATCAACCCAGCTTCTTCTAAAGTCATAACATGTCCTATAACAACACATTTAATTTTTCAATTCAGAAGCCGAATAGACATTACTAAATGTTAGAGCTTGCAGA
Organism: Harpia harpyja; assembly: GCF_026419915.1. NCBI lineage: Eukaryota > Metazoa > Chordata > Aves > Accipitriformes > Accipitridae > Harpia > Harpia harpyja. The sequence continues at coordinate 64,346,207 of NC_068941.1, read as the reverse complement.
GATCTTTCAAATAAAGGCAGAGAGTTTTAGCTTCATGACAAATACAAAGTCACAAACTAGGTCAACTGTCGCACCCTTAATTTTTAGTCACGATTCTCTAATTTTATTGGCATATACTACTTACAAATCATCAAATGCAACTTAAAATCTGGATGTGGCGTAATATTACATGTTTGCTCAGAGCAGAAATAAAGCATCCTACAGTAATTTAATTTCTTAAGGAACTAGTGATGTATATATTTTTTTAATGAATAAAGACTAAGATATATAATGTCTGTCACAGTTTTACAATGAATTACAATGGGCCAACAACCCTATGAGTGTTGAGAAAACCCTCAAGATTTTCAAAGTGAATAGACCTTTCTTATAAATGTCCCTTATATATGTTAGAGTCCTAAATATAAGACTCATGGATGTTACTTTCTCTTACGCAGCTATTAAATACGACAACATAGATGTGTTTGGTTACACAGCCTGGTCACTCCTTGATGGCTTTGAATGGCAACATGCTTACAACATCAGGCGTGGATTATTTTATGTAGATTTCAAAAGTGAAAAAAAGGAAAGGATTCCCAAGTCATCTGCACTTTATTATAAACAAATCATACGAGAAAATGGCTTCTTCCCAAGGGAGTCTACCCCAAGCTTGCAAGCTCAGTTCTCCTGTGACTTCTCCTGGGGTATCACTGAGTCTGTTCTCAAGGTAAGCGTAAAATATTGGAAAGACCGCTGGAGGCAGAGCTATCAACAACTTTACTTTGTGAATAAATGACTGTGTATGGCACCCTGCGTTCAGGAATCTCAATGCACACTGCAAACAGAAGTTAAACCTAGCCATAATTGCATAGGTTCAGTTTTATGTACTTTACAGGTTTTTGGGTGAGCTAACCACAGAGTGCTGGGTGCTCCTGCAGCAGCAGACCCTGCTGTAGGAGCCCTTCCATGGCTGGCTGGCCCTCCCTTGCCTTCCCTCTGCTTGCATCTCTGTGTGGCAGATCAGATTAGGGAATTTCAGACCAAGAAGTTGACCCCAACCGATTGTTCCTGGGTTATTTTTCAACCAGGGGAGTTTCCCAATCCAGTTCACAGTGTGACCATAGGGATGCCTGCGACAGTGCAACAGAGAGGGTGGCACAGGGCAGGGACAAGGTGGTTACGCTGGTGGCAGCAGAGCTACCTGCAGGCTCAAGGTCTCGTCTAAAGCTACTGAACAAGGCAGAAACAGATTCCTGGGTTGAGCCTGAGTGCCACTTAAGACAAGTGGGTAACAAGCCATTCTTTAAAAAGACTTATACCACAGGCAAAGATAACCAACATCAGAACATACACCTTTTACCATCTGAGCTCACATTTGAAAACAGAACATACCACCTTTTTTCCAAACTGGTTCCTACAGCACCTATTTCTACTTTAAATGTGGTAGATAAGCTAACCGTATGTATAGCCAGTGTTGGGATACTCTTTTTGTCATTGCGTACATAAAGATAGTCCAATGACTAACATCAGCCTCAAAAAATAAAAAACTCTGTAATTTAACCTATTCACTGACAACCATAGGAAAAAAAGTAAAGCTTCTGTATGTTTTGTTAATATACAGCATGGAAAAGTCCATTTTCTCAAAAAAAAAAATCAGATTTAATCCAAATATTTTAAAGTTCACTATATTGTATTCCAAATCCTACAAGAAGTATTTTAAAAAACTGGAATAGAAAAAAAAAAGTCATGTGCTATACAGAACCTTGTTAACTAGTAGGAGATAGTAAAGATAGAACTAAATGCTACAAGCTGATTATGTCAAATATTTGCATAGGCAGAAGGACTATCAGTAAGACCAGGGAACACTATGCCACAGTTTCACAAGGTTGATCTCAGCAGCGGTGCCAAAATAATCCGTGCCTGCCTCATATACCCCCTGGTGCTTGTTCTTACCACCCTGCTCTCCTGCCAGCTGCGTGAGAACTGCTGTTTGCATGACCACAGAGTGAACTCCATCTGGGAGATGTATCTGTGTGAAAATATATGTCGTATAGGCTGGTGGCAGTGCAAATGCCAGTGTGTAGCTGAATAGAAAGGAGAGTGCAATTTTAAAGTCTTCTGTAGATGAAGGAACAGAACGGGTAAGACTACACAGACAAAGCCCATATAGGTGAGTCGGTTATTCTCTTCCCCTCAGAGCACCTGAGCAGGACCTCCTGACATCCAGCACTAATCCTACAAACACAGGCAGAAATGCAGACTATGAGCAGGCATTCATTTAATTAAACCCCATTGTAACATACCATTTTTATTTTCACAGGCAGAATCCGTGGCTTCCTCACCGCAGTTCTGCGATTCCAGCCTGTACCTCTGGAACATCACAGGAGATGGGCTCCTGCACAAAGTTAAAGGGGTGAAACTAAAAACCCGACCAGCACAGTGCACAGATTTTGTCAGTATTAAAAAGCAACTTGACCTCCTGGAAAAAATGAAAGTCACCCATTACAGATTTGCACTTGACTGGTCACTAATTTTACCCAATGGAGATTTGTCAGTAGTCAACAGGCAAGTTCTTAGGTATTACAGATGCGTGATTAGCGAAGTACTGAAACTCAATGTTCAATCCATGGTCACCTTATATTATCCAACTCACGCCTACCTGGGCCTGCCGGGTCCTTTGCTGCAGACAGGAGGATGGTTGAACCAGTCTACTGCCTATGCTTTTCAAGACTACGCAGCTTTATGTTTTCGGGAACTTGGTGATTTGGTTAAACTTTGGATTACAATAAACGAGCCTAACCGGCTAAGCGATGTCTACAATAGGAGCAGTAATGATACATATCAGGCAGCACACAATTTATTAATAGCACATGCCATGGCCTGGAGAATATACGATGAGCAGTACCGTTCCTTTCAGTATGGCAAAGTGTCCCTGTCCCTGCATTCAGACTGGGCTGAGCCTGCCAACCCCTACTTTGAATCTCATTCAAAAGCTGCCAACAGGTTCCTTCAGTTTGAAATAGGCTGGTTTGCCGATCCCATATTTAAAACTGGGGACTATCCAGCTACTATGAGGGAATACATTGGCTTTAAAAATAGAAAAGGCCTCTCATACTCTTCATTGCCATCTTTCACAAGCGAGGAAAAGCAGCTTGTCAAAGGTGCAGCTGACTTTTACGCGCTGAATCATTTCACCACCAGATTTGTGATTCATGAACCTCAGAATGGGAGCCAGTATGAATTTGATCGTGACATTCAATTTCTGCAGGATATCACCTGCCTGAGCTCCCCTTCTCGTTTGGCAGTGGTGCCTTGGGGAATGCGCAAAGTTCTCAGGTGGATTAAAAAAACCTACGGTGACATCGATATTTACATCACAGCAAATGGAATAGATGACCAGTCCTTAGACAATGATGAACTTCGAAATTATTACTTGGGAAAATACGTACAAGAGGTTTTAAAAGGTGAGTATATGATAGATTTAAGTTCCCCAGAGCCATTTCCGTGGCACAGACCCAGGCATTCCTTAAGCATTCCCAAGCAGCTAAGACTTGCCCTAGACAGAGCAAGCAGCTCTGGTTGAGATGCAGGAATTGGACATCAGCATTCAGTCCCCTGAGGTGCCTGAATCTGCAGTCACACTCAGGGCAGATACAACACAAAGCAATGACATCAAGCCCCTCACGTGAAACGCAGCCACGGCTGTTTCCCATTTAAACCATGTGAGAAGCCATCTGGGTATGCATATACAGCAGAGTAGTTATTCAGAAGTTAGTAGGAGATGGCACTTCAGACCAACAACTCTCAAGAGACAACTCTTAATTCCTACTCTACAAAGAAAGGCCGGAGCCTCCTTACTTGCTTGCTGAACTAGAGTCATTGGACAGGAAAGCACAACCAAGTCCAAGGAGACCTGGAGGGACATACAGAAGAAATACAGCAGGTCATCAGATTTTTAAGGAGCTGCTGTTGAAGGGAGAGTCAAACTCTGGTTCCTGTTCCACTACTTGCTTTCTCCTGGGCACCTACAGAAATCTAGTTCTTCACTTTAGAGAATTAATAACAGTTATGTAGGTAGAGGACAAAAATGTTCAAGGCAATCATCTTCAGCAATAGCTTATTGTATGAGAAATGCTGCAGGGACCTCATTCCTCCCACCCCTCTTCCTGCAACCAAACCTTAAACAGAAAGCAGAGAGCCACAGGATACCAGAAGGGCCTCGGTACCTGAACCATACAGCCAAAACAACACATACAATACATCCCTGCACTCACTATTCCCTATTGGTGAGCACTAGCAAGTGCCCTGAACAGGACATCTAAAAGCTCTTCTGAGGCACCTGTCCCCAAACATAGCCTACGTATCCTGGTTTCTCCTCTCCAGGAGCTAGCTACATAAAAAATGAGACAGGTCTTACTCATGACTAAGCATGGCTTCAGATTACTTTTGGATACTAACAAGAAACAGAGAATTCCCCCTCCAGTGCTTAGCTCTTTCTCAGTTACTATAAGACTAATGAGCATTTGCTGATCTATTTTCCACTCTAATTTCACACTGCAAACAAAAGAACAGTAAGTTACTAAAGGAAATAAGTTATTAAAGGAAAAGGTTGTTTAAAGGACCCTTCATTGTAGTATTCCCATTTTAATTTTCAGATAGCATGGCACTTCATAGTACTCACAGAAAGATCCCCCCAATTTACAATGTTCTTGCTTAAATCTGGGTCACATCCCCGACTATGCTCTCTGCTTACACATGAATTGGAGAGAAGTTTACTCACCAAGGACTGCTATTTATGATTTCATTGAAGTGTCTTCACCCAACACTTGGGTGCAACGGTGTAACATACAGTCATGCACACTGCAGGGCTGAGCAGCTGGGTTTGGAGCAGGGCAGGCATTTTCAGAAAGCTCCTCTCATGGCACAGGTGAGTGGCTGCTCCCCTTGAGTCATCACAGCTGGGTTCAGTAAAGAGCAGCATCTGGCTTTTCCCAGGAAAGAAGCTCCCAGCTCAAACCCTGTTCAAATCCAGCTTTCACAGTGGAGGTCCAGAAAATTCCCAATTTCTAAATTTTTTTTAAAACAATGATGCACTGTTTCTACTTAATTAAGACAGCTAAGTATTATTAGAAGCTGTAAGTAAATATTTTATGATGCAATTACACTTTTTTAATTGATGGATTAATCATTTGAAATCTGAACTCATTACCAGAAAGTTTGCATGTCATATAAGGTTTTATTAACATTTGAATTGTTTTGGGTTTTTTTCCCTTCCCAGCATACTACATTGATAAAGTCAAGATTAAAGGCTACTATGCATTTAAGCTGACTGAAGAAAAATCTAAGCCCAGATTTGGATTCTTCACTTCGGATTCAAAAGGAAAGCCTTCAATAAAATTTTACAATAACCTGATAAGCAACAACGGCTTTCCTGCTGACTATTCAGTCTGCGATCCCTCCAACCAAGAAAAGCAGTGTAGCTTCTGCTTGTTTGTTTCTCAGAAGAAGCCATTAATATTCTTTGCCTGCTGCCTTTTCTCTACCCTCATCTTGCTTTTAACAATTATTGTTTTTCACAAAAGAAAAAGAAGAAAACGTTTTAAGGCAAAAAGCAGCCAGTGCATCTGTGTTTCATTTTAAAAAGGGGGCACAAGCCCACTTTCAGTGAGATCCATCGCTGTTTGCATTCTACAGAGGACGATGCAGATCACACAGCCGTAGAAAAGCACTATGTGAGTCACTCCAGTTATACACACCAAGCATTTAGTTCAAAAATGCGAAGTAATCATATGCACAGGAAGAAGAGCTATGACGACATTTGTTTCTGGTGAAATTACTTTTATCCACCTACTGTGCACAGAAGAAGATAAATTCCTCTAGTTAGAAGAAAAGAATATTTTATGACTCTCCTGTGCCTTGGAATAACCTTTCAAACAGTGTGACTTGAAAAGAGATATTAAGCTGCGAGAACTGATATGCACTTTTCTATGAACCTCTGGACCAAAGCATCTTGTGATGTATATTCATGTTATGAGTGCTGTTGAGCATGAAACTGCAGTTGTTAGGGTTTACAAATAAAAGTGTTACTAAAACCCACAAACTTTCAACTAAGTACACCACCAAGAATGAAATGTCCTGGGCCAGCTTCTGAAGGTACCTCTAAAAGAACAAATCCAAGTTAACTCCATTATCGATGAACATACCTGTATCTCTTACCTATTGGGTGAAGTAGACATCAGATGTTTTTAAGCAAATGTAACTGGACCCACAGAAGACAAGTCAAAATAATATACAATCACTATTTTTCATCTCCAAAATGAGGCAGCTGTAAAAATTTTTACTAGCAGAGAACTTCAAAATAAATAGTAACTATTAATCCACTCTAGAGAGTGATGAATATAATTCTAAATTGCACTTTTTCATAGAAATAAATACACATTATCATCTTAGCTCTGGTCAAATGCCAGTGCAAGCCATGGGTGGGATAAAACCATGAGAGTTTATTGCTATTGCTGCATTAGACAAAAGCTACCAACCCAGGCATAATGGTCTTAAAGGATAAATGAACCTCCGCTCTCATTTAAACTTTTCAGGGACCAAACCCAAAGGTTTCCCTTGGTCTGGTTTTGGTCATCTCAAAATGAGCTCAACAGGTTTTCCCCATGAACTGCACCACCATTTAAAATTCACATCGGCCAGCCTTTTCAGTCATTGCATCAGATCATCACTGCCCAGGCAGGTACCCCACACCTCTGGAGAGGGGTAGAGAAGCTGCTCTAGGAGTGGAATGAGGGGCAGAAAGAGCCATCAGTTAAATTCCTACTGCCTCCCTCCACAACCTTCCTTTCCAGCACCTAGTACCATTTTCAAGACACAGTGAAACCCCCAACCTGTTCCCACTAGAAGCTAGTTACCTCAGTCTTAAGGACCCCAAAACAGATACACACACTTTATCTGTACCCCAGCACCTCTGAAGACGAGGCATATAAACACAGTCTTTTCCAACTGCATCTGAACACACAAGATAGCATCAAACACAAGGTAAATGATAATGTATTATGATAAACTATTAATAATGTAAATGATGAAGTATTATGGCCACTTACATACTGGAAACTTTGTGGAAGTGCCACTCTGAGAATATGAGCAATTGGCAACCCCAAACTCCCAATACTTGACCCAACCTCAAGTCTCAGTTCATAGATCTATGAGACTATTTCTCCATTATATTTCAAGTATTGGTCAACATCACAGAAAGTTCATTAATTCAAAAGATAAGTACCAGTAAAATGATGAGGGACTCTGGCCCATTTTCCACTAGAAAATGTTATACCAGCACAACTGTTCGAGGTGTGTACGTCCTTCTACCACCCAAAGACACTGACTAGTTATCACTCACAGCAACTGTGGAATCACACTGAAGCATACTACAGGGAAACTCCTCTTGAATTCCATGTGCACTGTGGGAGCACAGAGAATTTTGGAAAACTGCCTTTTCTGCACGATTTGAACAGCACACGAACTTATTTTAAAAATGTTAAGCAGGCCATGTACAACTTCCATGGCTGCAAAGTTTAGTACCACTACTTTCCCAGGATCAGAGACAGTAGTACTGCACACCCCTGTTGAACTCAGAATTGTGCAAGCAGGTGATTTGGGCAGTTTTCTGAATTTCTTAGGCATGCAGAGATGCTTTCCTGAACATTAAGCTTTAGCCACTTGTTGCCAACTATGCTTCTGCACTACCCCAGTATTTCCTGTGAACCTTTTTTCAAAACAATGTAACAAGTGACAGTGTGATTTCTATCATAGTACAGAAATAGCACAACATCCCCATTAGATGTTGCTACATGGCAAGACTAGTAACCAAGAAAAAACAGAGCTATCTCCCCAGATGACACAAACTGCTAAAGTCAGCAATAAGCTCTGCCTGAACTCTTGAGGTCAAGCCCTTGGTTTTCTTAATGGAGCAATATAGCTAAGGTATTGTACTTTCAAACTACTTCTTCTATCTCTGTATTTAGTTTAAATGGTCTTACAAATCTGGTTCTACCAATTCCAGTTTTGTTTTTACTCTACTTTACATTCTGTCATCACAAGTCTGAATTCCCCTCCAGAAACTGTACATGGAAATCAGTTTTTGCAGTTTGAGGTTCTGAAATGATGTGAAAGAACAACAGTCTTCTTTCTGTGAGAACAATGCTTTTGTTATTTCTTAATGCTATGATTTAAAACTACCACTTCATGGCTTTACCTGCTGGGTCCATGCTCCACCAGCATGAGGTTTCCAAACCATCAGACTTCCACCTGAATGTTCTGAGTCTGGTGAAGCAACACGTACACAGTGCTAACGTCATCTTGCATTACCCTGTGACAATCTGCTTCTCCAAAAGCTAAGGATCTTGAACAGGTTCATGCAATCACCATTTAGTTCTTAAAAAAAAAAAAACAGAGGCCAAGATATGAAATATGTTTTAATTTATTAAACATCTCATGGTGTTTGGGTTTTGTATCAGACTCTTCAAGCTGGTCCTTGCTGATATAATGTCTCATGGTCTTTTGTTCCAGGATCCAGACAACTGTAAATAAAAAGTTAAGAGCTTTTAGAAAGATTTTAGCACTGCAAATGTGAAATTGAAAGTTTAAAGACATATGACCATTTATCGGATAGTTTTAATGCAAGACAGACATCAATAGCTCAAAGGGTTTGCTTAATTTTATTTAGACAAGATTACTTAAAGATGCCTTCAACCACAACAGCTCACGACCGTTTAACAAGCAGGTAACAGGTTGTTCTGTCTCTCAAGGAACTCAGAACAGCACTAAAAATAATTTTTTCAGTAGCTTGCAAGTTTCTGGTACCTGGCTCGTGATAAAAAGAATTTTAGTTTATGAAACTCACTTTGCCTGCATGCTCCATCTCAAGTTTAGGTTCAGAAGGTACACAACATTTATTTTATTTGCAAGTCAGCCTATCTCAGTCATCCTGCACAAATGTTCTGTACCATGTATGGAACCATACATAGCTGAAATGCATCAAATTCCTTTAGCAGTTAAAATTCTTACATTATCCCCAAATCCTTGTACTCAACTTCAGTAACAAATGTACATACACAGTGTAAATAGTTGTCATTGTTAAACTGACCTTTGTTTACAAGCATCTGCACACAAACCACACAAAGACCTTTATATATAATGTGCTGACCACTTTTTTTAGTGAGGTCAGTGCCCAACCAGGAGGAACATTAGTCTAAGAGCCTTCTCTGTAAAGAGCTGTGAACCAGTCTGTGATGCTAGGTCAGCTGGTTTTAAATTCTCAGCCACCATCATAATGAGCATTCACAGCATACAATACAGCACTTTAGAGTTAGATATTTCTCCATACAGCAGCATAATACCAAGTTGATGAGAGATGGAAAGTTGCTGTCAAAAGACCTAGCAAAATTTAAGTTTTATGACACCTCTTATGATGCCTTTTACAAGCACAACTGCATGCCTGTGGGGAACCTGCTTAACCACAGCCTTGTTAAAGCAGATAAACCTTGTCAAGTCCCCAAATCGAGTAACCATCTCCACATTGAAAATGTACAATCTGCGTTAAGATGATACCAACCTATTAGAGTTCTACTCATCTGCCTGCTGTACTGTTCCTTTCTCAGAGACATAGATACCGTCCAAGAATTTCCTGATATCCTTGTTCTTGACCGTAGTGGCTTGCTGGATCAAGGCAGCTGCAGGCAAAGCAAGACCGTTAGCACAAAGCAAGAGGTCTGAACCAACTTGGAGCCTTTGTTTACTCTCCGATATTTCAACTAACAAATGAAACTGTCATCTGGAGAAAGGAATCACCAACTTGAAATCCTGTTGGTTCTAATGAAAACAGAACACATTTTGCTGAGCCTGCCTTGGCAGCCCAGGGCAGTGCCAGTTTATTATTGCACACTCGTACAACTGAAAAGCTGAAAAGTTCGGTGCCAAGGCAGCCATCAAAAAAAAAAAAAAGGGGCGGGGGTTCTGTGGACTTGTAAAATGTCCCTAAGTTTAGAAAAAGCATAAGGAACTAAGAAAAGCAATTATGGTGACTAGAAGAAAAAAAAATTCTGAGCTGTCATTTACCTCAGGGTTTGACAAAAACGACAGTTTGCTAAGCTCACACCTCCAGATGAAAGTGGCTGTATCATTGTATCTTCCCACACATCTACTTTCACAAACCTGAATTGGAGACCAATTCGATGTCATTCCCTTCTAGGATCAGCTCATCTTTCTGGGCTTGAGATACTGCACAGGAAACACCTACAGAAAGGAAAACACAAAATCTACATCGTTGGTGAAGATGTTAAGCATACTAAAGAAACAGTATTTACATCCTGTCCCAATTTACAGATCTATAAAGTACTATCTAGGCAATAATTAGCTTCCATGACTTTGTTAAAAGAGTCCCCCAAATCCCTTCCAAGACTGTCAGTGCAAGTCACAATCTGGACTGAAAGCAACCAAGTGATATTCCTACTTAAATGTTACAGCATTAATCACCAACACTGCTTACAGCCAGAGATTTTGCCAGCATGACTTCGCCAGCTAGGTGGTGCCATTTTCCACATTCTTATGGTCATTAAAACAAAACTAAGTCATTAAAAGAACTCCTGCCCCCTGACTTGTCACACACCATGTTTATACTGGCAACACTGCGAGGACTCACAAGTATTAAACACTAGGACATCCAAGAGTCTTAACAGGAAACTTTCATTTGCAAGGAGAATAACACAATTAAGTTTTTACAGTTTGATCTATTAGTCAATAGGTGTTAGCTTTTAAGCCAACACTTTACTATCTTTGAAGTAAATGCTGACTTAAATCAAATACAATAATCGAACCCACCCTTAATATCCCACAGTAAATCAAAGTCAAAGCCACCCTAATAACTCTGCACTGTATCTACCACTGGTTTTGGGCAAGTCTGAAGCTTTCATCTAAAGCCACCCCAAAACACCATCAGTCACACTAAATATCCTTACCCATACCTTCAACAGAAGTGGAATTATAAAAAAAAAAAAAAGATATGGAAAGTCTTCCCTACAGTCCTAAGGTAACTGTGTTTATGACATGTTTTGTCTCCTCCTTTCGGAAGTTTAACAAGCTCCACCAGATGCCTACTCTGTTAGACGTTTTGCTAAAACTCCCAAGTACGCAAGACGTAAAACCAACAGGTAAGATGATAATTTTGAAGTTTATCATACATGCTCCTAGACAATCAGGAAATTCAAAATACAACACCACTTCAAAGACCAAAAATATGTGGTGTGAAACTAGTTCATGTACAATGTTTAAAACAGAAACACAGATCTAAAATTAAGCACCTGCAGTTTACCAACTATGAACACTGTCAAGATCTCACAATGATGAAAGTAAACACTGGGCTCCTTGTAACTCGTATTACAATAACCAGCTCTAAACTAGTTATCAGCTATTAGCTAACGCTCATTACCAAAAAGAAACTACAAAAGCATTAATAATAAATCTAAACAGTGGCAAAGGTATCATAAGACTACACAAACTCAGACAGGCAAATGCTGCTTCAACAATCACTCGCCATCTCCTGTTATCAATGGCAGTACCCAAAGAAAATAGTTTAGAAACCCTGGTTAGAAATAGTAAAGTCCATCTCCAGATAGGCTCACCTGGCCTCATACGCACTCTGCGAATGTACTTCTCTCCCAAGAAGTTTCGGATTTCCACAAGCGAGCCATTATCCTGTATAACTACGTTGATTGGGAAGTGAGCGTACACTGATCTCATCTTGTAACGAAATCCCTAGGATAAAAGACATTCTCAGATATTGAAAGCAGAATGCATCCAAAAGGTAAAACAGATGCGTAAAGCTTACTGGACATATCTAAAACCAAAACATATTGAAAATAGTTTCTTAACAAGGGCAAGCCACTGAGCCCAAGGGACATCCAGAGTTTATTGTTCATGCTTTCTTCCACCTGCACAATTTGTTTGACAGCACATGCAAGAAAAAAAAAAAAAAAAAAGAGAGAGAAAGCTACACATTGGATGCTTAGAAAAGCTCTCACTAAAAGAACAGGCTGCCTATTGTTGTCAGTAACAAAAATGACAAGTGATCCTATTTCAAAATAAAACTCACCAATGTAACACCCTTTATCATGTTCTGTACATGGCTGCAAATTGTGCGAACTGTTGCCAGCTCCTTTCTGTTACCCCACCACTTGTCAACACGTAGCTGTGTTAAAAGAAATAAATAGAAATAACATAGCTTTCAGCTACACTTCAAAACTAGAAACGTTTTTGTCACAAATTAACAGTAAGAATTTCAAGTAACTACTTAGAATCCCTCCTAACAAAAGCACAAAGCTATTGTCTTTGAAAGACTACTAAAGGCCCACCTAGAAGTCTTTTTAAGTCCTAACCCTCAGACATATGAAAAATAATTTTTTCTTCGTATCTCATTACTAACAAATCTTCAGAGAAGTTGGGATAGATATTCTGACATCTTAAACTATAAGATGTTTTATCAAATGCTACGCACTGAACAGGTTGTTCCAAAGTCAGTCTCCCGGGTACTATCTATCAACTTTTTAATGAAACACTGTGTGGGGGTACAGTGTGGGGGTTTTAATGAAACAAACACTAGGTGCTTCTGAAAAAGTACCCGAAATCAGCCGCTCTTCCCCCCTTTTTTTTTTGTGGTTTTTAAGACAGTACAAAAATATCATGCATTTATTTAGAATACATCTGCTCTCCTGATGCTAACTTGCCAATTCTGGAAATTAAACGTAGAGATTTAGTTTTATCTAAATAAAACTAGCCAGTTCATAAAACACAGCATACAATGATCACACAATGATCAATCCCGTTCCCAGTAACTACCTGTCTGTAAGTACAAAAGAATATCAATCAATAAATTCACTCCAATGTATCAGAGAACTTCAAGAATTCCAGCTCCTGAGTAGGTCCCAATGTTCCATGAGACCACACTCTTTCAGAAAACACAAAAACAAGCGAAAAATTAAATAACTTATCTGTAGCTAAAAGTTTTGGTTCAATCTCCTACCCTATCAAGAAGTTTTAAAGCTAACTGTAAAGCTACCCTCCCTCTCTGGGCAGAGAAACCACCTCTGCAGCGCTCACCTTCTTATGTTTCTTTCCCAGGAGGGACAGCTCCACATTGATGTGGTTAAAATCCCTTCGCAAGGTTCCTCTGGGGCCCTTTACGATGACTGTCCGGCCCTTCAGTGAAACACTGACTGGAAATCAAAAGGCAGACGCACATTAACCGGCTGCGGGGTCAGCACCACAAAACGCCTTTCAAAGACACACGCAGACGTACCTTGCTCGGGGATGTCAACGGTCTGGTTGCTGAGAATGGTCTTCATCCTACGAAGGACAAACGAGAGAGGCTGCAGACCCTGAAGACAAGGCCCTTCTTCTGCACCCCCTCCGCTCCTCCCCCGCACGAACCCTGGAACGCGCAACTACCGAGCGCCCACCCGATGCCCCCGGCCTTCCCTCTGCCACCTCCGTGCCGCCGCGGCGCCGGGCTCCGCTTCCAGCACCGATACACCCCGCCCCGGGCCCAGAGCAGCAGCGAGACGCGGCGGCCTCAGCGCTCAACTCCACAGCGGGGCCCAGCCCGGGCCTAGAACCGCCGGGGGGAGGGGGGGGGGGCGGGGGGAAGGCGCCATCCCGGCGGCGTCCCTCCCGCAGGGCTGGAGACGGAACGCGGCGGCTAGGCCCGGCGCCGCCCCGGGAGGCTGCCCGCGCGCCGGCGGGGCGCTCGGGGGGCTGCCCGCCAAGGATGGGCCCGGATGCCGCCGGCGGCCCGCGCCTCACCTCGCAGCAAACAGAGCGGAAAGAGGCAGCGTCTGACGTCATCGTGTACTTGTAGCCGATCCGGCCACCCCCCTGGCGTCATCGCGCCGAGGTAGCCGTCGACGAGGCGAGAGTAGCCGAGGCCCGATGCGCTGTGAGCTGAGGGGGGCAGCCAGGCAGGGCGGCCGAGCACTGAGAGGATAGATCGGGCCGGCCGCCCCGCAGGCGCCGCCATGTCGCTGCTGCCGCGGGGCTGCTGCCGCGGGGCCGCCGCCACGGCCGCCCGGCGGCTGCTGCTGGGGGGCGCCCAGGGACGGGTGAGTGGGCGCCGCCTCAGGGCGGTGTGCCGCAAGGTGGGGCGCCGGACGGCGGGCCGCGAAGCGTACCCCGGGGTGGGCGTTGCGTCCGGGCAGATAGGGGGACCTCGGGACGGACCCCCGGTGAGGGGAGGGGAGGGGAGGGGAGGGGACGGGACGGGACGGGGCGGGGCGGGGCGGGGCGCGTCGCGGTGGCAGAAGACGATGCCGTCATCCGAGCTCGTCTCTTGATGGCCGGGGGCCGCCGTGACAGCGGTGGGCGGCGGCGGGCAGAGCCCTGGGTGGCCGCGGCGGTCCGGTGTCGGGACGTGAGGGAAGCGGGGAGCTGCCGCGGCCGTGCCCGTGCCCCCGCAGGCACGCTCAGTAACAGAAAGGGGAGCCACGGACCCCACCGGCTTCCATCCCCGCTTCCGAGAGCCCGACCCTTGCTACCGTATCTCCACCGAAATAACGACCGTCCGTTGCCGGCTCGGCAGCGAGCCCTCGATGCGCTCAACGCCTTGCGTTCCAGCCCCGAAATCTCGAATTAATCCATGCAATGTTACTGATAGGCGAAACCTGTATAACTTGGCTTGGTACGAAGGTATTTTGGGAGAGATCGTGCTTTTTCTCTCACATGGCTTCAGACGAAGAAGAGAATTGTACGTTTAACTCAAAGGCAATTGGGAAAATGCTTAGACAAAGTGTACATTAACCACCAAAAGGACAAGCAGTTGTTTAGCATATCGTGCTAGTACATTACATTTATAATTCAATAAATTACAGCGTTGCTTCTTTTAGGTGTCTGGGAGCCATGTGTGTAACCAGTACAGGACGTCAGGGTCTTCGCCGGAGGAAAAAAAAGAGTTTCTGCAAAACGGACCAGACTTACAAGACTTTGTATCTGGAGAGTTGTCAGACAAGAGCACTTGGGCTGAGTATAAAGGCAATTTAAAGCGTCAGAAAGGAGAAAGGTAACTGTGATTTTAAACAACTGCAGTTGCTTCCACGCACTATCTTGTGTGTTTAGTATTAACTACAAAGCGTATACAATGTATTTTTATTACATTCTGCCGTACTGGCTTGCAAGTTTCATAATTTTTCAAGAAAGAACAAACACTTACATTATTAACTTCAAATGCGTAACAAAACATGAAGACATGGTGGTGTTTTCTCACTTGAGTGCTTATGCCATGGCCTGTATTAAATTACAAATGTGCGTCAGTAGGTGAGTGTACCCTACTTCGGTGTTGAAAAAATATTGTTGATAGAATTAAACAAAAAATGAAGACTCAATTAAAAAATATTTAAAACTCCCATATTTCCAGTTATAAATTTGATCAGACTTTTGTGATAGCTGTGTAACATACGCTGCCATTAATTGTTGCAGTCTCCAGTGTGGCACTATTAAATCCCACTGGTGCACATGTTCCAATGACAACAAACTCCTATTCTTGAATGTTGGGATGATGAAAAACATGGAAGAGAGAAGTCTGTTATGACCATGAATGGTGCTAATATTGGTTGCTGAGTTGCATCAGTTTTCAAGGAACCTTTCCTAGTTGGGATCTGTAACAAATTAAAGTGGATCTATGAAATTAACGGAAGCTTACCCTGTAAATAATTTATTAATTTTTATGTTTGCTTGATGTTATTCAGGCTGCGACTTCCTCCATGGCTGAAAACAAAGATTCCCATGGGAAAGAACTACAATAAACTAAAGAATACCTTGAGAAGTTTAAATCTTCATACGGTAAATCCAGTACCAACTAAGTTTTCCGGTAGAAATAAGGCATTTTTTAGAGATACAAAATTATTTCTCTGTAGAGGACAGGTAGAAATCATGTCTTGCGTGATCTTCAATGCTGAAACCAAGCCCAATTTCACGTTTTTCCTGCTGTGATTTTAAATACTAGGGTTTACTATTTGCATCACCAAAAAGATCAGAAGATGCTATGTGTGACTCTTTTTAATGGAAACACACATAATTTCAGAGTTACATACATGTTTTGCATGAAAAGAAATTCTAGAAATATATGTATTTCATTAAATATACTTTTCAGACGGTAAAAAGTGGTGGGGTATGCATGGAGAGCTTTTTTCCTTTTTTTTTTTTTCCAGAGTAAGAACATGCTTTGATGCATCATAGGCTTTGTGAACTTTTTATCAGTTTTTAAATTTAAAATGTTAATGGCAATCTGTGCTAGTTAAAAAGGCAGTTACGTGGTTGAGGAGTTTTTTGGAGTTGTGAAGTAGAGGAAAAGAATGGTAATGGATGTCAGGAAACAATTCTTCCTACTTATTCTAATGACTTCTTACAGAACAACCTGTAACTTCATTTCCTCATTTATCGCAGAAGGAATTTATGTTTTGTTTGTAGGCTAGTATTGAAACTCATCAATAATACAATAATAATTTTTAATAATAGTACAGAAAAAAGACAGGTACATTACTGTCTTTTACCTTTAGGTATGTGAAGAAGCACGTTGTCCCAACATTGGAGAATGCTGGGGAGGTGGTGAATATGCTACAGCTACAGCTACTATTATGGTAAGCCATTAACCATTTCTTAAGTGTTTTATTAATGTTTGAGGTGTTTGTAGTGTACTGTTGAATCTCTACTGTAGTGGAGTGGGTTTATTACAAGTAATTTGGAGTAAAGCACTGTCCTAGGTTTTTTGCTTAGTATTGGGATTTATCTGACCTAGGTCATGCAGCTTTTTCTCAGCTGAGCAATAGTGATGTGTACAATGTAAAGGTAGGAATGTCTTTCTTATTTCAGCTGATGGGTGACACATGCACTAGAGGTTGCAGATTTTGTTCAGTAAAGACAGCAAAAAATCCACCTCCACTGGATCCCAAGGAGCCTTACAACACAGCAAAGGCTATAGCTGAGTGGGGCTTGGATTATGTTGTATTGACGTCTGTGGACAGAGACGGTTAGTATGTTGTCTCTCATCTCTTCCAGTCTAAGCTCTCATAGGCATTACATGGCATAAACACAGACCTTGATAAACATTTATCACTCGGCGCAATTGTTGAGGATTGCTATTTTAAAGGAGTCGACAGTGCTGAAACTTTGGAAAGTTTCTACATATTCTTAGTATTTCTCTATGTCTGGTAAAACATAACAGAAGTTACACTGTTATTAAACATCAAGAATATTACAATACTAAATATTTTTTAACTCATTTTTTGCAAAATACATACGTATACACCATGTTCTATTACTTGATTAGCAAAAAAACCCACCCCACAAACATTCATGTACAATACCATTACAGAACTTCCTTCCAAAAACTAAACCTGGAATACATTATACTTAACAAAACTGAAAGTTGCCTTTTTCTAAGGTTGTAGTAGCTTCTTTGTGGTGACACCACATAGGTGGGGGAAACCGTTGTAAAGGCTTTTCAGTATGGTGGAAAGTCCAGTGGCTTACAATAAAAGAGAAATAATATATATATTTCAATTTTTGTAGAACTGTTTCTCAGACCAAAACCATAAATAGATGAATTCTGTGCTCAGGCTGACAGTGAACCTAGAGACAGGTAAATTTGGAGTAAACATTTGAAGTCTGCCCTGGATGATCACAGTTAGACTTTGTGCAGAACAAGGCTTGGCAGAATATCTGTTGCAAAACTTTGGCATAAGCAGTTAAGAGAAGTCTGGGGTTTGAATGCTTTATTATTTTGCATTTAAATTTGAATCTGTAGTTTTTTTGTGGCTTTGCTAATAAGTAAATACATTTCTTGAACAGAAAGGTTAACTGAATAATTGAAATGCTTCTAGATATGCCTGACGGTGGAGCAGAACACTTTGCAAAGACAGTCTCTCATCTGAAAGAAAGGTATATCATTAATGTGTCACTATTATTATTAAAACTTTAGAATGTGGTACTGCATATAGGTCAACACTACCTTTAGCTGGATTATTCCAGGCATGCAAATTCAAAAGTCTGCCTTTAGCCTATCTGTCCCCATAGGGTTTTTTCGTGTTTTTCATCTTTCTCATGTAATGGCCCTAAAATATTTTGAATTTGGATGTATTTCCAGTTTAGCCCAGGCTTATTTAAAGCTAAGCACTGTATTATTTCTTTGAACAGGCAGCTGGTTTACCAGGAAATGAGTACATACTTTTGAGGTATGCTCATTCTCAAAGCTTGGGGCTCAGACACAGGGGATTTAGGTAGCAGTGTCACCACATGACAGAAGAAGTCGGGTTTCTCTTTCAGCAGTGATCAGATTGCTTTGCGCATTCCCACCATGGCTGTTTCTAAGTCCGTGATTGTACCTTCCTGCTTTCCCTAGCTGTGCCGCCTTCGCTCTACATCGGCACCCTGTACGCCATTTGATAGCATACTTGTCTACCTGCAGATTTAATTTGTATAACCTCATTTAAGTCCTTATCCAGTGTATCTTGGCACTTGAAAGGTTCCCGCAGTTTTCCCCACCTGCCTTTCTGAGCTGAAATCTGGCTCCTGGACACCAAGATTAGAGTGCAGGGCAATAATGCAGAGTCTTCTCATCCCAGTAGGCAGGATTACAGCTCCTGTGTAGTTTGGAGCTATGATATGAAACTCACGTTAAGTTAACCTGCAACGATGACACCTGAAAAATCACGCATAAGCGGTGATTGTTCAAGAGACAGTTGGAATCGCTTTTAGATTTATTATTTGGCTTTTGTTCTGTTCCAGCTCGCCTCAGTAAAATTGGGAGTTAAACACATGAGGTTTTGTTTGAATCGTAATACGAGCATTTGCAGAAATCTGTTGTTTTAGAAGCGTATCCTGAATTAACTTTGCTTATCGGGGCATTGTTGGTTTAGTGCTGTTCGGTTTTTTTGCTGTATTGAGTTTTTTTAGCCACAGCGACACAAGTCCCATAGGTGTGTTCATTTTGTCTCTCCCTTTCAGGAATTCGAAAATCCTGGTAGAATGCTTGACGCCCGATTTTCGAGGGGACCTTAAAGCTGTGGAGAAAGTCGCATTGTCGGGACTGGATGTGTATGCCCACAACGTGGAGACGGTACCGGAACTGCAGAGGTAAGCGACACCGGTACGTAGAAAGGGAAGAAAGGACAAAGGGACAAGGGGGTTTATGACAGGACGTGGTGTGAAAGGGAGAGCCGGCGCCATGGAGCTGCACTGAAGCTCTCGCTGCCGCTCCCGGCCGGGGCGAGGCGGGCCGGGCCGGGCCGGGCGGCGCAGGGGGAAATGGCGCGGGGGGCGCCGCCGGCCGGGCCCGCTCCCAGCCTGCCTCGCGCGCCGCGCCGCCGCCCTGCCCACCGCCCGCCGGCAGAGGGCGCCCGCGCCGCGCCGCGCCCCGGCCCCCGGGGCGGCCCTGGGGCGGTGTCGCCTGCCGGGGAGGCCCCGCCCCCGCCGTGGGGTGGGGCCGGACGCGGGGGGGGGCCACGGGGGCCGCAGGCGGGGCCGGGGGGGGCTGGGGCGCATCCCGTCGCGTGTGGTGGTGCCTCCTGGGGGGCGTTCGGCCGGTGTCAGAGTAGGCAGCCAACACCGCCAGGTTGCCGTTTTCGCTGTGCAGAAACTAGCAAGACGCGCCTTTCTTGGCATCTCTAACTTCCGTGCACCCTTTCGCGCGTGGTTTTTCCCCTTCTGCTGAAAATACGAAAAGGAAGGTCCGTGATCCCCGAGCCAACTTTGAGCAGTCCGTACGAGTGCTGAAGCACGCTAAAGAGGTCCAGCCCGGCGTCATTTCTAAAACCTCCATTATGTTGGGGCTAGGCGAGACTGACGAACAAGTGTATTCCACAATGAAATGTAAGTTGGTGTTGAAATATGTGCCAGAATTCACATCTGTGAATTTTACTGCGTTGCAAAACAGTTGTAAGCACCTTTGCCTCTACATGCAAATCAGTTTGCTGGTGCAGGAATGTTTTCTAAGCTTTATGGAAAAAAGACCAGTTTGGTTAAAAAGGATTGAACTTCTGAAATACTTGGCTTCATATGGCTTTCAGGTTCAATTTGACAAGTAGATCCAGCTCATGTTGAGTTCAGTGGAAATTATGACTTTCTGTGTGTGACTGCATTAACATTCTTATCTTTGCTATACTTAAATAATGGGCTTGCAACATAGTTGCCTTATTGTGCATTCCTTTTTAGAAATAGCAGACCTAATTGTTTAAAATAATTTATTTCAGCTTACTTAGGTGTAAAAAAAGTTACTCTCCTCAGAGGTGTAGCATGTTCTTACGTTTTCATGTAAATGTATTTTTAAGAGGAGAAAATTTCACAGTGGCAAGTGAATGCAGTCTGCTTGTAGGAAGAAATTGATAAATGCTACGGCATTTCTCCCATATCCTGAAAGAATGTCTACCTGGTACTTTATTTTGTGTACAACCACCCATATATTAGAATGCAGTGATATAGTCTAGTTTTTCTGCAGCTGTCCCACAAACTGGGCCATAAAATTACAGGAAATTCCTGATTTCCCCATTCTTCCTGCCTAGCATATCCTAGCCACAAGAGTATGAAAGTTCAGATTTGGTGCTATTTGTTTTCAGGCCACTTTCATGGATGTATTCGGAGACAAACTGTTACCCACCGCATTCATTCAGTTACTTTAATTTTGTTCTCCTTCCCTCCTGTGGGTACAAGTTAAAGAACAGGTAAATGTGCTGGTATTGAACCAGTTTCTTTACAGAACCGTATCAGTCTAAACAGAGTCCAGGGTAACAGTGAGTGTGATGTTGTAACCAAAACGCAGTCTTTTCTTTCTATTTGACTTGGGGGCAACCAGCCCAAGTAGCCAGAAAATACATGGAGATATTAAGCCGATTCCTTAGCCATCCCTTTGTTTGGAACATCCCACTAGCTGCGGTGAACATAATTCTTCAGGCTAGCTGACTGTCAGGTGTCTGCATTTCCCTCTGTAAACAGACTACCTGAATTCATTTGCTGTATATTGATTCTAGTATATACTCAAATTTCAGCATACAAAGTCGATGAGATTCTGCAGGCATCAAAACGAACATACCTACTTCAGTGTGTAAAACTGGCAAAAGATGTTGGCAATTTCCCTTGGGTTTATAGCTCTTTAGAACTGCCCGCATCTTTTCAGCATGAAGACGCTTGAAACAGTGGAGAAGTGCCAAGTATATGTGCACGCATCCATTTTTTGTCAAATGAAGGCTCTGACCTAAAGCCACAATGAAAAGCTGTGAGACAAAAAAGACAAGAGCATGTCATCTCTGCAGTGAGACACGTGACTGCAGCGAGTACAGCGCAGTGGTATTCTCTCCAGCTTTAAACTAGATAGCTCAGGTCTTGCAGCAGCATGGAGCTCAGAATGAGGTACGAGGCTACTCTCATGGAGGTTGCAAGTTCCCTTTGCTGGAGAGCAGAATGTAACCCCCGTGGGGTGCTGTGGAGTGACCTTTGCTCGGACTTGGAAGGAGGGTGTTTTCTAATTGCTGACAATCCCTTGTGATCCTTCTGCCACTAACAGGGAATTTTGTTCTTACAGTATTGCGGGAAGCAGATGTAGATTGTTTGACCCTAGGACAGTACATGCAACCAACAAAACGTCACCTAAAGGTAAAAATGCCTTTAATTTATAGGCAGTCCTATGGTCTGTACCTTGCACAGTCAAGTTTCCTCTTTCAAATTGATGCTTGATATGCATATTTACCTTAACTGCAGATGTTGGGAAAAATTTCCTTCCTTGTTTAACCTGATCTTCATCTGTTATGGACTCTTCACTAAAAATTACCTCAGCCATTTAATCCCTTCCATCTTCTGCAGACTCCCATTGCTACTTGTTGGTATTAGCTGGGGAGGCAGCTGGAGCTGAGGCATGATTCTGGAAAACAAGAGTCTTACTGTGTATCTAGCTCAAACATAATGGCTCAGGCCAGCTCCCTTTCACTCTCTCATAGGGTCTCCCTTAATGGTGCCACTTCAGCTGAGGAAATGACCATTTTCTCCTTCTGTAATCTGTCCAGAGCTTGAATCTTTGTTCTGTTACTATCTTTCACTGAAATAACTGTTAGTGAAGAGATTTGTAGGACTATTGGGGTTTTTTTAATATAGTAACATGGAGGAAAAAAAAATGTTTGCTCGAAAGGACCATTCAAAAACAGAGTCAAGAAAATGATAAAGCAACAACTAGAAATTAAATTCTAAACTTTTCCGCTAAATCTGAAAAGCAAATAAAATGTATTCTTTTGGTAGAAAGGAGAGAGAAAATTCAGTTTGTGACTTGACTGCTGAAAGTTTTGGAGTGTAAAATTTTGAACTGGCCATATAACTGTGTTTCATGTCACTGCATGCTAGCTATAGCCATTTCCTTTGCATTAATACCTGATCAAAATTAATTCTTTTCACTCAGGTTGAGGAGTACATAACTCCTGAAAAATTTAAGTACTGGGAAAAAGTAGGAAATGATCTTGGATTCCATTACACTGCTAGTGGGCCTTTAGTGCGCTCCTCCTATAAAGCAGGTAAACTACTGAAAAGCATTAGATTCTTCAGCACATAACATTATATAAAGTTCAAATGGTGAAGTAATAAGCAACAAAGCTCACCTTAGCTCAAGGACACCTTGCTTCTTGGACTGTTTTACTGCCAGCTCAAACGAGATTTACAGCAGGTTTCACTGTAAGTTGCTGATAACTTTATGAAATAGGAATTAATTTTTAATTAAATCAATTTACCTTTGCCTGTTGGAAAGCACAAAGAACCAGAGCTATTTCATAAAATTGGGCCTGAGAAAGATCAGGATTTGGGGAGTGAAGGGGTTGTGTGTTGGATTATGGGTTTTGGTTTGGTTTTTTTTTTATGTCCCTGCTGTATGTATGTATGCTGAAAGTGCTGTTGTATAGAATTGAATTACTATAAAGTACTGGTAAGGACAGTTGTATTGTAGAATAGAATACTTGCATTAAGTAAGGATGTGTATTGTTTTGCTTTATTTCACTGAAATACCTACAAATCATTTTGGTGCTTTTTTGCCTTTTAATTAGGTGAATTCTTCTTGAAGAACTTAGTAGAAAAAAGAAAGACAAAAGCCATCTGAAAATGAGAGGGTACCTATTTAAAGCAGCCAGTTTTAAGGATCCTTTTTTCAGCGCATAATTATACTCAGTTCCAGAAATGCAGAAGACCAGATGGTGGATGTATGAATAAACTTACTATCTTTCCAGAACACTTTTCTCTCACCAAAACACTTCACATTATTTTACCTCATTTCTCCTGGCAAGGCTACAACTACATAGTACTTCTAGTGATCAGCAAGATGCCAGGAGATAGAACTGATTTGGAAGAGTGATGGAACTGAGGTGGAAGAAATGTAAGCTAAAAAAAAAAAAAAAAATTGGACAGATTTAAGTAAACAGGTTTGATACTACCATCAGTGTTGCTGCAGTTAATACTTGTGAAGATGCTAACAGATAATAATAAATTTGAAAGGTACTGATATTTTGATGTATCTTATCATTATGTAACACAAGCTTGCAGGGGCTAAGGACCAGATTAGGGCTATCTTGAACTATACCAGAGTAAGTGCTGGTAATATTCCTTCAAGAGATGGCATCTCTTACCTGCAGCTTAAGAAAATGAGCTGTACCACTCTGATGATAGCTAATGCTTTTCAGCTGCTTGCATGTCTCTTAAGTGTGAGCCTTGCTAAACACAAGGTATCAAGTTGAAGAAAACAAGAGCCCTTTGTGACAAGACAATTAACCTTGTGTAGCTACCATATAATTTAAACCATATGGAAAATCAGAGTTGCTGTAACAGCATAAATAGAGCCACCCCTCGCTTGGGTATGTGACTGTAACAAACCCCACTGAGTTGCACAGGTGCTTCTTCGGTATTGGGTATGCAGAAGTGCTGCTATTCCATACTGTGCTTCTACTCCATAGGTATTGTCTTATTAAAGGAGAGTTAAAAACCCAGTCTAAGGGTGTGGTGGTTGTGTTTAATCGGTCTAGTTACCTGCCCCCTTGAGACCTGGTCTGGCTGTTAAATCTGAATGCAAAGAAGTGAATTGTATTGTGGATGAAATGTGAAATGCATTACATATCGTACTAAGCTCAAGCAGGAATGAAAACATGGCTTATGGTATACTAGCAGCTATAAATTCTCTTTACAATCATGATTGATAGTTCAAAATGCACCTCTCCCTAATAATTCTCAGTTGTCTGCTGTGGACATTAGATAACATTTTTGAACTGGCTTCAGCTGTATCTTCATGAGGTTATTTGGGAAACATGCCAGGAACTTGTTATCTAGTCCCATCACGAAGCAGGTAATCCTATGGCTGGCTATAGTACTTTTACTAAACTACTGTAGTCTACATGAACCAGAATGGACCCTCCACCTACCCCCAACTCAGCAGGATAGTAGAAGGAAGACAGCTAATTAGCAAGTTAATATGTAGGAGAAACTTGATATTGTCATGAACAACAAAAATCAGATTATACCACTGAGGGCAGTGATGCACAACTGACACTTCACAAAATGAAGTATGAAGTATAGCAGTATTAAAGCATTATGAAGACAAATAGCCTTAAGCTAGAAAGAACGTACTAATTAAGCAGCGTAATGGAAGTGTAAATTAGGGGAAGAGAAGCCTGAGCCATGAGGAACAGAGGGGAAGAACAGAGAAATGGAAGTCATAATAGCTGTACTTTGTAAAAGCAGAGAGAAAGGCAAGGCTTTTTTTTTTTTTTAATTAAAAAAATATTAATAATGAATTTTAAAATTTAAATGGAAAAAAAAAAAGTCTGACCACTAGTCTTGGAAAGACCAGGCATACTTTGAGCCAAAAATGCCTTGCTTCAGCTGAAGTACATTGAATACCAGAGCAGTGGAAGGTTATCAGCTGTGGTAAGGAAATCCAATACTCCCCAGCAGCAGGCAGGGAGGGGTGCAACATTAACTCCAGGATACCCACACTTTTACCAGCTGCCAGCCTTTATTAGAGGTCCTACTATAAATAATGGTTTTGACTTAGCCTACAGAGCAGATTTAACAGAATATTACTGCAGCTTTTGCCAAGTTACTGCTCTTTCAGCATATCAACACCAGAAATATGGAGAAAGGAATTGAGCCATACAGCTATTATCAAACTGGAACAAGAGGACATTGCACAGTAATTATCCATTACTTCTTTACAGTGGGAGAAATAATGCTTCTGGAAACACAGTCCAATGTTATTTCATGTTAGAATTATCTTATGAATTGCTGCTGGGTGGTTTGGAAGATGATGTCACGCTTTTACACAACTGTCTGCCAGCTGGTACCAAGTTTCAGAAGCTACATAAGCTGTTTTCTAACTGCATGTTTTGCTGTGGTTTCTAAGGAAAGCAGTCAATTTTTGACTTCATAGCTTGGAGGGGTGTTTTGTTTTTAAGGGTTTTTGAGGATAAATCCTAAAGTTCTTCTCCTAGTTAGGAAATCCTGCTTTTACAACCCTCTTCCTTCCCTCTTGCCCATTCACTTTTTCCATATCTATATGTTAAAGCACCAGACTCACAGAACTCCAGGTTATAAATTCAGTCATGAAACCTGTGCTATCTCAATTTTGCTTCTGATGAAGTTTCATGTTTAATGACATTTTCTTTTTGTATGTCAATCACTTCATTCTGTCAGTTTGTTTCACAAAGCAGCCATAAAATATTTTAAGAAACATTAATCTTCCTTGCAATCAGGAAAACATCAAACTGAGTTTTGGGAATATGATTTCAAGTTGACACAGACACTTTAAAAGAATGAATAGCCTTTTTTAGCATCATTACATCAATCTACTACACTGTGTGAAGCATAATTGTTACACAGCTGACTAGAGAACAGCTGCATCTTGCAGTAACTTCAGGTCTGTAGGTTATATCAACAAAGCCAGTGTTCACTTAAGAATAGTTTTTAATTTTTTTCCCCACTTGATCAATAATTAATATTGGTGTCCCCTTCCTTTAAAAATGTCAAATATTTATGCTGCTTTACTACAGCATGTGGCAACTTATTGCAGATGTTCAACTTGAAATAGAAATTCTCAGCTTGGAATAGAAAAAGCAAGTAATGAAAACTGACCCCAGTATTCCTAAATTAATCAGATAACCCGTTATGCTTTCCTGCATGCATTGTTTTACAATTTATTTCAAGCTTTAGCTGTTGAGCAAGATTAGAGCGCTACTATGAATTTTAGATCAACAGAAGAACCTCAAGTGATAGAAGCATAAACATGTTGGCCAGTATAAAATCTATCTGCTCCTATACTAACTAGTCTTGGTCAAAAATGTGTTTGTTCTATTCACTTGCAATATTCTTGGCTATCATATGCCTGGAACTAGACTTGTTTTAGCTGCATAAAGGGTTGAACACACGTACACAGAAGAAACAGTACATCTTGCCTGGCATTTACAATTTGTCTATGCACATCTTGGCTAAGAGTTAATTTATGCAGTCTGTATCATTCTATTCATAGGCTTGTATTAAAGCTGGATTTGCTTCAGCTGTTGTACTCACATTTTTGCAGTGAAAAGCAGTGTTACTGTGGGATTGCATTTTATTAAGAACCCCATAAAAAAGAATTTCAGAGCACAGGAGTCCATTACTCATATTACACAGTTCTCATCAAGAATTACATGCTGTAAGATCCCATAGACAAAGACTCAATAGCGTTAAAGCCCATCTCTTACATGCACTACTCAAGCCTTCAAAGCAGGAATGCAAGTCATTTCCAATTCTGATTTCCCTGGCAACTGTACTCCGAAGATGATGGCTTATGATTCACAGTGCTGCCAAAGCTTCCAAAGCTCTTTCGTTTGGCCTGTGGTAAGGTTCTCTTGCGTATATGCAAGGTAAGTATTGCAGTGTTCTGAAGGCATGCTCCACCAGCTGTTCAGACTGGATTCATCCCATAATCCCAATGTCCCACTCTAAGAATGCAGCCACCAAGAAACTAAATAAGCTGACTCTCCAAGAAAGCAAGGCAAATGCCAGTACCAGTTTTACTCCTTATTGCTCTTCAGAAAGGGTCTGCTGCTCCCCCTTTCCTAAGAAAGGCAAGTTAGAGTGATCGCACTATAACAAACTTGCCCATTCTTTATCGTCTTTATGATTAAGCTCTAAGTCACTGTCCAGGCTTTGACTAAGTCTGCAGGAGAAACAGGGTAGGAATAGGGGTATAGCACCTAGTTCCTCTGTCTCCTTGGGACAGAATGTGAAAAGCCACAGGAAGGCTCAGGAACACTGACCAGCCTTGCACATTCCTAACAGGAGGAATGCTTCACTCAAGAGTTTAATGGTTCACCCATCTACTTCAAACTGATGAGGACAGGTCCCATACAGAGGCACTACTATTACAGCTGTGCGCAAGTTTCTGAAAAGCATGCTGATTTTCTGAGGCCTCTACTCACCCTCCCTGTTAAGATGAGCCCTGAAATGCTGTGCTACCCTGAACATAGTTCAGGACAAGAGATCCTTCAAGCACAACTTGTCAGTACCCTCTTAATCTCCAAGGAGAAATGACCACCCTGCCCTCTCAGGTGCTATGGGGGCAGAGGGAGTCGAGAGGATGCCTACCTGCAAAGACAGGGTGATCTACCAGTTGGATTACAATGCTTACAAATACCACAACTGTATCACAGGGCTGTCCCTGCTCTGTGGGTGTTGTATGGAAGTAGCGCTAGTTTATCAACAAGAGGAGATGGCATGATGAAAGATGACAGTTTGATTTTAAGCCCACATAATTCTCACTCACTTTGAGTGGCTTCTGATGCGCTCCTCACAGAGGAATCTTATGATAGGACAAAAAGCCTGAGGCATATTTGCTGAAAGTGCCGAGTGATCGATGCATAATAAGTCCGACCTGTGTGGAAGCCATTAACGTGCAGAATCTGAAAGCATCTGGTTCAAGGGTACAGCTATTTCAGTCAGATAACGAACACTGCCTTGTTTTGTGTAACAATTTGGGTAGACAAGGTCCTCAAATCTTCAAATAGCTGTCCTAAAGCTTAAATTGTATCTACATTTCTGTGGGTAAATAGTTATGATAATAGCACTCATTACCAAGGTGACACTGACCTTATGCCCTGTTTAACTATTGATCTAGCACACTTGAAGGCACACCTGTTGAACAAATTCAGAAGATATAATGTGACAAGTTACATGATAATTCTCTAACATCCCAACACTGCTATTATTCAACTAAGCCATCTACGGCTTCTAGTCTGAAATCTGTTAATGGTCATCCATCTCTATCCTCCCCTCCATTTCACAACCACATGCAACAAGCCAAACACAAACTCTGTCATCTCAAGGATTTTAATAGCACTGGCCAATTGAGAATAATAAAAACAAGTAGAAATAAAGTAATAATAAAGGTAAAAATATCAAGATAACATAGGAAGTATTCATTCCTGCTAATTAAATGAGGTAGCAAGCTGACTAACTTATGGGGCTGAGTTTTTTTTTTTAATAATTTCTTAACAGCAGAGAATAATTTTTTTCAGATTCTTTAAGAAAGCTGCTTTCAGATGAAGTACATAAGCAGAAAGGAAGGAAAAAGATAACCATCAGGTAGCTTTGAAGCCAATATTTGCTTTCTACTTGGACTGACACCAAATTAAGGTAACTCTGCTTAAATTCCAAGTTCAAACAAGCAGAATGCTCCTCTGCTGAAGATGAGTTATATTGCTGTAACTGAGGAAAAGCTTGCCCCAGGAATCTGATTAGATCAATAATTTATGTGGCTGCACATGGAATGTAGGCAAGACAACCAAAGAATCAAAAGTGAAGATCTGCCAGTGGATCAGTTTATAGCTCCTAGTCCACTGTCATTAATTACATTATAGATGCCTGCAGAACTATCTGGCCTCCCCATAGATGCAGTTTAGACTGCATCAGTGCCAATTGATCCCAACCAAGACCAGGGTATTATTGTTGCAGTCAGCTCTGTTTTAGGGCTCAACCCAAATCCTACCAAATTAACTTAGAACTTATCTTTTGACTTCAATCCCAGTTAGAGCAAGCATTTAACTGGGCAAAGAATTACCCCAAAGGAAAATGAAAAATTTGTGAGACCAGAGTTCCTGATCACTGTCCATAACTGGACTAAAGTAAAAAGATATTCTATTTCTTTTGCTTTCCTATCACTTGAAACATTTAAAGTGCAGTTTAGGAACATTTCTGGAAGCAGAAATCTGCAGTTTGAAGGTAACTTTTCCACTTAAAAGATGATTCGTTATTAAAAACAGGTCTGTACCATCTTCAGTAACCAAAAAAATTGCTATAAAAATAGAGATTTGAAAATAGACTGAATTCACATGTACCAGGTACCATTTCTAATGTAAAATTGGTTTAGTTTATGAAAAATATCTTTCCTTAAAAAAAGCATAGGCTTACAGTTATTATCACTAAGAAGGTCCAGAGTTCCTTCAGTACCTATTAAACACTATACTCTAGGCTTTTTGACAGGTGGGTCCTGCAGGCTGAACTTGGGAATTTCACATGAAGAAGCAAAAGGAATTCTTTTGGCTGACACCTTCTTCCCAATTGTTTCAATCTGAAAGAGAAAACACATTTAACAAGTGAGTGTGGCAAGCTAACATAATCATGGCAACTTACGAGGAATCTACAAATTAAATCCAGGACCATGACTACATTTCATGAACACTAGAACAATACAAGCCACAAAGCATGGTGTGCCCAGGGATAGTTTCTGGGATTGGAGTCGCAAAGAGTTTTTTAAAAAAAAAAAAAACAAACCAGCCTTTCACAGGTGTCTGCTTTGCTTATTTAAAACTGCACCTTGCTAATTTGAACATTCATGTGCTTCCATAGGACTGTCAGTACAATACCATTAAATGTTTCTGGGTATCCATAAAATGTGGGTTTGGCTTCCTTTGTCTAAAAATTTATACCCACTAAATTAGAAGAAGCTTTTTCCCCTCCTTAATGCAGTGGATTGTTTTTGAAACAATGCAGCTCTGAAAGGCTAAAGGCAGCCAACTCTATATAAGAGAAAGCATGCAACAAAGCCAACATACACAAGTGCCAGGTACTGCAAAATTCAAAGAGTGAGACGGGTTCCCCTAATTTCTAGGTAAGACTAATGTAAATCACTAAGGACAGAGCTTGTAGAAGACAAAGCATCAACTAGCAAAACAGTTCAGACACCCAGTGAATAAGAGCTGTAGCTTTCCTCTTGAGTAAGTAGCACAGGTCAGATGCAAAGCACCAAAAGACAAAATACTTCAACTATTTTAAATTTAACAGAAATTCAATGAATATGTTCCAGACAGACATTTGAGTTAACTCTTTTCAGAGTTGTTTAAACAGTCATGTGAGTGGTATGTACCATATTTGCCCATAACAGCTTCAGTTGACTGGTTAAATCAATTTATACATGCCTGTTCACAAGCAGGCTGTGTATAGTTTAAGCAGGGGAAAAAGTATCAAGAGAGAAAGCCTATAGCCATTATGCAAGTAATCACAGTACTCAGGAGTACACAGAATGAAACAACTGAAACATGCATCTGATCTGGCTTGTAGATTTTGTTCTGATTGTGTCTTGCTGAGATGCTTCTATCAGATTATTCAGGGATTTGGTGATTTTAGTATTAGTCAAACTGTCTATGCTAGAAGTGCTTCAAGCCCTTCAGTCAAGGCTTACCCTGCCTCCCCCACTTGAGACCTGAGCAGTTATTTTTCTCAAATCGGAAATTACTTTACCTAGAATTAGAGCTTCACATTCATATTTCCTGAATTAAGCTTCCACTGTGGAAACAGGTTATAATTGAAATGGTAGGTGTGTTTAAAGTTCTTTAAAATCCAGTTTGAGAAAAAATATAACTGCCCAAATTCATAGATTTGGATTGTATGTAATGGAATTGCTAATGGCATCAAGCTGTCTATGCAATAACTTTTAACAAGGGCAGTGAAAAAGACTGGGGACCTAAAAAATTAAATTGTGGGGTTGTCCATTTAAGACAAAATCCTTTTTATTATTTTATACAGAGAATATAGGTAAATTGTTGAATGCTTTCTGGATGAATGTTTTCTGGATGAAAAATCTGGATAATAAACCTGGATGACAAACTGGATTCTGGATGGCAAACTCACAAAGTGGTTAAAAATTCAACTAGCATTTCACAGAAAAGTCACCCAAGAGCTATGAAACACAAAGGTACAATCTCTGATTTGGAAAGTCTTTAAGCCACAGACTTCAGAAGAGACGTTTCTAGGAGAAATATCACACTGGTTATAATTTGATATATAATTTGCTATTAGCTTAGCAAAATGCTTAGCTAAGAAGTTAAGCATTTGCTTCTGGGTCCTCTCTTTGGTGTAAACAGACACCACTGTTTTGATCTTCTGGCTGATATTAATCAATCACAAAGGACTAATCAATCATCTCCTCCAGCCTCCCATGTAACACTTTAGCATTTCACTGACTTATCTTCAGATACATCTTTGTGTACAATGCTTTCATCTCCAACGTCAGCCAGCCTTGTGCAGACCTCGGAGAAAAGTCCAAAACTTCTCCTAGTAGTCTGTCCAAGTGGAGGATCTCACTGGCTGATAAACATTTGTTACCTGCATTACACCTTGTCTGGCTTTAAGTCTCATTCTCATGCCTTAGGTAAACCTGTCTTTTGTGAAGAACAAAAAAGGGGTGTTTACAGCTTACATTTACTTCTGAAGGAGGCGTGTTTTGCTATCCCATTACTGTCAATTTTAAAGGCTGCTTTTTTTGTTCAGTGGTGTTAAAATAAAGTTTCCAGGTAGGGGCTGTGGCACAGGTTAAAACATACACCAAATGCTAAGCTCAGCCCTTCTGCTGGGTGGTAGCAGCAAAAACTGCAGCACTTGAAACTGTGAAGGGGCTAGTTTTGGAGTCAAATATCCTGCTGATTACCTAGAATGAAATTAGGAGCGAGATTTAGCAGTTTTTTACATCTATCTCATAACTCTCCATGATTTCCCAGTCCAAAGGTTTACAGTTGGACTTGATGATCTTAAAGGTCTTTTTCGACCTAAATGATTCTACGATTCTAAGGCATGCTTATACTCCTGAAAGTTGATGGCATAGTCTGATGTAGCTTGGGTTTTAACAGAGCATCAGTCTATGAAAATAGTAAGGCAATAATGGAGGAAGACAGCACTAGCAGAGAGACTTAAGTACAGACAGGTTTAGATTTAAATCCTCATGTGAAGAGGTTTTTTCCCTTGCTACTCAGTCATTGCAGATGGAGAGAGAGCAAGAGGGAAAAAAGCGGAAGGAAAGAAGCATTAAAAGCAGCATCACCCAGCTAATTACCTGGAAGCCAATGACTTGTAGCTCATTGTGAAGATCATCTAGAACTCTCCTACCATCAAAGATAAATGCAGGCTTCAACATCTTCTTATGAATACGTTCATAATCCAACTCCTGTAAAGGGCAATTAAACCAGACAGAATAAATAAGTAGCATAACACTCCCTCTTTTTTTCTTTAGTTTAAATTGAAGATAACATTTACCTTAAACATGTCCCATTCAGTGCAAATTACAAGGGCATGAGCTCCATCACACGCTTCATAAGGATCTTTACTGATAGTGACCAACCGAGACACTGTAACAGAATTAAAATAAAAGTCTTATTCTGCATGCATCTTTAGCATCAATCTGGCGCACTCCTGCCAAATGAGTCTCCTTCCTTCCCCTACACAAACAAGGAGTTTCAAGTCACTCACCTAGAGATATTTTGTATCAAGACATTTGTCACTTTGATTTCACTTATTTAAATGAAAGCAGCTTGTACCTGGCATCTGAACAGAGTCACTTAAATGTTTGAAGTTAAGCATTCAAATTTGATTTAAACTATCAAGAGCATCTCTAGAATTAGAAGTTACTATAGAGTGTTCAAATGCCAGCTCTCACAAAGGTCATTGTCTGTACAATAGCAGCACAACACAGATCCTGTTTAACACTCAGTTCACACTAAAGAAAATACACATGGCTCACTAGGGGCTGCCTTCATCCTCTGACTGCCTCAGCAGCTGCCTAGAGGCAACCCTCCCCTCCCCCTCTAATTCAAGGGCATGTCAAATAATGTACACCCTTCACTCTTCTTCATCACAGCTCATTTTCCTCCATTCTTTTTACCTCTAGAAGCCTGATCTAGCCTTCTCCCCCTCTCCAATAAGAAAAGCAAACAAAAATCCCAAATACACCCTGCTTCTCCCCAAGATTTTTCTAGTCATAGATGATTACTTTAAAGTCTTCTTGAATTTAAGGGAACAAATGAATTTGGAAGGATACGAGGGAAGGCAGAATGCTCTACAGTGAATTCCAAAATTATTTCTTTATTTCTACTTTAGATATGCAAGCAAGAATTAAGGCAAGATAGGACTCAGGACACAAAGGAGCTGACAAAGCAACACTAGTCTCTCCTACTTCTGGACATTCTTCTTTCTCTTCCTTTCAATTATGCAGAGAGAAAATTCTTTGCGTGTATTCAAATGAGTATTTATCAAAAGAAAAACATACAATAGCACAGAATTAGCATTTATCTATAAAAGCTATGGAGAAAAGGGGAACAGTTACAGTAATCCTCTGAGCTATGACAATCTTCTAATAAGTGTAACCAACAGCACATCATTGCCAAGGTGAAAATGTGAAAATGAATTTATAGTATTTAAACAGACTTTATGTATTTTGAGAATAGGGTGTGGAGGGAAGGGGGGAAATAAGCTTTCCGTGAGTATTCTTACCTTGGTTATCTTCTGAGACACCTGGATGTGAGAGATCCAAGATGATTTGTTCCTTAGGTACTTTAGGATCATAGATATGGAGCTTTGCTCCTTCATCCATTAAATACTTGCTAATGTAGATACTGGATGACTCTCTAAGGGAGTGAATCAATCAGTTAAAGAACCAGGTGGCCTGTTCTAAGTAATGAAAGTCTTCATGTGTCATGATATGCAATGCCAGAGCTTTTATACCAGTTTTACGTTAAACATCCTAGTGGTAATCCATGCCAGCAGCAAACTTGAAATCTTGAGGGACACCAAGGAGAGTAATACGAAAAACAAATTTACATCTCTCTCGCTGAATCATGCAAGAGAGATACTAAGACCCAGGACTCCTATTGACCATAATTAACAAGGCACCAAGCTTCTAAGCATTCCCCACAAACGGCAGTTGGAGAGTTTTATCAAGTGTGAGCTTTACAGGAAAACAGAATTAACCACCTATGGGAAACAGAGCTGAAACTTTGGCTTCATGTAGCAATTTAGAACCAATTGTTAAAATGTTGCATTCTTTTCTGTGGAGAATGGAAGGACTCTGTCAAAATCTATCTTTGCTTATGCAAGTTAGTAACGACTAGAGTTATCTGCTCCAGCTTCTGAGTGATTCAGGTATGTTGTAGAAGTCAAGAATCAATTGTCTCAGCCATTTAAGAAAGACTAATCCTTGTTACAAACCAATTCAGTTACAAGAGGGTAAGGGTCCCATATCTGATCTATTTTTATTAATGCAGTTCAGTTGGGGCGGGGCGGGGGTTAGCTGCATAGCTGGTGACAAGTGTAGGGAATCCACATTAGTGAACTGAATTCACTTTCTTACCTTGTGTCCCCAGTATCCTTTTTGAATGCAAACCCTAAAATAGCAATCTTCTTATCAGTAACAGTATTGAACAAGCTGTCAATAATGCGGGAAGCAAATCGTCTTCTCTGATAATCATTCATGTCTATTACCTGAAATCACATAAAGCATGATGGTACAGAAGGGAGCCATTTTAAACTATAAACAGATTCTTTTAGCAGTCAAGCCAAGCTACCCACACAGAAGTTTAATAGAGTCTTAAAAGAGAAAGCTAAGTATTTTTACTCAGTATCATAAGTAACCCAAAGATTAAATTCAGTTAATTTATCAAATCCTCTTTTAATCAGTGACTGTAGATGCATATACACACATACTATCATGTATTATCTAGCTCAAAGGCTAGGATTTTTTCAGATTGCTTTTTTAAAAATCTACAACTTACTGTATTCTAGGCAGAAGAATGGAAAGTAGTTTCAGTGTTAAGAGTATCTGATGTCACATGGTCATCCCATTGCCAGACCAACACTTCCTTACGTGCCATGTATAAACAACTGTGAGAACATTTTTAGCCTTTTTAATCCACACTAACCATTTTCAATACACAAAACTAATGTGCTTAAAGCAGATTAAGTGCCTCACTTTTGTTATTACATGAAAGTGGGTTCACTCACTCTGTTCCTGTACTTTTCTCCAGCCTGCTTCATACTTTGATCTCCAACCCTTAACACACAGAGGGCACTGGATCACTAATAGAATAGGAAGGGTAGGTTCCCCCACCTAGTCAGTGTTCAACATGAACTGGAAAGAGTGCCATATAGAAATACTGCAAAGAATTGCTCTTAAAACAGAGCAAGAGAGCATAAAAGCATTAAAAGCCCTTTAAACTAGTTTGTTTACATTAACAATGCAACCTTTTAGGCTTTTGTTAAATTAAAAAAACCCCACCTCCACACAGAGCAAACTAAGTGTTTCTATGCCTTTGGGTTGCCAAGATACCAAGTAGGTTGCATTTTGAGAAGGACCCTTGTGATCATAAAGGACAGAGCCAAACCATTTTCTCTTTCAAGACAGTATTTATTTTTCCCTATTCATCAGATCATCAGTGAGGTAACATGGTTTGCTCCTGCAGCTCCAGGGGTTGTCTGTTGTCTGCTTACACCTTATAGTGAGTAAAAGCAGTAGTTCTGAAGCAAATGTCAGAACCTATGGCTCTTTCTCTTTCCTACTGTGCCAATGCATCCAAGTCCTACACTGAACCAAACCTCTCCTGGATGCTTACACAAGGTTCATGCAGTATGTTAAGTCTCTCTTCACTGATGGGACTGCAAGCCTCTCCACCATGGACTAGACCTATCCTAATGAAGTACATTTTTAAGGAAGATGTCAGTCTGAATCTCTTCAGAGGCA
Organism: Harpia harpyja; assembly: GCF_026419915.1. Classification (NCBI taxonomy): domain Eukaryota; kingdom Metazoa; phylum Chordata; class Aves; order Accipitriformes; family Accipitridae; genus Harpia; species Harpia harpyja. The sequence continues at coordinate 64,310,143 of NC_068941.1, read as the reverse complement.
GGCAGCATAAAACCCATGTCTTCCTTGTCCCAAGCAATTAATGTAAGAGTTATAGTTGCAAGCAAGTAACTATGCCACTGACTAACCCCTGGCTGGAGGTTAAGCTATCTGAATGGGATGTAGAAAGCCACTGGACATCACAGATAATGTAAGAAGCTGACAAGAGTCACAGATAGCACTGTGAGAGATGGCTGAGTTTTACAAGCAGTTATGGGGGAATTATGAGTGAGATCCAGCCAAGCTTCAGACAACTGGAAGGGAGTATTAGGGACTTTTTGGGGAATAGAAACTTGCGAAGCCAACAGACCTTCAGTAATGCTATCAACAGTGCCACATGGCCATGATGACCTAGGTAACGGTAGAAGAAATACTGGACTTCGGTATGGATGTGGCACAACTGACCAATGATGAAAAAGTAATTGTGGGCAGTTTGTTTGACAGCAGTCTGGGATGGAGAAAAGTGAGGGGGGAAAACGGCTAGCCAAAAGGAAGATTAAAAAAAAAAAAAAAAAAAAAGGAAAGCTGCTAATAAGGTAGGCAAATCATGTGCTTGGTATTCTGGGGGCACCTTCTAGGCAGCCTTGTACTTGGTCACCACAGCCTAAGCTGTTCTTCTGGTCATACCACATATGTCGAAGCTGCTTCCTCAGTCAGGACTGGGAAGAGGGGTGAGGTGTTTTCACTGGTTAATAGGGAAATGCTTGCTAGTACAGACTGAGCACCCTGGTATTGCTGCATTGGTGCTAGGCCTGAGAGCATCCACATCTTCCCAACCATTCCTAACATTAACCAGGGAACAGCAGCAACCACGTTTATTTAAAAGAACAGCAAGTTCTGCTGAGTTCTGAAAGAAGAGGAACTGTATAAGTAGACCCTGAGGAAAAGATCATAAGCTCTGAATTCAAAGTGGACAGAGATAACCAAGTGCAAGAGGAAGACAGGAGTCCAGACATGCTTGTACTTCACATTTTCTACCACTACTTCTAGACAACTTCCCAATCCATTTGATCCAGACAACTTAATTCACCCCAAAAAAGCCTAAGCACCTATGAGTATCAAATGCCAGTGTTAGGCTGAGGGCTCTAAAATGTAAAGATAATCAACATTAAGGTATCTGTTCCTTAAAGCTGAAACACAGATTATATGTGGACAATGCTCAAAAGCTCAACACCTGAAAGCTGAATACTGAAGAAATGCCACCCCCTCAAAAAAATTAGTGAAGAACTTGTACCTGTTGCCAGTAGCGGGCTACTTCAGGTAAGTTCAGTGCCTCACAGAGGTACACTAAATTCAAGACATCCTTCTGAAAACAGCTACCTCCAAACCCTGAAAGAGAAAATGGTTATTTTACAGGTGACTGAGGTACTATTCTAACCCCATCTCTGGAATCAAGTAGTTTTTGGCAATCATTGACATAGTCAGCATTGTAATTTTTCCCAGTATTTCACTGCTAGCAAATGAAAACCTTAAGAATGTCTCAAACTCCAACTCCTGGACCTACTTACTTTGTCAATTACAGAAGCCTTAAAATCTGCTTCAGGTCCCACTGAAGTCAATGGAAGTTTTAATCCAGTCTCAGGGAAACATATGGTAAGATAGCCCCTAGTTTTTTATTATTACAAGTGGGTGGACAAGCTCCTGGGTTTGCTCTCCCCCCACCTAGAGATTCAGATTAATATTTCTCAGAACAAGTATGTTAAGATCAGATTCTTTCCTCCCCCACCTCCAAATGGTTATCTACTCATTGCCAAGAACCAAAAGATCACCAGAGCTGACTAAAGGAGAACTGAGACAATTAACAGAAGGATCCTTGACCCCTAGAACTTTGCTCAGCAGAGTCCCAGAAGCAACACATTGTAGAAGGAATTATAATAACCTAATAGAAATGTTGGTAATGTATTTACTATCTACTTTTTATTCTTGTATAGACTCTAGGAAAGGTTATATTTAATAAGATTATTTTAAAGTCACACTCTCTCTTTCTATCATGAAGACTGTAGCCATACAGATAGACTTTAGCCGCCTTCTGTAAGTTTGAAAGTTTGTTGTACTGATCACCACTTTATCACATCTTACTCTCTAGTAAATCTAAACAACTGAATTCATCCTACAAATTAGAAGTTGCCATCACACATTCTGACCTAGAGGCATCCCTTTCCTCAGGCCACTGGCAGCAACTCCCAAAGAAAATTGCAGCAGTTACAATTGGGAAGACATCTTGGAGAGCACTATCATGAGTGGTGCTCCAGAAAAATAAAGTTGCAGCTTTTCTTTCCAGTGTCCCAGGCAGGATAAACCATGCACTCTGAAATCCTGGGTTTTAGATTGCCAGTGTCTACAGCAACCTCAGTCCTAGACATTTTACCAGAAAAACTGATCTATGCTAGTACTGTACAGCAATATTTTCACACACTCATGCTGTAGAAGATTTTGGAGCATCAGATCACTTACTTCAAAACACTACTAGTAGACGTATTGCACTGTTAAACAGAAGCCCACAAGAAAAAAAAAAAAAGAAGGAGGGGTGGTGGTGGAGGTGGAATTTTTCATTTACCAACACTGGCTTTGAGAAACTTATTTCCAATTCTTTGGTCTGTTCCAATAGCTCTTGCTACTTCTTCAACATCTGCTCCTGTAGCTTCACACAGAGCACTGATTGAGTTAATGCTGCTGATTCTTTGGGCAAGGAAAGCATTAGCTGCCTGTAAATAAAAAACATAGTAAAGAGAACTTGATTTTTCCAGAAACCAAGACAGCCACAGACCGAAGGGAGTTACTACTGGAAGGATTACTTTAGTATCTATGTAACTCTGTTGAGATACAAAATGGTAACATAACTAGTTTAATACATAAATGCCAGTTAATAGGATCTAAGGAAAATAATTTAATGCTTAACTTGCAGAGTTTTAACTGTTTTATGATGGTAACCAGTTTTTGCAGCACTGGAGGTTTTGGCTTAGTAACAAGTAACACAGCAATAAAAGTGAGAAAAGGATTTCATGGAAAGTTAGTATCATCTATTAGCTCAGCTGAGATAATTGGAAAAAAGATGAAGATACTTTGATACACATACTGGGTCCTCCCAACCTCATGTCTTTCCTAGCTGCATCACTCAGCATCAGTGACCTTGTGCTTCTGAGCTTTGTCTCAGTTACACCCTTTGCTCATTGCAGACAACAGCAGTGAGTAACACTAACCAGTTTAGAAAGTTCTGATGACCAAGTATTGGTTGTGAGGATTTTTTCTTTGGGCACCCAGTGCTCATAAACAGCACAAAGAGCACGGACAGCTTTCTGCCCCTCTGGAGAATCATCTCCACCAATAAGCACTCTGTCTGGGTTCTTCAGGTCCTTGATGGCTGTTCCTTCTGCAAGGAACTCTGGGTTAGACAGCACCTACAGGCACAGGAATAAAGAACAACAGATAAAAGCCAAAAGCAACCACCAGCCTTTAAATACACAACTCAAAGATTACACTTGCCTGCAAATCCAAGTTAGGCTTAGTATTAGCATCAAATATTCGACGAATGCTCTCTGCAGCACGTACTGGTACTGTGCTTTTCTCAGTGACAATTTTATAGCCATTTGAATTTTGTACAATTCGTCTAGCGCAAGCTTCAATGTATTTCAGATCAGCTGCTCGGCCTTTTCCCATCCCATAGGTCTTTGTTGGAGTGTTAACCTAGTTACAAATACATGGAGGGGGAAAGAAATGTTACAGGTCTCGTAACACAAGAGGTACTGACAAGGTGAAATTGTCAAGAATGACAGATATTTTCATTCCCAGAGTCCAACTTGCTTCTACCCCAGAATTATTCTAGTTACCATATCAGATGAACAGCTATTAGCTTTCTCAATTACCCATTTTGTCTTCTAAAGAAAGCTCATCGACCTCTATTCAAACAGAATTTAAACAAGAGCAATTCATAGCAGCTCTGCAGGCTTCAGTGAAACTTGGCTTTTAGTCTGGAAACACCAGTAATTTCTTCATGATTACAGCCAGTCACCTTTTTTTTCTCCTGTCCCACATTAGGGGTGTGAAAATTCATGTAAGAATCTTGCAGTTAGTGAGGCAGTTACAGTTTAAACCCACTTTGCAGTGAAACCTAAGTGTAGAGCTGCTGAAAACTGCTATACTGCAGTACACAGAAAAGGCAACGTGAGGGAAAACACATCATTTAGATTAAGACAGAGGGTCCTTTTCATTACAAACTGAAAGAAGAAATGGCAACAACACATAAAACACAACAGCATGTTTTAAGCCAAGGACAGGTGGCAATATATGGGCTGTATTAGTGGCAGTCATCCAGCCAAGTAGCATTCATTTTAGACTTAACGGAGAAAAATACTATCAGAAAAGAGACCTCTGTACTGAGGTTCCCTAACAAAGAGGAGCTCTCAAGAAAAGAGGACTTAAGTAACAAAAAACTCAACTGTGGCCTACCAAGATGAATAGCAATCAGTTCTTTCAGATTCTGCATTAGGAACAACCTTCTAGATTACAAAAGTTCACACAGTTTATGTTTGATTGGATCCTCTTCCTAGTGGTGTCAACAGCTTAGACATATTAAAGCTAGAAAATATTAAAACCAGCCCCTCTTCCATTAATACACTGTTTCTTAAAAGCTTCTAGAAGTCATCTTTGTAACCCAATAATCAGTATATGACTTTGGATCCCTATCTAAGAACCATATCAGTATTATTAAAGTCCCATAGATCTCAGTTGTACACTGCAGTGACAGATCTGCACTATATGCTGCTCTAAGACCCCACACATCTAACCAAGCTAAACATCAACATCGTTTTGACTTAGAGCCTGTTCATTTGTCAAATGTTCTACTGGCTATAAGAAACAGATAAAAATAAAATAAAAAGGTTACTTAGCATTTTTCCCACCGTACACAGAAAGACAAGGAGAAAACTGACACAGTGACATGACATTGCTAACCGAATCTATATGACAAAACACAAGCCTCTTCCTAACATAAGAGCAACATAATTATTTGATAAGGGGAAAAAAAAAAAAAAAAAAAAAAAGACAAACACATACAACCACCTTCTCCCCCTAAACTTACAGAAATAAATACAAGATCAGCTTCTCTAATGGCATCATCAATACTGGTGGAAAAGAAGAGATTTCTTCCTCGACAGGATTCTACCACTTCTTTTAACCCTGGCTGAAAAAAGCAGGAAAAAGTTAAGGTTAATGCAGTTAGAAGAACAGTAAACCACATGCCCAAACAAATAGCATATCATTTCAGATACAGAAAGATTTTTTTTTTTCCCCTCAGTGTGGCATGTTTTCAGTCTGCCAGATGTAAAGTAAAGCTTCTGTAGATTTTCATAATGAAAAAAATAAAGCCCTTTCTTATTCAAAACACACAAAATGCTGTCTCAAAAGTTTCAGCCACACTGAATTGTTATTTGCACAACCAGATTTTAGACTCCAGTTATTCCCATGCTCAATTCTATTACCATGAGCAAAAATTAAAGAAATACTGATAGAGTGATGTTAAGTAGATTCAAGAAGTAAAGTCTTACAATATTCCCTAAGCTGCAAACAAAAGAGGTGGTCCAAACTCTCCTTTTCCTTTCAGCTACACGTTCCATGATCTCCCCAACATCAGATCTAAAACTGATTCAGCACACACACAAAAAAAAACCCACCCACAAAGAAGTCTTCCACCAAATTAGCAAGCCCAGATCCAGTGAAAGAAAGGCAGAGGAGACACACAGGAGATAAAGATCACTCCTTTTGGCAACCACCCATCTTTGGACCAGATTAAACTTACCATGACACCACACCTGCAGCGTGGAAGAATCACAGGCACAATTTGACAAGACTCTTTCCAGAGACACATACTGTGCCATATCACTTTCCCTTCCCGTAGCACTCAGACAAGAGGAGCAGGAGGCCAGGTGTACATGAGCAATCCCCCACATTAGAATGGTCTACGAAATGATTTAACTAAGATATAGTTGTCATAGATAAAAGAAGCCTTTATTTTTTGTTTGAAAAATAAAGTCACACACTGTAACCTGGCAATCAAGTCTCCAACTTGAGACACCTATCATGACATGAGATATTTGAGTAAGTGCCAGAAAGGCAAAGGTTCACTGGAGGGAGAGAGAAGAAAACAAAGCAGAAGCTTTCTTATGCAAGACATTTTTGCTGTCTCACTTTATACCAAATACCTACTTAAAAGGAAAACAAAGGTCCGCACAGGCAGAATAATATGTATTACAACCCATCAAATGTTCCAACTATGGTCTTACTGGGATGTAAATAGAAAGGCAGCCCACTAGACAATTTCTGACACTGGAAAGAAAAATCCCCAAACAAAATACAGAAAACCTCACTGTGCAATGACTCAATTTTATAACTGTCTGAACTAATTCTTGGCAGCTTTTGTACATTCTCTGTAAGCAAAGGACACCATTCCAGGAAACAGATGTTATGAATTTGCATTTTTTTTTTTTTTTAAAAACATGCCAAGACTAGCTCTACTTTAACTCATTCAGTCTGTTTATAGGAAACAAAGTACTTGCTTTCACAATCTTTATTCGTGTCTCACCTGCTAATCTGAGCATTATACACATTTTCCTCTGAATAAGTACGACAAAGGAGGCCTATTCATCTTCACTTAAAGAGTCACAGTATAGGTTTGGTTTTAAGAGGGAAAAAACCCAACTGCATTAGTGTTACAGCACAGGCAGGATTCAGAAGACTCCTTATAGCAAAAGAGTAACTGTTAGTACCAGGCAACATGCCTTGTCTTCGGGAGACCAGTGAAGATAAGTTTTCACTCTCATTAAAGAAAAGAGCTCAAACCTATAAAAAGTATATCTCATGAAAGGATGAAGGAAAGAGCCCTATTCTTTAAGGGTGAAAAAGAATGAAAAATAACAAGTGCTAAGAGAAGCAAAACAGAAAAATGCTTTCTATATCTTAAATTAAAGTCATTCTGTAATGAAGGAGTGACAGTGGGATACATTTAAAAATAATTTTTATCTGGCCTAGTCTTCCCAGGCCAGATTGGAGGTTTATGGTACAAGTGAATCAGGAACATGACTGTCCCCATCTTACAACATGGTTAAGATGGGCAGCACAGATGGCATTTCGGCAGTATTCAGAATGGGAATAAAGCTTACCACTCAGTATTACACAGTCATATTGTGCTACAACGCAGGAGATAATATCTATAACTGAGTAAGAGGACTATGTTATGATTAAATCGGGTCCCAAAAGAGTCAGAATGATTTAGCACAATTCACTATATATACAGTTACATTTTTCCCTACTAGGCCCTTCATATATGACCCTGAAATACCTGCCCGCACCATACATATTAAGTTATTTCAAAAATCTGGTTTAATGAGTAGTTGATACAAGCAGCTGTTCCAGAATACTCTTTTTGAAGGACATCACTGTACTATACTTATCAAGCTTCAGAAGTGGGCCATGTGGAAATGCCATGTGGTAGGAGGGAAGCAAATGCAACACTGGCGGGAAGAAGAGACAACGGGGAGACAAGTTTACCTCATAGATTGGGAGCATATCGGAGTTCCAGGCATTGATTCGGGCCTCATTGACATCCACAACAGTAACTTTGATACTGGGACACATCTGTGCAATAACACTACAGGTTGGCCCACCAACATAACCAGCACCAATGCAGCAAATCTTCTTAATTTCAAACATGATTGCTCTAGGAAGAGGAGAGGGGGAAAGGAGAATCAGGAGCTAAAAATGAAAACGCTGGCCAGCAACTCAAGGAAATAAAAGAGAAATAACGATCTGAGACTCTGTTATGCTGCCACAGAGGGAAACATTTTCTTACAGCTGATCTCTTGAAGCGAACTGCCGTTACCGTCTCCCAACCGGGAAGGCTGTGGAGCCTGCCCCGCTCCCGGAGCGCCCGCTCACACAGACCGTTGAGGAAGCGTTTTCTGTGGTCGCTTCGGAGCCTGCCGGCGTAAATACCACCCCCTTAGGCCGAGGAACTGCTGATGCCACCACAGTCCCAGGCATGAGCAGCGACTGCAGCCGCAGGCAGCGCACAGCGGGAGGGACCGGCGCAGCCCCACGGCGGGCAGAGCCGCGCCAGGCCCCGCTCGGCCGGGACCCCCCGCGCCGGCCCCGGCCCCCGCCCTGTCCCCGGAGCCCCTCGGCCGGGAAAGGCGCCGGCGGCGCGGAGGCCGCGGCTCCCGCCTTCCCCCCGGTGGAGGGAGCGGGCCGGGAGCCGACACCGCTGCTCCCCGGGCGGCTGGGGCCGCGGCCAACCCCCGCGGGCTCCATCCCCGGTTCCCGCCGGCCGCGGCGGAGAGCGGCTCCCCAGCCGCAACCCGGCCCCGCGCTCTGGGGGGGGGGGGGGGGGGGGGGCGGCAGCTGACGGTAAAGGACGCCGCCACCGCCCCGTGGAGCCCCTGGGGAAGGCAGCGGGGGGACCCGCGGCCGGCACCGAAGCCGCAGCCCAGAAGACTTACTGCGGGCGGGCGTGGTCCTGCCCCGCCGCCGCGGATCGAGCCGGAGAGCTGCGACGAGGATGCTCAGCGAGCTCAGGGTGACGCTCCGCTACGAGCGGAGCAGCGGCGGCGGCTATTTAAAGGGCCGCCGCGGGGCCGAGGCGGCTGTTTCATCCCGCGGACGCCGAGCGAGGCCGGCCCCGCCTCCTTCCCTTCCACACGGGGGGCGGAGGCCGGCGGCCGGCGCGGAGCCCGCCCCGCCGCCTCCCCGCCCCGCCGCGCTGCCGGCGAATGGAGGCCGGACACCTCAGGCGGCGCCGCCGCCGGCCCTGCCACCGCACGGGCGGCTGAGGGACCGCAGGGCCCCCGGGCCCGGCTGGGGTCTCCGCGGCCTGGCCTCGGGCCGGGGCCTGGGCGGGCCCCGCCGCAGCGGCTTCCTTCAGCCCTGAGGGAGGGAGGGAGAGTGGCGCCTCTCGGGGCGCTCGGCGCACTCGGGCGGGACTGTGCCTCCGGCGGCCTTTTCCCCATGCGTCGGTCTTGGGGGGGGGGGGGGGTTACACTTCGTTCCCTTTGCCTTTTTTTGTTGTTGTTGTTTTGTTTTGTTTTCGTCATGGCGGCCGGCCCGGTGGCTGGTCTCGCTACCGCTTTGTGGGAGAGGGGTCGAGGCTGCGGCCTGGCTCCCCCGAGAGCCACTGGAAGGGTCCCCCAGACTGTCTTGTCTCTGGTGAGGGGGCTGGCGCAGCGGGGAGCGAGTGCTCCTGCGGGCCCCGCCGCGCACACCGCCCCTGCCCCCAGGCACCTCCGGCTTGTCCTGTCAGGCCTGGGCTCCCAGGGGAGGACGGCTGCCACCCGTGGGGTAAGGGAGTTCGGCAGGGTGCCTCACTCAACTGTTCCCCTCTTCCGCCTCAGTGTTTTCAGAAGAAATGGGTTTCGGTGGTCGAATATGCCTGTGAATAATTTTTGGTCCTTCAGCTGCGCTTACTGTGAAACAATACTCCAATGTTAGCGCTCTCTCCTGTAGTGTAGCGCCATCCTAACAGAATTGAATAGAAACGTGGATAAGTAACAGTGAAATACAGTGTTTAAAGTCCAGATTGCGAACATTGCCGGAGGAAGGAAATACGAGCTGTCACCCTTGCCCTCATGAGCTGGGCACTGCCCAGGGATCTCCTGACTAGTTGTGTTAAAGTTCTCAGATACTACTCCTGCCTTTTGTATAAACGTGATATGTTATTAGTATACTTCATCTGACTTTGGGAGCAGAAATATTGTGAGAAATCTGCTGTCTTTTCTGGTGCATTGAAGTTCACTTATACTGCATCTCCTAGAAGCTGGGGGGTTTTTGCTGCATCTGCAATACTGCAGTATTTATGCTTTTAACAGATTACAATTTCTATGTTAAATGTTGCCAAATTAGATGGATAATGTGTGTATGTCCTTGTTAACAATGTGAGTAAAGTATTGCCTTGTTCTTATATAGCATTATTCGTCCATAGATATTAAAGTATATAAAAAAAGGAATTGGAATCATTGTTTCTGTTTTATATTTTACTCTGTTACTATTTTACTCTGGAGGATCTGATCTTTCCCTAGAAGACTCTGTGCCTATTTAAGTGAGTACGGACTGTAACTCACTGGTCCTTTAGAAATGATACTGTAATATCTGTGTATTTCTACTGAAAGAGCCTACTGAGGTTTGCAATCTCAGTGCAGGATCCTAGCGGAGTCAGTGTGGTTAGCCAAAGAACTGCCTGGCAAAGGCGCAGGGTTCACCGTGTTTATTCTGAAGTAAAAACAAGTGATGCCTTGTCTCATTGCCAGTTTGCACAGATGTCTCAATTTTGAACACATCTTTTTTTTCCAGGGAAGCCTAGGCAAAGCAAATAGAAGCTTGGTGAGCTCTCGTTACCGAGTCAGTCTGACCTATACCATCATCTTCAAACCCCCTGTCTGTCTCCTTAGGTCTCAGAATAGCCCCAAATGCATACATTTGTACTACAGAGAACTTCATCTTGTCCCTCTGTATGCACCTGTTGCTATCTTGGCAAGGCCAAATCCACTTCAGATCCTTTACGTGGTCCCCCAAGGGCGTTGGTATGGTAAGTGTGCTTAGTGTGTGCCTGGCAAACAAGGAGTGGATTTTCTAAAACCAGCGGTGGTCGCTGTGTGCAAAGCCACATTTGTGAGGAGGAGTTCCCTTTGCTTATTGTTGTATGTATGGGTAGTTAGTATTTTATTAGAGTCAGCTAGTACCTCCTAGTTGCTGTGTTTGCTAAGAATGAGGGCAGGAGCTTCAGAGCCTTCCTTGGCTGGGGATGTTCAGGCATACGTATCTCAGGAAAGTGCTGCGACCAGTGGGTTATAAAGAAACATGGGGATCTAATTCTCCATCTGCAACTATGCTAGTTTGCCAAGGAGCTTGAAAGGGAATGTTTTTTGGGTCTGGTAATCATGGCCCTTTCCTGGGAGGAGAAAGGTCTGGGTTGTAGTCTATGATCTGAGAGCTGTTTCCAATGTCTGAACCACCCTTGGAGTGGGCAGTGGACCCCAGACTCTTTTCTCTTAGTAAAGGGCCTTCATGGATAGACTACACTGTCACACCCCCTGCCTGGGATGTGGATCTTGAATTTTGTCTTTCAGAACAGCACAACTTTCTCAGAAAGGGTGATGAGGGCTGCTTTTTTTTCCCCCTATAGCCTACACTCTAGTGGTGAGAGCACTGCTGGCAGGGGAAAAATGCAGGGCTCAGTCACTGCAATGAAAAGGGAGTTTGGGTCTCCCCTCTCATTAGAGAGTAAATTCTGAATTACTAGGTAGGGTTTTCTTTGTTTTTCCGTTCAGGCAGATCCATTGTTTACCAGTATGTAGAGTTTTTTTATAACACTGCACAGAGGCAATAAAGCTTATGTAAGGCTTCAGGGCATACCATTAAACCTCCTGAAGCACGCTGCTTGGGAAACACAGCCCTGGGCTGCTACAAAGCAGATGCAGCCTGTCCACTGCTGGCCACATTTTTAAATAAAAGTGTGAGTTCCGCTCCATTTTTCTGACAGCTCAATGTAGGCTGTGAATCCTTTTGCAGTGCAGGGTCAGTAACTTAAATAACACAAGGAATGGGATTTCAGGTGTATGTTTTTCTTTGCCATTGTCAGTTAACTAGATCAGACGGATCCCTCTTGCAGTGTATTGGCTAGCCTGGACCTCACTCCAAGACAGCCTTTCCTTCCCACTGTTGGGGGAGTTTGTGTATCTATCTAACTTGGGGGTATAAATCCCTTTCTGGGAGGCAATGCCTGAAAATCAGGTGAGTAAAATGAAGTTTTGCAATGCTCATTTCTTGTGTGAATGGAAAATTGATAATCCTTCCTTCAAATTAGCAAAACATAATGTATAAAAATTGAAGCTTGACACATTCAGATTCAAGACATTTTTTTTTTTCTAATGGTGAAGAAAATAAGCACTGAAACAACTCAGAGATGGTCCACCTCTGGAAAATTTTTCTAAAAGATATTTTCTAGTGGAAAAAAAAATTAATGCAAATCCTATGGATGTCAAAAGAGATGTTCATAGTAGTCCAGTTTGGCTTTATAATTTATGAACTTAATATGTATATTATGCAAAATTTTAACTAAAATACCCCCCTTAACTGGTTGCTGAAAGGTATCTTAGCAGGGCATCCATTCAGTTAAACAACAGCATCAATGAAGGATTGCTGCTCTCCAAACTACGCTTCATGCATTGCAGACTGGGTCAGGAGTCTCCCTATAGGGTTCACCTCATTGTTCATTATTTTTTCAGGTTAAGTTCCTATGTGTGTTATTTTGGAATGAAAATTGAGAGCGCTGCTGGTAGGACTGATCAGTCCCTGTTCCATTCATCCAGGATTTTACATTTTAAAGACTGTCATTTGCATAATAATTTAACTGTAAGTAAGCTATACTTCCGAGAGCACTGCTCACTTACACATTCTGGTGAGAGATTATCTTTCCAGGCCCTGATATTGAACAGCCTGAGCTGTAATTCATGGAACCTTCCATGTCCAAGGAAGGTGATTATCAGAATTCAGATGCACCTGCTTGAGGAGAACAGGCACTTTTAGAGTTATTTGTAAATTTTAGGCTACAGATACACATAGGACAGAGTTTATAACCTAGTCAATAACCTAGTCTTAGGGGATGGACTCCAAAAGGTATATAAAATCAAAAGATAGTCAAGTTTTGACAATACATTTCCTTAGGTACCTAAAGGTACATCTTCTGCCTCAGTCTAATCCAGCCTGAGCAGTTCAGTTGCCTGCCTCATATCTAAACTGATCTGATCCTGAAAATGAGCAATCCCTTTGCGATATGCTCTCATAGACCTGACCTTTAATGTGTGCTCAGGCAAAGACTAACACCAGCAGGATTTAGCAGCATGCAGTCCAAAGATTTAAGACTGCTTCATTCAAAAAGCCTGGCCAAGGAAAGTGGTAATATCTTTTAATATAATGGCTCAATGGCTAGAGCAGGTACCAGTATGAGATTGGATCCTATGTTCTCCTCTCTGTGTGGAAAATAGGGGAGTGGGCTTGAGGCCACATCTCTGCCTTTCCAGAAACCACTGAGCAAAGGGTGATCTGAATGCCAAAGGTAGGTGGAGGGGGCACTCTTCACCTTTTGTGTACAAGCTGTTCCATTATGTAAGGGAGAAATCATGATTTACGAAGGATTTGGGGGATGAGTGGAAGAGGAAGGAAGAAACGAAAGAGCAAGTGAGCGCATGACTGCGTAATCTCCTGGCTGGCACCCTGAAGTTGGAGATGAGAGGGAAAGCCAGCAAGGAATCCTGGATATGAAAGAAGTTTTGTATCATCTCTAGAGAGTGTTTAATGTCAGACTAATCCCCCACCAGATTTAGCTGATCATTAACTACAGGCAGCTGTGTTTATGTAATCAGTTTGTGACACTGACATCTGACAGATTCAACAACAACCATTGCCTGTCAAGCCTTTCTTTAACTTTTGACACAGCACAACCAGGAGGCAACCCCACATGTAATGGGGAAATCTGAGTTACTTGGCAACAGTCCCAGGCTGAGGCACAAAAGTGCCCAGAAGACTTGCCCGCAGACCAGTTGGATCAGTATTTGAATCCATGCCTTGTATTTTACAGTGCTAAGAGGAAGGAAGGAGACGCAGCTAAAGAGATTACACAGGGATGCGTGAGACTGGGCATGCGTGTTCCTCTGGAAAAGGCTCCAACAGCTGCATAAAGCAAGCCATACGCCAGTTTTGGACACAGGCAGCCAAGTGCCCGAGCTCCTATGTGTGCTCAGAGCCAACAATAAGTTAACTGCGCAGAGCCAACATTAAGAGTTGTTACGAGAGACGTTTTCCGCCCGGCACGTCCCGGTTTACGCCCTCTCCTCACCTCCACCTCTCCAGTTCACCAGAACTTTGACTTTGCTGTTTGCTCTGATAGTTTGACCAAACAGCTTATGATTAATCTAATACAATATTTTTGTCAGTGACAACCAGCACCCCAAACTGAAATTATTGGTAAAATTTATTCTAAAATGCAGTGAGTTTCTGGTCAGGGTCAATGTGCCTGTTTGTATAGGGCCCAGAACATCTGGACAATAATTTCAGCTGGACTCATGGACAATATTGCAATATAAATAAAAACCAAAAGCCATGCAAGATTAAAACAACGTTTAAAAATCAGACGAAGGCCACCCAGAAAACTCTGACGAGAATGTCCTCTGAAGCCTTATTCTTTTAGTTCCTGCATGACAATGTTTTGTTTTCCAGTATATGACCTTCCTCTAATTAGATTATTTAAATCTTTCAGTATACAGAAATTATTCACACTTCCTCCCAGGCATGATTACATTTGACAGCCTTATCTATTGTTTAGTAAATACCTCCTTTTTTTTCTTCTCTTCTGATGTTCTTCTGGAAACCATGCACTTTACACCAGACATCAAAGCTGTTCCTTCGGAAGCAGTACTGTGGGCAGCAGCATTGCTTTTCTGAACGTGGAGCATACTAGATCTCCCAACAGCAGAGCCATTTCAGGCATAACAGCCATTTCAATAAAACAATAAAGAGCTTTAAATGCTAAAACTAATGCAATGGAAGTAAAAACAGCCAGATAAGGCACTGCTTTTCATTGCAGCCCCATTGGAGAGAAATTGTCTTGTAGCATGACTTCTTTGAAGGGTTTTACTCAGCTGAGTTGCCCCATTGCCTTTACGTGAACAGTTGTTCACATAAAATAAGGTGAAGATTTGATCCAGTGTTACAGTATAGCTAAAAGCAAATTTGGCTTAATCTCTTCCCCCGACATACTGAAGCCCAACAGAAGCATACAGCCAGAGAGGGTGTCAGAGACAAGATGTACTTGTGATTCAAGTTGCAAGCTAATATTTGATGAAGTGGGAAAATGATTATTTGGATTTTCTATTTCATCTATATGAAACTGAGGATGGAAACAAGGCTGCATGAAATCACTAGGAGAGCTGAAGGAACAGGATTTTTACTCACCATCACCACAACAACAAAGCAGATTTCGATGTGTTATATGCAGTGCTTGGTGTATTGTCCAGCCCTGTGGGGCCTTCTGTGGATCATTTTCTTGCTAATCATATTCAGTTTATCATTTATCATTTCATCTACAAGTTCTGCTCTAAACTGAGCTGCTACACCTTTTCTAAGATTTACTTTTTATATCAAAGCAATGGCTGTGACCTTCAGAATGTTGTACAATGGTGGGGTTTTTTGTTGGTCTGCTTAGGAAACATATTTTCTTGGCTCTAATATCTTCCTTTACATTTTAAGGGTATTTTTTGCACCAGAAGAAATTAATAAACTTCAAGAGTTTTAAAACAGGTACAAGTCTGAAAACTACATAGTCACAGAAATTATTCGTCTGTTTCATCATTTATAGCTTGGAGGACATAATAACAAAACCCATAAATGCGAAAGACTTTTTTTTTTAAAGCTTGCTACTTGTGATCTTTGGTTAGAAATTACTGCTGTATTTTCAATTAACATTGTATAAAATATTTTATAATATCACTTTCCATATGAGCAAGAAGAGTGAAACCGTTAAAAAGCTGGATATATATGGTAAATTAATATTTATTGTCATGTATTGAAATACATTTGTTTCAGACACCCTCTTTGACCAATGCTCTTGTCTGCAGAGGTTAAAAAGGTAATGTGGAAGCCAGATTCTTCTAGTTATTATATTTAACTACAAAGTGCCTGCTATGGCAGTTCGCAGTATTTTTGATACAAGATCAAGTAACATGGGTTCGGTTATTCTTCTTGTATGAAAAGAGACAAATCTTCAGCTGACGTCGATGAGTGTAACTCCCTGGAAGCCAGTAAGAGTTGTGCTGTTTTACAAGCGAGGATGTGGTCCACCGTGGGACAGTCCACCTCTTCCCCCACCCCAAGGCCCATGTCTTTGCAGTGAATTGCACTGTAGGCTGTTGGCTGGTACCGAACAAGTAAGGGTAGAAGGAGAAAAGAATGCAAGTTGTCCATTTTTGCAAGGAACACACTTAATGTTCATGGAATATTTTGCTGCAATGATTTGATGTATTTCTCCCAAACATCCTGGATAGGATATGAAGTTTTTCTATTTCTCTGCTTTGGGGCAGAGTAATCTTCTCCACTTACCTGGAGGTCTTGAACAGCTAGGCCTCATGCAGATCCATTCAACACAGTTAATTTAAATTTGTGGTGATTTCCTTTCTGCATCACTTTATAATGGGCATGTGCAAACGTTTTAACAAGTGTACTTATAAGTAAAGTTCAGCTTTAGTTTTAGGGGTTATTTATAACCCTATGTTCAAGTAAAATGGTAAATCTTGATGAGCAGACATTAATGATCTCTGATTAAGATCCTACAGTTTCTAAATTGATTCAAATGCCTAAAGCATTTGTTATTAAATTATTATTATTATTATTATTATTATTATTATTATTATTATTGCTACTACTACTACTACTAGTATGATTATTACTAAAAAAAAATTTCAGATTTTGTTTCTGATTCTCTGGTATTTATTACCACTATCTCTGGATAGCTGTATATTATTTTAAACCCTAATGCTCCCCTGGCGTTCTCCTTTTTTTCCTTGGATTAACACAGGAATCCCTAACGTGGGATCTGAGCTGCTGCTGAGGCAGCGCTCAGCATTTCATGCTCTACTGCTGGAGGAAGAAGAGTGCTGCACTCTACGGGAACAGTGAGGAAGCAGCAGGTCTCTACTACTTCTACATGCTGCCTCGGATCCACTGGAGCATCTTCCTCAGAGCAGCTCTGGGTCCAACACTGCCAAGAACTGGACTAGAAAATAGACTGCAAATCCCCAAAGTAGTAGGATTTGATCTAAAATGAAGTAACATAATTGGCACATTTGGCCTCTGTCATTACTTTTCTTAGTGTATTATTTCTAACTTCCTAGGTTGCATAACTACTTTGAAGAGCAAAAGGCAGAGACGTTCCACATTGGTCATCAAAGTATCTTAAACCTTGGAAACTGCTTATAATTTGTTCTGACTTGCTTGAGATACATACGGAAGGCAAGTGACCATTAGATAAGTTAGAATTTACATTTTAAGTTACACAGATAACACGCTGTTTTTACCAATACTTATTTTTAGATTATTTCAAATTACCTTAGAAATTGATAGGTTGGTGCAGTCCTACATCTTATACAAAGACTAAGAGACAAAGACAAAAGGTTACTAACGATTGCTATTTATTTTGTTAAGTCAATAAAAAGTGCATAGTACAAGCCCTTTATCCCAATCCAAGTACTCAGTAAAAGATTACTAGGAAACCGCAAATGGCACAGATGATTTTTTGTTTGGCATGATTCAGACATTTTAAACCACCGATTTACATTAGGTACATCACATCATCACTCTTCCTTTTTCAATCATGAACATTACAAGGCTAAGTGATCTGCAGACAATACATGAATACATATGATTTCTCATTTCAGAGTATAATAATTGTGTTAAGCAGACTCTAAAAATACTATTGTTTTAACAAAGTTCTAAGCTAAGGTATAATTGTAAACTTCCCTCTGTATTTCCCAAGTGGCTACAACTTGCATCTTTTACTAACCGAGCTTAAAACCCTCATTACAGAATTAATCATATCCTGAAGCTTCACATACCACTAATCTCTTCCACACTTCTCAAAATTTACCATAAACATCTGTAACCATGATACAATTATTTCATCGCAAACTACATCACTAAAGGCCAGATTTCTGCCACCCTTACTAAAGCTGCTACTAGTACATTATCTCAGAGTAGTCCCACAAACTTCAGTGCAACTACTTGATGAGTAAGGCACTATTTAACATGAATAAGAGTGGCAAAATACAGTCCTACAATTAGTTACTTTTATTTTAATTGAGTGGTGATCTGAAGGTTATTATCTTGGAGAGAGTATCTAAATTTAAAAGGCATATATTTTGACGTGGGATAGTGGCCTGGCTCTTTAGTAAAACATTTTACAATAAAATATTTCCAATGTTTTTTCTTTTACATAGAAAATTTAAAATAGCAATTTACATGAGGAAAGCAGACATGTATAAAATCACTGGGACAATTACTTAGAGGAATTTCAAGCAAAGACATTTCATCTAAATGTAAAACACAACATTACTCTGAACAAAAAGTTCATTTGCCAAGACTGCTAGAGCTGGGTGCACATGGTGAGTTTTATAAATACATACACAGACATTTAAGTAAAGCGAGACTGATCCTCACAAGTGAGGAGCATCTGCTGTAAATCTCACCAACTTCCAATAGGATGAGGAGTGGCACTCTGTCTGAAATGAAGCCTGTTTTAGTTGGCTTTTTAATCAATTGGAAGCCTGTTTTATGCATCCGATAGTGAAGAATTCTGGCCAAAATTCCTCAGAGAAAAGGTCACTGTAGGAGATTATATGTATCTCCTTGTTGGTTCAACAAAATGATGCTGTATTACTCGTTCTGTTCAAAACAGTATCCCAAACATAAATGTACACAGAAGGCAAAAAGCAAGCACAATCAGATTGCTTGTCCCAGTGACATCTTTACACAGTGTTTGTGGCCTGTACACCATTAGACGTAATAGGACAAATTCTCTCAGCTTCTCTGCTGCAGCTCCATTGCTTTACATGGCACTGCACTGATGTCACTGAGAGCACCTTGCCCAATCTTCTTCTTTTTTAAAAAATTTTTTTATTTTTTACACATGCTCCTGTGCTTGGGAGCACACTATTCCACAGAAATTCAAAGGGCAGTTACATCAAATTACAGAAGCCTTTCTTCAGGTCTACGCTGTACCTTTACAAGGAGGCTTAGCTGGCCCGCCATTTACCCTGAGGAGGAAAACCCTGTGTCTGTCAGCCATGGGATCTGATGTGAGATTTTTGTTAGAGCCTGTTAACACAAACCTTTATGCATCTTAACAGTTAGTCCCTTCAGCTCCATAACCAAAGTCCTCATGAAATAAAGGTTTGTAGAGTAAGGCTTTGAACTCCCATATGTCTGTTCTACTGACCTTTATGGAAAGAAGCTTCATGTTGGTAAGATAAAAATGTTCTTTACATTATTCTCATCAATTTTTCAAATTGATCAAGAAAAATATACAGTGTTGCTTTTCTGTACATCTTTAAAATGTTCTTAAATTAATGTACATAAAAAAGTCACTCCCATTTGCTACAATGGGAGATGTGCACAGGTATGTGCACAGCCACACATACGCACACATAAACACACCACACATACAGACAAATATTAGAGGGAAAAGACATGCCATATGTAGTCACCTGCAAGTTTGTTATTCTACAATTACAACCAGTAGATAAGGATGAAAATGTTAAGAATTGCTGATAACATACAGGTGAAAAAACCTGAATATCCAGTATATGGTGTATACCAAAAGTTGGTAACCTCGGTAACCTCTTGGTATGATATCATCCTGTCCAATATACATTACACCACGGCTAAAAACTTGTTAAGATACCAATTATTAAAAGACTATACCAGGACAGAAAATTCTACCAAGTTCTTCTCACTAAATTTCTTGTTTCATAAAGTCTATAAGTAAACAAAACTGGTTTTGGAATACATTTTTTTGATAACACATTGAATAAGATATATCATTTATTAATGAAGAAGATTAAATTAATTTCTTTTTTGGTGGTATAATCTTTTGTGTAAAGTTCCCAATATGTACGTCAAAGCTTTGACAGTGGCAATTATCACATTCACTTATGCGCGCACGCGCGCGCACACACACACATAGTATAATTCTAGTGGACAATCCGTGCTTTTACCAACAACCCTGAAAACTATGTTAGTGGTCCAAAGACCAGACTAAAAGCTGCTCTGAGCCCAGGGCAAATATAAAATAATTTCGATTTTTCACCACATAACTAAGCTAATAGTTGCAACCATAATATAACTCTCAAAAGCATACTGGAGAAAAAATATGGATTAATCTGAAGAAAGGTCAGTAACCTTCCATTACTATAGGTGCACAGGGATTTTCTTTTTCTTTCAATGCATATCAGAAATCACTGCAAAGAAATGAAGATCATTGTGACAGAAAGAGACTGAGCGGAATGTCCACAGTAACAGTAACAACCAAAAAACCTCTGCAACGCCTTATCATTATTCAAATTACAATCTACTAGGAATTGTAATAACATACAAAGCAAAAATTAACTTAAAATTGAAGTTGCAAAAAGCAGTTCATGAAGATAACTGCTGAATGATAATTATGCTCTATATAAATGAGAAAAGAAAACAGTATTGAATGGGGTTTAGAAGTAATCTGGTCACTTTGTTCATTTGGTCGTGCAAGGTTTTAACTGCTGAACTTTTCCAATGCTGAACGCTCTAGTCCACTGGTGGGGCTGGTGGTTCTTGTCCCTAGCAGTAAGGAAGGAGGAAAAGAAAGAAAAAACCCACATACAGTTTAGAATACACATACCCATAGAAACAGTGCTTCACATAAGAGGATTTAGCAATAAAAGAACTCAGAAGAGTTACACTGTGCTTTCTTTTAAGATCTTTCAGTATCTCTTTCAATATTCAGAGTACATGCTTATCAAAGAACAATACCGTTTCCTGTATCGATAGGGATTTTTCCATGACCCCACATCTAGGACAAAGACGACCTTCCCAGTTTCATGCTGTAATTTTGTTTACAGTCTTCTCTTAAAGCTGTGATTTTCCCCTTGTACATAAGAAGGCAGGAGGCAGTTCCAACCAGGGACAGCCAGTGCCCAGAGGACATTATGACCCACACTTAGTGACCCATGTCTGCTCCATCCCCTGGCAGGCCTCACACTTGGCCTTCGTGATTGTACTTTCACTTTGGTTTTACTCATTTTCATTGCTAATGGAGTTCCAAGGAAAAAAAAAGTAAGGAAAAAAATGACTGTAAGATAGTCTGTATTAAAACAAAATACACTTAAGCTATTGTACAGTTTCTCTGTGGGGCACTTGAAGATGTACTTACATTATGTGGGCTGCTTGGCTTTCCGGCTGTGTTGGATCCTCTCAGATTACTAGGTCTCAGTAAGAACAAGACAAGTGCAATCACCACCCAGGCCATCATTATCATGGCAAAGCTGATGCCATTGTCACTGGGGGAATTTGGTCCTGGCACTACAGACAAGGAAAACTCAAGTTATAATACAGAGGGCCAGCAGAGTTCTTTCCCCAAAATGAAAACAAAAATGCAGAGCTCTTTCCCCAAAATGAAAACAAAAATGCAACATAAGTCTCAGAAAAAAAAAATGAAATATTTTTCAATTGAGTTTTCTGATTAGTCTTTCCTTTTGGCTTTGAGACAAGTAATTCCTGGTTAGTGTTACACTGTTTTTTATCACATTTCTTATCCCTTTGAAAAGAGAATCTATTTCAAAAGATTTCACTGGAATTCTCAGAATGACCATGAATATTTCGTAGTTCACATTAACTCCTAATGAACTGGAGATGATGAACACACACTTTGTGTTTAAGAAATCAAACTTGATGCAAAATACATTTATGTGGGAAAAAACCCCCATCTGTATGTTGGTGTTTGTTCTTTGCCTCAAACACATAAAAGAATAAGACTAAAGAGATGAAAGCTTAGACTCTGTTGTTAGGCCCCACACAGAGAACATGCTAATTCTAGCAAGAAGGGAGCAAACTAATGGTTATAATTTTGTTGGCTACTCTAGGTTATTTGTTGAGAGTTTGTTTGAACAAGTGTCAGTGTCAATATGACAGATCTCCATGACTGATCATCCAGGTCATGTAGTATTTCTGATAGCATCAAGGAAAACGTATCTGTCAGGAGGGAAAAAAATGCTGAGGAGGTACATGAAAAAGCAAAGCCCTGGAATACAATATTGAAATTTTACACCTAAATTTCCATACAGAATGGCTGAGACATCAAAGCACGGAAATAAAACTGAGAAAATCCCCTCAGACTGGAGATGGCTGGTTAGTCTTCTTGGATCAAGAAACTCTTGCAAATACCAGCACATTTGAAAACAATAACTTTTCTCCTCTGAAACATAATTTCAAATAGTCAAACTGTAACTAATGTTGTCAGCTGAAGTGTAAACCAATGTACAGTTAATTACCTATGGTACTTGCATGGCTTCATTTACAACAGTATCTAAAGACCTAACATCTTCATTAATGATCTAGATGATCAATTAATACAAAGCCATAATGAATAACCTTCAGAAAGAGAAGAGCTGTTCTATTTTATTACTCAAGTTGAAAACTTTAACATGCGGGGAAATTCCACAGAGACACTCGTATCTGACAGATTTTTCAGTTGTCTCAACTCATTTGGATCATCTCATTATGGAGTCAAGTCTGGATTCAGTATCGGTTGGAAGTTGTTCTTATTTAACATTTGCTAGATGTCTTATACCCAGTGAGCTGCTGGAGTCATTTCTTCGAAGGTTAATGCTGATACCAAAGAACCACCCTTATCACTGTCATACGGGGTAGCATTTTTAACAGAGGCTCTTCTATGAAAATGGTTTCTTCATAACACAGCTAAGACACAGCAGAGGGGCATTGTGGGGGAGCTTACAGCTATGCCATTCACAACACTGCTGTTCTGGGAATAAGACTTCATGAATTGGGGCTGTTGGACTGATGTCCTTTACCAACATCACATGCATTCAAAAATGACAAAGAAGAAAAAAACGTATTATAGAAGTTCATGCTTCTCACAGCACAAACACCACCGTTAACATGTATGAGCGAATGAAACTGCCATACATCTCTTGCCTTTTAAATGTCCAAAACATAGACATTTCAAAACTCAAGAAGTTGCTAATGTAGAGGAATTTTATTATTAGAAGCATGTACAATTACAAGTGATGATTCTTTTGGAGATCCAAGTGAATAACGTGTGCTGTATATGAGGAGAAGATATAGTGCAAAGAAAATACATGAGAATGCTACAGCCTTTAATTCATTAAACTCTTAACATATAATTGATTCAGAAAGCATATGGAATTGTGCAGGTAAGAGTTTAGACCTGCAATTGTGTTGAGGGAAAATATTATTGTTATCAATATCATATATCAATATTTTAAATCTTGGATGACCTTTATATATGCAATCCAGTAAACTAGCATATAATTTGGCACGAAAAGAACAACTGCTTTATTATGGGGCTTCCAGACATTAATAGCCACCCTGAGACTACCTTCAGCAGCACGTAAGACAGCCTTAGGTACCTGCTTTGGCACATATGTTCAGTAGAACATTGAAAATTCAGATTACCTGTTATGCTGGATTCCCCGTACAATGCAAAGAAACAGGGACTAGCCAGACTGCCTTCTGGAATTTTTGCTGAACCATAGTGCACTTAGGGTCCGTGGTTAAACAAGAGTTGGGGTAAGTAAATGGTGCTAGGTCAGCTCATGCCACAGGTCAAGGAAGGGAGCAGAAGGAACCACAGAGGGAAACTACAGGCATTCATGCAAGACACAATTCCTTCCAGCCTGCATTGTAATACAATTTAGATGGAACCAAATGTGCTGAAACATGTTCTAAACTAAGTTAAGCAAGACAACAGCTGATCTAACACAGCTTGGCCCTGTACTACCTACTCAAAGCATGCCAGATACTAAACCAGCCACAACACTATTTACACTGTTCAAGAACTGTTAAACCCACTCTCTCACAAATGACCATGTGTTTTAATAAGGATGTGAGATATTTCAGAATCTGTTACTTTAATCTCTTAACATAAGGACATGAGGATAAGCAAAGTCTCACATAGCTGGGGTGAATCACACTTTTCAAAGCTTTGCATCACAAATCAAGAGAACAGACAAGAAGCTGTTTCAACTACTGGGAGCAATAATATGTAGAAGACAACAATCTTTTGCTACAAAGACCTCCATCACCGAGCTCACAAAATAATCAGATAAGACCAGCTTATAGATAAAGAACAGTTGAGTGAAGCTGAAACCAAGCAGGATGGAATTTACACTGATGGGCAGAAGAAAAAAATTTTATTTTTAAGAGTTCACAGCCACAGTGCTTTTACCTATAATTGATATTTTTGCAGGTAACTTAGAAGTGGGTTTTTGATTCCTTGAAGAATAAAGGCTATCCTATAAGAGCACCTGTGTATGATATTTTCTAATATTTCCAGATGGATAGAAGATCATCCTGTTCTGACCTCACAGATGAATGTTGCTCCCACCACTCATTTTGATGGATGGATCCGGTTATTAACCTCCAGTGCCTGGGAGACACCAACTAGTACAGAACACAGCAGTACATATTCCCGTGTCACTGAGTGACATGAAACTTATAGTCTCTAACCTGCCTTTCAACACAACAACGAATCCAGCCCAAGGTGTTTATTTTCAGAGTATCTGGTCCCCTGGGCTCAGCATACCTATACATCCACACACTCCTGAATGAAGCCCGTGAGCAGTTCTGCCCCTGTGGTTACCAGGAATTTTTTTACACCATGGCTGAATTATCTCTGTGCAGGAGGAAACTTTATGAGGAGCTGGTCTGAGATTGTGGGATGAACTCCCATGGGAGCTAATGACTGTGGTGAATCCTATCTGTTGCTCCACATACGAGATACAGTTCTTTGGCTTGCTTCTTCCTATAGAAACAGAGACTAGGCCACATAAACTAGTCTTCTCTCGGAGAGAAATGGGAAGGGAAAAAAAAAATCTTCTGTGACAGATGTTTGCCACCTCATTTAATGTTCTACTAGAAGGCAGTCAAAGCTACTAAAATGATGAGTTTGGTAAAAACAACTTCTAAAGACTAAAAGTCAAGCACCTCCTGATTGTGCAACTGAAATCTCAAGAATACAATACTAAAATTAATAAATGCCCTTGTTAAATACTCCTTACATTAACTTAATTCTCCTCTTAAAGTGCTATTTTTCATTCAGAGTGAGGTTGTACTCTAAAGAAAAAGAGGAAAGATTGCATTTCTTTTACTGTAAAGGTGTAATCCATGTGGTGCTTTTTGTCTGCCCTTTCATGGTAGAAATATCTCCTTTTGGATCTTCAGCTTTTTACTGTTTAACATCTGCTTGTAGAAAGGCAAAAGCATGCTCTCTGACTTGTGCCGCCTTCTTTTCACAGTGTTTTTATCCCTGCAAGCTGACACTCTTAAAAGGCAGGGATAAGGAAACTGAAGAAAGCCAAAAAGGACTTGAGCAGAGGAAGGGAGAAGGGAATTACCAGAAAAGGGAGGGAAGAGTTGGCAGACATTTCATTAGGTTGCTGTGACTCCCCTAAGTGACTACAACTCAAGATGAATCACAGATATGCATTCATTTAAAAATACATAAAAGTTTGGAAGTAGAGTAGACAACATTTGAGACAGTCATCTCTGACCATATTACAAGCCAGTAGAACACTGAGAATAGTGTTGAAAATATGAATGTGGTAAATCCAGGTCACAACATCTGGGAATTGCTAGAAGACAGAGAAAAAACTCAGGCGGTGGCCCCTCATTTCCTTTGACATGGAAGGCTGACTGTGAAGGGCCATGAGCCATCAGAGCAGCTCAGTACCAGCTGGGGATCCTCCCTGGGCTGGATGAACCGCTGATGCTGCAACTGCCACACACTTCAGATAAATCTTCCCTGCTCCACTTGCATTAGACAGAATTCAGAAAAGAATTATCACACTTATTCCTCATTTCAAGGGAAACTGTAAGATCTTCTGATTTGCTGAGCATAAACAATCCCAACAGAATATTAAATGTGTTGCATATTCAAAACTTGCAGCCTTTTTTCTCCAAGGCACCCACTGAAATGGAGGAAACAGTCACCAGACTCTGATACATACTTTACCGTCATGGCAGACACTCTGACAGAGAATCAGCAGAGGAACAGCCATCAAGCAGAGTGCCCAAATGCTCTCTGAAGTGGTGCTCATATCCTCCTGTATGTAGGAGTACAAATCCAAAAGCACTGGTCCTGACCCTGGCAGGAAACTCTCTGCAGGGTAGTCACTACAATATAATGGTGCCAACAACCATAAATAAGAATTTAGAGCTAATAACATAAAAATGCGAATGAGGGAGCATTGGTGCTATTGCTTTGATCTGGCTCCAAAAACCGAAAAAAGATCTGAAATCAAGGGTTGAAAAAACAAAGTGTGCTCAGGAGGAATCAACGCAGGGTGTTTCTGAGAACTTCCAGCTGGTAGCAACAGCATAACACATGATGCTGCTGTGACAGTGGCTGAACCACAGCCCTGACGTTTCCCAAAACAAAACCACAAACATCTCGTCAGTTATTCCACAACTGATGCAATTTAAGAATCTGTGTATGACAACATTCCCAGCTGTGCTTCCAGAAGGAAGACAAAATCCTGGGAATGAGCAAATGGGTGGGAGTAAAACAAGCTTCTTCGTGTCGAGATCCTGAAATGAGGAATGAAACTCAGCAAGTAACAGGAAATGGAGCTGTGGGACCTAGGGAAGAGGAGACCCCACCTCAAACATAAGCTCATCACGGTATAGCTCATCAGGACAGGATGAAGCAATGGACAGAAGACTGGCCCAGAATTGTTTTAATCTGTCTCTGAAAACATTTCTAGAAGCTTCTCCAGGCTTAATCTGTTTGTTTTTGCCTTTGACTCCTGGGAGTCTTACAGAGCTCATGTTGGCCCAAGCACAGAATCACAGAAGCATCACAAAATAATCTGACAAATAGGCAGTCAGTGTCATTGCATCAGCAGAAAAATACCTTTGCTGAAACTAAATTTAAGGCAATATAATAATGTAGGAGAGAATTTACTCTATAATTTTTGCTTTGGTTTTTGAAACAAACCACTGGTTTGGAACAATTGCTGCCAAACTGCTTGCATCTGCACAGATGGTTATTGCAAGGATCTCTTTCAGGATGGAAAGCTATTTGCCGCAAACCATTCACATCCCCACTGTACCATAGCTTGGTAGCATGAAAGCTATCCCACAAGCTTTGTGCCCACACATAACAGAACTTACTCGTTTATACAGTCTTTAGCCTAAAAGCTTCATAAATATTGATGAGCCAAGACTCCCAAGGCTTGAGTGAGAATGACCTACGATCACTTGGTGTTGACTGTGGACTAAAGCTCAGAAAGCTGCACAGCCTGTCTGTGCCTACTTCTGATAAAGAAAATATTCTGCCTTCTGTCACCTGCCTCTTTCCCTCTCCTACATGTCTGTGATTTTAAAAAAACCCCACACATAGAAGTCTAAGGTGTGGGAGATGAAAAAGCCTCCCTAGGACAGGTGCATTTGGGAGAGGAGGGGTGCCGCAAGTCACAGACGCACAGGATAACTTGGAAAGCCCATAAAGAAAGAGTAAAGCCAGCAGCACTGTTATGGCACATGTGTGCCCCACTCTTTTTTTTCAGGGGTTATCTGGGAAAGCTCATTGCTTTTCCCCTTCAGCCCAACATGGCAATGAATCTGCGACTGTTTCACACTGGGAGGGCACAGTGCAAGTCCAAGCTAGATGCCCATCTCTAAACAGGTTTTACTAGGGAATGAAGAGGGAGACATGAAGAGGGAACATGAGAGTGAACGAAGGCATGCCCTCTCCCCGAGATCCCGGAAACCTTGACCACACTGCTTCTAGACCTGTAGAAGACACAGGCACCGGCAGCTCTTGCTTCCAGGAACACTGCTTGGGTGCTCCCTGCTCCCTCCGAGCATTACAGTAGTCCTGATGCAGGCTAATTGAGTTCATATGCTCAAGTGGTAAAGCAATATAGGAAAAACAGAACCACTTCATTTTTATTTATAAGCATTTGGTGATGTTCCATCTAGACCATGAAGAGTGTAAACAGAGCGCCTCAGGGCAAGCTTACGTTACTGCATAACCTTTGCACAGCTATGCTTCCCTGCAGATGCTGGTAACATTTGACTGTCCTAGTAATGCTCACCATTTGGGAGAGTTTTTTAGAAGTATTTCACAGCAAATTTCAAGGAAGTGTACACATCAGTACTCTGCTTCATTAACTACACAGCTGATGAGTCAAACAGAAATGCAGTCATGGTGTAGGTCAACTTATCAGTCAGAGCTGGCAGGGAATCTCCTCTTCCTCCCAGTGAAGCAGAATGTTCACAGTACTGACAGTAAGTCACTCAGCCCCAGCCGTGAACATGTGTACGTGTGTGTGTGTGATCTGTGCTGGATATCCAGTCTTCACTGGTTAGGCTGCTATGACTGTAAGGGGGACAAATAAAGCCCCCTCCAAATTTTCTCCATAGGGAAAAATCAAAATCATCCTATTTGGAGGCCAACGGTAAGATTCAGCAATGCCTGGGGCCCTATCAATGGTCATGCTGTTATATTGATACCTCCAGCCTGCTCAGCACTGCTGCTTCCATACAATGCTTTCAATGTACAAATGTTCATCTGCATCACAGATTCTCAGAAATTACCTCCCTCACATAACAATTTTAGTACTGTAGTATTTGATTTCATGTAATATGTTCCTATAACATTAAATCAACTGCTACATTTTAAAGACCAGTCACACTGTATTTTAATTACTACTGTTTATTTTACTTATATGCACCTGATCTTGATAGTTACTCACATTCCTGAAGGCATTCTGTGTCTGTGCAGTACGACTGGGATTGTCTCAGCTGAAACAGAGAAAAAAAAAAGGTGTGACAGTTAGCAATGAGACTTGATCAGCTTTTACTGAAATCATGATTTAGTATAATGTCAGAGCACAAGTTCAAGATAAGGAAGATTATAACCGATCCTTTACTGCATCGCACCTGGCTTATGGTGTGTGAAGAATCCCAGGTGTAGCAGGGAACCATCTGGAGACGTGAGCCGAGTAACAACAGGACACCGATACGGTTAAAGTTGTTCTCCCTTTATTGCCCAAATAGCGTGCTTATATACCTTGTCAAGCTAAACATCAGCTGTCCACACGCCATAAGCTAAAATATAATTGGTTATACTAACTCTGTACACGCGCATAAACATAGGACACAATTGGTTATACTAACTAAAACATGCGAAACTTGTCTCAGTCTAATTGGTCAAGATAAACTGCCGAATTGAGGTTCTTCGTGCCAAGTTCCCTTTATCGTGGAATGCGCACCTGTGTTCTTCTAATTGGCATCTTTCTTTTTTTGTCTTCTTGTTTATTCTGTTCAAGGCCTTCTAAAGGCATCTGGAATGCTCTTGCGACCGTTAGCTAAACATGTGTCCGCAACACCCAGGTATGGAGGTAGTTTCTGAACACTGTTTACATAATACCTTTAAACCACCTGACTAAAGTGTTATTGCTTCCACACAGGTTGGAGCCACTGAATGCCTTTTAAAATTCAAGTTAAAAATCTATAGTGATACAGGCATTCTTAGATAAAGATATACTCTCTACATGCATTTTGGGGATTTATAATGGATAGGTGCTACCACTGTTATCTAGATCAAGTAACATTAAAATACTCTGTGATTACATAAAAATTAATGATCAGACTGTGATAATGGTTGCACACAGAGAAGCCGAATTAAAATTTAATATTTAAACTTAGCAATTACTATTTTTTCCACCTAAGATCTTTTTTTAAAAGCAGATTCTAATATGTATTTTACTGGTTTTTCTCTTTATTGATGGGTAAAATTTAAAATGCCTTTAGCAACTGTAATGACTATTTGCATTTACAGACTAGGTAAGCTTGCTAACTGCAACAAAAGTCAACACTGGATAACCTGCAAATCAGTATAACTATTTTACAGATGACAGAGTCAAAAAAGAAAGACAAATATCACATTCTTTATCAGGCACAGAGAGGTTAAGTGGATGGGATTTAATCTGCTGTATTATGGAAATAGGCTCTATCCCCTGCTTAGGTAAACTACACCAATTAATAATAAAAGTTGTAAAAAGTACAGAATTGTTATGGTGCTGTGCTTAGAACTGACATTTGCTTTTTGACAGGTTTTATGTCACAGTACTGTCACAAATCCCAACACTTCTTGCCACAACAGGCTGATCTGTTTATTATCAGTGTAAATATACAAATGTAAAAGAGAAGAAAAGATGATGTTCCTTATGAAAGAAATACATGAATAATTTCTACAAACCCAACTTCCCCTTGTATTGGCATAACTGATTTGCTGTATGTAGTCATAATATTATGCAAAGCACATCAAGGAAACAGATGAGCAACCGAAGGAGGAAGATATTTGGAAAAGTTTAAGCTCCTTCCTTTATCATAATGATTTTCAATAACTGACACATTTGAGAAAGAAAAAAAAATGTAACTGGAGATTGATCACATTAATCCTTTCATTAATATATTAAGATCTGCTAGCAAATTTACTGAGACGACAAAGAAGTTCCTTAGGAAGTACTGGGAAGGCTGAATTTAACCTTTCAGCTACTTCTATAGTTAAAAACAACAGCAGGGGAAATTAAAACAAAAGACTTCTATTTGCCTTATTAAAAAAAAAAAATCTCAAACTATGTGTATTTCCTGCCCTTCTTATATAAAAGTAAAAGCTCATTTTATTTTTAAACTTTGGAATTCATTCTCAAAGGGGAGGTTTTACGTTAGCAATAGTACCAATTTGGAATATCTGACACACAGATTCCTGAACTGGGAAAACTGAATTATCACTATACTCGCATTTCAAAGAGATAAACAACATAATTAACTTCTGTTTATATAAGGGTTTAATCCTGGAGGGGGCATAATTTATAACCCCTACTCTGCAAAACACAGTTTGCAGGTATTCTTCAACACAGAATGATGCCCAGAATTAAAATGGGTAATAGGTATATGATCAGAAATATCATACAGGTCAACAAGCATAGAGCATCCAGTTATCCCTCTGTCCCCAGGATGGCTAGTACTCATACAGCTTATCTCGTTTGACCAGACAGGCAACACTGCCTTGGGGTGTTCTAGCCACAAGACTAGTTGTCTTCCATTCTGAGTGTTACATCCTGTCCAAATACAACTTTTTGAAACCATGCAATTAATGTTTCTATAAAAGCCATCTCAAAAATGGTGCATGCACTTTTTGTTGCTGTTAACATCCTGTTCCTTCACCTGGCTACCAGATGAGCTTCCACTGCTACTACAAAAAAAAGACTGAGCTCCAGCTTTGACTGACATGAATATGTTAACCACCAGAGAAGCTTGTTCAACAACAACAGAAAGATGTTCCAGCTACAACTATGCCTTTCTTGAAGAACAGTCTCAGGGGTGACCATGATCACACCATGCTTTGTCATTCACTGGCATCTCAACCATTTCTTCATTAAAAGCCTAAACGTTGCCTGGAAATGCCTGTTGGCATAGTAGGCAACATGATTAAGACAAAGTAAGTATTAAATCCCTGAGATCCTGTGTGCCCCGAGGGTGCCATTTGATGTTGGAATTCTGCTTACAGGCTTGTTGACTGTAAGATACTGAGTTTTATCCCATGGGCATCCTTGGTGACTTCTCAAAAGACAGGACAGGCTCCAAGACCTTAGAATGAAAAGTACTGCTGGAAACACCAATAATCGAAATACTTCAGTAAGCAAGAAGTCTAAAGAAAAATACCATTAGGAGTTGCTCTGCAGACCTCTGCTGAAAAAATGCTCTTATATTAGATTGTATCCTGCAAATACAGAAAAAAGGTCTGCTTGTGTATGGAGGAACAATGTACAGAGGAACCTTTACGAAGTACAGAGCCATCTGTACTTTGATAATGGGGTTGTGCTTTCCAGAGGTCTTGGACAACAGATGCTCCCATTTTTTTCATGGGGATTTAGAAACTAACTGTACAAGGTAGGTTTAGAAACCTCAAATTATGTTGTGAAACAGTAACAAGAGAAAAGTATGAAAAACTTCAATTTTTGTAATTTGTATGAAATACTTCTAAATTGCAAACAATACATAATCATATAATCATGCAGACTTAAAGATCCCACCTGAAAAAATTATACTTCATAGCCTCTGCTACATTCATATCCAGCAATACAAATATTTCTTAGAAATATTTCTTAACTATTCCAGGTAATATAAAAATTTCTTAGAAAAACTACTTGTGCTGGAGAAGATTTGGTCAGAACAGGACCACCCATAGACTCAAACAGGTTTTAAGAAGCCACAGATCACATGATAAAACCCACACTCAGTATCTTCTCCTGCTCACTTCTCCTCCTGACTACAAGCACATGCAAAACCTCAGTATCCATGAGCAGAAGCTCTAGGATGGCTCTGTAAGCCAGGGAGCCAAGTAACAAATCTGTTTTTAACAGCTCAGTGGCAGGCTGCATATTGTTCTCTTGGGATGAAACATGGCAGATGACAGAAAACAAGCAGCAGAAAAAACAGGTTTTTCTCAATTTGCACGGGTGAACTAGATCCTAACTCTGTAACCCAATACAAATCTGATCCCTTGCGGTCACTCAATTAGTCAAAAGATGAGAAACAGTTCTGGCATGTGTATGAAATGCTTATGTAAGTTGAATGGCTGGGAAAGGTAATACCTTTTGCTGAAACAA
The DNA here is from genome assembly GCF_026419915.1 of Harpia harpyja. Taxonomy (NCBI): domain Eukaryota; kingdom Metazoa; phylum Chordata; class Aves; order Accipitriformes; family Accipitridae; genus Harpia; species Harpia harpyja. Next base: position 64,277,645 of record NC_068941.1, on the reverse strand, counting down.
GAATGCTCCTTCTACCAGTTAGCTCTCTCTTGATAACTACACCCTTAAGGGGCATAGCAACTGTTGGAAAAAGATTGAACGTGAGACATTTCAATCATCAGATAATTGAAAAAAGAGCAATTATCAGGGACTGGAAAGAAATAGTCTGTTATATTCAGATTTTCTGTTCCGATGTGGAGGGGGAGTTTGGATGAAAGTTTGTTGAATAATAGTAAAAAGTTGAACCAGACCTTCCCTCTTCTCAACAAAACCCTCAAAAAGACTTTTCAAATACACTCTATGTTTTTCAGACTGGGAACACTACAGAGTTGATGAGAAAAATCTGAATGGAGAAGTAATTCTTAGAATATGTTAACTCTTATATACTTCAAGGCAATATTATTAATGGTGGTTTTGGTTTTATTCATATTTCAGAGATCCTTGTGTTGTCAAAAATGTGAATTGAGTGGAAGATTGATAGTTGACTGCCTGATCTGACACCTGCTAAAGTCAGCAACAGCCTTTTCATGTTTTTCAGTATATTCTGGAACAGGCCCTTAAAAAGAACACAGAAATTAGGTGAGTGAAACATCAGGACTTATTCAACAAAAGAAGACAAGAATGAAAAATGTTACAAACCTAAATATTTGTAGAAATTATTATTTTCTTCCATTTAAGTGAAGAGGATTATATCTGAATTTTAACATTCTCTGTGCAGTTTGCCATCAAAATACAATAAATGACTTAGTGCACGTGAGCCAAAAAATGAACTAATTTATCTTTTATTGTCCAAAATGAAGTAAACACAAATTGTAAACTGCATGAAAGCTAAAAGGGAGCTAAAAAGGATCCAAAATTTTCAGGTTTAATACAGTGCAAACTTGCAGGCAATACAAGTAAAAATACTAATTATAAATGTATGCATGCTATTTAAAATACAATCATGAACTTTGATTCCCTCCAAGAACATTTAAAATCTTGAATAGCTTAAGTCAAATAATTTAAATTAATAATCCCCACACCACAGGAACACTTGGTCAATATAAGTATTTGGTTTCTATGAAGCCCCTCATACGTTCTTGGAACTGGGAGGCGCCAGTGGCTGAATTACAGTAAATCAGTGTTCACTTACTGATGTATTTTGAATGTAAACCCAACACAATGCTGAGAAAAAAAGAATCATGGAATGGTTTGGGTTGGAAGTGACCTTAAAGATCATCTAGTTCCGACCCCCCTGCCATGGGTAGGCACACCTTCCACTGGACCGGGTTGCTCAAAGCCCCATCCAACCTGAACTTGAACACTTCCAGGGATGGGGCATCCACAACTTCTCTGGGCAAATTGTTCCAGTGTCTCACCACCCTCATGACAAAAAATTTCTTCCTTATATCCAATCTAAATCTACCTTCTTTCAGTTTAAAACTGTTACCCCTTGTCCTATCACTACATGCCCTTGTAAAAAGTCCCTCTCTGGCTTTCTTGTAGGCCCCTTTAGGTACTGGAAGGCTGCTATATGGTCTCCTCGGAGCCTTCTCTTCTCCAGGCTGAACAACCCCAACTCTCTCAGCCTGTCTTCATAGGAGAGGTGCTCCAGACATCTATCATTTTTGTGGCCCTCCTCTGGACTCGCTCCAACAGGTCCATGTCCTTCTTGTGTTGGGGGCCCCAAGTTACTTCTAGTGGTAAGAGAGAAAAGGGCTTTACCTCATTCTTTCCCCATGACACTCAAATTTTTTGCATTGCAAAAATAAAACCAGCACATTTAAAATGGCTCCCAGTTCAAATTTGAAATAGCTCTTCCTCCCCTTTTTTTTCCTTTTTCCAAAAGACACAGCTTTTAGCCCCGCTCACACTAACACAGCAGTGTTTAGATCCTGCTCCTTTGATGCTTTTAACATGTCATCTTGTAGATCAACAGCATCTACCCATCAAGCATACCTGAAACCTGACTGTGTCCTGCTGCTACTCTTAGAACAGAAGCCATGTTCTGATAGGAGTCTGTGCAGTTTTCAGCAATGAGAGCCACCACTTTTCACAATCCGCAGCTGTGAACAAAACGTGACCAGTCACAGTGAAGGGACACTGCTATTGGCTTCTGGAAACTTTTTAATGAAGTCACTGTATTAAGTAGTCTCTATTTTTTCATGTGCAAAGCTACTATGGGCATACAAACATGCCACTGTGTGGTGAAAACAGGGTGTGAACTTTTATTGCATGTTAGTTGCTCCACAAAATTACTGAAGTCCAAGTGAAATAGTAAGCCCAGTGAAACAGCTTCATCTAGCTAAACAGAGAACTTGTTTTTCCAATATAGTGACCTCAGCCACCGGGATCATTTCAGTCTTCCCATGAAAGAAGCTAAGCTGCTTTGCATTTACCACTCATCACAGATAGCTACTGTGGAGAAGGAAGTTCAGACTTCTGCCTGCCTTCACAGTAACTCGTTCTTGTGTCAATTCCCTTGCTTCCTCTTCAGAGGAGTTTTCTGAAACTCTTCAGATGAGTTTTCAGAATTGGCTACCCCAGAGTTCAACAGTCTCACAAACCCTGGGACTGGTCCTGCAATCTCTGCTCAGACAAATTTATTTTTTTTTATTAAAGTCAATAGTGTCTTGCCTGAAAAAAGATTAAGAGTTCCTATCCAGTATGAACACTTTTTCTTTTTAAGAGTTAAGTGTATTATTTAAGAGTTAAAAAAAAAAAAAAGACAAAGCATCAGGAAGATACCAATGATCAGACAGCTCACCAGTTTGTCATTTTTCAGAAGAAATAATGGCATAATTCCTGTCCAAAAGCACTTTCCAACTTCAGAAATGGTGTAATAAAGAGGTAACAAAACAAGAAGAACAGGACTAGTGGCAGGAGCACACTGCAATAATCAATGAAGTCTAGTGTGAATGGCAGATGAAAGTAAATTGTTTAGGGATAATTAAAATAATTGCCTTTTAGAGTAACTTTTGAGACAGCTCAAAGCAGAAATAAGTCCTCAGAAAAGATGTGAATGAAAAATTATCAAGTTCATGAGCCACGTCAGGAAAAGACCTCCACACAAAAAATTGTGATGGAAGAAAGCCCAGAGAGATGTGTGAAACAAACAGATAAATTAGGTACAAAGATAAGAGAGCAGAAATGGATAATGGTGGCAATGAAGAGAAAAGGATAGATAAGTAGGAAAGCAAGTAGGAAAGCAAGGACAAATAACTAACTTGATATGGTCATTCATCCCATGAATAAAAGTAAATTTAAAATGGAATCATAAAAACTGTTGATAGAAAATTTTATGTGATAACAAGGGCAAAATATCACCCCTTGTGAAAATACTTTTTTGCAATTTAGACCAGTTGTAAGCTCTGCTTTTTCTCTCCAACGATGCCAGAAGATGACAACACCATGGCATACTCCCGATTGCGTTCATATGCTTCTGGGTAATGAAATCACTGTTTAAGCTTTGTTGGCAGCCACGTCTGTTCTGTCCAAAGTATATAAACGATTTAGTAAACAACATGATAATAAATTGCTGCGGTAGGATAGGCCAGTGCTGAATACAAGCCAGGCTGCAAACTGAATTGTAGCATTATCTGGAGAGCTCAGATTTAAAGATGCAAAAAATGACACCTACATGCATTATTCTGCTACAAGCTGGCCAAGAGAAATAAGAGAAAAATAAGGGGAAAAGAAGGGCATACTGATGGCATTAAACTGTGTCTTAAACTACATTAGCTTCTCTTAGCGGAACAAATAAGGAAAAAGTGAATGCTGCTTTCCCCACTCCTATATTTTCTATGAGCATATGCAGAATTAAAATCAAGTAAATGATTGTTCATACAAGGACAGAATAACAGTTTGCAATAAAAATATGGAGTTTGGTCCTGTGAAGTGACAAGTAATTTTCTCTTCCATGGCAAATCAGAGAGAGGGGTGGTTGGTACCTTTCAGAATAATATTCCTAGATGACAAACCAACTCTTAGGACCCAGAACCATCAGCCATTTATGACAGAGGGGAGAACATTAACTCTCATACTGAAAGACATGAAATTTTATGGAGGAAGATGAAGCAGATAAACAAGTCAGAGGGATCACTGTGCAAATAGGAGCCCTGATTTGGGCAAGAACTCATTCTTCCCTTTATTTTCTCATTTCTCCTGGGATTGCTGTTTCACCTCAGTGACATATAGATCCCCCTTTTCCACACTTCCCTCACTTTCCTACAATTGCAAGACTTCTGCTGGTACTTCATTTTATAATTTTGCTGTGGTTGAGGACCTGTGGTATGACTGGCATCCTACTTTTAGTGAATGCAAAGCAGAATGAATTAGCAGAACAGGGAAAGTCAGGGAAAAGAAGATGAAGCAGTGTGATAGTCAGGATCGTTACAAGCAGCTCACAGCACCTCTGACTACATGAAATACTAGACAACAAATGGATGAGATAGAATATTACATAGTATTAATACAGAGGTGTCTGAAAACATTCATGAACAACACACATAGATCTCCCAAGAGGGCATTACCAAACTTTTATCTAAAATACAAAACCAGAATACATCTGGTTTTTTTGACCAAACAGTTGAGTTTCTTCTGTAAAGTGATGCATATTAGCAAATGAAAAGGGTACTCCCACGTAGGCAGCCTTGAGGAAAAGGCTTAGAACTACGAGTTCCAACAGATCAATACAGTTTGCCCTAAGTGTTGATTACATCCACATGTGGCCTGAGAGAAAAAGCACAATTTTCTCCTTTTTCCCTCAAATGAGATGGCTACAACACAGCTCTGATCATCAAACAGAGTTCAGCCATTCATAATACAGGTTATAGCTATTAATTACGTCTGGAATATCAAGCTGACAGAATTTTCAATGCATAATTTTCTGCACTGCTTGCAATACTGTCACACTATGCATGCTTTGAGATGGTCATGAGGTGTGACTGAGATCTTCTTTTTTTTTGTGTATATATATATACTGGTTAAGAAGCAGCAGCTTCCAGCAAACTACAAAGCTCAGGAATGGGAAACGCAAAGAATGACAGGCACTTTCAACTTTCAGTTAAGTCCTGATACCTCATCCCTTAGAAGAAAAAATGGTCTCCATGGAACATAAACCCAAGCAGACAATATTTTTCATGGCTTTTTTTCTTCTTTTTTTTTTTTAACATCCACTTACCTGCCTAGAAAATAGCCTCCATTTACACTGCTTGGTCTAGAACTAGTTTCTAGGTTAAAGACTACTAGCAGTACATGAATTCTGTGATAGTTTGGGGGCCTTAACCTGTGCAACACCAGCACCTTGAGCATCCAGCAAAGGTGGGGAAATGGAAGTCAGCGCAGCAGGAGTGCTCAGGAACCGGCTCACACCCTGACACTCCAACCTTGTGTTTTATTCTTTCAGCCCAGTGCCTTAGGAGGCGCATCAAGTCTTTTTCCCTGCATCTCAGAAGGATGATAGCTTCTTTGTCCTAATGAGCAACTTAAGGTTCAGCTGTTGGGAAAGATCCTTTCTGACCCAGCTTGAAGGCCAAGAAATTGGGAATTGAAAGCACAGGTCTGGAAAAAAAAGGGGCAAGTGAGAGCAAAATGCAGTTTCCTGCTCTTGGGGTGATTGGCTAAGAAGGGCTATAGACTAGAAGCAGTAACAACTGCTATTAAAAAAGAAAATAAATTAGAAGACAAATGCCGTGGAACATGTGTAAGAAGTCTCCAGGGCAACCTCCATATTTAGAAGGTCACTTTTAAGTTATCACAAATGTATTTGGTATAGTTCTGCTGTGCTTTCAGTAGAAGGCCACGTCAGTAGGGTAACTCACTTTTGCTGGTTGCCTGAGGGACTATTTAAGTCGGGCTTAGCTGTGCTGACATCTTGAGAGCTTTTCAACCATTTGCAGCACACAACATGGATCTATTTCAGTCATCTGTGTTTATTCTGTGCTGTTTGCACAAAGTCTCCCTCAGCCAAGATTCATGGCTATGCTGGATAGTATTTCAGACTATGCCAGTTTATAATAGCAAGACTCTAAAATGATCCGGCCAAGAGAATTATGTGGAAACTCAGTTGACAAAAGAGTGTTTCAACCAATTGTGTTGAAATAGTTTGAGAATTTGCAACTTTTGCTATAAAAATCTAGTGACACCTCAAAATACAAGAGAGATTAAAATAAAGAATGATTTGCTTTGTATCCCCCTGAGTTTTTGAGACATTCAAGCCTTCTGATATAGCAACATAACTAGACACAGGCCATTACTTTGCAATTAGCTACAGAAGAACAAAACACAAGGTTGTAATTCCCACAGAGGTTTGTAAGGCCAGCAAATCTCTACAGTAGAAATGCTGGCAGTTTATCAAAATGGGTCCTTTTGTACTACAGAATTAGAAATGGTTTAGGTTAAAGAACATATTGGTCATTTTCATAGAAACTAGTATGAGAGAATTCTGAAATCACAGTTTCTGTAAAGCAAATAATACTGTATCAGAAGGGGAAAAAAAAAGGACATGTACATCACACAGTTATGTGTGTTACTGGCTTGCTTTGACATTTCTGGCCAATCTAAGTAGTCATACACAGGTCTCGGGCTTCATGGAAGATGCTCTATGTATGATTATCCCCTGCCACCACATACTCTGTGTTTTCAGTTTAATTTTCAGACTTGATCTGAGCCTTGTGCTAAGATACTCCATGGATCAGCCGTGCTTACTCAGAGAGCATCAAAGTTCAGAGGAGTAACATAGTGCAATCAGATTTTTATTTTACAAAAGAAGTGGAAAAAAGGGAAATAAAAAGGTTTAAATATAACATCATTCTTATCTAGAGATTTGCTATCTTCTGCCACAACTAAGACAGGAACCATTTCCTCTGGATACCACAGAATGTCCTTCACCGTGACTCTTTCAAACAACAGGCCCCTTGTCTGACAGAGAACCCCCATTAAAGTACTTGATGTCATTTGTTGTTCTTCATTCTTGAACTTTGGTTCTTCTTATCAAAATAATTTTTGCAGATGGAGGAGACTGAACAGGAGATAAAGTCATACAAGCTAACAGACCTGTCATTGTCTTTTGACAACTCTTGTGCATCTGCAGAGGATGGAAAGTCTTGTGATATTTTTCTTCCATGCTTGCTTCCTCTTATGGAAGTTCCCAATTATCTACTATATCCATAGAGTAAATAGTGAGCCCAACATACAATAGTCAAATTGTTATACAACACCACCAAATCATAACAGATGTTGCCATGGGTATTACGTACTAGAAATGATGTTTATGAAGTCACAGCCAAAGACTCTAGATTTCTATTGTTTCCTAGGAATATTTGAAAATCATAGTGTTTGCTTATTATTTACAGTGGCCATACTACAGAAGTTTACCATGTGTGAAATTTTCATATTTTGACACCAAGGAGAACCCTGAAAAATCCACTTCTGAAAAACAATAGAACATTCAGCATAAGAGAATTCAATGCCACTTAAGTATGTATATATAAGTTCTAAGAACTGTGGGTATGAACAATATCTCCTAGTTAACCTAACAAGCAGCAAAAAATCTTTTACAAATATAACACGCATTAGAGACATACAGTTCACTGTCTATAAAATCTTTGTGGTATTATGAATTAAGAAGAAAAAAACCCCAACAAAACAAACCCCTGCTTAGTCAAGCAAAATGAAGGACAGAAAATCAAGCCATGTAGCTTAGTTAAGAGTTAGGCTTTTTTAAAACACACAGCTTGCTTGTTTGTAATTTTCTGTGGTGTTACAAATAGCAGAGAGGAAGAAGAGTTCAATGACAAGCTTTTCTTTTTTCATTGTATAAGCATTAATTGTAATGACAAGATGAATTGAAGCCTGCATTTCAAGTAGAGATTTAAACTATATGCTATATATAAAAAAATATAATGTATTCATCCACAAATTGTACTTTGAATGCCAAATACATTTTCTAAGAATTTCAAAGTAAATACACCAATGAAATTAGAAATTAAAAGTAACGCGCTGGTGATTAAAACCAGAACTTCAGGTTGTAGAGTCAGACTTTTTAACCTCTGTCTGACCTTGGCATAGCAGCTTCATTCAAATTTCCCATACAGTTAACTCTAACAGAAATCCTGTGTATCTGAATATGTATTTCTAACTCTACATGTAACAGTCATAACTGAATACATCATGCCTTCTTCAGTAGCAGAAGCCTTAACTCTTATCAGTGTTGTTCTATACAGGTATAAACAAATTAGCCTGTAAAAATTAAGTTTACTTTAACCCAAATGCAAGTTATTAAAGTCTACATCAATCATGGGGTTTTTGCACAATGTCATTTCTGAACTGAAGAATCCTAGAAGTACATTTCTGGGCATCTCTTATAATTACAGTTACTCCGTTAAATTTGATCTTAACTATGAACTTCTGGATTTGCAATGCTCAGTCTGGAGGTAATGACAACCACTTTGTTATGCAATTTGCTCCAAAATCCTGACAAGTACTCCCAACTACAACACATTCAAATGTGCCCTGGTGTGTCTTATACCTATCTAGGTTAAAAAGAATCAGCAATTAAGTAGGTATAGGGAACCATTCTGGGTATACAGCATGTTTGGATATTTTTTTTCCTCTCACAGGCTGAACAACCATGGATTGCCTAGCTTTCTTGTATTGCAATGGTTTTGGAGTAAAGGTTTTGAGGATCCAACTTTTAGAGGTAGTGGGTACCCAGTCTCCACTGAGACTTGTGGGGTTCAGCAACTTTGAGAACCGAAGTTCACGGGTTCCTTTTAAAACAAATAGTAAAATTCCTGTTTGCTTATGTCGTGTAAGATTGAGTGCAAAACCAGCAGCTTAGAAAGCAAACTCTTACTGAAGCATAAAAGTTACAGATGCAATAATGAAGGTTTAGCAAGGCCCCTGCTAAAATCATGCAACAGGTTACTTGAGGATACTCTGGCTGGTGACTGAGACTTTTGAGACTTTTCCTTTCTAGATTCTGCTCAATTATCCCAGCTAGTGATTTGCTCTTATAAATATGTAGGACCATCTGTTTTGCTTTTTAGGATAGATGAAATCTGGCATTTCCCCTTACTCCTCACAGTTTCAAGTGCTAATTGGTAGGATCTTTTTGGAAGCCGGACACTGAGCAATAAACTCCATTCCTGCAACTACACAGGAACACTGTTAGACTGGTCTTGGTGACTGCCCAAGAGTGTGCACCTATGATGTGCTCTGTTTACATTCACAATGCAGGAACCAGTGTGCCTCCAGATGATCCATTTGCACCCACCTTACACTGCACAGAGCAGCCCAGGAACAAAATCTCACAGACCTTTGTGGCACTTCTTCTGACTTTGGACACAACTCACATACATCATTCATACCTAGAATCCTCCAGCCACAACATAAGAACTGGCTGACTGGTGCCATTGCCTGTCAATATCTTCTAGCAAAAAAAAGGAAAAGAAAAAATGCTGAATGGGGGTCGAAACTGAACCGTACTGGTTCAGATTTGCATCCGACAAGCCTCAGAGGAAAGGGCAGCCAACATGCATCCTCCCTTCTCCCTCCCAAATTCCTGAAGCTTGGTCCTGGGGGTTCCTTTGTCACCACTCTAACATGTGCCCAGAGGCCTCAAGGTCCAGAATCAACACAACTGTGGGATATGGTACAAATGTCATGTTGAGGACAGGAGGACAATCCTTCTTGGGAAAGAACATGTGTATGAGCGTCCATATGGGGGTAGCAGGGAGAGCTCAGAATATTTTGAAATTGTGCCTCTAACTGGGAAGCATGAGCTAGGATGGCTGGGCCCTGACGTAAAGGCTCCACGGAACAGACAACTGTTCTGCACAGAAGCCTCAATTTTCGACGCCCTTGTGCCAACAGCATTGACCTTTAAACAGTGCGTAAGTAGACTGAAGGATGTGATTACACCCCTGTACTCAGCACTTTAAACCTGTATCTGGAATACTGCATCCAGTCTCAAGCTCCCCTACACAAGACATATTTACAGACTGAAGTGAATTCAGCAGGGGGTCACCAGGAGCTGGAACACTTGCCCAGTAAGGAGAGGCTGAGGCAGCTGGGATTGCTGAGCGCAGAGAAGAGATAGCTTTGCGACGATCTAACAGCAGCCCCCCAGTACTTACAAGGAGGTTACTGAGAGGACAGAGACAGGCTCTTCACAGTGCTGTATGGCAGAGAGTATGACACATTCAACTAGAACAACAGATGGAAAAAATTCTCTACCACAAGGACTGTCAAACATTGGAGCAGGTTGCCCCAAGAGGCTGTGGAACTGCTATCCTTGAAGGTTTTCACAACTCAGCTGGAAAGCAAGCCTTGAATGACCTGGTCTGAATTCACTGTTGATCCTGCTTTGAGCAGGAGGTCGGCCGAGACAACCTCCTGAAGTCCCTTCCACCCTGAGCAATTCTGGTAACACCACCAAATGGGCACATATCCCTTTCACTTCTTGCACTTCCATCCCCCAAACAAGCCTATTGCCTGTTCAGCAATAACAAAATGAGTGAACCTCTAATGACTTGTGAGTACCAAGAGAGCACTGGCTGTACCACACTTAGGAACTACCGAAGGGAAATGATATCAGGCCCATAAAGCACATGGAATTGGCTATGCAGATATGCTCTATTTGTCTGGTGTCATTTTGGACTTTGGTGCAGCTGGCCACTACATGGATCTGGGCTGTTTGGCACCTCCAGCTTCGATGGATGCTGGTCTCATGGTCTGTGAGATGACAAGCGCTTGTCATTTCCTCTTGTCCTTGTGGGGGATGGTTTTGCCTTCTGCTGCAGCCACTGATGTAGCACTTCCACTGAAAGAGCCTGGTCTGGGCTATTTTGGCTCCCAGTGTGGCCCGTGTGTTTTTGAGGAGGCATTCTGTGTGCACAGGCCCAGGGGTGCAATGTGAGAACAGGATGTCACAGGTTCTGCAGTGCTGTGTTATGGACATGCGGGGTGAACTCTGCTTACTCTGAGCAGAGTAATTCTGGAAAATGGGGTCAGCCAAGCTCCCTGAGAGCACGCACAGGTACAGCATCTGCCTGGCTTCAGGTTCTTCACCCGGCACTCCAGAAGAGATAGTGTAACAATGCACTCCAAGGCCAATAAAGTGTGGACACTCAGGATTTTATGTTCAGGGTAAAGCAGGGCTATATGAGTGTAACCCACACATTTGCAAGAACAAGCTATATATACTTCTTGCAAAGTGCTGTTTAAAACAAGTATGTTCTTTTGTGGATGTATGCACGTGGAAGTGGTTTTATTTTAAGGGCAAGCACACAAATTGATTCCTTATTCCCAGAAACACATTCTTTAGGGACTTACACATTAGCCCTACTCTTATCACAGGCTAGTGGATGCCATATTTTCCTGATAACCTTCCTAAAATACTGCTGAGAAATCTCTTGAAGAAGGGCCTGATCTTAGAGAAGATGCTCTTCACACATATTGCCTTGGGGAGTTGATGTACTCAGTGACTTAAAAGAACATTTAATTTAGGCCCTAAGAAAGAAAATGGGATAAAAACAAACTTATGAAAATCAACAAGGGGAAGTACATCCAGTGAAGCTGATGTACAATGTGATCTTAAAAACTAGTTTAACCAAATTAGAGTTGTAATCAAGTTCGCCTAATTGCTCACAGCTCACAATCGTTAGTGTTATTTTAAAAAATATACTTTTACTTAGGAAAAAAAAAATCAGCACTTTGTAGCTTTTTCTTCAATGGACAGTGAACTAAGTTCCATAAGGAAGCAAAGAATCATTGCTATTTTACAGGTCACAGTTACAGCAATGTAAAATAACTTGCTTGAAGTTGCTCAACCATATCAATGACACAGCAAGAAACAGAACTCAAAACCACTGGATTCTCAACTTCAGAATTTTTTAAAGGTTAGTTTTAAAAATTTAGACATTGTTATCTTGCCATATGAGTACGTGGAACTTCATATATGTGCTATCACCTTGAACTCAGAGTTTGCAGGTGTCGCGGTTTAACCTCAGCCAGCAACTAAACACCACGCAGCCGCTCGCTCACTCCCCCCCACCCAGTGGGATGGGGGAGAAAATCGGGAAAAGAAGCAAAACCCGTGGGTTGAGATAAGAACGGTTTAATAGAACAGAAAAGAAGAAACTAATAATGATAACACTAATAAAATGACAACAGTAATAATGAAAGGATTGGAATATACAAATGATGCGCAGTGCAATTGCTCACCACCAGCCGACCGACACCCAGTTAGTCCCTGAACGGCGATTCCCCGCCCCCACTTCCCCGTTCCTATACTAGATGGGACGTCCCACGGTATGGAATACACCGTTGGCCAGTTTGGGTCAGGTGCCCTGGCTGTGTCCTGTGCCAACTTCTTGTGCCCCTCCAGCTTTCTCGCTGGCTGGGCATGAGAAGCTGAAAAATCCTTGACTTTAGTCTAAACACTACTGAGCAACAACTGAAAACATCAGTGTTATCAACATTCTTCTCATACTGAACTCAAAACATAGCACTGTACCAGCTACTAGAAAGACAGTTAACTCTATCCCAGCTGAAACCAGGACAGCAGGGTAGTTTGTTTTTATGCAGACTAAAAAAGGGTTACAAAGAAACATTTCAATAAAGAAACACTGTCAACGCTGTCAAAATGCAGCCCTGGGAAATAAACAGAAAGCTATCATTTGTATTAACTATTCAAAAGCTCATCAGAAAGTCAGATACACAGATTCTAACTGTACACGCAACTGAATAAGCATAATCAGAAGCATCAGTAACTGCAAATCTACAACAGCTGAAGTAATGTCTGAAAAACCACCCTTCCAAATATCCTCATGTTATCCTTACCAGATTAATCAGTCTTCTCATTGCATGTTCATGTGAGCAAATGCATTCACAAGGATCAAATCCACCTTCTGCCATGGTTCTCTGGATAAACCTGAACTTTTCTGTGAACACCTAAGAAAAAGAATAAAAGGACAATGAACTCTTTTTCAACTGACCTTATTTTCCAGAGACTCACACATCAAGTTTCAGTTCATTTAATGCCAGGGTGAAAAAGCAAAACAAAGCAGGGTAATCCTATTATTCCTTTGGCAGCATGAATGAAGAAGTCTGGTATGTGCAGTTACATTTTGATGTTGCTGAAAGCAGTGTCTCACACAGGCTTCTTTAGAGAGCCAAATAATTTTTTGGCAATAATTTATGCATCTCCCCTGGGTTTTCCCATGTACCACAATGAAATACATCCTAACAAACAAGAATCACAAAGATTAAATTCTGATCTCTCATCTGCATAGTGGGACTCTTAAGTGTACAAATACAATTTGAAAAGTCAGGGGAACTTGTACTCCTAAACCCTAACAAACTGTTGGCATTCTCCCTCTGGATCAACGTACAGGAAAATAATTTAAAACCTGGTAAGTTCTTTGCTAAAGGGAGAAACAATCATCCTTGTTGTATAATGAAAGCAAGCAGCAGGGGTGCAAAAGTGGATGTACTTGGAAACACTTTAAAAATGGAGCTACACACACTAATTTGAGATCAAAGAAGTAGGTCATACACTTAGCAATACAGAAAGTTCAAAGAAGCTGTAATGGACATGGTGGGGAATCAATTCTATGTTATTCACCTGCTAAAACCATTTACACCAGACATGTCAAGCGTATACAAGCGTATCTTTACTATTTACCAATAGCCTTCTCAGTGATGGTCAAAATGGGCAGCAGATTGCAAGGCATTTCTACCCTTGAGGTCAAATCAGGGATTGACTTCTCTCGAATGAGGACTCTTATGATGTATTTGATTAGTTCTGCATAATGATACTTCCAAAATATTTTTGTTAACTTGGCATCAATAAAGCTGGATTCAGATTGTGTTTGTGTTGCATGCACTGGGGCCCTAATGTGAGATAACTGGCAAGCTTAATAAATGCAGCAGCATAGAGCAGATACAACCTCTCAATTTTCTAAAACAAGTAGTTTATGAAGGTGCCAGACATTCGGTAAGGGTGTGCTGAATCAACAGATGGGCTCTGCAGTCATCACCTATAAAAACTTACAGCCTTGATCACACATAAGCATTTTAATGTTTTAACCTCACTAGGAGAAAGGGGAATAACCCATATGACTATAAGATATCTTCATTCAACAGCACGTATCACTACAATAGTTCTTCTCTCTTGGGGGAATAAAGAGATGGAAAAAAGAAAATGCACTTCAGAAGTCCTTCCTCTGTCAATGCCTACGACTCTTCTGTATTATCCTCTGCCATGGCTGAGAGCGCCAGACAGTGTTCTTCAATGAAGAGGTGATCAAGAACCAATGACTGCAAGCTGTAATCAACAAAATTCAAAAGAGAAGCCAGGCATACATTTTTACCATTACAGTAACTGACCAGTGCAACAAACTGCCAAAGAAGGGGTGGATTTCCCATCTCTCAATGCATTCAGATGTGCTTCAGCCTAATACAGGTTGTTGAGTAAAGTATAGAAGCACCCAAGTTTAGATATAATGTTCTCCAATATAGAGGAGATCACAGCAGATGATCTCATGATTCTTTCTGAGAGTTGATTATAAAGCTGCTACACTAACTTCTGTGAAATTATCTCAGAACCACTAGAACTGCACCAATAGAAGAAATTTTTTAACTACACAAGCTCCCTGGATGATATCCCACTTCAACCAGAATAGCCTTTCTAAAACTATCTTAGCATAAGAAATAATGCTGACATCCAAAAGAAGGTATTTGAACCAGTAGAGTTGCAAAACAGTATTTAATTGTAACTTGAAAGAATTTAGGAGTCAGTAACACATAGTAATGTCACAGCAATTAGTAGATGAGTGTTTATATATGACTACAAGAAATCAAAACATCAGATAAAAGTCATCACCAATGAAACCAGGCTAACATTCTTTGTAGAGCATACAACTGAAAAACATTAGACAAATGGGAAAATTAATCTGTCATATAACATTATAAATTTAAGTGGAGGTGCGCTAGAAGGAATTTACCCCAAGGCATCTGAACTGTATGTGACAAATTACCTTAATGAGCTAAAATAAAGCAGAACACATGTCACCAAGTAAAATGCCATCCAAGCTTTCAACAAAAGATCCCTTATAAGCTTTCTCACCTTCACATGATGCTGAAAGGAATCATCCTTTATCTTTCCTTCCTCCAAGCCTATTACAAGCTCTTTCATTGGCAAAGGACTAAAGATGGACCATCTATTTTGGGAACAGCACTAGGTTTTCCCCTGATAAAGATGCTAAACTTGCGTTATCTTACTACTTTAAAAAAACCCAGGTAACTAATCCCCCTTTATGCAATTATTTTTGCTGGGAACTGGAGGAAACAGATTTTATACATGGCTGACCAGTTATAAAGAAGAGAGAACTACTCTATACTATACGATGATTTTTACTTGTAAAATGACACTCTCATGTCTGTATTCCTCATTAAAACATTCCTGGCTAAATAACTGTATTATTTGTAACACACTATGAATGCATAAGGTACTAAATATCAGCTAAGCTCTGTAATCAGATCCTTAAGTCTATTAATGTTTTGTGGCCCTGTGTAAGATTTAGTAATAAGAGACTAGTATTTTTATATATCATGGAGCAGGATTCCCTGGCTCCACTGCATGCTCTTAGACAGCCCGTTCATATAAAAATCCTGTTCCAGAATTGCAAGGTGCTTCCTGCCTGCCTCCCCGTACTTGCAATTGTCTGATCTCACATCAGCTGCTAACTTGTTCTGCCCAACCCTGACCTCTTTGCTGTGAGTCACACCAGCTCTCCACCTTTTGCAAATACAGTTCTTCTACATAAAATCTATCACAGAAAATGGGAGGATGTGCTCCATTCTTTTCCTAATGACCTGGAGAAAGAAAAAAAAGCTTGTGGTTTTATTTTGTTTTACTTTACTTACTTATCTGTATGTTTTCCTGTTTATTGTGTCGTGGTTTAACCCCAGCCAGCAACTAAGCACCATGCAGCCGCTCACTCACTCCCCTCCCACCCAGTGGGATGGAGGAGAAAATCGGAAGGAAAAAGGTAAAACTCATGGGTTGAGATAAGAACAGTTTAACAGAACGGAAAGGAAGAAACTAATAATGATAATAATAACAGTAATAAAATGACAATAATAATAAAAGGATTGGAATATACAAAACAAGTGATGCAAAATGCAATTGCTCACCATTCGCTGACTGATGCCCAGTTAGTTCCCAAGCAGCGATCCCCCCAGGCCAACTGTCCCCAGTTTATATACTGGGCATGACATCACATGGTATGGAATACTCCTTTGGCCAGTTTGGGTCAGCTGCCCTGGCTGTGTCCCCTCCCAACTTCTTGTGCCTCTCCAGCCTTCTTGCTGGCTGGGCATGAGAAGCTGAACAATCCTTGACTTAGTCTAAACACTACTGAGCAACAACTGAAAACATCAGTGTGTTATCAACATTCTCCTCATACTGAATCCAAGACATAACACTATGCCAGCTACTAGAAAGAAAATTAACTCTGTTCTAGCTGAAACCAGGACAATCGTTACCTTGTTTTTCTTGGAATGTACAGAGTAACTGGTAAGACCACAGCAATTGGTAAGGGTATGATGTCAAACACTTGCAAGTACTCTGACTGAGAGAGTTACTTTTACTCTACTTAAAATTACTGTATTTTGGTTTGGCCATATTACTGCTAGCACAGTATTTAGTTCACAGGGTTTACAAGCAGCTGGAAGATACATTTGGTAAATATGCCAAAGCTCTCACTGATAACAGCTGAGAATGTATGTATTATGGCCTCTAGACTAAGGAAACTGATAGAGAGCATAATAAAGGAGAAAATTAGTAAACGTGGACAAATATGATGTACCATCAAAGAGTCAATATGATCTTTCCAGTGTAAAGAGGCCCACAGAGGCAATCATAAACAGTACTATTGAAATTAAAATACTGTAGTCAGAGCCGGAATTACTATAATTTGGGAGCAAAGTGGAGGATGGTCTCTGATGATTTAAGACAGAAATAAAAGCCCACCATTACCTTTTGACTGAGCATCTATTTGAAATTGTAGGCAATGAAGCCATACTGAAAAATATTTCTAGTCTCTCGTGGTCTAAAAACCAGCATTCTCAGTTATAGTAATTATTGCAAATTGTTTCTTCTTTTATTATCCTCCCCAATCCCAGCCCTACGGCTGTGTATTATATTTTATACACCCTACTATCAAAAAAGCAATCTTTATGGCTACAGTCTGATTGTTTTTTTGTACCTGGAGACTCTTCTGTATTTTAAATTATTGCAATGACTATACATTATTTCCCAAATCAGCAACACCTCTCCTGAGTAAACAGCATGCAGCTGGTGAGCTCTGGGAGACAGAAATTATACTCTGCCTCTCTCCACCCTAATCATTACAAAACTGAATTCCTTTCTAGCATGAAAGCAAACAAGAAGTTTTGTCAATTTTCCATGTGCTGGATGCCCTCCAATGTGACTCCAATACAGTGCTGATTAGCAAGCTTGTCAAAGTGCACATATTGGTGATCTCTACTCGTTGGTATAAAGGAGTGTGTAAAAATATTTATCATTCCAATATTCAAAGAAACACTCACTATATATGATACATAAATCAGAGTCACTGCAGATTTATCATGGACTAAACCTGGCATCTTCAGCATCAAAACTCTAAGCCCATTAATTCTTATCTTTCCTGGATCCAGGCACTTTTAAAACGTAGACTGTCACACACACGATACATACAATGGCTGAAGATTTCCTCTGCTAAGAACTATTTTTGCTGTGTTGCTGTTTCCTTGAAGATTGAAGGTAAGAAATCTTTGGGAGCAGAATACCTCACAGTACAGCAGACAAGTAACAGAATCTTTCCACATTACTTTAAAAAGAAACAAAACCCTATTCAGCTCCTCATTATTGTTTTTCAGCTAACTGCAATAACTCAAAGCATAATTGTCAAATATCTCTAACAAGCCATGAAGTTAATTTTGCTTCTGAGTTCAGTTTGAGAGAAATGTGGCAGAACAAATTAAAATATGTATAAAATTTAAAATAAAAATGTAGAAAGAAAGGAAATTACTTGTTATGCCTCTGCAGGCATTCTGAAAAATGATAAAGGGCTAAAACAGCAAAAGCCATACACAAAGCATGAACAATACATTGCCCCAAAGATAAAATGTTCATTTTTATCTTACTGTCAGAGGCAGAAACCCTCTCTCCTATACTCTTCCATGATCTCCTAAAGAATCCACATTTCTATAAAAAGGATTTGTTCTCTTGCCTTTTTACCTGCACCTAAGCCATCTTAGTATCTATGTTTTCTTACAATACCTGAGCCTTTCTGTAATTATTTTCCTCACAGCACGCCCCAAGTTTGGTTCTTCTGTATAATCTTACTCATCTTCAAATGACTTCCAAGTATTCTCTTCTAGCATCTAAAACATCCTGTACGTTGGCCTCGTGTAGCATAACACCCTTGCAATCCTGCACATGAAGTCCTGTCCCAGAGAAACTACCAGGCTCTGGGACTGTGTGACCATAGTACCCATTAACCCAGGGGGTAGAAATTTGCTTCAGTTAAAGCAGGAGGAGACTGCTGTGACCAGCTCCTCATAAAGCTCCTGATCTCTGCTTTTATAGGACTCTTTCTTCTCCTCCTTGGCCATTCTGTTCCCCTGGTACCATCAGTACTCCAGGGGCACTTGGCACCTCAGCTGACTCGTCACTGGGCGCTTCAGAATGCTTCTGGTACAAGTGGTTACTCCAAAATCTGTTTCTAATCCTGCCTTTTCTAGGGACTGGACTCACTGAACCCTGCCTAGTCACACAAAGTCCAATTCAACATCAATTAGGTATACAGTAAAATAATAGATAAAGGTATCTGCAGTAGGGCAACCAACCACGAGGTGCCTAAACATTCAATTCCAATGAATCCCAGCCAAAGTCAGAATTTTCTGTATTTGTTCTATAACGCATTTTCCTGTTGATAGCCATCTTCTGTAATATTTGCACTTCATGCACATCCACCCTCCCACAGAATCCTGAGTGTTTTGTTAGTCTTTTGATTAACTACCTACATCCAACTCGCTAGCCTACTATTTAAATTCCTATTATTTCAGTTCTACAGCTAAACTTTGCGAGTAAGACAGGCCAGGGAGTTTTATCCGTTGATTTCTGCACCAAGTTTCTCTTCAGACTGGGTTAGAGCATTGAGGGGAAAAGTACTATGCATGCATTTGGGGTTTCTCTCTTAAAAAAACAAAACAGAGATACATGTAGATGGGACTGGCTGATTTTACCTGCAAAGATCTTGGTGAAATTTCTAGTTTTTTCAATTGCTACTACCGGAAATGCAGCACATTTCCCATCACCAGAGCAATACAAAGGAGGAACAATGCAGAAATGGTAAAAGGGCCATTAAAAAAGCAAAGGAAGGGAATAACTAAACACAGGATAAAACTACAGGATAGTGTAAGAAAACAAAAGTGTTTGTAGCTGAACAGGGGAGAAACATCACAAAAGGAACTACAGATACAGGGAGAAAATAAAGAGAAAAATAAGAAGTGATTTAAAATAAATAAATGCTATTCTGTCTGAAGTTAATGGATACATGATTCTAAGGCAATATGGGAGGACACTGCACTAAATCAAAATTAATCCAGAATCCAAGGGCCTGGCATAAGAAACCAGTGGAGGTGGTCTGCATTTTTTATGCAAGAGTTTTAAACTGTCAGGGTTATAGAACTGGCAAAAATAAGCTTGAAAATTTCTAAGGAAACTTCCTTTACAAAGCAACTTCCTCTGTTCAAACAAGGCTAAAAATAGGTTCTGTAAAAAAGAAGAATCTTGTATACAAATTGATACTAATTAAAACATTCCAAGGATCTGTTCTCCTCTACTATTGTAATTTAGATAGTTCAAGTAAATATTCCCTCATAGAGCTTAAGTCTGAAACACTGCAACATTATACTTGGCTTTTTTATAATGGTAATTTTTAATCCCTTTTATTAACAGTGCAAGAGAGGCTCTCTCCCATCACCTCTTTCACGCTTACAGCTCTATCCTACTTCTACTGAAACAAATACCAGCACTCCCATTGGCTTCAGTGGACCAGGATCTCCTAGTTCTGCAAGGTCACAGATCTCTAGAGGACTACTGATGATCTTTTTCTACCAGGCCTCCTCCTGGGCATAAAATAGCATTTTCAGGACAAAAGAAAACCAACTGGCTGACTGGGCAACAAAAGCAAAACAGCAGGATATAAATGTGGGTCCTGCCAGGAGGAGCACTGCCACAGTAAAGCGTGGCTCCAATTACAGCTTTCTTCAACTAATTGTCCCAGTTCAGATCATCCATTTAGCTTTTCTAGGGGAAAGAGCTGCAATGATTTTGATAGCTGATACAATACCCAAAGAGGGTTCCTAGACACAGCAACGCTTTCAGAGTATAAAACAATCCTCTTCACTCTCCTTATAATTCCAGGGGCTGGGGGGGAAAGCAGCTGATTTCGTACTTGAAAGCATCAGCATGTCTCCCTGGACTTCCAGCTGTAGCCTAATGAGCTGGCAAGCGTATTTTTACACTACAACTTTTCTCAGGATAATTAACAAGATCTAAGATGAACTTCCCAATGCAGATTAAGCTAAGCCAGTTCCTTTCCTCATGGAAAAGTCACTGCTTAACCGTGCGCACAGATGTATGCAACTGGTGCTGTTCTTGTTGGTTTCAACAGAGACATCAAGACCAGTAGGAGCTCCACAAGAGAACTGCTCATCCAGCCACATTCTTCTCGAGGCATACTAGTGGGTAACTTTGCTACCACCTCACAAATCATTTGCTAAGTAGATTATGAATAAATTTTCCAGTGTCATCCATCTGGTGCTTCTTACAAATGCTAATTTAATACAAAACAACTCCTTAAAAATAGAAGCAAACCCAAAGAAGCTAAGAAATGCTGAGCCAGCCACTGAAGGATACTACAGTGACATGCTGAAATCAGGGAAGGAGCTTTTGAGCAGGGACAGGCTCAGAACTGAGAAGTAAGTGCTAAGGATCTTCCTGATGTTTTTTTCTGATGGTCTCACAAGACTAGTGGAGCACTGGTACATCCCTTGTCTCCACAGCACGAGTCCACCGCTGTGTGACCACCACAACATTGTGAGCATTGCTGGGCCACCAGCGTTTTCACTCCAATGCGGACATTTGGACTTGCTCTGAGTGGGTCAGGAAATTCTTGTGGTGACTCTGCCAACAGCTCTAGCACCTAGAGTAGTGAAGCAGGGGCCAGAGCATGAAAACTTAGAAGACTTATAATTATGGTCAAAGCCCTTTCACAGCCAAGCACCACAACTCTTCTCTCACTAAAATATGTGAAAAAGTTCACACCGCTTTAAAGGGCGGCAGGATCTAGTAGGAACCCGGTAGGAAACTTACTATTTGTGGACAAGGCTAACCAAGGTTACAGGTATGCTGAGGTGCATCAGTTCAATACAGAATGGTGTATCTGGTAAATACAGAAGATGACACAGATGCTTCTTTCAGTTTAATTAAGGCTTGTCAGCGTCAAGCACAACTCTCAGAGGACAAGAACTCATACATTGACACCCCCCACTGTTCCAGTTCTGTTTCCCACCTTCCTTTTCATGGCTAGTCCCCAATATGTGAGGAGAGAGAGCGAGATTTCAGGCTTTAAGGCTATAAGGTTGATGTCAGTGATCAAAACTGAACTCCCCAAGGGAGCTAAATAAGACCCACCAAGATTAAAAAAAGCTATTTACTTATTCCCATGCAGGTGGCTTAACATTTCTTCTGGGCAAAACACTTCAAAAGGAGCTAATTATGCATATCCAGTCATGGACCAAAAAAGCAGTCCAGCTATTTTAGAATTCATTTACTGATATTTGATACAGAATGTTATTGCCAAACTCCAGCTGTCAGCATTTGGTCATCCTTTTGTTAAAATGATGACATTTTTCTGGAAGAAATCTTTTGGAATATGAAAGCTAATTGAGAGAAGATGTCAATGATACAGAACATTGTCCAAGAATAATACCCTCTTGCTGCTAAGTAAATGCTCCAGCTTCACTTTAACATTTATTTCTAGTGTAGGAGACTGTGACAATTGTCTAGGACAACAAAATTATTCCCATTGCACCGAATGACTGATGGCTATTTCATAATTTTGGTTTACATATGTTAATGCAAAAGGGTGGGCTATCCTCTGTAAAATTACTAACATGTATTTCAGCCAATTTACAGAACAAACTGGGAGCCCTCTCCCGTGGTCTTCAGTAAGGCAAGAACTCTCATTGACTTTAACAGGATTTTCCGCTTGAGTGGTAAGTAGAAGAGCCAGCTCCTAGGCAAATTTGCTTACTCTCCTGCTTTTGGTTAGTGTCTCTGGCACTATAGACTCCCCCACTGCTTGTGTCGACACTCTTCTTCCCATTCCCCAGAAACAATTGCCAACCTCCTAAATTCAGCACCCCTGCAGCTGTACGAGCGATGGGCTACTGCTGGAAGCAACACATATTGAATCTGAAACCCCTGCTGAGAGCACTTCTGCACCAGCACTGAGAGGACACCCACGCTGCGCCATGCCAACCAGGGCTGCAGGCTTGTGTCGCAATGTGTTGGCAGGCCTGATTCTGAACAAGTGGCTACACACAAAAGAGGAGCTGGCCTTCCAGGGAGGCAGACTTTTGCAGGGAAAGAAGAATAAAGGGTAGTCCCTGCAGATGAAAAACTGCAGAGGTGAGCATCTCACATCAGCCTCCCCATGGGAGTAGAACTGGGAAACTGACTTTGCTGTTGGTTACCTCACCCAGAGAGGTTTTGCACTTAGCTTTTGGGCTTCATAATACAAACCTAATCATTTACTTTAAAAGACTAAGTACGGAAAAAGAGTATGTTCCTATAACAAACTATGTAACCTATCCATAAAATACCTCTGCTCTTGTTCCAAGATGTAGGAATCAAGATTATGATTATTATGTTCAAACGTACAAAAGCAACCTGAGAGCTCAAAGCGAATCCAACTTTAAAGGTCACCCAGTGAGGCTCAGGACTCAAATTCATGAGTTACCACGGTGTAACAAAGCCATTGCACAGCAGCAGAGCTGCGGCAATGGTCCCCGCACACGCAGTTAGCCCATGGGAACACTGAGTGAACATGACTTTGCTTAGTCCGTAAGAGAAAAAGGTTAAGCTGAGATACTTCAGAGCTGCCCTGAGCTAACCGTGAGCACCCAGGCAGTTACCGCAGCTCAGGTGGCCTGCAATAACTCATTATTTTGAAGTAATTTTTTTTGGAGGGTCAATCATTCAGAAATTTTTAAACATTTCACCTCTTAGCAAAAATAAACATTAAAAAATTATCTTATTCACTCCTTTACAATAATGTACAGTTTCAAAACAAATAAAAATGGAAGTTTTTCCACCATATTGAGCCAGCAAGTGCAGCCCTAAACCATGAGCTATGAAATTTTTTGAAACTTGTTTATTAAGAGTACAATTGTTTAGATTACAAAATACCTTACTAAATCCTTAAAACTGTAAAAATACACTATTTCTTAATGTTACTCCCATCACATACAAACACAAAATTATACTGAAATTCTTTGGAATATTTTCATTATTTTTTTCTCCAGGGATGACATATGTTTCTAATAACTTGCCACTCAGCAAACAGATTTAGCAGGGTAGCAGCATGCTGAGAAAGATAGCAGGATTTTCAATTTTCAGATGAAAGCAGCTCTATTCCCTGGCAGCCCTACTGCTAACCCCTTTAGGCCAGATCAAATTTTATCTGAAGCTAGCGGGTGCCTGTCTTCGACTTCAATGGAAGTTGAATCAGGTTTTCTATATACCTGCAGTAAACAATTTGAAGCTTATCAATTAGAATATTTTTAATCAGTACTTATACCAGAGGGAATTTGTAGCAATTAACAAATTTCTGGGCTTGGTTATTTACATATGTTTAGCTAAAAGACAACCCAGTTTTTACCAGAGAATAACATCCATCTAATTCAGCAGACTCACAGACTAGTTTAGGTTATCAAAAAGGAAAGTGCTATGCAAATTATACAAGTCTCCCCTGCACCTACTAGCAACAGATTTTTAAATATGTTACATTAATTTGCACAAGGAAAATCTATGGTACTATTTCACGGGATCAGGATTAGTCTGCAACACACATCTCACCTTTGGCTCCACAGTTTTCCCGCAGGAAAGAAGGTATTTTTCATCTTTAGACACTTTTGTTCTAGCTACTGACTTGAAACTGAAGCATCCGACAACCTCCATGGCTCAAGAAAAGTCTATATATAAGAATATTTCTGTATTTCATGGTGCCCTCTGATAAAAGCTATATCTAGTCTTTTCAAATAGGGGTGCTTAATGACAGGTGCCATCAGTGTCACCTGGATATGAAAGTGATGAGCCCCTAACGACACCGTAACCACTCACACAGGAATTCTTGTTAAACTAAGGCCACTCACACCAGGAAGCTGTGTTTCACATTTGATTTAGTCCAACCATTTGAAGAGCTAACCCCCAACTTCACATCTTCATGTAATTTCATTTGGACAGCTGTTTTTTCCATAAACTAACTTTTTAATGGATGAAAAATGACATAAACTATTTTATCAAGTTCTCTAAAAATATTGCCTTGCTAAAAATAAAGCTTTTATGATTAACTGACAGGAAATATACGAACATATACATGTGAATATAGGAATAAAAAAAGACCAAAGCTCTATTACTAGAGGTCTGTATTTGACAAAGATTCAACAAATAAAGTATCGCAGCTGCTTATATCACATAAATGGTTGGTGTTACATTTTTGTACAGCTTTTCTGTTCATTCTGTTAAAAATCTTTTCTTTCCTAGGAGAGCTCAGTGCTTTGGATCTGACATTTGTCTAGCAGTTTTATAAAGTAAGAATGAAACTATATTTAGCTCAAGAAAGCCATGGTTTTTAATGCATGCAGAGCTGCAGAAGAATCAGAACCAATCTTAATGAGGAAAACTTTTATCAAGTGTAATTCTATCTGTTCCCACCCAAATGGGACTAATTTGTTCCATTATCTATAAAAATACCAGCTAGACACTTTGACTAAAGCCTCTGAAGTATATTTGTTCAATTAATAACCATGCAAACGTACAACCACCCAATCGTGCCAGAGGCTGCTCCCCAAGCATCTTCAAATATTTCATGAAAAGCCATATCAATCATCACTAAGGAACTTTTTTCTTGCCCCAGCCCCAGCCAATACCGTGGAATAGGTGGTGGGATGGAAAGAGGAGGATAGGACCATACTCCTCCACTGTACTGCTACTAAACTCCAGCAGAAGTTAAGACTAACACAGCTAACACAGACTGATCCTTCCCATATCCCTGACTGTATTCCTTCATAATGAGGAGCTAAGGAGTCTTTCTTCAAATGAGGCTCTTTGGGAACTGGGGAAGGTAGCTGTTGGTGAGTCAAGGCATACAAGCTGAAGGAGCTATTCTGGGAAAATAATGCCTTTTTTTTTTTTTTTTTAACTTGAAAAAGGACTGCAAAATTTGGTTCTGTGGTATAACCTTACAAAGTTTTCTCAGCTTCCACTGTACCTATAGAGGACTTGGGAGCACTTGGATCTTCCAAGAAGTACTCAGTGCCTTGTAGAGTCAGATGTCTCGTTAACAACTACATAGATCTTTACATATTAATAAATTGAATCTATAACCTAGGATGTTAAAATGGAAAGCGTACTTAACATCAAGCGTAATAGCACATATGTAAATGCATGTATGCAAAGCATGTCTGTAATAGCATGTATGCAAAGCAGGCTCATGGGCTCTCCGATTTGCTTCCCAAGCAGAATATGGGCGGATGACATCAATTTTTCTATGTATAAATGCATCTGCCAAAATATTTTTGTATTTATTGTGATAAGTAATCTGATAAATCTTCAAAATATACATAGTAAGAATCTGATACTTGGTATTATCAGGGCACCGTACACCACCTCCATTCATACACGCTTATAAGAAGAGAAAGAGGATCTTGCTACTTTCATTGTACTGGCCCTGTGAAGACTCATGATGTTGTTAGGCCCAATTCTGCTATCACAAACTTCAGCAGAGACAAAATTTGGTCTTTAAGAATGTATGTCAAGTACCTAAAATATCTAGGAGGGAAAATTCTGAAACACAAACATAGACTTTGTATTATTACACATCTGTTATGCAAATAACATTCACATATCACTAATTCTGAAGTCTAAATATATGAAAGTAGAAACTGAGAAGTTAGTAACAAAACAAGAAGTCAGTTAGAAACTAACTTTCTCTAAAACCAAATACCAACCTTTTGAAAGCAGGTACAATAGTTACAAAGTGATTAAAACCATAATGCATTTTGAAATTGTTTTTATGTAGACTACTTCTTTAACAACAAGTGTATTATTCTTATTTTTCCCTTAGAACGAGGGAAGAACATGGACTGCAGAATGTTGCCCATGTAATGGGGCCATGCACTTCGGACTTAATGGACTTGATTGTGGTTGGAGTTAAGGTGCTGCAAAAGCATCACAACATGCACGGTATAAGGAATTTCATAGAACCATGTTCATTATATTTCTTTCTATAGTCAGCGAAATAAGCTAAAATAAGATCCACCCAGAGCTACAGAATGGCTGTTACCACCATCTCAGTTCTAAAGCAGACCCTCCGGGCTTATGGTCCTGAGTGGGTCAGGGATGTCCCTGCCCGCCAGAGAAGCACACGCAACAATACTTTGTGGAATGACCAATAACACATCCAGTACGGCTTTGCACTTGTTTAGCACCTTACACAAAATAATCTTAAACCACTTAAAATACTGAACTCAATACCACTCTAGAGTTAGGCAAAAATTGTAAATCTCATATTTTACAAAACGGGGCAAAAAGGACCAGAGGTTGGACTCGCCCACCTCAGTGGCAAGGGAAGGAACAGCGCTCAGGACTGAATGGACTGATGTACTGCTAACACTACAGTCACTTTTATTTTGCCAACTGCTTCTACCATTTGAAGCCATGCTGTCAGTGACAGGGTCACTTTCTTAAATCAATGATCAACAACAATAGCTTGATTTCTTTCATCTCGACAGGTCACCAGAATTAGATGGAATTATCAAGGATTTATTCTCTCTCACTGTATATAGGAAGAAATCAAAAGTAAGATTGATTTCTTCTTTTTTTCTCATTTTGATTTTTTCCAGCTGATGTCTGCTTTTGGAAAGGAACAGCAATGAGTAAAAGTGGATAGGACTCTAAAAGCTAAGCATGTAAAGACTTCTAAGATGTAAGCTGCTAATGCTCACTGCAGATATGTACCTTCCCCAGCAGGCACACTAATAACATTAACATAATAAGTTATTAAGACCAAAAAAGTTAGATGTCCTCACCTCTAAAAACTGGAGATGGTTTTCCTGACTCACCTATATGCATCGACATGGATGTTCAGCCAGTATACAACACAAACAGTCCCTACACCAACTAATCTATAATCTAAAAGACAATCCTGAAGACTGACTAGACAAACAGGTGTTTGCCAGGAAACAAAAGTTTTTGATGTAGGTCATGTGCCACATTCATGTAGAAGTGGTGGTTAGCTGAGGCCTCAGAACTGCCATGGAAGGAAGCGGCTGAGTTGCAGGGCAGGACATCTGGGGAAGCCGGCACGGTGACCGCTGCGGAGGAATGACCATGGACGATATCTTGTGGTCTCCGAGGCCAACATACCCCGTCCCCACTGCAATCTGCTACGAATCACATCTTGGAGCACACATATGAAGAGTTCCTGGCAGGAATCCTATCTTTAATAAGACAACGGCAGTGTGACGCTGTCCTTTTCCTGAGATTATCTTTCACAAGACGTTGTTCAATTTCTCCCACTTTAGTTGCACGCGCTTTTCAAAAAGCAGGGAGCAGCCTGGGAGCACGTACCCTGGTGTCAGCATGTCACTTCCAGCTTCTTTACAGAGAGAAAACTAAAACCCCTTAGCTCAAAGTATCAGACTGAGAGCCTTTACAAAAAAAAAAAAAATCGACAGAAGAGTGCCACTTTGCACTAAACCCCCCAACAACCAGAAAAACCCAAACCAGACCAGCTCTAAAGAACACGGGCGGACGTTGCACTGGTTTGAAAAAGAAGAGTGCTGCCTAATCGCGAGCGGAACGGCTCCGGCTCTCCCGGTGTTTACCTTCCCGAGCACCCGGCGAAGCGCCCGGCAGCGGGGACGTTTCTGCACTTCAATAGGCTTGAAGTTACCCCCGCAGCCCCCACCGGGGGCTCCCCAGGCTCCGCGGCCACCCCCCGCGGGCCGCTCCGCTCCGCTCCGCGCCGGCCGGCCGGAGGGACGGGCGGGGGTGTCCGCGGACACCCGGCCCGGCTCTGCCTGGCCGCGGCCGGCCCGCGCCCTCCCCTTCCCCGCCGCGGCGCCCCCCCCCCCCCCGCCCCTCGCCCCCGCTCACCGTGCTCTGGCCGCCGTCGCGGGGGCGCGGAGGGGCTGCGGCGGGCTGCGCGGCTCGGGCGGGCGGGCGGGCGGGCGGGCGCGGGGGCAGGGGCAGGGCGGCCGGGCTGGCAGAGGCGGCCCCGCGGCTCGGCCCCGCTGCTTCGGGCCGGCTCACACGTCAGCCCGCGCCACGAGACCCGGATCTGCCGGCTCCCGGCGGCGGCGGCGGCGGCGGGGCCGGGGCGGCGCCGCGCGGCTCCCGCCCTCCGCGCACGCCCCTCCGCGGCGCGGCCCGGCGCGGCCCGGCCCGGCCCTCCGCGGGGCGGCTGCCGCCCCGGCACGGGAGCCCGGGGGCCGCCCGCACCGCGCCGCCTCTGGGCTGCTTGCCGGGCAGGGGCAGCCGGGACCCGGCCTTCGCTGCCCGGCTGAGGCAGGCTCGGGCGCTGCACGGGCGGAGGATACGCGGCCGCCGTAGCCCGGCGTGCCGGGCGGTGTCATTTTCAAGCAACGCGTCGGCCTTCAGTAAAGCCCCAGTAAGTCAGCACTGAGAAGGGGCGAGGAAAGTAGCTCCTCTGGGGCCTGGTGTGCGTGTGGGTCTGCCACAGCCCCCCGCGGCCAGGGGTCTGCGCCCCCGTCAGAAATACGGTCGCTTTGCTTGCTTGGCCCCCAGCCATCACCTTCGGAGTACGAGGGAATTTACAGTGTAGTTCCTCTACTAGCAGTCTGAAGCCTCTTTAGGAGCCCATGACTCACAAGGCTTCTCGGCAATTAAAGCATCCCTCAAAATATGCGTTTAAATGCTGTGCAATGAAGTTAGAAAGTAAAATTTCTGATCATGGCTGCTTACGTCAGCCAGTTGGGTTTACCTGTGCCTAGCCAAGGAGCTGGGGTGTCATGCTCCCATACGGAAAGATGGACCACATCCTGTCCTGGGGACAGTGATACCATGCTGTAATGCAACAGGGATTACACAGGAAAGAAAATCTTGTCCTCCAATATTTCCAAGGGTGGCTTACCTCCTTCAAGCCAGAAAACAAGGATGATGCTACAATTACAGTGAGAAAGGAAGGTTGGATGGAAGTTGTGAGTTCTCACAAGTCCGTACCTCCTCATGGCACCAGTGCCTCATACAGTCTGATATGGCCCACATATGGGGACAAGCTTGGTTGTTCTCATCACTCTTTGCTGTTGTCACGGGGCTTTCAAGCCTCCTTTCATGGCTACATTGTTTTTCTGAAAGTTTTTTTTCTCACCTTGGGTGTTAAGCCTACCTTACTCTGCCAAGTCTTGGGTGCGCTGCCAGTTGGCAGACTTGCACGTCCAGCCATCATCGGTGTGCAGAGCCACCTCTCCCTGTAAGAGGCAGGTAGGCTAACTCTGCTCATTTAGGGCTGGCCCTGGACATAACCATTCCGCTTCCTGAGAGGCAGCAGGCAGGCTACCTTTGCCTAGCCATGCCACGCAGTCCTGACTTGCTGTGGATCTTGCCTCTCCCTTCCCATGTTTCAGCCCTTTCTCTTGTGTTAGCACCCAACTAAACAGTGGCAGTACTGAAAAGTGAATCGGGGCACTGACACAAAGCCAGGCCACCACACAAAAAAAGCTAAAATAAGCAGAGCTCGTGTTGTCTTTCTCAATCCAGGGAACTGAGCCTCTGGTAAGGCACCAAGGATGCTAAAATTTATCTTTTATTTGGAAATATGAAACTACATCCCTACAATGTTTCCTGGGAAAACAGGTTTCTTGACAGCCTGTCCAGGGGTTTAGAGTACAACAGGAATCATGAACATCAGCAACACCAAGGTACACTTGGCTTGAAGTATACTTTGGCTGCCCTGGCCAAACACAAAGCTGTCCAAGACAACAGTGTCAGAGGGTGGTCATAAGCAGAATGATCAACTGTTAGCTGCATGCTTCCTCCCACCTCTCCCTCAGCCATCCTCCTAACCCTTCATCAGGGAACAAGCCATCCTAGAAGCAAGCAGAGACAGCTTCCCAACACCATTAAGCAACCTTGCATATCTGTCTCTCACACCAAGCACACAGGGCTAGTTGTTGTTCTAGAAAATGGATCTGAGATCCTGAAATCCCAAAACCAGACACAGCTTACCACTAGTTCTGGCTCAAAGAAGAGAGGAGAGCAATGGCAACCACACAGTAGTGGAGAGGAAGCTTCCTCCTATCAAGCAGAGGCAGGAACACTGAACACTTCTATTTTATTGCCTGTGGGTAAAGCCAAACAGCCTGCTGTTGCTAAAAGGATGGCAAGCACACTTGGGGCAACTGTTGGAACTGAGAAGAGAGTCTCATAGTGATTGATTTCTGGAGAAATGAATTTGAACAATCCAGAACTGGAAGGGCAAGACTAAGTGAACAGGACAAGCAGTCTCAGATGCCTTGTCAGAAATAATATGAACCTGCAAAGAGTCTGTGGAGGAGAGGCAGGAGCTGATGGGGATGATGACTGAGTGATCTATAAGAAAGCAGTATGCGATGATGGCACTTGCAGCCAGACCTGTGTCGTCTTCCTCTTACTTTGAATCAGCCTTCTCAAAACTCAGCGCATCACATCTTTCTGGCTCATTTCTTACATCGCCCCATCCAGGAATCATATCACGTCTGGTAATCTCTTGAAATTGTCCCTTGATGAGGCGTGCAAGCAGCACTATCTGGCTGGCCAGCCAGCCCTCTGGGTGAGATGCAAACACTCACAGGAAGCAGCTCCCTCTCTCTACTCTTTTTTCTTCCCCCCGTGTTTTTACTGCAAAGTTCTGCATATCTGTAAATAGCTTTACATGACTGGGCTCAGTAAAAAGCTGGGCTTTTTTTCAGTATTGTATTCTGCATTATTTGCACTGTCTTTTTGACAGCAAAATGGCAATTATTTTTCTGATTATTTTCCTTTGTTCAACATACATGTTTCCATTGGCATTCTTGGAAATACGGGCCTAATGAAGGATGGATTTGGGAAAGTGTGATCATCATGGATGAAACTTCAGAGTATGAACTGTCAAGGAAGAGGGTTAGGCAATAGGAGCTACAGAAAGTATAGACCAGGAACAAGAGAAATAATGCATAAGTTTATTGCTTTCAAATCAGCAAGTACATATATATAAGCAGAAAGTAGCTAGGTATTTTGCATAAAACATTCTGCCAGAGCATCCCTCAGAATTTGGCCCTCCTGGTTCCCACGGGCAAATGAACAAGCCATAGCAGGCACTGATTCTATCTCAGCTTCCTACTCCCAGGCTTCAGCCATCTGCTCCCCCTTACACTCACAAATTTAGTGCATGATACAGCAGTAAAATGAGATCCTGATATGGAGGCTGTTTTCAGACTCACTCTATGAAGTCTCCTTTCTGGCAGTCAAACTATGATGAAAACAGTGATGACTTAGGCTACTTTATGAACAAAGGCATGAGATGCATTCAAGATCAGCTAGTAACAAGGACAGAATAGTAAATCCATTGATTTTGGCATGCTAAAAAGAATTGTGCTGCCCACTGCCAAGCTAAAACTATGAAAACAACTCTGCTTGAAGGGCAGAAGATGGCAATGTTCCTTCCACCAATAACGCTGTACAATGGAGTACGGTGGGAGTTGAGCAAAACTTACTATGACATTCTCTACATCCGTCGTCTGAAAGTATTGTGGATTGGGCACTTTATAAAGCAACAGGCAGATGTCACATTCCACATCACAGTGTTAGCTTTCAATTTTTCTACCCTGATAGGCAATGGAAAAGCAGGAGTCATGCTGGTGATCTAACCTGCCAAATAATGGATGAGCTTGTTTACAGATACCCAAGAACATTACTTTTTGCATTCTGAAGTTCTCTTTCTGCTGATGTTCTTCTCATCTTTGCTGCATAACTCATGCCACTAGGCATTGTATCGCTCACATCCAGATATGTTGTGGAGTAGAAATTCTTCATCTGCAATTCATGCAGTTTCATCAGATCTGAAAAATGGCCTAGAAATAGGGCAAATCCTCTTAATCTAACTCCTTTTCTGTCTGCTCCCTCTTCACTTATATGCAGTCCAAAATGAGTAGTTAATGCTATTCCCAGAAGGAATCTACATGAAACTCTACTCCCGATTTTGACACTAAAGAGCCACTTGGAAGATGTCTGCAGCATGGTCTGAAAATGGCATCCAGGAAGTGGAAGGGAAAAGATCATAAAGTACCCTTGCAGTAGCAAGGTAGGAGTGGCCTTTTGGCAGCAGCAGCACTGCATTTTTGGAAAGAGGGATCTAATTCTGGAAAAAAGAAGCCAAGTCCTTAGAAAAGTTGCTCACTCACAAACATTCCTAGAATTCAGCTGGGCTGGCATCTCACAAAGCACCGGAGAATTGCAAAGCACTTTGGGATACTAGGCAGCAAGCCTGTGAATTAGCTGGCACAAAGACTATATTGTGTACTTGGGTTAATTTAACACAAATTTAGTTATGTGATCACCACTGAACCAAATTTATACTGCCAGATTTTCTGTTAATGTACAGATACAAGCTTAATGAACTTCCAACCACAACCTAAGCTGCCAGGACTCACAGAAAAAATATGGCTCGGTGGAAAGAAGAAACTCCACTGAAATTGTCAGAGGATCTGTGGAGGGCTTTTGTGCTCCTGAAGCATCAACACACCAACACAGACTTTGAGATAAATTAGCCACAGTCCAGGGGAAATGATCACAAATGATTGCTGCAATGCTGCCAGATCACAGGTGTCCAATGAATTTTTCCAAACTAGGAAATGGAGGAAGGAAATCTGAAGTTGAGGGGAAGACAAGTATTATTTTACACTTAACTAGAATATTGACTGGTAACTTAGAGTAACTATGGAATGCAAGCAGGCCAATTGGGACACTTAGAAGATCAAGCTTGCAAAAAACATTTACAAATAGAGGATTAAGATCTGAACCCCCAAATTGTTAATGGTAACACTCACTGGTAAAGATATACCATCTGAACTAGGCTGAAATAGATCTGTAGAATTAGGACACTAAGTTCTCAGTAACCACACAGGTTAGTGAGACAAAGCTCCGCCAAATTTCATTGTGATTGATAATTACGCAATCAGTGTCAGGAACATATTTTGCAAATACTTTGGGAAATCCCCTCTAAAAATGCGGTCTAAGTGAACCAACACTGGTAACCTTAAGAAATTAATTTTCCTCTGGGGCAGAAACTGTAATAGCAGCTGCACAATTGTGGTGGCTTTCTGGCAAAGAAAAGATGAGAAACAGTGCGAACTGCTTCCTAAGCAACTGTAGTTCACAGCCATAAGCTATCTGCCACCATAAACTTACCAGCAGCTAACATTGCTATATTAATCTGAAAATTGCAGCCACTCGGGAAAAACACATCTTGTGTCACCCTCTATCTGTGTTCAGAGCCATTTCAGCATTCAGTCTGAAACTGCCTCTGAACATGAGTCAGAACCCTCAACTGTTACGGTTCTCACAGACTTGAAATGAAAATGAATCCCTGTTCATTTTCCAAATGAACATCTAATAGAAGAAGCTGTATCTAATAGACGAACCACAGGCACAAAATGCAAGCCAGTAGATTTGATGAATGTTAGTGCAGAAGAAAATGTGAGAGAAGGAAATGAAAATAAGACCCCAAAAGATTTTTTTTGGAACACTTTACTACATCTAACTAAGAAGCAGCAAGGAGTTAAACTTTTCTGGTCAGGAACTGGGAATTACTCTGATCTGAAATGGATATATGCAGTTTTGCAGCTGGTATTTAGCACTCAGTGTATGACTGAAATTTAAGAGTAACTATCCATTAAAAAGCCAAGGCATTATTTACCAAGAAAAAAGAGAGAACAAAGAGAGAAGACATTTCATGCATCACTGAAGAGGTGTATCAAAAAGCATAACTCTGCCAGTCAGTCCTTGGAGATCAGTATTCTATCACATAAAACGTGGCAGCATCTCTGTATGGTCTACAGACAACTAAATCAAATTGTTGGAAAAGAATCTGATCTGTTATCACTGTAAGTGATATTCTGGTTTCTGTAGCACATGCAACCATGCTTTTCATTTTGGATCTTAGAACATGCGTATTGACAAGTGAACTAGAAAAGACTGCTTTCTCAGCTGGCCAAGATCAGTGTGAACATAATGCAAGGGTTTTAGCTCATGCACATTCGCTGTTTGAGGATGTGGTATGATGCAGCTGGATGTTTGCTGCAGTATGCCAAACCTGTTGAACACAAGCTGTAAACCCTGCAAGTGGTTTGGTATAAGAAAGAAAATTAGGATTTACAGAAATTGATAACACTGCGAGGTCAGGGGAAAAAAAAGAATTCTGTAGTATTCAGCTCACACTTCACAGTTTACAAATTTTGGAAAACAACTGCACAGATGAAGGGAAACCATTTCAGTGTTCAAAAGTGTGAATTTACATTTTCAGTGTTTAAATGGGTTCTTGTGGTCACTTTGTGTTAAGCTACTAAGGTCAAAATGGGACATAGATGTTGTCTCTAAAACTGGATGGGGGTAATTACTGAAAAAAGAGAAAGATTTGAAGCCAGTGTAGTGTTACAGCATAAGTTCAACTCCTCTGTAGAGAAGTTCCTGAGGGAGCCAGACTCTCCACAGTGGTGCCCAGTGACAGGGCAAGAGCACTGGGCACAAACTGAAACTCATGACATTCCAGCTGAACATAAGAAAATATTTCTTTACTCTGATGGTGGCTAAACACTGGCAGAGGTTGCCCAGAAAGGCTGTGGTGTCTCCATCCTTAGAGATATACAGCACCCAAATGGACATGGTCCTGCTGGGCAACCTGCTTTGGCTGACCCTGCTTTAACGGGGGGGTGGACTACATGATCTCGAGAGGTCCCTTCCAACCTCAACCATGCTGTGGTTCTGTGATACTGTGGCACTGAAGAGGGAACCCAGGAGCAGGTACATCTGCAGAGCACTTTCACCACAATTTCAGTGGAAGTAAAATTATTTGGGATGGGTGATATTAAAATACAGGCATAGTAAGACACCTAGAAATATCTGTGCAGGAAGACACTATATATACACTACTCAGTGTTAATATCTTTTATGTCTGCTGTATGTTTGGGGAAGGGACCAACAGTGTAACGTCACAACATTCCTAGGACTAAAAGTTAGGATCTGTAAAATCCTGAGAGACAATCATACAGCATGACTGAATATCTCCCAGCATGACTAACCTCTAATTGAGGAAAGAAAGATACAGTCTAGAATACTGCCTTTTAAAAGGTGACAGCTTCCAATTTACCATGTGATCTCTGCACTCTGTCAGGAAGATGGGAAAGCTGTAATAGGGAATTTTATGAGATGAGTTATACATCAGTGAAACTGCTGTAATTGCTACCCCTCATTTGACAAAAATGTACAAGACAAGAAACTCCTTCCATCTAAACCAGATCTTCCGCCTAAACAAAGGCATATGCTACTATTGAAAGACACACAGAATAGTAGGGATTTTCTAGATACTGTTCTGTGAAACATTGTGCCTGACAGAGATCCAAAGACCAGAGAAATTGCTTGCTTTTGCTGTGTTCAGGGAAACTGTACGTTACTCAATACATTAACAGAACACTATTTGAGCCTTGTTTCTTTAACCTAACTTTATCCTCAATGTTCTCCTCTAATAACTTGCCAGATCCTATGTTCTTGCTAGCCACATGGCCAAACTGGAGGCAATCAGGTTAGGAAAATGACATAATCAGCTTGTCTTAATTTGTATTCTTGAATTGGTCCTTACTGGTTTCCATGACTTCAAATGCAGTTCAATTAACTTTTTACATGACTGTGCTCTAAACAGTGACTAGTGATTTAGACTTAATGATTTAGCCCCAAATTATTATTCTACTGTAGTAAGATCAATAGAAAAGGTTTTTTTCCTAATACAAAATTGTTCTAGTCTCCAAAATGCAGATATTTTAGGATTGTATCAACAGCAATACGGCTTGATAAATTACCCATCTGTCATGATTGAGCTCTTTCTGGATGATCTCTGACAAACTTCACTATTTTGTAAATTTTTATGGTAGACAGGTCCAAAAGACTTCCATCAGTTGTGGATTTGGTGCCCGTCATGACAGATTATACTGTAGTTTAGCAAGATGGCCATCATTATAAATAAGTTCCAATTCTAGTTAGAATTTTCAAAAAGCCTCAGAATGCTGAAATTGCTAGATCAAGCAATAATAGATGAATTCAAGAGCTCCAGATTTCTATTTTATTAAAAGGAATGATATTTTCCTACCTTTCAGGATCCCTAAAAAGTCTTGTGCTTTAAAAAACAGAGAGACCATTGAAGGGATTCATAACAACTGCTGATGCAAAATATATTGGAGTATGTTCTCTCTGTGATTTGGCTTCTAGTAGGTTTCTGATTTTACTGTGTATATTCTTGTATTATACTGTGGTTATTCATACATCTTTGATCCCTATTCTCTTATAGCTGGAAACCTTTTCTGAGTTGGGACCACATGTACTGTGTAACACTACTGCCTGCAGGAGCTTGATCCTGCATACACCTCTCTGCAGCCTGCATTGATAGCTCTGTGCCTCAGGTTAACATACACAAAGAGGAAGAGATGTCCAGTCTCATCCTTTTCTCCTGAGAAGGCACAGCAGCAATGTAGGAGGACAGTTTGCAACATATACTCCCTGAATAAGTGTTGTCTGTCTCCTTAAAGGAAAAGGCAGGAAGCCAGGTGGAAGCATCCTGGAGACCCAAATTTGATCTACATGCTGTCAGTTGGACCACTTTGTACACAATGAGTTTTCCAGCAGTTAGCTTATCTACACTGTCAGGAATATGAAGATATTTTAGCAATTAAAGACCACTACCAATGCTGTGCAACTAGGCTGTGACTGCATTTACTTTTCCTCTAACAGAAAGTGGTTTTATTTTTTATTTATTCTGGATTCCCATATTCATTCAATTGATGCTTCACAATAATTTGCTGTTCCAGTTCTAATTCTAAACTCAAGTTCCCTAATGAGAGACTCTAACTCCACCCCCAAGCAATCATTCCAAAATATTAATGCTATTTTTTCTTCTCTCTTACTTACTCACTGCAGTTAGGTACTTCCCTGGCTACCACTGCACTGAACAACAAATTTAAGCTTCCGGCCTCAAGGTGCTATATACTTCAGTCCTGATGACATTTATGAAATGGAGGTTTTCTGAGCGTCAGCCTGAATCTGATTTCAGCTCCTATAGTCATTAAAATAGCAGGGATCCTTATTCAGTCACAAATCCTAAGGACATGAGAAGATGAAGTCCAGCTGGCCAGGAAAAGCTGTCCAGCTGCCCTTTTAAGGCAGCTCTAAGTCCCTTTTGTACCTATCTATGAAATGAAGACTCCCATATTTAATTAAAGTTACATAGATTTGATAATGTACTATAAGTTATTACATTAATAGATGCTAAAACAAAATGCTTAAAATGGTACAAATGCTTCACTCAGGGTAGAAAATGTTTCTGAGTGGAAAACGATATACCAGCAATGTAGCATTGTGACTATATACTTTATGTTATTGGCCAAATCCTCTCTTCCCTTATAACTCTAATACTCATAAAACTAATAATAATAGCCATGTTAGGTTGTGAAATCTGTTTCTGTATTCCCATCTTACTTTCATTTTTGAGAGGACCGTCAAAAAGATTGCTATCTTCTTTTTGTAATAGGAATAAAGGAGCATAGCTTTACACCTTTTCCTTTATAAGAAATGCTTTTAGTTCCCTGTAATCAACTTGTCAGTCTGCTGATGCCAAATTTTTCAATGTCACAGCTGAACCTGCTTTTTTTTTCTTCTTTTTTTTTGCCTTTCATGAATCCACAAGAAATGGCCCCTAGACCCCGAGGTTTATGTACGACCAGTTGAAAAATCACTCCTCCACAAAGAAGTGGAAGTTTAAAAAACCAATAATTTTGCTAACAGACTTCAAAGCACTGGGGCTGTTTGTATCTAGGTTTTCCTACCAAAAACATCAGGTTCAGTTGTA
This sequence comes from Harpia harpyja, assembly GCF_026419915.1. Lineage (NCBI taxonomy): Eukaryota > Metazoa > Chordata > Aves > Accipitriformes > Accipitridae > Harpia > Harpia harpyja. The sequence continues at coordinate 64,239,171 of NC_068941.1, read as the reverse complement.
ACATTAATTTAGAAGATATCACCAGGCCACCAAATTAATGAAAAGTCCAGGGTGTCCTGTCAATTTCGAATAAAAGCCCTTAACAAGTGAAGAATGATAGGGTGTTATTATTAAACTACAAAAAATTTCTGCACATGCATTATTTAATGAAAACTTTGCTAAATCCTGTTTAAGCCATAAATTGATTGATGTAAAATCAATAGCTGATTTCTGATCTAACTCCACTAAGTGAGACGAATTGCATCATATGGATTCAAACTGAGTGACTTCAGATGACTCTGATGTTTAGTTAGTACATATATTTAAGCTGCTAATGACATGAAGAATACAATTTGGAAAGTGCAGACATGATGAGTGAATACCTCCTCTCTCTACCAGGAACACCGAACAATTTCTGTTTGACTGTTTTAGGTGTTTCTGCCCGCAGAACTCCTACAAGTTCTTCCTCAACACCTTTACAGGGAAGACTGGACAAGGCAGCAGCGGTGCCATGAGCTCTCTGTAAGGCAAAGAGCTCCCCAGCAGAGAGATCCGTATCCTACGAGCAAGCCAATCTGCCCTGTTCCACCCAGGAGAGGGCACTCTTACACCTGTCCGCACAACCGGACGTGGACACGTATAGGAGGAACAGGAAAGTTAAGATGACAACTTAAAAACTCGGTCAACTTGCACAACCAGTTAGTTATTTTTATGATAAAGCTAATCTTCGGAATGAGTTGAGTCATCCAAACACTGCCACAACAGGAACACAATATGACAGACAATAAACGTGCAGGCTAAATTTATTCATAGTCTCTGAAATGTGCTAAATGATACACAGATTAAAAAAAGACAACTTCTGGCATGTAGGCCTCTCTGTTAAAAGCTGGGATGACAGAAAGAGAGCTGCAGGTGTGAGTTTGGTGGAAAACGAGGGTTAAATTTAAAAATAACCTAGTTTTATGAATATTATTTGTTGCTGATTTCTCTTTAAATAAAGCATTATTATAAATGAGCATAGGAACATTTAAATGCAAAGTGCATACCATCTAATACTAATACAGCCTGTGAAGTTAATCCTCATATGGATGCCTCATGAAATAAACAAAATAAGAATTTAAAATATGTTACAGGTTCAACCCCTGTTTCTGAAGTGTTTGAAATCAATACACAGATCTCTTGAGACAGCTCTCCTCTCCATTAAGAAATCCTCTGGCAACAATGAGAGAAGATCAAGCCTGACATTTTTTATTTTTCTGAACTAAAGAGGCCAAGATGAGGAGGGGGGAAGTCTTGTTATGCAACACACAAAGCAGCAGAAAAGGAACAGAATATTGCATGCTGGAAAGTTATAGTTTCAAAAATGGCATTGTCTTCTAATCACAGGGAACAATCTCAATAATTCCAAATTCTCTCTGAATAATTATAATAGAAAAATATCTGACTGATATGAACAGAATAAAATAAGGAAAATATGGAAATGAGAAAAAGATCACCAAGAATCTTAACTTGAAGAACAGAAATTTAATCGTACTTAGTGCTGTCATAAGCGTCTTGGAGTCCCCAGGCAGTATACTGGGGTTGGAGGGCATCCATAGTCTCAGACAGATGAACCATGCACACGATGACTGTACTGTATGTACAGTGAGTCCAACATGTGCTATTTGTGCATGAACAATAGCCACTTTTCCATGAAAATGCCGGGAACTGTTTCCTATATATAGGTTGTAGGATAGATAATATTTCCCATATTACATGGGAAATGATACAGTGTTTAGGATGTTTGGTTACCCTAGCATCTGCTAATGCATATTGACAGTTTTTCCATATTGAGAGCTTGGGCTGAAGTCTTACAACCACTGATCTTACTTTATAGGCACTGATCCTGTAAGCTTTCCTCCTGCAGTAATCTTCCATAGTTTGAACTTCATTTAATACACCATATTTCCTGCTCCCGCCTCCCAAAGAATTTCAAAGCAGTATGCCAAACATACTAAACAACACGTGGATACCCAGAATTGTATCTCCCCTCTATTAGTTATGACCAACACCAACGGGCAAAAGTATAGACCAATATGCAGACAGTTTGGGGAAGCTGCTATTGAAAGAACTGTTTGGTATAAGACTAAATTGATGATGGCATTGATGAAAGAACTATCTCCTGAAATCAGATATACTACAAAAGTTTGTAATTCAAAAAGTGAGCTGACTATGTTCAACAGACTACAGTTTTACATTTTATGTATGGATTTTTCTAAGGGTGAAAGACTAATGAGAACTTAATTCAGAGGATAGACACAGGACTCTATTATCAACATACCACAAAATATATTACGAAGTCAGACATGGAAGTCACTGAAAACACAAAGAGGCTACGTTCTCGTTCTTTCTAAGCATTTTCTTATTTCACAAAAAAAACCCCAACAAACCTTAAACTAAACCAAAACTCCAAACACCTATTCAGAGAGTGCTAGTCTGTGGTCCTGTTCTGGCCTAAAACCCTGTGGAGTCTTCTGTAAAACAGTAAGCTACAGTAAAGTGTAAAACAGTATAGGGGGTATACAATGATAACCCCAACATGCTGATTCCATAAGGTACTGATTTTTATGCAGTATTTTAATCCTGGCAAAACTCACCACTACTCTGTTCTACTCCCCCAAACCCCTTTCTATATCTATCTTTTATCAAAGAGAAAATTAACACAGTAAATGGTGAATATGAAACAACTGTGAGATAAGTTAAAGATGCCTATTTAAGGACAAGGGAAAGGAGTGGGGTATACTATGGAAAAGAGATACAGTAATTCATAATAATTTGATTTGCTTTTTGCAGTAACAGACTCTGACATTTGTAATCCAAATGAGCACATGAAAATGAACCTAGATACAAACAAAGCAAAATCATTGCCCTTTACTGTGGCTGTTACTGGATGTCTACTACCTATAACATATAAGCATACTCACAGGAACACAAAGGATTCTGACACTTGATAAAGGTCATGTTTTCCACTCCATCCAGAGCAAAATCTGAATATTAGAAGCTCAGCTTCTTTCTATGAGCTGTCTGAAAAGACATAAGGCATTTAACCCGGAGATTTTATGTACTACCTTTATAATTTTTGTGTATAGTACTCAATCGAAGCTCAGCACACCATAAACCTAACTTTCATCTGTGAGATCTAAAAGGCAGAGAAGAGTTATTACCCTTATTTTACAGGTGAGACCCTAAGGCACAGAGAAGCCATGGCCTACCTCCTCAAAGGGAACTTAAGACACATCAGTGGGACTTAGAAGGCCCAAGATCACACTAGAAGTCATTAAAAAGAAATCAGGCCTAATGCAAAACGGTCCTTCTCAAAAAGGTGCTGAAAACCTCAGCTGAAAAACTGCATTGTGTATTGCATTAAAAACAAGTTTCAGTCTGAAGATGACCTAATTTGATGAACGGATGGCACATGGTACAACATTCTTGCAGGAAAATGGACTTTTTCCAGTCAAACCACAGGAGAAGAGCAAACATGCATAGAAAAAGGACTGTATGCATCTGTATACAGTTGCCAGTTGGTTTTTTTAATCAGTTGGGACTATACTTTCTTTACTGTGTATATAATAGTCAAAATGCTATGTATACTAATGGAGATAAATAAACAGTACTTGCAGATGACAGCCATACCAGAAGTAGACATTTGTTGAGATAAATATCTATGTTGTACATTGTCCTGCACTGCACAGTTAAGAGGAGGCACTATAAAATCCTTCTATAGACCTTAATGTCTTGAAAGCCTCTAGTTCCTGAATAAACAACAGTTGTAAATGCAATCTTATATTCCCCTCTGAAAATCTATCTACGATCTTCCATTCCATACCGTATTTTGTGCACCTCAGGCTCACAGGGATGGTTACTGGTATCCTATTTTAGATTTCTAGACAGAGAAACATCTGTGGCTTGCCGTTTGCTTCGGTGATAAAATGTAACAGTCCATTAGACAGAATTGACGTTCACCTTTTACTCTACTTTTAAAATCTTGTAGCAGAAGCCATAAAAAGAAACAGTTTCTTACACTGCCTCCTCAGAGTTGCCAGCTCCTAGGCCTGCCGGGCCTGCAAGTTCCCCCCCCGTCCGGTGTGAGGAGGCAGCAGTGTCCCCAAGGGAAGGGCGAGGGCAGGAAGAGGGCAAGTAGCTGGGCCAGGGGAGAGATGTGTAAGGAACTCCAGTTTTCTCCAGCGTATAAGGGAGAAAAAAAAAACCCAAACAGATGGGAACTGCTGTATGGGCAGGTCGAGCAGAACCTCAAGGCATGTGAACCCCCGCCTCCCCGGTTATTTTTGCTCGGGCACTCCACGAGAAGACGTGTCAGCTGCTCCTTGCACCAGCTGTTTCCTCACGGACACCTCGGAGTTTCCCCCTGCTACCTCGGACCGACCCCCGGCCCAGCCCTCCCGAGGGCACTCCTTCAACCCCCTTCCCCGGCCCGCTGCCTCAGGGCTCCCCCCTGCTGCGCGCTGCGGGCACAAGGCCGGGCCGGGCAGGGGAGGCCGGGAGGGCCGCGCCGCCCGCGGCGGGAGCCGTGACAACACAACCGCCTTAACGCTGCCCCGGGGCCCGCCAGCGGTGCGGGGCGGCGGCAGGGCTCTGCCTGCAGACTTTTCTCCTCACGCTCTCACCAGGCGCCGCCGGGAACCCGCCCGGCCCATGACACGGCGAGCGGCGGCAGGCAGGTGTCTGCCGGGGCGGGCGGCGAGCGGGACGAAATCGCCGCGCCTCCTCAGAAGGCGGCGGCGGCGGCGACATCCTTCCCTCGGGCGCAGCGGCGAGGAGGAGACCGATAGCGGAGGCCGATAGCGCATGCCGCCGCCCCCGCCGGCCGGCACTCGACCCCCACCGTCGGGGAGCCCCGATGCCCGCTCCACTCCGCGCACACGGCGGCCCCTCCTGAGCGGCGGCGGCGGCGGCGGCAGCAGAACCGGCTGCCCTAGCGCGCATGCTCGGGGCGGGCGCCATTTTGGTGGGGCCGGGAGTTATCCAGCAAGAGCGGCGGCGGAGCTCGCTGGGCCCGGCTCGGAGGCAGCGGCGAGTGGGTGCTCGCTGCAGAGATGGCTAACATCGCGGTGCAGAGGATCAAGCGGGAGTTCAAGGAGGTGCTGAAGAGCGAGGAGGTTAGAGCCTCTTCCCCCCCCCCCCCCCCCGCGTGCCGCCGCCACCCATCCCCGTGTGTGTGTGTGTGTGTGTGAGTGAGTGAGTGAGTGTGGGCAGCGGGGGAAGGTGCGGGCGCCCCGCCGGCCTGCGCGGGGACCCCGCTTCCCCCTCGGCCCCACCTCCCCGCGCTGGGGGTGGGCCCGTCCCACGGCCTCGGGGAGGGGAATGGCGATTCCCGGGGAGACGGGACCCGCCAGCCGCCGGGAGGGGGGGAGGAGGGGGGCCGCGGAGCCCCTCCCCCAGCGGGCAGCGGGAGCCGCCGAGAGTACGAGGAGGGGAGCGGGGCCGGCGGGCCGGGCCCAGGAAGTGCAGTGGCGGCGGCGGGGGGCGCGGCCCGAGGAGGCCGGGCAGGCAGGCCCCCGGCGGGGGTCCCCGCCGCCCGCGGCGGGAGGGCGGGCGGGCGGCCGGTGCCCGGGAGCGCGCTGCCAGGCCGGAGGGTGCGGGGCGGGGCCTGCCCGGCGCGGGGCGCCCGCGGCCCCCGGCCCGCGCCCTCCCGCGGCCCGCCGCACGCGCCTGAGTGCCGCCGCCCGCGCGCGGCTGGGCCCACGCGCCTCTCCGCCGGGGAGAGGCTTCTCCGAGCGGGCCGGGGGGTGATGAAGCGAATCGGTGAGGCTGAGGGGGGTTGGGGACGTGATCTCGCACGTCCCCTTTAAGTCACCCCTCCGGTCAGCCAGTGCCTGAGGCCGAGATTGTGGTTTTATTTATTATTTTTTTCAAAGGGTTGCAAGTAAACCCTGTTTATTTAGGTTACTTTAATACAGAACTTCCTTTATCCCACGGCAGGCTTACTCCCCTTCAGGTGGGTGCTTTTAAAGCCTCACTCATTTCAGTCGTGGTACCTCGTTTTCTGAACCGCACGTTCTGTGGTACGTGGTGGTCAGTAAGAGAAGCTGACTGCTTTCAGGGGGACAATAAAGAAGTTCTGATCATTTGGGGGGAATGTACAGCAGCGTTTGCAGGGTTGCATCAGTACAGCCTTTGCTGTGTCTGTATCCGAGTTGGTGGACGTCAGCCAGATAGGTTTTAATGGTTGTGTCGTCATTGTCGTCCTACTTGGGATGATGTTGCAGGTTAGATGCTTGTGAGATGTTAATGTGAATATGTAACTCTTAAAGCTGTCTTTTTAGAAATCTGGACATATTCACAGAGGAAAAATAGAGAGGATAATTTTTGATACATACTAATGACTGAAGGAAAATATGTTTGAGGTAGCAGTAGTTGATGTGCTTTTAAATTAAGTGTGTGCTAACAGCATTGTTGCTATGCAGCTTGAACTAGCCCCTAGAAAAATGTAAGGGCCTCGTTTTACAGCTGCTTTCAGAGCCCAGGCTGATTTTGCCAAGCTATTGCACAGCAAATACAGAATTGCATGTAAACTAAGAGAAATTTCTAGGTGGATACCATTATACCAAAGCTAGAAAATCTAGACCTTGTACCCCATATAACCAGCTGATATTGTGGGAACAAAGAAGTCTTTATTTGAAAGTGCTGTCTAAAGGCTTCAAGACCCTTTCCCTTTGCTTTATGTAGAAAAAAAGAAACGTTAACATATATAGGTTTTGGGGGAGATCCGTGCTAAATTTTCTTACTGTAAAGGTTGGATCTAGTGAGCACACTTTTCACTATTCCTGTTTGTTTAGTTTATACATTGAAGGGCTCAGTACAGAATGTTGGAAATAAATAACATTATTAAATAGCCTTTAAGCTGCCTAAAGCTTCCCAGAAATAAGATCACAATTCTTATGAAACTAAAATTATGGAATTTTAAAGTTACAATACAGAAGAGTGTGATATTTCTTCTTTTTCCTGCCATTAGCAAGCTACATATGAGTGTTATACTGATATAGCAGTATGTATAAAGCTGCTCTTTACAGAATGTACTATCTCCCCTGTCCTGAATGCAAAACTTCAGCCTTACTCAATGGTTGTCTAAGTTGCAAGCAAAGTTTTTTGTGAATGTTTGTACATTCAAAGGCAGTCAAACTACGGTGTTAGTACTACTGAGCATGAAAACATGGAGTGAGATGGTGAATGGAGCTATAACTAAATACTACAAATCACAGAGAAAAAAATGTGTTTTTTTTTCTGTGATTTGTATACTAAAGTGATTATTAAACTTTGTTTCTTTAAAAAAAAAACAACCCTTTTTCATGAATAGTGATGCTAAATTTGTCATTTAGAAGTTTTAAGTCCCTCTCTGAAGGCAAAGTGGTTCACGTTATCTGCACTTAAATTATTCTTGATTTGATGCTTTGATCTACACCTGAACATGAAGAGCATCCCCCCTGCTTCCTTGCAAATGCATTATGAGCACAAATGCCCGGGGGAGGGGGCAGGCACACTTGGAAAAAGTACATAGGAAGTTTGTTCTCTGTCGTCTTCTTCTACTCACCTTTGGGCTGAAATAGAGTGGTGGAACCAGAAATACTTTTAAAAGGGAGCAGCTGGATGGCAGTTAATTCCTTCTGCATTTGAAGTATGTATTGGAAGCACCAAATTTCACTTCTAAATATCTGTGAAGAAAGAGTTCTGAAAAGGGTGTTTATCCTTGCAATGGATAAGGATCTACGGATCCTTGGACAAGGATGCTATGGATCCTTGCTATGTGTATGACTAAATATACTTTTCATATTACTTAGTGCTTTCTGTTTCCTTGACTTAAATGACATTTCTGGAAAATCACTAAAATGTGAATTTTAGACCATCTTGTGGTCTGGTTTACAGATAAGAGGTGAAGGATTTTTAATTTTTTAAGTTGAGTCTGGGGCTTCTGTATTTTGAAAAAGTATTTAAAGTCTTTTAACACTTTAGCAACAGAAGTGTTTTTGGTCTGCTTGCTTTATTATTTCTAGTTTTAGTAAAAGCTCTACACATTAACTTAAGAAATGGGATATTGTGTATTTAACAGAGATCTTTGTAACTTTGTATCTCTAATATTTGAATGAAATAGATGAATCTAACAACAATTTCTTTGTCAGGAGTGCTCTCCAAACTATGATTTAAATAAAACTTTTTACCTTTGTGTGTGGAAAAAGCTTTAAAATTCTAAGGTACATGAGGTACTGCATCTTTAACAGAGATGAAGCTGTTAAATTAGTCTAGGGAGTAACTTGACTGGTTAAATATGTGTTAAGGGTACTGTACTATGCTTGTACTGCTTACTCATTTTAGAATTTTAATACATTAAATCAGATCATACTCCGAATCCTAGTCTAGGCAAGTCATCAGTTGCTCAACTTTATCTCTTTTCTTGTTCTGTCGTTTCATTAATCTGTTATCCTGTTGGTTTTATGGGCTGAAATTCTAAGGCCACAAAACGTATTTTGAACAAAAGTATGAGGCTGCAGCATGATGGAGAAACCAATAAACAGGTGGAGGGAGAATAGTATCCCACTTTTGATAAGTGGGGAGGAAGCTTTGGTGAAGGTTAGCTGGTATTACTTCAGAATAGAGTTACTGGAATGCTGCAGTGGGTGACTAAATCCTTACCCGCGCTCTGTTTATAAGCAGCTGTCTTATGAGAGGAAGAATCTGTCTGGCATTTAACAATGAATAGAAACATGTTGAAAAATCTTGTGGTCACTTAAAGAGTGATGCTGAGAAGCGGTTGTAGTTCATCAGGTATATTAAACAATATGTGACTTATTTTCATATTTTAGTAGAGCACTGGTGTTATGCTTTAAAGAAATTATGTTATGATAGCATTGAAGGATTCAATGTTTAATTGGCCATCCAGTTTCTTTTACCATGGAGAAATGTAAGGTGTTTTCAGGCCATCTGTAAGTCAGAGGCTAATAGATGCCTTATAGTGAAACCACTACTCTGGTACTGAAGGCAACACACTAGGGAAACATAGCTTCCTCCTAGCAAAAAGAGAGTTGCTGATATCTCTACCACAAAATGTTCTTGTCTTATGATTATCAAGAGGCAGGGGTTTATCTGCATGGGAGGTAAACCCTGATAGAGCTGAGAATAAATTAAACTGAACTGCAGTTATGGAATATGAATATCTGCATGAGCAGATATCTGAAGTAGCAGTTAAAATTTGTAACTTGCTTGAATCCAAAATAGCATACAAGCAGAGACAGTAGGTTAATGGCAAAATTTGAAGTACTTAATTTCCAAGAAGGAAGTGGGTATTTGTTTTGGAGTCTGCTATGTGTTTTTGTGATTTACAGGAGAAAGGAAGAAGGGAAAAGTAATGGTAGCCTGCCATACCATGTCCCTTCTTAGGCTTTTAGAGTTTTAGTGAGTAGCTCTGCTGTTTGCTTTTATTGTTGCCTGTAGTGGTCTTGTGATTTGTGTCAGTTCATAGTAAGATGCTAAGCGGCATCTCTGAAATTTTCTTGCTATTTGGAAAAGCCGTAAGCATTTAATCTTCAGGCTTAGAAAAACTTCATTACTTTGGTTTGTTTATATTTGGGCAGTCTTGGGTGATAGAAGTTGAATTCACTAAGAAGGAAACTTTTAGTAGTAATTGTGCTTTAGTGTGATTAGAAGGGCTTGTTGGAAATTGTGGATGCTTGTTTTTCTTCCCATTTATCATGTAGAACCAATGCAGATAGATAAGAATGAGATGTCTTCTATTATGGCTCCTGAATCAGCAACAGATTTTTTTAAAACAGTGTCATTTTCTGCTAATACATATGCTTAACTTTTGATTCATAAGAATAGTCTCACTGAAGTCAGTAGAGGTTTAGTGGGTGCAGTGTGAATAAAGCTAGAGCTTGCCTAGTTAATTAAAAGGCGTAAAGTTAAAAAAGGCACTACGTTAAAAAAGGCATAAAGATGAGAACTTCTAAACTGACTCTCGTGGTTTAACCCCAGCCAGCAACTAAGCACCATGCAGCCACTCACTCTTTCCTCCCCCCTCCCAGTGGGATGGGGGAGAGAATCAAAAGAAGTAAAACTTGTGGGTTGAGATAAGAACGGTTTAATAACTAAAGTAAGATAAAATATAATAATAATAAATTTAATAATAATAGTAATGAAAAGGAATATAACAAAAAAAAAAAGAGAGAGAAATAAAACCCAAGAAAAGACAAGTGATGCACAGTGCAACTGCTCACCACCCACGGACTGGTGCCTGAGCAGAGATCAGCCCCTCCTGGCCGACTCCCCCCAGTTTATATACTGAACATGACATGATGTTCTATGGTATGGAATATCCCTTTGGCTAGTTCGGGTCAGCTGTGCTCCCTCCCAGCTTCTTGTAGACCTGCTTGCTGGCAGAGCATGGGAAACTGAAAAATCCTTAACTTAGGATAAGCGCTACTTAGCAACAGCTAAAACATCAGTGTGTTATCAACATTATTCTCACACTAAATCCAAAACACACTGTACCAGCTACTAAGAAGAAAATTAACTCTATTCCAGCTGAAACCAGGACACTGACATTATTATATTGGTACCAATCTCTGTTCAGCCTCTCGGAAGGCTTGCACATGATAAAAAAGTGGTGGGGGTGGGGGGTGTCAGTGCATTGGACCGCAGGGCTGCTATGCAAAGGGATCTTAGTAGGCTGGAGAAATGAATGGGCTGACAGGAGCCTTTTGAAGTTCAACAGATGTAGGTAGCAAGTCCTGCATCTGGAAGGAAATAATGCCGTGCATCAGTACATACAGACTGGAGACTGACTGGAAACAAAGCAGGCTAGCAGAAAAAGACCTGCATTACCTAGCGGAGAGCAAGCTGAACGTGATTCAGCAGTGCTCTTGTGGCAAAGAAGTCCAACCACATACTGGGTTGCATTAGCAAGAATGTAGTCAGTGGTTTGTGAGAAGTGATTCTTCACTTCTGTGCTTCTGAGAGCATATTTGGTGTACTGTGTCCAGTTTTGGGCTTTCCAGTGTATGACACTGATACACTGGAGTGAGCCAAGCTGAACACCATCAAGGTGGTTAAGGGGCTGGAGTACATGATGTGTGAGGAGAGGGTTAGAGAACTTTTCAAAGGGACATCTTCCTGTCATCCACAAACACCTAACGTGAGGCTCTGAAGAAGAGCCAGACTTGTTTCAGAAGTGCATGGGGATAGGATGAGAGGCAACAGACACAAGCTGGAACATGGGAAATTCTGAGTAGACACTGGGGAAAAAAAATTATCATGATGGTTGTCTGACATTTAAACAGATTGACCAGCGAGATTGTGGAATCTCTATCCTTGGAGATATTAAAAACTCCCAAGTTCTTGAGCAACCTGCTCTCATTGGACCTGCTTTGAACAGGAGGTAGGACTAGAGGCCACCCAGGTGTCTCTTCCTACATGATTCTATATTTCTACTATAATTTTGTTTTTTCGTAACTGTGTTTTTTCTGCTTGTGAAACAAAACATACAGACAGAGGCTCCAACTCTGTTGCCACACCTGGTAAAACTTTCCCCTGTAAACAAATTGAAGAATTTTAAAGTAAACTTTTCAGTTCAGAAGTTTCCACTATTGTAAGACAATAATGAATCCTCTTCCTCTTTAAATCAGAGGCTGGGTTTTTCTGGTAGATGCAAAGCTGTCAGGGTATTTAGGTTGAACAAGTTCTGTGTTGGAACCCTGAAGGTAGAACAGATATGAGATCCATAATGCTTCTATAAGCTGCATTTCTTCGAAATGTGAAGATTATCTTAACTTTAAAATAGTTATTTGTAAGATCCTTTGTACATTGCCAAAAAGAACTTTGTCTACTGTGTATTTCAAGCCATGCCTATGATTTTAGGCAAGACAAGGTTTAGACCCGTTTCCTAATTATTATATAAAAGGATACTGAAATGCCATTACTATGCATCTGGTTTCCTTAATTCTGTCTATGGTGTGTTTGGTTATATCTTCCGGTTTGTACTGGAAAATAATGCAGAATGGATCTGTAGATCTTTGCCTTCAAACGAGTTTGTCCGTAAGTCGCTTTTTTGGCAATTAAAGAATAGTTGGCTCAAAACAAAATGCATTTACTAGGAAGTTTTAAGAAAACTGCTTATTATTCTCACTTCTAAGGTGATCTCTTTGAATTATTAGATTACTTGTAGTTTTATGTCTGTTTATCTGAACCATGTGGCTGTTTTTCAAGTTCTATGAATATAATACTGTTGCACTTTTAAGATCAGTATTGCGTAGATACTAATAAGCACTAGTATTATGAATATTACTTAAATCTGTGACTCGAAATACTTAACATATAATGTTAGTGATCATTTGACTAGACCTATGAGTTGGCCAAGTATTGGTAGTGGGAATATTTGTACAGGAAAGGCAAAGTCTATTGCTCATTCCTGTATTCAGTTAGTGGCATTTTTTCATGTTAACATGTATCCAGTTCAGTCCAGATCTCTAGTGAATGGTCTACATATCAGTTGGCAGAATCCTAAAGATTTTGGGAGTAAGTGGAAAACAGAAAAAAACTTCGTCTCCATGGGAGTCAGGGTCATTTGGTTGTCTCTGGTAATCTCTTAAAAACCTGAGGAAAGAGAGCAGTCACTGGTTACAGGACTGGGTTAGTCAGTTTAGGATTAGGGGTTAGGCCGCAGCTACCAGATGGTACCCTCTGACCACAACTCTTCATGGACCTAAGGGGGATACTAAGAATTAGCCAATCCTTTAACCTTCCCAGTCTCCCATTCATTCTTCTATGCTTGTTTCCAGGAGTTTGGCTTTAGTAGGAAAGAAGCGTACAAGTCCCAAGGTTAGTTCACTTTATGAAATTTAAATAAAGTTAATGTTTATCATAGTAAATTTGTGTAACTATAAACTGCAAGAAAGTGCTGGTTAACAGTCCAATCCTGAGTTGTCTAATGGTCTTTCAGTTGCATTAAACTTGTTAAACTAGTGCAAGTGCTTAGTGTAGTTCTTTAATTTTTTTACCTGTTAAATGGTTTCTAGCTTGTTTCATAATCCTAGTAAGGATTGTTGTTGTTACTATACTTCATCACTTTTACACTAATAATTGCTGCTGGCATTAAATTGAGAAAATGCTTTTGGTTAAACCTAATCATTAATATGCAGACTACTTTTTGCCTCTGACAAACTAGGTAAAAATTTGCTGCAATTTAGATAAGGAAAATAAGCAATTTAGTTCTTTTATGGCAAAGAGTGTGAATTTTGAGAAGTAGTATTCCATAGGGCACTCTAGGGATGCAGTCCACTTTTTTGCACTCCTGACCTACCTAGCACTTTCCCTTCAGATTATATCAGTGTTAATACTTGTAATACTTGAACTGAGAGCACTGGAATATGCTTGCCATGAGTATTTCATAAAATAGTATCTGCATAATAAATAAAGTATCTCTGTGAGCAGCAAAAGTAACCTTGTTTGAGGACCAGATCTATGTCTCTTATTCTAGTATGTTGTAACAGAATTGTACTAAGGCCATGGATTGCTCCTCTCTAGTCTTCAAAGTGTCTGCACAGGAGAGCAATGTTATGAATATCCCTGACTACAAAAGAAGGTTCATTCAGCGCTTATGCTTTATTGGACGCCATAAAACTCAGTTGTATGGTATAACTCCAATTTGGCTATGCTTATCTCTAAGAGAGCTGAGCTCATACTGTGTATCATTCTTCTGTTGGAATGCTAATAGGGGCTATCCTGTCTACCTTTGTCTGTTGTCACAAGACATGTGGGAAACGAATTTGTGTTCATTATTTCATCATTTCTATTCATTATTAGCCAGCAAGATAAACAGTTGATTGGGAAAGGAAAGACTAATGATTGTTTAAGTCTAGTTTAGAATATGAAGGTTTAAGGTGACATGCCTTCAGATTCTAAATATGTTTGTACAGTGTTTTATGAGGAGGGGGCAGAAACAAACCCACAAATGCATTAGTACGTTTTACTTAAATAGGTAGTTTAGTTCAAGCAAAACATATATCACTTTATTTTTAGCTGAAAGTGAGCTGTGAGAAAGTCGTCTTAAGTTTTTGCCATGTTAGGATGTGTTTAAGTACAGGAGGCTATTATGAAATAAGGTAGCATATACAAATGGAAATCATGGTAGCTGTTTTGTATTTGCTTCCTTTCTGCAAACTCTTAGAACCTTCATGGTGTTTAGGTAAGCCCTTCCACTTTGGAATAAGGGTGTCCATATGGAAAGCTAGTACAGAAAAACTGTTCTGAGCTATTTCTGCAAGTCTTCAATATCTGGGACTGTGAGTGAATTAGCACAATTGATTTAAAATGAGCTGAATCCTGTTGATTACTTCATACATAGAATTACTAGCAACAAGTAGGGTAGACTTACAGAATTGACTGCAGAATCTGCATCAAATGGTTTTTGTGTTTATAGAATGATTAATTCAAAGTATGGTTCAAACTGATTATTAAAGCATACTTTATCTGCATGGTTTTTCAGTTGTTTTGCGTCAAAGCCAGAACTGTGCATAAAAAGATAAGGAAAATGCATCTTGCATTCCTGCAAAATTGCTTGTCCATTTAGGCTTTCGTGAACAGGGTTATCTGAAACAGGAGTCCCTTACACTGTGCCCATTCTGATGTTGAGTATCTCAGTGGCACTCAGATTAGGTTCGGGCAGCTCCTGCCCATGTTTAATGCTCCTAGGTACTGTAAATATCTTGCGTAGTTAGACATAGCCTATGACTGTGTAGGAATACTTACACCAGCACGGGAGTGTAAGTATGCTGTTACGTACGCAGCTTTCATGGCATAGCTTTACCAGTTTAACCACACTATCCCTTAGTGAGACAAGCAATGATTGTATAACTGCACTTAGGGCTTACGCCAGCATAGCTGTGTCAGTTACACCTCTGCGTGTCCGTGACTGACGCAATGATTTTGTCAGAAATAGTTTAGACAGACACTAGAGCTGAAGTTTCAAAATTCTTTTAAGTTGTCCTAAGGTAGTGCCAAGAAGCAGTGTCACGTTCCTCCTGCAGCCTGGTCTCCTCTTCCAGTGTCACGTTCCTCCTGCAGTCTCGTCTCCTCTTCCCACTTTTGTGCTCCTTCTCTTACTTGCAATGTTTGTGGTGAATCAAATTAGGGAGTTGGGTTAAAATGAAAGAACCTTCTTACTAAGATAGTTTTAATTCATATGTTTGCTGTGCAGTTGTATGAACACTTGCACAAAATCCTGCCCCCTCCTTTACATTAGTTCTACCAGGACCAGGAGGAAAGTAGGACCTTGGCAGCTGTTAGACTGGCTTAAGTTGCCATGGAAGTACAGTCTTATGTTTTTTGGTAGAGTGAGGTTTTAACAGTGGAACATTAGCAAGAATAGGTATTTAGATACCTTAAATAAAAAAAGTTTTACTAAAACTTGGTGATACTCCAGGTCTAACTCTTGCAAAATGAAGATGTTTTTAATATTTGAGATGTTTTGTGTTCTGACAGGAAAAAAAATCCCTCTCAGTATTGTTCTCATATGTAACCATGTGTAATAATACAGAATTTTAAGGTTGGCATGGGTTTACTCCCTTGTTAAGACATTTTATTAAAGAATCTTATCAAGATGCATTTAATATGTATAACTGTGATAAATATGGAAATTCTAGTCTGAGTCCATTACCATTACTATAGAATTCACACAGTATGAATATTTGTAGCTCCTTAGATATATTAAAATACAAGTTACATATTAGTAACATAGTATATTGATCAGTAAATGAAAAAATTAGTATGCAAAAATAATCTCACATTTTTACTAAAACAAGCATAACTCTAGAAAATACATCTGAAGACAGTGAGATGAAATAGAATGTGAAATGTGGAGAACTTCAAGACTGAAATTGATAGTAGGGTCAAAGAACGTGGGAGTGTTTTAAGAAAATGCATTTCTCTGTATTGACCTTTTCTTATCTAGGGAAACTGCTCTTTATTGTGCCTCAGACAGACTTGTTTTCTCTCTTCTCCTTGCCCTGCCCCAAACATCTGATTGTTTCACAGTTGCTCTGTGCAGTGAAGGTCAGCAAGAGCTCTCTCTGAGAATGCAAATGTGATCTGCTGATCTCAACTGGTAGTGCAGTGTGTATACTTCATAGCCGTGACTGTGGTAATTATGTGACATTTCTGCTTTTCTTCTTAATAATAACAAGCTCAGGCTCTGGAGATGCACTTGATTCTGGGTCTTAAGCTGGAGTGAGTCTGAAGGAATACTTCCAAAATATTGAACTATTATTCGCTCTTGCTTTGGTAGCTCCTTGTGACTAGGGGTGGAAAAAAAAAATCAACAATTTTACAGACCTCAATATTTTTGAAGTTGAATTTGCCATTTTGCTGCAGGACAGTGTCCTGTACTTTGCTTCCTAGTAGAGTGATATATCCTGCCTTTTTGCTGTTTTCCTGTTTCTTGCAAAAGAGTGAGCTAAGTGCATGCAATGTACTTATCCTGAGCTACTCTGAGGTAACAACGCGTTAAGAAGGTAGAGTGTTGGTTTCAAAAGAAGTAAGGACAGGGAGATGAGAGGAGGCTGGTAGCTGACTTCTTAGACAGCAGCCTTAGAGGTGAGCTTTTGTTAGGATCCTCTCTTTCTGGCACACCAGTGAAGGGGAGAAAGCTGAGTCATTTGGATTAGTTGAGAGAGTTAATGGTAATGTAGCGAAAGATTATAAGAAAACAACGTGGCAATTGTGGCAAAACAAAATTACTTTAAATACTTACCCACAGATTTGCATGGGATTGGTAAATAGGGTAAGAATGAACTTGGTTTTGTTTTTTAAGTTATTAAGTCATTGTTTAATGGAGTAAACTGCTACTGAAAGGTTGGAGTTTTCTGCTCAACACTTATGTTGACTCACAGTACTCATGGCCTTTTGCAAAAGTAGGATATGGACTTCATTATGATAGTTGATCAGATGATTGTTTTCTATAACTCTCTTGAGATATGTTCATGCCAGATTTTGGTGTATAGTAGGACTGTTGTGGTAGAATATAAAATGGGGGGGAGGGTAAGAAGAGTTTTATGAGACACTAGTAACTTTGTAGTACCATAGATTAATTTTGCTAGCATGGCTTCAGACTAGGGTGAAGTATTTCTTACTTAATTTGGCTTATTAAATATCGATCCTTATAGCGTCAGGATAAAATGTCTGTATGTTCAAAAGTACCTACTTTACATTTGTAAATCGTAGCTGTATTAAAGAAGTAACTAAATTTTTATTAATTTTAGGTAGGTTAAAAAGTATATACTGCTAGTTTACCTCATAGAGTAATCAAAAAATAATTTTAAAATTCTCTTTGAAAGATAAATAAAAAAAAGTAATTTTTCTTGTTGGTGTGATTCGGAAATAATTAGTGATAGAAAACATTTTATTTTAAATGCACACCCTCTCTCACAAGCTAGTGGACTTTGTCCTAGGTTGAGAAAATTCTGGAGAAATTTTTCAAATTTATTCCTTAATCTTTGTTGAAATCTTGGCAGGTACATTCTTTAACATTTTTGTCACTTATTAAAACTTTTCCTTAATGTGTAAGTTGCTAGTCCTAAACCACTGAAAGGTTACAGAGTTTTAATACTTAGCTGCTTTTATTGCAACTAGACTTGTTTATCTATACACGTCATTTATCATTTATATGTGTGTCTTTTCAGGTTAGGGTTTTTCCTGTTGTTTTTTATATACGTATGTTTCTAGAGTTTTCTATGAGTTATTTTCTGTAAAACCAAAGTAAATTAACAGAAAATAGTAGTAGTTTTATCTGGTACAGAGTATGTTCCCCTTAAGACGGAGGAAAGTCATGTTACAGGACGTATAAAATCACAGACTGCACATAGTGAACTGCTGTATGGAATAGCAGGATTTTGTGGTGTGGTTTTTGGTTTTGGGTTTTTTTTGGGGGGGGGGTATCCGCCGAGTTACTCAGAAATAACCATTGGGTTTTGAATTCCAAATCTAATTCTGTTTAAAGTAGGGTGTTTTTCAGTTCTTGTGTGTGTGTTGTATTTTGTTTTTATAAATCCTTATTTACCATCTCAGCATTTATATCCAAAGATACTTGATACGAATTTTGCACGTGGTATCTGAATACGTAGGGTGAAACAGATACACTTGGAACATACAAGTAATAAATCATTTTGACACTACTTTATTCTTTTTAAGAAAGTAATGTGCTGAATTGAAGCTATTGATATTGCTAATAAACAGAATTTCTTCTCCTTTTTTGTTCTGATCACAACAGTTTAAAACATAGTATGTATACTAATGGATGCATAGTGGAGATTTTGGCCTGTTACATTTCTTTAGAGTAATTTTATTATGCAGGGATCAAAGGTCTAATGTTAAGATAATGTCATGGGGGGGAGTAAGTAGAGCTAGTTGGTTCTAGAATAACCTCACTCAAAATTTCTTTTTTGTATGCCATCAGCTAGTATTAAGTTTTGTAGCCATGGCTGACATGGAAGCGTGAGGGATTTTTGGGGGTTTTGGGGTTTTTTTCCTTCCACTCAAGAGGGTTCAACACAGATGTCTGTCATGGTTTAACCCCAGCTGGCAACTAAGCACCACACAGCCGCTCACTCGCTGCCCCCCTGCCCCAGTGGGGTGGGGGAGAGAATCGGAAAAAAGTAAAACTCGTGGGTTGAGATAAAGACAGTTTAATAGAACAGAATGGATTAAATTACTACTACTACTACTACTACTACTACTACAAGAATATACAAAACAAGTGATGCACAATGCAGTTGCTCACCACTCGCTGACTGATGCCCAGTTAGTTCCCAAGCAGTGATCTGCCCCTCCTGGCCAACTCCCCCCAGTTTCTATACTGGGCATGATGTCACATGGTATAGAATATCCCTTTTGGCCAGTTTGGGTCAGCTGCCCTGGCTGTGTCCCCTCCCAACTTCTTGTGCCCCTCCAGCCTTCTTGCTGGCTGGGCATGAGAAGCTGAAAAATCCTTGACTTAGTCTAAACACTACTGAGCAACAACTGAAGACATCAGTGTGTTATCAACATTCTCCTCATACTGAATCCAAGATATAACACTATACCAGCTACTAGAAAGAAAATTAACTCTATCCCAGCTGAAGCCAGGACAACGTCAAAAACTGCTGGCCATGAAGTAATAACAAAAGAAAAATATTTAAAAACATCTTATTCCTGCATTTTTGGTTAAACCTACCAGTATCTATCCATACATTAATAGCTCTGATAATAGGCATTTTTACGCTGATTACTTGATTTTTTGATAGCCTACTTATCAAAATAGCTGTAGAATTTGGAGGTTTTTTAGGAAGCATAAAAAATTCTGATGCACTTTTAATTCCTACTTCTAAAAAAAAAAAAAGTCATTTCATCTGCTGTCAGTCTTCAGGAAATAGACTTATCTCAAGATCGAACTTGGAATATGGTGGTTTGGGTTTTTTTTGGTAAATGTAGTAAATAGTATTTTGTACGTGGGAAAGAAATGTTTAGAAGAACAGTGCAATTTTTATCATCTTGTCTTAATGTGCTCCTGTGATGTTGATATGTTATAGTTTTGTCTTGGCTCTCTTTTTGCCTCTTATTTTCTGTGAAGGAAAACTTGATTTTTTTTTTTTTTTTAAGAGTGGAGGTACTGGACTAGTGAAGAGGATAATAGGCCATGAATAACACATAAATAAAAGAGTTTTTTAAAGGCAGATTGGAGAAGAAAGAAGGAGATAGCATGGAAGGATCAGGAGAAAGGGTCGATTAACTGCAGAAAGAAGGCAGGCCCCTCTAATGAGGGACTCCTCGTTAAGGCCTGTAGACTATGATGAATAAAAAGAACAGAAGAGCTTGTTGTCTGCTGAGAGTAATATTACAGGGTCCAGAGCTGCTCTCTAAAAGGATTTTAGTGGAAGTGGAGATGATGTGTGTGATAAAGCCTTCACAGTGGCAGAACTTACTCTTCAAAGTTTCTGCTGGAGTGGATTGTTTGTTCTATACAAGGAAGATATTCAGATATAAAACAAGACAGTGTAGTTCTGGATTTTTTTTTTTTTTTTTAAAGAGGAGGCAGGCAAAAACAAATCAAAATATTATCAATCAGTAGCTACTGTGATAAATGTGATTGAGTGTCCAGTCTTCAGGAGATGCTTACAGAATGACTCTTCATGAAGGATTGATTCCTGCGGGTTTCTTTTTAGAGATAAGGCTTTTGTAACAGATGAAAGTGCCTTATATGCATCTTCCCCAACTTTTCTGCCTCATGCTTAGTTTAATCTCAACGCTTGGTTTTAATCTCCACAAGGCAGAAGAGAATTGGATAAGCATGACTATAGCAATGCATAAAGAGTCTCACCAGTTGTGATCGTCTAAAAGACGACAAATCTTTTGACTAGAGCCCTAGTGTGAAGCAGGGGATGCATTTAAGAAGAAAAAAGGCTATGCATAATCCAACTAGAATATGAAGGAAAAAAGATGAGGGAATGGCATCACGCATTGTGTAATATGTTGCATTAACACTCCTTTATCTTTTTTTTTTTCAGTCTTGATCAAAATAATTTTCAGGTGTGGTGATGGGAAGTTCTGCTGGTGTAGTGTTGGACTTTTAGATTCCTAGAAAAGGATTTTGGTGTTGGTGGAGTGCTTTCATGTTGGTGAGAAATGCTGGTAGGAATTGTATTGTTACAGAATTTAACTACTTTGAGATTATGGAAATAAATGTTGCTAGTGATGTCATGACTCATATTTCAGGAATTGCTAGCCCAGTGATTTAGTCACCAAATTGTTACTGAATCAACAGGAGGTGATCCTATTTTAGACTTGGTATGGAAACGTAATGAGGTCTTTGTAGAAGAACGGCTTCTGGAAAATCAACTCGAGTTGTGAGATCACAAGCTGATTCATAAATTCTGTGCTAAGATCATTGGTGTCAGAGGCATGCTTTTGGAGAGCTCTGGTAACATTTTAGAGACAGCTCAGTTGATCATGGTGGAGGCCAGGGATTTATTCTGTTAGAGCTGCTACAATTAAGTAATTTTATGCTATGTGATCCTCATTAAGGGGAAATATTGTAGGAAAACACTCCAGATTTAATTGGATGAATAGTCAGTACAGTTAAATATTAGTTATTGCTCCAGGGATGAAGGAAGAAGCAAGAATTGGCAAGGTCAAGCTGAGTTGCACCTTGAAAAAGTCTTATCAGAATAGTGTGAAAAAGGTTCTTCAGCTATATAAATAAAAAAATGCATTTGTTTTATGGAGGGCATGGTAGAATTTAAGCATGAACCTGAAATTAAGTTAATCCTTACGCTGAAACAGTGTAATACAGCCTGCCATTTTTCCTCGAGGTTCTGTACAAAGAAAATAAGGGTATGGAGCTGTAGTAATAAAAGCAGTCATCTCAAATGGGGGAACCAGGATCACTGACTCTTGAAAGAAACTGAGTTCAGCAATAGGGTGTTTGTTTGTTTTGCCAAATTTATGGAGTCAGGAAGGATTTGTTGTGAAAAACAGCTAGTGTGGTACTAATTGAAATTGAATATGAAGGTGAATATCCAGGCTGCCAAACAGTGTGCAGCGCGCTGAAGAAAAACAAAATGCTAAGTAGAAAATTAAGCAAGCTGCAGCATGGGTTAACCATAGATTGTATAATTGAAATTCGTCCCTTTTGCTGTTGCTTCAGTCCTCAAGGTGGAAAGTTGTGGGTTTACTTGCAAAGAACAAGAACTGCAGCCAACTTGGAGTTTACCAGGTGAAGCTGACAGCTTACTAGTTGACAGAGCGAGAGCAGGAGAACCTAAATGACTGCATTACCTGAGCAGGTAGTTTTGGTGACTTGTTAACTGTATTGGTTATTTAAACCAATGTGCTGCTTTGTGATCTAAGAGGTAACACACAGGGGCAGTACCTCTGAGAAGGCACAGTGCAGTCACTGAAGAGGACAAAAACTTCCATAGGAAGCCTTGCTGGGACTCTGTTGCTTGATCTAAGCCTCGTGCCTTACTGCCACAGAAGGCGACAAATTTGATCTTAGGTTATGCTGGTTGTGATGTATTTTCAGTGAGTGCAACAGAGTGTTCGTGGCACTGATCCTGAGACTTCCATCTAAATTAGTTTATGAGGGCTAGTTAGGTGATCGTGGGATGTAGAGTGGAGAAATGTAAAAAATAAAAAACCAGTGTGGCAAGATTAGAATTTCAGCTTGTTTAGAGCAAAATTAAGGCTGAAAAGGGAAATAGGTATAAATACCATATATTTTGTGAGGGCAATACTAGAGATACAAAGAAACTTGTTGAAGCTGGGAAACAATGCTGTCACAGGTGGGCATAAATAGATTATAACTTTACCTAAACTGTAGTTTAGAAAGCTTTTAACAATTGTGAGGTTGTGGAATGAGCTGCCAGTTGGAATAGTGAGAGCAAAAAACGTAAAAGGGGGGGGGTTGGAAAGCTTGCAAGAGGAATGTGTTGCCTATGATCGAGTTTGGATTTGCAGAGGGATTTTCTTACAGTGCCTGGCTGTTGGGGAGGGCTGTCTTGCTGGGATGGGCTGTCCTGCTGCTGCTCAGTTTTATGGAAACAAAGCTTTGAAGGAAAACTGTTTCAGTTGCTCTCTGGTCAGGCAACTTATATGAACAGTAGCAGGAAAGAAAATAAATCTGAAATATGTTTTAAAAAGTAATTTAATAAGTTCTATTAACTTCCTTTCTCTGATGTCTTAGCTAAGGTCATGAAAGATGACACAAGATCTGATGCTGAGCTTAAAATAAAAACATAGTTTATAGATATACATTAGTAAACCAGAACCATTACATTTAGTATTTAACTGGCTTTTGACTTTGGAGGTGCACAGTGCGTTCTTAATTTGTAGTGTGGTTGAATCTTTGTATTTTGAAGTGCAGCACTTGGCATCAACTATGCAGTTGCAGGTGCTGCCTCATTTGTGTTGGTTGAAGGGTTTTTACCCAAGTTTTAAAGACAAATGTGTGTAAATACAGATATAAAAAAAGCTCCCAAATCACCATTGGATTAATTTAGTCTAACTTCTAATTAGGGTCTTTGGCATGGTGAAGCTTTTACTTAAACTTTGATCTTTCTTTGTATCAGTGAGCATCTGTAGTCAGAAGAGCACCACCCACTTTGGTGCAGGGGGACTGAATCTATAGAACATTTACAGGAAGGAAATAGAGGTGATCTCCCAGCTGTTGTTCAGTGAATTCTGCATCCTTAAGGGTTCACATCATTGGTAGATCTAAGAACCAGTTGATGGCAACCATCAGCTTTATCTGACTTAACTCTTCTGTCATAGCTGTCAGCAACCAGGTTTACTCTGAGGGAGAAGAGAAGCGCAGCTGTACAGCGCTTTTTGGTGTAGAACTAGTTGAAACAATTTTAAAAGATTTGGGAAGATGATACGAGTTCTTGAAAAAAATAACATAGGATTCAAGAAATCTGTGTTGCAGTCAGCGAGCATGGTATACAGAAGTAGCAGAATGGACAAACCTGTAATTACTTACCTCTAAAAACTTTGTGGTATATCTTTCTAAAAGGAGATTCTGCTTTGCATCACCCCCCCGAAAAGTTACTGGCTGGAAGATCTGTGTGATTTTCACTAACATTGCTCTCTGGACTTGGAAAGCAAGTTCAATGGAACGAGTAGCTCTGGCTAAACACTTCTGAGAATCAGGTTCTGGAAAACATACGGTTTTTTCAGTATCAAAATACAGTGTTTTTCTGTTGTAAGCAAGTTGATATGGAGTGTGAAAATGTTGAGGAGGTGACAATGAAATTCAAGTGTATAAATAAATTGTACCTTACACCTAAATATTAAAGATAAACATGATCTTAAGCAAGACTACAGTGTTCTGTTTAGATCATTGTATTGTTTAAAAATAGTGAGCACTCCATTTGGGGAAGTGTTTCTGTATTCCAGTGAAGGTTACAATCATGTCTATTATTAATTAAATTGCTCTAAACAAGAAAAAAACCAATGTATAACTCGGTCAATTTAATCTTGTAGTTTAAGATATGTGGAATTGAAAGCTTGTAGTCTTTTTAAAATGTATTCAGCTTAAAAATATAACTTTAGATATTATATTGCTGGGTTGCTTTGCTTATTTTAATGATAGTATAAATAATATTACTGAAGTTTCTAATGCTTCACAAATAGTCTATTTTCAATGAAATAAAATTCCAACTGGAAGATAGCTGTTCACTTTAGGTTACTATATATTTTAAATTTTTATTTATATATATTTTTTAAAACTATTCTAAAAATTTTAAATACCATATTTGGGGGGAAATCTGTATGTCAAATGCTTACTTATGATTCTTTTTCTCTGTTTATTTTTAAGACGAGCAAAAATCAAATTAAAGTAGATCTTGTAGATGAGAATTTTACAGAACTAAGAGGAGAAATAGCAGGACCTCCGGACACACCATATGAAGGCAAGTAATGTTTTTGTGTATGCAGTCATTGTACATTTCAAATCATGTGTCTTGAGATGCTTTGTTTGTAAAATTAATTTACAGCATAAAAATGTAGAGCTAAGTGTTTTAAAATAGCCTGATTTTTTAAAAAATACAAATTTTAAGCTTGAAAAATATTTAAATTCAACTTCTGTGTTGCCTGAAGACAGATCTGTTCTACAGTAGGACAGACTAACCCATATCTAAGGTTAATTTACAGGTATAAGCTGTGCAGTGTAATTGGTATGATTCTGACTTTCAGTTGTTTGTTTACCATCTTGAAAGTTTAAGTTCCTGTCGTGGTTTAACCTCAGCCAGCAACTAAGCACCACGCAGCTGCTCACTCACTGCCCCCCCACCCAGTGGGAGGGGGGAGAAAATCGGGAAAAGAAGCAAAACCCGTGGGTTGAGATAAGAACAGTTTAATAACAGAAAAGAAGAAACAATAATAATAATGATAACACTAATAAAATGACAACAGTAATAATAAAAGGATTGGAATATACAAATGATGCACAGTGCAATTGCTCACCACCCGCCAATCAATGCCCAGTTAGTCCCCGAGCAGCGATCCCCCGGCCCCCACTCCCCCCAGTTTATATACTAGATGTGACATCACATGGTATGGAATACCCCTTTAGCCAGTTTGGGTCAGCTGCCCTGGCTGTGTCCTGTGCCAACTTCTTGTGCCCCTCCAGCCTTCTTGCTGGCTGGGCATGAGAAGCTGAAAAATCCTTGACTTAGTCTAAACACTACTGAGCAACAACTGAAAACATCAGTGTGTTATCAACATTCTCCTCATACTGAATCCAAAACATAGCACTATACCAGCTACTAGGAAGACAATTAACTCTATCCCAGCTGAAACCAGGACAGCTCCTTAGCCATGAAACATCAAAAAACTGTGCTTCAGAATCTAATGTAACTGTACATGTATTTCTGTGATCTAGTGTGGTGGTCATTCAAAAACATGTTGTATTTTTCTATCTCAAGGAGAGATGCCATTGCAAGTTAAATTTGGGATTAATCTCGGGCATCCATGTGTCCCAATATTTCTCTCTCTTCAATAATTACACCTTATTGACTTTCTTGTTTATTAAAGCTGGTATCAGTAATTGTGCAGCTCTTCAGTCTGTAAAAAGCAAGATAACTTACTACATGTATTAGCTTCTGTTAGAGCTTCTATAGCATAATTCATCAGAGATACCAAATTACTCAATAGCGCTGGTACTTGTAAACTTTCTGTTTGCGGATAATATATGGAGCTGGTAAGGAACTTCTGTTAAAGTTCCTCGATGATAAATGAGGATGTTTGGTTTTAGGTTTGGTTGTTTTTTTTAAAAAAATTTTTGGTTACTTTTAAATGGTGTTTTATTCAAATTTTCCATGACAGGTATCTACTTGGAATTGAATTTGAACTTCCAGTAAAAAAAAAAAGTCTCAAGGAATGTTACAGGCAAATAAATTGTTTGTTGGAAATTAAAACAATTTTCCAAGTTTTCAGTTGCTCTAGTTGCTCCATGTATTGGAGCTAAGAGTGGGACTTGAGTATTGTCCAGAGACCAGATGCGTGCCATTTGTCATTATTTTGAAAAATAAATTCTCATCAAGTGGGCAAAATACCTGAAAATTGTTGTGTAGGTATAGGTGTATACGTACTCAAGAGCATTAGTGGCTCATGATGAAAATCTGGTTGTTGCATCTTCACTAAGGAGGACATCCCTTGTGATTTCTTCTCTGGGCTAGGAGCTGCTGGTGCAGCAGCATTGGACTTGAGAGCAGGCAGTCTCCCTAATGCTCACCCCCCCGCACCTCCTCCCTGCTGGGGCGCAGGGCAGGTAAAGGATGAGGAAACAGCCTAACAGAGGTTGACATTGGAGAATAGTGGGCAGGGGTAGAAGGTGTCAGAAGCTAAGGAGAAAGGAAATGAGCCTGGAAGGGAGAGGACAGAAGAGTAGAAGCATCTGTACTGGTAAGGATGCTCCCATCCAGAACTTGAGACCCAGAGTTCCTCTGCTGTCTAGCAAATAATGGTGGTTGCATCCCCCCTGCCGCCCCTTCCCCCATGTGTCTCTATCCTCATCTCATCAGCCACTAGTGTTTAGCTGACAGAAGATAATGTCTGGAAAGAAGATAGTTTCTTCTGGTTATAATACGTGCCTTCAATTTAAAAGGAGAACTATGCTGTGGACCTAAAATACATAGTCGTGCTGGTGATGTATTTGGAAGTGGATCATTCTGTTTAGTGTAATAGTCCCTTTGCAAATATAGTTGGTCTTGTAAAACCAAGTGTTACATACAGATGTTAAGATGTTGCAAAATTAAGTAATTGGATGCTAGGAAGCATCTGAATGGCACAGGGAGGGTGTTGTTTTGGGGGTCTTTGGTTTTTCTTCTGCTCAAACAGAATTAATCCTCTTTGGGTGAGTTGGTTTGTCACAGCTTGCCTTTTTTTTTTTTTTTTTTTTTTCTCCTCTTCCTGGTCAGCATTATCTCTGCTTATAGAATGACCTTTTTTCAA
The DNA here is from genome assembly GCF_026419915.1 of Harpia harpyja. NCBI lineage: Eukaryota > Metazoa > Chordata > Aves > Accipitriformes > Accipitridae > Harpia > Harpia harpyja. Next base: position 64,212,168 of record NC_068941.1, on the reverse strand, counting down.
GAATGTATTGAGAGTTACTTGAAATGAAAGATGTATTCATGTGTCACAAAAGTTAAAAACTGTATAGCAGTTCATGAAGAGGGTAAAAAAAAGATTTGAATGCCTGTCTGCAGAACTGGGTTCTGTGTGATGCTCAATAATTCAGCTAGACCAAAATTTCAAAAGCTGAGCACTGTGTATTCACATGTTCAGCATACCCTGCTAATGAAAATCAGCAATATGTGTTTAGTGCAGAATTTATTGATGTGAAATGCATGCATGCATACTTACATACATATGAGTACATTTAATGATGAGGATATAGTAAATATCCCTTTTGGGGGGCTAAAACTATTATGTATTCTGATCTCATGGAAAAGCAATGCGATCGTATGCTTACTTTAATCTAGAAGGCATATGCACCAAGGAGTAAAACAAAAGTTACCGGCAACCCAATTTCTGGTGTTTCCTGACACTTGAGTAATGTACTTTGGAATGTTAATATTTCTATAACATAGTTTTATGCATTTATTCCCTTATGTAATTACAAAGGGCTTGCCAGTGTGTGTAGTTTCCATTTTATGACTAATGCAGTAATGCATGCTGCATAATTACTGACTGGTCTCCTGTCATCTATAATCTGAAAAATGACACAGCAAGAAGTGCTTTATGAAGAAAAGCTAATTAATGCAGTAGTTCAGGTCAGACAATTCCATGATACAGGAGGGAATTCTAGGACCATTGTGAAGTGAAAGAGCAGCGATGTTTATTGTTGACCACAGTTGGTGAGGTATCTGAAAACAAACTGCTGCTGCAAAATTCTTTTATGTGATGTTGGGATATTGGTTTAAGTATGACTGAGAGGAAGAATGCCATCTATTGTTGATAAATTTTACAGCTTTTATTTTTCTGTCAGTAGTGCCAACTCATATTGATCAATTATCAGAATATTGCAAGACACAGCTTCAGCTGAAACACGTTTGCATCCCACATCAAAACATGTATGTTTGGAGAGAGGACCTTTGAAAGTCTAGATTAATGGCTCCTGGGCTTTACTTGATTCAAGAGCTTTTTCAATAGATAGGTTGGGTTTTGGGTTGGTTTTGTTTTTTCTTAAACCCTGTGTAACCATGGTATTAATTTCAGGCCAAGTTTGCATGTGAGCTACAGTAAGTGCCAAATTTGTAATAGGGTATTTCTTCAAGGAAAATAGTTAAAACTTGCTCTAACTCTATTGTGAGGCATATGCTCCAGTAGGAGTACAGAAGGAATATTCTGCCATTACTGTTTAATTTGATCTCAAGTATTAAATAGCTATGAAAAAGCCATACATATGCATACTCCTTAAAAAAAAAAAATCCACAGAAATATTGGAATGCAGATGTTAGTATGTTAGTCACTTGCATTTTAAATGTATTTTTAAGGAAATTAATATCCAGATTTGTTCAGTTTAAGTCTTCAAGCCTGTATTTTTAGTTGTAAACTTCAGTGCAGGACAACAATCTGTATAAATAATATTACCAACTCATTAGTGCCTGCAGTTTTAAAATGTTTTGGACTTGTACATTCCAGGTGGAAAAAATTGGTGGCTGAATAGCCTGTTATGCAGAAGGCTGTAATAGTCTGTCTTTTAAAGGCAAGTTTTAATGGTAAGCAGAAGAAATGGTAATACCTAAGGATAGGTTTTATATTACCTTACTAAATGGTGTGGCAGTAAGATCATACAGGGACTGATGAATTTTTGCAATCCAGGAACAGTGTAATTGTTCTGTTTCTTAGGAAAAATTGCTGCTGAATTATGCTTCAATTCAGACAAAAGGAAAAGCAAACTTAAGGTCTGTTGTTAATGTATGTGTCTTCAAAAATATTTTGCCTGTGCTGTCCTGTAAACAGACAAGCAAACAACTTAGACATTAACTATTATAATTTTGGATTTATTGGCCTTTCTTCTATTGTATTTTCTGTTAAATCTTCTCAAGTTACTGTAGTATTAAGTGAGAAAAAACAGCTGTAGAAAGTAGTGTAAAATACCAAACTAATATTAACTGGTTTCAGGTGTAGTGTATTAGACTGAATTACATTTTAAAAGTGGGAGGTGTTAGTAGCTGCCAAACTGCATTTTGGCACAGATAAAAAGGTGCCATAGACTATAACTGTTCAGAGTATTCCTTTGAGGTTTTTTTTTCCCTACATGTGAATCTTGCTGCGTATACTGAGACTACTTGAGAGCTGGTTTTGTATAGCGATTTGCAACACAATAACTCACTCTTGAAATCCCAAAGGAAATAGATTGCAGATACTTCCACTTTAATTCAAGGAAATTTATAAATTGTAACAAAGTATATTGAGGGAGGGAAAAGGTTTGTTTCTGAAAAAACAGCAGTAGGATGAGGAAAAAGTTGCAAGTGAGTAGAAATGCTTTCAGTTTCTATAAAAATTACATGTCTAAATTGGTGTGTATGTTTTGTTATACTCTGTTCTTTTTGTCATTAAACTGCCTGGCAAATGAGCTTCAGTGGGCAGGCAGAGGTAGTTTGAAATTGCTTCAGAAGACGTAAGTATTGATAGTAAACTTGAATGTTAACAAAACTATAATTGAAATAGACATAGGTAGTGACGCTGTAACAGGGAGAGAAAAATGAGAAATGTTTAGAAAAGGGCAGTAGAAGGTGGTTCTGTCCGCCAAGCTCATACTATCTGTTATGGCATGCTGTAATACTGCAAACTATATTAATAGTACTAGTGTGTCAAAGTGTTTGCAGAATTGGAATAGAAGTAACTACTTCAGACAGTAATGCAGAACATAGTGGAAGTAACATTAGAGCCTCCTTTTTTTTTTTTTTTGTTGAAGTGTGGGAGCTTTTCTTAAATGACTTAGATGAACATTCTTCAGTTCCAGAAAGTTTAAAATGAAATACAGTTAATTTCAATTGTGTAATCTGAAGAAAATTTATTGGCATGAGGTATCAGAAAAGAGTCAAAATAATGTAATATGCCACGTTCAGCCTATTGTTTCATCTGTTTGGGGGATATTTGGTTCATATTTTGATATATTTTACTAAAATAGAGCATGGAATTTACAGTGTTTGAAACAAGAAACTATAGGAGAATGTACACATTAAATATACTTAAGAAATACAGATTCTGATTTGCACAAGCAAATATGACTTCATTAGATTGACTTTATATGCATTTATTTATAAAATATATGAAATCTAGAAGTATCTTCTAGCTAATACTTCTGAATAAATGTGAATTACTTGAAAATCTGTCCATTCAGAAACATAAGCTTTATTATTGTGAAATACTAAGCTAGAGTAATGTTCTTTTGTTTTAATTTCTAACTTAATTTCTAACTGCAGGTGGAAGGTATCAACTAGAGATAAAAATTCCAGAAACATATCCGTTTAATCCTCCTAAGGTACTGTAAACACTTTTTTTGATAAAATAATTCAGCGAACAAGTTGATTTTGAGTATTCTTATTTATTTGCTTGCGTATGTAGCCTCTTTGTAGTAGCCATCTTCCATTTTTTTAGTCTCCTCTAGACGGGCACTGGAGCTGTCGTCTTTAGGTAGAAATAATGCAGGATGCATAGCTGTATCCAATCAGAAATACACTCCGATTATTCCTCAAAGTCCAAACTGGCAAATTCTGGGGACAAGCTTGTGCCTTATTATTGACCCTCATGTCATTTCTTTTTGGCAAGATAAATACAGTTTTCAGATAGCCATACTCTCTACATCGAGTAAAACTGTCTTCCCCCCTTCTCAGTATCACTGAAGAAATGCTGTAATAGACAATTATTGATTCTTTTAACTTCTTGGGCTCCCTAAGTTATATTTAGTAGAGTCTTGGGTCTAACCTACCAAGTTTCTAGTAATAATTAGTGAGGTGTACAGTTGTGTGACTTGAAGAACCAATAGAGAAATATAATGGTCTTACTGCAACTCTGTTGAAGGAATTCATAAAATGTGCACATGGATGAGATGAGAAATGGCTGTGGTAAAGTCACTCATACATTTTTCACAACTTACTGCCCTTTCAACTTTACTGTATCTTTCTAGCACTTTAAATTTGTGATTCCACTTCCCTCCAAAATGGATCAATTTCAATAGTGTTCTCCCCAGCCATGTACTGCTGGAACTGTATATTCCTGTGCCCTGATTTAGTCCCTTCTTCAGTGGCTTTTGATGAATCAGCAGACTCCTGAGTTGTCTGACTCAGCTTCTTGATTGGTTTTCTGTTTGTTTGAAAGATGTCTTTGAACTAAGAACCTGTCCTAGATCCTGATTATGTTCATCCTGGTATGTAATACTGGGGAAGAAGAAGAAGGGAGAGGTGCCAGTAGCTCATAGCTCCTTGGCTCTTGTCCTTTGAATGACTTCCTTGAGGCTGGAGTGAAAGACACAGAAAGTCTTAATGAAATGTCTGTTGGTTTCAGTTCTTTCATCTGCATGTGTTCTGGCAGGAGCTAAAATGAGAGCTGAAACAGGTTGTAGATACTGAAAGATGGGTCTGTGGACTGTGGTTTAATTGCTGCTTTAGGGCTTGGTGGTTTCCATTTCCAAAGCTTATAGACAGCTGTTAGAAGCTCAGTGCACTGTAGCATAGTACTGCTTATTCTGGAGTCTGTAGTCTTGAATTGTGGAGGCCTTTTGCTTGTGTTTAGCCCTGCCTTTCATCTGAAAGATTTCTTTATCTTGTTCAGTATGTGCTTTGACAGCCATTGTTAGTTGTCATTCGCTGTGAGAAATTACCTAGTATTTACATGGCTTTTTACATTTTCAAAGTGATTTAGAGAGTTGAGTTAGTTAATAAGTGGCTCAGCTGACATGATCTCTTATTTTCTGTCCTGGAAAGCAGAACTGTTATGGTCTTGCCTATTTATACACCATGATTGCACTGCTTTTATTATAGCCCTGTATGTACATTCTTTTGCTGTAGTGCCTGACAAATAATGTGTTCTCTGCACTGATGCACTGATTTGCTTGCAGATCAGGGGCAAAAGTTGAAAGATTGCTGCTATATGTAAAATGTTTGCCAGGAGTTTGGGATGAGGAGGTAGAGATGAGAAACAGACAGGTCAAAGTCACTAGAAGGCAGTTAAAGTGCAACCTGAAATAAGGGGTTTGAAGAGAATGAAGGAGAAGTTTCTAAAGGCATGCATATATTCCTTTCAGAGGACAGCTTTGGGTTTTCAGGCTTGTAAAAGAAAATGCTGCTTTTAACTTTCTCAGTGTCTTTTTTAGAAAAACAAAACCAAACTGATTTTATTTACGCTTTGTGAGCGTGAATATGCTTTGTGTAAAAATAGGGACATGATCAATGCATGAATGCTGGGACTAGATCCTTTCAACAGCAAAGAAAAATAATTGTAATCTACTTAGGTTTTGGTTTGTTGAAAAGCTTTCTGTATATGGGTAGTGAGACTGCATGGTTGTAGAAGTAGTAGTATCCACCAAGGAAATTTTTATAACGCTTCTGTAGCTACTAACAATTTAGCTGAACAGTGAGATCCAATGCCTATGTTAAGAGTTCAGGGACTTGGTTCAGTTTATTAAAAGTGGACTTTCTAGCATTTACAATGTTGGAAGCTTTAAGTCTGTATTTGACCACCTGCTTATATCAAAACACTGGTACTGCTGGAGGATATTTCTAAATGGCTGTGTGATGCAGGGATGTACACACATACAGTGTGTGGGAAAGCAGTTAGGGATGAGTTTGGTGTCCTCAAACAGGCAGTAGTCTGTCCTTGAGTAAAGCAAGACACTGTCTAACAAATGGCCTTGCAAACTTGAAGCCTCCTGAAATAAGTGGTGTCAAATATCTTAGTTCTGTATTTTAGCTTGATACTTCCTAAATTAGTATTTCTTTAAAATATTATTAGAAATGGTGCATTTTAAATGTTTATGTAGTATACTGCATTTAATAACCATTTTTGTTTTCAAAAATTGTCTTGTCTTCTAGGTGCGGTTTATCACCAAAATATGGCATCCTAATATTAGCTCAGTCACTGGGGCCATTTGTTTGGATATTCTGAAAGATCAATGGTAAGATTCCATATGGATTTAAATGTGCAAAATTGAATATACCAGTGTCCTCAATAGGAGGCAACAGCTCATGTTGCTTTTCACTTTGCATTTGTAATTTGAGATGTCCTTAAAGCTTACAATATTACAGTAGTATTTTGAGTTGAAAAGGTGCAAATGAAATGATTGGGTGGTAATTTTGGGAAGTATTAAGAAGATATTATATGCATAGAGAGCTTTTCAAAAAATTTTTACACTGGGGTTAGGGTGAACAGTTCGTTGTTGATATTTTGGGTGTTTTTGTAGGAGTTAATTTTTTATTTATTTGGTTCTTTTCCATTTAATAAATGCTATCTATTGCCTCCTGAATTTTGTCCTTTCAGCCTCCTGAGGTGTAAGCAGAAAAAACCCCAAGTGCTTATCTTTATTCTGATTCTCGACTTCTGCTTCCAAATAAAAAATGGTTCTGACAGAGCTAAAACAATGTATGAAGTGAGTCTGGGAGTATAGAAGGTAACAGGTCAGCAATAGGAAAGGGAGAAGAATAGACTGACCGTACTGATTTTGTCTCATAGTTATCACTGATAAAACTTGATTTGCACCTCTGCCATTTGCCTTTTAGTTGCTGGTCAGTTCCTGACTTTTGATTACTTAATGTTACTGTAAAAGTTTTAATAGCCAAAAATCTGTGGAATAGACCTGTAAGTGTCAAACTGTTAACAGCTGAACTCATTGTTGATTTGTTTTTCCAAGTGATAACTTTTCATGTGGTTTGAAGATCATTTGCACCAATTGTATGGTAGACATGATATCTAACATGAATGGAATTTATCTTTGTTATTTTCCTCCATGTTTGCCCCAAAAGTAAGACTCTAATTCCCCAGCAAATAATATCTAATCCATACAAGCTTCAAATGCTTGTAAATTCAGCAACTTCATCAAGACTGCTATTGGCCAAGCAGACATCAGTTGGGTTTGAAAGAGAAACTCTAGAGCAGAAAGCTTGAATTGAGGTCTTGCAGGTGACACATCCAGTGTATTCATCTTTTACAGAGTGAGAAGATTATGCAAATCATGTGGCACAGGATAGTGTAAATTACTACAATGAAATCATAATAATCATAAGTTATTGTCTTGTTCATTTCTGGAACTGCATATTTTTTTCTTACAGTCTCAAAGCACTTGATATTCTTTCAGGCAGTAGAATCTTTCAACATACATGCTGTGGTACATGGTATAATTTTTCTATCAGTAAAGCTAGTGCACTTTTGTACCTGCACCTAGTTATTCATACCACCCTACAATTATATTGGATGTTAATGACTCTGCAAGTACAGTTTCCTGAGAGATCATACTCTAAACCAGATTAGTGAATGGGCATGAGGTTGGCTGGTTGGTTTGTGTTGGGATTTTTTTTTTTTTTTTTGTTTGTTTGGTTTTGGGTTGTTTGGGTTTTTTGGCAAAACAAATTTTGGAGGGTGTTTTTAACGGGGATCACTTCACGATTTGAACTAGAGCACATAAGCCTAGCTGGGAGAGCAGGTTTATTTCACTCGGGACAAGGCTTAAGTAGTGAGGATATGGGAAGGCAAAAACTCTTTATTTCTAGCAGCAAAGGTACTTAACATGGAACTGCATCCCAGTGTCATTAACACTCTCCTGGGAAGAATTTATCCAAAGTTTTTAAGCTTGGGGTTTGGTTTTTTTCTTCCATCTTTTGGTACTGTTTTATGCACTGTCTAGTTGCTTTACTCATAGTATCAAGGTCTGTGGCTTTTAACAAGTGTCTTCAAGGATAATTTTTCCATACTGAAGCCCCTAAACATTATGTTTCTCAAAAACAATACTTATCTAGCATTTTCCCCTAGAAGCTTTGAGGAAAGACAGTCCCTAGCAGAAGTCATGCTTATTTATCGCATTCTGAATTAAAACCAAAGTAATTTAACAGCTGCTTTTTTTAACATTTTCTTGTTATCTTCGTATTACTTTAATATATTCCCTAATTAGTATTTTCTGTGGAGAAGGATGGATGATCTTGCTTCTGTAGTAATGGACTGGGATTCAGGAGACCGCATTTTGGTTTCCAGCCCTGGGACAGGTCTTCTGTTGTCTTTCAGCATTGCCGAACATTGTGACTTGAAACAGTCTCACAAAATTCAGTCACATCCCAAAACTGCTGCTTTAAGAGTGAAGCAGTTAATAGCTTTAAGATGAAAGTTTCTGGCATCTTCAGTGGCTGATCAAGCTAAAAAATATAAAATATCAAAAGGCGACAAAGACCTAAAGAAATCATGACCTTCAACTTTTTTTTTTTTTTTTTTTTTTTTTTTTTGGTCAAAACCATTGAGATTTGGAAGGGAAGAACAGGAGAGGAGATTTGACTTCTGTTCTTGTAATCTTTGAAAGTTAGGTCTTGCACAGATAACTTAATCTTTGTCTTAGTTCTGCCTGACGAAAAAAAACATTAATACCTTCCTTCACCAAGATGTATACAAAATAGGAGTATTGGAACAAGAACTTGCCTTCTGTGCATTTAAACTGGCTGGCACATGGAGCATCAGTATTATGCCACTTACATACTGTTAAACTCTTCCTTTGAAACACTGGCTTCATCTGGAAGCGCTAAGGAAAGAATTTCACAGAATTTGGTGGTGGTGGTGGACGGAGGCTTCCTATATACTATAATCCCTTTTCAAATAATTCTTAATGTAGTGATCCCTTCATTTTCTAGTGGTGCTCTTTGTAAGTTTTGTTTGTTTTTTAATCATAAAATGGTAAATGAAAATCACTTAAGCATTGTTGAAGTGCTTTTCAAAGCCTCTGGTCCTTTGGAGAAGAGGAAGCTTGTGGCTACCTCCATCCTTTCTTGTTTGAAGGATTTCAGTATTGTGATAGATAACACTTTTTTCTGAGTAGCTTCCTAAAACTTCCTAAGCCATATGAATGGTTAATATTGTTTAAATAAGTTGTTTATTGTTCTTCAGTATATGCTGTTTTACTTGTTTAAACTGGGAAATGCCTGTGTCGCCATGTTTAAGTTTTCTGCACATGTAGGTTGAACAATGGTTTGAATAAAATGATAGCTTCATTAGAAAGCAAACAAACAAAAAACCCCAAGCAACACCTCCCCAACCTTGATAATTTAATGGATTTCACCAGGTATTCAAAGCTAAATGGGACAAATGCAATTCTGAAATATTCTAATGGCTGTGTTCTAGAAAATGTATTTAGTTTTACAGTCTCTCTTGTCAAATCTTTAAGTAACAAGCTCTGTTTCTGAAGTGTCACTTCATTGACTTGTAATGTTCTTAACTGAGTAATGCTGCTCTTGTTGCTGTGTTTAAATGTAAGTCTTAAAAACACAGATATGCATTGGAATTTCAGTGAGGTCAGTGGGAGCTGAAGGACAGAATTTGTGCCTGTGGGACTTAGGATTTCTTAGAGTTAATAAATGATAAAATACTCATATATGGTGAATACAAATAGAAAGATTTTAATGTGTTTGTATATTAAAAAAAAAAAGTGTCTTCCCTACTTACCCATCCCATGATAATGATTTTCTATTCTAATGAGCATAGTTGAGATATTGTTCTGCATATTGGCAGGAGGTTTTATCAGTTTGCTAAGTAATGTCTTTAAATGATTTTTTTTTTTGTAATGAGTTTAATGAAATTCTTTCTCCACAGTATATGCTTGATGCTGAAATTCTTGGCAGATGTGGATTTTCATCATGTTTAGATTTGTAAATACATGTTATGCCAGTTTGTTTGCAAAACAGCTACTGTTTGCTGGTAGAATTAAAATAGGGATATGACTTTGTAGAAGGAATACTGTTTATACTGATCTGATACGACTTTTGTTATGTGGTTTCGCTTACTGTAGCCTATATTTATCTTCCAGGCTAGTATTCTGTCTCAAAATTTTATTCTTAAATATAAAATGAATCTAATACTGTTCACTGAAACCTGAGAACTGAATTACTTGAAAGCTGTTCTGCATAAATCCCTCGAGCAGTGATTATTGAGCAAATGTGTTGTGGCTGTATGTTGGGCTACAAAAAACTCTTGGCTGTTGTGGTTTTGACCATCAAAATAAAAAAGAATAATAAGAATTTTTTTTCATAGTGGCTGTACTGGAGGATTCACACTTCAGTTTTAGTTGAGATGCAGAAATCATTATTATAAGAGAGAATACAATTTTAATACACAACATAAGCAACAGCCAGCTTGTAGTAATCATCTTCTTGGGCATCTAAAACTGCTGGGTTTTGAGGAGCACTGAGCCTCTTTAAAGCTTTGAGAAAAATGCAGAGAATATTAACATTGTTTGAGGGAACTCTTTGGCAAACAGGCTGTCTTTCACCCCCTGCACTATGTCAAAGCTATTCTATTATTCTCTTTTATTTCTTTCCCTAATGGGTGCCCAGTCTTGTATTTCTCCTGTAAATAGTGACTATACAATGGGCTTCCACTCAAAGGCCTTATTAATTTCCTCCCTCCTTCTAGATTCCATAAGCCCTTGGTACAAGTTCCCAGAGCTTTTCTCTTAGATTAACAAGCTTAGTTATTTCACAAATGGAATAAATATTGCAGATTATTTTTTAAAATAAAAATAAATAAATAAAAAAAATTGTTCCCAGTAGCCATGTTTGGTTGACAGAGTGGAGCAGTAATCTGTTGGCTACAGCTGTTCCTGTTGTTCTGCCGGGTTACCTCTTGGAGTAACTAGAGAGATTGTTTCCAGAGAGGAATATATAGAACACAAGTAAAAACTTCCTAAATGGAAAATAACTTAGCCTTTAAAAATGAAGAATTAAAACTGGCAGTGTTTCGTAATCCTCTTAGGACTCTTTCAGCTCATCGAAAGGTAAGAGATTTCTTACCTCAGGCATGCTGGGCACAGCTGGCTTGCCGTGCTTTTTTATGTTAGCACTATATTCACCCAAAGTAGGGGTGTTCTTTTTTTAATGGAAATGCCCCAAGATATTACCTAAAAAAAAAAAAAGAAGTGTAAGTGAATAAAATATGTATCAGCTTTCTTTGTTCTGATTCACTCCAGGTTTCCCTTGATGTTTAACAACTGTAATGCCAATAGAAAGCCTGTTTTTTGGTTAGGATGTCCGGAGTGGAGGCTTTTAGTCTGAAGTTCTCAGAGGGACAGTGCTTCCCTGTAGTGACCTCTCTGCAGCTCGCTGGTAGATGTTACTGGCCTTTCCTCCCATTTTGTAGACGTCAAACTTGCAAGCCTGCATAGTGGCTAAGCAGCATTTTGGGATGGGGGTGGGAGTCAAGGGTTATTGTAAACTTCAGGAGAAAACAGGAGCCAGTAATGTCATGGGACAAAGGCAATGTAATGTCATTGTGCAAGGTGATTAGGATGCTGGGATGTAGGAAGTTTTACCTGCAAAACTCATGATAGAAACTGCCTGCTTTTTATTTATGATTGGTCATACTTCCATTGGAGTAATGTACCCACTTTGAGTGTTGTATTCCAAGAAAGATGGGAACCATAGGAAAAATCCAGAGTAAAGTAGCAAGAATGAAGGTCTAAGCAAATACGACCTACAATGAAAGATTGGAAAGCCATTTTAGCATGCAGAATATCAAGCATGGTGAAGCATTGAAATAGATTTTCCAAGAAACTTGTGAGGCTCCAGTTAAGAACAGATTAGACAGAAGTCTGTCAGGAATGATAAAAAACCTTGCCTTTGGCAAGGAGGAGAGAAAAAACTTAAAACCCCAAGCAGCCAGCTAGCTTGAGTTACCAAAGGGAATTGCTTGAACTCCATGAGATGTGCATAAATCCACACCTAGAAATAAACTTCAAATATAAGAAGAGTTGGAAATCTTTTTTTTTCAGGATTCTATTCTGGAAAAATAAACCCTTGAGGAGCACCTGAAAATGCAGAAGACATGTATCTTTCCACTGGAAGTTCATTTTAAGAGAAATACAACTTTTTTTGTAGCACATTCTTCTCTAGCTTGTGGGAATGTCATGTGGGGGGTGTGTGTTGGGGTTTTTTCAATTTGTGCCCCTATTAGCATAGATTTTCCTCCACAGTTGATGGTGAGAATTGTTTTTGCTCTTTGCTGGTGAGGAACAGGTCCTGCCTTACTAGTGTCTGTAAATGTAGTTCTGGGCAGTCATTTCCATTCACTTTATTCTCCCAAAAGAAGGTAACGGGAAGGAAGAAGGCCTTTTTAAGGTACTTGGGGAAATGAGAATCTATTTTTAGCTGTCCCTCCAGTTTCTTCTGGGAATCTTAATTTATGTCTGAAAAATTAAGACTAAGCTACTTAGAAAATAACAAGACTTTTTTACTTTCTTTGATCAGGAAAGCTAATTGGTGTCTTAAAAGTAGAAAATGTTACATGAGCATACAATAGTTACATGAAGTATGTCAGATTTTCTTTACCTTTAATCACAAACTTTAATTTGCTTTTTTTAATATAAACAGTAGCTGAAGCTGTAACAGGTTTTCTTTTATGATTTAAGGATACCTCTTCTTTAAACATTTGTGTCCAATGAAGACTTTGTCTTATTATGCATGAGATGTGAAAGCCATTTTGAGACGTGAGGCTTGAAAATAAGTTGTAAACTACATTTTTAAACCTTTTTACATATGTGGCTTAACTAGTGTTGTCTATGAACTTATTATTTTAGAGTTTGAGTTCTCTGAGCATATAGCCATCTGTATATCCAAATGGATGAGGTATTTATTTTTATTACTCATTTTGAAATTGGAATGTCAGAACAGAAGTTCAAGTCCCAGTATGCTTTATATAAAAATGTACAAACATTAACAGATGAACAGGGACTGAAAGGGCCTAGCAGTCTTGAAAGCCAGAGACAGCTGGAGCCCACACAGAACTTGTGTTCTAGGTGTCCATGGCACCTTTGGTCCTTAGTAATGCCCCCTGCTCCCCAAGGTGTATTTTCTACTTTTAGAAGGTACAGTGTAAATGGAAGTAAATTGCATGTAAAAACGGCATAAGTGGCCATGACCCCTTTCATGTCATTTTCTCTACTTTAAATAATGGCAGTATTTTCAGATGTCTCTGAAGTAGAAGGATTTCTGTAAAGGAAAGTGCAGAACAGCTTTTATTTGGTGAAAGTAACTACACCATCAGTTACAGTTGATAGATATTTCATGTTTTTAAAGTCTGTCATTAAAACTACAGTAAATAGCATAATAAAATTATTTAAGTGGGAAAAAAGACTTTAGGTTTTATAGCGTGTGGTGGATGTGGTAGTTCCTGAAATTCACTGCATAAAAATAAAAATGGGTAAATTCATTCAAGCATAGTAAGGCCTGAAAGACTTGGCATTTAGGTGTCACAGAATGCTGGAATAGTAAACATGTTGCATTACATTTATTTAATGTTAGCAGATACCACTGTGACTTACGTCATCAATGCATACATTAAATAGAATAATTTCAAGACAGTATAAACCAGTAGAGATCACAAAGAACAGGGAATTATAAGAGTGAAATAGTGTAAGTACATGTAAAGCAAAAATATTTCTATGTTCTTTCAGTGAGGTTTTTGTGTGTGTGATTTAGGTGTGGAAAAATGATGCTTTTTTGTACTCTTCAGTTTACTATGTTAGCTAGGTTCTCATCACGCAACTGGGGATGTTTCAGTAACTAGGTGTTCTTTATCTTATTAAATATTATCTTACTAGTTAATCTCCAGCTTTGTTAAAGAAACATTCTTTGGCTTGGAAGAAGCATTCAGCTTGGAACCTGAAATACTTAAATTTAACTGGAAGAGAATCTGAAATTCTAAAGAAAAAAAATGTTTAGTTAAGAAGGAATAGGTTTGGAAAAGGAGGCTTATATGTTGTGAAGGTTTTGTGATTTGTCAGAATTCAGATCTAAAAGCATGAGGGTTTTTTGAAGATGTAAGTCTGCAAAGTTCAGCTTGAGGGACTTCAAGCTGATGTGGCAGTTGGAATGAGACAATATGTGCTAATTAAAATCTCTGTCGCTTGGGATGTTTCTCACTTGCATTTTGATGTACAACACTGCACTGTGAAAGCTCAGTGGTGATTATCAAGCTAAAAAAAAGTAAGTTTCTAGGAAATATCTTCTAGAATTAGAAACAATTAGGGAAGAATGCTGTATTTGGATGGTTAGTGACATAGTAGGAAAGCTGTAAATGTGAGCATCTAGGAATATAATATTCATGTGTCACAAATGTAGCTCTGACATTTTACCAGCACCTGTTCTCTGTTCATCAGTACACTCTGCTAGAGTACCTCAATGCAGTGCCTCAGTGCTGGAAAATACATAAATTTCTGAAATCTGAGACTGGAAATAAACTTGCATACTGTTTCCTTTTGATTCTGGACCATCAGGTCAAACTCTTCCCCATGCAGTCTAACAGACACTCTGCATTTACTTCCAGTCTTCTGAAAAGAAGAAACTATTTTCAGTTGATTGAAAATTGAACAGTTTGTCGGTAAGAAATTGGATGCCCGTGTTTCACAACTTTCCTCTGGCATCTCATGTGCTATAACCATTTTGCTCAAATCTAAGATGTCACATTTTCCCTGCTTACCTTTCTACTAGTACTTAAGCAGAGTAAGCATTTTTGTGTGTTGGCTTGAACATCTGTCTGTGCCTTTGCCACAACAATTAAAAGTCTACTTAACTCTTCAAATCATCTGAAATACTGAAATGTCACAGATTCTGTGGGGTCCTTATTTGGTTTCCAGTGTGTGCCAGCTGAAATGGTAGATCAGAGATGGTATTCATGATCAAAATCTAATTAAACTGTATATTTTAAATGTTACAACTTTCCAGACTTACCGTGTGTAACAATTTCATACTTTTACTTTTCTGAGTGTTTATTGACTTCTATAAACATACTTGGTTTTCCTTACTAAATTATTGAAATCAGTATTCTAAATATATTTTGAGAACAGGATAAATGATGAGAACTTAGAACCTTAGAAGTTCCAACTCTAGAACTATGCTACCTTCAACAGGGTTTTTCTACAGGGGCAAAAGAGTGACTTTAAAGCACCATCATGACTACAGAATGTTTTCCTGCTTCTGACAGTCATGTCAGGTTGAAATGAGAGGAAGCTGAGATAATATTTTCAATTGCACATTCTATACTAGCCAAACCCTTTTATTATTATGGTAGTAATTCGCTATGTAAATTGTTAAATTTTATTGAAAAATGTCATATTAAAACTGATGCAATGCAAAAGGTATCTAATGTATAAAATTCCTTATCTGTTACAAGTGTTTGAAATATAGGTCGCTATTTCTGTATATGCTATTTCACTATGAAGAGTGCCAGCAGAGGGAGCACACATGGGCTACCAGTTCAGTACCTAGACCTTATGCAAGGTGCTGTTACTGGTAGTAAGGAAGGACGACACAAACTTCAAATTGACTGCTTTTTTTTTTTTTTCTTTTTTCTTTTTTTTTTTCCAGATGAAATGCATTCTGTTAAGTGGGCATGGTCAAATGTGTAGGTCAGTCAAGGACTGTATTTTCCAAAGGCTTAAGAAAGCATTGTTAATAAGAAAGCCCACATTTAAAACCCTATTTAAATATATATATTGAATGGTATTCTAATACCTATAAGCTGCAGCAGTTTAAAATGATGATTCTTAGACTTACAATCTGTATGTGTACTCTTATATCATCTGTTATACTAGTGCAGTAGCAAAGATGAGTACAGGTGTGGGATTTGGTATAGTCATTTTCAAATTTTTAATTTTAGGGCAGCAGCAATGACTCTAAGAACAGTGTTGTTATCGCTGCAAGCATTGTTGGCAGCTGCAGAACCAGATGATCCACAAGATGCAGTAGTGGCAAACCAGGTAAGATACTCAGTTGACTGTGAATTTGTAACACTTTTGTAACCTTGCTAACTCAGATTAGGACCCAAACCTTGGGGGAGATAAAGATTTTAAAGGATTTATTGGAAAATTGCCATACACTAAGTGAATTACTGTGGTGTTTTGTGCTCTCTACTCTTTGGATTCCAGAGTAAGCAGCAGTTTTCTTACAGTGTCAGGAGATTTATTTTGTTAGTTTTGTTTCTTATTTAGCTTGTCAGAAATGTCAGAAGGTAACAGCATAGTAAAATGAATTCCAGTGTAACTTGCCTTTTAAAATCAAAGGCTTCTAGTATAAGAAAAACAATGTTGTATTGGTTTAAAATGAGTTTTAACTTGATGGTGTTCATTGGATTTGGCTTGGTGTGTAGCTCCTCTTCCAGATTAATATGAATATTGTTGAGCATTGTATTTGTTTCATGTCAAAATTGTATGAATAGTGACTTTAGATAAATTACTGTTGCATTTAGTCCTGAGGAGTAATTTATCTGAATGAAGCATCCTATGTATTTTACCTTTGCAAGTACTTGGGATAAATATTTTAATCACCGGTTGAATTGGTATCAGTAGAACTCTGTAATCGGCAGGGTTTGTTACTTTTCAGACAGTAGTAGTAACTTGTAATAACACTAAAATGTCAATTGGATCTTATGCCATACCAGGACCGACATGGTTCTATTTAAAGTGTTGATGAAAGATAGGAACAGTCATTCCATAACTTAATAGTCTGACAATTTTCAACAAAGTCCCAAGTATGTGCGTGTTGTTTTCCTTTTTACTCTGGGGAGAGAGAGAGGAGGAGAAAGAGAAGGCTTGGCTTCCCCACTGACCAGTAGTAAGGGTATATTTCAATAACAAAAGACAAAGCAAGTAGAAGGCTCTTCCAGCATCTATATCTCCTGTAAGTCAGGACCTTCCAGGATAGGGTGGCAAAGTGTGCACTCCTTCCCTCTCAAAATCTGTGTAGGATGATAGATAAACTGCTTATCAAACCTGTCAGGATTTGGAGGGAAACATGGAGATCAGAGGTAGCCCAGTGCACTACTGGGTGAGGGAGAGCTGTTTGCTACTAATATACTCAGAAGTACAGAAGGCTTTCTTGTGGGATTCTGCAATACTGTGAGGCTGCTCTGAACAAACGTCCCCGAACAGTTCTGTCAGACTGAATTGCTCTATGTAGGGAGAATAGTTGTAAAGGCCAGCAAGGCCACCAGGCATGTCCCTGCACTGTTTTTTCTTGCCAGATGCATGCCCTTGCTGTCACACTCTCTCTTTATTAAACAAAACCACTTTTTCCTTTTTTACAAAGAATAAAAATAGTGTTTCCTGTTCTGGCCCCAGTGGTAGATTTTTATGTGGGAATCGTGACAGTCTCGTAGAAGCATTTGAGCTGGAAAGAGTTTTTTCTCAGGCAAAAAACTTCATGAGACTTCCTAGATTCTGAAGAGCAATTTTCCAGGCTGCCTCTCAGGTGCTTGTGGGGATGTGTCCAGTGGGACTGTGGCATGGCTGATGCAGGGAGGATTCAGTTTCTCCTGTTCCTTGCAAATACCTGCATGAAAACTATACTGGGGTTTGGCCTTTAGTTACAAGCATGTGTATGTAAGTAGAAGGTGATTATAACATCTTTGAGAGATGTGGTGGTAAACACCCAGTTCCTTCCTGTGTTTTATTTGGTGGTGGTGTCTGTCTTTGTTTGGTGGTGGTGTTTTTTGGGTGGTTTTCTTTTCCAAAACAAAAATTCACCAGGAATTAGTTACCCTCCACATTCATTTTTCATTATGTTACGTTACTAAACTATGTGTTAGACTACTAAGCTGTCCAGGTAAATGGCAGTATCCTACAAACTCTTGAGCTGAATCCCAGGGAGAACACAGGGAGAAATCCTGTTTGAATAATAGTAGTATTTTGAGACACCAGCTGTCTGGTGTCAAAACTACTTCAACTAGTTGCTGCTGTTTTAAGTACAGCAACATTAACTGCCTCAGATTCCTGATATAGAGACATCAGTAAAAGGTGCCTTAGGCTTTTCTCAATTCAGTGAAAAGCTAGATTATTTACGGATACCTAAGTAAAGGAATTTTATTTATAGAACACTGAAAGCTAGTTCTGAATAAAATGCAGTTATGCAGTTATGACTAATCCTTTGCACTTCAGCTAGTTGCTTTCTAGGCTTGGCAGTGTTCTCAAAAACATTAAAAAAAAAAAACAGTAAAAAAATTGGGGAAGATCTCTTAAGAACAGAAGAATGTAGTACTTCAGGATGCTGCTGATGCTTAACTTAATCCTTCCTCTTTTCTAGTCATTACAACCAAATAAATTTA
Source organism: Harpia harpyja (assembly GCF_026419915.1). NCBI lineage: Eukaryota > Metazoa > Chordata > Aves > Accipitriformes > Accipitridae > Harpia > Harpia harpyja. The sequence continues at coordinate 64,193,973 of NC_068941.1, read as the reverse complement.
TTACAGACCTTTGTATTTATAACACAGTGAGTTATTTCCGACAGTAGATTGTCTCCCATGTTTGTTTTAATGCCATTAATAATCGGATAGTAAATACGCAAATTACTTCATGTGGAGGAGAATTAGTGGGAAGTGTACAAAGAACACAATGCACTGTAGTTGGTGTGTGTTGCTGTAGGAGAGGTAGGATGAAATGTACAGCAGTAAAAAGTATTGTATTCACTTTGACAGTGCTTTATAGATTTAATGCATCTAAATATTTGAATAATATATTTCCCAATATGTTGTCTTACTATTTAATGGTAAAATTTATTATATATTTAAAGATGGGAATACCTACTTTTTTAAAGTGTAATGACTAAAGGAAAGAGTCTTTTTTTTTTTTTTTTTAATACAAAAGCCTTAACTTGATGTTACATATAAAAGTTGCTAAAATAGGAAGCTCATCTTGCTTTTCTGAGTACAATTTATGACAGATGACCCACTTTCTTGGCTTTTGAGTTCTTGGCGGAGGCTGAAAACTCTCTGTGATAAGGTCCATTCTCTTGTCTATTAGAAAACTTGTTAGTGATGAGATTGGTGCAAAACAATATTTACAAACCCTGCATGACTTTTTTTTCTAGTAAATAATAGCTTGCATGAAAAGAGTTGCAGCATCCTAGCATTTTGCACATGCTCACCCATTTTTCAGCCCTTCTTTTGTCATATGTGCTATCAATATCCTTATTCTCAGGAGGAAGCCTGGTAGTAAAATGTCGGCCCTGACTGAAAAACTGCAGACCTACTTGCAGTGTATAAAACCAGGCATATTTTTAAGTGATTAGAGAAATACATTAGATTAGTATGCAGTATGTACATTCAGGAGATGTTAATATAGGGATAATTTGTGCTCTGCCATACTGAATATAAATTTTCAGTAGCTGTGCTAAATATAGCTGCTTTACTTTTGATCAGTGCAATTGAGAGCAGTACCTGATTGTGCACAGGAAATACCTATAGTGCATAATTTAACCTAAAGGCAAACATGTAAACCTATGCAAGCATTTGATTTAATTCTATGTGTAATCCTTACCTCCAAATTTCATTTAAAAAATAGCAGTATAATCAGTGTGAAAAACTGTTGAAGATATTATAGAAAGAATGATGGATTGGAATCTGCCATATCATCTTGCTTTTTGGTTGGATTGCTGAGTTGATTTAACTTTCCCCTTCTCCCCCCTCTCTCTTTTTTGTGTAGTACAAACAAAATCCAGAAATGTTTAAACAGACAGCTCGACTTTGGGCACATGTGTATGCTGGAGCACCAGTTTCTAGTCCAGAATACACCAAAAAAATAGAAAACCTTTGTGCTATGGGCTTTGATAGGGTAAGTATATATAACTTAAGTATTTTTTCAGTAGTGGCAGGGCAAGCGTAAGTGTATAAATACAGGGAGTCATTAGTATACTAAAGCAGACTCGCTACTTCCATGACCTTTAGTAGGTCTAATCATTCTGTTTTGCTAATTATTTTTAAGAATCAGAGTTTTAAAATACTATGTTATTAGTAAATCTTGTGAGCTGCCTGTGCCTTTTTTGAAACAATTTTTCTATAAATTATTAGTTAGGATTTAACAAATGGCAAACTAACGTGTTCTGATTAGTCTGTGAACTTTTCATTCCACTCCTCAGAGTTGCCAGTTCAAACACTGAAAATATTATTGCTTTTGTTTTCTCATTGCAGAATGCAGTAATAGTGGCCTTGTCTTCAAAATCATGGGATGTAGAGACTGCAACAGAATTACTCCTGAGTAACTGAGCCATGTAGAGAAAGCTGCTTCAGTAGTCCAGCTTGCCCCTTCTGGAGGAGCATCACCATCTGTTATTTTTAGGATTCTATATAGATTCTCTTTTAAAACTGGCACTCTTGCCTGATGATGCTATCTAGGCACTATTGGAGACTGAAAAAACCGCTCTGTAAATAAAGCTAATTAAACGTCTGTGTAAATTTAAAAAGGGGAAATACTTTAATTTTTTTTCTTACTAAATATTGTAAAAATTCTTTGAGCTCAGCTAAAATAATGGGGGAAAAACATGCCTACTTTAGTGTTTAGCAGTGTGACGAAGACTAGCAGGAACTTGCTTCAGGATTTTGATTTAGTAATTCAGAAAGCAACATTTTTGAGTGTTAGTCATCAAAATTGTTGGTGCCACTCATCACAGCTATCTTACTGTTTTTAACATGGATCCTATGTGCCTGTGGATTGACCTATATTTGCATGCTTGTACTTAATAGACATATTAGGTAGGGTCGCTGAAGAGAGCACCATTGAAATACTCGAGTGTTCTTGTAACTTTTTTTCCTGAAAGACTTTCAAGACTTACCCAAAGTTCCAAATGGTGACCTATTCAGAACCGGTTTCTTTCTAGCTTATTAATTGGGAAACCTGATTCTCCTCTCCCTTACATCATACAGCTGAAAATCCTCACTAGATTATGTTTCATCACCTGTGGGTATTGTGTGTGCCATTTACAGTAGTCTAGGTTCCCCTTTAAAAAATATATTTTGAGTTATCAGCAATGATTTTCATCCATCATGTTTTCTACACAATCTTGTAAGGAGTATGTCTCGATATAGCACAAAAAGATGGAGCTGGTTTTCTTTACTTTTTTTTTTTTTGTCTAAAATAGTTGTAAAATGTCCTTTAGTATGTTCTGGATAATATGATTTCACTGGGTTTGAAGGAGAAAAAAGCTGATTCGCTAGCATACTGAGAATTAAAAAAATTTTCTTTGAGTACTTGATATGATGCAATCAGCTGTTTTTTGCAGCGGTTTTCTAGCTTTATTTTGGGCTTCAATTTAAGGATTGCTTACCAGGTACTTTAAAATTCATCCTTGCTTGCATTTTTCTCTACTTGACACATGGAGGCTGTGTTGGTGTTTTTACTGTACATACTTCAAATGCACATAGAAGTAGAAGTGTGTTCTCAATTTAGCTTTCCTTTGGATTGATGTTTCTGATAAACGAGAACTGAAATCTTATCTTGGCTTGTACATACAGTCAGTCTTTTTATTCGCATTAAAATGACATTTCATCCTGAGTGCAAAAGCTTGAAAATTATTAGTTTTGCAACTTCAAACACTAGTACATCTATTTGAAGAGAGCTGTAATGTCTTTGTGAATATGATGCTAACTTTTGAGAATATATCTGACAAGGAAGTTCAGAGAAATCCTGAGACTAGAGAGTGGGGATTGTGGATAATGGAGTACTGTATAAGTCATCTTTTCCATGACTGTTTTTTCTCCTAAACTGTGGATTAATGGGGTGGGGAAATAGATGTCTGTCTGAGTTTTTTCTGGAGTTAATGAAGTACAAGGTGAAATAGTTTCACACTTCATAGACAGTCTGTTTATAAACCATACTAGAGGAAATCAGGAACATTATTGTATCTGTTAAATATCTGGAGCATAGGGGTAGGGGAACAGAACCAGAAAATAGAGCTGTAGAGACCTAGCTAGTTTAGGGATGTTCCCTATACTGCTCTGTCTGATGTGTCCAACTTAAAATATTTTCAGGCCACAGACAGTAAATACTTCGAACTCATATCAGTGCAATACTAAATGCATTTGCTTAGTCTTTATACTTACTGCTTTATAAGGTGTAGTCAGTGATCAGTTTTCTTGGGTTTTCTTGAGTTAGTGTAAATCATTTGCAATGATGCCAAAGGAAATGAGTTGTTTTTGTCTTTCCTTATATTTATTTATTTTTTTTTTTAACAAGAAGCTGCTACTGTTCGGCTGGTTTGCTAGATGAAAACCAGGGACAGTAGGAAACTATGGCAAGATGCCACTTGTGTTAATCTCAAGTTGCTGTCTTTTCTGTTATACGGGCTAAGAACTTCTTGATTACATCAACACTTTTTTTTTTTTTTTTTTTTTTTTTTTACCCTGGTGGTAATTATAAATTACTGACTACTTTCCCTTGTTCTTCGCTGCTATTTATCAAAAGAAAGAAACTTGGAAATCATTGTTGGGGACATAAAACTTCTCAGTTACGGGCTTCTGAACGCATCTTTTGATAAGATTAGTCTCCTAAGAACAGCAGGTTTTCCCAACAGTATGTAAAGGGATAAAGGAAGCCGGGGGAGGGGGAGAAAAGAGGAAATGGTTCTTAGGTGAGCATGGTCACCTCTGAAACAATGCCCTGTTACATTTTACTTCTCCCATGAGTTACCTCATTTTCTTCTCTACTGAAAAATGCTCGTCTTCCCCTTTCCCCTTATGTATAGATGTTGGATACTGGTTTTTGCCCTTCATCCATGTGCTTGGTAGCAAAGATGGCTTGGTGCTAGCTCAGGTGCTGGCAGGAGGGAAGCTTCTCCAGAAGTGAGCTGGGAAGGAAACATGACCCAGCATTAAGGAGACATCTGTGGTCTGAAGTCCCTCTGAATTTTGACATGTGAGTCCTTTATAAGGAATGTTTTTGTATTCTTGGTAATTAACAGAGTTGAATATAGGGATAATGTTGTAGGAGGTTAGTTTAACTGCAGCTGGGGCTGAGCCCTAGGAATTTTGCTGTTAGTGTTCAGTTTATCATTGTGAGTTTGTACATACAAAATGGTAGTTCTGTTTTCTGTATGACTGAACATTGCTATATTCAGGGCCCTGTGCATTCACAGATGTGGAGTTGCCATGCAGTCCACTCCAGCTGTGGACTCAGGCTGCACATTTACCATTTTCTTACAACAAGAACATAAAACATGGGTACAGTTGTTTTCTAAGTACAAATAAATCCTGCATTGTCTTCCTCTATCGTGTAAGAAGACTGCTTGAAACAGTAATTTTGAAGTCTAAATGGCCCCATTTTTCTGAGCAAGGTATTAGTAATGATGCTTACCGATTGCCAGAGCATCAATCACATTTCACTGCTGAACGTTTTAACGTGCATCCAGCGAAGTGGTTTATCCCTTGTTTGTTTTGTTGGTGGGGAACAAGAAACTCCTCTCTCATCCATTCCTCAAAAAGTAAAGTACAGCTGTGTTCAAAAGTAGAGAAATGCCCTTTCCTGTTGCCAAAAGCCTCCATTTTCTCGTGAGTGCCCAAAGCCCCGACTGTATCCTACCCCCACTTGCCAAATTCACAGCTTCCTCCTTTTGCTTCTGCGAGCAAGCTGTGTTCTCAGTATGATAAACTGGTACATTTTGGAGACAAAAACTTAGGAACATATCCTTCTGGAAAGATGTGGCACTTAGTGCTATTCATTCTGCATATTCCACACTTTGATTTTTTCAAAAAAAAAAAAAAAAAAAAAAGCTTGCCACAGAGTACATGGGGCCTTGACTATAATTGCTCAAATAAATACTGCTGAACCAATTAGGTACTAATGGTGCAGGAATATGTCTTGGTTTTGTTTAATTATCATTGTATTTAACTGTTTTCCAAGTAAGTTAGTATTGGAACACTGACATAAGGAATATAGGACCTTTTGTTGTTGTTGTCTGAAAGGACGAATTAAATAGCCAGAAAGAAGCTTACCTTGTAATGCCAAATCTGTGTTATATGGTGTGGGTAACAAAAACATTTAAACTATGCAAATGGAAGCTTAACAGCTGTGAATTAGGCTAGGCACTTCAGAGCATATGGATTGCTTATTTAATCGGGGAAGGGAGAAGGGGAGGGGGGGGAAAAAAACACAGTTTCAAGCAACAGTTCTTGTTTACTGCATTGGTTATATACTGTGAAGGAGAAGTATTCCATTTTCAGCACAAGGGGAAACCTAACTGTGTGCATGTCCCTTGTTTCCTTCCTAAATACCAACAAAAGCTAGCTTAGGCTTGGAGGCTTGCCCAAAGGGGGCAACGTTAAATAATTTAGCAGTGAATGTTACTGTCTGTTGGTGAGTAGACACAACAAGAAGATGAGGTGTCCTCTCCTGCTATGTTTTGTTGATAGAGTTGATGAGAGGCATCTCGATGAGCTGGCCACTGATTTGTGATCAGGTGGTTGGTTTTGTATGGTTTTGATGAGCAATTGGCTCAACAATAGATAGCAAAAGTGCATTTCATCATACTGTCTGTTGCGTCACAGAACTAAAGCGTGAAAGTAAAGATGCTTATTGGGTGCCTAAAGCTTTTTCTGGGAAGACAATATAAATGTTTTCACTGTTACTGTCCACATTTTCCAGGCACAGCTTTCTCCTATGGCTAGGCAAAGTTTTCTGATCTGTTCCAAACCCATCAATAAATCATGGAGCTTGCTCTTCCCATTTGTGGTGTTAAAATCAGCTGATTCATCATTAGACTCGCAAGACCAACTGTCGTTAATGCATTTTGCTTCTTGCTTGGTTATTCCAGCTGCAGTGCTCTGTAGGTAGCAATTCAACTTCAGATTTGTTCTCACTGGACAAACTCTTGCAAATCATTTGCACTGTACTGTGATGTGATGATGTTCCTTCTCTGCTGTTACCTGCTTTGTAGGCATCAAAATAGCTAGCCGATCGCTTATGGTGCTGAGCCATTCATCGATAATGTAAGTTAAGATATATGACTCAACAGACGAGGAAATGTACTGTGAAAATGCTGTACTTGTCCGTTTTACGATTTGCGGCAACTGCTGGTGCTCTGTTGTGGTGTCTGAAGGAGGCTGCCATCATATGAATGCTGATGTCAACTGTTGAAGAACCCTGCTTTTCACTTACCTTTTCCATCCTAAATTCTGACTTTTCTAATTTAAAAAAAAAAAAAAATTACCAATAAAAAATATTGCAGGAGGTTGGTTCCTGAGCATCAGACTTCCTGTACAGGAGGAGCGGGTGGGCTGGAATGCAGCATCAGTGTTTTTTGTCTTGAAAATAAAAACTACACAAACACTTTTGTACACAAATGATTTTTTAAATAAACACACATTTTAAAAGATGTTGATTTTCACTGGGAATGCTTAACAATAAATGCATGTTTCCCTGAAAACAGCTTTCATTTTATTTCTGGTAATTCAAATTGTTCTGAGATTACAGGGTATATTGCCTCCATGTCAGTAATGAGAGAGAGAAAGGGACAGTCATTTTCATGATGCACATTAAAAATTTTTGAAGAAGAAAACTGTGTAAATATAAGCTGTGTAATGAAAGTGTGTGTTATTTCAACTAGGACTGCCTCATATGATAGCAAGAAAATAGTTGGTAATTCATGGAGGAAAAAGTTTTCTTTTGAATTTTTTCCAGAACCTCATGTTCATCTCGTCTTTGTGTATTTTAAACTACGTACTTCATATAAATTTATTTGGGGAGGTGGCAGCCTGTTGGGTAGTAACACTGCCCTGTTTCTCAGCTGTAGGAAAAAAATCCAGTAGAGATGACGACTATGGATTTGTTTGCCACCAATACATACTGTTAACTTTTTTGGCATTTGTCAACATTTGTTAAATGGAGTAAAAGCAGTGTGAAAGCTAGCGTCTGCCCAGCTGAAGCTATCAGCAGTGAGTTTGCTGTGAAGCTGGTTGTAATACTCTGTTTCGGATCTATGTCCCTTCTTCAGGTGGGTGTTTGTCCATGGGTGGGTTTTACAGGTTTCCAGGCAGGGTCTACCAGATGCAATAGTGCTGCACAGTTTTACAGTGTTAAAACAGCGGTGTAAGGGGGATTTTTTGGTGGTTGTTTTGTTTAAATTTACTATCACCAAGAGCTATGTTCTATTGCGGTACCTCGTTCATTAAGAGGGAGAGGGAGCACTCCCCAGCCACTCTGCTGCAGCTGGGGGCTTCTTCTCTTTGCCTGCCCATTAATTTAGAAAAATTTAAACAAAAAATCCATATTCCCATGTTCTTGTAGTTAAGACACTACTATGACATGAGTAACTGAGAGCTGCTTTATACTGAAATACTTGCAAAGTTGTCCAACAGCCTTGTCGTTTCTTCCAGCACCCCAAAACTGGAAGCGAGTTCACAGCTGAAATGGACCAATAGTGCTTACTGGCTCGACTCCTCCTGTACTTAATTTTCTGTTTCAATAGCTGTAATGCTGACACGTTTAGCTCTCAGGCAGGTAACTCTGATACTGCCAATACAGCACATCCAGGATTTTAAATTGTTTTAAGGTCAAGTCTGGATCTGGAGCACTCGTGTCTGGTATAATGTCAAATAAATTACATTGCTTCACTTAGTGGCTGCTTTGTGTTGAAATACATGAAGTTTTTAGGTGGGTTTGTGACAGCCTGGTGTAAAATAAAGGGTAATTGGCTGGGATGGTGAGGAAAAAATGAGTCTGATGTTGCTGGGGAGGGAAGGTGGGAGAGAAGCTGTTTTGTACTGATGTTATCTGGGCCACCAGACGCCTTAGCAACCTGAGTCCTTGGCGTACAGCTGCCTTTGTTTGCAAGCATGGTGCAGGGCATGGGCTCGCAACCCCTTGCTCTTATGGCGGGTGGGAAAAGGGACTGTGCACAGCCAGCGCCTTGCTTTCCCTGCCCTGGTCCCTTCCTCTGTCTTTCCCAAAATTATTATTCTCCCAGCTGGCAGTTTAAGAACATGATAGGTGGCAAGTCAAGGCTCCTGCTGATCCTGTTGGAGAGGTTTGGGAAGTTGCCTGCAGCTGAGCCGTGTTACTGGATCATGGGAGCAGCCCTTGCCTGTTTCGGGGCAAAGCCAGCTGTCCCAATTTTAAACAACTACCCACTGCCTGGGTGCGGAGTTGGGTATGAGGGTGGCTTCCTTGAAGCAGGAACACCTCGCTGGTCACAGCCCAAAAAAAAAAGGTGAGCCTGTTACACTCCAAGGTGGATATCAGGTCAAAAAGCACACCTAGACCTGGCAGGTCCCATTTCATGCTGCAGTCAGGAATTTGCCTGGCAAATAAGCGTTTTTGGGTTTTTTTTGTTTTTTTTTTTTTAACAAAGAGTAAGTACTGGAAATTGTGTCGTTGCCACAAGTTTAAATTTCCCTCAATGCACGGCTGAAGAACCACCAGACACGGAGTGGGTCCCAGGTGTTCCTGGAAGTGGTGGCGAACACATCTTCATGTCACTGTGAGAAGCTGTGTTGGACGTGAGGTGGTTGATCTGTGTAGAAGGTAGTTTAAAGGACCCAAAGCTGTCAGTTCAAATGGAATGAAAACCCCTCACGTTTATGGCTTTTACTGTTGAAGAGGAAGCTCTGAGAAATGAATCCTGTGTGTGAACTTCAGAGGCGAATGACCTGCTGGGATGGGGGAAAGGGGAGGGATGTTCTCCCTCTTTTGCTTGGCATGCGCATTCCTGGTTATAGCATCTTCCACATTCAAGTCCTGCAATGGTCTGAACCACATCAAAACTGCCAGGAGTAAACTGCCTCTAGGCCATACTTGTCAGAAGAGAGCTATTTGGAAGTAGACACGTATGAACAAAGCAGGTAGTTATCAAAGTTCACCAAGTCGGATGATGCTGAGGTGGGGAAAAAAAAAACCAAAGCCAAAAGGTTCTTAAGAACAAAGAGGGAGAGAGTTGTTCTTTGTATTGTTGTGCCGTTCTCCTCACCTGTGCAGAGTTCAGCAAGGTGAAGTGCAGAGTCCTGCACCTGTGGAGGAACAACCCCAGGCACCAGTATGTGCTGGGGCAACTGGAAAGCAGCTTGGCAGAAAAGGACCTGGGGGTTGGGGACCTGGACCAAGTTGAACGTGAGCCACCACCCTGCCCTTGTGGCAAATGCAGCAAACGGTATCCTGGGCTGTGTTAGGCAAAGTGTTGCCAGCAGGTCAAGGGAGGTGATTCTGCCCCTCTGCTCGGCACCGGAGAGGCTGCGCACGGCTGGTGTGCTGGGTCTGGATCTGCTGGGCTGGGCTGGAGGCAGACTGCTGTGTGCCCAGGCGATCCTGGACTCGGGGGATCTGTGTCTGTCAATGTCTCTGCAAAAGAAGGAAATAAACAGACACAAAAGGGCCACAGCCTGTAGGTGTGAAATGACACAGCCCTCTTGATAGCAAAAAAAAGGTTTCTTAAAAAAAAAAAAAAAGGTGTTTTGGAAAGAAAGCAGCTCAGTGATGCTGAATCAAATGAAATTCTGGTATCCTCTTGGCCAACTGCTTTGGGCAGCTTCCAAAACCATCCTCAGGAAAATATGCATGCAAGGAGAAGCTGTAAGAGCAGAAACCCTCCCTTGCTCCCCTGGCAGAGGCAACGAGTGTCCTCGATGTGTGGTGCAACTCCCTGGACAGAGGGTGGTGGGAGAGGGGGCTTGGGCACAACAGGGTACGTAAGTAAGTAAGTAAGTAGGTTGTCTTTTGGAGGAGGAACACAGTACCAGGGCTGTTAAGGGATTTCAAGGCTGAAGAGTGACCAAATAACAAATGTGACTTGAGCTTTTGAGATCTCAACAAGATGGCAAGTCTGTCTTTCTTACTAAATCTAATAGGAAGGCCCCTACACCTGTGATCTTAGCTCTGGGGGTGGAGGGTGCTCTCAAAAATGGCCAAACAGTATCTAATACCTGGTGGTTACATGGGAAAGGTTTGTGTTGGTCAGACGCAACGTGCTTGGAGAAAGCATGTAAGAAGATGGAGTGAGGCAGTGGGGGATGAAGTGGTGCCACAGCACCGGTGGTGCCTGTCCCCCTCCCCACGGGCACATGACAAGCCTCAGGGAGCAGCAGCCTGCAGCCAGCCTGGGGGAGGACAATAAGTCAAGCAGGTGGACACAGTGCCAGGCGTTTCTCTGTGCCCAGGTCACGTGCAAGGGACATGATCTCAGGCTGGCATTAGTGGGCGAGGAGTAAGTTTGGCCTGGAAACAGGAACGTTTTCCTAGGGCCCTTTCCAGCCCTCCGCTCCCCTGGAAGACGCACCTCTTCGTGTTTCTGCTGTTGGTTGGGTCAGGTTTGTGCCCCCAGCACGAGGTGGAGGTTCAGGACTGGGGGTCTCAACCAGGCGCCCGGCCATTCAGGTGGCTGCGATGCTGAGGCGCGTGCTAAGAGTACCTGTGGCTTAGGGAATAAGCACTCGCCCATTAGGCCCTTAAAAACAGGCCGAGGTGCATGGCGGGAGTTAGGTGCTTCTCTGCCCCAAGTCACTTGCGAAGGCGGCACCGGGCTCTTCCTCTCTTGCAAGGAGACGAAGCGGGCCAGATGTCCCTCCCGTCCAGCACCGCGACCCCAGCCAGCCCCACAGCAGGGGCCGTCCCGGGCAGCGTTGGGCTGCAGACCCACACAAGCCCCTGGATGGGGTCGGGGGGGCAAGTGCCCGCCAAGACGCAGCTGCATGTAGGGCAAGCCCGGCACCTCCGCACTACGTCCCTGCAGCGCCGCTCTCACCGGTCCACAGCATCCCGCCATCTCAGCTCTGCTACTCCAAAAGCTTCTGCCACGTGCGCAGCCGCTTGCACGTTAAGGAAGCTGCTGCCAGCCTGAACTGTAATAAAATAAATATATTGGTTTAATTATTTTTTTTAAGTAGGTCAAAGCTCCCGCCATTATCCTACTTAGAAGGATTTCGGTAACATCTGCTGTGTCAGTGTATTGGCAGGGTCAGTGCCTGAAGGTTCCAGGAGATTATACAAAAAAGCCCTTGCCATCCTTACTGGATCCGAGTGCCATCAACACATTGAACTTGGTGTTATGAACTACTGTCGTGGCAAAAAAACCCAGGACCGGTGGGAAAAGAAAATGAGAGGGAATAGCTCCTACTGTGATGTGAAGCTCCTGACGAAACTTTGTATATAGCAGACCAAGTTCAAGTAATGCTCAATAGAAACAATCAATATCATCATCGTTTTAGAGGACTCGGAGCCAAATGCTCAAATAAATAAATCAACCACCCATTTCTCTAGGGATGTACCTCCAAGCACAACTTGATGTGTGTTCATTGAGAAGAGCCTGGCTCCATTTGTTTACCCTCTCCCATTTATGTATTTGTACACATTGATACGCTATAATGGATGACCTTACCAGGATGATGTCTTTGAAGCTTGGAGAGCCAGAGAGATGACCATGTCTACCTCACAGTCAAGACAACAGGACTGTAAATGCCACCATGATCTGGTATGTACAGAAACCAGAAAGGATTAAAAATACACACTACTACTTTTGGGTGGGGGAATGCTGGATCTCCTGGGATAGCTTTTAATAGCCCAGATGACCAGAAAATTTCCCTAAAGCATTTAGAAATTTTGCCATTCAGTGCATGTCGACAGACTCTCAGGCAGCTCCCGAGATGACTGTGTGGCTTACAGACCAGCTGGCATTACAGTAACACACAGGTTACCAGAGCCAGAATGTGCATGGTACGTGTGCTGTGAGAAACAACTCCCCACTTGATGAAGGGAGCAAGTAACAGCAGCAACCTGTGTTGAATTAGGGAGGACACCTGCTCTGAACACAGAGCATCCTTGTGGGAAAAGCCAAGTTTAAAATCTTGTTACTAAAGCAGAACCTGATAAACTGTGAATGCATCCCCCTCAGAAGCATCGGAAGTTTATCACAGCACAGAGCCCTCTTTCTCCCCAAATCTTTTTATGCTAGAAGCTAAGCTCACGTAGAGGAAAGCGAGAAGGTAATGCAATGTGCAAGCATGGATGGATACAGCAAAGAGGGCCTTGAAGAACAGCCGGGAAGCAATGTACTGTGGCCGGAAGGTTGAGGAAAGGGGATGGTAAAGCGCACTAAGGGAAGGTACAGAAATCCTGCAGTCGTGTCCACTCCCAGGGTCTGCAGAGTGGCTTTCTTGTCCATGTCCCAGCCCGAATCCTGTCCTAGTGTAATGGCATGAGGAAGGATGAACAGCAATTACTGCTACCACCATCCAGAATGATTTACCCAGACCACAGATTGTGCTCTCCTTTCGTGGGAACACTCAGGGATGGAAGCAGCCAAGAGGTGATGGCATGAATTACTTGGACAGTGACAACCTCTCCTAATTTCACAGAAAATGGAGAAGAGCATAGCTGTGGGCAGCAGGGAGCAGTGCAGTGTCCGTGCAGGGCACCCTGCACGTGCTCTGGAGATGGCACGTAAACCTCTTGAGAGAAGACTGATGGCTCAGACCTCTGCCACTAGTGTAAGCCCACACCACTTCTGGTTTGGGGACAGTACCGAGATGGACGATGCAGAGGCACCTGAATATATAGCAAAGCAAATTTGAGTTTTCACTCGTACTGCAGGGCAAAATATTCTAAGCGTCCCAGCTTTCCTTGCAGTAGGGTGGCAGACTACATGCCCACTGCCCAGCCAGATGCTGGCTGTTGCAACTATGCCATGCCAAGGTAAGAAGTTCGCCTATGAAGTTTCTAGAGCACACAGTGATAACCCATCTGCTTTACAGCAATCGGACCCCACGCCAAAGCAACTCAGCCATAATCACCCGCCATCTCTTGCTTCAGCAGCTTTGGTGCACCAGGGTCAACATACATCAATCTCCGCTTCCAGGACAATGAGAGGAGAATTAAACTCCTGAACTTGAGCAAAACGTGTATTTCTTGTTCTGGAGCATGCCTGCCTTGCAGCATTACGAACACACATCTGAGCTCTTGTGGCTGGTGAAATAACAGTCTTCTTGTGGGAGGAGGACCCTCAGTGTACGCAAAGCTATTTGGTCATGCTGCTTGCCTCAGCTGACAAGCTGCTGAGACTACACTGCTGCCAGCATGATTCAGTGAATTACAAATTAGCTCGGATAACTTCTGTGCTCCCACTGAAAAGCAGACATGTCTCCCGATGGCTGTCCCCCCTCACCAAGTAACACAGGGCTCAGCTGCGCTGCCCATCTGTGTTGCCCCTGGATGTCTCAGCTCTGCTGACTGTGGATCTAGCTGCGCAGCTGGTGATGAATCCACCAGGTTCAAAGTTGAACGGCTTCTTAGAATCATAGAATCATTTCTTGCCAAAGCTAAAGGGGTCACCATGAGTCCTGACTCTTCCTCCTGTTGGCTCGCAACACCCAGCCGTTGCACTGTCAGACAGTTCCCTGATAGAAGTTTGTCATGACTTTCGCTAGGCAGAGAGAAGATGCTCTGCTGCAGGTCAGACAATCTTTCCATCAGGTTAGCAGGACTTGTTCCAAGGCAATGGTATGATGACTGCATGCTGCCCGTTGCAGGCAGTAATTCCAGTAACTCTTTGTGTGCGGTTTGTGTCAAGCACCCGTGAGTGACACCAAGGAACACACTCACATAGTCTTTAGGCACATGTGATGCCGGCTGGGTTCAGGCTCCCAATTACTGGAGCAAGCACCGCTGCTGCTTCAGCTTTTGTAGCCTGAGTGAGGGGGAGGTTATCTGAACTGCAACAAGCCTGAACCAACCTTTTGCTGTGGTCCCACTCGTTTCTTTACAAGCAGCTGCAAATGCCAAAAACTTGCTCATTTCCTTTCAGACCACAGAAAGTAAGTCCTGGAACTTGCCTTGAGTGAGAGATGTTCCTACTCTGAATTAAAGTATTCTAGTAAGTCAGGTTTGTGAAAGCAGTCATCCTGCAGGTCACCACAGTGACTTGGTGCTAAGGAATCTCGGATGGGAGCCGTGGGACTGGCCACCTTCACAGTTAGAAGATCACAGAGTGTGAGATTGAAGGGAGAAACTGGGTCGCTCACCTTGGTCTCTCATGTGGTAAAACTACAGAAATAAGAAATTTTGGATCCACTCTCCTGACCCAGGCTGTGCAGCAGGGAAGGGAGAGGCTGTCAGCCACCGCCTCTGCTTCTGCACCAGGACTTCCAAGTCCTGCTCCTGAGGAAGTCCAGTCTCGAGTGCTGCCTTCCAGGAAGCAAGGTAAATGGATCCAGGGAATGTCGGGCTTAACTCTTTAAGGAATGGAAGCTGCTGTTGGTCTTTGAAGTTCAGGAGTATTTTATCTTACTATTTGAGCTTCTCTCTGACTGTTTTGAGTACCTGGGGTACTCATCAGCAGGATGATTCCCTCCTTGTCAGAAATTTAAGCAGGGGAAGGCTTGAAGGGACATGTCAAGTGCTGCTGTACAGGACTTGATAACTGCCGTTTAACACCTTGCTATTCACTGTGCAAACCTATTCCTGCACTGAAATACAATTCCTTGGGCTGAGACCAACTACTCTGTGAGTAATGCTTGGTTATCAGCTCTGCACACCTGCAGCCTGGCTGGCACATAGACTTCATGGTCCAGCTGCTTTCATTTGGACTATTTCCTTGAGCATCAATTTGGGACTTGATTTCCACGCACAAACCTATTACTGCTGATAAATATAATAATGGAGCACACATGCAAGTGAACTAGGATCCACATGGATGACCTCTTGAAGCAAATTTCCTGCGTATTGCAAATGTTTGGTGATCCCAAATCTTTTCAGATCTTTAGAGGAGACAGTTCAGCTGTGATAGCCCCATCAGTTAACTTGAAACTCAAGAGCCAGTCTGATGTTGAACTTGGTCCAACAACATGTGCTAAGTATCTAATGGCTGGAAATACATTTTAGATAAGGATTTGTTATTTATCAGTTCTGAAAATTTAAAGGCTTGTCAGCATGTGCAGAAAAGATTTGTAATGTGTATTATTTTTCCTGTTTAAGATTGCTCTAGAAAACATTATTATTTTGTCTAAAACAACTATTCAGATTTAATTTTGTTGAGCGGTAGAGGTTTAATTTAGTATGTTACCAAGTATGTTCTCAGAACAGCCTTCCTGTCTTACTGTTATGAAAGCTGTGCAGTCCAGGCATCAGAGGACACAAAGAAACAGAAATAAATGTATGTCTGCTAAGAAACAAAGCCACACTTTCATGAAGATGAAAACTTAAAGATGATGATAACTTAGCTCTATGTAACTGAATGTGAAACCTCAGCACCTTTAAATCCTACACTGGATAAAAGCCATAAAGACTGGGTTTTATCGGGCTTCCTTTTATTCTTTATCACACATTAACAAGTGAAAAACTGAACATCAGTTTTCTTATTACAATGAGAGAATCCCCATTCTTATGTAAAATATTTAAAAACTCATAGATGGCCAAGTACAAAGCCCCCACCCTCTTTCTTTGGAATAATTTGCCTTCAATTCCACAGTTTTATACTGATTACTCTTTAATAGATTTTATTTTTAAAGCATCAGAAGAAGTACTAGCAATGCATAAATTATGTATGTATAAAACTTATGCCTGTACTTCCCTGTATTTGTTATAAAGGCTGACAGTTCACAACTACTTGCTATCACAAGCGAGACTGCTGAAATGACCCCTGGCCTTAGGGGATACTGTTCTTACAGAAAGACATCCATCGCTGAGGCAACTCTGAGCTGCACCATGGGTGCTCTCAGGATTTTGGCGAGGGAGTAGTGGGGGGCAGGCAGAGAAATTCTGTATGTAGCCTTCTCTGGGGCAAGTTCTGAAAAGAAACCAGTGGGCCACCACTAGACCTTTTCTATAGTTTGTATGCTGCATTTTTGCTCAGCCAATTATGCCCAGCATTAAGTTGTTGCATGAATGTACTGATTTTCTTTCACTATACTGATAATCAACATATAGAAGTAACTCAAACGTCCCCTTAAAAAAAACAGAAGAAAAAAACTCTACATAACTGTTTGTAGAAAGCCAACTGAAAACCCTGCGCTGCGCATGGCACCGAACCTCCAGAAACCCCTTCTAACCTCAGTTATTCTGATGATTCCTTGAGTAACTTGACGTTAACTGATTAAAAACTGACCAAAAAAGAAAAGGAAAAAAACCCAACAAACCCCAACAATCATCCACTTCACAAAAATCAAAGCTTTTGGAAACAATTCTGAATATTTGCAAGATTTGTCAAGTCCAGATTTCAAATCATTGTTAGAAGCACACCACTAGGTACCAGAGCTCATTTCTAAAAGAGAGTTTGTTTTTTAGGTAGCACCTAAAAACTTCCAACAAAAACATTTTAAATTTGGTTTAAACCAAAATACTGTAACTTTTGCATGAGGGAAGTATTGGACCAGAGCACCGAAAAGAAACTGCATTATGATCAGTAAATCCATCTTGTGAAATTATTTCAGTTTTAGAAATCAAAACCCTGAAGGAAGTGTAATTAAATGCTTTTAAAATCTCCCAGTCTCCCTCTGTTGAAAGCATTTCAAATCCTTCTAGTCAAAGCATTGCAGATTGCTTTAGAAAAAAGAGTTGCATATACTGCTTTGTGAAGAGAGTCCGATTTTCTCTGTTACGGAGGAAAAATAACTGTTACACCAGTTAAACACTCAATAAGGCAGACTTAGTCATTATTCTACAGCACACAACTGCACCCTACCCATTTTAGGAAAGCAAGTAATCTTTATCTAATGTCAACAGTATCCAGCTCTTCTACAATGAATCAAGGGATTTCAAGACAATTTGCAGAAGAGAAATGGGGAACTGAGGCACAGGGAAGCAAAGTGAACTGTTCACTGTCACTCTGCAGACCAACCTCCTTCTTCCCATACAACTTTACAAGATAAAGCACTAACTTCACCTAAAAAACCCCTATCTTTTAAACTATGTAACTGTCTCCATTATAACTTCTTTGCTCCATACAATATTTCTATGAACATCCAAGACCATGCACAGATAGAGCAAGTAGTTTTCCGTGAAAGAAAATAAAAAAAAAAAAATTAAAAAGACTGCCACATGACACCTAGAAGCGTTTATTTTATGCAACAAACTTAAATATGATCATGTGTACATAAAAGTGTACACTGTATCTATGCTGAACAATGCCAGGAAACATAATATTGATGCAACAATCTTCTAAAATAAACATTAAAAAATGAGCCTGGACAGGAAGACAAAATGCAAAACAGACTTACTTCCAATCAGCACAATGCTTAAAATTGAGAGCAATCCTAAACATTTCCAACTTTCCTTACAAAGCTGCCAAAGTCCAACTATTTTTAAAAATTGATTTTTTTTTCTTTACATCAATAATAAAAATCTGGTGACAAACATTATAAAATCAAATGCTGGACTGTCTTTACTCCTTTAAAATTTAGAATATTCCAACAGAACCGCAGGAGTAAAAACACTTAAAAGTGATATATGTTTTTATAAAACAAACATCAATATGTACATTTATTGCAAATTATATTAAACTAAAATGGAGGGAAAATTAAAAAATGAAATGTCTACTTGCGAATTAATAATAATTTTAAGTGATTACTTTCCCACTCTGATAAAAATCAGAAAGCAACATTTATAAAATTGCCACCACATGACTTTTCATAGCAGGGAACTGAAATCTGTACATCTTATTTTTGCAGAAAAGTAGGCAGGCAGAAAGAATTATACATAAAACAGTCTCCAAAAGTAAAGCAAAAAAATTTTTTTGTGATTTTTTTTTTTCCTCTCCTCTAGTCTTGTTTAAAATCCATTCAGTAGACTTCTACTTTTTCTGTGAGACATGGGAATACCTGGCTCTAGAATCATAAATTTGCAATGTCAGTGTAAGGACCTCCTCTGACTTTCTTTAAAAAAAAAAAAAAATGCAGCATGAAAATTAATGGTGTAAATACACTTTTAAACTCCAGAATGCAGGAACTGGAACCAAGTGTTAAGCAATTTGCTTAATTATTGACTTTTCATAAAAAAAGTCTCTGGGGAAATAAGTACAGATGCTTTTAGCCTCTTTCTCAAGAGTTTCTGCTTTACATTTCCATTGAGAAGGATTAATTTCACGTGAAAGGGAAGCATAGTTTTCCTTCTGGTTTCAGAGCTGAAAGCTGTGTGTTTTGAAGTAATTTCAGTTCCTGTACAGGAAATTTCTGAATCCTAGTTTTTGCAGAAGCTTGGAGCATGCCTTTATTTGGCCTTCATTTCCTCCCTTTTCGAGCAAGTTTTCTTTTTACCTTTTTGGGGAGGGAGAAAAGGAAATAAAAGTTAATTGTAAGGACATGGAAATTACAATTGATTCTGAATCAAAATCCTACTTATATCTTTTACATTTTAGCTTTTACACTCTTTATATTGTGATTCTTCCAATTCCATCTTGTATCTTCTCAACGATTACATAATTAATTGAATATAACTGAAATTCCTTATTGTATAGCACAAATTCCTGATAATCTTGGAAATTCACAAGTTGAATAATAATAATTCCATAACCAAGTAATGTTTTTTCAACATAAACAGAAATACATTTATCCATAGCTTTCACTGGAATCAGAGAATAAGAATGGTAACTTGCTCTAATTAATTGTATTTAATTACCCAGGCTTCTAAAAATAGCCTGTCTTACTTAAGAACAAGCACCACTTCAAATGTTTTTCGAATATTTACAGTAACTTGTACATGTCTACTTAAAAGCAAAAAACCCCTATCAGATATAGCTATTTTTACATACATTTTTCTAGAAGATAGACAAACTTATTTGGTTCCTTACTGTATAAGCTACAATAAAAACCACAGAATTCTCCTATACAAGATGCCTGCTACACCTTAAGGAAGCCTCCCTCTGCTATCTCTGTATCCTCAGTATCTTCCTGGCTGCTCCCACAGGCCTTAAAAAGATCCATTGCATTTTGGGAATATTCTGGACTTGAGTCTATCTCCAACAGTGAATCTCCATCACTTCCAAGCACCTGGCTTCTGAAAAACGTTAACAAGGTTTTGGTATTTTTTCCAAGAAACACTGAGGTATTACATATTTTAAAGAAGCTGTCTGATACAGGTGGCTTATTAAAGGCTATGGATAGTGCAACTTTTTATGAAGACTTAAAGAAATCTGATGTATAAAACAAGCATTGCATGGCAGTACGCATATATTACCCTCTTGAAAGACTGAACAATTTAATAGTGTATGAACCTTGCTGCAAGAGGAAAAGGTAATTCTTTTTGCTCAAGGTTCTCTGTAAGATCTTCAATTTATAAAATCTCTAGCAAGAAACCATTCCAATGATTCTTTCTTCCTTTAGATTAATTTGTGATTTCTTCCAGCACACTGGTTTGCTGACCTTATCTTATTGCTCTACAACTTTGGATACTTGTGCATTAAAATTATTATTGTATCAGATTCAGCTAAACAAATTTCTCATTGTTTATGCGTATTTGTCATTTGTTTATATTGGAAATAAATTATCATCCAAGAGCTGTTTTGTAGTTTACACAGTTCCAAATTCTGCTTTTGATTTACTTAAAATATATATTATTGTTAATATTAAACAAGCACAGACCCAAAACACCAGAAAAGTATTACAGTTAGAATCACAATTTGTTCTATTTGTTAAAGATGGTTGGTTTTTGAGCCTTTGTTATCAATGAACTGAAGCAGAGCAGAGCACCTGAATTCCTGTGTACCTGGCATTAACGAATGCACTGAAACACCCTCAACTCTTTAGTTCTTTTACACAGCAATGCTAGTAAAGGGAACCAGGATGCAACAAACAAAAAAAAAAAATTGGTGAAAATGGGTTAGATTATCCTGTTCTGACCAACCAAATTCCCTTCTCCAATTCCAGCTGCCCTGGTATTTACTTTGAATAATAGAACACAACACAATATATGTTGGACCATGGTGTTTATAAATCACTGTGATTTAGTTGTGCCCTTTAACTATGCTAGATCTGTTATAATTGTAAATTCAGGGTCTTTCTTGAGACAGGAAAGGCCCACCCCACCCATGTATTATTTTATTTATTTATTTTTACCTTTGTAGATCAATTTGCCTCTGTGCTGCTGCTGGCTTTTTTGCTGTGTCTTGCTGTTTTGGTGCTTTGGCATTACCTGCCTCTAAACTCCCTGGACTTTCTTGACTGACTGCTGCCCTTTTCCTTCCCCTGACAGGTGGTTTACTTGTTTCCTCATTTTTTGCAGTGGCACCCTGAGGTTCAGGTTTGGGTGGACGCCCTCTCCTGGTTTTTGCTGCGAGTGATGGTCCTGTTTCATCTACGTTTTTTTCTTCTGGCTTTTGATGAATATTCTCAGTTCCAGATGCTGTTGCTGGTCTTTTTTTCCCACGTTCAGTGCTGTTTCCTTGTGTAGCCTGATCAGAATTAATCTCCTAGAAAATAAAAATCATGAATGTGAAGAAAAAATAGATTCCCAAAGGCAAACTCAAATTGTTACCTCCCTCCAACAGAAACATGAGTTTATAAAACAGTAAGTGTTCTTATAAAACCAACATCACATGGTCTTTAGTCTTAGACCTATTACAAAGTTTTACTAAATGGGATTTCGGACATTAACCTTGCAAAAAGATTTTCTAAACTGTGCGTAAGTTTAATATCTACACCCAGTGTTTCTTTTAGTTGCTTGAAAGTGAGATTACAGTAAAACTAATAATCTCAGCTCCTCCCATGATGGTTCTTCAGGACAAGCTCCTTTTACTGCCTCTCTGCCAACTGACAGAAGAGAACCGAGGAAGAAGAGTAATGATTCTGGTACAGCAAATGATATTTACTTCAATATTTAATAATTACTGCAAATTTTGGGACCAGCCTTCAGTAAAGGTACAGATTACTAAAGCCCTAAATGCCAGTAAAAGGAAAAAAAAACCAAAACCAATGCTTGCAGGGAATAAAGGGAGTAAGACCTAGTCACAAATGAAACTTGCTGCCTTTGTGAATTCTTTGTCATGTCTGAATAGGTATGGCCTACATGCATGTTCTTCTTAAAATGCTGAACAAGGTAATGGAAGTAATTAAATTTCATGAAGCGGTGTCTGTATATGTGAAACAGAAAGGGTGGTGGCAACATAGGTCTCTACACTGGAAAGTATTCATATGAAAACAAAGAGGAAGCAACTGGATGCTAGACCTTCATTTGAACACTGGCTTCCGAAACAGTTAGGAGGAGGGGCAGAGAAAAGGGTACTGAAGAAGTATGGCTGGGATGACTTAGCAATTTCAAACAAACCAATTAAGGCCACTCATTATTATCAGTGCTGTGTCTGAACGAAGGACTTTTTTTGTTAAATGTTCTTAAATGTTTAAATAAGTCGGGCAGTCTCTGTAATCTTTATTACTGTTCTAGCAGCTTCATAGCAGACATTTACAACTGCTATTTATAAGAACTTCACAGATAACCACTCTCTGAAAATTTCAACTAAAGTCAGGTTTCAAGAACCTAGCAAGCATTTTTGAAGATTTATTTCATAAATGCTTTGCCTAACTTCTCTAACTTTTCAGAAGAACCCTATTTTGGGGAAAAAGAACCAAAAAAGGAACCATACTTTGAAATTTGGGAAAGATTTTTTCTTCTTCATTAGCTCACGGGTGTGAATATCACGTGGATGTTATTTTAGAAGATTAAGAAAAAACTAACTTTTCTATGTGATGATACAAATCCAAACCACCTGCTTATTACTCTGATTTCATCTAATCAGAAAAGACTGAGTAGATATATAACTTCTTAAAATGCATACAGCATGAACCATCTATGTATCCCTACATTATTACAAAAATCTATTTTGATTTTAGAATCACAGAATCACGTAGGTTTGAAGTGACCTCTGGAAATCATCTGGTCAAACCTTCTGTTGAAAGCAGGGCCTCAGGGGTTATCCAGGGCCTTTGACAAGCCAAGCTGTGAACAGCAACATTCCACCACTTTTCTAGGCAATCTATTCCAGAGTTTAATTTTCCTCACAATGTTTACAATGTTGGTTTTTTTTTTTTTTTGCTTGCTTGCATCCAGATGGAATTTCCCCTGAAGCAACTTCTGCCTTTAGCCTTTTGTCCTGTCACCATGCAGCCTTGAGAAGAGAGTACTTCCATCTTCTCCATAAATATGTTTTAGATATTGGAAGACTGAACAGATTCCCCCAAGGCTTCTCTTCTCTAGGCTGAACAAACCCAACACTCTCAACCTTTCTTCATACGACAACTTCTCCAAGCCTTTATCATCTTGGTGGCCCTCTGCAAAGCTCTCTCCAGTTTTTCAGTATCTGTGTTGAACTGGCGAGGACACAGCAGTCTGGACACAGTATTCCAGGTGTGGCCTAATGAATGCTAAATAGGATGAAATAATCACATCCCTCAATCTGCTGGCTATACCCTTGCTGATGCAGCCCAGGACCCAGCTTGCCCTCACTGCTGCCAAGGCACACTGCTGACTCATGCTCCACTGGTCATCCATGGTCCCTCAGGTCCTTCTCAGCTAACCTACACCCCTGCCAGGCAGATCCCAACATGCTGTACTGCTGCTTAAGTTTAATCTATCCCAGATGCAGGACTTCACATTTACCCTGGTTAAACTTCATGCAATTGTATGTTTTTTAAGTTAAAAAATCATTATGATTTAGGCATGATCCTCTCTCTCTAATGGAAGGGGGGGGGAAAGCATTAAAAGTACTCAAAGTTTAAATAATATTTTAGTTGTGACACGATCCAAAAGTTAGATGTTTATTTCATGCTAGAGGACCACTTGAAATTTTCCTGGCAATACCTTCAGTTAAAGCCACAGGTGTCAACCTTCACTCTGAATCACAGCCCTACTGGAAAACATAGAATAAAGATGGGAATCTTTTGGAATTTTAGAAAAAAAGAAGGAACTCCCTTCCAATTTGCCTGTGTTATTTTTGAGCATATGAGCTCTATTAATTACTCACGATAAAATAAATAATAGTTTTGAAAATAAGGGGCCTTCTATTGGGCTAGGAAAGTGATATAACTACATGAAATGAAATCGGACATTACCAGTTCCTCAGAGACGACCTGCAGTGATGTGTACTGAATAATCCCCCAATGCCAAGCTTATTATAGAGATACAGTTCATAAAATCCCCAGACATACCTTGTTTTTCACAGGTTCTGTCTTTGCTGGTGTGACTGAAATAATCCTCACGGGATTTTCATCATTTTCACTGACCCCAGTTTCTGATATATCTGAACTTTGTTCCCTGGTAGCATATGAAGACAAAATAAAACCAAAATATATCGAACAAAAGAAGAAAAATGTTTGCAATGATTAAAAACAAACAAACAAACGAAACAACAAAATAATCATCATCATCATCATCATCAATGCAGGCAGGCTAAATTAGTTAAAAAAGAGTTGAATTTGCCCAAGTTCACACATTTTCTTTCCCACAACTGGAAAAGGTCAGAAAGGGATTGGCTAGTTACTGAGCCAAATCCCTTATCACACGCACAATGCCATACAATTCTTTTTGCAAACTTATGAACAATGCTCTAAACAAGGCCGTGTTGTTTTTCCAGATAGAAAAAGATGATACTGGCAAAGGTAGTGAAGAAATATAAAGACCAGTAATGCTCAAACTTCAAGTTAATTTACACAAACATACACTAGTTTTAAAACCAAAATAGTGAAAAAAAAACCCAAGATTATTACAGCATATACCATGCACACTTACAGAACAAATTCTGAACTGACTAATATTTCCCTTCGGCCTTATGAAGTGTAGCAACTAGAGTTGACTTTCTCTATTTTCTTTAACCCTTTATCTTAGCCAGTTAATCAATTCCAAAACAAATTAAACAATCTTAAAATTTGAAAGTGTAAACTGTTTCTCCAGACTTATGACAAATTTAAAAACTCTAGATCCACATAAAAATCACACTTACTATAAGAAAGACCGAATATTACAATCATATGTTGCATCTTTCCACTGAGATCCTGGTCCTCTCCAGCAAGCTCTTTTTAATTGTTCTTAAATAGGTCAGAATATTTCATCTACATCAAAAATGTTTCTTGCTACCAGTCAGGATTAATCCCAATTTACACATCAAAAATGTCTAAATTGCAAAATCTGTTTAGTATTAATTATGGCTGGTCTCTTAAATTAATATATTTTCTGATATAAAAATATTATGAATATTAACCACCAAAATTTCAGACAGTATAGTGTCTCTTCTGTTGTATTATATGTTTAGGCCACACCTAAACTTTGTACTGAATTTTTGCCTACTGAAAAAAAACCCCAAACCAAAAAGCAAAGATGGAGATTTTACCTATAGAGAACTATTATATTTCTTTAAAACTTAACAAAATAAAGACACTCTTCAAAAACACAGGCACACACCCCAAATCATCTCCTGTCCTAAAACATGCAAACACACTGGAGAACATGAAGTAAAGAGTTCATGAAAGAAATTTCAAACTCCTGTACCTTGATCTGTTTCCTGCAGAAGAGCTCAGCTCAGAGTTTACACTGATATTGCTTCCAGTCTCTGATCCTGTAGTTCTAATATACGGTCTCCTTCCAGTTGCAGATAATGGTTTGTTTACTGTACCTAGTACACCAGTTGGTTTTGGCTAGAAGAAAATGTTTAAATCTTACAAAATGGGAACTACAGATACATATTTAATTTTTACAATATTTTCTTGAGTATTTTAAAATACTTCTTCTGGATTAACAGTCTCAATCACGATGCGATCCATTTAGAACTACAGACCTCATCTTCACTTAAAAACCACTGTCTATCCTACTTTAATTTCTCGTAATTTAACAGCACTACATCAATTGCCTTCCTCTCTCTCATGTTTTGAAGAGATAGCAGCTGGAAGAGTCTCAATGAAAGCCAGAACGTTAGGTAATATTAGAGGACTGAAAGGATGTGGCAATACCCTTTCAGTCTCAATACGGCTGGGAGCCTCTGGGTAAGGACAAAAGGGAAAGCAAATAAAGCGGATGTTGTTGTGGGAGTCTACTACTGATCACCCAGCCAGGATGACAACACTGATTAATCTACAAAGAATTAAGGGATATCTCTAGATCAACTGCCCTTGTCCTTATGGGTGATTTTAGCTTCCCAGACATCAACTAGGAATATCATACAGAGAAGACAAACAGGTCCAGGAAATTTCTGAAGCATGTTGAAGAAAACTTCTTGGTGCAGGTACTAAGGGAGTTGACTAGGAAAGGTGCCCTCCTAGATCTGTTGTTTGTAAACACAGAGGGACTTGTGGGCGAAGTGGTGATTGGTGGCTGCCTTGGTTACAGTGACCACAAAGTAGTTGAGTTTCAAATCACTGGTGATAGGAGAAAAACTGCCAGTAGAACTTTGACCCTGGATATGGGGAGAACAGACTTCGGGCTGCTGAAGGTGCCAATTAGTAAGGTCCCCTGGGAATCTGTTTTTAAAGGTACTGGGGTCCGTGAATGCTGGTCACTTTTTAAGAGCCATCTCTTAAAAGTGCAGAAGCAGGCAATTCCAAAGTGTCGGAAGTCAAGCAAGTGGGGCAGAAGACCAGCTTGGCTAAGCAGGGATCTTCTTCTAGAACTTAGGCAGAAAGGAAAGCGTACGGACTTCGGAAGCAAGGACAGGTGACACGGGAGGACTACAGAGATGCTGTTCGCCACTGTAGGGAGAAAATTTGTATGGCCAAAGCTTGATTAGAGTTCAAGCTGGCCAGCACTGTGAAGGACACAAAAAAGGCTTCTTAAAATATGTTAACAGCAAAAGGAGGATCAGAGATAACAGTGGGCTGTTGCTTGACAAGGTCAGTCACCTCACAGATAGGAGGTGACAGAGCGGAGATGTTTAATGCCTTCTTTGCCTCTGTCTTCAACACTGATGATGGGCCCTGGGACCCCCAGAGCCCTGTGTTGGAAGACCATGACTTGGGGGATGATAAACTCCCAGCCAACCCTGAACTTGTTTGAAACTTGCTGCTCCAGCTGGATGTGCACAAATCTATGGGGCCTGATGGGATTCATCCCAGGGTACTGAAAATCTGGCTGATGTCATTGCAGGACCTCTCTCCATTATTTTTCAATGGTCTTGGGGAGCCTGGAGAGGTCTCAGTTGACTGGAAGCTGGCAAATGTCTTCCTTCTTACCCTTCTTGAATATTGGGACCCTAGTCCAATTACAGGCCTGTCAGTCTCACTTCAGTGCCTGGTAAAATTATGGAGAACGTTATTGTGAGAGGTATTGAAAAACACTTGAGAGACAACACAGTCATTGGTCATAGCCAGCACAGGTTCACGAGGGGAAAGTCCTGTTTAACCTACTTAATTTCCTTTTATGACAAGGTCACGCATCTATTTGACCAAGCAAAGCCAGAAAATGTGGTGGGTTTGAATTTTAGCAAAGCTTTTGATACTGTCTCATGGTATCCTTCTGGATAAACTGTCCAGCACACAGCTAGACAAGTCCATAATATGTTGGGTGAGGAATTGGCTGACGGGTCAGGCTCAAAGGGTTATAGTAAATGGGTTATATCAGGCTGGCAGCCAGTCACCAGTGGGGTTCCCCAGGGCTCAATTTTAGGGCCAGTGCCCTTTAATGCTTTTGTAAATGATCTAGATGCAGGAGTTGAATGTACATTAAGTAAGTTTGCTGACGATATTAAACTAGGAGGAGCTGTGGACTCCCTCGAGGGTAGAGAGGCCTTAGAGAGATCTGGATAGACCAGAGAGCTGGACAATCACCAACTGTGTGAAATGCAACAAGAGCAAGTGCCTGATTCTCCACCTGGGATGGGGTAATCCTGGTTATACATACAAACTGGGGGACAAGAGGCTGGAGTGCAGCCCTGTGGAAAGAGATCTGGGGGTTGGGGTTGAGTCAACAGTGTGCCATTGCAGCCAAAAGGGCCAACTGTGTCCTGGGGTTCATCAAGCACAGCATCGCTAGCTGGTCGAGGGAGGTGACTGTCCCACTCTACACTGCACTGGTGTGGCCCCACCTTGAGTACTGTGTGCAGTTTTGGGCACCTCAATATAAGAAGGACATCAAACTATTAGAGTGTGTCCAGAGGAGGGTGACCGAGATGGTGAAAGGCCTTGAGGGCAAGACTTGGGAGGAGGAGCTGAGGTCACTTGGTTTGTTCAGCTTGGAGAACAGAAGGCTGATGTGTGACCTCATCGCGGTCTACAACTTCCTCAAGGGAGGCAGCAGAGGGGGAGGTGCCGACCTCCTCTCTCTGGTGACAAGCGACAGGAAACGAGGAGATGGAATGAAGCTGCTTCAGGGGAAGTTCAAATTGGACATTTGGAAAAGGTTCATCACTGAGAGGGTGGTCGCTCACTGGAACAGGCTCCCCAGGGAAGTGGTCATGGCACCAAGCCTGTCAGAGTTCAAGGAGCACCTGGATGACGCTCTTAGTCATATGGTTTAGTTTTAGCTAGTCGTGTGAGGAGCAGGCAGTTGGACTTGATGACCCTTATAAGTCCCTTCCAACTTGAGATATTCTATGATGCTAACATCCTATATTTGCAAAGCAAAGCATCTCTGGGAAAGGTTTTCCAAAATGTAATGCAGAATTAGGTTCACAACAACAGTAGGAAACGTGTACACATTTACTATAGAAAGCTACTGTAAAAATATTTAACACCATCTATCTATTCTGGGGTTCTCCGATATTTTGGGTCTTGCTATGGCTGGTGTCTGTTAACTGATTTGGTCAGGATGGGTGGGCAGCAGGAATTTTTTTATTTTGTCTCTGGTGAGGAATCAAGGAAGTTTTCATAACTGGCAAGCCACATTCTTCATATAGTTGTACATTTCTTCAGAGACAAAGTTAATTTATTAAAGCATTCCCACAAGAAAAACTAATTCCCATGTGTGGAAGTTACGAGGGAGCAGGCAGGACAGAGATACCACAGATGCTGGCAAACATTTGGCTATCAAAAAAAAGCAATGATGTCTGTAGAAACAGCCTGTTACTGAGCACATGTTCAGTAAGTGCATCATCCAGTGCTAATACTGCACAACAATTACTTAAACATATTATTCTTATAATATTTTATTTGCTCAATTTGCTGAGTATTTATAAAAAGTAGGAAGCATTCGGCACAGCTAATAGGAGAGAGAAAATTGTTTAAGAGAGAAAAGAAAGTGCTTCTGCACAAACAGCAGGTTGAAAATTTCTGGCACCTACTGCCATAAGAGGTTGTGAAGGTAGAGTATCAGGATGTCCGAAACCAGAGTGGATAAATTTGGGAACAAGTCCATAAGCAGATATCAAAACCAACAGGCACAGATGCAGAGTCTAGCATCCCATTATAAAAATTATGAATGCCAGGGCAGTAAGAAGGGCAATGTACTACAGAAAGTGGCTGGACTTGCACAGTCTCCCTACTGATGTTGTATTAGGCCCTCTGGAAAAAGAATACCAGGCCAAAAAGGACTGCTGGTCTGAGTCAGTGGGGTATCCTTACACACCTGTGTTTTCTGAAATGGAAGTAGGCAGAAAAAGAAGCATGTGTTTGTGTATTCTATTAGAGCATGGAATAAATGTTTGTTTTCCCAAAACATTGAAAATTACCTAAATAATATTAGCTTGGTATGGGACATCCCTCCCCCCTAAATCTAACTCTGTTTTAACAGAATGCAGGAGAGAAGCCTGTCTTACACCAGTAAGACTTTTTTTTAGTTAAGACAAAGCTTTAATCTACATTGCTGAATGCCTTATCAAAAGATAAATGTAGTACACAGCCAACTAAACTTGCTTCAAAAGCTTCATTCATTATATTTGAATGTTGTCAAAGGTGAAACAATTACAGCAGTAGACAGATACCTTCTTCTAAGGATATTTAAAGCACCAGTCTGGTACTGGCTGCTGCTAAAGAACGGTGGTCTTCTGTCTGCCTCCTCCCTTCCTGACATAACTCCAACCCAGCCCACTGAGTAGCATCCAGGCTGGTGTCATAGGGTGAATGTGAAGCAAGGACAGGCAGGATTCTGCCAACTGAGCAAACCTCACCCACGCGAACTGCTCTGATAGCGGAAACTTTTTGTATGACTGAAAAAATCAGTGTGAGAAGAAGCAATTTTAAATGATAGGGCTATTTACAGAGTGATCATTTGTCTCTACTCTCACAATGAACAATTACCACAAAGTTCTGCTCTAACTGAAGACTTTAGAAACTAATGCAGTAACAGTTCATGGAACACAGAATATGAAAATTAATAAATGCACATGAAATTAATATTAAACCCATGATTTATACTGTTCTCAGGATTTTTATATTTTATGGGTTAGCCAGCACTCTTTCACTAAGCTCAAGAAAAAAAAAAAAACCAACCCTGCTAATTGTTTGAGCTAGACTAAAAAGCATACCAACATAATTTAACCAAAACCTAGGAAAAACAGCTACAGAATCTTAAGAAAGGACAGCTGATGGTAAAAGGTATAAAAATAGGTTCTGTTTTTTTAGGATTTCTTTTTTTTTTTTTGCGTCCATATTGTGTCCTGTCCCCCCCCCCCTCCAAGACTCAGTATTTTCTCTCCCCTGTGAAGGTATCAGCCAAATTGTGTCTGAAATAAAATGAGATGTTCAAAATGGTGTAGACATTTGCAGTTGAATTTAACAGTATTAACAGCTATATTAAAAACATTAAGACTGAAAATTTAAGACCTCCAATGCTTGAGGTGTCACAATTCAGTATCTGCATCATAATTTCATGCCACACTTATCTGAATAATGGAAAAACCCGTAGTTATGTGAAAAATTGTAGTTGGTCAAAAACCTGTGCCTCAGTGCACAGTTAACAATCTTGGTGGTGTGTACTCACCAGGTAGTATGTTAAAGGCATTAATTATGCCATCAAACAAAAGAATCACAAATTATTGTACACAAACTCTTAATACCATTTTTGAACTACAGCAGTCCAGGACGTTTAAAAAAATCACAAGTAATATTAAAAGAATTTTAACTTCTCAAAATACAGTACCTTTCCTGTCAAAAGAAGAACCCTTGTCTCTTCTGAAATGTAATTCCTGTCATTGCAGAAATCCTGTATAAAAAATTAAAATAAAAATCAGTTTGTGTTTGATCTCTCAGTCTTGCTGTTGTTTTTTTATATATACACAACTGACTTCTAAAATTAGATGCTATTATCAAGTGCTACAGGTATTTTGCACCATGCAACCGGCTGACAAATGAATCAATCTAATAAAGATAGGTCAAACTAGTATTTTGGAGCAGATTTGTAGCGAGCATTACTGAATGACAGTATGCCACACTTGAAGTTGGGATTAACATTTTTTCTTCTTGAATGACATAAATTGTTTGAAATGAAGCAAAACTGCCCTCCTTATTTTTTCACTTGCATCTTTTTAATGGGAAGTCCAAAGAGAGAAAAAGAGGTGCCATTTTCTCTAAAGTAACGTTGAAAGTTGTTACCTTTGT
Source organism: Harpia harpyja (assembly GCF_026419915.1). NCBI lineage: Eukaryota > Metazoa > Chordata > Aves > Accipitriformes > Accipitridae > Harpia > Harpia harpyja. The sequence continues at coordinate 64,163,034 of NC_068941.1, read as the reverse complement.
CACTCTGAGTACAGTTTACACAGACCAAAACACTAAATCTGAACGCAGGTAGCTCTCAGATACCAGGTCCCTGTTACCATGGCATCTGCCATTTCACAATTAAATAAGCAAACTAAATTTTGCTTAAACAGACTCTGGAAAGGCTGTTAATTAACAGTCTAAGATACTGAAAAATGTAAAATGTATTCTTCAGTACAACCAAAACATCAGGTTTGGTCCAGAAAATTACTCTGGTTCCACTTACACTATTTAGAAGTATGCCTCTTGAAGAACAGTAGTGCTATCGCCAACAGTAGAGCTGTACTCACCAAGACTATTACTATGCAGTAAGAGGACTAACTTCTACAGCAAGCAAAATAGCCAAACATCTACTGACAGATATAAACATACCACAGCTAAGATAAAAAATGTTCCCTTTTTCTTTTTTGTCTGCTTTGCATTCTAATTCATATATACAGTCAGAATATACATATAGTCTTATATATGCAGATGCACTTGTAAAACACTTTAATGAAATGATCTAGCAATACATGCTAACACATCAGTATTTATTCTAATTAGCTCTTACCTGGTAACATCTGGCACACGTTCATAATACATAGATAGCATAGCATACAGCTGATGTTAAAAAAATTTAATTGCTGAGGATAAAATATATGCACTTTCCCCACTCATTATATTATGTTATGGAGATACCTTGATTTTTATAATTGAGAGCTGGTTATCTCCCCTTGTTACTTTGGAAATTAAATTAACAAATTTACCTTTTCAGGTTGTGTAAAAAATTTGGTTGGCAATACAGGGTCCTTCGGTGAATCTGCATTGCACAAAGCACTTTTGCTGTTGATTACACATAGTGCTACATCACACACTGTATAAAGTTTCTGAAGGAAAAAAAGAGAAGTATGTTTTAGGAATTACTGTTTTTACAGAGTACAGAGAATGTAGTTCTTTAAAAAGTACAATCTATGTGTTAAAATAACCATCACTAAGGACATATTTTGTAATTACATCATTAACCATACTGTTGGCTCTTCAAACACATACAGAAATCTCCTTTTTTCATATGATACTATATAATAAAAGCTAGTAATACTTTACATGCCTATGCTATACAATAGAAGCTCTTACTCAATCAAATAACCATAAATGGTTTCTCATTTCTGCTAGAAACTAATAGGTTTAACAGTAGCTATATAATACAGTATTTCCTCCCCGAACAGCAAAAGATACTTGTATCAGGAAACCACACAGTAGGAGTTAAAATAAGGCAGGCAGGCAGTAACAGGAATATTTAACAAATTTTGTTTATTAACTTCATTAGGTATTGTGTGCTGGATAAGGTCAGCAAGGTTCTGAAAGAATGAGATTGGCAACATGCAGACAATGCTCGCAATTAACACTCCCTCTAAAAGACCATAAAAATGTCTGAGCTAGTGCTTTCAGATTTCCTGCAAATCCTGTTCATCAACTGCTTGTGAAACCCTCAGCCCATCACCCAACACTTATCTGAATTGCATTTCTTACTTCATTGGCCTTTGGCTCATCAGGAGACTGAGCATCTCGGGTAAGCTTGATGTTTTCTGCCATCTTTTTCATGAAGGCATGGCTATTGTTCTCATTCTTTGTCATTAAAACTTCAAGCATGAACCACAGGCACCTAAAAAGCCATAAAACCACAAGCAATTACATTCCAGCTTTTATACTGCAGCTCCCACATATAGCAATGTCTCAAAAATTTTTGTCAGCTGTAGTAGCTTTTTCTTAAGAAACCACAATCAATTTGAAGATATCATAAAGAAGTAAAATCATCTGAAGGTGTAAATAGAGTCTAGACCTTTTACATACAGAGTTGTAATTGTACGCTTCGGAATAGATCTGCCAAATTAGTGTGCTGCTTATTATAACTGCAAACACTGCCCAACCAATCCAAGTATGAAGAGAAGCACGTATTCTGGTGCTGCCATCATCTAGATGAAATTCTGTAATCACTACCTTGGGCTATACCTACGTTCCTATCAACAATGTACCATGACCACACTCGAAACAGGCTAAACCAAATCATACTGCTGCTAGACAATTACCCACACTACATGGTTTAATACTGGAATTCAAATAAAAGAGGAGATCCAAAGCTGAGCAGGTCAGATTCTTGCTAATGCTCCATATGGAAGGAAAAGAAATCCTTACAATTAGACATAATGGAATTAGCTTTCCCAGTTTTCTTTCTTTCAATCTAGTTTATTTATAGGGAGAACCCATTATATTTTGACTAAAAGTTTGTTTTAAGAATTTTTCAATTATGATATAAAGCACAACTGGTCCATCCACAATATCATTTGCTATCAAGCTTCACAGCTGCATGTGGCTAGATGGTCAACAACAGTCATTAATATGGTAAAATAAGACTTAGTTGGGAAAGACATATGGGTGGGTCTGAGAAATGCAGACTTTGCCAGTAGCTAATTTAATTCTGAAGCTCTGGAAGAGAGATTACCTTGTAGAAAGAGGCTAATAAAAAAACTAGAAAAACAGGATGACTGAACATTAGAATTCCCTGTCCACAAAAGCCCCAATCTTCTTAACTGATACAAAAGAAAGATTGTAACACAAGAGATGAAGGAATATTTCTCTCAAAAACTCAAAGTAAAAGAGGGTTGTGCTCCATCAACACACTTAAATAGTTATCTGGTGTTCAAATAAAATAAGATGTCTATATTCCGACTTGCATCCAAGAGCTACAAACGCTACAGTAAATAAATCTGTTAGATACCTTTACATCCATCTATTCACCATTCTCAAGCACTTAAATGGCACGAATACAGGACTGATAACATACCACACTGACTAAGCTTCTCCAAAACCCTGTGTCGTCCAAAGATTACTAATGAGGACAAATTTTACTCCAGTAATTCCAGTTAACACGTGTTAACTTCAATAGCTTCATTTCCTCACTAAGCCAACAAATTAAATAAATTATTATCAACCCTGAACAAGACCTTTCCAGAACAACAGTGTAATTTCATGTAGAAAAACATGCATCCAGGGGAACACAGTCACATAAAATAAGTTCATTCTCTGTATCCATTTCGATATTTTTTGAATATGAATTTGGAAGAAAAAGACAAACCCAGACCCAAACATACCTCTGTAGGACAAGCTTAAAAAACTTCATAAGAATAAATATCACAGATTACGGTTAAGAAACTTGCTAAGCATGTATTTACTTTACGTGACTGTATTTAGGCCATGTAAAACCAAGATGAACTAGGGAGACAACCACACAAACACAAAGCCAGTCTGCTTTTCCAAGTTTGCAAGCATCTATGTTAACACTTTAAAGTGAACACTATGACTCTCAGAACTCTTGAAAGAAACACTGTATTACATTATATGAGAAAAATGTTTTGCATTTATCTCAGGAGAGTCTTCAGAGAAGTATTCTTGCCAAAATTCCTGTACAGAGTATTTCTTTGTTTGGAGCAGTCCTCTCTGGCTAGTTCAGCCAGCCTGTGACAAGAACGAGGGAGGAAATTTGACAACAAAGGAAAGCTATACAAGGGGTGTCCAAAAAAGCTCTGTGCCCTAGACAGCACTTCTGATGTATATTGTAGTACAGGGTTATACATGCCTTTGTAATACCAACACAACACAGCTCACAGTTCCAACAAAAATAAATACAAGAAAAATCAAAACACTAAAACCAAAGCTGGGGGCAGAGGGGACACTTTAACAACTTTTAAAAAGTGTTAAAAATTAACTATTTTTTAAAATTCATTACAAGACACAAAGGAATACAAAAGTTATATTTAAGGTATGAAAGATTACTGGAGGCATACAAGAAGGTCTCAAACTGGAAACAGTACAGAACAAGCTTCTGTATGACAGGCTTGCGCACAATAATCTGTGCTGAATTCATTAAGAAGCACTAAGCCTGCACTGCAGATGTGCAGTGCAAATGCTAAATCAGCAGCAAACTTAGCATGAATTCTAGTAGGCTTGCATGGGGCGGGGCGGGGGCGGAGTTTCCAGTGAAGCAGGACTCTGACCCAGCATCAGTGGCATTATGTTTTCAAGTCTTGGAGAAGCTCTACATTTTATAAGTTCCAAAATATTTGAACTGACATTACTTGGCATCTCTTAAGTGTGTTGGGAAATTCTACAGATATTCCTAAGCACAAATACAAGAATCTAAAATCATTACTTCACTTTAAAAGAAGCCTAGACAACTCACTAATTTGGTATCCTATGAGCTCACTAATTTGGTATCCTATGGTGTGACCTACAGGCTACCATTTGGGCTTTCAGAATATACTGCTAAGCAGTTGTTGATGCCTTCTTCCCCTGATTAAAATGTTACACATTTCCAAGACTACTCTTTTGCAAAATACTGTTGCTAAAACAATAAGTTTCTCTTCCTAATTGTTTTTTTCTAAGCACAGAATAATTCTCAGCATAACAACGCTAAAACCATTTGACACTTACTCTTTGACATCACGAAGCTGATCGACATCCTGAGGTTTTGTGAAATCTGGATCATGTGCCAGTAAATGAATCATATATGGTACCACATATTCAGGCAGCAAGGATAGCAATTTTTCTACAGTAACAAAAAAATCATAAATAATCTCTATTATACATATGCATCACAAGAAACACTTTTTCAAAGTATTACTTTTTCAAATATGGAATGTAAAATTTCGACTTGCATTTTCTTCCTACAGATTTTACTTTTAATGAATCATTAAAAATAAATGAACGAGTTTTACTACTACAAAACTACTTGGTCTTACTTCAGGAAGGAGGTCATAAAGCCTAAAATATCAGAAAACAAAATTTTATTTCTTGAGCAAAACAACCACCGCAATAACAGCATTATATTTTACATGCATAATTCTCAGTAATGTACAGAGAAGTATTTTATGGTTTATGCTAAACTAAGTAAATTTAGATTTGAACGTGTCTAATATAAAGATGAGGAAACAAATTACTTGTCCAGTGTTTCTTTACAAAAGCAATTTCCTTAAGTTTTAATGATTACTCCTTCCAGTTCATTATTTGACTATTGTATTCTTAACAATTTTACTGAATTACTAACCGTTAGCCATAGGGTTCTGCTTAATATATTCTCTTCGTATACTGATGTTTTTGAGCAAGCACTGTCTGGCATGTGCTCTTCTCTCTTTCACAGGGTCTTTGGCACACAAAGCAAAGATTGCCATATATTCCAAAGGGAGCAGTAATTTCACAAGTGCCTTATGCAGTTTCTGGGCAAATATCTGCCTCACTTGGTAGCACTCATCCTATAGCAACACAAAACATAAGAGTGCAACCATAAAAATCTTGGTCTTAAGAAAAAAAAAAAAGCATTCAGGTGGAAATATGAGGAGACATTTTAAAAATATCAACTGGTGTAGCACAATAAATATTTGAAATTTCAAGAACTCTTTTGAAAGCTGCAGTGAGGAATAGAAAATACACAGTGTAGCAGAAACAAAAGCTGAGACGTAAGGACTGAGCTCAATTAAGAGTCACTTCAACTCAAATCCAGTTACTTACATTAATGACAAGTGCACAGAGCTGGAACTGTTCTGGGGTAATTATTTCATGGTAACAGGGTTCCTGTGCAAGCTTCATTATTGCACTACCAGCAGCTAATCGCAGTCGAGACATATCCGATTTACTACACAAACATGAGAGAAAAAAACCAAAACAAAACACAACTCACCACAACTATCCTTAAATTACTTGCATGTCACAATTTCTTCTTTTTACAAGATCAGTGAGCAATTAAGGTTTTTCCTCTATCAGATCAGATCACAGTTCTATAGCTTCAGATCAAGCTAAAATAACCCAACCAAATTTGTGAAAATAAGGTGCTCTGCTTTCCCCACAAGAAACTTAATTTCAGTAAAATAGTGAAATGAGAAGAGTCAGGTTTCTTGTTTTCATATCACTGTCTAAATGAAAGCACCACTTTTGCCACAGATTTTCTCTTTCCTTCCTTCACCCTCAGAATGAAGATGAGGTGAAAAGTTACCTCACTGTTGGAAGGAAGAAGCTCCACCCAAGATCACTCAACTCTTAAATGTGTTAAATCTCATCATTCAATTGTTTTCAGAGATACTCCTGCAGGTCTTTTACTCTTTAGAATATCTTTTACTACCAAGATATCTACAGGGTTCTGAGCTAGATTATTAGTAAGTTACAAGAAAGAATGTATATCAAGCATGTTTTTATGCTGCCATTCCACTCTTAGTATTAAAACTTCAATCAGATCTGTTTTCTATCATCCCATTAGCCAGCATTGAGCTCACCTTGAAATTCTAAAAAAGCTCCAAAAAAATTAATATTCTTTGAAATTCTACAACAAAATTGATGGAAGCCTGAAAGGAACAAAATCTGACCTGATTCGCTTCTGTTCTGTCAAGTCTCCTTCACTGACGAGCATAGCTGATAATAACCGGAGTGTGGAATTTGCGGATTTCGACTGGTTATTTTTCATACCCAACAGCCAGCGTACCAAAAGTTTAATTGCTTGCACCTATCAAAAACAAACAAATCAACAATGAACTTACTTCCTAAAGTTGATAAGGCACTAAAACCTACTGCTGTCAAATTGAAATTTCCATAGACTGCTATTTATTAGAGCTGATATTTTTAAAGGAACAGAATGAAGCAGTAAATATTTACAGAGTGAAGAAGTAAGTAGCAGTCTTTGCAACATCAGGACATTTCAACTACAGTTCAGTGTGTTCTCACAAGTGCATCTAAAGGATGCAGGATACTTGCCACATGACTAAAAATAAGAGCAACTAGATAAACATTTCTAGAAATGGCCATAACTAGATTCACAGTAAATAGCCTATAAAGATGAACGAATAAAATTCATCAGGGTCTCAATTTATTTCAAATCTGTTTACAGTCAGTAAAGTCAAATTACCTTTCTTGTAAAAACTAAAACTTTTGAATCTCTTAATTTTCTCAACATTCAGCATAATTAATATTGGTAAGTGAAGACACCAAAATGCATAGTTTCTACTAGTTCTATAACTGGGTGTATAATCCACAAAAACTCTAGAACACTGCATATTCTAAGGAGACAAATATATTCTAATACTCTCCATTGAACAACTTGGAAAAAAGTGTATTTTTAGTCTCAAATATACACATTATTACTGGCAGCAGATTATTCACCTTTGCTAGTACTTCTGGAGAAACTTCTTCATCTGGAGACCACAATTTTCCATTTTTCTCACCTGTTGACTACAGACATTCATTTAAGTTTAAGAACTGGTTCCACCCATACAGAAAATGCAGAAGTAAAAATGGAAAAAAGTCATGGACTAAACTTTCTTCATACAAAGATCTTTTATAATGCGATTATCACTGTACTAGCCATTTATAGAACATTCTTTTATTGACTCATTGAACAAAAAAGCTTTATTCCCCACAGAGTTAGTAACAGGCAAACAGAATAGTAAGGACTTACCAAAAAAGAAAATCTTACCCTGTCATTCATTAGCAGATCTTTCACAATGAAATTTGCAACAACAGATTTCATTGGAGAAGCAAACTGGTCTGGAGCCAACATAGAAATATGACCCAATGAGACTAATGGAGTTATAAGTTGTTCTGGTACATCAGCATTCAAACTTCTACTTAGAGGCTGAGGAAGTAGTAAAAGAAAAAAAAAAATTTTTTTTCAACTATAGATAAGTAAGCTAGCATGCCTAAAAATCATTTATTTTACTGCCGGATTGCTTTCACAGCTTTTCCATAAGAATTAATAAAGTCAGCATATCAAAGTGGAGAAAGAATGTGATTTCTTAATTAACACAGTAACCAAAAATCCCACATGAGATAAGGGCAAAACAAATTTTATATTCTCTTCCTGTTTTAATGGTGAAACACATTCAAACCTGGAGACATGGTAAGAACTCTGACTCAATTCTATTCAAGAGTTGTGAGAACCTGAATTGTAACTGCAAATGGCAGAAAATAATAGCAGGTAAGAAAACCTCGGAAACCACCAGGGACTTCCCTATTAGTGATCAGTATTTCCCTTCTAGGTAACAGTCACCAGGATAATTCTGTGCTGCTATATCACCCAGCACCCTCATGTCGTATTCTGGTATTAGGGAGAGAACATGCACTCTCACAGAAGTCTAAGCAGAGATCAACTCTGTAAGCTTAATTCGAAGCTTCTTACACTTCTGAATTATGCATAGGTTCAACGACAGGCAAGATTAAGAACCTAAAATATTTTACAAGTACAGATTAATAATGTTATTATTTAAGAGATTACAGTGAAAAGTAATAACCTCTCTGCTCTGTATAAGGTGGCCTTTTGCTTTACAACTTGTCTAAGCAAGTAGTAAGTGAGCAGTAAGCTAATGTCTGAGCTTATAGTCATGTAGTTATTCTGCACTAACTTCCTCAGTGAGGAAGTGCTGTATGTACAAAGACCTTAAAGCATGGTAATTTAATACAGTTTGAAAGTAGAGGATGTTATCTCTCATTTAGCATCTGCTAAGCGTGTTCTCATGGGATTTAGTGTGGATCATTCCAGCATATTTAGCTTATTTTCCCCTAATTTTTCCCATGTAGACAATAAGGAATACCTTATCTATCAGACATCAGAGTATTACAAAATTGTGACTGTAAGACACAAAAATTAATAATTTGCTATTGTAAAATTAATGACTTATCTCGACTACCATGCACCTGTAGGCTTCCTGACTTCATATATTGTTATCTGTTAATAAACAGTATGAATTAATGTTAATTACTAGTATCAATTAAGAACAACAGAAACAAATCTTAAAAATAAAAAAGCAAGACATACCTCAAAGATCTGTGCAAGTTGCACTTCTTTATTTGAAAATATGGCATGTATACAGTGAACAGCTTGTTTTGCCTGATGAGGAGTGCCTCTTTTTGCTTTCTGATGCAAAATGGGAATTAGTGTTCTGTGAACATTAAACAAAATACTTCAAAATACAATTCGCAATCTACAAAAAATAAAGCTCTTCACCTATACAAATCTATCCTCACCGTCTTATAAATCAAGCATTCCTTTGAAGTCTTTTCAGGAAAGATCATAATCATAAAGTGAAAAGCAGGATGGAATTGTATTTAGTAATACTTGTTGAACATCTGACTGTACACATTTACACAGAAAAAAGCCCACAGGGGAATATCAAACATGAAAGAAGATAAGGCTGTTTAGGAAGCCAAATATAAGGAGCCGGGGGGGGAACCTGACAGGTTCAGCTAGGGTAAACTCCTGGGCTTGTTATCCAAGCTTGGAAGTGACAGGGCTAAAGAAAATTCATGAAAGGTAGGAATAACCATTAAACATGTGTGTTTATAGGCCTTTACTGCTTTAACTTTGGTCTTTAATGGCAATGTATACTCAGGTGAACAACTGCTTTATTATGAGCTTTTGCATTTGAATCCCCTGAAATCTATCTCCTGATCAGAGGCCACCAAAGGAAAGAGTAGGGCAGAAGCCACTCCAGAGACCAGGTCGAGGTTGGTCAGACTGTTTGGTTCCACTCCTGAGAGAATGCTAGAAGGCAGGCCTGTCCCCTGAGAGGTCATTGTCTGAGAAACTAACTCATGAGGTTTACCATGCAACTCACCCAGCAACTGACACAAGAAAACAAAATTGCCTAGAAAGCGTCTGACACAGAAACATCTAAAAAAACCTCCTTGCTTTCTTGAAAGGCTCAGTAACTATACAGTATTCAGTACACAGATTATTTAGCACCCAGCCTTCACTGACACATTCTACATAATCAAAATTAGCAACAAGAGGTGGAAGAAGAGCTTGCAGGGTTGAAAGAATGAAGTCTCAAATGTTTTCCTTAAAAACCACACAAAACCCCAAACCAAAGACCCCTAGAAAAATCTTAACAGTATCCTAAAGTAGGAGAATGTCTCTTCTCAAACCTGCTAAGATTCCACAAATTGGATTAAATGAGAACCAAAATAGCAAAGAATTCAGTAAAACCTACAGTTAAAATAAGCTTCAGTGCCTAACCTACAGTTTTCATAGTCTAAGTACCTGCATGTTAAAGAGCCTTTGCCAAGCGTCAGTGCATCAGTTGCAAACCATACCACATCACACCCCAACTGACATAAATCTGCAAAAGGTGAAACCTGACATGTTTACATGCCCCTTTACTTGTTTACATCTACAAGTTTACACATGGCCCATAGGCTCTCTTTGAGCATGACCAATGCTTCCATCAGACTCTAGAGTCATATGGCAGTCCTTGTCCATGAACTGGTGCATAAACCTATTCATTTTCCATACAAGGAAGAACTTGGGCTACTGCTGGTGAACACTACTTCGAAGGACAGCAGGCAGCCTGCTCACACAAGTGGTTTTTTAAAAAAAAAAACCAAAACAAAACCAAACAAAAAAGCCCAAAAAACCAAACAAAAAACAGGTCACTTGAAACAAACTATCTTGCTGATTATATCAAATCTTTCATTTATGATAAAGATTTCTGAATATATGAGATCTGGAACACCTACTTGTCCTCAGACTTCTTTTTCCTTGTGTCAGTGTAAACAGTGACCTGGTTTTGGCTTTCAGAACGTTAACCTGACTTGCTTGCAAACCATGCCAAGGGCTAAGACCTCCATTTTGACAGTTATATTTTTGAGACTGTCCAGACTATACTTCAGCAATACCTTGATATGGCATGAAGCCAAAAGTAATGGCAGCAATACCAGCTCCTTTGACAGAAGACGATATACCCCAGGAATGCAGAGTCTTGACTAAACTCTACTAGAGAGCTGTAGACAATTGGGACTATACTGACAATGGGGATTGCTGGGCTTTTCCTTCTTTTCAGCCCTACAAATGTCTTAAAAGGCACCTCATATGTGAACTTGTGACATTTTTCTTTTGCCCAAAATCTGATTCAAATCCATAAAAATCGCTGAGGTTATGTCTTCAATTCACTGAGAACTTAAGGTGTACATTGGTATGCATTTTAGCATGGTAATATCTGAGATGCTATTTCAATATATGAGAACTTGAAACCTGTGCTTTATAATCTGGATTAGTTACTAACAGGCTAATTTTAAGGTTTTAGATGTTACCCACAAGGTTTTGAATAGCCTGTGAATACCTAGTAGATTATGCAGCTTTAATCAGCAGTTAAAGCATGAATTGCATAATGATGACTTATAGACAGCCAATTACTCTTTGTTAGAAATTCATGCCCGCTTTTGGATCTTGTTTCCCAACTTGTTTCATAACAAACAGAGCTGTTAACCATCAGAGATTATATTTTTGTTCCTTACAAAGATAGAAAACTTGCATGAAGGACAGATATGAGTAGAAACGATGCCAAGGAATTGCATCTTCACCATATTTTTGCTGTTGCTTATTTTGTAACCTGGGAAACATGCTACGCACTGTTTTTAGTGTGTCTATTATAAGAAGATTTTTAAGAAGTACCTAACATCTTCAATAAATACACAAAAATTGTGAGAACATAGAATTTAAAAATGAAGAGACAGAAAGGTAATGAAGAAATACAAAATGATGGAAGAGAAGCTGTTCATATTTATAAGACTATAAAGTAATTTTAGGGGCAACATATTGAATGAACTATCAAGAGGCAGAATTCCAGGTATGAAAAGCAGCATGTAAAGAAATACACTCACGATCTTATCTGTGGCAAGTCTGTTTCTATTTTGTGACCTGTGTTTCTGAAAATCTGTATGGCTGCCTCAGCTACCTTATCATCTTCCATCCTGAGGCACTGCAGCAGAGACTCATAGGTCTCTGCAGAGTGGAACGAGGTAGGATGTGTAAAGGACAGAACCTGTAGATACACATTAAAACAAAGGTGTATTTATTCATGGTAAACAAATCATCAGAAAAACAAAATTATGGCTGTTTATGAGCATTACCATCAACATAAATCGCTATTACATGCTCATATGAGATTATTACGTTCAATAACTGCATTTTGGAGAAAGTGATATAGGCATTTTCAAATAAATTCATCTACACTTTGTTCTTCAGGTCCTCCCCTCCTCCAAATATTTTATAAGATACTACATTAGTTGAATATGTAAACATATTTATTAAAATGAACACTTATTCAAGCATATTCATTTATATTCCAATATACTTAAGAACACTTTTTTTCCAACTTAACTGAACTGATATCTTAATTTCTCCAGAATCTATAGACCCTGAGCAGAAAAGAAATCAAGAAGGTTAAGATATCTGCAAACAAAATGTAGATTACTGTCCTTCTAATCTAAAGCTAATGAAATACAACACATTCTGTTAAATAGGAGAAATGTCAAATAAGTAACGAAGCATGCGGAGATTCAAGGCAGGACAACAAAGAACAAAAGGTTATCCCAAAGCAAAACTATGTTAAGTAAAGTAAAGTCCAGGTAACATAAGGTAGGCAGAACAATGAGAAGTTGCATGTATTTTGTGTTTTCTTTGGATTTATGTTATCTTGGTTTCTTTGATTAGAGTTGCCTACTTGCATGAGTATCAATGTATGAAATAATATTCTCAAAGATATCCACCTCACAGCAACAAAATCTTCAACCTTGGCAGATTTCTTTTCTGAGCTACATTAGCAAACAGACATTACTTCCTTGCATACTTCTGTATAACTGTTTCCACCATGGTTGCCATTACAAGATTTGGTGTGATATGTTTCCATAAACTCCACCTCGCTCATTCACACTAGTGAAAAGTCTCACTTTAATTATGTAACCTTCCCCTCCATGCCCTCCTATATTTTATACTGCCCTTTGTAACATATTGAAAATAAAGTCTTATTAGTGAACTGCCAAATCCACCACAGACGTTTTCCAGATATTTCAAATCCTTCTTTCTCCCCCAGCCATTTCTCATCACCACTGAGAACACAAGTTCCCCTGTCCCCCCCCCTTTTTTTTTTCTCTACAGAACCTGGCTCTTGAGTTTATTGCTTTCTTTCCTTCCAGCATCATACAGGCCCCAAAGAACATGCCTCTCCTAATTTCCCCATTTCTCTTCCTCTCACTTTACCTCTGCACCTTCTTCTATACGACTTCCCTAAGCAGAAACCAATTTCTGCTTTAACATGCGTATTTCAACTCTTGGCACCCTTTTCAAAACATACTTCTTCAAAAAAACCCATCTCTTTCATTATTCTTTTCGCAAGTGAGTATTAATAACCAAACACTTCATACATTAAAAAAGTAATTATCTAAATAATAACTATTAAAACCATGCTAACATTAATTCATTAGTCATACCACTTTTGTTGCTTCCATTACAAACTATAGCTGCATTAATGTAGATTACCTTGAGAAGTTCAAGTCCTGCACGAATAGCAGTATCAGGACTTACACCCTCCTCTTCATCATCAGCTGTCCCCTCTATGGATTTATTCATTAGTTTTACTAGTGCACTGAAGTAAGAGATACAAAAAGAAAAAAGCAAATGAATGTGACAATGTACAATGTTAAAGGCTGGAGATATCAGCAAGATTACTTGTTTTTGACAATAAATAAAGGGAAGGCAATACTCCATTGGCAGGGGGAGGTGTGGTGTTTGGTTTTTTGCCTTTAGTTTTTGGGGTTTTGTTTTGGGGGTTTGGGGTTTTTTTGGTGCTTTTTTGTTTGGTTTTGGGTTTTTTTTAAATCAAACCAGTCCATTATTGCTTCTCCTTCTGACTTAGCTTTCTGCAAAATTAATTCTTTAGGGGAAAAAAAAAAAAACAACCAACCTCCCCACCCCCCCTGTTGGCAGCATTCAACACAGTTGCATGAGTTTCAGAATGTAATTAGGTTGCCAGACAAGTCTCAAAAGAAATCCAAACATTCTCTTACACAATCCCACAAAAGCTAATTAATTCAACTGCTATACAGAAGACAGTGTTGCAGTTTACTATGTGAAAATTATGATCATCATTTTCACCTTAAGCCCCACAAATAGCAGTTTCACCAGGAACAACTACTATATTTTTAAAATCATTTGCAGGCAGCACTGCAAAGAAGTATAAAAAAAAAAAATTTTGCATTCTCTAGGCTGCTGGAAATGAAGACATCTACATAAAATGTGTTTGGTTTTGTTTTTTTTTAAAAGCATATTTACTGCCAGGATAGACTAATCTAAATTCCAAGAAAATCTCCCCCCCCCCCCCCCCCCCCCCGGTGCGCGTGTGTGTCTGATTTAAATCATCTTTATCATCATTCATGAGTTAGCATGATCTTTCAAACTTACCTAATGGCTTCTGAGTCAATATGTACAGGGGCAATTCTTTCCAAAAGAAATTTGACCATTTCCAGAAAAGGATTTGTTGGCTGCTTAGGATTTGCAAGTTTCCGGGCTATCTCTCTCTATAAGAATGTTAGATACAAACAAGAATTATACTCGTTTTACTTACTTCTTAAGCATGCTGAATAAGCTAAATATAGCCACTTCTTTTAACCACAGAGATTGTCTATATAATCAGTGAAACATATTTTAAGGGGGGCTGTTGTTATCTCCAAATCTATCTTTATTGCATTATATTGAAAGCAGACATACTTTACTAAACTATTTAAATGTAAGATGAATTTAGGTTTCTAGTGAGAGTTCTTCAGAGTTTCTTAAGGAATTGCAGGCCAGGTCCAAAACAGAATCAAGGGAGAGCCAAGTGCAATGTAGACAGCATTTAAGTATCTATGTTGACAAGAGTAATTAAGAAATCTGTAGGTAACCCTGTGTGAGATTTCATAAGCAACAATGAAAAAATTGCACTAAAAGCTATACTACTGCAGATGTGCAGAAGCACTACACTGCCTTGGCTACAACAGATGTTCAGACCCTATGTACTTGCCTATGATGTTTTAGATCCAAAAAAATCTATTTTCCCCTCTGAATGCCCCAAATGTCAAGAACATTAAATTCAGCTGCAAACCTAGCAGAAGGGGGATAAGATGATATTTTTTGAACAGAAGTCTAAAAATCTCTCAAAGAAATGACTTCTTGACCTTCCTTCTAAAGGGTTGGATGCTGCAGACCCTACGAACTAGGAAATTGTTCTAACCGTTACGCTAAATTATCTTCAGGAAGAGGGAAGAAACCTTCCTCTTGAAATTGCATCACTGCATTCCCAAAGTGCAAAATTTACTAGTTTAGAAGGACACATACTCTCTACATAAAGTGGTTAGGACATAGTTCTGAAGGTCATTCTGTTCCCTTCCCTGCACAGTTTCAGAGCCACTAGACAAAACCCAAGAAGTCTATGTTTGTTTATTGATGTTCTCTATTGTGATGTCTGTCAATGAAATTGGTTACTTTATTTTGGGGCCATAAAGGGAAAAAAAAAAAAAAAAAATCTCTGTTGGCACAATCTGTAAATCTCTGGAAAAGCCAGGGCGGGGGGGGGGGGGGACTGATCTCAACATCCTAGGAAGAAAAATAAATTAATAATATGCAGATGGTATAATACTTGGCTTGCTGATAATCAGAAGAAGTTTCATCAGTGTCAGAAGACAGTTTAGGAACCTTACCATAAAAGAGACACTTGAAATAAAATATTAAAAAAAATTTAAAGTAGTCTTTTAGACTTTATGCTTGATGTTCATAATCCCAGGGAGGAACAAAGCTAATGGTTTCTTAGGAAGCAAGATAATGATCATAAATTATATCTTCCATAATCTCTACAGGTTAAGCAAAAAGGTATTTTATGAAAATCATAAATATATAAAAATCATGTTAAGGTACCAAAAGAGACCATTAACTCTGAATAACTGTTTCAAGCACAAATATTTAAGGTATAGATGTTTGCTTTTCCATTTCCTTACCACACAGACATCTGCCTGTTTACAAGAACATGTCGGGCTAATTAACAGTTCAAGCTGGGACCGAAGTTTCTCATCGTCACCCAGAACCTGATTGAATTTCTTCACAAAATCTTGTGCTTTTCCAGGATCTGGAAGGTTTTCTGTATGATTAAACACAATTTAACATACGATAAATTTGCCGCTTCAGTATACCAAGATTCACAGAAATACAATTTTCAGAAAATCTGTAATAACATTTTATAGAACTTACTAACACTTACTTGCTATGGTCATCAGCTTTCCAAACATGGCAGCACTGTTTGCTTCTGACTGAGGACAAGAGCAAAAACAAACAGACAAACAAATCACTGATATCTCCTTTATAAAATATACCTTTAAGCTGATTTGTTAGTTCTTCTGCAGCACTACAATCTACTCTGGAATCTTATGTTTTTGTTTTAAGAATAAACACTAGAATAGTATAACAGTATCATTAGCAGCTACTACACACAGAAAAAGGGGAAAAGTCTTCTTGCAATGTCAAGGAACTGCAAAAATTCACTAATTCACATAACAGATCAAAACACATTGTTGGAAAAAGACCTCAAAGAAAACCCCAAACGAACAATTCCCCCAAGCCCACCTCCACACCAAAACCACAAAGCAATGCCCTTCTACTTAAAGTTTCTGCTAATTTGAAGATATGCTTATAAGTAAAATTCCAGTATAAATACTTAAAAACCTTTTTTTCCAAACAAACAAATCATTGCTTTATGTTACAACATATTCCATTCTCAAAATATGAGAAACAAAAAGTCTGTCAAAAGCAAACAAAAAACTTGGAATTTTTTTTTAAACTTTTTCCAAAGTTATTGACCAGTAATATAAAATAATGGTAAACATAAGGAGGCCATATACCTTTAAGCATTACTGAAAGCAACTTTACTTAATAAGAATAGAACATTGTCTACATATGGAAATCAAAAGAATAATAAAGTCACACTGAACAAATAATGTAGTATTAAAAAACCTGCAGTAAATTAGTCTAACAGGTTCATTGGATTTAGTATTAGTATTTTCAAAACCGTACAGTGGGCTGCTTATGCAAGTCTAGTAATTCTCGTACGTGACTCCTTAGCATGTTCTGGCACTTCCACATCTCATTCAGTGCTCTGCAAAAGTGAAAAATGAGAAAAGAAGCTTACCAATTCGTTCATGACAAGAACATGCTGGATGTATTAGTAAACAAGATTGTTTATTTATTTATCTTACAAGTGTGACATCTGCTAGGTACAATCAAAACCTACCAAGTATTAAAAATAACTGTTCCAAGCAAGGTGGAACTGATTTTCTCTTTTTACAGAACATCACCTCTCTTATTATTCTACTTGGAACAATTTCACATATGCAGGACAGCCGCAGTATGTCTTACAACCACCCAAATTATCTTGAAAATAACATTTTCAACATTTTTCAACATAAAAACCAGGCCACTATCAACCAGAATTCAGTTATAGATATCTTCATCATGGACCCTACTATAGAGCAAATCTAGAAGTCATTACTTGCACATTTTTAACTCTGCATTGTTCTCATTGGATGAAAATGAATAGACAAAACCACTCTTCTCAAATATCAAGGTATCTTTTTGTCTAATGGACATGTAGAGTTTGTATATAAAAGGGAAATGTTTTGAAATACTACTTGCAAACAACACTAAGCATCAATTACTTATTTTTTTATTTAAGTCCTGATGATACAAGTAAGATGATATAGATGTTGGAAAAGCCTGAGAAAGCAAGTATTTGCTGAATACAAACTATACTCACTTGACAGCATTTGGATCCAAGCTAGCATACAAATAGTACAAGCACTTCATTCGCTCTTCTGTTTCCAAATTGTGTGGAACAAGATACTGAGCAAAGATTTTCTCTACCAGTAATCTACAGGAAAAGAAGAGATAAAAACTACATTTCTGAAACTGGTAATACCTTTCAGACAAGCTGAAAGAACAAGAAATATGAGAAGTCATTGAAACTAGATTTTTTGACAGAGAAGAAAAAAAAGTGGTGGTCTTTTTCTCATCTGTAAAGATCCCTTTCACTGTTGATGGAAAGATAAGCAAGAACTGCTTCTTGAGAGCTTTTCCACGTTCTTTCTTTTTCACCTCTAAGAGGGAGTAAATTCTTTATTTGTCACCATCCAAATCCTCCTTTTTCTTTAGGCTCTGAGAATCTCCCTTTGTTCACTCTCATACATAAGGGAATACAGACAGTAAAAAGCCCAAATAAAGGAGAAAGAATACAAGATATAACTCGAGGGGGAGGAAAAGTAAAAATCTGAAGTATTCTCGAGGGAAAAGTTAAGATAAAACTGTAGTATTTGAGAAAACAGCAAAATATTTGAAACTACTTATTATTCTAATACAGAAGCTAAAATTCAGCATTAAAAAGGTGGAGACAAAGTAACACCAAAAGAACAGAAGGCACAACATGAAAACTAAGTGAGAGCAAACTTAACTAGCAAAACCATTCTCCAATTATCTCTTTTTTAAAAAACAATAATACATATTTAAAGTTTTACATAAAATACAAAACTTGAACTACAAAATATGACTGTACAGTTTATCTAATTATAGCCCCCCCCCCCAAGTAAAAGAACATTCAGACATTAATTTAATCCATAGCAATGAGAGCAGTGCACAATATTCAGCTATACAATTTGATATTTATGGACAAATATTTTGTGTGTTTGAATTTACAAACTTTTTCGCTATGATTCCTAGCAAGTACTCTCGCAGTGCCTTGTACAAAGACCATAGAAGGCAGCACAGGTCAAACACACCTTATTTCTGCTCAAAGAAAATTCCAAGAGGCAAGGCAGAGGAATAAAAGGATGATCATGAATATGGATACAACTATCTCAAAGCACCCCATTAGTATTAAAGAAAACTTGGCTTTTTCCCTTTAAACGTACATTTTACTACTGATGACTCCAAGAACTAAATTGTTCAGGGAACAGGATCTTCAGATCTCAGGGGGCTCCATCTCTGTTTAACACACTAGGAGATTGGAGGCATCACAGTTATCTTACTAATTTATGAACATTGCTCTAGCCTGTGTCTCTGCAGATACATGTTCTAGAAAAGCTGTCAATACAAATGGTGAGACTGTATTCATGCCTTCCCTGGTCCACGTTGGTTAGGGTAAAGATTTACAAATAGGGAATACCTCTGGCACACACTTTTCTCCTGTGAGGAAAGTCATTGGCTAGCATACCAAGAGCGGGTAACAGGGCAGTGTTTAAGATGTGGTTATTTTACTCCATTCCCTATGCATTTGTTGTAAAACAAAGAAGCTCAGAGCACACGGGTGATAAGCAGTTCTTATGGTTAGAAGTTCTCAGTCTTGAGTAGACACGCACATCAATAGTCAAGTAACATCAAAAACATTATCAAGTGACAGAGTTAAGGACATGTGAAGAAAATTTGTTCTACTCCTCTTCATGCCTGAATACTGTGTGATGCTGTCCTGTTATCTTTTGAAAGAACTAGTGTTGTCCCATGCACACAATGGAAAATACTGCAAGGCTCAGAAAGCTGTTCCCTGTTACTTTTTATCCTCCTCCTTCATTATGGAAGGAAAAGAGGCCAGAGCTGGCCAATTCTGACCTATGCTTGTGTGTTTAAAGGGTTGGATGGACTTGGTCTTAAAAGATCATAGCATTTCTACAGCTCTTCAGGTGCTGAAAGTACTAACTTTATAATTCTGAAATGGTAACATTAAAATGCATTTATTCCTCCACCCTGAGATGGGGAAACCAACCCAATGGTGTGACTGAGCAAGAACTTCATTGTCAGCCTTAAAAACTAGTAGAATTTGAATTAAAATTCAGGGTACCAAACTGAACTAGAGGAACACTGAAAATCAAGCCACCAATCTTTCAGTGTGGATACCCAGAAAACAAAGAGCAAAGAATCCATACCTACTCATGAAAAGACCAGTTTCAATGGCATAATCGGACTTGCAGAAGAAATCATGTCAGAGAAAGAAACTCAGCTTTGATGACACATTCTTTCCTTAAAATTCCTTGCCTCATTTCCCTGACAGTGTTCTGCATTTCCTGTGAGCAGGAATATTGGAAACATCTGCCCTATTCACTATGGAACTTTGATTAATTCTGTGCTCACTATCAAATCTGTGTACTGTACTGACAGTGAGACATGAATAAGCTAGAAAAAACACAAATGAACCTCTCAATGCAAATTAAATCATATTTGGTGCATATACATATGCAGAATTAGCTTTGTATAAACTATGTGAAGATTTCCTAATTTTTTACTGTTTGATACTTCTACCCCAGCAGACTTTCAGAGTAATTTCTGTGGGTACAATCTCACAACCATATCTTTCTTCTTTAAAAAAAAAAAAAAAAAGACGGCGACTAATCAAATATGTAATTCTGGCCCACTTATGATCTGCCAGATGAACAAAATGAGAGCGTTCACCACTGCAGTGGTAAGAATTCACTATCATGACTGGCAACTGAATGAGGCTATTAGCCCATTCACACTAGTCACTTAGATTACAAAACAATACTAGGTAGCAGACTCTATAAGCAAGATGCTAAGAAGCACTATAAAGAAATTTCCAAGTCTGCTGAAATTCTATCTTTGTGTGATCTCATAGTTTGGCTCTCCTTGTGAAAGACAAAGAATTAACAGTGAGAGTTGAAAACTATCTTCCAAAACCTTGGCCAAAATACTTTTCTCTAAGCTAAAATGGTATTTCAAAAATTAAAGGGACTGAGTGACAAAACAGGAAAGACTACAGAACAGTGGAGGCACCCCCGATATTTCTTCAGCTTTTGATCTACCTAAAGGGTCCATTTCTACGTAGCATACCAAAAGGAGATGTCTGTGCATGTACTGTGGTGCATACATGCACGATGTTCACAGATCATGTATTTTAACATGCTAGCCTCTGGAAAGTATTAAGGCAAACAAGAACTGGATACAGTAAATGCAAGAGTGGACAATTTTTTTTATATGCAGTAGTTAGTTAATGACAATCTACTATCATCACAGATCCAGTTCCATCAGAAAACAGAATGAATACATGAACAGATTATGCAAGCATCCTGAATTTCTTAGTACATGTCTTAATGATTATTAAATATATCATACTTAAAACCACAACTACAGAATGTGATATAACAGCTTTCTCGGGATAATCACGTATTTTCAGAGTATCTCTTATCACTATACAATTAATATTAGAAAGGCTTAGGTTGACTCACTTGTCATCAATGCTATTTTGATAATATATGTGCAAAAGTTTATCCTTTATCCAGCTCACTTTCTCTGCAGCATCTTTTCCAGCCTCGGCATGAAGACAATACTTCTTGTATAACTGGGCAAGACCCATCATAGCTTCTTTTCTCACTCGCCACTTGAGGGGGAAGAAATGAAAAGGAGATGGGGAAGTGATTTTGGTAAATAAATATCAAACATATACAAAATACAGTGAAGATGTAGAAGCGTGAAAGACAAAATGGCCACATTCTGATCTCCTATACTTAGACACTTCAAAAGCTGAAAAATGCTGTTTACAGCCTCTAAATGAGAATTTCTGAAGCCTACATAAGGGGTTTCTTCCCTGTGCCATGCAGATTAAATATTGTCTGTACAGAGGAATCCAGTACTCTGCTGTGCTGAGCAAAGAAAATCTGGGAACTAGTCAGTATAAAAAAAGTTAAGTACAGCTTAACATGTATGCTTGAATAGGCACCTTCTTGATCCAGGATTTGGAAGACTTACCTATTCAGAGACAGGCACCAATCAGAGGTGGCAGCTTTGTTTCTCCCCATAGCCTTACACTGTCTTACAGCACACTTCTCTCGAAATGGGAGATCTGGAGCTTAGGCCTAGCTAAACCTGCTAGGGCTTGAACTCTTAGGCCACTTTCCAGGACAGTGGGAGAGGTCCTTTGTGCTGAAGCCTCGAAGTAATCGCTTTAAGACTCCAGGGACCCAGGAAAAAGCCAGACTACAACATCCACAGATGGAGTTCCTGGGTTCTCATCCTTGCTTTTTGGTGGTCACTACTTTATCCCCTCATGTAAACAGGAAATGTCCCATTATTAAACACTTTAACAGACAAGATCCATAAGCTCTCCTAGACTGACTTGTGGAAGGAATCATACCAGAACAGACTGAGGATTAGTTTAGCGAGAATAATGTATCCCCCTGAATGACTTACACAGAAAGCCTCAGAAGAAACTTGTTTTCCCTCACCATTTAAAAGAAATGCATAAAATTCAAACTGAAAAAGAAATCTTCTTCCAGAACACAGCAGATATCAATTTTGGCCTTGAGCTCCAAGGACTAACAATGCTCAAATAATTTCACCCTATCAAGCATAAATGTAGGTACTACTATTCACACTGTGCATAACTTCTTCAATGTTATTAAACTGAGGGATTGTTTTAATAACAGTGAGATATTGCACATTTAATTTCTTAATAGTTTTACTGAGTAACTTCCTCTTCTTGAAGGGCAAAGAAAAGAAAAATCTTGAAGATAATATGGCTTATGTCAGCACAACAGCCTTAGACACCACTAGCTGTTGGAGTAAGTTATATCAAGAAGGTGGAAAAAATAAAATTGTATTTTGTTACATGTCTTAAATATTAAAAACACAAGTAACAGGTCAATATAGTAATGACTTTGACAGTATATAGTATAATACTTTGTTTTCACAAAAGAGAAAAAATTTAGATATAAATAGATGTTACTGTTTAACTTCTCTGCAGGAATTTGTTCACACCCATGGTGATCTAAAGCACATTTTAAAGAAAATAAAGGTCTGAAACAGAAACATTTTCAGAAAAAGTATTAATATTTTTCTGCGTTCAGACATACCCCTCCAACGGAAGCGATAGCTTCATCAGATCTCCTGTATGAGACAGGAAGGATGGCAAAACTATTGTCAGAAGACAATGGAGAAGGATTAAAAAAAATGATTCTAGAAAATTTAAGCCTAAAATAAAAGCAGAGTACTTAACAAGGGATTATAAGGAAAAGAGGTTTGGATTGTCAATAGATTTCTGATGACTGAAGTTGCTGTAGAGAGTAGAAGTCAGAGCATGCAGAAAAGCAGTTTCAGGCAGAAGATGGGAGACACTGGACAGAATCCTTTAGAGAATGCTTTGAGACACCACGGAAGCAAGTCACTTAACAGGAGATACCGGTAGAAAAAGAGTAAGGTGCTACTGAGAATTAAAGCTCAAACAGTATACAGTAAGGTAAAAGATGAAGGCAAATGAAAATACAGGGGAATGTAATAATCTGTTTAAAAGGGAGCAGATCAATAAACACAGCTAACAGAAGTACCGCCCTGATTTAATTAACAAAAGAATTTTGACAGTCTTAGCTTCCTTGGTTAACCAGCATAATTAAACTCCTTCACTGAAGACTGTTGGGGTAGTGAAAAAAACCCTGTTATGGAAAGTTCAAGACAATCCTTTCCCTGTTGGAATAGCTAACCTATTCCTTCCGCAGAGTTAAGAATATTAACATCTTAAAAACCTTTCTCCTTCATCTGGAAAAAGTTTTTAGTACACACAGAGAAGGAGAAGTTAAAACTAACACATGCAGAAAAATGCATAAACAGAAATAGAAAATGGGAGTCTGTTCCTATGGCTCCTCATTCTATAGCTTTTGACTTCAAGCTGATGACGTGAAAGTCTGTTCGCACCAAGGGATTAAGTTTCTAGACCGGAAAGGCTGTTGGGAGAAATGGGAACTGAAGTCAGCTGTCAAAACTCTCCTGTAACTTTTCAGGTTCTTAAGGTTACTCCAGTATAAAGGAAAAGTACTTGAAGCATTTTTAGAAGCTTGAAATTTTTTTTTTTTTTTTTTAAAAAGTCTCCCGAAACTAATTATTCTGAAAAGTGAAGACACTGGAAAGACCCTAGAGACAGTGCTGCAATGGAAAATTCCTCAGAACAATTCTTACCAAAGACTGGATTCCAGTTTTTGGGAAGCATCTGTTCCCAGAGTTATTTTTCCAACTGGACCAATAAAAATGGATTTGAAAACTATAGGTGGTGTTGGTGTTTGTTTGGGGTGGGTTTTTGCCCATAGAGATCAAGTCAGCTAAGGACTTTTTTTTAAACAACACAGTACTGTCTTTTAGCCAAAAATTTTTACCCTAAAGAAGTCATTAGGCTATCTTTACTAACACTGGGACAATTAGAATACAGTCAGGCGAAAAAAAGAGATCACATAAATGGTGTAACAGCATGATTGAAATTTAAATTTTTCACATTGTTTTATAAAGAAAAAAAGGCAGAATTGAAATAACAGATTAGTGTGTTTAAACAATCAGCATTTTACTTCAGCCTGTTGGACAAGTATTCTTTTTATAGTAATATCTATACTGATTTGATAGATGATTGCAGGCCTAAAAAGAATCAGATGAAGTCAAGTTGATGAATGATCACTTAGGGGTTTGCAGTACTTTTGTCCAACAGAAACCTGGCTACAAGGGGTAAATGCAGTCAGCAGAAAGTAATCAAGTTCTTTAAAGCAAAAGAATAATTAAAATAGGTATAATGCACTATGTCTGGAACTGAAAAAATCCTACATAGAAAATACAAAGACAGGTACATGGACATATCAATGCTCCTCTCCCAGACCGGAGAAAAATCCTAAAAAAAAAATAAATTAAAAAATGCTGAAAGTTTAAAAGTCCTTGATACTCACTTTGTAACACTAATTATATTTACAAAGACATGCTATATTGTTAAGGTCTACTTCAAATGCTAAGCATTTGTTGTAGTCATTTCTAGTCAATCCTCAATTTTCATTTCTCTTCAGGACATATTTTCATTAAAGCTCTCTCCAGAGATTTTTGTAAGAGAAACACCATCTAAAGGTAAAGTTAGTCTTCACTGATGAATGCCTGAAAAGGCACCTAACCCTGAAATGCAATTTATCATCAAACCTATGACTGGTGTGAAATCACTGAGTCAAACATACTAGGAACATTAAGAAATACTACACCGGGTTTAAGGCTATATGAACTGAAATCCTTAGCTCTGTAGAAATTAGTATTACAGCTGTACAACTGACTGCCTCTTACTGGTGGCAACATGCTAAAGGAGAACAGAGATGCTATGTAGAAGACACAATAGCAATCATCCAATTCTGACTAGTTGGAAGTCCCGGTGGGAAGTGGTGGTTACACTAAAAGTTTTTAGATCTCATAAATGACTTTTTGGACATGTTTGTTTAATGGCTGAAAAAGAAGGAAGGTGGTCTTAATCACTCCTTAGAAATGAGCAAGGTCAAGCTGCAGGTGCAACTAACTGAAGAGCTGCTTTATAATAGAGAACATACTCAAAATCAGTATTTCTCTTTGTGCAAGGATGACATCCTTTTCTCAGAATGCATTACAGTAACATTCTCATTTAAAAAGGGGAACATAAAAAAGAGTAATTATTTAAAAAGAATTAAAGTAACTAGCTAGAATGACAGAGGTTATAGAAAGGATGCCCCCTATCAAAAGGGAACAACAACAACAACAACAATCAACATGGCTACACAGCACAGTGAACTCTGCTATTAAAACATCACCCTCCAAAGAGCATGGAGCCACATCTGAAAGACTGTAAACAGGAAAGAGTATGAGCTCTGGCAAGTTGAAGGTAAATCCTTGATGAAACATGGCAAAAGTTTCAGAACCAAATTATTAAAATCATACTAATTAAACATCTTCACCAAAAGCCTCCAGAAGCAGGAAGCCTTCCAGACCCTTTTGTAGGGCTGAAAGACAAACAAGATTTCTTCCAGGAGAGAGATCTGAAGAGGTTTCTTAAAGTGTCATTAGAAGACATTCTAAAACAAATTAATAAAACAAGCAGTAACAAAATCATTAAGAACAAGTGGTATCCCATCCATGACTTCTACAGGAATTTAGATGTGATACACCAAATACTAACTATTCTATTATTGCAATCTGTCAATGAACAGATTGAACACAACAAATGTGAAAGAAATCAAAAGGGTCCCAAAAGGAACAGAGTGCCACTCACCCTCCAATTTTGAATGGACAAACATTTTGAAACAAAACAGTAACAACAAAGAGTAGAGACTGCTGAAAAAAGAAGTTATGGGAATGAGTCATTACACTTCACACAATGGAAAGTTTTGTCCAAGAAAAAATAAATTTTAGCAGACCCAGAAGTATATCAGTAAAATGCATCAGGATCCCCCCAAACTTCTAACAAAGTCTCACGCCACAGGATCTTAAAATAAAAATCCTGTTGTGAATTAATTATTAACTAAAACATAGGGGACAACACGTGGAAATAAATGACTGGTTTTCACAATGAAGGGAACAAAGGCCACCTATTGATGGGGTCAGAAAGGAATCTATGACACTTAACGTACGAAAAATTATTAGAAAATCATCTGAACAGTGTGTATAAAATTCACTAAGGTAGTCAGATCTAACATTATAAGGAAGAACTGCAGAAAAATGTCAAGCAACTGAATTGTTACAATATGAAATGAAAGAAATTCAGATTAAGGCCAGATTTTCCCACCTGTATTAACTCTGCATGTATAGTATTAGGCAACGTGTCATCTAAAATTATTCAGGAAAGATACTGAAGTCAACATGGATGTTTTCCAAAATTGTCAGCTCAGTGCTCAGAAATAGCATAAAAGACAGAATTTTAAAGAATAAGAAAAAAAAATTATCACAAAGTATGTACACAGGACGGTGCACACCTTGAATGCTATGGCTGAGTATGGTCGCCTTGGCTCCAATAAGATGCAGAACAACCAGAGAAAAATGATAAGAAGTATGCAATAATCAATTTGTGTGGAACGTAATCAGGTGATTCTTTAGCTTGGAAAGCAAAGGCGTGGAGAAGATATGGTATACATATTTATTAATCATAGAGGGGTCAAAGAATATTTATTATTTTACATAATGCAAGAACTACGAGATACCCAGTGAAATTATCAGAGAATTTTAAAACAAACAAGCGAAGCTGCTTTTTCCACACATGCATTAAACTTGAATTTACTGATGCAGATGCCATGGATGCTTATAAAGTACAAATAAGTTCAAGGAAGAACTTGATAAATTAATGGAATAAAGTTCCATTGAAAGCTATGATGAACACGATCAAGCAGATTTAAGAAATCCTTAAATCACAAATTGCTGGAAGCCAAAACTGACCACTATGGGAATTATACTGGGCTATAGGGACCTTTCGCCTAAACATACGTGGCAGTTCTTATGTTCTTACAATACGATTGTGTTCCTCACAAGTCAATGACCTTTTTTTGCTTGACAACACTTGATCAGTGCCTCCATGATACAGAATCTACATTAAGACATTTTGGTAAGAAAATTATTTTTTCGCCCACAGCATTCTAGTTGATAGTAAACTCTTAAGATTCTCTGTTTCTGTGGCTTGTTTTTTTTTTTAATGTTACTTTTACCAAATTATATTAGAAGCAGATATTCCTGAAAATAAAGTATTAACGCTTACCCGTTTGTCGAGTGTTCTTTCCCTTACAAAGCCAAGCAGCTGGTCATTGACTAAAGAAAGATCTCTCTTGCCCGCAGTAATAATTGTAACAATAACATCATGTCGAATGGCTTCTTCTGGGTCATGTGATCTAACCTTCAAATATTCTGTTACGATCAGAAACAATGAAAAGCTTGGCTTTTTTTTGTAGGTATGACGTGTTCCAATTTGTTAATAATGTTAAAACAATTAAATGTCAGTCACATACCACAACCATATAATCTATTAAACATGTAACTCCCTATAGGAAACTTCTGTTCCAGCATTTTCTATGTTAAATATAAAACAATTATATCACTGTAAACATCAGAAGAATATAAAAGTGAACAGCTTTTACAATAACCTCATTTGCAACAAGCAATGAAGTGAAATAAAGCTGATTAGAATATATTGAAAGGAGGGGGGGGGGGGGCGAGAAGAAATAAAAAGAGCAGAGACTCTCATTCCCAAAGAGCTAAGAGGGTAAATAATAAACGAAAAATACTGACAACTGCTGTAGGTTAGCTTGCATCAAAAAAGAACAGTATTTTCAGTTAGGCCTGAAATTCTGCTCATAGTTAAAATGATGCTGAAGTGAACTTCATAGTTTAGATCAGCACAATGGTGTTTTCTAAACTCAGTGGAACAGACTACTGGGGAACACACTGTGTTTTTGAAAATAAATCAAGATGTTGTCCCAATATTTGCTTTGACTTGCCAAAAGTTTCATTAGAATCTGAAATTACTTTAAAACTCATTCAGCAATGGGTAGCTTCTTAAAGACTCGCTCTGACAAAGTCCACACAATGTCACACACTCCCCTCTTTTCAATAACTAGCCCTTGTCTTCAGCAGAAAGCAATTACTCAGTAGTGAGCTCTTACATCCAGCATGAAGCACTGGACTTGATACATTTTAGAACTATACTGGTATGTACAGAAATAATTACATTCCTCCTTGCTCATTTCTTAAATTATTCTAAACCCCTGTATGAGCATCTCACCAGTGAGGTCTTTTGCTAAGTCTGGATGGTTCATTAAACAATGACTGGCGAATTTCACACTCTCTAATCTCACAGGGACATGGATATCATTGAACCTAGAGGGATAGAAGATGATGAATGTTAATTTTTAATTAGCCTTGCAAATCAAGATTATTCTCTGTGTAGTAACATGTGTTGATAGTATGTTCCATTAACTATTAGAATACTTTTATTTGGCAAAATAATACAATAGAAATGTTTTGAATTTATATCCATAATGTACCCCTCATACAAATTTTTATGTTATTTCTCACGAAATTAAGTCAGGACTAAAATTAAAGGATGAATACGCTATATGCGGATGAAATGTTGACCCAATGAATCTTGACCATTGACTTTTGAACACAACTCTCCATGCACTGTCAATTGTGTGTTTGTATATATACACATATGAAATTAGAAAAATATAAATTGCCATATAACATGTACCATTTGAAAACATTCAGTTTTTAAAAAATGATAAATTTCTATATTTACTTAAAAGGAAATATCTCTTCACTCAAAAACATAAATACCAAATAAAACAGATATAGTTGCAGATACAGCTAAACAGTATGAAGTTTCAGACAATGCTGGCATATCTATTCTGTAATTTCTGCTATGTATGTAACGTGCTATCTATCTAACCCATATTCCCATAGCTGACAGCAATATAGCAGCAGTCCTTCAGGCTTCTTCATTCTAAAATATAACTGTATGCAATTCTCTGCTTCGAAGATTTAACAAAGGAACTCATTCAAATATAAACAAACAGTTACATCCTCTAAAAATGCAATGAAAAATGCAATGCTATCAGAAAATTCAGAAAAAAAAAGAATAGAAATTCAGAATTCTATCCCCATTTCTCTTACCGTCCAAGAAAACACTGCCAAAGAGGACGATTTTGTGTGGCCAGATCAGAATCTTTGGAGCCAAAGAGTTTAGCCAGAAGTCGAACAACAGCCAAACGTTCTTCTCCATCATTGCTCTAAAAATCAAAACATGAAAAAGGAACTGTAAATCATTATCCGTAATATCTCAATAATAATTTCTGGCTTCCTTCTGCTTTTATAAGTTAGATTAAAAAGTGAGTTTGAAATAATTTCTGATAATCCTCAGTCTCCTAGTTAGATTATTATACGAATATGAGTAAAAATATACAAATACCTACTAAGTTGACATATTACAGCCATTAAATAGATGGCTGTGCTTTGAAAATTCCTTCTCTTTTTGGAATAAAAACCCGTGCACAGTAGTATGAATAACATATATCCCTAACAATTTCAACAGTGAATGATCTTATTTTTGGTTTAAAACATACTTCAAGACTATTTTTTGTGTGTTGAAAAGACACCAATTAAAGATGTTATGAATACATGTGTACTAGTAAAAGGTATATGTAATTTCACCAAATACCTATTTCTTGGTTATTTTTGTTTGTTGCCACCATACCCTATAAGTACACGCACACACATAAAATTATTTCTCTTGTCCACCTGCGATCTTATGAAAGACAAGCAGCTTTTTAATTAAAAAAAACCCAAATCAGGATAAATTAACTATTTCCAAGGATTCAAAAGAAGTCAGCTGACTTATTAGCTGATTATGACAAATCTGAGAAAAATATTTGGAAATACTTCCTCTATTATTAAAACATTATTTCACAAAAAATTTCTGCAAATCAATACTGAAGCCAACACACTTGCATTTCATGAGATAAGCCAACCACAGCCTGATTACTTCATAAATTTCAGGTGAAATCCAAAGATTAAGTACATATAACTTTTGCATTAGATCATATGAATTTATCATTATAATGATTATATATTTTGTGTGCATAATACACGTTTGCAAGGACACAAGGCACACAATTGTATACAACCTTCCAGTGTCCTTCCTTTAATATTACATTTATCTTTAAAATAAAGTGATAGATATAAAATTTTTATCCCTCCAGTAGAACACTTACTAAATCTACAGCTCTGCACTTTTAACATCCACACAAACTGTATTACTTGTCCAAAGCTACACTGTAACCTACCTTCAGCTTGAATTCAAGCTGTGGCATGACAGACAGCAGTAAGTGAGGATCTATGGCAAAAAGCTCTTGTATCAAGTCAAACACATGTTCTGATAAGTCACTTACTGAAGACTTTCCCAGTACCAGAACCTGGTTAAAAAACTAGAATACAAACAACATTATTTAGCAGATTTCCCTTCACTAATGCAAACACTATTTTTGAAAAATTATTTTAATGTAGTATCATTAGTACTTTAATTCTAATGGAAGGTACTCAATGCACATTTTTTCACTACATCAAAGCATTTCACCCTTACAGTTTTGGCTCAAGGAAATTACAAACAAACCTCCTTCACAGCTCCATCAGGATTGGTTAATTCATGGTAATTTGATAGTTTAAAATACGAATAACCATCTCCCCAGCAAAATTAACAGGTAATAAAAGAATTGTTAATTTAAAATGTATATTCATCCAGTAGAAGTTGAGAAAAAAAATTAGTATCTTATTTTTAATTTTATCATTTAAAACCAATCCAAATTGAAGATCGTCAAATGTTGAAAAAGATGCTTCTCTACTTTTAATCCATTTTAAAGAATGTCTGATGACTTCATGATATGTCTTGTGATACTTGATGATAATGTATCAAGGTTGTTAGTGATCTAACAGAAAAAAAACAAAGTAGCCTAAAATATGAATAATTTCTTTTAGATTAGTTAAATTTTAATATGCTTGATATACTTCCTATTAGATACTGTGGGTTAATATTATTTGAGCAGTGCAAATGCTACAAAGTTATTACATACTTGAGTAAGAAAGTAAGAAGAATAATATTAAATCAACTCAAAGGTCACTCTATGCACTATCCTGTTTCCAGCTATGACTAATTACAAAAGCTTAAAGAAACAGGGGAATTGGAAAGTGGTACTTAGTGAGACTCCTTGCACTTTTAAATACTTACTGATAAATCTTTTATGAAATTGCCTAATTCCCTTTTTAAACTACTCTGACTTTTAAGAATTCTATTGGCTTCAGCACCAAGGAAAGGCAACAGAATGGACTAGACTACATCCCCCACAAGACTGTAGTGGCTATTTTAATAGGTAGAACACAGAACATTGATGTTCAACAGAAGGAATTATAGTAGAAGGAAGCCTTTTAAAAACTCAATTCTTTTAGTCTTTATGACTAAAACAAGTTTAAGAAGGAAAAAAAAAATTAGTTAAGTGCTAGTAGTTTGAAATGCTTCATGCTAAAGCTTGGTATGAAATGAGGCTGTCTGGTTGCTGGACATATGAAGTACTAACAATTCCTTTTGTTGCAACAGGATTTTTTGGTGGTCACCTATTTTCACAGCCTAGATTTAGGCTTAACTTTAGACTGACATGGGTAAAAATTAATTTCCTCTTCACTTATTTGAAACACCTCACATACTTCTTTAACAGCCAAGCTAATAATAGCCTATTTGGAAAATGGTATTCTTGTAGCTGCATTACAAAATGTGACTTTTATAAACAATACTTTTAAACAAACAAACAAATCTCCAATAAATCAAGACAGTAACAAGAACCCTCGTTACTTGTAGGTAATATGGATTAATTCATTTACATACATTGGCAATACATGGTTCAATGGTCTGGACGGTCCTTTTCAACAGGACTTTTGCAAGATCAAATGCTTGTTTATTAAGGTTCTGAAATAAAGAAAAAATAATAATAAAATTTTACAGATACGAACTATTTCAGATGACTTTACTTTTCTCTCCTAACCTTGAAAGACCATAACTTTAGAAAGGCATGTTTTACCACCAATCTATTTGTGGTTTTCAAAGCTATCTAAGTTCAGTTATGTTAATTCCACAACTACAGACTTAGAAACACCTTAAAACTAGTTTTTCACACACTTAAAAGCAATCTAACCCCAACCCATCACTTCCTGCATATTCTTCTAAGACTTTATCACTCCAGTTGTTACTTTTAGCATTGCATTCATATGTATAAAAAGTTTTCACATGCAATCACATTAAAAATTTTGAAGAAACATTACCACACCTCCATACTTTGATAATTAACCCGCACCAAATTTTGCCACTGAAAAATGAAGCAGTCTAACATTATTTAAATGTGCTTTTGTTTCCCTCTCATATACTCATTAAAGGTACACCCTGTAGCAAAGCTCAGCCTTGTCTAGAGGGTGAAACTGTGCACTGACTTCTCCATGGACTGTACTGTATACTCTGAGATAGCCCACAGAAAGCACCTACGCTTGGGCAGAGTTAGCTGCGAATCTTCCAAGTAAACGTTTGATTACAACATAACAAATCTGAACGTTGTTTTTATTACACTTGAGCAAGATAAGGAATGTAACTGCACATCTGAAAAATGTGACTGTCCAAATCTGCACAAAATCCAATATGCAGTATCTCATCTCATCTAGGGATTAATGCAGCTTGGAGGGGAAAAGAAAAAAAAAAAGAAAAAGAAAAAGAAAAAGAAAAAGAAAAAAAAGGAAGGTGGATTAGCTGATTGCCCTGAAAATTACAAATGACTGCAGACAAAATACAGGTAGAGCCTAAGGATGACTGATTCTTGCAAAGACAGTGTTTGGCAAGTCTACAGTGAGAATGACTCCTTCATGTTCTTTTAGCTAATGAGATGACAAACTGAAAGACAGTTCATCAACTGATAGTAAAGAGAAACAAACGGCCAAAGGCTCAAACAAATATCTCCTCAGTCACCGCAGCACTAAACTGATGTCTCATTACAGAAGACAGACAGGTATGTATAAACTCTTCTCGAATTCAAAACAAAACAGTTTCTCTCCAAACCAGACCATGATTAAAATCTCATTGGCAGGTATGTCTGTATTAAACTAAAGGACTGCCAACCTCAGACAGAAAATATATTTTATTTGGATCTTCAATACAGCTTCAAAGATCTCTTGCAATGAAGTTATGTTGGTTTTTTTTCCCCTAGATGGGCTCACCAAAGCTAAAACCAAACCAAACCAAACAAACAAAACCCCACAAAAAACAAACCAACAACCACCCAAACACAAAAAGACTGCAAAAAACCCTCCCAAAGAACCAAACATCAAAACAGCCTAGAAAAGAAATAGATGCTGATAAAACAAGCAACTATGAATAATTAACAAATAAACAAACAAATAATCAATCTGTTAGGAGAAAGAAAACCCTTGAAGGTCTGGATCGGCCATGCTGTAGAGGATGCAGAAGAAAACATGGATTTTAAATACATGAAATACATGGTTTTAAGGAATAACCTTGATAATAAGAGCGTGAGTAAAAATACTCACTAAATAGCACTGGTTTTAAAGTTAATAAAAAGCACTACAGCTTGACGCCATAGGTGGCCTGGGCAAAATGTGACATACCATACTGCTATTGAAAACCTGGATTTACTAGAGGAAAGCCACATTAGCACACACAGAGAGAACAATGTACAGTAAAGCCACTTTACTGATAATGGAGGTACAAATGAATAAAATTTAGATGCTGAGGTAGACTCTACTTCGTGTCTAGGTACTGGTATATTTCTCTCTTTTTATTGCAGTATTGTCTTACACAATGTAAGAGATTTAAAACAAAACAAAACACAAACCACCACCGCAACAACAACAACAAAAAACAACCAAAAAGGAATAGAATACATTATTCAAAACACGTATTTCAGCCCTTTTATAAAGACGAACTTTCATTAAGTGTAGCAGTCTAGCCACACTGATAGTTCTATTATGTCAGAGCAGAGAATGACTAGTATTCAATTGCTTTGCACAGACATAGGAGAATTGTTATTATGTGTTCTCTCCAAGAAAATAAACTCTGGGTTTCAAGCTATGGTGCTTCTGATTTACATACCTAAGGACAAACAATTAATATAATCACACAATTTCCTAGGAGATCTGTTCATGAAAGGAGAATGTAATTACTGCAGTCAAACTCTGCTACACAGACCAGAAAAAAGAACTTTCTGTTTTGGGTTGGTTTTGTGGTTTTGGGGGTTGTGGTTTTTTTTTTTTAAACTACCATGGTAAAGCAGTAGTTTAAGTTCTGTTGTTACAGGAAACAAACAAGTTAAAACAGACCAAAATAATGACCAAAGTCTGATACTGAGCACTGACTACAGCATTACTTGCTCAGTCGTGATGGCCAAGAGCCAGTAAGGACTGGGCACCAGTCCTCTAAGAGATATTAAATATGCAGTACAATCCAATATTTGCACCAAGTTTACCTCCCTCTTTATCAGAGCCTTGCTTGAGAATTTCCTTCACTAGGCAAAATTATATGATTAAGCTAACAACGTTAATGCTAAAGGATCATATTCACTTTTACTTTGCCTGCACCAACCAGTCACAACACACTGTTAAGTTGTAGAAGGTTTACCAGGTCTTTGCATCCTTGGAGCAATGCCCACCATTGTTAATAGCATCACCCAGCACCTGACATACACATCTCCACTCTTCTATCTCCACTCCTGATCTCTACTGCCTGTAATTGATTAGAAACAGCTTACAAAGAACAGCGTATTTTCATAAGGACTCTTTTTCTATTGTTATGAATAAGAGGCCTCCCTTCCTGTTAGCAGTTTTAATAAGAAATCATCTCATTGCTGTCAATAAAAATGAGTTGATAGAATGATATCCCCATCTCATGGTCACAACAAAAGGAATGCAAACTGACCTCAGACGATCGATATTTTATACATCCACTGCTGAGATTTCACAAACAAATGACAATGGCCACGGCTTAGTCACTCCTGTGCTATACGCTTCCATGAATTCTCCCTCTTTAGGTAACCAAAGGAATAATTCCTGCTTTTATGTGCTAATTTAACTTTAATTATGTAGTCATGGATGGAGCTGCCTTAATTTTGTCATTAAATTAATAAATGAACAAACAGAAACACATACTTGGTAATCAGAGTACACAGTTCATTTACTGTAGCTCATAATTGAAATTTACTGTTCTCCACAGAATTCTCAGTAAGAAGCACAAGTGTTCTAGCAAGGGAATTTTCTTGGTCAATGCAAGGCAACACCAGCCTGCATCTCACTTTCCCTGATGTCACAACTAAGAGAGTTGTGTTTATTCTCCTTTCAACTTTATTTAGCCATTACAGTAAAGGTAGTTCAAAAGCTCAGCTGCAGACCCAGTGACCAGATAATAAGTCACACAATGAAACCAGAAGCACAGCATCAGTGACAGTTCACAAAGCTGGCTGTAAAGGGGGAGCCTCTGAAAAACCTGTTGAAGTAGCTGTGTAGATGGCCTAAGACAACACCTGCATGACAGCAGCAATCTGCTAGAAGGGGCTCACGTAAGACTCCTCTAGGAAGGTGGGGGGGTGTGTTTGTGTGTGTGTCAATTATGAGTTAAAGGGATGCTGAACTCTGCAAAGGGCAGAACTATTATAGAACTCATAAAAGAATATGGAGCACTAAAAGCAACCAAATAACTAAAAAAAAAAAAATATTACTACACTTCAAGTAATAATTAGGTTTTATTAAAAGAAAAGTTTAAGGGGGAAAGCCACTGGGGGGTACAACTAGGGAGGTGGAGCAGAGTCTGACTGGCAAGCTCGGGCAAGCATCAAGTCACCACAGAAGTCTTTTTTTTTTTTTTTCTTTTAAAATAAAAAAAAAAACCAACAAACAACAAACTTCACATCTTTTCAGTTAAAAAAACCCTCAACAAACCCCAAAACCAAAACAACCAACAACCCACAACCCTTAAGATCTAATGTTTTTCTATTACATACTACATTTGCTGGAAAATATTTTATTTCTGTTTCAGTACAGAGCTCCTGAGGTGGCAAGTAGGCAGAATCTCTTGATACTGAATAATATAGACACAGCTAATGAACAGCACCAAATAATTCCCAGAGGAAATTTTCAATTCACTGTTACAAGGCTGGGGAAAAAAAAACAGTCACAATGGCTAAAGTGTGTGGAGAGAGAAACACCAAGCAAAAGGCAATGAAAATTACTGTTACAATGGTATACTGCTATAATATTTTACTTTGCAGACCTTATGTGCAGGAATGAGGTTAATCAAAATCGAGTCCAGCAGCTCCTGAGTTACTCCATCGCCTTCCATGATGATAGAACTCATCAAATCCAGCATATGCATTTGTACCTTCTGGTTGTGGCTATTACTAAGATGATAAAGAATATTATCAATACTAAATTTTCAGACTCTGACAAATATTAACAGTACTGTTAAGAAACACTGTCTAATGCTGTCCAGCTTGCTCTCCCTTACACCCTCCATATCTCAAAACTCAAAACTATTTTATGTGCCTTTCCTCTCTCATAGAAAGCTTCAAAAACCTAGAACACTCCAGCTTTGCTTTAAGAACAGAAACAAAACAAAAAAAGAAGAAAATAACAACCATGGAAATACAAATGTAGATAAATGAGTCAGAGTGAAGTATACTGTTGCAACATGGACAAGAAATTTTAAAACATGTCTACTTTTAGACACACACCCCTCTATATTGTCAGTAATTCACACTCATTTGCTTTCCCTGTATCTCCTCATTTGGAGAAATAAAGACTTGTTCTATTCAGACATATTTATTTGTAGACCATGCAAGGATTCAGTCTACCCCTGAAACTGTGATACTTTGACAGTTTAATACAATTGAAGCAATTCAACTTACTTGATAACTGAAAAAAGAGTCCTAAAAAGCTGAATAAAAATTTCATTGCAATCTTCCAACTCAAAGCAGATGTTGTAAGATTTAACCCAAGCTAAATTCTAAAACAAAAATAGGATATTCAGGATATTACAACTTCACATTAAGTCATATAAATATAATCACGTTAGTTACATCTTTTCTATTTAAGGAAAAATATTATACAATAGATTGTAAACCCTTTGGGGAAAGAGACTGGATATTTGCTTTGCATATAAAGAGCTCTTAACGCAAAGGGGCTTTGCAATATATATGCAGAAAAAACTAAATATAATCTGATTTATGTATAAAAGCAGATGGACAGAAATTGTTAATATAGTAAGTCCATGTTTCTATACTTTTTTCTTCATGCTATGAAATAATGCAGTATTAAACATCAATAAAAGGTTTACAAACAAGATACTATTTCTAAATGCACACTGATAAAACGCCCACACTTCTTGTCAAGAGTAGTTTTTTTTAATGTTTTTAAACCAAAATCTTATATTCCTTCTCCCATCATCAATATAAACAGATTTGCATTTTAATCGGCATTTGAAATTCTCTCTTGATGAGGTAATATAACCTTAAGGGTGCATGATATGAAAAACAACGTATAGAATTGTAAGATAAAGGCTAAATGTTAATAAATACCAATTGTTTTAACATGTCCTCAACTATAGACTGCATGAACTTATTAAATGCAAACAGCATTATAACTACTAAAATAAGCAATTCATTATTTCCCAGGCATGCTGGCACATCTGGAGAAAGACTGATTACATTTCTTAGGCTTACAGAGCAAATACCATCCACTGAAAGTTACAATTATTGTGTTACCTCTAACAAGTAAAAGTATCTGTTAAATTGAGGGCTCTTCGTGTCCTCCAAGCCTTTTAATTGTCTTGTAATAAACAAGAATATGTCCTGTCAAAAAATGATAGAATGTTTACAAGCTTGATTCAGCAGAGAATAAAAACACAACCCTTTAATAGTGACATCTACCCACATTTACAAACTCATGATATAAGAACATCAAATTGTCTTTTTTAGCACTGACAGGAAGCTATTACTAGAACAGATACTGGTTATCTGGTGTTCCTTTACACATCTCTGGCCCTTGAAGTACTACACTGACTCACAGAACTAAAGCAACATTTCTTTAATAAAACTGAACATCAGTATAAATGTGAGTAAAAAAATTTTTTTCAGTTGGGTATTTTTTTGTTTGCTTTTGGAGTTTTTTTTTCTTGGGGGTGTGTGTGGGTGTGTGTGTGTGTGCGCGCATGCGCTTGTGTGCTGGTAGTGGGGGGGCTGTGTGTGTGTCCCCACCCCCCTGCCCCAGTAAGAGAATGAGGTAGGAAGAAAGCCTTTATTTTATAAAGCATTTTTACCTTAAGTTTGTCAT
Source organism: Harpia harpyja (assembly GCF_026419915.1). Taxonomy (NCBI): domain Eukaryota; kingdom Metazoa; phylum Chordata; class Aves; order Accipitriformes; family Accipitridae; genus Harpia; species Harpia harpyja. The sequence goes on along the minus strand of NC_068941.1, from coordinate 64,124,489 downwards.
GGGAAGTATATGGAGCTTCAGGAGCATAGATACGAAAGATATCAGCCAAGCAACATGCTACAAGGAGGCGTACATCTTTATTGGGATTCCTGAGGAAGAATTCAGATGCAAGGTGCAAGGCTAATGGGAGATACTGCTGCTTCTCATCCTCCGAGTCCTGGTCCATATCCATGAAGGTTTTTACCACCATCTGAAAAACACAGGAAAAAACCCCATTTGAGTGCTTTCTGCTTTTATTCCTAATTACTAAACAGTACTTTCTAAAAGGATGCAGTGCTATCAATACATGTTCCACTGCATAATCACAGTGCTACAATTTTTTTGTTAGGACAAACATCAGAAAAAGAGGGGTGTTAATCTGATACTTAAAGGCTTATTGAACTTGGTATTTTAAATTAAGATACTGAAAAATGCTTTGCAGGTCTGCTTATTTTGCCAATCTTAACCTGAGGTGCAGCACAGAAACTGCTGCACACCAATGAGGTTGGAGATGGCAGCATCTCTTCATCAAAGCAGTCCCAGACCACTTCAAAGTGAGGACTTGCCTCAGTATGGACAGTACAAAGGGCTGCAAGCCATCTGGCCTAATGTATAGGCCACAGTATAATAATGGCACTGCTTAAAGAGCTATGGCAAGACTTGAGAGGAGCCTAAGAGGCCAGTCTTACGTTCTGCCTGTATCAAGGCACAGAGTTCAAGAACTACTTTACATACGCACAATCCTTTTATCTGGTTTAAACAAACTAGATACCAGATAAGAATTTAATCCCTCATGTAAAATATGTCTAATGCTGCCCATCTATTCTTCCTGCATACTCAAACCTCCATCTATACCCTTATCTATATAATGGAAAAAACCCAACTACATCGTTTCCTTGTTTCTTCTAGTGCAGCTAAGAACTACTAACTCCTATGAAATGCCACCAAAATTGTTTAAGTATTATACAACCCCAGTTAATTGAAATATCTCAACCTAGTGATTTGGAAAAACTGAAAGTGAAAATTTAATTTGAAGAAATAAAACGTTGTAGGTTTAACTTTTGGACTATGGTTTGTTAAAGGATGAGGATGACTTCTAGGATGTCAGCACGGAACCGGGAGGCGTGCCACAGATTCTTAGTATGACCTTAGTCAAATCGGTCTTTGTGTCCTATTCCTCCCTGTCACTTGAGCATCCTTAGAGTTAGAATTGTGAAGGACAGCAATATTGCATACTAGGAGGATTTAGTATACCCATTACACACACAGTATACATGTTAAAGAGATATAAGAGAGAAAACAGAATGATAAATCTTGACGGGTCAAATTCGCCTTTAGAATATTCACAGTAAAACGTAAGAGGAGATTGAGCTCATGCAGCTAAACACATCTCTTACCACAATTCTTTTGTTATCATGTCATTCAAATGATGCTAAGGGTGCTCCTCAGTTATTAAGCATGCCCCTGCTTCCAACATGAAAACATTGCCTTTCAGCTCTACCTGCTCCCTGAGTTTTGTAACCCTGTTTTAAACTCAGTAGATCTTATAAATTAAATGTTTGACACCAACGTTTCCTGCAGTACATTACTTTAAACTCCTCTTCAATTTCTATAAATGTATAAGTATATTTGTCCTGGTTTCAGCTGGGATAGAGTTAACTGTCTTCCTAGTAGCTGGTACAGTGCTATGTTTTGAGTTCAGAGTGAAGAATGTTGATAACACTGATGTTTTCAGTTGTTGCTCAGTAGTGTTTAGACTAATGTCAAGGATTTTCCAGCTTCTCATGCCCAGCCAGTGAGAAAGCTGGAGGGGCACAAGAAGTTGGCACAGGACACAGCCAGGGCACCTGACCCAAACTGGCCAACGGTGTATTCCATACCATGTGACGTCCCATCCAGTATAGGAATGGGGAAGTGGGGGGCAGGGATTCGCCGCTCAGGGACTGGCTGGGTGTCGGTCGGCAGGTGGTGAGCAACTGCGCTGTGCATCATTTGTACATTCCAATCCTTTCATTATTGCTGTTGTCATTTTATTAGTGTTATCATTATCATTATTAGTTTCTTCTTTTCTGTTCTATTAAACCGTTCTTATCTCAACCCACGGGTTTTGCTTCTTTTCCCGATTTTCTCCCCCATCCCACTGGGTGGGGGGGGAGTGAGTGAGCGGCTGCGTGGTGTTTAGTTGCTGGCTGGGGTTAAACCACGACAATATTCCTTCGTGAAGCAACTTATAGCAAAACCAAAAATCAAGAGAGGAACAGAGAGAAAAACAAACAGAATAAAAGAGAACTTTACAGCCACAGCCCATAAAAATAAAAATTCTACCTGCATTGGCCTGTTTCCCTAAAAATACTCTTAGGGTGTATTTTGAAGCACTGGCTGAAAGGACAAAACCATCCTTCTATTGACAGCACAGGTCGGTCTGTTACAGTGTCATACATCACCTGTCCTTCCCAGATACCACAATTAAAAAAACCAGATAACATAGTCTTCAAAGCCTACCAGATTCTTTCAATAAGGAAGGTTTAAAAAAAAAAAAAAAACAAAACAAAACCCAAACAAAAAACAAAACCACAAACCAGAAGCCACCACCACCAAACCAAAAACCAACATGATGCAAAACCAAAAAAACCACACCACACGCTCTCTGCTGGTGGCAGGACAAGGAATAATAATGGCCTTGACTTGCAGCATGGGATTCAGATAACCATTACTGAAGGCTTTAAGAACAGGGTAGAAAGGACAAAAAGATCTGTGGATCCTCCCCTGGAAACTGATGGTAAACTGTATCTGTACCATATTAACTTGTCCTACTGAAGTTCCTTCCAGTCGTTTTACTAATTTTATAGATAACCTTTATAAGCAATCTTCTGATCTTTCCCATAAGCCCAATCTCCTTTCTCCCTACAAGTGTCATAAGCTTCATAACCAGAATACCCTCCCAGATTCAGATCTCTCTTCGGGTTCTCGTATTCATATGACAAGGTGCATAAATCTTGCATATATCCCTTCTCTGATATGTCAAAAAAAGACAAGCTAAGGCAGCACAGTGCTGTGAAAACTCACACAACTTTCCCATTCAGTAACAGAATGTTAGGATATTGTGGGATTAAAGTAACGAAACTAGTTTTTGGCACTGCCTTGCCTGTTTGAAAACACACCAGCCTTATGGATTTTCCTATGTTGCTCTTGTATTCAGCAGGAACTGCCAGCAAATATCCATAAAATGTCATTCCATTTCCCTGCAAAGCACTCCTTGATACTTCTTTTCTATTATAAATCAACACTTGGGCAGTAATTGGGCCATTGGCAAGCTGCAGCTGCTATTTAACGTACTGATCTATGTTTCCTCCATTGTTTCTTTATAGTCCCATATCTGCTTGTATTTGTGTGTTGTCTTTTGTTTTACAATAAAGTCTTCGGTGCATGATGTTCTGTTTATTGCACGCACAAAAAAATGAACAGAATACTATCTTGGTCTTTATCTTGGATCCCAGACACCAAAGCAATACAAATAGTACATATGGGGTACACAAAATATATAGTGTAACGCAAATAATGGAAGTAATATACAAACAAACTACACAGGGCTATACCACGGTTAAAAGCACGATGTAAATTCTTGCTAGTGGCAGGACACATAAGATTTGGGGAAAACGGAATTAATAAAGACTTGCATTTAAGTACCATCCATAAATTTGTTGGGGACTGTCAGCATAGTTCAACAAAATAATTCTATACATTTCTTAAATATATGCAATTAACTGTATCTAAAATCCTACAGCCTTGGGAGTAGCCTCTATAGCCAAGCAACTACTGGCACCGATTAAGGTATTACACAACAGAATTACTTCCAAATGCCTGCTAATCTACATATGAGATTAATTATTAAAATAGAAGAAAAGAGGAAAAAAAAAAAAGTCCAGACATCAAATACAATATATGCTTGGCTCTTCACACTTCCTAGAAAGCCAAGAACTTGCTCAAAATTTCACCTGTTACAGGACTGATACTCTTTCCTTCTAGTACAACTGAAAAAATAGCTACCAAGCAGCAATCAGGAGAGCAGCTTAAGTCTTTAGAAGTACAAGGTATTATATGTTTGATGAAATCACTTATTCATAACAGAACCGCATAACCTCGAGTACAACACACTGATCAACAACAGTTCCATGATTTCCTGAGGTACTCCTGCCTTTCTCTCTGCAGCCATCTGTCTTCTTGTTTCCTCTATGACAGTTACTACCTTCCCTTCCTCCCCCCATGTTTATACAGCATCTAATGCAAAGTCTTGGTCTAGGACTGTAGTTCACAAATACGTCCGTAATACAAAGAAATGAAATGACAACATACTGCAAGTTATTTTCCGTGTTAAGGTGTGACAAAGAAAAGTTACTTCTAATCACCTGGGATTGGTATTACTTGGGATACGCAGAATCAATAGAAATATTAACATGTAAAGTTAGGCATACTTATCCAGCCCTTCCCAAAAATCTTTCTTAGACTGTATTGCTGTCATAGTTCCTACTCTTTGTACATTTCCTATAACTCCATTACATTTCCTGTTACAAATTACGGGCTTTCTCAGATGAATTTAAAGAAAAAAAAGCAGTATGCAAGTTGCATGATGCCTAATAAATCCCGGTAACATCTTATGAAGAAGTTATAACATCTTATGAAGAACTGCTCATAATTGGTTCAAAAGATTTTCATAGTTAAAATTTTTTAGCCATACTACTGCAATACTGGTATTAATTGTGACAGCTAGAAATTGATCTATTAAAAGAATCTGCTAACAAAACCAAAAACCTGAAATAAACTCTACATATACAGAAAGACTAAAGGTCCAAATAACATAATGTTTTAAATTATTTTTAAACCCAAACTAAAAACCACTCCTGTAACCAGTGATATACATCAATGCAACAATGAGGGAATATGACAAAGCAAGTAAGCCCCCAAAAATTCAAGGCTGTGGTTAATATTTCACTGAACCAGAGTGAAGAATAAAATACAACTGGAGAGAGGAGACATGAATTGTTACTGCCAGACAGATTTTAGTACAATTACTTTTTCCAAGAATCTGCATGTTAAAAAAAAAAAAATCTTACTGAAGTTATTCATATTATAGGTACTCTATTAAAGCAAATTACATTCAAGATGTCATCTGATCCAACCTAACTACCCTTGTTCTAATTGCAAATAAAGCCCAAACCAAACAAAACCCCACTCCAACTCCTCTTTGTATTAAGGTTTTCATTTTAAGTCTAAAAGGAGTTTCAATTTCCCAAAGTTTTGATTCAACCATCACATAAATATTTCTCTAGAAGAATGCAGTTATTTCAGAGTTAGGTATTAATTATTATCACACTAAGCCAGTTTTTATTCCAGAAAAAGTGATTAAACCGTAACAGGAACTCACTACTTTTTCAAATTACAATACTATTGTCTAACTGAAGTCTTGCTGCACAGTCGAAACAACCCTAGCTAGAGCACTAATATTCATTTATATAAAACCCTACAGACTTAGTAGCTTCCACCACAGAAAATTGTTACTGTCCTCTGTGCAAAAAGCAGGAGACAGAACAGCATTATTTAAACATACTAATGTAACATCATCCATTCTTTTCCAAACAATTAAGCACTCAATTTAAACACTAATTTCTAGCAAATGTAAACAAAATATAGCTATTCACATTTACTATTAAATTCATTCTGCATTGCTTTTGATTTAATGCTTCTCCATTAAGTTATCACATACTGGTACTTTAGTTAACTTGCAAAAATAAGTGTTAAAACTATTCTAGAAATTTTCATTATTGCCATTTTTACCATAATACCTTGAAATTTTAGTTATCAAACCAAGATTTTACTCTCCCAGGCTCTGCAAACACGTAAGTGAAATGCTCTGATTATAAACCTGGAGATGGTACAGAAATGGAAACGCCTTCATTCAAACTAGCAAGAACAACAGTTAAATTAAGACTGCTAAGTTACTCTTAGCACATTACGAACACACTGAAAATTAAAGAATTTAAAGCTTTCACGGAGGTGGTCACCCGACAGCATAAAAACACGCACTGTGCAAGTCAGTCACTCTGGGCTACCCTTTCACTGACTGGAGAGGAATGCACAGATGTCTATGATGACATCTACAGACATCAACTCAGTTTTGCCCTGGAATTCTCTGCGCTGACCAGGAAAGAAGCTCAGTGTGACTAGATGCCTGAAATGAGGCGAGATGAACTCTGCCTGCAGCTTCTTCTGAGACTGTCAGCCTTTCAATTGCATCGAAACACAACAGAGGTTGCCAAAGTGTTGTTCACAGTCTGCCCACACCTCATATGCAGTTTACATGCAGCCTGTTTTCAAAGACAGTAAATCAGCATGGTAGCTTGCCCTTATGTGACTCAGCTGCATGTGGCTCTTGTGCAAGACCTATGCCTCAGACAGGAATACTAACTTTTGCTGTTCAGATCCTGGTTTGTGTTTATTGACCACATAGATTTAGGTGCATTGTTTGTTGGATCAGGAAGCTCAACTACTTCTGAAACATACTGATGATTCCAGTATTACAGGGAGGAGAGCTATATAAACACAAAAGAGAGGACAGGGTAAAAAGGTGTAGATAGAGAGAAGACTCAAAACAGTGCTTCCAGAGAGGAAGAAGCAAGCAGACCTAGGAAAGCCTTGCTGCAGTTGGCAGGACAAACACAAACCTCCAAGCTAGTCACAGCATGGGGAAGATGTGTGCAGGCTGCATTTGTTCTACTGTTCTTACAATAGCTTATTCATAGTATTCCAAAGAAGTAACATTTAACCACCCTTGGCTTGAAAAAAGACCAGAGAGAGATACTCAGTATTTAAAAATTCACCTTGCAATCATCGAAAGAAGAAATTTAGCAATTGAAAGAATTTGACACCATTTATTATTATATTCCCCAAATTGATGTGACTCTTCAAGAGCTTGGACAGCTCAGGGAGAGATGCCAAGGGAAGGCTGAAATCAAAGTACATCCAAATGCTGCAATTTTCAACTCTGCCATCAGAGCGTTTTTCCTTTTTTTCCTCACATGGTTTAAGCAGTATTATGGGTGACCCTTGCCATTAGCTATTAATAAATAATGTTCTTCGACTGAGACCTAATCGTAAAACATAGCAAAATCCACAGACATGTATCCGGAAAAAAATACTTCTACATGGTACAGATTTAGGATGAGAAGTTTTGGTCTCCCTCAGATACAGTCCTATCTATCAGCCAGAACCACCAAACAAACATGGAAAAATGGAAATTAGTGTGCAGATAGAAATAAAAATAAAAGATCTCAAAATATTCAAATCAGGATGAACAGATGATTGTTATTTCAGAATCTTTAAATACCTAACAAATGAAATCATAAACTTCGCAACACAAGTCTTGTTTGCTTTTCTTTAAAAACAAACAAACAAACAAAACCACCACCAAAAAACTCAACCCCCCCCAAACAAACTAACAGCCAAACAAGGAGGATACCAACTGGCTAGAAATTAGCACATATTAACTTAATAATCAAGAAAGGAGATCCTGCCAACATATCCAGCAGGCTGACATCAACAGAATTTTATAATACAAACCTAATTTGGAAAGGCTAAATAAAGACAGAGGTTAAGAAAAACAGGGTAACACATAAAACCAGAATGACTTTGCTAACTCGATAAACTTCCTCTGAGAAGATAATCAACTCTCTAGACAAGGAAGAACATGACAGGCAATTTGTCTGAGCGTCAAGAACAGCATCACACTGAGCCACATGAAAACTGAAGATGCTGGAAGAGATGAAGCTTAGCCCAACATTGCCTCCTTAGCCCCTTCCTAAGGTGTTAAACTGAAAGGAACTTTTGGATGTGAATTAATTTATTGGTGGAGAATGGTGTTATAATTGACCCTATTTGCTATTTCCATACACAACTGTGGTACAAGACGTACGAATGGAGTGTAATGTCAACGGTTAGGGACTGGCAGTAGAGGACAGGATATTATATGGGAAGAACAGAAATACCAAGAATTAATCATTGCTAAATGGTCATACGCTTAGTCCTTAAAACCAAGAACTTACGTTATTAAGAGCTTATCAGCTGGAAACAACAGGAGAGGAGAAAGATGGACATTTATTAAGCAATTGTAAAGAGATTATGAACCAACAACAGGCTATGTGTATGAAAACAATGAAAATGCAATTGCAGGATATGACAAGTAGTATTACCAGTCAAGGAAAGGAAAAAACAGCAATACAACCCATGAAATGCTAAAAATACTAAATGCTGATTTGAAACACATCACTTAGGTCTGGTTACCCTCACTGATTAAAAAAAAAAGAATTAAAAATGGGAAAGGTACAGAAAGTGACTACCAAAGGAGTCTCAAAAGCCTTTTCTTGTAAGGAGACGTTTACAAGACTGTGATTTGCTTGATCTACCAAAATAACAGCCAAAGGTCTCTCTTTTAATATGCCTTAAACACAGGAGTGCCATTTATGCACTAGAAAAAGACCGCAAGTAGAAGTGAGTAGAAATGGGCCAGCAGCATCTTCAGCCTGAGAACTGGGGCTGCTTTCTGAACACTGAAGAATATACTCTGGAGCACCGTCCTCCCACAGGGTTTTGCTTCACGGCAAACAACTCCTTTTCAGGGCCCACATTTATCAGAGTTGTAGCTAGACAGTAGATGCACAAATTAAGCAAGGGGCATATGTCAATAATAGAAACAATAAACTGGAAAGGAGCTGATGCATTTTTGTTAAGTTTTGCTGTTGTCATTAGTAAAACAAAAAGTAGCACTCCCTTCCTGGTACTGTTAGCAACCCCTGGAAAATAAATTTTATTGCCCGATTGCCACTACAAATTCTACTGTTAGCCTATACTCTCTGACAAGACACTTTGCTGGCTCTGAATAACTCAGAAAAAACCCCCCAAAGAGTTGAATGAAAGATTATACAAAGCATATTGTATGCTCTTTGGGGCAAAGACTATTTGCTTCCTCTTTATACCCTGCTCACCAAGTGAAGCCAATGTCCAGGGTTTCTAGATGTGACTGCAGATGTATCATAGGAGATGTAAAGCTTATGCAGGAACAGCAACAGTAGCCTGGACAGTAATACCCCTCTGACTAGGCAAACAGTTTAACCGGCTATCCTTCCCCTGGGGACTAACCTGCACTGGGCTTTTCTTTGGAGGTCTGGCCAAATGGCAGATCATGTGCAAAGAAGTCATAGACTTGTAATTTACCACTATCTTCACATTGTTAAAACAGCGTATTCTGTATTATTTTACTTAATTGAGCAACTCTGAGACTATTTCCAGGAACCTAGATGTTAAATTAATCTGACATGAAAAAGCAGAAAGACTGACTACTACTTGTAATAAAAACAGTATACTGAGCAGTTCATGAATTATTTGAATTAACTTTCTTGATATACATGTTTTAAGTAACTACGTAATGGACGTAAATATCACACACATACAGCATCATAATCAAAACAGGACACATATTATTATCAATTTGGGAGAAAGGTTGTACCATTACGCACATGTTGTATCTCCATAATTAACACACAGCAGAATTCCAGTTCTGCTCTAAATCTAGAAGATTCCTCAAGTAACATAAATGCAGCACATGGGGGGGGAAAGGCAAATAGAATGAGAAAAATCAGATGCTTTAATCCAAAATGTCTTTCACAGCACAAATTAGAACATGCTATTTAAATATTGGTGGAATATTTTGCGCTGCAAAATCAGTCATGTAACATTGACATCTTGATCACAGTAACTTGTACAGACTGCTGCAAGGAAAGGTTGCAAGAGAAGTATGCTTCCCAAGATTACAACAGCACAAAAGGAAATAAAACAGTGTCCTTCCTGCCCAGGAGAAGATAATCCTAATACCGTTATCACTGCATGTGATAAATCTTGTGCTCTTTGGCCATGAACAAGCCCATGGGAAAAATCATATTCATGATGTGCAAAGAAAATACTACGTACCCTTCCTTATCACTACAACTTTGACAAAATACATCATCTTGCTCAGAACTGAGTATTTTAGTATAATTGACTTTAAATTTTTATTGTAGTAAGATTTGGAAGATTCAAAACCGTTTTTATATAACCTCAGTTCCTTCACTACTATATGTAATAGTGAGGTGCTTTTTCCTCCAAGCCAAACGAGACTTTAAAGCCAAGTCGATTTTTTTTGTCTTTAAGCAGATACCACTGTGCTTCATCTAAGAATATCCTGCAAGTTCATTTATATCCACTGCTATAACAATATGAGATCTTTCTCAACTCTCCTCTCATTTGAAATGGGGACTATTTTAAGCTGTTAAAATTAAAACAACAACGACAACCTAACCCCCCCCCCATCAAACAACAACAAAAAAAACCCCACTCCATCAAAACCGGCTGTACTTTTGTTTGTTCTGAAGATGTTAAAATTTGTCATTAAGGAGAAAGTAGATTATAATCAGCTTTAATGGCCTGGAATTTAACAGAACTTCCCTTGTAACTGGCTGGCTGGAGTACTATCTTTCTTACAATTCTGTACACACTGACAGAGTAAAAAATACCGAAGGAAGATGAAGCACAGACAGAAATTCAGACCTCTTTGCCAACCAGGAGTTACAGCAATACACAGTTCAAACCCCTCTCCCAGTAGCTATGGGTTTGGCTCCAGTGACATGGCAATCTAGTTTAACCACTTGCTGCCACCATCTCCTCCCTTACCCATTACTTACCCTGCTTCTGGCCATGCAGTGCCACTGCATGTTTTGTGCTGGCCCCAATGCTTGTTGAATAACTCCATGAGTCAATTTAACTTAATAATCTGGCTGAAAACCTCCTCAGAAAAAGTCCCAGATAGTTTTCTGACAGGCATAGTTAGATCATAGACAGATCTGATACATTCCAGAGCCAGTAGAAGGGAAGGTAGGAAGAATTCAATGGCCAAGATCAGGGAGGTAAGAAGAATTTAGCCTTCTGGTACATAATTTCTTAACAAACAACCTAAAAGTGACACAAATTCTTAACCTTAAAGAGTGGCAAGCACATGAAGCCTGAAATGGGCAGCTGTATGTGAATCTTACTAGTCCCCCAGAAAATTTACCTTTACCCTTATTCATTAGAAACAGGCATAAGATGCGATCACTGATAATTTTAAATTCAAGGTCTCAGAAACTAGTAATTTCCAAAACTTGTATCCAATGTATCAATTGATTTATTGATTTTAATTTAATGATATATTTCCTGGTTTTGTATCATGACCTGAGACAGCAGAGGTTCCCCACTTACCTTTCTAGGCCATCACTTCTAGGTTGCCTTCCAGGTTTTTATTCTCATCACATCCTCATCTCCTACCTTTGGAGGCAAAGGTTCGCTAGAACTGCAGTATTGCACAGAGCACATTCACAGAGTGTTCAAACGAGCACACATGCCTAACTCATATAAGGGAAGCATAATATCCATTGTGTTTGGCATTTGACTCCTTATCCAGTGTTAAGCTCTATTAGATTTTTGGACAGAAGCTGTTCAGTGAAAGATTTCACTGGGTGGCCTAGACTGATGCATCAGTCTTCCCTGACTTGGTCCTTTACAACTTCATAAAGTCAGCAAATAGTTTTGTTTTCTCTCACTATTCCTCACCTTGCTTTTACTGACATTAAGCCTAAAAGCTTCCACTGGATTCACCCCACTCAAATTATTTGACTTAATAGGAATTCTATGAAATCCTCCTTGGTTGTGATCAACCAAACCAACTCACCTCATCATGTTTCCCGTTTCCCAAACAGCTAAAAGGTTTTCAAGCATGCAGAGTACTATCTAACCTTAGGTCACTGTATGGTTTGTCATTAACAAAAATTATTTATTTAAATCTACTTTTTGTTTACAGTCAGCTTTTGATGAATGAAAATACTTGGCTACTCAACCCATGACCTTTTAAAGTAATTTTAACGTAAAAAACGTTGAGAAATATCGTTGGCTTGGCCTTACCATACTTTTACATACCATACCTTTAAGTGTTTTGTTATCCTAGTTTTAAACTGTTTCACACAATTTTTCTATGACACAAGGTATAATACTGTGGATCAAATCATATGTTTTAACAATGCGTATATATATTATTATATATATTATATGTGTATATATATATAAAATATATATTTCTTCTCATAAGAGATCATAATGAGAAGTAAGAGACAAGTGCACATATTTATCAGCACATTATCTCTTCATACTCATGCTACTCACCATCTCTCTCACATCCATGATATGAGTGTGGTGCCACAGCACTGATTTTTTTTTTTTTTTTTTAAAGCAATTCAGTCTTCAGTAGTATCTAGTCTTTATTACTGGAAAGATTTGTAATGGGATTCTTTCCAATTTTCCTGCCAAAGTCTAACAATCGTTTAAGTACTCTAGAGAAGGTTCATAAATTAAAACACTGAAAGTCTTCTAAGTTCTTAGAAACTTTGCTTCCACATACATAGATACATAACAAAAGAGTATTTGCAGAGAGACTAAAAAGAGCCTATTCTTCAAACATTCTAATGATAATTCAAGACATCATCAGTTAGAAGCATTTCATTAAATAGTCCTTTTCCCCCGGGTATAGTAGCAAGTGTTATATATGGCTGGGGCAAAACCAAAAAATTCTTAAACACATATTCCCCACGGTGAAAGAGTTTCTATTTCCATATGAAGTTTCCAAACTACTTTGATAATAGCCTCCAGATGGGAGAGAGAGGATTCTTTGTAACCAGCTCACTGCTGTGTGATAATTAATTTCCTCTTCCAAAAAGGAGGTGGTGCTGGACAAGAACAACAACGGCATTTTCATTTCTACTGTGAATTGACTGTAAGGATTCATTTTGAAGTGAATATTTAGGCTCAGTTCTCACAACAAAATCATGTGTTAGAGTTTCACATTAAAACACAACTAGAGGGCTATGCTTCCAGCAATACTGATGTTTTAAAGACTATCCATGCCCATTCCTACACCATGGTGCAGGTGCATCCCATGGTACATAGCACAGTCTTCCTGACTCAGTCATCCAGAAGCAGGGGGTGTATAAAGCACATCATGCTCTCTTTCCTGCATGTGTTCCAAAACAACCAATAAATGAGACCCCCAAAAAAGGTATTTTTTTCTAAGAAAATACAGTTTTTCTATTTCAGCAATCTTGTAAATTGTGGCGAATTGAACACTTGCTATACTTACTGAAGCAGAAAATTATGCAAAATATTTGTACCTTGATCTTTAGCTCTGATTGCACAGTCTGTGACAGTAAGAGAAGAAAGAAATTAAAATTTCTTTCATGGAACTCATTAAATAACTGGCAATTACACATAACACCATCATACTCAGTAACACAAGGAGGTATCAAGGTGAACAAGAAAATACTCTTCAGCCATGGCATTCATTTTCTGGTTTCTTTAGGAGTCAGATTACACTAAGCCTTAGGACTGAACATTAGGAGGCAAATCATGTGCAACCCTAGCACGAACCCATATCTAGTGACAAAACTGTACTGAAGAGTTTTGTTGATGCACCTATCATCTACTGGAGCCTTAATACAGGACTGTCATACTAACAACCATTATCTAGAATGCAGAAGATGTGGGTTTCCATTCCCATGTGAAAGGCTAGACAAAAATCAGAACTGTAAAAAGTTTTGATATTTCACAATCAAAACTAATACTATCGACCAGCAACAACAACAAAACCCCCCTAACCAACGGTACATCACACCAGAACCTCCTCCCCAGAAGGCTCTGGCTGACAAGGGCATTCCTGTTCATCTTACTGCAGCAAACTTCAGCCAGCAGCTGGTGGCATACCAGCTACTGCACCTACCAAACCAGATACACTTCTGCAAAGAATCTCTATTCAGACAAATTAGCTTTCTCCAATGAAGCACTATTTTACCAGAAAACTTTGCTACCTGTTGAGCACTATTATCTATATTAACACACACAAAAAATTTTTCTCTCTAGGCAGCTACCAAGCTCAAAAATAAGGCATTCTAGAATAGACTGAAGGCAAAATGCAGGAATTTGCTTACTCTGTGTGTGGCTGGTGGTTTCATTTTATTTTTAAGTAGCCCCATTAAAAACAAAGCTTCTGGAAACTCTTAAAGCACAGGAACAAATTGGTGTGTGAAAAACTGGACCTGAAACGTATTTGGAATGGTTTCCTGGCTATAAGTCTTATTTAATTCTTTAATATGGAGGAAAAAAATTATGTATAATTAGTACATGGAAAGTATTGTATTGGTAGAATTCATTTAATAAGTTTAAATTGTTTTACTCTGGATAATGACTAGTATCCCTAGTAATAAATACTGATTTCTGATACATGTTAAAAGAATAAAAATGTATTTTTAAGGAATTTTCCATTTTAAAAATTTTCTTTAAAATTATATAAGGATATGAATGTCAAATCCACAGTGCTCAACAACAGGATGACACTACAGACATAATAATTATATGTAGGATATTCAATTTCTGAGAAATAAGCATGGAAAGGTAGCAAAGAATAATATGAAAGTCTTCAATAAATTCAACTTGTAATATTACCATCATAATTGCCAATATTAAAAGTATGGAAATATTTCAATTTTAATATATTATTTACAGAAAACATTTTGGAGGACTTCACATGACAGTATTTAAAATGTTATTTTTAACGTTTTTACTCTTCATTTTATGATACAGTATTTCACACAAGAATGTAGACTTTTCCATTTTGGGTATGGGAGCGAGGTGCATTTGTACCTCCAGGGAAAAAGCAAAACTCAAAAAGGAAAAGGCAAAGGCAGGAGACTGAGGAAAAGAAAGGAAGGTAAAAAAAACCGAAAGAATTTTGCCCATTCATGTCTGTCTGTCATATCTGGTTTTATTTGTTGGATCTTGATGTTTACACCCAATCAGCAGTCACAGGACTATGTTTTCACTTGGTTCTAACTTTGCTAAACATTTTAATAATATTTTCAAGCCATAGAGCTACAGTGAGCTGATCGGAAACTATGCCCCATCCAAAATATGTATTGTATTTCCAAAACCAAGATTTTTTGTTTGCCTAATTAAAGAAAATCAATGACTGCTTTTACAGGGCTCTACTACACCTTTCTGGATTAGCAATACTATTTCAGAGGATAGTAAGTCACCTCCCAGAGTTGCGGTGGCTTTGTTGATTTTCTGCAGTTATTTTACCTTTGGGCTAATAAAGTCTTGTCTGGGAATCCTTCTCTAATATATTGAGAACTTTAAGTAACTCCTGATTTCCTCCACAAGAGTTCTGCAACTATTTTGCCTATCGGTTCCATCAAATTCTTGCCTTGTGGATAGCTAGAATATGCCCGTAACTGCTGTACCTGTCCCTCAACATTCCTCATATGTAATCAAACAGTTTTAGAGCTACTGATTTTGCCAAGATAAGAAGCAGGCAATATATCAGATTTAAAAAAAAAAAAAAAAAAAAAAAAAAGAGCCTTGCATTAACACTTTGTAAGAATATTTTCAAAACACGTCTGACTTTTTTTTAAGAAGTTCCAATAAGGAGTCACCTTGTACTAAAACTTTCTTAGTGAAATATGTAAAGATCACTGATGTCCCCAAAATTAGAGAGCACTGCAATTTCCTTTCTTTGCTAGAAACAGAATTAAGAGGAAGACTTCATGCTATGACCATTCCCACTACAGGCATCAGGTACACACTGTTGGACAGATTCCCCAGACCATTCTTTGGTGACTCTACTCGCATCACCTGCATTGCACAGCGTTTTCCCATTCTAAACTCTACGTTCACTTCTGCTTTATTTTGAAGCTCTCCAGTTAGTATAACAATTCCATTATCTAAGAAAAAATATGGGATTTTCTGCAGAAAAATCATATAACTATGCAAGGAAAACTCAAATCAGGCAGACTTCTCAAAGTTAAAGGCTGAAAAGTCATTGTATATGATTTTTATTTAAAAATACACTATTTATATATTTAATTTATATATTTAAATACACTATTTAAGTTCAGTCTCAGAATTAACGATGCTGAATTTAGATGAAAATAACATTTCACTAAACTATGTTGCTGAAATCAGCAACCTGCAAGTACTAAATATCATTTAAATAGCTGCCAGCAACATTCTTATAAAGAATGCCTAAAACAGGAATCACAGAAAATTTTTAGAGGTCCAACATACTTTAAAAGGCACTTGAAGCATAGTAGCTCTGTATTTGCAAAACACTTTGTCATGTTCAACCAGAAAATCACTTATCCTCTACATGACAAAATTTGAGAAATTTCAATGCCAAAAGTACAAAACAATGTAAAAGTCAATCCACTTCTTGAGGTTGTGCCCCTAAAACTACTTTAACACCTAGTTTAATAGTTTATTAGAAGTTAAATATTTTGTTATTACCCACTAAATTGTACAGTTTCTAAGAGTCTCATAGTGCAGTTATTTAAACTTATTCAATAAATTCTGCCAATACAACAGTACCACTGTCTCAAGATGGTGCATACACTGCAGCGGCAAGTAACTTTTGCCTTCATTTGAAATAGCTAGAAGATGCGGCTGATGCCCTTTGTAAGATCAGACACCTGAAACAACACTAACCTGTCCCCAAGCATGAACATAAATTTGGTACTCATTGGCAGAGCATTTGGTCATTTCACAAATGTCTGCATCTGTGACGTAGAGACAGTGCCAAAGAGAAATCTGAGAAGCTTACAGAGAAGGCAGCAAGCCTTGGCCTAAAAAATTATGATTGCCCAGAACACATAAGAAAGTGCACACTTCATCAAGAATACTGGATTGAAGTGGCCTGAAGCCACAAGCAAAAATAAGGCCTTGTTGTTTAAAAATGATCTTTGTTTTTGTTTCTCTGACTCAAAAATTGAACAGAGACTCAACTTCACTTGCTCAGCTGCAGTGACCTCAGAACAGCAGTCCACATGCATGTGCCGGAGATTTAAAAATCAGCTAAAACATAAAAAATATTATAAAAAACAATGATTGGGAAAATTGAAAAAGGGAAGGGAAATTACCTATAAAAAGACACAACAGATCTCTCTCACATACAAACTCTACAGGAGAATGACAACTGGTTGACCAGGTGATTGTCAAAATAAACCACTTGATCTTTCTTAAGCATACATAAGACATTAGGTAAGCACAAAATTTAAGTTTTCTTATCCAAAAACATTCTAGACTGTATAGTTATTGCCTTCAGGTCCTGAACCCCATATAAAATTCTTATGTTTGTCTTAAGCTTGCATATACAAGACTTAAAATATATGAAGTTCCATTGTTTTTACTCTTCAAAAGCCAAAACAGGATGAAACTCAGTTTCATTTATGTTCTGTAGGTTGTTTTTCTGGGTTTTTTTGTGTGTTTTGTTATAATTTTTTTTTTAAATCACCCTCATGATCATAGCATACAGGTCAGTAGTATACTGAAATGAGTTACCAAAAATTGTCGAATGTTATCTTGCTATGTTTGTTTTCTCACCTTTCCATCCTAAAAAGAAAAAGGTAATAGTGCAATATTTTATTCTGATTGAATTGGTGTTGTTGGTTCTTTTGTTTTGCTTTTAATTCAAAATCAAAACATTCCGCAACGTGTCTTCATAGCAAGAAAGGAAGACTTCAGAAGTGCACTTTGGCCTACAGATTGTGGAGGTTTGCAACAGCCTTCAATAGCTGCAGGAGTTCACTGAACATCCTAAAAATGCTGTTGGCTAAGATTTATGGTCAGGAAACAAAAGCTGTCAACTATAATCTTTAGAGCCTAAAACTCGGGCATTAAACTGAAGGCATTTAGCATCTTAAAGAAAAGGGATGAAACCTAATATTTGACTATGAATTTTACGGGAAATTAGCGTAGGAGGAGACATCAACAAGTTGCTGCCCAGGTAACTTATATTGAGGAAAATAATTCAGTATTTATGTTAGATAGTCCCAAAATACCGATGAGATTAACCACAGAATTCTGTTCCAGATGTTGAGAATAAATAACCATAACCTGGATAGGGCTGAAATTCCTACCCAAGTAGAGAGGCCAGAAGGTGTTACTCCCAGATGCTACTATTGGCAGTTTCCTCACCAGTGGTAAGTACTTCCCTGCACTAAGGGCCAAAAAGAATTAAGTACTAAAGGGAAACATCCAGCAAAGGAAACCGAAGGATGGAGAAAAATGCTTCAGGCTGCCCACTTGAAACCACTGCCTTGCTCAGCTTTAACTTTAAGTCTCTGTCTTTTGCCAGAGCTCTGACTGCTCACACACAGGATTATCGTGATAGTGGTAAAATCATGGGGTAACATTCAAACCAGGTAGTGGCCACCTCCATATGGTTGACACTATGTCTACAACATTTGTTTTGAATTTGCTTAGGAGCTGCTTTCAGATGTCGAAAGGAGGACTTCAGAAGACAGTTGATTGTTGTACGAGTCAGGTATTGAGAAGCCAAGCAGTAGAATAGCAGTTTTCCATCACTGAATATGCTCTTCCAACTTCAGCATTTTGTATCCTGTATGCTTATCACTTACTTCTCTTGGGTGAGAAAGCAGTATCTCCCAGTCAGCAATCTCAGAGAAGCCCGGGAAAACCAGAACATCTTCCCCCCGCTCATTTTCAATATGACAGTTTTGCATGCATTCTGGTCTGAATTAAGACAGTACAAAGTCAGTTTATAGTAAAATTGATATTAGCCTCCATCTGGCTTCCCTTTGCAACATGATTATTATCTAGAATCAATGTACCCACGTTTCTTTGTGTTGGTCAAGCCTCTGAACATTTCATCCATTGGTCATGAATGGTATCAGTTACTCACAATTTTTTTCATATACCATCAAAGACTTGAAAGATAATTAGAGATTTTGAATCAAGACCCAACTAAGGTCTCCAGAATTTATTTACAAACAAAAAGACTGAACCCCAGGAATCCCAATATACTACTGACTGGTGAATATATGCAAAGCGTATCCACACATTCATTTCTTAAGCATTATTTTGAAGGTTTCTGAACTGGAGATTACAAATAAAGGTTTACTTTAATAATAATACAAAATGAAACAACTAAAAACAACAAGCCACAAACCCACTCAATAACATGAGATGAAATAAAATTATTTCAGAGTGAGGATTTGTATAATCAAAATTACCCATACAACTTCATCCAACAGTTTCTGGCAACATTCCCATGCAGCTATTTTCATAGAAGTTTCCATATACAAACTACTACTAGAAAAATGGGCTAAATTCAGTTCTAAGGTTGGCTGAAGTTTGGCAGCTACAGAATTTCAATGCATACACCACCACAAAAGTGCTAGCTCCTTGTAAACAGTGTCTCTTCGAAGAATAAACAAAATTATGTTCAAACGTTTTTCAACAGCAGCCAGATTTTCGGCCTATCAAGGAGTCCTTAACAATATATTCTGCACAACTCTCAGACCCTGAAGTGTAAGAAATATCAGTTAAATGAGAAACACTTAAAGAAGAAGGGTTTTCACCTTCTACAAATAATTCTGGAAGAGCTTCATGTGCAACAGTAAACTCGTGGTCTGTCCCTGCTATGAGCCCTGTGGAGTGTTAATAATGCTGGCTTTGGGATGACACAAAAGAAGATTTTACTACTTGCATTTTATCAGTCCATGCTTGGGGCGGGTGGAAGAAGCTATTTACGGCACCTATCTGCTGGGTATTACAATTTTTTTTGAATGTGTGATTATCTGGAAATAAGACATTAATTTCTGTCTATGTGTACATATGCACACGGATATTACTGTACAGACAGATATACATCCTGTAAGTTAGCACAAGTCTTTGTTTAAAGAACAATCGACTACAGCAGGCATTAGGAGGGGGGAAAAAAAAATGAGAGCTGGCATGAAGAGAAATCTGTTTGCTAGCACTGGCCCGTACCACCTACTCTAGTTCAAGTCACAGCACAAGACTCAGTAGTTTGGACTGCAGAACAGGAAAAGACCAGTCTAAACATCGAAGACCACATCTCATAATCATAATACTGGTACAGAACTGTGAGCCATCAGGCTTATGGAGGCCTGAAGAATACTGAAACCTCAAATTCTTTCTATTGTACAAATGGGAAGACAGTAAGGGGAAAAAAGAGGAAACCAAACATCCTAAAGAAAGGAGAAGTGTATGTAAGTACCTCCACCAAATATTGCCACACTAATTCTCAATTCCAATACAAAATCAATTTATTTTGAAAGCAATCATGTATTAGGATGAATGGTATGATCTATTACAGCAGCCAGTCAGCTAAAACATTAGAAAATTCATTTTGGATTCCACGACATTCACATTAGTTGAAAAGTACTGCCACCAGCACGATCCGCACATTTGCGTATAAACGCAGCACTGTTTTCAATTGTTTCTAACGTTCTCCTCTGTATCTTAGTTTCTTTTTCAGATGTGGAAGGGTAGCGCATCATTCACTGCACTTTCATTTGCAGCTCTCCAAAACAAGGGACACGCTTCATTTTGTATATAGTGCCTCACCAAATTGGGGGGGGGACGGGGGGGACACGACACACTTTTGTAGAATTTCTTAAGGTGCAGTTTTACGGCAGTGTGGGTCAACCCAAATCTGTCACACCTATCCTTCCATTACTCTAGCACACATGCAACTGACGAGTGACATTACTGAAAAATCCCTTTTTCTGGCCAGGTTAGATCCGCTTCTTGAACCAGGTCACTACATGGCTGTAAAAATGCACAGGGGAAGGTGGGACTGCTTTGGCCCAATCTTGGGGTGCAGTTTAACGAATCTTTAAGTTGATTTAATAAGGTCAAACCCAACAAACACAGTGTTCCAAATTAAGCTGTCACTGCAAGTAACAGTTCTGCCACCCCAAGATTGTCATACAGCTGCTGCCAACACAAGGAGGGGGTAGTAGGCAACTGCATAAGTCACATTGATCCAAATGAAAACTAACCTGGAAAAAAGTAAGTGTTTTTGAATCAGATCATTTCCACAATCCAGTATCCTGCAGGCCACAGACACACCTGGGTTGGCATGTGGAAAAGGATGGCTCACAAGCAAGCAAGAGTACTTCACCGACTCAGTGTGCTGGCTTTGGTGTTTGTGCTTCCACACATTCCAGTAGAGTGAAGCACACCAGGGTTTGATTCAGGGCAATCCTCCAGCTATTGGTGCAGCAACTCCATCCTTTCCAACTATACTACTTTCCCCCTCCCTGCCTACAGTCACTATGTGCCTCTATTTTTTACTTTTCTCCTCTTACTCTTCACAAACTTGATTTGTTTCTATGACTTTGAGAGTGCTGCTGACTCACATAAGGCAAACAACTTTGAATCATTATTCTCCCTGAACAGCAATGGCAGCAGCAGTAAAGATGCATAGCTGTTTCCTTCAGTAGCAGTGTCAACTTAAGAGTACTCACAAGTAGTCAGGTGTAACAGTGTCAGGATTACAAGCTTTCAAAACACAATTCTGGCACTCTGTAAAGAGGACTTGCCTTTTTTTTTTATTTTTATTTTATTTTTTGATAAACTAACTTGCTTTTCACTATGTTAAAATACCCGCTATGCAGGTCAGCTCAGATTACTAAACTGACTCGCAATAATCTGCAGAATTAACCTGTCATTACTTACCCCTCCTCCACCTTTTCACCTTCCCAATGGAATTATTTTTGCCCCTAGTTTTGTTTTCAAGCAGAAGATTGATAAAAATGATGAAAAGTGGTGGGAAAACTTTCAACAAATCCTCTAAAAATGCTAGCAATTAATATTTTCCTCATTGCTAAAATTTTGAGGCTAGTTTTAAAATTAATTTTATGGGGATGCTGCATGATGCCAGCCTTTTAACCAAAGTGTTGACAGGCGTTAAATCAGATAGTATACAGAAACTTAAAACTCGACACAGCCCACATACAGACTGAAGTTGGAGTGACTCTGAAGAGTCTCAAGACAGTGTGAATTAGGGCACAGCTCCACAGTACGATTTCTCAGGAGGAAGAGCCAGTGTAAGAGAGTCCCTGAAGATGTCTCTCAAACCAGCTTCCCTGCCAGATAAAATGTAGTGGAGAACTCCATCTTCACAGATGTATATGGCTATCAGAAACCAATTTTAGCATCAGAAATGGAGTGGCACACAGAGCTGTAACTCTAGGATGAGTATGCTTTAATCTACATAACAAATCCAACTCAGATCAGAATGCTCCAGTTTGCACAAGAACCTAAACTAAGAACAATAGGCAAAGATGTCAAAATGAAAAAAATTAAATGGCAGCCTTTTTACTTTGTAAACTGACTGAAGGTGTTTTAACCTTTAAAGGGAACCAAAGGCTAGGACTGAAAGAGCGTAACTTTGGAAAACATTACACGCCACCCCCACTTTCCCAGATGAGGTTTAGAAACATAGCCTTTAACTCAGTTTTCACTCCCAGTTCAAAGAGGTTTTTTTTAACAATTTACTAGGTTTTCTACTGACCTACTTCCAGTTGTACCAATGCGTATATATTCTACAAAGATACAGTTTTTCTACTTGGTGAACCTCCCATTTCCTAAAGCAAAATTCTCGTATTTTACAGCAGTCTAGACTACCAGTTCCAACTGGAACAAAGCTGAAGTCTTATTTCCAGATTTCCCTATTTCCCTTAGGCTGTAGAGTTATGCCTACTTTCATATTCTACATACATTTGCTAAGAAAAAATGCCACTAGCAGCTCACGAATACAACTCCTAGACCTTCATTTACTGACTTCACAGAAGCAAAAATAGCACTTCTTTTCTTGCCACTGGAATTTTACTGGCGATAGCAGAAGTGGGAGCTTTAGAGAAGAGATGGATTAGAAGTTTTTCAGAAATAGTGACACATGCCAACTACATTTACAAAGGATGATTGAATAAGGTATTTAAATAAACATGTATTTTCAGCAAAAAGCTTTAAAGTTCCCTTGCATTTCTTTGTTTTGCTTTGTAAGTGAATGAATGTTAACTCTGCAGCAATTCAGTGCTGAGAACCACCTGTCAAAAACCAGACATATAGGGTAACTTTTTCCATACACACCCCAATGCTAATTCTGTTTCTACCATCAAAAGTAAGTACTGAGTTTACTTTATTTCATTCTTATTACTGCAACAGCTTAAGAATTAAACTTCCCTTATTCTACAATACATTGCACTATTGCACAAACAAAGGGGCATAATTTCTGAATGATTCCTCTTTGCTGTTTCATGTAAACAAAGTTTTTAAAGAAAAATTGTATCATTTCTGACTGACTAGGACATCAGGACTAAAGCCCACAGAAAGGCACTGCAGTCAGTGAGAGTTCAGTGATCCAGTATCAGCTTTTACTCTTTTAAATCACAAGAAAAGAACAATTTTTATATTCCTCAAAATTTGATTTCAAATAATTCCCTACTAAATTATGAATATGGTTTGATTAAATTTCAATAATGAGTTTATTATGGAGAACCATTACTGCATTTTGGATAATTAGGTACCTGCATATATTTTTGAATAGTAACAGAAGAACAACACAGTTAAAACACAATGATATTAAAATAACAGGATTTACCCTACTTTGACTACTCTATCTAAAGGTAAGAGTAAAAATTTTAAGGGTAAGTACCCAACAGCATTTTCCTTCCATTGAATTAGCAACACAAGTAAAGTCAATCAGTTTATTTTTTTCAAGGAACAACTTATTCTAACAAACTTCTTTTCACATCCACACTATGGCATCATCATAAGGCTCAAACTGCAAACTTTCTTTATATTAAACACTTCCTAAGTTCAACTCTACTTTCACTGCACACATTTTGCTTTAGCATTTCTACCATAATCATTATTCTAAGCAGCCACAATAAACAGAAAAAACAGATTATGTAAGAAAAATACTATAAAAAACATTAACTAAAGAACTTAGTGATTGTCTTTTGAGATTTTTAGCTACTTTTGAGTGTTTTTTTTTTTTTCACTTTTGCTTTACCCTTTCTGTAATAGCATATCACATAAGTAATTTTCATCAAGATGATCAAGGAATGCAGGTATCATTTTTAGTTGTTAAAAACCCACCATTTCAAGTTAAATAATTAGTAATATTTTCAAATTCCATGCACAGCCCTCTACCAGTCTGTGGGTGAAGAGAGTATTAAAAAGTTTTTGTGCTTTATTTTAGCTATCTGCTTTACTGCTGCTATATGCAATTAGTTTTATCATAAGCAGCAAAATTAACCATGGCTGGTTTCCAACAGATCTGTTCCCCATCACTCTCCTCTGAGAGGGCTGCCAACTCGCTTCCTTCTGCATCCTTCATTCTCATCCTCCTGCACTACCTGCCCACTTCCCTCTGGGTGCTGTGCCTGGCGAGTTGGGGAGGGGGCAGCACATCCCCTACATTTGTAACAATTAGTTAATTTATTCCAGCTAGCACACGGGCTGCTGCCTTTTGAAACGTTTAACAGTGCTGGTCCATTTTCCTTTGCATAAACAGAATTCAGATGTCTCTATTCTGCTCAGCACCAATTAGACAAATCTTGCATCTCTGAAACCTTTGCCCAACTGCCAGCAAGTTTTGAACTAATGTAACTTCAGGGAAGATCAGTAACAAAGAAATTAGACAGGCTGATCAGATTAAAACCTTATTTCATTAGAAAAGCAAGCTAAAAACATTTGTCCAGACAAAGCACTATCACATATACAAAGTAAACTGAAAAACACAAATGTTTTATTTCAATTTTTGAGAGAATAATTCTCAGGCGCTTAAAACTACAGTAATAAGATTTTCATAATAAGTACAAGTCTGAAGTTGGTCTTTCGATGGTCTCTCACGTTAGATGCAGTGATAAAATAGTTTGAAGTTCAGTAAGTTACACAATATTAAAAAAAATATTGTAAACCTGCAGATCTCCTGCAGATCTAAAGCTATTCCCTGATGGTCAATCAGGTTATTTCCGTACAGAGCCATAAGAAAGACAGAGACTACAATTGCAGCGGAAAGGGAATTCTTTAATGACTGCAAGCAAATGCTAATACTACTAAACACTAACATAAGTACTTTTTTTTTTTTAAGCATGTGCATTTTTCAGGTGATGTAGCCAGCAATGAAGGGCGTGGGGAAGACTCCAGAAATATTTGATTTCTCCAAACTCCTTTTAAAATGTTCTTTCTCCTTCTCTTTCACCTTCAATGTCTGAATCACTTAAAAAAATAATTTGTAAATAGAAAAGACGTATGTCTCTCTTAATGCTTATGAACATATTTTTCCAGTACAAAACTTTTTCTCTGCTTCAACAGTTTGGAAAGTTTTGATAAATCTCCTGGAGATAGATGTCATAATATCTACCATGAGGTATTAAAATACAACACTAAAAACATAATATAAGGCTTAAAATTGCCAATGACTACCAAATAGTGTTTCAGCAAAAAGTGACAGGCTCTATTCATGGAAGACTATTTAGAGTACCATTAAGATTAGGTAATATAACTGAACAGCTAGAAAGAAATGGGAACTCACTTGAGAATAACTAAGACATTAAAAAGGCTGACCAGTCTTCACAGTAAATTTGAATGCGATTTTCCCCCACCATGACTGCAAAACTGATCCTAACACTGCAGCTCCGACATCTCCATCAGATAAGTATGTATCATCTGTCTCACATAAATAAAACACATTTAGGATATCCCATGCTATCTAGGTACCACAAAGTTTTCAACCTTCATTTCTAAGCAGGAACATATTTCCTGCCAATTTTATCTCTGTTTACCTTTAACAGTACTTCATCATGCTTAAGACATCTTTGCAACAGCCAAATTCTGATGTCAGCACAGCAGTGGGAATACAGTTCATTAGTTTACTGCAGCTGCAGAGCCAGCAAACACACATTGCTTTGAGTGACACCAATAATAAGCATATGTTTTAGATTTCTAAGTAACAATGGTGATTAAGAAGATATTGCAGTCTGGAAAAAATTCATGTATAAAGAACATTTAACATAGATTGGGGACTAGACAAAAGTTTGGTTTCTTTAACTACCAAAATGGCCATAATATATACTGTGAAAAAATGATCTGTTAAGTATTTTGTCTGTTGTTTTTCTTTTTGGTAGCAAAAGATGCACATAGGCATTAAGCAGACAAAATAATATGAATTGATTCAAGTAGACAAGGAAGAAAAGTAACCTCAGATGATGTTTGATTTCCCTTCCTATCAATCATTACCATATTACTGTCTGCAAACCAAGGGATAATTTTTCTTTCACTTCATAGTGCAGTTGTGAGATTAACGCTTCATTTATGAGTCTTTGAGCAGAGCTAAGGCTCCTGCTGTTTTGCAAACTTATGCATACAAACTCCTCATAAGACTGCAGTGATATGTCAAGGATTTTGTATCCAAACTTTATTTAAAATATCTGAATACACAAAAAGTCTCCCACATCGTACCATAAAATACATACTGACAGGCACACCCACCTAAAGTAAGTGATTTATATGATTAAAGCATGTCACATACTAAAGACAACATCAGTTCAGCTCTGCTCTGCTGCAATCTTCCAATATGACCCTAAGAAATATTTAGCCTTCAACAATTTTTTAAGTTTCAATTTCAATGAATGCTTTCTTCAGGAGATGGGGGCAAAACCAGAAAATCCTAATTCACTATCTGTCATTCGTTATTTTGTATGCTTTTATGACAGCAACTCTTATTCATCTCTTTTCCCAGGTAAACAATCCTATAATTCTCAAATCTCTCGTCAGTCTCCTCAATCCTAATGTTAATAAGGTATTTGGTAAGTGATCACATACCTTTTTTTTTTCTTAAAAAAAAAAACAAAACACCACCAAAAAACCCACCAAAACCAACCAACCAAAAAAAAAAAAACAACCAAAAACTTGAAGCCATTACTTGGTTCAGTCCACAGAAAGGACCTGCTCTGGAGTTAATCAAGGTGGATTGGTAGAGGAGCGTATTGCCCAAAGGCCATCTTTCTTATTTATTGAAGCTGAAGACTATAACTGAAGGAAAACATTGCAGGTAAGGAATATTTTATGCCACGTTTTAAAACATTTAAGCCTCAAGACTTGCATGCTAGCCTCGCACTTATTATGAAGTTTCTGTATGATGCTTGTTAAACAGCCTATAACAAAGTTTTCACAGAAAACATTTGTAATTTTCTAGGTTCTTAAGCAGAGATGATGAGGCTTGGTTTACAGAAGTGCTAGGCACTCAGATATGTAACTGAAATCAAAGGAACTTGTGGTCTGAACATGTAAAGTGCAACAGAATGCACAGTCACTTCAGAAGCCACATTCTAGAAATGCCAAATCAGGCATATGAAGCCAGCTTGCCTTTCTTGTGTTTGGGTTTTACCCTTCCAGTAGCTCTTCAGTTCCCCATCTTTTAAACTGTGATTATCATGTCCTCATCTCACAAAAAAGCATCACCACAAGAATAAAATTAATAATTCCTTGAGGTTTATAATAGGGCATAAGGACTTCTGAACTAGTCTGTCCATTTTGGTGGTCAGCCATCAAAAGTTATCATTCCTAATTCAGCAACCTCTGTTTTTCCCTCCCTTTCAAATTGGGGCTTCGCTTCTTTCACAATATATTTATCTTATTGTTGCCAGGAAACCATTAGAATAATATTGAACATGTGAAATTGCCATTAATTACTGATGCACTTGTAACAAAAGAAAATTATCAGATATAAAAACAAAGGTTCTCATCATCAATCAGTTTGAAATTCAGTAACATCTGGATGAACTGGGTGAGCCTATGTCATCTATTTCTCTAAGGATTGACAAAATTGGGACATTTACAAAGCAAACAGCTAATATTCCATTGGAAAAAAAAATTAGAACAAGATTTCTTCTTCTCTGACTAGTGGCCTGTCCTAGTTAATGAAAAACTTGATTGTTACAAGAGTCAAACTAATTAAAAAGATTAAACTATGAGCAAAATCAAATTAGAAATTTGACTTTAGGCTTACGTGGCCAGCAATAGCTCAAGATCATTGCAAACTGCAGTCTGCAGTTAAATACAATTAATGGAAGTTTTAAAATTGTTAGAATAATTAACTGCGGATCATTTCTGTAACCTGGCTATATGACCTCCACAGAACTACTTATAATTCTTAAATATAAGCATGTAAGTACATGCAACTCAGAGGTCTAAGCAATGAAAATACCCATGTCATTTAAGTCTTGCCAGCAAATAGTATTTATTAATTAATATAATCCAACACACTTAATATGTATACCTTTTCCCCTCAAACATACCAAATTCTAGTATATGACACCATAGAAAATAGATTTTCTTCTCCCAGATGATACTCTAATTTGTATTTTTTTAATTTCGTTCAAAATAACTACTTAAGCATAACCAGGTCATATCAAAGGCCCATCTAACTACACAATGTCAGAGAGTGGCCATTAACTTATGCAGAAATATCAGGGTGAGTAAAGAACACTTTTTTTTTCCTCTCACATACCTCCAGCCTACTCGAAAACTTTTAAGCAGCAAACAAGCAACCTTTCTCAATTTTAACATAACGTAACAGATGCCTAAAAAAACACCTGTACATAATATGATAAATTATGTGCATTAACTATTTCTAGCAATATGAGGATAATCTTCCAAAGATAAAGACACAACAGACCCAACTACAAAGACGCCAACATCTAATAACCAGAGGAACACGAAGAAGACAATGGGAAGAAGGAGAGGGAGTGTCTGTTTCACTCTGGCACAAATACATATCAGATAACTAAGAAATGCCGTGGGACAAGATAAGGAAGACTTTAAGGCACACTAGGAGTGCTAACTTCTCCAGATCATCACAAACTAGGCCTTGGGATAGGGTGGCAGGGGGAGAATTGGGGAGAGGATGGAAGGGTGAATGCATGTGTCAAAATCAAAAGAAACTCTCACAGAAAATGCCTTGCCAGACTGTCACCATGGGAAAAGCAAGAAGACTACTGGACTGATCAAAAAACAAAAGGAAAATCACTCCCCCAAACAAAACAAAAACCAACCAGCCAACAACAAAAACAACAAAACAAAAAAACCCAGAAAACACAATACTAACCCCAGCTATGATACAGAAGAACTACATGGCTGTCAATAAATTCTAACCTATAAAACTCTTGATTTCACAAAACCAGGTTTTTACACTGCCTTAAACCTTTGTTAAAAATCTCTACGCTGAAACTAATTTATCACTCCTTTTCCTTCGGAAGGTTTCAGAATTTTTTTTTTTTTTGGTACTTTTGTATCTTTAGTGTTTGATTAAATGTGCTTTTTACAGATTTTATGAATTATTATGCTTACATGCTTACACTGCAAAAGGCAAAAGAAAACACTGCACTATAAGTGTTTTCTTTTTTTCTACAGACTTGTCATATGCTTTACCAAACTATATAGTTGTTCGTACAAAGCTATATCTGAACTTGTCATTATGCATTATTTCTCTTACTTAAAAAATCTAGCAGGTGAGATAGTTTTGCAGAAACAATGCAAAAGTCCCCATCTCTATCTCAAAATATAACATTTGCAAACTTTCACATTCAGATCGACTCTGAAGTTCCTTCTACACTCTAAGGCAGGACTGCCACAGAAAGAAGTTGCTTTTTCCCCTATGCCAGCACAAGTATTTGTGAGCTCTCATGATAAATCAGGCAAGAAAATGATTCAGGCTAAAATTAACACAGGTTTAGGTTTGGGTTTTTTCCTCCTAAGTTTTAACCCAGATCTGTTCACCCATCCGTTTTGGCATGTGGCAAAAAAAAAATGCTTGTAGAGAGGGTACAGAACAGAGTTTGGGACATCCAGCAGAGCACGCCACTTCTTTCAGTGGCAGCTCTGGCTTTGCCTACAAAGGCTGTTTAAGTCAGCCTCTGAGAAAGTCAGGATTTATGCATTTTGGATTGATAGGGCTATTTTTAGTATGTCTGACAATTAAGTACACTAATATTAATCTTATTCATAATGATTACAAGGTTTTATATAAATGATATCAAAATATTCTCTTGTGACCAGAGAAAGTTATACCCGAGATGTAATAGTTTACTGACAACAATATACAAGTCTGGTGTTTGACAAGGCAGTAAAATACAGTCAATTTGGAAAAATTTCGATAGTCATACAGAAGCTTTGCAGCAAAGCAGATGCTGAATTTCTAAAACTTCTTTCAACCTTCAGCTGTCTTACGGGAAGAAATATAATATTGCTAGTACAGTCGTTCTCAATTTGTATTTAGCTGTTGGCTCGATTTTGGAACTGAAGGAGGACTACTTGGGTGCCTTAGAATTGTTTGTTGTTTTCCACTTCTATCACTTGGTTAAATAAAAGTTACCACCTCTCCCCACAAGCCTTACTAAATTGACAAGCATCTGACTTACAGCCCTAAAGCCAATCACTATATAACTTGAACAGATGCATTGTAAAGAGGAATATTACCCTAAAAAAAAAAAAAAATTTTTTTTGTAGTCAAAGTACAGTAAGCCTCAACTCTCTGTTACATGCTAGCTGCCTGGTTTGGTTAAGCTTAATTGCATCTATTAAATGGACACTTGTCCCCAGCCATAGCACACCACAGTTAAAATCATCATTTCTTCAATAGCTGAAATTATACATTGCATACTATCCCACTCTAAGAAGGCACCGACCCATCAATGTAATCTAACACACCAGAAGCCACCTTTGACTCCATTAAACACCTGAACTGGTGTTTCATTCATCATACATATGCAATCCAGAGGCTTTTCCTTTCTACATCACTCAGAAGGTACATGTTGATTTTAAAATTCTCAATACTTCCATTTTCAGGACAGTGCTAATGTTATCATACAGATATATCAAAACACTGTAAAAGAATCTGGTCTACATTTTATTACCCACAACCCTAAGCAGAAGGAGGGAAAGGATAGAAAAACATTCTTTTTAAAAGTCCTTGGCACAAAAGCTGCTGCTCAGGCACTCTGGGACAGGTGCCCAGAACGTCTCAAGTTCCAATAATAAGAAAAGCCTTCACTACAAGAAGAGGTCTGGACCCAAAAATGCAGATGTGATATCAATAAAGTTGCTAATAAGGACAGAAATTTGTAACAAATTAAGTTGACCATGACTTCAACAAGCTAGAAGAACAGAAATTTGTAGGAACTGACCCAAAGCCTGGTGGCCAAAACACCAAGCTACACACGCATCTTCTGTAAGACACACACGGAGCATCTTTAGATTATGCGTGGCCAAGAAGGCGGCAAAAGCCCTACAGTTTCAAGGACTGATTCATGCCTGAATTTGTACATTCTGCTAAAGCTGGCTTTTATCATTGTCATATTTAAAGTTGCGGAAAGTTATCTTTTAAATGAACAAAACTTTTTCAAGCATTTTCATCCCAAGCACTGCAACATCATAATATTCCACATACCAAAATGAATTTGTTTTTATAAATCAAGTTGATATCAAGAAGCATGGATTTCATAAAGATTATATATGTCTATACAAAAACATAAAGAAAAAATACTTGTTCCCATTTAAAGTTAGTCTACAGTCTTGAGGTCATCTGAATTCCTTAACAGTAGTTTATAAGAAAAAGACAGAAAAAATATCTGCTGTTAGCCTGAAAATTATGTCCAACACACACACATGATTTCACCAAAACATATATGCATGACTTTGAAATTCTATTATTCCTATTATCTAGGAATGACACAGCTCACCATTGCAAGTTCTCCAACTGGGACAAAATTAAATACCCATTTCAACAAGCACCTCAAAACTGCACTCCTCCCCATTCCACACAGACTTTGATTCAAGGTCTCTGTCCAAACAATCAAACTCTAGGATCTTCTCCTGTAACTGGCAATACACCACTGGAGTTTTGAAAATACTAAGCTGGACTTGTCCATTCAATAATTTTCAAAACTGTAATTGGACAACAAGACTTGTTTTCAAAGAAACAACTGATGTGCCTTGCTGCTTTGAAAGCAAAGCACAAAGCGTACATTCTCTTCACATCTATAGGTAAAAGATTTTTCGATGTACTAACTGACTAGCCAAGACCATGATTTCTATTTTTCGATCTTTGTGGGGTCACTGTTGTGATGGAAAACAGATGATCAGATGAGAGAGTATCTCCGACGTCTAAAAAATTATTACTACATTTCCACCCTGGGCATGGGACCAAATCCCAGGTTACGACAACTTTCTGGTCCAAAGACCATGGTGTCAACAAATGAGCTGTGCCAATATTTGATCGATGCTCACCTTTATTCTCTATTGTCAGCCTAGAGTTAAGAAATAATACTACTGTATCACAGTAGTATTTCATGTTTCCAGTGAAGAAAGGGATTAAAAAAATAAAAAATGGAGATGGAGATAAGCCTCACAGTCCCCCAGGATGCTGTCAAGCAAGCAGAGAAGATGCTTTTGTAACAGTCCCTTTTGCTTATGAAAATTTAGCAACTTTGTCAAGCACCAGTTATACTGAATAGGAAAGAAACAATATGTATTGCATTAAATTGCAAAATCTGAGGCAGGTTTTACATACGGAACGATTTCAAAATTCCATCTACAAACTCCAGAAATTCATCTTTGCTGTTTGTGAACAGTGCTACTACCTTTTCAGTCAAGATTACCCTTAACTATATCTACTTGTTTCCCCTGCTCAACTACGCTTGCTCAAAGTGCTGGAGCCCACAAAAACCTCCTAGCTCATGAACAAAAGTTTTCAGTAACATATCCTGCAATTATTACTTATGATTCCACTTCAGATCTCTCCCCAAAAGCGTGGATGTATTTGACGTACAAATTAGCAGTTCAATGCATCAACTCTGGCTTTGAGACAACTTGCGAGAGTAAAGTCACAAATTTAAAAAAATGCTCCCTCTTTTAAGGAAAAGCAAGGAAGTGATATCCCCATAAAGGTCTGCAGGCAAGAAGGAGACGTTTCAATTATGACAAGGGAACTCCGGCAGTTCTCCTTTCCAATGATGAAATGTTTACCTTGAGAAGCAAAAGTCGCGGGGAAGGGGGTGGTGGTCAGGATTGCTCACCTTTAACCGTTTAACCACCTCGTCGTTGGTAATTTTGTCCGTAATCTCCTTCACTCCAGGAGGATAGTAGATGATTTTACCGTCGGCAGCAGGTTTTGGTTGGGTAGCAGGGAAGTCCATCCTGGTGCTGCTGGTTATAAACTTTCCTTCTCCACAGTCCTCTACCGGCCTCTATCGGTCAGAAAACAAAAGTTCAGCAGAATGGAAACGACTTTCTAACCCTCTTTTTCCATTTCTCACCCTCAATTCGCAGAAGGCCCCGGTTATCACCCCGCCGGCTGCGCCCCCCGCCGCTGCCCCCGCCGCATCCCCCGGCCCCGGGCGGCGCTGAGGCGAGGCCCGGCCGGCCGCCGCCGCCGCTGCCCGCAACTCCGGCCCCTCCATTCCCCTCCGGCGCCTCCTTTCATTGCGGGGCTGCTCCAGCCCAACACTGTTAGTTCGGAGCCGACGACCTTACAATGAAATTTCCGACTCGATCGAAGGGTGCCCCGGGGCCGAGGGCTCGTTACGGCCCGAGGCGGGGGGCGGGGGGTGCGATTCCCTGCCCCGGGGCGGGGGGGGGGGGGTTCGGAGCCGGCACGCCGGCCCCGGAGCCGGGAGACGAGGCCTAAACAGTTAGGCCTCAAAACTATCAGGAGGCAGAGAAACCAACAGGAGAGGGGGAGGGAGGGAGGGAGGCAGGGAGGCGGCGGCGAGCACAAACAAAACACCCCCGCCGACCCCCCCGCCCGGCGCCGAGCCCCCCGCCCGGCCCCCCCGCGGCGGCGGGAGCCCCCCCCGGGGAGGGGGCCAGGCCACTCTCCACTTTCCATTTGTTCCCGCAACTTCATGCCCCCCCTCAGCCCCCCGCCCCGCAGCCCCTCCTCGCCCCACCGGGCCCACAAAGAGCCCCCCCCCGCCCCCCGGCTCCGCGCACACACCCCCGCGGGCGACGGGGACGGGGTGGGGGGGGGGAGCGGGGACGGAGGGAAGCGGGACCCGGAGCCGCCTTTACCTCATGCAGCTCCGGAAGGTGCAGCATTGAGTAGCCTCCGTGCCGGGTGGTCCTCGCCGCTCCGCCGCCACCCCCGCCGGCCGCTGCCCTGGCTGCTCCCGCCGCGTCCCTGCTCCGCGGTGCGGCGGCGGCGGCGGCTCCTGCTCGGGAAGGGGTGGGGGGAGGGGGAGGCTGCTCGGTGGCGGCAGCAGCGGCGGCGGCGGCTGGGGAGAGGGGGAGGCTCCGGCGGAGCGTGCGCCGCGGGGACACAGTGCCGCTCTCCGTCCGGCCGGGGAAGAACAGCCCGGGAGGAGGCTCCGCGCCGCCCCCCTCCCCCTGCTCGCCCGCCCGCCCTCGGGCCTGCGGCCGGGCCCGCAGCGCCGCCCAGCCAGGATCCCCCAGCCCCAGCCCCGGGGCAGGGGCGAGGCCGGCCAGTAAGTCTCGTAGCCCGCCGAGCCCCGCGCAGGGCGGCGGCGGCGGGCAGTACCGGGCGCGGCCGCCGCAGCGCTGCCTCCCGCTTGGCGCCAAAACCCCCGGAGCGGCCGGGCCGGGCCGCGGCCTGAGGGCCGTTCTCCGGCCGAGCCCCGACCCCGCGGGGCTCTCCTCCTGGGCGGCGGGGGGCAACGGTCGGCTCCGAGGGCGAGGCCTGGGCGGCGTGGGGCCGGCTGCCGGGATTGCCGGGGAGGGGGCCGGCGGGTTCCCGGCTGCAGGGCGGCAGTGCCGTGTGCGGGAGGGGGAGAGGCATGTTTGCGCTTCCTCAGGGAGCCGGGCTGCTCATGGCTGCGCGGTCTCCTCTGGCCGGTCCCTCAGGCATCTGGTGCCGGTGGTGAGGCCTGGTCGGCGTGATAAATAAGAAAATGGGGGGGAAACGGTGCGTGGGGTGGCACGGAGAGTGCTGTGGAGGTAGGAGTCAATAGCCCTTCTTCAGGCAGGCGGGGGGGGGGAGAGCGAGCAGCATCCCCGCCTCAACGTCCAAATTTTTCTTCCTCGCTGTTGGCAGATGAGTTTCTCAAACATTAATTTAGTTATAAATCTTCAGGAGAAACTTGAATATGCAGACAGAAGGAGCCTTCGCCAGCCAACTCAGGAAATCCTTCCATGCAAAATGTCTCTGTAATTTAATATTCTTTCATATTTCCAAGAGATGGAGTATGTCTGGAAAGTTAGTAGCAAAGTGGGATATATCTGTCTGTTTTGAATCTGCATTATGTGCCCTGCATGTCTGAAGTATAGGTGGCTATAAAGTGTTTTCCAGATGCCCACCCTGCTCAGAGAAGGTGCGTGACAGCTGAAAGATGATTTTTAGCTGATGAAGAATAATTTGGGGTCTTCAGCTGACTATTCTTGGTTACTCAAACCAGCTAAAAGTATCATTTTTCTCAGTTTTTAAAATCTCTAATGAATTTTCTACAGAGCAAATTAAAGGCTGGGACCAAGCTGCGTGGAGGGACAGGTTTCTCCCCAGGGGCCTTGCTGGGCACAGCAGAGGGGCTGGCACGGCCTGCCATCCACGCAGAAAAGATGCAGGAGGGTGAGGGGTGGGAAAGGCATAAATAGGTAAGGTCATGGTGAAGTAAGCCAAATTCCAGATTTACAAGGTATGGGAGGAAAACGTACTGAAAAAGACTGAGGAGCTCTCTGGTACTTCTGGTGTAATAGCATGTGGGTAGGAAATTGCTGTCCTGCCCGTGTTCCTTGTCTCCCTGCACTGTTGTCCTAGGGGAGTTAAAGCCTTGAATGCCCATAGCCTCTATGAAATCAGCTCAGAAGGATTACAGTGAAAATGGCTGAGAGTTGCAAGGAACACTTAGGAGATCTCAAACAGTGATTTGGAAATCTAGAAGGGTGCCACCAGACAAGACATTTAAATCTGGTTGTGAGTCCAGGCTTAGATAAAATTATTCTCTCCAGGCTTAAGGATCGATGGATTTGGGCATTCACAACAGACAGGTGACCATAAGAGTGGGATACACCATGCAGTTTTAACAAGGTTGTACAGATTTAATAAACAAATAAAGCCAACACCAAGTGTTTAATCTTTTTCCTAATGCAAACTTCAGCGGCCATTTAGATTTGCCTTAGAGCTGAGGTACTCAGACTAGCTATCAACTCTTATTTGTTGTCAATAAAATAATACGTACTGTCAGAACTATTACACTTTTAACAAATTTGGGGGTTTTATCCTTATGTTTGTTACATTAGGTACTTTGCTTCCCAAATCAAATGACTAATATAAACAATTTGGTGTAGATTCCTTATTTTTAATATGCTTGTATTAACACAATAAATCAGAAACAAATCCTAGAAAATTATTCTGTAACTAAAAAAAGAAAGCATGCATCAAAAACCTATATAAGCTGTCTTCAATTTAAATAGAAAAAGAGAGGATGTAAGTTAGTAAAGATGATGCAGTAAATAAATTCAAAGTGATCTTTGCTGAGGTTTTTTTATGACCCAAGCATAAAGCTAGGAAGATGTTAGGCAGGCTTCTCTTTTGGCAGAATTGAAGTATTATGGGTGTTATAATCTAGAAATTTCACCTAAGTCTCAGAATGTCCGTTTTTTTAATGTTTATTTTCAAGTATTGTTTTATTGTTATTGAAAAGCGGGATTTTATGTATATCATTAATATGACCTACAATGTCATAACATTTTCTTGTAATCTTGTGGTTACAAGTTTTTCCACAAACTGACACCATCTTTACCAAGAAATTTTTATACAACAGGTCATGAAGTAGGAATAAGAATGAAAAGGTAGAGTGCTATGCTCCCACAACTTGCTTTTAGTCTAAGTTAAGGACAAACACGGTGCAGAGCCTCTAGTACGCACTTCCAGTCACTTTTATTTTCCACTGAAGAATAAGATAAACTCCTGCATTCTAAAGCATATGTGCACTGAAACTAACATGTAGTTAGATGTGGCAGTCCAAAGATTTCACTTGAAAGTGCCAGGCAAAGTTTGCTCATTTAATTAAAATTTTATTTCATCTTGAGCAAGTTGTTTGTGAAGCCTTACACTGGAGTACTCTTGGTTGAGGACCAAGATCTCTCTCTGTCTTCTTGCAGACTTCGGACAAAGAGTGAAGTTAGCAATTAATTACTGTGGAGTAATGGTTGAAGATTTTTAATTCTCGGGATTTCATATGTGTAGTATAACACTGAAAAAGTCCTGAAATACATCAGTAGAAAGTTTAGTATCTAGGAGAGGTTCACACTAGATTTCTGGTTTCACAGGTAATGGTTAGTCAGCAGTATGAAAATTTTGACCACCCCTGAGTGTCAATGTTGTTGGAGTCCTAAGCCATCAGGTACAGTTTCTACTGGTAGACTGATCCATTCCTGGTATAATTTGCTGTCTGTAGGTTCTGGTATCAACACAACCTTGCTGACATACCCTAGGTCCACAGCGGGAGTATTTTGCCAGCATACTAGTGTAAAACTGTCAGAGCACTGTTAGGATAGCTATTAATTTAGATGCTGTTAGTCAGATACATGATGTTTTGAATGAGCCTTAGACAAATCATGATCAGCAAGGTGGTTGAGAGAGAAGTAGGTGCAGTTCTGTAATCATGGGATGATTAGGCAGTGGTCCATCTTGTCTCAGAAGAGAAGCAGGGATTCATACTTCTGCACCATTTGAAACTCTAAAGGGCTAAAACACAGCGTGTTGTTCTGATATCACACCCAATTAAGGGAGGTATGAATGAACACTTAACTGCCAATTAGCTTGAATATATGCATGGCATTTTCAGAATGTGCAAACATAAAAGCTTCAGATAAACTGACCTGTGGTACTCTTAATCTGAATAGTCCTGAAATCTGGTCCCAGATATGATTACAGCTGCTAGTGTCTGGTTTGTTGCCTTTGCTTGTTTGACCTTCACCCTTCTAATTTCAGCAAGCAGCTGAGATCTGACTTGGACTCTGCTTCTTGTACAGCTGTAGCCAGGTTCACATGATCCCTTGGGTTTTAATGGATGGCTCTGTCTAAATAATAAGACCCAGTCCTTTAGTCCTTACCTAGATTTTATTGAGTCCCTACCTGGACAAATTTAGGTTGGAATTTATTTACTTTTACTCCCTTTATTTTTATTGGAATGTATTTACTCCAATCCGTTTGTTGTTTATTTGTTTATTAATATATTTTAGACTACTACTGCAAGTGTAGTCTATAAGCAGACTGAAATAAAAGGTGCTGAACACTCTTGTGGGGTGCTTCTTTCTCTGTATCATGTCAGGAGAGGTTAGAGGAAGGTACCAATAAAAGAAGAATGTGGTGTTTTTACTGGTGAGGGAAATAACGCAGCACAAGGTTTTCAGAGCAAAACGGCTTTCAGGTGAAACAGAAGAGAGTATGGAGTGATTACTTTAAGCACAGAAAATCCCTTAACTCATGTTGATTAAATTAAGCTACGCGCACATCTTTCCAGGAACAGCTTAACGGTTGTCCTCAGGTCTTTGTTAGTACAGTAAACCTGGATAGTAATAATGATCAAGAACTAAATAGTTGTATCAAGACACAACAGTGTGTCATGAACTGCAGAATAAGTCATACCTGTCAGTCAGTTGGCCAGACAAGTAAGAAATCCTGTCTGGTGGGTTAGGAAAGCACTTGTCTTCCTAATAATAGCTATGCTCTTGAAAGCTCCTGCTTTGCAGAACCAGGTGGTGGAGTGTGGTCCTTCACTACTAAATTTTTTAAGTCACAGTCAAATAGGTCAAGAGGGAAGAAAAAAAAAAAGCTTAATTACTTGTTTTCAAGTCTAGCATTTAGCCAGTTTTTGATATCTAGCAAGTTGCTTTCTCACAGGTTGCTTCCTAATCATGACTGCCCCCCCCCTTAATGAAAGCCTATTTATTTTTTGAATGATACACATTTTTTCCTGCAATACACCAGTTCCTCTGAACTCAGGAAAAATCCAACCCTGGAAAATAGTTTTTTGTCCTCAGTTTTGCACTGAAGCTTTCTCCCTTAGCTTTTTGACTTTGGTATTGGTCCTTGCTTCCGGTCGTCTTTCCTCTTGTCTGTCTGTTGATTCTCTCACACATGCAGTTGCACACAGCTCCTCCAGTTAAAATTATAGCCTCTAAGTTTGCTGCACTGGATCTTCAGAGTTATCCCTGAGGTTTCTAATTAAACTTTGCAGCATCATGTATGTTGGTAACAGCACCTAATTGTTTTAACTACCTATTTTATAAAAGAATTTATGGGTTTTTACAACTGCTGTAAATTGAGAACAGTGGTTACACTCACCTGAGTCAAAGGTGGGTTTCTTCACAATGTGAGTTGCAATAACAAAAGAGCCCTAAAAGGTGTCCCATTCCAGAGGATATTTGCAGTGAAATTACTCCCATCTAAGAATAGACCAAAAAGCATGTTTGTCCTGAAAACAGGGACTTAACGTGTGTCTCCCATGATCTACATTGACAAATACGTAAAAGGGTGGAGGAGGACTTGTGTGTATTATCTCATGGTGACAAGCAGCTGGAGACAAAAAGAAGAAAGTCCCATGACTCGCTGACTTTTCATGGAGTGCCACTAGTTCTGAATTAAGGGGAGGACCAAATATTGTATGGATGATGCACTCCTTTGAAATGGATCCCTAGCCTTAATTTCTAAATGTTATTTTGCTCTGGTTTTGGTAAGGAGGGCTTTCTCCTGTACTGTCTGAAAATGTCCTTATTCTGAGTCTTACTCGGAGATAGGGCAGTTATACTTGCCACTGGACTTTTGTGGTATCAAGGCACATTCAGAAATGACAAGGATTGTCATTGTCAATATATTTAAGCCATTGTGAAAAAGTGTATACTTGCAAATACACTTGTCATTTACAAAATACTGTATTGACAGAACAGTTGCACTTGTTTCCTTTGCTTGCAAGTGAAGTAAAATCAATTTATTGGCACCTGCATGTTGGTGATTTCATAGGAGAATTTTTAGAAGCCTCCTTGATCCGTTGCTAGTTTTGAGCATTCTTAAACTGAAGTCAGAGCAGCCTTCTGTGTGCCATCTATCCACCTCCTTTCTAGCTGCTCTCTATTATGATGACTTGTCACCATTCACTCCATAATTACATTCTCAAGGTTATTTCCATCTCTGCTCCTGATGTGTCCAAAGCACATACATTTACACCTATTCATTTCTGACAACCAAGTCTACTTTTCTCCAATAATATATTTAATATGAGCATTTATCATCTTTTCTGCCCAGGAGATATGCAAGGGTCTTCACTTGTACCACATCTCAAAAGCTTCAATTTTCTTCCTGTCACTATCAATAATTTCTCAGAATTCACATTGATAAGTTGCTACAGCAAAAAATTAAGCATTTCACCAGTCAAATCTTTCTACTTTTTGAGATAAAATATTTTTTTTCAGGCTTTTATAAGGGAAACCATGGATGGATCAACTATTTTTCAAGTTTTTCTGGTTTCTATTGGACAGGTTCTGATTGGATAAATTTGATTCCAGGTAA
Source organism: Harpia harpyja (assembly GCF_026419915.1). Classification (NCBI taxonomy): domain Eukaryota; kingdom Metazoa; phylum Chordata; class Aves; order Accipitriformes; family Accipitridae; genus Harpia; species Harpia harpyja. Next base: position 64,083,991 of record NC_068941.1, on the reverse strand, counting down.
CTGAATTTATGAACAGTCTTTGTAGCTAGACTATTAAGCATGAAGTTAGCTTATATTCTCTTTTTATTAATTAAGTAAAGTTATTTTATTTATGGCATGTTCAAGAATAGCTTGTATTTTTCATTAGCCTTTTATCGGCTCTCTAATACTTGCTGCACAGAGAAGCTGTTTTGACAAAGAGCGTTATGTTGTCAGCCGAAGGTCACTTAAAAGGAGTCCATTTCAAATTCAACTTTTCCATTCTGTAAAGTCCTTCCTGGATTTTTTTTTTTTCCCAGCGAGGCTGCAAGGAAATCTGCAGTTACCTGCAGTTGTAATAGTAGTGTATGGCTCTTTATGTTTGCTTGCTATTTTTTCAAACAACAAGGCAGATCTGGGGAATTTCTGAGTGAGACTGCTTACAGGAAAAGCCACCAAGGAAATTGGGGAAGTTTGGTAATATACTTAGCCCATGGTGGCTGCCTAGTGGAGAGAAGACAGTATGAGCAGAGTCTCTCCCTCTGCCCCATTAGATAAGAACTGTCCTATGATCTGTTGAAAAATGAGAACATGTGTGGTACTAACAAATTCTGATTAAGAGCCTCCTTCATGAAACGTATCGATGGTATTTGTGATGCTGCTGTTCCTAATTCTTTCACAGATACATGTCTGCTGCTTGCAGTAAAGAAAAGAATGATATGAACCTTTACAAATTAATATGAACTTGGAATTTACCATCATGGTCAAAGAAAGATGTCTGATGAATGGATGTGCAGTCTCAGAGCTGTACTGTAATGATGGGGTCATTTCACGATGATGGATAGGTATGTGGTGTACTATTCAGAGGCTTAAAAAGGGGTTGCATTTATCAAACTCAGGGAGGCATCAAAGTGTTTGGGTATGACTCTGTGAGCAGTAGAATCATTACAGTTTGCCTTTGAACAAAGTCAGGAAATATATTGATCATATAGGTTTATGCTGCTAGGAAACAAACTAATGATGATTCAATCCATGTGTTTTGTGAATGGCTTGAGGCGATAATCATTAAAACATTACACCACTACACCATTTGGGAACTTGAATATGAAAATTGGAATTTCAAACCCTTGTAAAGAACAATTTGCATTTGTATTTACGAAATAAAATTACTGCTTTGGATTGTGCAGCTCCGGCCACTTCATACTTACGATTCTACTTGAGTTAATGCACTGGATGTTTGCACCACCACAGGTCATCAGGCAGCATGACAGAGGAGCACACTGACAACATAGTGATCCAGCAGCAGGGAATACTGAGTATCAGTGGAGGAAGATTTTCCTAAATTCAGGATGTGTGGCAGCAGAGAAGGTAACTAAGGTTATTTGAGGCAGTACTTGAATGGGTATTTAACAAAGCAGACAAAGAACTGGTGTCCGAGACAGGACAGAATATCAGGTATTGAGTCGACAAAGCCATAAGTAGGCTAGACAAGGCAAGAGCAGTTATAGAAATGAGAAAAGTGTAGTCTTGACAAACATGAATGCTTAGTAATAGAAAAGCTGTATTCACAATAGTCAGATCTCTAACCAAAAATTCTCCATGATGGAATATAAGAAAGTCCATGATGGTAGAGTGATTGCTGAAGGTGATGATATTAAATGCCAGCAGAGGGATTACTGCTTGTGAAGTAGACCGATACGTATCCACTTACAATTTCACCAACATCTAATACGACTATTTATATCCTATCTGAATTTGGCAAGGCAGCTCATGTGTACCCTGTGTAATATACTATAACTACACTGTATCAAGCACATGAACACTTGCTTTCTTAAGTGTATCTCTGTGGTGTTCTTTTTATTTTCCAGACACTGCGTACTTATACCTAATCATTTATATTTTCAGGGAAGTGCATGCTAAAATTGTAAACTTCCTTTATCTGAGACCGTTAAAGAGGCAGACAAAGACTTTTAGCCAGCATGTGAACATGTAGGTCAGTGCTTTAGATGTACTCAGTTTTTGCTTATGGAATGCCATTGATCTATATTTAATCAACATGTTTTAAACTTCCTTCAAGATCTGCTCAGCAGCCACCTCTAATCTAGCACATGGAGAAGAAAACTTGAGTGAATCATTTTTTTCATGCATTTTCAGTATCATTTAGGTTGACACTGCTTGGATGCACTCTGTTAGGCTTGTATCCTTGCTTCAAAAACTGTAACACTATGTTCTCTCACACAGCTTCATCATAAAAAAGATGTAAATGAAAAAATATGTTGACAAGTCTATCGGATTCTGAATATAGTAAGAGAGAACAGTGTTACTTCCAGGGGAGAAAAATTTTATCTAGCAATAGATCCTTAAACCCCCTAAGGAAGCAGCTTCATATAGCAAGTAAGAAGTAACACTAAAGGAAGTACACAAATGCTGACATAATCTATGAATAAGAAAAACCCAAGGGCTTTATAGTTTCCTGAATTTAAGCAAATTTGCAGTAAAATTTTGTCTGTTTTATCAAACCCTTATTTTTGTGTTTGTCTCTGTGCTCCTTTCTAAAAGGTTTGTCCCTTGGCCTGTTGCCGGATATGAGAAATGGGAATACAAGAAAAGGTATGAATGAACAGGAGAAATGGGAAGAGCAAAGATGAACATGTGGTAGAGAATCTGCAGCTGGCAGAGCATTAAGGAGTTTCATGTGAGCAAGCAAAAAATGCAGAGATAGAAGGTGAAATAAATAGCCCTGAATGAATTGCAAGTATATTTTAAATATAATTATTTGTGATCAGTAAGTACAATTTTGCCAAATTCAAGGTGAACCGGAGAAGCCAAATTCTGAGAACAATATGATTATATGTTCTGTTATATATCTTAAAACTAGTTACACCTACAGTTCATATTTACTAAATATAAAGGCTTCTTTTGAATTAGATTTTGGCTTTGCATGTTTGGAAGCTACAAAAGTAATCTTTTCTGAAACGAGCTGAACAAACTTGCAAGAAGATTTTTAAAAAACAGAGCATACTATTAAAATTCAAAGTTAAAAAGGAGATTGTTGTGGGTTTCTTTTGCCCCCTGTTTACACATGAAGGGGAGTTCCAGGTCAGCTGGAGAGCTACATCAAAATATATTGGGAGTTTTTGTTTCTGTATGCATACGTTCTGCCTGCTGTTTTGATGCTGCCATGGTTAATAAATGTCTTCTTGCTGAGCCTGGGGAAGAACATACGTGTGACAGTGGCTGCAGTTGCACTTGGAGTGATGCAACCTGCCATCCACAACGGGGTGAACCTGACAGTGTAGAGTGTTGAAAGGTAAATGAAACAAGCTTAAATTATGGAAGTGTTGTTTGTTTTCTATTTCAATCCTAATAATAGGTTTAAACGTAATCCAGATAGGGATTTACTTATATGTGCTTTTGATCACTATGGAATTTGAAAAGTAGATGTATAACCAGCAACAATTAGGAGAGTCCAAAAACATTTGCCTTTAAGAGTCTTCAGAGTCACAAACTGCATAATGCTGCCGAGGAAAATAATTACCAGCAGGTGTATGGATGAGGGGAAAATTGGCAATTTGTTTTGCTGAGTATTTAACCTTTTCATTTTCTGCTCTTCGGTACTGTGTAGTATATATAGTTTATTTTTTGTATGTGGAAAATACACAAGTTCATAACAAACACTGATGGAAAGATAAAATTCTTACTTGGTTTTGAGGTACACATTGTTCTCTCCTAACCATCCCTGTTGCACAGAAGAAGAAATCGTAGCTCAGAAATTGAAGAACTACATAGAAAATACGAACTATTCCCATTTCAATGTTCTTTTAAATTAGTGTGTTCTTTCTTCCAGGTTTTGGGGAATGTAAACAGATGAATAAAGTAATTGAAAGAGTTCAGTGTTTGATCATCTATTTGAAGAAAGCTTAAACATGTTTTCATGCCAGTTGTATCAACTGTTTTTGGGTTTTGGTTTTTTTTTCTTTAATAAGTTGTCTATTACAGATGGGCCCAGATCCAAATTACACCACCTCTGCTCCATCCTGAATTGTGTGTGTGAGCTAAATCTGGTTACAGATACCAATCTGAATGTCATAAGCTAGGGCAGGGTGGGGTGGAGCTTGTCTTTAGATCTGACTCCCTTGTTCTCTGGACTTGGAATTGGCATGAATTTGGCAGGTCTGAGCTAACTAATTTTTACCTAGTCCTCAAATAAATTGGAAACTGTCCTGTTGCAAGGAATGACTGTTATTTTATGTCTCTGAAACTGTAAGGTGGTCCTTAGCTGCCTGTGGCTTCCTAAATTTGAGTTTCTTTTGTTGCTGGTGTTATTCACTGGGAAAGAACGTGGCCCCATTTCCAGTGACAGAGGGTGTGAAATGTTAAAAAGTAGAAGTGATAGGTGGATTTTAAAGGGACAAAAAAAAAAAAGAGGTCAGAATTTACAGGAAAGCAAAAGAAGGCCTTGTTCCCCATTCAGCAGCGACCAAATAGCCATGGAGTCGGCTTCCTATCTAAATAATTAGGTTCTATCATGTGACAGTTACAAAGAATCACATACTGAACAAAGGATTTCCTTTAAAAAAAAAGTAGTCTATACAGCTGTTTTTAAATGCACACTCTCTGCTCCCTTCCCCCATCTCCTTGGCTTCTTGTTTCGGCATAAGACATGCAGCATACAAGTTATTCAAGTTTAGAAACGAGTTAGTGAAATTTAATTAATAAATGAGTGCTAGTGGGTTTAGACCATAACAAGTTTCCTAATTTATTTTTATAAGCAGTTGGAGTAATTTGCAGATGTCAATGACAGAGGTCAAGCGCAAGGGTTGCTGTAGCTAGCCAGCTTTTGTGTAACAAATGGTGAATGAGGAAAATTGACACTAAGCAGGAAACATACAAGATACTTGCATATCGTAGAATTTTGAAGCCATTGAGTTGCGGTATCAGAAAACTTTGTAAAGTACACAGGTCTGGATAGGATCTGTAATTGGAAATAAGGCCTCTATGAAACTCTTTGGAGTAAGAAATAAAATAGATTTTTATATTGTTTTAATCTTCTATTAATTGAAGGTCAGTCACTGTGAGGTAAACGGATTCGTAAATCACTTATGATTGGCAAGCAATTAACTTCTGATAAATGAATTGTACAGACAACGGAGTAGAGTCTGTCTTGACAGGTAAAAGCATTTGTTCATTCAAGTGACATTAATAGATGATTGAAACTTGCCTAAAATTCAGGATCATACTTAACATTAGATCTACTTAGAAATTCCATTCTGCAGCAAGGTCCAATGTTTTAACATTTAAGAATTTCTGAATCGAGGCAAACAATAGACATCTCAAAACTTCCAGTAGAATGAAAGTACTGGGTTTTATTTAGAATCACTGAAAAGTTTTAATGATTTTTTTTTCCAATATTTTAGTAAGGTGAAATGGACTGATAACCTTTAACATCACAAAACCCATAGAATATGAAAATATATAAACTAAAAGAAGCCAAAATTTTACTTGAAATAATATTACATAGTCAAAAGAAAACAGTAACATACAGCTTTTTTTCTGTTCTTTTTATAATGTCAAATTGACTTTTTCAGTAATGGTTTGTTTTCAAGTGTTTAATTCTGTATCTCAGCATGACTTGGTCACATTAAGTAAACTTGGGAATTAATGTATTTGAGGAAATGGGTCTGTTTTGCTCTAAGGAAAACAGTTACTTTAAGTGATACAGAATACCTTTATGTGATAAAATCCTAATATAAGCAAGGTAGTTTGTACTTTTTACATGCTATCGTGGTTAACGTAAACAGGTAGGAACACAAGATTATTTTAACCCTCTAATACATCTAATATGATCTTGTTCTAACTAAAAGAAACAAACTTATTTCCCTTTCTGCCTCTGCCCTATTTTATCCTTAGTGAAGACAAAGTCCGACATCAGATGATTTGGATTCAGTAGCTATCACTTATGTTAGGGACTTGACTCTAAGATATCCCAGATGAAGCCCAGCTGCTCAAGAAAATAAAACGCTGAAGTCTCACTGCAAATTTCTTGAATGATGTTAGTTCTGTCTTAACCTAGAAAATTTTAGCCCAGTTCAAAATCAGTGCAATTTCTTCTGCAGCCGTGGCTGTCTTAACAACTGCCTGAAGGCAGTTATCTTGCATATTGGAAACCTGGAGATTTTCTGTCCCGGGGCAGTTTTGTTCTTACAGCTCTGGCTTTACCAGCGAATGGAGGCCATTAATGATACCGTTCCTTGGAAACGCCCTCTTTCTTGATTAGCATACAACAATTGTGTTGTAAAAACCAGTAAGTAAACTTCCATGTCCTGGTCAAATTCCAGTTAAGATAACAGCACCCTGCTTGCAGAGTTCTACAATTTCAATTGGATAGTAACTGTCTGTTAACCTACTCTGTGATACTGAATGGTGTAGTTAAACAGCTGTTGCATTTTGTTTGAGACGTGTGGTCTCAGCTAACTGAGGTATAAAGTGGATCCGCCCGTGGTTGTTTTGGTTTTTTTACAAGACATTTTGGGGATGGTAAAAGTTACAGAAGTGTCAAACGTTATTCTTTTTTTTTCTGTTAAGCTTGGTCTAATTACTGCAGTGATATAAATGAAATCTGATTTTTTAAAATAATACAGATATGCAGTTTTACCGCTAGCCTTGTTCTTAGGCCATGTCTTAAATACACTGATCTCTTAAGATCTCTGATATTAAATTTGCTATGGGATAGGATCAATGCAGTTTTTGAAAATAAAGGCAGTGATAGTCAATAGATAAAAACATGACAGTTACAATGAGAGTCAGCTTACTACTTTTTATCATGTGCCAAGGAGGCATACTAAGCATCGTTTGTTTTTCCTTTCTGCAGTTTAAACAAATCAGGATGGATTTTTGATAACCATGAAATTTGACATATCAGATTGATAAAAACTGCATAGCAGAGAACATCCAATACAGGAATCAGATTCACCACAAATCAAAACTGAAGTGTGAGCTTATTCCAAATTCAGAAGGTCCTTGTAGCAGTGAGGCTTCTGTCAACTATATAAGCATGACCTCATCCTTTGCCTGCAGAGAAGATACAATTAAGTACAATTCTTTACTTCTTGGATTACAGCATTTATTGTCATCATCTCTCTGCATCTTCTTTCCAAAAACCCAATCATCTTCGTAGTGCATATGTTTTGGCGATGTTTACTGTATCAGGTATAATAAGCAAATTTTATTTCTGTTCTGCAATATATCTGGAGTATCTCATTAAAGTACAAGTACTTTAAATAAAGACCAGTAATATGTTGCTTTAGAATGCTTTTAAACAAGAATTTGAAAATTTACAACTATTAAAGTTCAGTGGTAACCTTATAAATTCCTTTGATAGTTTACCAATGGGCAGGTGAATCAAAGTACTGATTTGTTAATTAACTTCTCAATTCATTAGTGGTAATGCTGGAATTAGTGTGACCCGCTCACCTGAAAACCTGATCCTATTGAAACCAGCAGAATTTTTGCTATTGTCTTCAGTGGGGCAAAAATTGCCCCATGATCTAGATTTTTGCTGCTTCTAAATACTATTTTTTCCCCATTTAAAATAATGCTGAAATAGAACCCTGTATAAAGGGAATTAAGGCATTATTTTAATATAGATGTAGTAAAAATGTACTGTTTGGAATGAAAATATGTATATGTGAATTAACTAATATTACTGCAGTGATACCAACCTGTTTCTGCATTTAACTACGGAATCATTAGCTATATGGAACAGAAGATCAATATACTTCAAGTATAGAAGCCAGATGTGGAGTACCTTTATGGAGATAAACCACCACAGTTCACTATGCATTTGACTTAAATCTGGAGAGGGGTGGAGGAGAAGAGACATTTATGTGAGTTATTCTACTAACACTTATTTTTATAAAACTTCTATCCTTCCTCCCCCACCCCCTTTTTTTTTTTTACTTAAAGAATTAAATTGCTACTTCGGAAATCAAATTCTGGCTGAGGTAGGAGTTATCTTTCGTAAGAACACAAACTCCAAGATCATGGAGAAAAGTAATATTAACTGGAGACACAGACATTTCAAGAAGCCAAGTTAAACGTCTTAAATCAGCATTAAGGTAAATCCATTAAAAAAAAAAGGAGGGGTGGAGAAAAGCTAATACTTTTTATTTCCCCCAATGGTAAATGAAACCTAAAGCTGGCAACAGAATGTGAAAGGCTCCTTAGGAAGAGGAAGGGTTATAGCATGGAGGGACCGAATCAATTTGTATGAAAATTGTTTCTGCAGGAACTAGATGAGGGCTCTTTTCATCTCTCCTTTTTGAAGAAAGGAAAAACCCATGATAATTTGGGGCTTTGATTGTATATATTAATGGCCCAAAGTAGAATTCTGAATAATGATAAAAACTATACCTTAAGTTCCTGGAAAGATAACTTATTTCAGATTTACTGCAGTGTCCTGGTTTCAGCTGGGATAGAGTTAACTGTCTTCCTAGTAGCTGGTACAGTGCTATGTTTTGAGTTCAGAGCGAAGAATGTTGATAACACTGATGTTTTCAGTTGTTGCTCAGTAGTGTTTAGACTAATGTCAAGGATTTTTCAGCTTCTCATGCCCAGCCAGTGAGAAAGCTGGAGGGGCACAAGAAGTTGGCACAGGACACAGCCAGGGCACCTGACCCAAACTGGCCAACGGTGTATTCCATACCATGTGACGTCCCATCCAGTACAGAAACGGGGAAGTGGGGGGCGGGGATTCGCCGCTCGGGGGACTGGCTGGGTGTCGGTCGGCGGGTGGTGAGCAATTGCACTGCGTATCATTTGTACATTCCAATCCTTTCATTATTGCTGTTGTCATTTTATTAGTGTTATCATTATCATTATTAGTTTCTTCTTTTCTGTTCTATTAAACCGTTCTTATCTCAACCCACGGGTTTTGCTTCTTCTCCCGATTTTCTCCCCCATCCCACTGGGTGGGGGGGAGTGAGTGAGCGGCTGCGTGGTGTTTAGTTGCTGGCTGGGGTTAAACCACGACATGCAGGCAGTCATGAATTTTTAATGCACCCTAATTTCTCAGGCATTTTCCTACAGTATTTATTATGGTATATTCAACATGTTACTCTAAGTAAAAATAAGTCTTTAAAACGGACAAAGTTAAACATGTCTTTCTTGCCACACCAAAATGTTCTTCACACCCAAAGTTTAGCTGCAAATTGTTCTTGCAAATCAAAATCTGATCTTTTTTAACTATAGACCCTCAAAGACAATTTGAGCATAGAAGAAAGGAAATCACAATTTGCTGACTAGACTTAGGCTGCATATAATCAGAAACATTAAAAGGGACTGTCATTTCCTTGTTTTTATGGCCCAACTCTGGTAATAATACTATTTTAATGTGATATATAACATAAACAAGAACATAGTATTTTTACTTTGAGAAGGCAGCATTGTAGAAACTAAAATGGAAAATCTGTTGTTATAGCATTCAGTGAAGACCAAACACTTGAGCCAAACAGCACAGATTACATGCTGTATGTTCAAGACACTCCAAGTAAAAACAAGCCAACTGTAGACATAAGGAGAGACAGAGGAATGAAAAAAAACACCCCAAAACAATAGCAGATAATAGGTGATTATGTGTTATGTTTGAAGAAGTTGTGTGAAAACTCAAAAAAAAGGACACATGTACTTGAAAGAACCTCTATTACAGTGATTATAATCGTCTAGATACCAAAATCCCTCCTATTTAAAGTGTTAACTGTGGTAGGGGGAAATCTGCCAGTACCCAAATTAGTCTGGCATTTTCATGGTGTCAAATACTGTAATATATACAACTGGCAAAGAACAACATAGTTTTATGCACCAAGTGCCAGCAGCAACACCCCACTAGCAGTGCAGTTTAATGGAGGCTATTAGATTCAAGTGTACTGAAAACCTCTCTCTCTTCCTCTTTTTTGGCAATCTTAAAAATATAAAGACACAGTCATTAGACTGGAATTTACATGACCTATTTTTCCAAACGTATGATTAACACATTACCAGCATCACACCCTTAAAGAAAAATGATTTTGTTTCTGATACTTGTCCAGACGCTGAACACACAAAGTAAGGACAGTCCTGGTACGTGCATGCAACCATCACGTGACAGCACACGCACACACAAATTCTGATCAAGGCTTTTCCTCCAGATTTTTGGACATGTACAATATCAGTGTATTGAATAATTATTTATTTTCCTTTTGTGAGTCATAGCAAGAGACAACTTTTTTGAAACTTATCAGCACATCCTGTGAATGACTATGTATACGCTTTATGTATTGTATTAGAAATGTAAATGTTTGTCCTTGTTTATTTAAATATTGCACACCATGTAACTACAAGGTAAGCACTGATACAGCAAAGTGACAGGCAAACTAGCAATGCCTAAATCAGTTTATTTTTGCACTTGCTTGTTCTTTATTGGCATTAAAACTAAAGTGACATCTCTAATGCAAACAGGTTGGTCCTGGTGGCAGAGGGAAAGACTCTCCAGGCCCCAGAAGGAAGCAGCAGTGGGAGTACGAGTGACTGAGACAAAGCTGGCTGAGACTTCTTGGACTTTCTTGTGAAGCATGTAAGATTAGGTGCTAAATAAGCAGCGCTGAAGGCCACTTCTTGTTTCCCTCTTTGAAGGAAAATGAAGGACAAGTGAGGCTCGGAGATGCCACCTGGTCCTTGAATGGGATGAATCACAATGTGAGGGACCTTCGGGCTGGGAGGCAACCTTACTACCCTCGGGGGGAAATGCTTTTCCCCTTTCACAGGAGTGTGGTTGCTTCTGTTCCCTAGGAAGAGCACAGTGGGACACCTCCAGCCAACATCCTCCTGAGGCATTGTGCCCTGATGGGAGGCGCTTGAATACAGATGTCCGGGAGGTATCTCAAGACAATAGGGCATAGGAAGGCACCCATCTCCTTCTGGGAATCAGATGAACAAGCAGGAAGAAGTGGAGACCCTGCCTATTATCTTGCTTGGACAGGCAGGGAGACAGAGCTGACAAGGATGCCTATGGCTATGTAATAAAGTCCTATTCTTAGAAATCAGTAATGGGTTAACTTCATCAGTAATTTTCCAACTATATTTTAATGCCCATTTGTTGACCATGAAATTTCTCAGATCAACAAACTTCTATAAAATTACAGAAAAGTTTCCCAGTAGAACCTCCTCATCTTGAGTGTTGGGTTTGGGGTTTTTTTTGTTGTTGTTGTTGTTGGTTTGTTTGTTTTAATTTTAAAGAGTTTTGCTCCTTTTCTTGTGTTGATAAATTCAAAACTCTTGTTCAAGTGCCTAGTTCCCTTCATGGTGGCTTCACAGCAGTTCTAATTTAAGAGCTGCTTATCATCATCTCAGTCTGTAAGGAGCAGGTCTCTCTTCCATCTTTCCATAATCTTCCATTGTCCATCTCCATCAAATGCCCGTTGCTTGTTGCTTGTTGTAGATACCGAAGCCCTCTCCTAATCAGTTGCTCCTCATTTCTGTTGCAGCTCATAAGCTCCACTGCAATCACTGATGTCAGATCCCACCAGACTCTCCTCAGCTTCCTTAAAAACTCTTCATCTCTTGTCTGCCGCGTACATGCCATTTCTCCTCCTGCATCAGTCCACAGATCCACTGCATCATTCGGGACTGTAGGACCTTTCTCTTCTGCTGCGACGTTAGAAATTGCTTAGTAAAAAAGGGCAGCGGCCCCAGAAATTAAACACTCATCCTTTTTTGTTACAAATTTCAAACCTGCCACTACACGGCTAGTAGGATTTCACCATACTCTTCTCGACCTCCGTAATCTCCAGCTGTTGGCTGAACTCACCTACGTCCTGTAACCAGCAATATGCCCTCTACAGGCAAGGTCTGTCTTTTCACACTGCTTTTCCCATACCGGTGGAGCATATGGTTACCCTTTTCCAAGGTGAGCTGTATCGGCAGTCAAGTTTTACCGGTCACCACTGGAAAAGGTGGCGACGGCCGCCTCCCGGGGAGGAGAGCTGCCCTCCGCCGGCCCACGGCCCGGCCCTTAGCTGGCGGCACCCCGTCACGCTCCCGGGTTTCTTCTCCTTTTCCTTTTGAAATGGGCCCTTCCCGAGGGGGGGGGGGCGGTGCTGGCGAGCCCCCGGAGGACGCCAGAGGCAGGGCCCCCCTGCCCCGCCTCGGCACCCGAGGCCGGGAGCGGCCGCTGCCCCCGCCCACCGCAGGCCCGGCCTCTGAGGCGGCCCCTCGCGACGCGGCGGCGGGTGCGGCCGGGCGAGGCGCGAGCCGGCCGGGGCGGCGCTGCGGGCCCCGGGCGGGCAGCGGCGGGGGGGGGGCGGCGCGGCGCCGAGCCGAGCGGAGCCGAGCCGAGCCTCCTCCCGAGCTGTTCTTCCCCGGCCGGACGGAGAGCGGCACTGTGTCCCCGCGGCGCACGCTCCGCCGGAGCCTCCCCCTCTCCCCAGCCGCCGCCGCGCAGCTCCACAGTCCCTGCGGCCGCCGCCGGCGGAAGCGAGCGAGTCGAGCGGCGGGAGGTAAAGGCCGGCGGGGTCTGGCGCGAAGCGGCGGGACCGGGGAGGAGCCTCGCCCTCCCCCTGCTCCCGATAGGGCGCGGGGCCCCCGCCGTTTCGGGGGCGGGGAGGCGGCTTCCCCCCGCCGGTGGGCGTGCAGGGGCCCGCGTCGCCGTGCCGCGGCGGCCCCGGTGGCGCTGAGGGGCCCGTAGCCCCAGCTGGAGAGTTCCCGGCGGATGGGAGGGGAGACAGCGGGGCGGGTGCTGCGCGGCGGGCCCGCCCGGCAGCTGGAGGCTCGGCCGTGGGTCACGGGCCCCCGCTAGCAGCTCCCCCGCGCGGGGAAGGGGCCGGGGCCAGGGGAGCGTTGGCTCAAGCGGAGGGTGGGCGCCTCCGCCGCCGGCCTGAGGCCGCTGCCCGGGCCCGCCCTCCCCAGGGGCCTTCCTGTGGGCCTCGTGGCTGGAGCTGCGGCTGGGCCGTCCCTCTCCGCCGCTGTGGTGAACGCTACGGGCGCTCCTCGGCGTGAGGTGCCGGCTGCTAGCCCTGCTCTGCCGGTGGCTTTTCCTCGCCCGTCGCTGTGTAAGCGTGCTTGGCGGCGGCCGAGGTGCCCGGTCTTCCTCTCAGAAACACCGACTCCGGCCCCCGGCAGCCCCGGGGAGGGCCGCGGCCTGCCCTGCCGGCCCCTGCGGCCTGCGTGGCGGCACCGGGCGCTGGAGGAAGGGTCGGGGCTGGGGAGTCGGTGGCAGCGATTCGCCCGTTTGTCCCGAGCAAACAGTGTGGTGTATCCGTGAACTTTAAAAGCGTCTTGCAAATAGAGCCCCGCAAGATAAATTCACCCTGTGCAAAATGAAATCAAAGGGGTTTTAGTACTTAAAGGGTCTTTTCGTTTTGAACAGTTGAGAGCCTCTGAAACATCTTTATCGTGTGGTTGGTTGGGTCCTTCATAGCGTAGTAGTCCCGTGTGCTTTGGACACTGTCTGCAGTTCAGCTGATCAAGTGCCATAGGGTTATTGGGGTTTTGGAGTAGCCTGACTTCAAACGAGAAGAAAAAAATACATATTTACTATTACTTTTCTTAACTCTTGTTCTAAATGGCAAAGAACAGTTTGACTCTCAAAAGACACTTAGAATGATCCTATACAGCATCTTGACAAAGTTCAGTATGCATCTCAAGTCTTTCAGTAGGACCTTGCAGTAAGAAGATGAGAATAATTCACATAGAACTTAAGCAAAAAAAACCTCCAGAGTGTTTTGGATATTTCAGGTAAAGCAAAAGAACAGAGAAGATAATCAGGTTGCTCGTTATCCATTTCACCTTCACTAGAATAAAAACTTTAGATAATACGTCTTGGAATGTGATTGGAGAGCCGAAGGCTAAGCTATAAACCTGAAGCAAATTATGGAAGGGCAGAAAAATTTAAGTATAGTATACATTTGTAAGCATGAGGGTTTTAGCCCTGATTCATCTGGGTACAGTCACTGTGACTAGGGCAGGGCTTGCTTGTGTCATGTGTTTGCAGCACGTCCAAGTTGCAATAGTTTGTGTTCCTATAGGTTATGTGAAGAGCTTGTGAAGGAAATTTAACAGCATCAAAGCACATCTTAAAAATCCATTAATTTCTTCTTTATAGGCTTTCTCCTGTTGTGTTTTGTTTTATTTTTAACTGTGGAGTTGCCCTGTATTTTTTCGTGGTCTTTTTTTACACTTTTTTTTTTTTTAAGAACTCTCCCTCTATTGTATTAACTTTAATGCTTTTCACCTGGGGAAGGCAGTGATGTAGGGGGAAGCGAGGTTCTTAATGTTACCAATGTGAAAGTGCAATAGTACCTGACAAAAATGTTAGCCTAGGCATGATGTTAGGAAACATCCATGGTATACTGACAGCTGTTTCACTTTATGGTGTAGGTGGATTGTTACCTGTGGCCTTGTCCATTTTACAGAGGAATTATGTTGTCTTGAATTAGTGTATAAATACGTTGTAATAGGGACTTTGGGGGGTCGTAGTTCTGAGGTGTTGCATGGTCTTTTGTTTTTCACTCCTGCCTGTGTACTGATCTGTAGTCTATACTAAATGGCTGACATAATCTGTCTAGTTATTATTTTAAACAGAGTTCTTCTGCATGTGAATTTAGCTCTGGTAAAAGTTTCTGAATTATTAATCCCTGAGTTTTAGGAAGTTGCTGCCTTTGTTTTTCTTACAGAAGCTTTTTACAGAGTTACACTGCCTCTCAAAATCAAGTAAGGCCGTATGTTGGTATTTTTTCCTGAATCCAGCTGTGGTTATGGAAGAGGTTAAGTTTTCCAGCTGTTTCTTCGACTGCACTGGGGATTTGTGACCTACCAGTGGGTTTGTTTATGTAACTGATCCATGTTCCATCTCAAAAATTGTCTGTTTTAAATCAAACCACCATTTAAAACTATTTAAATGGACCTGGCTGACTTTGTTTACAGTCATATAAGGTGAACTCATGTGAGCTACTAAGTCTCTATCAAATAAGTAATGACAGTCATTTGGAGGCCATAAGCTTTTTGTTGATGTACCTAGATCAGGATGAGGTCATCTATCTGTGGTTTACGGTAAGTTGAGAATAGTTTTTATCTTTTTAATAGCTGTGTAATGGCTGTGTGTGCTATGTTCAACTGCCCTAGTAGCAATGGAAGCACATTTGAACATAGGAAGTAGATATAGTTGCCCTGGTAGGTCTGTGTAATGTAGTTTCCAGCCTGGGACCCGATATGTGATTTTATTTTTTTTTTTTTCCTCAGAAAATATTTAGGAAGTCTACATGAATAAGCTATTCTTATTCCTATCTTTCTTTCTTTATGTGATTTGGTTTCTTGCTTTCTTTTTTAAGCTGTAATTTTATGATTCAACTTGAATCAGTGTGAGTTGGCTAAGTGTATTATGTGTCACTACAGTATGTT
Organism: Harpia harpyja; assembly: GCF_026419915.1. Lineage (NCBI taxonomy): Eukaryota > Metazoa > Chordata > Aves > Accipitriformes > Accipitridae > Harpia > Harpia harpyja. Next base: position 64,068,604 of record NC_068941.1, on the reverse strand, counting down.
TCTCCTTGTGAAATTCTGGAGTGGTTATCATATTGCTGTTGTATGTGGACCACCAGCAAAGTTCACAAACTGCTTTATGTCTCTTTCCAACCTGACTCCTCAGCTTCCTGATGTGGCTGCTACTGTTCTGAGGTCACTGGTTAATAGATAATACCTTGATGAAGTATCTGGCTTATGTTCCAGTGTACCTTGTGCTCTGATGCTCCAGCAGTCATGATCTCATCGGTCTCCTGTTCTTGCAAGTGCTTTCTGCAAACCTGTTTTCTGTATTTGAGCCCATGCAGAAGTTCAAAAATTTCTTGTGCTTCAGCTTTGTCCCAGTGTGCAACAAACCTTCATGTAGAGTCACAGAACTGAAAACCGTGAGTCTGTTATGAGGGAAGTGGCAGCTGGGGATCACCAGAGTGCAGCACTGTATGCATCACGGACTTGAAGGTCTTAAGCAGATGTTCAGGTAGGAAGAGCTTATACTGCAGAAAGTTGGCCAGATGGTGCTGCCTTTGAGTTGTTCTGTATATCACACATAAGGGAAAGGTGTGGAGCTGAGAAGCCTTTGTATGTGGAAGCACCAGAACCAAGACCTGGTCACATTGCAGAAGCCCTGTTCGGTGTCTACATAGGTCTGAAGAGTCATGCTCTGGAGTCTGAGTCTTTGACAGGCACTTCCCTTTGTTCCCAGTCAGGTTAGAGTTGCAACATTGTCTATAAGAAGAAAGTAAACTTGTCTTCATTTGCATCAACAGCTAGAGCAAGCTAAGATTTGGGGAAGTAGTATTTGCATTGATTGCCAGTCCTGACTGCTGCCAGCGCAGAAAACTCTAAATAAGTATTCTTTTAATGTTCTGCTTTTCCTTCCTCCATAGTGCCACTTGTGTGTGTGTGCCCATAATAATAAGCATCACCTGTGATCTTCAGTAATACTCCTCTTTTACAGTATCTTCTCATCTTGATGGAACCTGTTCTCACCCTTGCTGCCTTTTTGCTGGCTTTCCAAGCACTAAAATAAATGCTCATCCTTTGGCCAGATCTCAGTCACAGGAAAAAAAAACCAACAACAAAGCCCCCAAATCCTTAAGAAACAGGAAAATAATATAGCAGAATACAGCAGTATTAAAATTAACCTCATTAGGAGAGTCTTGCTCAGCTTTATAACGTTATATTTTCCTTTTTTTTATCAGCCTTAAATATTTTGTGCATTAGACTATATTGTAGCTTCTTAGCTAGATACTGCCAGAGTTGCAATTTATAAAATATTACAAGCTATTTCCAGCAACTCAGAGAGGCACGAAGTCTTCAATTACAAGATCCAGGCACTGCTGTCTGTATGAAGGCTTTTCAGAGACAGGTATGAAAGTTCATCTGGAGAGGATGTGAAAGGAAATTCTGCTGTGCTGAGGAACTGTAATTCTGCAGAGACGTGTTACTTCTATTCAGTGCCCTTCAGCCTGACTTTTGGACAGAGTCTCTGGAAACGTGTGGGCAAGTCGCAGCTCCATCTGGCAGGAGTTGTTTTGTCTTTCCAAATAACTCACTCTCTAGCTGTTTTATAATGTGTAGCAGGAATACAATCTTACGCAGTAGTACTGATGGCAGGTGTGAATGTGAAACTGCAGAAGCACCACCATAACCACAAGTCTGGTCTCCTTTGTTGCAGCCTGTTATGTTGCTCTGGGGGCCGGGCATAGGTCACAGCAAAGCAGCGGAGCTATGTGGAGTCTGCACTGGGGACAGCCCAGGAAGTGTGAGAGCTCTGCCTCCTGGAAGATCTCCCCTCGAAGCTGAGTTTGGCATGGGCATGGGTAACCCTTACTTCAGCACGCTTGAGCAGGGCTGTGAGCTGTATGGGAGGCTACCAAAGAACATAGGAGGGAAGGTGTGAAAGGATCCGATATCTCTAAGCTCTCCTCGGGCTGGAAAGGCATTTTGCAGATACTCTTACTAATTTATGAAAGACAAACCAAACAAAAAAACTCAAGCAACAACCCTCTCCACCTAAACAAGGAAAACAACTGCTTGTTGATTTTTCTAGCTTGTCAGGCTGTGTATCTGCATGCTCCATAATCCCAAGGCCGCTTGGGTTTTTTTGCCACATCCCAAGCTTTGACCTTCAGCACACAGCAAAGGGAAGGTGAGTACAAAAGTACTTCTAACCAAGCAGACCTGATGCTGGAGAATGTGCTTACTGGTGGGTCTCCTCCTCCTACCTCACTGCTTTAATCATGTGCGCCCAACAGATCTGCCTGTCTTTGAGAAAGTGCCTTTCTGGGAGCTTGTGCTTGCCTGTATGGAGGGCCTCTAGCAAGAGCAGCTTCCTGGCTTAAAGGAAACTGTGTGATGTGGAGTTTGACAGCTTCTGTCGCCTGTCAAACACTAGCTGACTGTCACTGCAGGTTGAATTCTCATGACATGACATGTAGAGAAGAGCCTTTGACTCCTTAGCAAACAGGGCTCTGCTCTTCCTGAAAGTTGTATTTACTTCCTAAGCATCTGCTTCAGATGTGTTTGTGCTGGTTTTGTACTCTTAAACTGTGTGTGTAGTTGATGGACAAAGTTTTTGTTTCGTACTCAAAGCAAGATTTATTTTTTGCAGCTGCCTCCAGAGAATCTGTCTCTGGTTCAGGCCATACAGAAGGCTTAAAAATCACAGAAGTGGAAAAAGCACCTGGTAGAGCAGATTGCATAATGCAAGTGTACTGAGACGCATGTGTCGGTGTCTTGCACTTCGACACAATTTGATGTGAAAAAGAGGACCTTAGTTTAAACTTTTGAAATAGCCAAAGCCCTTGGAACAACCAGTGGGAATAATACTGAGTGGGAGAAGGAAAACAGCAGAAAATACGCTTGAAGGGTTCTTAAAAGTGCTTTGTCTCTAGCTGGGTATAGATTGTCACATTAAATAACAAAGCATTTGGGTGGCCTGTTCTGTTGCTTACTGCTGGCAGAAATCAAAGAACGCAAAAGGCTCCTGGATTGTCTCCTTTGTTACTTTTACGTTTATTGAGAAAAATCTGCTGGAAGGCATTTCCTTTTTTTCTTCCCTTTTTTACCTTCTGGTTTTTAGAGAGGGGACTTGAACATTGTCTAAAAAGAAAAGCTGCTTGTTTTATAAATACAATTAGAGAGTACAATGATTGGGTCTCAGTTTGATTTCATTGGCTGCTTTTTTGTCTTGTGCTTGTATTTAAATACTTAATTGTTTTGCTCCATTTATGAGACTTCAAAGTGCAAGTGAATGAATGTGGAAATAACCTTTGTGTTTTAATGCGTGTGTTAGTAGACCCTGATTCAGGAAGCAGAAATCTGAGTAGTGGAAATAATGTAGCATTACACTGTTATCAGGTACATTTCAGCCTTTTTGTTCTGTTCTAGGCTGAATTTATATTCAGAGATGAAATGTTCTGTGAAATTGCTGAATGGCTTTTCAGCCTTTCCTGGTGTGGTTTTTGTGAAGCCTTGTGTTTGAGAGTGGGGTGAATAGCATTCTCTGCCTGCAGCCTGTCCTTTACTTTGTAGATTTGGGTTGTCATCAAGTTCTTGCTTATGTGAAGTGCTCTATATGGTTTGATGGCAATTCTTAATACTTTGGAGCAGTGGAATGAGGTTAAATGCAAAATGGGAGACGGGTTTCTCCATCTCTTACGAATACTGCTATAAAGTAATTGAGCCAGCAACCTGCCATGTTAGGAGTACGACAGGATATTTGTTCCAAATTCTTTACCTGATTTAGGTGTGTACACTCATAGTTTGGTGGGTTTTTGTTGTTTGTTTGGGGTTTTTTTAATCTATTTTAATTTGATTGAAAGCACAAGACTGTGGTCAGGAAAGTGAGCTCTAGGCTAATATGTAAAGTGGAATTAAGTCAGGCTTTGAGTAGACCTAACATCTTCGGTGTGTACACAGTGGATTAGGAGTTTGCAGCTGCTTCAATGAACAGAAGTGCAGTTTTTTAGCATCGGTAGGGCACTGCAAATTAGTGGTGTAAGTAACATATTCTGATTTTGATGTACCAGGTTTTCTTTCCCTAATTCCCCACGTGATGGAACGAATCTTTTCTTGACCAGCACGGATATATAGACCTTTTCAAGATGGTTAAGAACTGTGGTGAAGAGCCAAGTGGAATGACAAGTGAGGAAACTTACTTTTATTCCTAACTAATTCTGCTGCCATTATGTTGTTTCTTTACCTGATATAAGTCAGGTTTTTTTAGATGAGAATCAGTAGCTGAAATCAAGTAGGTATGCTTATCCTTGGGAAAACTTCCATTTGAGCTCAACTTGACATGTTGGTTACTTTGTCAGTAAAACATTAGCTGTACTTAATCTACTAAAAACAATTATGTGCATTGCTCAGTGTTAAAACTTTGCTTAAAGTTGTATGGTCTATGAGCAAAATACCAATTTTAATTTGTGTTCTGATCATTCCTTTGTCAGGAGGGAGCATCCACTTCTGCTGACGGCTAATTTGTATGTTTGAAAGTATGGTTTCCTGACAGAAGAGTGCATTATATTTTTTAACAGCAGATCTTTATTAAATGTGCCATCGGTGGTTTTGGAAAGATGAGAAGGGACCCACTGCGGGGCAACTCTGTGAAGCTGAAAATGTAAGTTCTATGCCATTGCTGTTTTATTTGAATTACAAATACAGATTTTTTTTTTTTTTCAGTCTCCAGTATGTCAGTATATATGTGTGTGTTTTTTAAAAGCCAGAAGATTCAAATGAACATTACATGATAAATATTTTATGTAGTTTGAAATTAAAAAATTGTTTAAAAACTCCCCAAACCAAAAGCAAAGGAACAAAAAAAACCCCAACCCCCAAACCAACCTCTTTTATATGTATGGCGTTAATTTCCTTAAATTAGTCAGAGAAACATTAAAATATACACAAATCAGGCTGCCTTGGTCATATTGGTTGAATGTTACATTGTGTCAAGGCTGGAGACTTCCTTTGTCCTTAAAAAAGGAAGACAAGTAATATTGATAACTATCTGAACTTGATGACAGTTAAACCAGAAATGTCCTGTGCTGCTGAATTCTTTTAGTAAACTTTGAATAGTGGTTAGAGTATTTTTCTGGTCTGTTTGCTTAAAAAGTAAGTTCTCGTAATGACTTTGGAAAATTATGTTTACTGCTGATTGTTTCCCAATGCAGTATCTCTGATTTAAAGAGCTTTGTGAATTCTTTTGGTATCAACTAAAGTTTAGTGTATTTCTTCTTTTATTCTGTGTGTTCTCTCTCTTCTTGAATGCTACCTGTTTCCTTCTCTTCCTATACTTGAGATTGTATGTGTAATAGGACTTGCAGTCAGTCCACTCTACTCTAGAATTTTGACACATCTTGAAAATGCAAGCTACCATGTGTGGTTTCTAAGAAGACATCTTGGTGTAAAAGACTGATGAGATGCATCAGGCCTTTCATCAGATCTTTATTCAGCAACTGCATATACATTTTCATATTACACTGAAAATGAAACAATAATGCATGTCTCAAGCCTAAGACTTACATTGCTTTTCCAGAAATTTTAGAACAGTCACATGGTGCTTAATACTGTTTTATAGTAGCTTTTGTCTGATTTTGTAAAAATACAGTTCTTTAAGAATATATAGCAGTTCTTAGAAAGCAGGAGGGAATTTCTAGCTTTTGCTATGGAAAACAAAAGATGTGTAGCTGGATAAATTTAGTGTAGCCTCAGTGTAAACATGACTCATGCCTTTTAGCTTAATTTTAGAAAATGCATTTGTAGCCTGATTTTTTTAATTTCTTCAGAGTTCTAGGAGAATTCTTCACAGCGAGTTTGCCGATATAACAGTACTGGTTAGCGATGTGATGGCTTGTATACAACAAGTCTATGTTAGCAATTATTTCCTAACATAAATGAAATCTTAGATCTTTTAAAAATAACAGATTTGGTTTTGGAGGGTCTTGAGGATTTTTTTTTTTCCCCCCTTAGATTTTTGTATGGGTGGCTTAACTGTTTTGAATTCTTTAGATTATGTGTCATAAGAAAGAGTACACTTTGCATTTTTCTAAGGACAACTTACAATTAACTTAAAGTAAAGTTACAATTTGCTTTACCTCTGTTGGAAACTGGAGGTCTTTTTGGTTTTTTTTACTTTTTTTTTCCCCTTAATGTGAGGAGTCTGACCAGGATGACTATTATACTCCTGCTATATTGGATTAATTTCTTCTATGGACAATTGTATTAATGAAAATAAAATGGAATCTTTTTGAACATGTGTCTGCAAGGGAATTCCTTTGCAGTAACTACGGTGTGATTTAAATTCACTCCATGCTTTATGGAAGAATTTTCTTATATATTTTCCTAAGACTGTAACGCTTCATCAATTAGTTTATCAGTTTAGGTGTTAAGTGCAAAACATGGTGGGGGCGGGGAGGCAGAAATTGCATATTTTTCCTCTTCTGTATAACTGATAGACACTTTGTATTTATTGGAAACACTCGTCATTTTCTTTCTTTCCCTTAGGGAATTATAAATACATTCTTAGAACCAGTTTATGAAACAATTGGTTTTCCTTTCACTGGAAAGGAAAGTTGAACGTTCTTAGTAAGATGCTGGGATTGAGACTTGAGATCTTGGTCCATCCTCTTCCTGTGCCAGGTCGGCCACTTCTCTACATTTCATTGTTCTGTCTGTCAAACAGAAAAGAAAAATGTGTTGCATTGGGTTGATTATGTTGGTGCCTGCCTGTTTCTGTAGTGGCTGGCTTTCCTGTAATGGATGCTGATCTCTGGCTACGTGTGCCTGTGCCTATAGAATGTCTGTGATGCATCCATCCAGCTCCTTAGGGGTAGCAATACTGGAACAGGTAACACCTGAGGCTCATAATCTACCATCAGAAATAAACTCTGGCTAGCTAAAAAGATGATGATGTTAAAGCACCCTGACCTGACAAGTCTACTTTTTCTCTTCTAGGTTGGTAGAGTTTCAAAATTATGTTAGTTTGTAGAGAATGCCGGTATCTTAATATCTCTTTTATTTCTAAGATTGCTTAATTTGGAAGGTAATTTTCATACAGGCAGATTTTTGTACATATGTTTGTGGTAGTTGAATTACATCGGGAGGAGATCCTTAATGTCAGGAGATGTATATTTCTGAAGAACTATGAGTGAGGAGGTGCTATGGATTTTGTTTTGCTTTGTTTTTAAAGGTGAAGTTGAGACTGCCACAGGAGTATTGTTTTTCATCAGTGCTGAAATGAAACAGCTGTTTGCTCTAATTGGATGTGTGTCGAATGGCAGTACCCAGAACTGACTAGTGAACCTCTGAGTATATTGCAGCCTCTGGCTAATTGTCTAGAATTCCCTTTCAGTGTGTTCAGCACAGCCCTGCTCTTCTAAATCATTATGTTATTACAACTCCATTTTCATCGGGGGGGGGGGGGGGGGGGGACAACACGACCCCCCTCATCCACAGCAAACTACAGACTGATTCATGTTATGTTATCCAGAACCAATGGATACAGCTGACCTGCAAGTCTGGCTATTGGGTTATTCAAAATTATTTCCTCTTTCATAGTAAACTAATTTTCAAGAAGAGAAACTCGAATATCTGAAAAGGCAAGTCTCTAGATAAAATCCTCTGTAAAGTTCAGGGCATGCTCTTAAAAGCAAGAGAAAATTATTCCTTTCAGTTGAGCGTGTTAGTGTTATCTCTTATGTAATACAGTACAGCATGCTTTGTATGTGCACAGGCACCTATTTTTATATACTTTTATTGTGCTTGGTAATATCAACAGAAGGCATCGCCCAGGAATCTGTCCAGGAATTCCATTGAAAATACTGTAAACAAAGGAGATTCTGTCAAAATATCTGTCTGCAATACTGGCCATGGTAAATACCTTATTTAAATGAAATCCTAGGCAATGCTGATCTATCTTTTGGTAGGTTTAACAATTTCTAGAATTTTACTAAGACTTTAGATGGAGAGATGGGACAAAATGTGGATCTGTGCATTGCCTTAGCATACGTGGATGTAGTGGGAGTCACTGAGGTTTTGACCTGTGTGTAAGTTCGGAGGTGACTGATGTCTTTTTCCCTTCTGTGATTAATTGTGATAAACAGTTTAGGCCTCAATAATCCTGAAGCAATGCACTGTAAGTTCGCTGATTGAGATTCATGCAAACTGAATTGTGTGGCTTCATTAGGTCATTGGAGTAAGGCATCCTAATACATAGTGGGATACACAGCCTGATGCAGGAAATACATTGGGAAGGGAATAGCCTATATTGAAGTAAGGCAACTGATTGTTAACAGTCCTAGCTACAGAGCATGTTTTTCAGCAGCAGGTTCTTACAGGACTGATCATTATAAGAGAGTTGGATTAAAACATTGACAACTCTTGGAGTGTTCTGCTTAAAGTCTCTTGGTGCTGAGTAATGTCAAGGTGCAGGAGTACCTTTCTCCCTTGCAGGATCTTTTCTTTGTCACTGAACCTTTTTTAGTGAGGAACAGTCACATTTTTTAGCACTGACACATTGTGTGAAGTTAGATCTCAACCTGTTTTACTGGCTGGAGGATGAATAAATTAGAAATACAAGTTTGAAAAAACATGACTTGCTGTAACTTTTTTTTTAAATTGTTTTCCTTGAATACTTTTCCATGACAGTAAAGAATGGTGTAAGGATGGCTAATCGGAGAGATGAACCAAAAAAAGTGTAATGAAAAAAACAGCTGCAATTGTCCCAGCTCAGTCTGGCTAACTAGCATCTTCCACTGTAATTTCTCCTTTATTTTTGGAAGTCTGCCTCTTCCTTTTCCTGTGTATTGTTTTCCTTGTGCATTTCAGACTTCCTTGACCTCTTCATTGTTTCAGACATCCGTCTCGTTTGTCTAAGGTCCCTATACATATGGTAGAAACTCCCAGGATTCTGGAGTTGTCTGTTTTTCTTACATAAATTTCTATGACTTGGGAATGTAGGAGTCCACCCTCTTCTAAATGATAAGTTCTCTTGGTTGCTGGAAGAGATTGCTAGAGAATAATGGAGAAGTGCTGTCCAAATCTGGCACTCATTTGGCATTGCCATTTGTGTGCCAATGATCCAGGGAGGGAAGGACTAAGTGAACTTGGAAGTACTGTCATTGCTTTATTTGCACATGTTGAATTGGTCATCACTGACAAAATAATCTTTATATAGAAAAAGGTATTTCATGGCCTACTCAGTAACTGTTATCGCTAAATAGTGACTCTTTGCTGTAATTAACTTCAGATTCTCAGCCTTACCAAGGTTTGCTAGTCTTCTGAATAATTATTTGTAAAAATTATAAATTAATTTATTATGAGCGTCACTAGAACACAACAGAGCTTTGATGTTATTTGATATAAAGAAAAAAGTGAGACCACGCCATACTCTGTGCTTGTACTTCAACTAATAATCACTTTCCTTTCCTATACAAAATTAATGCAGTAATTGCAGTTATTATAGATGCCATAATGTTTTAACTAGACTTATTCAAAGGCTTTATGGCAGAAGTGTGTGTGTGGGTGGACAGAAGCCTCTTCTTGCTTTGTGGCTTATAAAGCTGTAAAATGTGTTTAAAAATTAAAAAAACCCCACACAGGCTGAGGTTGGAAGGCGCTTCTGGATGTCATCTGGTTCAGCCCACCTGCTCAAGCAGGGTCACCCGAGGCAGGTTGCTCAGGGCCGTGTTCGGTCAGCTTTTGAGAATCTGCATGGTTGGAGACTCCACAACCTCTCTGGGCAACCTGTGCCAGTGTTTGAACATTGAAGAGCCCCAACTGTTTACTCTTAAAAAAAAAAACAGGGGGGGAAGTCATGAAGGACTTCTGGAAGATTGGGATTGTTATATTTTCCAGTACTTCTGTAAGAGGAGCAAAATTTCTGAATTTTAACAGAATATAAGAGTTCCATAATGTTAACTGGTCATTAGTAGGTGTTAGCAAAGGAATATTTGTCAACTGGCTGGCTTGCATTGCTTCCTTTGCTTTTCTGGATTTTTCTTTTAAACTCTATTTTACTTGTTTTCTCTTCCAGACACAGATTCAATACCTAGTTAGTTGGAAAAGGCGGCTGCTATTTAGCTGTCAGCCATTTGAAAAGAAGAAAGGCAGCCTTCTAGAAAATGGTTTCGTGGATGCTTACATATTTTTTTTATCTTTTAGCTATCTAAATAGGAGACATGGAAATGTGACTGTGTATTTTATTAAAATTTCTCTGTCCTCTTTTTTCCAGGTCTGCTATTTCTGTTATGCGTATACCAGTTACAAGAGGTTTTTTGTGATTTCTGAGCTTGGTGCTGTCAGCCTCATGTGAACGAACTAAAACGAAAAGCAAGCTGATTTTTAGAAAACAAAATGCCACGGAGAAGGAAAACTGGTGGGAGTCCTTCTCGGAAGAATGGCAATTCTGACAGAACTGCTGTTGCTGTATCCCAAGGGGACCCAAGCCGCTCAATGTCACAAGCAGTGCATAGTGTCAATAAGGAAGAGCTCTTCAACAGCATGTCAGAGATGTTTTCTGACCTAGATCCTAGTGTGGTTTATATGGTTCTGTCTGAATGTGATTTTAAAGGTAAATAATGTACAGTTGGCATTACAGTTTTGTTCCATATGCAGACAGATCTTAACTAGGGTAACTCCAGAAAAGTTGGTGTGGGTGTTGCAAGCATATTTGTGAGTTTAGCTTTTAATGAGTAGGTGAGTCATAATATTTTGAGATTTTATAGCTCTTTCCATGCAAGATTCTTTAAGTTTGATGTTTCTGTGAGGCTGGTAATTTACAGTAGCAGTGTGCTCCATAAATGGAGGTACAGTTTAAGTGGCTTATTCTGTGACACAGAGCAGGTGGTGATAGAGTCATGAGGAGAATCTGTTTTTTCCAATTAGTTTCTGTGCCACATCTGCTAGATGCATAAACTGTTTCTGCAGGAGGGGTATTTTATGTTCTAGATCACAATTAAGACAGCAGTACACTGTATGTGGTCCTGGCAGCGTTTGCTTTTCCTTAAATACTTGAATTGAGCTTTTGTTTTACTTTCTGTTTTGCACTGTCATCTTGTCATCTCCACTGAGGGAGGATTAGTTTTCGCAGGATAAATTCTGTTTGTTGTGTTGAATTCTCTGCAGCCTCACTTGGACTGTGTTTCTTCCCCTGTATTCTGCCAAGCCACATACCCACCTCTCTATTTTCATGTCTGCCCAGTCCTTCACGTGCTTTTGTAGTTTTGAAATTCTTCTATATACAAGTTCATTCACTTATAATAAAAGTAGTGGATGAGATGCTGGGTAGCAACATCTGAGGAGTTATTTGGCAGGGGAATAAGTCATATAGGGAGCATTTTAATCAATCTCTATTCATGTGATCAGATGTGATTAGCTGAGATTTTTCCAAGAATATTTGCAAAGAAGGCAGAGTTTGGGGGGGGGGTTTATATGTATAAAAGCTAGGTAGCCATTAAAAGGTCTGCTTTTATTGACGTTTTTATCTTACTTAAATTGTACGGAGTTTATAACTTAATAGCTCTCTCACATTTGTTGCTATGATTGTTGTTCCTTTTAAAATTGAAATTGATGGAATTACTGATGCATGCTTTGAACTCTTAATAAGATTACCTTTATCAAAATAACAGATTTATCTAGAAGCTTATTGGAGAATTCAGTAAACATGCTGAGTTCATGTTGTACTATTAGGAATGGTTTAAAAATGGATAGATTAGCATCTTTTCATATGAGTGATAGTAAGTTGTTCTCATACAGTAGAGAAAGATGGAAGGACAAGGAAGGTTTTATTTAACGTGCAGAAAGAGTTGGACTTTAACGGACATAGACTTTTTGCTACGCTGTTTTTCAGGAAAACAGAAGCTTAGTTTTAGGGCTCATGATGCTTGTGCCAGGTTTTCATTTTGTTCATGTTGATCACAGGCAACCTATACTCCATTTAGTGGCTTTACAAATAATTAATGCAGATACTGTTTTTTTCAGGCTATATTAGATATGACATTTTCAATTGGGCCTAGCCATAATAAACATATTTTGCATACTTTTATCTTTTTAGTCCTCAGTAGTGTTTTTCAGTTAATTTCACATTATTTTGCCTGTAGGTGATAGGTTAGAAGTAAGTACCCATTTAAACACGCAGTTCTGATATTTTTTTCCAGTTAAACTTAATAATTTTTAGACACTATTTCCTTAGTAATTTTTATGCTTATTAGGTTATTATTTTGCAATATGTCTGTATTGAGTTCTGCCTTTACCTCTAACAAGAAACAGATCAAGGGGGTTGCAGAAGGCGTGTTAAAAGATTAATTGGTGAACTGTCTTTTGGTTATCTCCTTAGCTGTGATAAATACTCCTTCAAGTAAAAAAATTGCATTCACATCAGCTTGTGTTTGTTCAGTTGACCATGCTTTATTCTCTTTACCTTATTCAACAGTAGAAAACACTATGGATTATCTGCTAGAGCTCTCCACCCACGCCAAAGGAGTAGCATCTTCAAAAACCTTGGGTTTTGATTCAGTAGCATCATCACTAGCTCTTGCTAATCAGCAAAGATCTGCTGCAAATGGAAGAATGAGGGAAAGTACTGCAGAACAAAGTAATTCTGAAGAAGAAAAAGAAAAGGCCCTATCACCTGATGTGCAGCTGACTGAAGAGCTGGATTCCTTAATAGAAAATGCCTTTCAGAGATACAGCTTGAGTGATGAATTGCCTAATTCTGCAAATGACCAAATAGTACCCAAGCACTCTGTGGAACATGATGGCTTTAATGAATTTCCTGAGCGGGAAAAATCTGATTCAGGCTGCAATGTCCTACTTTTTCCACAGCAAGCAGGAACAAATGATGAGGTTTTAGAAAACTGCTGCTGTTCTCAGCCACCAGTGAGTCAGCTGAGCTTCCAGACAAGCTCACCAGCTGCATCAGACACTTTTGCACAGATACTAGAAGATTCTGATTTGTCTGAAATGCATGTTCAACATGATGTAGCTTCAGAAGTTTATAAACAATTGAATGGAGAAATATCATGTGGAAATTCTGATCACACACAAGATACTGGTTTGGATCAAAAAAATGTGACTGCTGTTTCTGGTGAGTCCTCCCAAAGACCTCTGGAACTTGGAGTAGCTGTCACTGGAAATCCTAATTCAAGGTGCCTGGAACAGCACAAAGAGGCAGTGGCTGCCTTTAACAGCCACCAGAGCACTTCTCTTCCAGAGGTGTATGTCTCTCTTGAAACATCCAGTTTCAAAACACCAAAACCTGCAGATTTGCAGCAAACTCAGCAGGGTTATAACTTAAATTTTTCTACGCCATCATGTCAGCCTCAACAACACTGGAATCTCATGGCTCCTGTGTTTTATCCATCCAGTGGAAGTCACAGCTTTGTAACTCCTGTGGCTGTCAGTCCAGGGCAGTGGAGACCTGTTTCAGACTATAGGACTTTGGAAAAAGGACTTTTTTTTCCCTCTCCAGTGGTTTTAAATGCCTGGGATAGCAACCCTTCTCTGAAGGTATGGGGAAATCAAGATAGAAACTCAAAATTGAACCTCTCGCAAGCACAGCAGCCACCTGTTTGTCACATGATGAGAAAAAAGATGCACCTTATAGGTCAAGTACTTGTTCTTCTCAGAGGTGTTCCAGGATCAGGAAAATCATATTTGGCAAGGTAGAACATCTATATTGTGAGCTTCTAAAAGAAACTGCTTAACTGTGTACAGGATTTAGTGCAGGCAGAGACAATTTTCAGACATTTGTAAATAGTTATGCTTATACCCTAATTGCCAGCTACATGGTACATGCAGCATGATGAGTAACAGTAATTGCAGAGAGCTGAGTTGCTTGCAGCTCCTTGACCTCTAGTGGAAATTGAAATAGGAGGGGTTAGCTTTAAGTTCTCTCACTGGCCAAAGCAGTTTATGTCAGCAGAGGGTCATTGTAGTAGGATTAGGTCAGCTGTGTTCTTCTAGTCCCTGTTCATTTCAGGTGTTTCGTTCCAATAACATCAATGCAAATATGCCAGCTCTTTATAGGCAGAAATTCCCTTTCCACTGTTGGAATTCTTTTGTGTAAGTAGTATGTGTGGAGTTTCTTGAGTTGAATTCTTGATTTCTTTTCTAACTCTCCAAAAGCCTAGATTGAGCTTAGACTCCTTTGGCTGGCACCGGAAATATTTGGTGCAATTAAGACTGTACGTGGTTTTGTCAGTGTAAAAGTATGTCACTAGATGTAGATGGAAAAATACCTGCTTGTTGTTTTGAAATGAGACTTGTAGGGAGCCTCTGTCAGCTCTTTCCCCTGGATATCCTCAGCCTTTGGAAAAGGAGGGAAATTATCATAGATCGTCTTTGCCTGGAGGGTGATTCCCCCCCTGCCTTACCTAAATTTGCTGCTTCCATTCCAAATAATCTTGGTTTTGTGCAAGAGACTAAATACACAGATGTGTGCTAGCAGATATCAGGGCTGGGGAGGAGAAAGGGGAAAAGCTATTTACTTCTTGATCTTTCACAGGACTTTGCTTGAGGATAACCCAGGTGGAATCATTCTTAGTACTGATGATTACTTTTATAAACATGGACAATACCATTATGATGCCGATTGCTTAGGGGAAGCACATGACTGGAACAGGAAACGAGGTGAGAAATAAATAAGGGATTAGCTTGCTCGTTTACAGTTCAATGCTTGTGTGCCATTTAAAAAGCTGCCTGTCTTGTAATGCCTGTGTCGTAGGACAAGCATTTATCCCATCATAGAAGTATTTTTTAATACGTGTGTGGAAAAAGAATATGAGCACAGACTCGAAGTCATCTGTCCATTGTTTGCTTTGCAATTAAAAAGGCCAGTGTCTTTGTCAAAAGATTCTTTTGTCCTCAGATTTTGTCATGGTATGTATTTTGGGTTTTGTCCAATTTCTGGAGTGGTAATCTGTACCATCTCCCAGAAATATTTCTTCTGAGATGAGCCATTATATATGCATATGCAATAAGTAATGAGGATATTGATACAAATAACACTTACACAGATATTTTCCTGCTCTTAATTATTTTTTTTCTCTTGAGCACTACATTGTTGGCAAATTTGAAATTATAAGAGCAAGACAGAATAAATGATTTTGTTTTTCTTTCCATAATCGGTGTATTTTTTGATAGTGGCTCCCACTAAGCTCACCATAGAACAACTCTTTTTAAGCCTTTATTTGCTAAATTTGAACCATGATCACTTTTCTACTGTCAAATTTCTAACCAGTGGAGAAATGAGTTCATAAGGAATGTGTGATTCAACAATAACTTTGATTGTTCAGATGCATTGTAACATAGCTACAGAAACATGGTGCTGTATCTCAAAGCTAGTGATTCTAAACATTTCATTACTGTGTATTTAAATTACAATAATTCTTTTGATTTTTCATATTTTATACAGTTTACAGAGTGGACTAATCTTAAGACTGTTATAAAGCCAAGAATTTTGTATGCAACAAAGAAGTCCACTTTAAGGTGATCATGTAGTTTTTTTTAGTTTAATTTACTGATTGATTAGTCATCTTGGTGCATTTTACATCTGCATTTTCATTCCTTGATTATCATACATACGTTAATGCAAAAGAATAATGCCATATCTGAGTAGCTTTACATGTGAGGGGGGGATTTCTAAAATAAGAGGGCCTTGTAACAGATCAAGCTGTAGCAAGAGTTCTTTACACAGTGGTTAATCATTATGGATTATCTACTTAAAAAAATACCACATATTTAGGGAATTAGTATAAATATTACGTGTCAACCCTATTATAATGAAATTAACTATACCACATTCTTTTGTACATGTGTGTCTTTCAGCCAAAGAAGCATTTGAAATGAGAATCTCTCCTATAATAATAGACAACACAAACATACAAGCATGGGAGATGAAGCCTTACGTTGCTTTGGTTAGTACTACAATTTGATCAATGTGAAAAGGGATTATTGACCAGCATGGCGGCAACATATGTTTCAAAATGAGATTGTCTTTCTCAGTCTAGCTGTTATTCCACAACAAAGTCTGGAGTCAAAAAAGTGTTACATGGAATCATATTACCAAGTGTCATATTCTGTGTGCGTCTGAGTATTGACCTGGCCTGGTTTCCAAGTGACAAAGCCAAGTGCTTTGCAGTTGGGAGCAAAAATAAATATTGTTGAGGAAACTAAATTCTGTTCCTGTTTTATATGATCGGTAAAATTATAAGCTAAATTTAAAATATAATCAGCACTAATTAATGAGTGATGTTTGCTGCTCCATGAAACTTGAAAACTCAGTCATAGTTTCATCCTAAATGTGACATAGAGGCAGATACCAGCTAACCAGTTGGAGGGCTAGAGTTATCAAATGTTGCTAGCTTGCTTGAAGTTACGCAGGTTTACTTAATAATTTTATTGAAGTAATCAAAATAATGCACCTGCACTGTTTTACGTTAGTAGTGTAGTGCTTTTATTTAGTGACTGAAAATGACCTGCTTTTATTTAGTACTAAGTAAATGCAATCTACATTTAACTTCCACAGTTATATTTAATGATCTAAATAACTTGGTCAACTCTGTTATAGGTTTCTCGTACTCCAGTTTTCTGGAGCTTCTCACCTTTTCACTTAATAGTTTCTAAATAAGCATCAGCACTTTTAGACTCTAGCTCTTACTTTGCTGTTGATCATTCACCATTTTGGTTCATAGTTTTAATAGGGTTTTTTTATGCTTACAGAACTGCATTATTTTATAAAATTGGTTCTGATTAACAGAAATAATACATTGGAAGAAATACTATAAAGTAGATCTGGGATTTCTCCTACCATGGTATAGAAACACATCAGAGAGTGTAGTACATAGAACTGACAGCTTTTGAGCGGATAATCTACATATGCTGCATGTGGTAATGGATTAGTGAACAGTGGGACTTAACACAGATAATTTTTATTAATAAAATTTTTATTTCATTATCCTTGCATTTATTAACAATTGTCAGATTAACAGTTCCTTCACAAATTAAGTCCTTGATTCTGCTGTATGCTGAAATAAAGATACAATAAAAGTTCTTCCAGCAAGTGCAGGGTTTGGTAAGGTGACAAGAATTTTTTCTGAAAACAGGAATGGGACGGTATGGCACAGTACTTGCAGTGTTTCTCCTGATTAGGCTTTGGGCGCCTTTTCTGTCATGATGAGACTAGACCATATAAGGACCATTTACTTGCAGCCTGCCCAAGTTTCCCATATGGCAAGAAGGCTGTCCACAGTAGCTGTGTTAATGTAACTGAATTGCTTGTTTTGGAACTGGCTCTCATCTGGTCAGCTCTGAATGTAAGCAGTGAGCTTTTCTCTTGTCCTGGAGAGGCTGTGTAGACATGTGCATGTTATACCTGATATTCTGCAGTCTTGACTCAGAGGAGGTAGAACATTTAAAGGGATGATACAGTGATTTTTTTTTTTTTTTCTGTGATCACGGCACACATTTAATTTTACAGTAAAAGATGCCTACACGTTTTCAAAAATCTCCATTTGTACAATCAGAAGTGAAACGCTGAGCAAAAGCATGTTATTCCAAATGTTTCATTGGCTTTGAAAAATACAAAAAACAGCTTTAAAGAAGCAGGCTATACATGTATGCTTTTTCATAGAAATAAGAAGTCGGTGATGTGGCTTGTTCTGGTTTATATCTGTTTTATTCAGGCCCAGCAGTTCAAATACAAAGTCATGTTCCGAGAACCAGACACTTGGTGGAAGTTTAAACCAAAAGAACTTGAAAGGTAAGAATGTAAAGGAGAATTTCATATTAGATTGTATACCTTTCACAGTCTATAAAGTATGATTTTTAAAAAGGTATCGCTTAGTACAGTAGCTGGTGAAGTAGCAAGATATCAGTCAAGATTTTTGTGATAATAAGTAGCTTTTTAATAATTTTTCTTCTACAATACTAACTTTTATGGGATTTTATATGTATTACAAGATTTTTTTTTCTGTCACTAATTACATACAAAAGATACTGTTAGCAGTAGATATTATGTAGTGTTTTCATGATTGCAGTTCTTTTGCATTTAAGGTACAGTGGCTGCTCCTTTGAGTTCCTGAGGTTGCAAAATGGTGTCAGGTTGGGGCTGGGTTTGCATCCAGCTGGTCTGTTGCCTTACTTGAAATGTTTCTGCTGTCACTGAGTTTAAGGCAATCAACACCTCATGGCCTGAGAGTGACAAACCCCTGTGCGTCACCATTGTTGTTTACCTCTTTAGCAGGACCTTCCACATAGTCATAGAGCCATTACTTAGAGCCAAAATAGGCAAGACATAAACCCTATGTAAGTGAATAAGGTAGCTAGAAAATCGGTTGGATGCCAGGTTCAAAGGGTATGATCAGTGGTTCAGAGTCCAAGAGGAGGCAGATGCCCTCTAGGATAGTGGTTCAGAGTCCAAGAGGAGGCTGAGGCCCTCTAGGATGAATAATACTAGGGCTGCTACTATTTAATGTCCTTTTTATGACTTGGATGCTGGAACAGAGTGCACTCTCAGCAGATTTGCAGATGATACTGAATTGAGCAACAGTAGTTTGTTCAGCTTTAAGAGGAGAATGTTAAGGAAGGATCGTATTGTTGTCTTCAGCTAACTTTTGAGAGGTTATAGAGAAGACTAAAAAGATCTCTTCTGAGAATTGTGCAGAGATAGGACAAAACAAACATAAGCAAGTTGGAACTTTGGAAATTTTGATTACATAAAAAAAACCCCAAACTTACTTTGAGGTCAGGCACTGAAAGAGTTTGCCCAGAGAGTTTGTAGAATTTCAGTCATTGGGGATATTAAAAATTTGACAAGACAAAGCTCTGTACAAGCTCTAAGTAGGAGGTTGGACTATGTGACCTCCAGAGGTCCCTTTCAACATATAAATTATTTTGTGATTTCATTATATCTGTTGTCATCTGAATTTGCATGCTTAGCTTAAGGTTGGCCACTTTTCAAGCAAGGCAAGGAAGATTATTTTCTTTCCTAAAATAGAACTTAAATATTTTCTCCTGTACCCTCAATTTCTGTTTTGCCATCCTTGGCAGGATTCACTTGTTTTCGGTTGAACTGCTGCAGAGCACATAGCTAGTTGGTGTTGTAACAGAGTCAGTGAAAATTTCTAGCCAAAGGGTGTCCAAATAATAGGTGAACAGGTTTTCCTCAAGGCTCAAGGAGTTCTTAGATTAGCAAAACCAGAAAAGGAAGACTGAATTCAGAAATCTTCCATGCCCAGTTTGATACCCTGCATCACTGTCAAGATCTGTTATGGTGTGTTTCTGATACTTACTTGAAGATGATGTGTTATTGGTACAGTTTTAGACTTCAGTATTGAGCAAAACATCCTATTGCAGAACAGGGCCACCAGGTGGGGTGGAGAAGTCAAGTGGAGCAGCAATTTGTCTAGAATGCCTTAGTGCACCGATACGGAAAGAATTGCTGTTTCACAGCTTTCGCCCTGGCCCCCTGAATTCTCTGGTTAGCCTTGCTGTAAACTTACTAAATTATTCTCTTCTCTCATTGTAGTATACAAATCTGAAATATTTCTTTTTCAAATTTTTCTTTTTTAATCGTAGGCGAAACATTCATGGTGTATCTAAAGAAAAGATCAAAAGAATGTTGGAACGGTATGAACACTGCCTTACTGTTAGTTCAATATTGGATTCTTCAGTCCCAGACAAATCAGAAGCTGCTGGCTGGATTGAAGATCCTTGTCAGGAGAAAAGTCATAGGTTAGATCCTTTTAGTAGCTTTGTAGTCTCAAAGAGAAGGCTAAAAATTCAAGCTTCATAGCAATGGCACCTGGATAATGCTGTTGAACAGTGAATGCATTAAAAAAATCAGTTCAATAATAGAAATAAATACACTACGTAGTTTTCTTAATTTTTAAGAATTTCAGGATTTCTAGAAATGAGCAGTCAAGGGATCTAGTAAACTAACTGATGCTTTTTGAAAACCTCCCAATATGGATGTGTGTTATTTTTCAATTAGCCAATCTTGATTGACTTTCTCTTATCTTAGAAATGTGCTGTTGGATGTATGTTGTAGATACAAAACACTTAAAATCTATAAAATGCTTTTCAGAAGAATGTGGTCCCAAATACAAGCAAGTTACTATACGAAACACTTAAAATCTATAAAATGCTTTTCAGAAGAACGTAGTCACAACTACAAGCAAGTTACTATTTCTGAGTCTGTGTGTTGGTATTAAATGATGTCTTTGTGGTTCGTGCAGTAGTAACAAGTTATCTAGTTGCTCTTGAGTATATTTAACTTAGACTTGTCTAGATTTTTGTTGGTTGTATACAGGACTATTTTGTAGTGGCTAATCTGAATAATGCTGTATACGCATTATAATCATAGGAAATCAGATTTTATTGTAGTTATTTCATTTGGTTTTTGCATGCTTAATGTATTTGAAATGAAGTGGGCACTGATAATTAATGGTATGGAGTTGATTGTGAAAAATGGTATGACAAGAAATGGCACGTCCTCTCCTAGTTAACTTCTAGACTTTCTGTAGCATTGAACCATCAGGAGAGAGCAACAATCATTAAATAAAAGCATATTCACCAGGTTTGCTGATCTGAGGAGGTAATGTCTGGCAGCAGAGTGCTTCAGTACATAACTAAATGCTGGCAATGGCGGAAGATAGACTCCTAAGAAAATATTCTTAGCTCTGTGCTGAAGTAAAAAAGGGATACTTACCAAGGAAAGTTCCGCTTTGCTTAGCTCCTCCTTTTTTAGAAAGGAGTGTTGAGGTTAGGGCTAAGTCATCTTAAGTTTGTTTTCCTCTCACTAGAGTTTTCCAGTTGGATGATTAGTGTCCTAAAAGGTGGTTTCTGGTCTGTAATTTGAAACTATTTAAATAGCCAAGCCAAAACTAAAAATGTGCACAAGTGCTTAAAGAAGGTTTGAAATGGGTTTATCTTTCATTACAATTTGTCTTTCAGAAAGAGAGAGGCACATTGTGATGTAAAGGAAGAAAAACCTTTTGCTTCTGATGTGGAGCCTCTTGAATTAGCTGAAGATGATAAATCTTTTCCCAGTACTTCTCTAACATTAGAAAGTAACTGTGATCCTGAACGTTTTCAGAAAGAGGAAAAAGAAATGGAACATAACTCAGTGGAACACAATTCTGAGAACAGCACGGTTCAAGATGACTTGAATGTTTATTTATCAGATTGTGTAGTAAAAGAACTGCCCTTGGAGAAGAAAGAAGAAAAGGGAGAAAAAATAGAAGAAAATACTGGAACAGAAATGGATGAGGTTGATGTGACCACAACTGAAGAGACTCTGTGCTTGCATACAGGAGGAGTTGAGGAACACAGTGATAACAACATTCTCAAAGTTCAAAGTGAAGTTGAACAATCTGGCGAAATATGTATGGAACCAAAGTCAACACAAAGTAGTACTGTAGTGGAACCAAGCAGTTCAGCTTTTGACATGTCAGGAAAACCAGAACTACTAAACTTTCTGGGTGACTGGCCTGTAGAACAAACAATGGGACAGAGAGTCAAAAGAGCTAGAAGACTAGAAAAATCTTCTCTGAAAAGCGATAAGGAAGGTAAAACTCCCAGTCGGCAGCATTCTGAGTTAGGTAAAGAGCAAGTGGGCCTGCCTGGGACCTGTACTGTTGAAAAAGGACATGAGGAAGAAAATCTAGCCTCTAGCTGTTCCTCTGTTAGTTCAGATAAGGTTACACTGGAATTGCAAATGATAGGACATTGGCCTGCCTCAGGCTCATTAGAACAGAGACAACAAAGGTCAAGGAGAACGAGAAAGACAAGTCTAAATCAGTCCGATGAAGGTAGAAATACTGAAGGTGACATTAATAGAAGTGCTCTTGAGACTGTCGATGTGCTTCGTGGGACACCTGTTAACACTGCAGAGCAACCGGACGCAAAGAGTTGGCATATGCACCAACCTGAAACAGTAGCTAGTGAAGCAGTAGGTGAGAAAAAACCCCAGCAAAATAAGAGAACGAGGAAACATCACAAATTAGCCCTCACTTTTACAAACAACAATTTGCCCCATCCCAAAGAAGAGGAACACTTCTCTATGCTTAACTCAGCAGAAGAGAAACAGGACATATACTCATGTAGACAAAAAAGTAACCATTCACAGACTGAGTCACAGGACTTTGCTCTCCTGTGGAGATTAGAAAAGAAAATGCTTTTTCCTGAGACTACCAAAGTATTGCATGGCAGACTAGATGGCTTCAAACCCAAAGACGTAGATAATGTCTCAGAGTCTCAGGAAAAAATACCATATCGAGTTACATATGATAAAAGTACATTTGTGGAAGAGAGTGAACTTACCAATATTGATGAGTCTGAAAAGCTAAATATGCTATGTAAGCTCTTTGAGTCTGTTTCATTTGAAGCTCTGAAAGATCTGTATGAAAGATGTAACAAAGACATAGACTGGGCCACAGGTCTGCTGTTAGACTCTGATGAAAAGTTATGCAAAGATGTTGATACTGAATGCTTTCAAGTAAGAGAAGCTGAGCCAGTTGTTGCAGACCTTAATTTCAAGGCAAGTACAAACTACGGTGAGAATCTCAAAGACTGCAAACAAATGCCACAAATAATTGGAACTGGTGATATCTCTGAGCCTTCAGAAGACAAAACCTCATCACTCAGCACTGCAGAAAGTAGGGCTACCGAGGCAACTGTGACAGATGCTGATGTGTCTGACTCATTGACTGCTGCCTCACTGAATGATTTGGCGGAACTGAAAAATTCTGGAGATGCAGCCCCTAGAACTGACGCAGGCAGCTCAGCAGCAAGTATAGAGCTGTCCATTTCGGGAAAGCAGAAAGTAGAGTCTGAGAGTCCTGCTGAAGAAACTATAAATAAGCCATCAGTCTCACAACTTGATGCAGGTTTCTGTATACCCATGACTTTGCCTCATGGTCCTAACACAACTTCTACCAATTTTAAATTTGAATTAAATAACGAAAGTGACAGTAACCCTTCAGAAAGCAATGCAGAGAATTCCAAAGTGACTGCTTTATTACTAGAAATGGATCATGCACCTCTGGTTGACCCTAGGAGTCATAAAGAGCTAGAGATAGATAAAGAAACCCAGGGGAGTTCCAGGGAGACACGTGGTAAAGAAGAAATCGAAACTCCCAGCAGGCATGAAGCTAAAGTCAAGATACAAAGCCCTATACCAGCATCACGTGCAGCCTTCAATATAGATTGCCTAGAACTAACATTACCTCCTGAACTGGCGCTCCAATTGAAAGAAATATTTGGGCCTGTTGGCATTGATGCAGGTATGGGCATAATTATATCCATATTTTTGTGAAAAAACTCACTTTGGGTAAGAAAAGCTTTCTTCCTTTGCCTGTGCTTTTTTCCCTGTTGAGTTGTTAATGCAAAAATGGAACTGAACTAGGCATGGCATAAAATATAAATGCAGTAGTGCTACCTTCTGCCTTTGTCTTTTTGTACATGCAAATACTTTAAAATAATAAGAAAATATATTGGCTTATTTGCATTTTGAGCCTATATTCAAACTCTGAAGGGATATTAAGATGATGAGGAAGATGCAAATTATGACTGGTTAGGAAAAAAAAGACAGCTTTAGGCATTGGTTAAATTGGGGAAAGAGAAGATGAATGGTTTAGAGAGAAGATAAAGTGCGGCTATACTTAAAAGATGAAAACAGACTAGTCTGCTGAGAGACTATGATGAAGGAAGCTGTAAGCAGCTTGAATGTGCATCACAAAAGTTAAACTGATAGAAAAAAGAAGAAAAGAAAACACAAGTAATATATAGCTTGTTTGGTTTCTCTCTCTTTTTTTTTTTTTTTTTTTTTTTTTGTCCTCCTGAAGATTACTTGATGTGAAACCCTGGATACCTGATTTATTGGTTGGTTTGACTGCTGGCCTCTTTGCCTTCCAAGCTTACCTCCTCCAAAAAAAAGTCTGGTTTTGTTAGCAGAAAGGTGTTTTACTGTGCTGAAATACGCCCTGCCTTTTTATTTGATACATAGGTACTTCTGGTCTTTTTATTTTTGAAAGGGTGAGAAACAATATCAGAAAGATTTTTTTAGGGAAAAGATGTGTCATGATACCACGATAATTCCTGCCGTTTCCTTTAGAATTAGAGGGGATACTCCAGGTTTCCTTCTCTG
Organism: Harpia harpyja; assembly: GCF_026419915.1. NCBI lineage: Eukaryota > Metazoa > Chordata > Aves > Accipitriformes > Accipitridae > Harpia > Harpia harpyja. Next base: position 64,044,480 of record NC_068941.1, on the reverse strand, counting down.
AGTTCATGTGTGTCATGGTTTAACCCCAGCTACCAACTAAGCACCACGCAGCTGCTCACTCACTCCCCCCACCCCCACCCAGTGGGGTGGAGGAGAGAATCGTAAGGAAAAAGGTAAAACTCATGGGTTGAGATAAGAACAGTTTAATAGAACAGAAAGGAAGAAACTAATAATGATAATAACAATAATAAAATGACAATAATAATAATAAAAGGATTGGAATATACAAAACAAGTGATGCACAATGCAGTTGCTCACCACTTGCCGACCGATGCCCAGTTAGTTCCTGAACAGAGATCCCCCCAGGCCAGCTCCCCCCAGTTTATATACTAGATGTGACATCACGTGGTATGGAATATCCCTTTGGCCAGTTTGGGTCAGCTGTCCTGGCTGTGTCCCCTCCTAACTTCTTGTGCCCCTCCAGCCTTCTTGCTGGCTGGGCATCAGAAGCTGAAAAATCCTTGACTTAGTCTAAACACTGCTGAGCAACAACTGAAAACATCAGTGTGTTATCAACATTCTCCTCATACTGAATCCAAAACATAGCACTGTACCAGCTACTAGAAAGAAAATTAACTCTGTCCCAGCTGAAACCAGGACAGTGTGTTTGAAAGGAGGGGTGTGACTGCTGTTGGGCAGTGGCGAGTATGTTGTGTTACATAAAAGCAGTTGCATGTGGATTGCAATAAAATAGGGGGAATCACAGTTTCAGGAATGAAACTGTGGTTGTAAATTAACAGTGGCTTTGTAAAAGAAGGTTCTGCTAGAAAAATGGAAAAAAGGAGGAAAAATGTAGTTGTTCAGGTAGTCATATTTCAACAAGATACAATTAATGTTAACTTGTTTTTTCCTACCCTTTCTGAGTTTTTGAACACCAGATAATTAATTCTGTGTGGAATGCTTTTTTTTCTTTTCTTTTTTTTTTTTTTTAAACTTGGCAGTTGCTGAAGTTTTTTTCAGGCATGACAGTTTGTGCAAAATCTCTAGAATTCAAATCAATGTCTAGGCTACTGTACTTTAATTGCTTAGATACATTTTTATAGAATGCTTTAATGAATATATTTTCTTTCTTCCATAAGGATCACTAACTGTTGAGGATTGTGTGGTTCATATTGATCTGAATTTGGCAAAAGTGATTCATGAAAAATGGAAAGAATCTATTCTGGTTAGTAGATTTCTTGCTTAGGATATGGTATGGCATGCTTGTGCTTTGTCAGATCATTTGTCTCCTTATGTCTTGGTCTAAATGTGTAAGATGTAAGTATCTTTGCAAGAACAATGATAAAATACAACCGTAGTTTGTAAAATATGTGGAGTATATCAACATGTCATAATCGTCAGAACTGTTGAAAGACATTTTAAGGGATGAAGAAACTGCATGAGTGCCTCATCATAAAACCAAGTTTCTTAAAAAAGAAGGATCATAATGCATAATTTCACTACAAGATTGATCAAAAATTCCACTGGCCAAAAATCATTACTGGCTTTTGGACATGTAAGAAGAGTTCTTTTATGAATAATAATGTATACAAAACATTACCATGTATATTAATTGACAAGAGTTCTGTAACCTCTGTTCCTTCATAGCCTTATGAAACTTGGAATGCTTTTTAGCAAAATTTTTGTTTGGTTTATTTAATTAAGGTTATGAAATCATAGCAGTGGGCCATGTTCCTCTAGTTTGATGTGTTTTTGGAGAGATAGTTCTGTCTTCTAAACTTCACTTTGTAATTATTTTTCTTAAATATATTTCTTTTAAAATATCCAATCTGAGAAATACTGTGAGACATTATTTTGGAGCTGGTTTACTCAGAAGCTAACACTTGTAAAGTTTCACTGCAAAATTTATAGCTTACTTGTAACATTCATGGTTTTACTATTTTTATTTAGAAGCGTCAGAGGAGAGATGAATCACGTAAGTTGTCTGCAGAAGGTATGTTACGTATTTCTCTTAACTGTAAAAATATTTAATTCTCATTATAAAAATATTTTATTGTTTGAAATGTCAGTGAGGTTGCAAATATTCTGTCTATTGAAAAATGATGGATTCATTTATTAAGCTAAGCTTTTATTTATTGCCCTTGGTTCCATTTACCATTTTCTTACAGAGGTGTGTGGGGGGAAAGAAGTTAATTATAAGCAGAATCACTAGTCCCAGGTAGATGCAAGCAAAAAGCCTATCATTTTATGTACTTCAGAGAACTTAAAGAGAAGCTCTGGTTGGATCAGACAGCTGTTTGGCAGGATTTATGCAATCTATGTGGCAAGTAAAGGTGTGGCCAGAGAATTACTAGCAGAGTACGATTTCTGCAGGTGAGGGAAAGAGGTCAGGAATACAACATTCACACATTGTTGTCCTTGTCAGAGAAATTGATTGTAGCAGGAAGATATATGTCCTTGTTCAAAAAATGTTAACATCTCTGGCAATCTAGTTTTCATTCAGCTTCCAGAAGAAAAGTCCCTCTACAGCAGAACCCCACTTCTCTTGCATGGGACCTGGGTGAAGACTTGGATTGCTGTGTGGGTGCAAACTCTGCACGTGAATGACCAAACAGTGCTGTTAGCATTAACTCGTAGAAGTGTAAAACCAGATTGTTAAGCATCTGTCCTTAAGTTGTAGAGGAAAGGCAGGTAAACATGTAAATACACAAGTCAATAATTCTCTTATAAATGCAAACAAATGTCCCCACTTAACTTACATGCAAGGTAGTTTAGAGCTGTAAGATATGTCTTGGCACTTGAGAATTTGGTGAGGGAGTCTGATGGTTTTACTTTTGTTTTATAAAATAGACAAAGATAGTCAGACAGTCTTTGGAAAATAGAAGTGAGGAAGGTGAAAACAGTGTGTTGTTTTCTGGTTTAGCATTAATAATATTGTTTCAAAAAACCCCAAACCATCTAGTTTGAAAAACTTATCTTAATTATTTTGTCTTTGCTTGTATAAATAAGCTAATAATTTTGTCACCTCATTTTTATTGCTTTTGAAGGTCCTACTGTGATTCAGCAAATAGACACAGATGACTCAGAAATGCTGTTATCTCACAATGCAGACAGTAAAATCCAGAAGAAGAAAATGAGCTGTGTTTCAGGCTCATCTAATGAGATACAGACTAGAAAACCAGCAACATCAGACGTTTTTCCTTTTATGGATCACTGGAATGCTCAGATTCAGAAAGTTTCTCTAAGACAAATAATTTCAGAAGAAATAGCTATGCAGGAGAAACAGGATCTGGTATGGATAGCACCAGTTTTTTATGCAGTTTAAATTCATTACTGTTAATGAAACAGAATATGTCTTAGCTGTTGACTCATCTTTGTGCTGCTGATTACAGCCTGAATTTGTGAGACAAATGCATGCCAATTAGTATTGTTGATTACTGTGATACAGGAGTTTGCTTGTGGTAGGTGTTTCTGATTTAAAAATATAAATCTCATTTTAAAATGTAATATTTTGATTGTTTCACAAACAGATCATGGTGCATTTCACTATACAGGTTAGCGTTTGTGTTTGGTTGAATTGCTTTTTGATTGCTCACCTAAAACCAAAGATCAAAGTGTGATTTCCCACACTTTTTATTGGGAAAGCAACATCAAAAAAAGTTCTTAATTAGCTCCACGCCTTGTTTGTTTAGAAGTAGATTGAATTGATTTTAGTATTTTTTTTGTAAGGAGAACCCACAACATTCCTAACAGATGAGACATTAAAAGAAGTACTTGAGGTTAATCTCAAAGAGGTTTCTGTAACCTGTCAGAAAATAGTTATTTTAAAATATATTTTTATTAATTCTGTATCTTCCACACAGTTCCCATACTGTGTCTCATCGGTGTGTGCATAATGCTGCCCTCTACTGCCTGGCAGTTGTTCAGAACAGGCATTTTTATTTGTAATTGTGTCTGATAAGTAGCTGTCCTAAAAAGGAGGAGCTTTGTTTCTACTGGTATGGAAAGTTGGATGAATTAGCCTGTACTTTGAAAGAATGGCTTGTGGATTCTTTCTTTGAACTGCATGTATGTGGCTTACTGATAATAACAACTGTGATGTCCGCAGCTTTATTTTCAGTTTGGATTCATGGAGCTTGGCTTTGTTTTGACCACTTCTTCCCCCCCCCGAGCATTGGAATGATCAGTCCAATTTATTCTGGGCTATAATTATGTTTTCTTCACAAATATGAATATTTATACACCAAAACAAATTTGTTTACGCTGTTTAATAATAAAATGTTGTTTCAACCCCAGGCCCTCTATAAATATAGAGAGGTGGACTTTGCACAAGCTTAGCATTGGACTAGATAGACTAGCAGGGAATGCATTCCAAAACTTAAATTTCTCCTAAAAAAATCCTCCTGTTGCTTTGTCCAAGTTATGAGGGAGCTCCAGATGAGTCACTTCAAATGATTACAGAGTACTGCAGGGGTGTATAATACAACTCACCTGTCCCTACTTTATTCTCATCAAATCAGTGTGGCAGGCTGATATTGGCATGTTGTCGTTGCTGTGGGTGCATACCTACTGAGTAGATATTTTTTGAAATCTTAACTAAGTAAAGTTGGATTGGCTCTGCTGTTACTATATTTTGTTCTAATCAAGAACTTGTATTATTTTTCCTTTGTCTTCTGGGTAGAATCGTGTTCCTTCTATGGTTAGAAAAGACTGTGCCGCTAAACTAAAGGAGAAGCAACTTTTTGAGATGTTTCCAACTATGAATCAAAATTTCTTAATGGATGTCTTCAAGGACAACAAGTAAGAAATCTTTAAAGTTCTTTGAAAAAATGGTACTCGGTAACAGTCTATAGTGCACAGTTACTGTCTTAAATATTAAGAGTTAAGATACTGCTAAAGAATGGCTTTTTCCAAACTAGCACGTTTTTTGTAGATCTAAAGGCAAAATTAGCTGGCCTTAAAAGCAAAAAGGGCATAAAAACTCTATGTGTAGCCTTGTTTCTTTTTTGGGGAGTAGACAGTTTATCCCATTGGGAGAATGTCTCTGGCTATTGACCTCTGACTGACTGTCAGTGGAACTGCATATTTGCTCTAGAGCTGAGGTTTAAATTAAGTGGGAGAAATTAGTGGGGGTGGTAATACTGGGTTCACAGAAAATGGCATCTGCCCAAGAGGAAAACTACCATCACCTGATGGTAACTGTGAGTACTTTCCTGGTTAATACAGCAGCTCTGAAGGAGTGAGCCGTCTCTCTATATCTTCCTGCTGACATTCTCTTTCTCTCTTCTGCATTATATTTCTGGGGTATGTGGCTACCTTCTTAAATCCAAGTTCCTGAGAACTGAGCTTATTTTTTCCAAGAGAAGCTTCTTTTTTCATGCTTGGCCAATTCAATGTCTGTCTCTACATACGGGTTTGCATGCCTACTTGTCAGTCTTTCTGCTTGTCCAGGTTGTTATCAAAACCTTTCCTTATGGGATGTTTAAAATACGTCATTCATCCATCTCTATAGCTCAAACATTTCACCATCTCTTGTTTTTTACATTCTAAATTCTCTTCATACTGTTGCCTTTCCAAAAATCTGTCTTTACTTTTGATCAGTCTTCCTCTTGTCTGCTTAATGAACAGCAAGAAGAATAAAGAAGAAGGAGGGCTTATTAGAAATCTGATGGCAACTCATGTCCTATTCTTATTTCATTAAATTTAATAACAAAGCTTGACTGGAAATACAAGGATTTTCCTGCATAATGGTTTCAGAAAACGGAGCTACTTTTAAACTAGTTTGTACTACCTAATCCTGACCAGAGAAATTTAAGATGAAGTAACTTATCCAGCCCCAAAAGCAGTGTTTACTTCTAAATTAATGTCTGTTTGATTAAGGTAGGGTGCAATTTACTTCAGTATTTCGTTGTCCTTTTAATATTCAAGTGCTCCTCAAATACATTTCAATCAACCAAGACTGCATGTGTGTTGATGCCAGTAATGCAGTACAGTGAGTCCGCAAGCCTTTCTGTAATAAGGTGGAAACCTCCATTCCAATGCTTTATTTCCATTGTCATCTATTTCTATAACAATATCAAGGTTTGTAATACGCATTTTAATAAATGTAGCAGCTATTAATGTATTTGTAAAGTCATAGATTTTACTTATCCTTTACAGCTACTCTTTAGAACAAACCGAACAGTTTCTGAACTGTGTTCTGGAGGCAGATCCTGTAAAAACAGTTATAGCTCAAGACAATGTTCAGCAAAATGAAATTGTTTCTTCCTACAGTGCTGCAAAGAACCGGGAGAAGAAGGTATTTTTATTTTTTGAAAATAGTAGTTACTAACATATCCAAAGTTATGTTAATGAAAACACCCTACAATGCATACTTAGCTTCAACATTGCAAATTCCTACAGGCAAAAAAAAGTAAGGAAGAGGATGATCCTTTGAGTGAAAAATTTCAAGAATTTGAGTATCCACAATATGATGACTTAAGAGCAGAAGCTTTTTGTCACCAGCAAAAGAGACAGGAATGTTTGAAAAAGGCTGGGGAGGCCTATCGCATGGGTATGAAGCCTGTGGCAGCATTTTATGCACATCAGGTAAACGTAAATGTTGTGCTTTTTGCCTCATTTTGGAGAGGTACTTAAATACTGAATTGTAAGTGATAAGAAAAACATTGTGCCTACTAGAGTTGATTAATTTGCTCAATTGCTGTTCCATGTGTGATTGTTATATTGAGAATCACCTTACAAGTAAACTCCCTTTCACTAGTAAAGATGCTGATACAGGAAGCTAGTGTAACCAAATTCAGTGCCAGACCTCATGAAAGATGATATTTAGTGCTTAGTCACATGTCACACATGCTTGTTTTCTCATAGATCTCATTCTCGCATCCACATACTTGTAAGCACCAAGCTTTGTGTTCGTGTGGTCTGGCCAGGTTCACTCGTGTGACATCGACTATAGCAAACACCAGTATTTGAATCCTCCGTATGACCCTTGGATTCCTCTTAATTGGTGATGAACTGTCTTTAGACACATCTTTTGTACTTTTTAGGAGTCAGACAGGTATTAAGATGTGAACTTTTGCCTCAGAATCTTGCTTGCTTCATCCTTGATAAATCTTGGGCAAGATTGCTGCCTGCTGTCTTTACTTCCTCATTCTGACTATCTTTATGGCTACAGTCTGTCTTGGGTTGGGATAAATGAGGTGTGGTATGCCATGCTTTTTGCCATCCATCTGGTTTTGGAGTGTAGATCTGCTGCTGATCAGTGTTGTGTGCTCTGGCCTTGGAGCACAGGCTCTCTGGTCTTGATTCAAGTACATTTGTCGGTATATACCAGTATGATTACTGTCGATCATTGCTGTTGATCATATTCTTGATTATAAGTATCAACTGTTCTTGTAACTGCTCCTGTACATTGGTTTCTTGGTGCCTTCGCATGAGACCCTTCCATTCACACCACTCTTAAAAATTCTGTTACAAATATCTTCAAAGACTGTAGCTTTTTTCTGATCTAATAGCATATAAGAATTTGATAAGAATTCACATTATAGAAGCATTTAATTCTAAACTATGAATTGCATTACGACAGAACAAAAATGTAATAACGAATCACTTGAATTTTCTTATCTTAAAAAAGCTTTCATGCCGTTGGTATAATGTATCTAAATGTTTAGATTGTTACTATGCGTGTAGGAAATACTGATTATCGGTCTTTATAATGAACTCTTTATGTTCTTGGTTTATATATTCTTGAAGTTTGGAGAGATTCTCAACAAAGGTCTCCATGCTTTTAAATAGAAATCTAGTTTCAAGTCCTTACTTTTGTTCTTGGTCAGAACGACAAGTACAGTCTGCAAATTTATTACATATTTTCTTTTAGGTAATAAAAAGGCAAACTAAGCTACCTTTATTCATGAAAAATACTTTATGCTTGGTGGCCTTAGCTGTCTTGGGAATCCTCTGCAAGTGAGAGTTATGGGGCTGGTGTCTCTGGTCTGCCACTAATACACTTCAGATGATCCATTTTAAGAAAGTAAGACATGCTGTCACTTCTGTTCTCTTGAGCCCTTGTCAGTCCAATACCTGGAGTTAAGTCTTCCATTCCTTTTCAGACTGTGCCTACAGATCTTCAAAGACATAATTTATTGCTTCAGTCTCTCAGATATTATCACTGCAAGGTTCGTGGGAAATGGTACTTGTTCACTGTGTAATGTGAATAACCCTGTACTGTTCCTTACCCCTAATCCAATAGGGACTGTACTGACCTTGTCAGTCATAAAAGATCTGTCAAATGTATTAGGAGAAATAATAGACAACTATTATATAAAAAAAAAAAAGTAAAAAAAAAAAAGTGTTTGTCCTTGGCTTGTGTGATTTTTAGGGAGTGCGTTGGGAAGAATTAACCTCAACTGTAACGCTCAGCAGGTTTTTCCTGGGCTGTTGGGCAGTTTCTCTGATGTTGTTTCATTAAATTTTAGCAAAATACTTGCAGAAAGTAAAATTCTATTGTTAGGATAATAAATCTGAAAATCAGCATGGAGTGTAACTTTTTAGCTTATGTAAAGACCTTATGGTTTTGTACCCTTTCTGGCTTTTTTTCTTTCTTGTAAGGCTTTTGTTATAATTTCTTCTTTGTGCTAGCTTTGAGTAGTTTCTTAAGAACAGATTTCATGAAATCTCCTTGTGAGTAGGTCTCACTGAGCCTCTTCCAGAAGTTCTGTTGCGATTATAAATTTTACTGCTTCAAACTGTGAGTTAAAAGCACCCTGCCAGTACTGTCATTTTGAACCCAACGACCAGTGTGGAGCTTAGATTATGTCTCGGCATGTAATAGTTGCTGTGCTTCTGAATAAAGGGTCGTCTTCATGAGCAGAAGATGAAAGAAGCCAACCATGCTGCTGCTGTGCAAATCTTTGAGAAAGTAAATACTTCCTTGCTGCCTATGAATGTGTTGGATCTGCATGGTCTCCATGTGGATGAAGCTGTGAATCAGTTGTCCAGAGTGCTGCAGGAAAAAAGTGAAGGTAGGATTAAGCTAATAATTCTTGCCTCCTAAAAGTTATTCTCCTCATTTTCTACAAAGAACTCATGATGTATGGCAATATCAGAGGGAGTGAATGTAATTTAATAACATGTAAAAACAACTGGCTTGTGTTTTATTTTCAAAGGTCCGCTATGGAATTGTTTTTCTTTGACATGGCAATGATTCTTTTTGCTCACTGTCTTGTCCCCCCTGTCCAGTGCCTCTTTGTAAATCCTTCTGTTTTATCCTTTACATTTATTTTTTTTATTGAAGACTTGATTTATCCTTCCTGGCATTTTTAACAGAGGTGGTAATGCAAACATTTGTGTCATCTTTGCATTGTTTTGTCAGAACTATGTTGCTTTTTTAATCTTTAAAGAAAAATTATTATGTTGGAGTTCTAACCACAATGATTATATTGTCTTCAACTTTTATGTGAAAGTGTGTGATTTGAGCTATCTTTCAGAAATTTCCATATCGATTTGTCAGCAGGATCTCTTGAGATCAGAATACTGCTGCTTCCATAAATGTCATTTTGTGCAGTTTTGCTTGAGGGCTTGTTTTTTCTCCCAGTGGAGTGTTCAAGTACTTCGTGAGTGTTCTTGCTGTAAAAAGATACATTTTCCGCATTATTAGTTTACCCTATAAATTTAAGCACACTGGGAATGCTGTTATAAGAAATATTTCTTAGTAAGGTACTACTGCACAAAGCTAATTTTTTGAAACTTCTACTCCACACAGTAGAAACAAGTGTTCAGTGGGGCCTTAGGTAATCCTTTCCTTTCAATATACATCAGCGATAATTAAATTGCATCATCTTGTGCTATTCCTAAAATGACGTCTGTATACTTTAAGCTGTAACCTAATGCTTTTTAGAGCTAAATTTCCTGAGCCGCACTTAAATCAGGAGTCCTGTAATGATGGTAGGGGCTCTCTGTTGAGTCCATTCATCTAAATCTAAAAAAAAGTTCATTTCAGTGTGCATACATGGGAAAGGGATCGATACTGGGCACTTAGTGCTGGCAGAATTAACAGTAAACTAATATAAAACCTAAATAAAGTTAAGCAAAAGAGAGAAAGAGAGGGTAGTTGAGGAAAGATGTCATGTGAACTGATAATCTTGAACTGGCAAATCTTGGCTTGTTGTGAGAATCCAGTTTAATTTATATTTTTTGCTCATTTTCAAACTCTTCATCACTTTAGGTTGCTGTGATCTGTGGGAGGAGAACAATTTCTTTTGCTCTCAGGGCTAGATGCCCTAATAAAGCTCATGTAATGTATTGATCTGTTGATTCGTGTGCTCCAACATACCAGAAGTTAGTCCAAATAAGTGTGACTTAAATGTCAAAAACTGTGTGGATTTATATTTTCCTCCTTCTTCCTTTCTTTATCCAATAAAATATTATTTCTTTATTCACATTAATATAAGATTAAACGCGAAACAGTAGAGAGAAGTGTCACTTAAAAATTAACTAAATTACACCCACCTCTTTTAATTTTGCAATTTTAATTTACATCACAGGATTCCAAGTGAAGATTAGATGATAGAAACAGTAAAGCTGCTATGAAATTAGAAGGATTTTGTGATGATCACAACATGTGTATTGGAAGCAGTCTAGATTTAAAAAGCTTGACTATATTTTTTCAGAATATCTTTTTCCAAAGAGGGGAAAAATGGCTATGTTTATGTAAAAGATGCATAGCCCTTTTTCCAAAGAGGGGAAAAATGGCTATGTTTATGTAAAAGATGCATAGCCCTTTTTCCAAAGAGGGGAAAAATGGCTATGTTTATGTAAAAGATGCATAGCCCTTTTTCCAAAGAGGGGAAAAATGGCTATGTTTATGTAAAAGATGCATAGCCCTTTTTCCAAAGAGGGGAAAAATGGCTATGTTTATGTAAAAGATGCATAGCCCTTTTTCCAAAGAGGGGAAAAATGGCTATGTTTATGTAAAAGATGCATAGCCCTTTTTCCAAAGAGGGGAAAAATGGCTATGTTTATGTAAAAGATGCATAGCCAGCATGGGAAAGCAAAGTTCTAAATCACTGGTGAGAGTTTTCAGAAGAATGGATGGAAAGGTTATACTGAATGCCAAGTCTCTGCTGAGGGAAAATTTTAACCGTTACAATCCCTGCTGTCACAGCGTACCAGCAGACTGGTGGTAAACCATATCTCTGTGTTATCACGGGAAGAGGAAGCCATAGTCAGGGAGGAGTTGCTCGCATCAGACCAGCAGCTATCAGATACCTCACAAGCCACAACTTCAGGTAAGTTTAGATTTTTGTTACTGATACATTTTTTTTTTCTTAACCCACATTTAACTAACTGAAAATTGAAGTTAGTTTTAGAATACTGTTAAACTACTAAAGAGATAAAGGCAGGTCTGCTGTTTCCTAAATCCAATGCGATTGTGTGACACAAAACCATCTTATATGCGGCACCTATTAAATGTTAGATCCTTTACTCTGAGATAGATGAAAACACTGTGAATGAAACTTATCTAACATAGTTTAGTTACATATTTCCATTCAAGGTTGCTAGCTTTACTGTGAAAAGTTGTTAATCCTGCTTTTTATTGGTCTCCAATACCTGCTTTAGCTCTCAGCTGCTTATGTGGGGCAGCAATTTAGCAAGTCTGGGCTGGCATCAGTGTGTTTGCTGCTTTTTCTTTACAGGTTTGTTTGAAGGTGACTGTGAAGGTGGGACTCAGAAATAGCAAAGGCTTCCCTTCCCATTTCCTTCTTACTTGCTACAGAAGACAAGGGAGAAAATCTGTTTTGAAAGAAAAGGGAGTGAAAGGGAAGCAGGAAAAGAGGAGCAGAATGAATATAACCAGGAATATTGTGCAGTTTTTTTTTTTTCCTTAAATCTTCCCTTTAGTTCCTGCTGTTTTCCAGCTCTTCACCTCTCCAGACCCTGTAAAATCCTCCTTCACTGTCACATCCAGAGGACATAATGCTGATTTCCTGACTCTCACATGCATGCATACTTGACTGAGAACCTTAGCACTTTCCGTATGTTTGATGAGGGCTGAAGGAGGTGATGGCATTGCACATAGCTTTCATGTTGAAGCTTCTTCTTTTCTCGTTTCACAGGTTCACAGAAATAAAACCAGGCTGCCTGAAAGTCATGCTGAATTGAAGGGTTGTTGAGAAGAGAAGAGGAATATAGAAACTGAAGTGTCAGATTACAGCTTAAAACATTTTGAACAACTGCAATAGTATTTTGTAATCTGTTTTAAAGGACGATATTTTATTAGAAATGGTCTCAATTTACAGCGAGTGGTTTTGTCAGTATGTTTCCAAGAAAATTTTTGTGTGGAATGGATCCTTTTTTGAACCTGCAAAAAGAAGACACAGGATATGAAGTCTCAGAAATGCAGATTAAGAATTCTGCTGAGCAGTATATGATGTTTTAAAGGGAAGTAAAGGTACAATTTTTAAGTACATCTGTCTTCTCAGCATACTCTATGTCTTTTGACCCTCACACATTTTAATTGCTGTGGATTCTCTGCTTTTAAAACATAGTACCTTCTATGAAGTTATTCTGTGATTCAGAACTTTGTGCTAAACCCTTCAGAAGAGCACAGGGGAGGTGGGAACTCAGCAACTACTGGTATTTCAAATTCAGTTACAGCTAAGTGCTAAGTATTTCTAGGTTTCTTCAAAAGTCTGATGTAGTCTTTTTTTAGTGGTTATTTTGTGATGAGTTGACCAGTTCTATTGTCCTTATTCCATTCTGAACTTCTCCTGATATTGATGGAAGTTGCATATAAAGGACTGTGCATTAAGACCAGCTGTGTGTTTGCTAATTTTGCAGACTTAACTGTGATCTATTAAAGGGCAAAATACAATGCTGTAGTTCAATCTCTACTTACACATAGCTAATACTGTAATTTTGCAGGAAATGCCCTTTTTTCAACATCTACTGGATTAAAAGTGTTTCTTCCTTTATGGCTTTTTAAATGGAGCAAATTGAGTACTGTTTCACTTTACAGGTGTCTAATAGTGACGTGTCTTCATTCTGTGTGTATTAAATTTGGTGATTTCCTTGTAGAAAATGATTGTCTGTGAGACATTTCAAATGGATTTTTAACATCAAAGTGAATGCTAATATGGCAGTAGTAATAGCCTAACTGGAAAATCTGGGAGTACAAAAGTTATTCTGTTGTTGGTGGTGTTGCATCAGTATCTAGAAATACTTGTATAAAAAAACAAAACCAACCCCCCCCCCCAAAGTCCCAAACAAAACCCCTCCAAAATTAAATATAAACATCTGTACTTTGGCAAGTGTTTCCAGTAAGCAATCAGAACATTTTTTTAATAGAAGTATCTTGTAGAATGCTTTACTACTTTTAATTATGTCTTTGGCTCTTGAAAGGCATACAAATTTTTTACTACAAACCATTTAATATTTGTTCTAAGTTTTTTTCAGAACAGGTGTGAGTTGTGTATGAGGAATAATATTAATAGGTTAAGGATAAATGGGAGGGGGTTTTAATTTTAAGCCTCTTTTGCAGTAAATTTTATCCAGGAACTACATGCACATAGAATTTGTTTATGAATCCATGTGTGTGTGCATGTTCTGCCATTTGTGTGCATGGGTAGTAATAAGCAAGGAACTCTGAGAAAAGCTGTGCACAGAAATAGGTTTCACTTGAAAATGTGTCTGTATAAGTTGCTGACAAACTGAAAGACATGATGGTTCCTGAATACCCATATTTACTGTAATATATACACAGTGAATGCAATGTATGGTAGACTTAAAAATTAGTTTGTCATGCTTCAACAGACACAATAATCTTTTCATGGTGATTTCAAGTGGAAGAATAGCTTGAATAATATTTAATCAAAGGGACTCATACTGGAATAATAGACTGTCATAACAGGTTTTATATTTTTTGTGGGTACTTAGTTCATCTGAATTGTGTCCCTTCTCTTTTTCTTTCTCTCTGGGCTGCTCTGGTAACCAGTGGGTGAAATACAAAACATCTGTGCTCCCCAAACGGCACTAGCATAGCTGTTTCTGCCACTGCACGATGTCCTGTGTGGTGAAGCCCACACTCCATCCTCTATGACAGTGCGTAAAATGGACTGAGATGTCATTTAGGCACTTGGACCCTAGACAGCAGTTTAGACTATCAGCTGTCCAGGGTTGCAGATGCTAGAATGCCTCAGCGGAGCTAGGATCTTTCTTTTGAACCAAGGAACTTCGTTCTACTCCTGAACAGGTTTTACTTAGTACTACTGTTTATAACGAATGGAGATGCAGCTCTGTGGGGTAGCTCTTTAAAGCGTAGTCGCTGCTGGTTGGCCTGGGTGGCTGAGTTACCCAGCAAAGGTCCCAGTGTATGCTCAGAAGTGTTGTGTGTTGAGCTGCTGAGTGCCCAAGCCCTACAGCAATGTGCTTGTAAACAGGGAAGTGCCAACACTTCTGGTTGTTTTGGGAGGGGGCCTGGTTCACTCAGCATGTTCATACCATTCCTGACATGGACAAAGACAGCTTAGATTTCAGTCAAAAGATGAGCAGAAAAAGTTGTTGTCTTGCCCATCTGTTCATCATAATCTAGTTGTTGACAAGTTTATCCTGGAGATGAGAAACACAGCTTTTTACCTTCTTCTGGCCTAGCAAGGGGACAACGATTGTGCTTGACTCACGCTTCCCCAGAAAATGCTCTAACCAGTGTTCTCTTGAACAGGGGTATTCTTGAAGTTGCCACTTCCTGAGCCTCTTTCAAAATCGCCACTGCAAGCTAAAAATGCAAGATCAAGGGGACAAAAGAGATTAAGGAATAAAAAATGCATGAACAGTCTCTGGAAGAGGGCTAAGACTCTTCAGAAAATAAGCTGTTCCCACTGAGCTTCAATGTCGCTCCATACTATTTTTTCATCTCTTAGTCCTATTTGGATAAATGCATAAAAAATGCTTAGGGTAATACCTCAGCTCCACCCCTTATTAGGCGAGTTTGTTTTCTCCACTCTGTCAAAGTCAGCAGAGGAATACATAGCTTAAGAGCAATTTGGAGTACTTCTCTCTCTTCCCCTCTCTCTGTTGCCCCTTTGGGTACAGGTTGAAGTTCACTAAGGTACTCTGAATACCCTATCTGGTTAGAGGTTGATCATTTACCTGGTATAAATTGTTTGATTACAGGCTGAACTTTGATGGAAGACGATGGGTTAAAAACTTAACACAGGCAGAACCCACCTTGCCTTTATTGAAGTTAGTGACAGAGGCGCTATCAGCTTCAGCAGCTTGGGGTGAGGCAGTGCAGTTCCAACTCGGAGAAAATATGATGAGCTCAGCCTTTTTCTTCCATAGGAGCTTAAGCATGTGCTTAGAAGCTGTGCTGAGGTGGATACAGAATGGAGCAGAAGATCAGTGCACAGAGAGAAAGAAAGAAAGTAGACTTCTATTAGTAAGGATCTCCATGCCTTCAGCTACTTGCCAAACAGTCCAGAAAAAAACCACTGGACTTCTTGTATTTCTTTGACTGTTTTTATAATGTATAGTGGGATGAATTATATCAAAAATAATTGTTTCAAAATGGTGTCACATTTTAGAACCTCCAGATTTTCTGATGTCTTGTGCAGTTACATCAGTGAGAATTCTGAGGTATTGTGTAAATTCTGTATCATCGTATACTTTTAATTAAAGTAGCATTTAGCAGTATTGCCACCAGCACTCTGAAATAACGTGCAACTTAAAATACCTATTTTGTGTACCACTTTTTATTCTATTCTTCAACAGCATGTGGTTGTGATGACTGGTAGCCTTTAATATGTGACTTTTGGTTTCTTTTTTACAAAACATTTTAACATTTATCCCAATTTTTAATTTAGGAAACTTTATCCTTTTTTTAATACAAAATTTAATGCTCATGCTAGCATAGATGAGTAATCTTACAGTAAAGAAAAAAAAAAGGCCCAGAGGTGCAATGAAGAAAGTTGTTCTCCGAAGTAATGTGTTTAAAAATATATTTCAGTTGATTATGAAAGTAGTAGGGCAAAAGTGATTTAAAAAAAAATATTTCAAGATACCTTCATAATACTTCAATGACTTTGGCTTTTGCATTTAATAGTATGTGGTACAATTTTATTGAAACTTAATGTTTTTATAGGCCTATTGAAGGACACCTCAGGCAAAGTTTAACTGGCATTTTTTTGTGGCTGTTGGAAACCATTGTGACTTGGGAATCCCCATTTAAACAATATCCAGATGCTCTAGTCATAACCTAGAACATCACTAGAACTAGAACATCTGGAACATCACTGTTGTGAATATGTACAGTGTCAGAGAAGATCTTTGCGTGCTTACTAGAACATGTATTCTAGAAGGTTTTACTTGAGGAGGTGAAATGTAAGCAATTTGTTACTTAATCTTGCCACAAAATATGGTGAGTAGACAAGAGAATAATTGTTGATAATGGCAAAGAAGGATCATCATAAATGTAATATGAGAAATTATACATAGACTTTATGTTACTGATGCTTATGTCTTCAAATGCAATTCACATTTCCAGAATAATACTGCCCTCTTTGCAGAGCTGAGGAGATGATAGAGTATGAACATAGGAACACTGTAACAAAGAAGAGTTCATTGACTTACCACAATTCCCAAGTATCATGTTCTCTTAAAAAAACCCAAACAAAACCAACGCAAAACCCAACCAAAGCCCAACTGTTCATGCTATTTCAGCTAAATAAACTGTGCAGAGGATTAATGACTTGTATGTGAATATGCATGTGAAAAGACCTAGTGTTGCAGCTACCAGTTGTAAAAGCTGTTAGGACCAGTACATTGGAAGATAGCAATGTCTGTTTTTAAATTAAAATAAAAAATGATTTTTTTATTTGTATAAAGTTGTAATTTTGCTGTTAACTATAACTTTCATTTTTTACTGAAATACAATTTTGTAATTTGCATTTAGAATTTCTAATGTGAAAAGGAATTTACAAAATCTAGTTTAATAAAGGATTTTTGCCACAAGTATAGCCTTCTGTCTTTCCTTGGAAGACTACATTTCAGCTTGTATCAAATTTTGTCAAATAGTAGTCTTGGAGTTCTACATGAAAGCCACTTGCCTTGACTTCAGGATACCATCTGTAGAGAGATGAAGCAGCCATCTGCAGGTGTTCAAAGGAACAGATTTGTGGCCTGATTTTAAGTGTTGCAAGTGGGAACTGAATGCTCACATTACTGAAAATGAGGGTCATGGTTTCAGATTTTTTTTGGCCTGAAGTAGCTGAAGAGATGCTGTTCAGGCCTAGCTTATTTTGTGGGAGATTGAGGGCAGTGGTGTATGTCAAGGGGAGGGGCAGGTATGACCACTGTAAAGATGACAGTTTGGGGGAGGGAAGTGTTCTGGGTAGACCTCATTAAGTAAGACCGCTTAGGTCAGGGGCAGTGACAGGTCGGATCCTGAGGAAGCACAATCGCTGTGTCATTGTGGATTCAGAGCTAGTAAGCCTGGTTTTCCCAAGCCTGCTCTGTGCAGATATTCCTGTGTCATGATCTGGAATTGTGGAAAGACACCTGAAAGCAAAGTGCTGGCTAGAGTCCAGTCTATTTTATTAGCTCAGCTTCAGGACAAATGGCTTTGACCCGAGTTAACTGTTGCAGAGTCATTCCTATGACTTCATTGCCTTGTAGCTTGGATAGACTGCAGAAACAAGCCAGGTTTGTGGATTTGCACAGCAAAGCCCTAACTAATAAGCTGTTAAGAGATCAGGGAAAATGGGTTTTGGGAACACATGAAAGCTTGGCAGATGCTGGCTTAGATCTGACACGGCTGATTCTAAGCCACAGCTATTAGACCACAGAATCGTTGTCTGTTTGCATGTGTGCTCCTTACTTACAGGACTCCCTGCTCTGGCAGTGTGGCTCAAGGTCCAGCTTGGGGATTAGTCTTTCAAATTGTGTTTTTTAAACTGGAGGTACTGCTACTAGACTTGCCTTCTCTTTGGAGGCAGGACAGCTCTTCAACGTGGAGATGCTACTTGACTCCTACCCTTGCTAAAACAGTCTATCCTGATTGACCAGCTTCTGTTTCAGTTCATGCCCGTATTTCCTCTGTGTGCTGGGCTGGCTCTGAGCTCCTCTCTGCTTGCAGCTGGGAGTTTTCTCCTCGACAGCGCTCTGGGAGTTTCTGAGAGTCCTCCCTATTTAAATATGAGAAGTAGAATATTTTAGTCTGTCCTTACTTATGGAAATTATTTGAACTTTAAGGCTGAAAATTGCAAGTGTGGTAAAATAAAAATATTTCTTGAGGCAAACAAATTTTCAGCCCAGATCATGGAAGTACAATCAAAGGTTTTGTTTGCTGGTGGAATGCATTGGGTAGCTTGGCAATAGGTGGTGCCCTTGCCAATGGCATAGGGTGATGGTGGCAGGAGCTTTTACTGTGCCCTTACCAGAGCTGTTGTTTCTCTGTATGACGTGCGCTAAAGGATGTTATTATACATCACGTGCTGTTCGTTTCTTCCTCAGAGGGAGAATACTGTATTTGGAGGATTGTTTTGGTGACTTCTTTTTCTTCTTTACGGATGGGTGGGGTAGATTTTGTTTCCAAAATGTACTTGCTGCTCTGTGCTAAAGATGGGCAAGACAAGTTCATTTTTGCACTCAGATTTGAAGATGATGACGTTGGGGTTTTTCCTTTAGCTACCCTCTGTTGTTTTTTGTAGGTTAGTTGTCTGGGTGCTTGGACAAATCAGTCTGGAGACTGACACAAAGACATTGTGCTGTTTGGTGAAGGCCTATGCCACTGTGGGTGTTGCTGATGGCACAGAGTCTTCTTGAAAACCCTCATGGGGAAGGACCATCTTGATGTTGCTTGACTTTCTGCATTTGGCTGGGCTAGCAATGGCCTTCTCATTGGTTGCCATCGTTAATTCTGTGGGATCGGTCCCCTTTTCCGATAGCCTGAGTGGTTTCTACATGGCACGGAGCTGGGAGGTACTGTCTTTTGAGGACTGGCTCAAGAGACCCTGTCCCATGAACAGGGCCTGTGTTTGTCCGGAATGACAGTTAGGAGCTTCAGAGGATCTATGAGTCTTTACCACCCCCTGGGCTGGTCTGCCCTGTGTCCCTGAGTGCTGGAGAGCCCTTGGAATGCTGAATCAGGTCTGCAGCCTTTCTCTCCCACACCTCAATGGAAAATATATCGGGGAGATGGTGAGGGAACCCTACAGGGCATGGAGATACCCTGTAAGCTGTAAGAATCTTGTGGGGAAGATCTATGGAGGCATGTAGATGGGCCACATCTAAGGGGCCATGTTGCCAGGTGCAGGCACAGGCCCTGAAAGATCTTTGGGGAAGGCCAGCTACTGGATCCAGACCAGTATCAAGAGACTGCTGTGTTGAAGAAGAAAGGCCTATTATAGCATGAGGGGCTTTATGCCAGAGGATGGAGGGTGGCATGGAGTAGGGGCATGCCAGTGAACTGAGAAGGTGACAAACACTAGAAGGGATCTGCAAAAGCTGATAGGGAAAGGTGGTGGGTGGTGGGTGGGCAGTGCAGAGGCGTCCAGGAGACCATGTAGTAAGGTACCATGCATGGATGGGGCACTACTTCTGGGGCAGCCCGTTTCCTCCAGCTCCAGCAGAGCAGTGCTGTTATAGTCAAACCAGCATCCAAAGCAGACTGTGGCTGGGATGCACTGTTTGGAGGTCTTGCTGAATTAAATGTAGTAGATAGGGCTCAACATCTTGTGAGCGACTTGTTTTGCACTGTTCAGGTTTGGGGCTTTCTTTCAGCTTTATTTATGTAGCTTTCCTATTTTAAGAATGCTACAGATCTTTTTCTTGACTGAGACAAAAACTGTGTTGCAGACTTTGGGGGTGGGGTGGGGAGGACATGCAGTTTTGGTAGCTTTTTGGTGAACAAATGGGGCTTTTGGCATCCATTCCACGATGGACATTTAGGCAATCCCTGCCACTTCAGGGTTTGAAAAAGGCAGCCATGTATCCCCAGTGCCACCAGAGGTCCCCATGGCCTGAGACCCTTGTGCTGTCGTGCTGTGTGATCTTTAACTCAAGCTGCGGAAACAGAAAGGACTGAGGGGGAGCACAGGATAAAAGCCACCATCTTGCTTTCCTCCCTATCGTCCTAAGCTGTTTTGTGTCCTCTGTCACGGCGTTGGGTCTAAAACAAGATTTGTATACTCCTTGTGAGTAGGGAACATTTTTTCATATGGCTCAGGAGACACCTTACATGACTTGGGGAGTGCTAAAATAACAGTAAAAATACTAAATGCTGATGCATTTCCTCTGTGTGATCAGGACATAGTATCTGTGACTTTCTTTGGGCAGTAGGACATTTGAGTGTGGCAGTGCTGCTATGACGATGGGTCTTTCTACAATCTTGGTAAGCAACTGCATGGATCATTATTATTTTTGTGTTATCTTGAGAAACAGGACCCTCCTCCTTCTTATGCATCCATGGCTGGTCGTACACACTGGACAGGAGAGCAAGCAATGGAATCCTCTGCCTGTGTCACAAATTTAATCAATTTGGTCTGTAAATGGAGGAGTGGTAGTCCTGTCAAGACAGGCTGTGGGAGCTCTGCATAATGGCTAACTTGCAAGGCATTGCTTCCAATTCCCACCTCGTAAGTCAGGGTAAAGGTAGTCTTTCTCACCTGTGTGTCCTTCTTGCCATTCCAGATTATCCCCTTTTACTGTCTTGCAGTGCCATACAGGCAAGCCATGGCTGACTGGGAACTTCATCTTTTCAGCATTTATCAAGATAGCCATGTAAAGTGGCTATCTTGATATACTGCAGAGAGAACAGAACATCCCTGGAGGGATGATGCACCCTGGCTGGCAGGGGGGTTTCCCCCAGAAGGCGCTTTGGGAGCAATTCAGGGCACCTACGTCAGGCTCCTGTTCTGAGCCTTCTTCTGGGGAAACACCTCCATGTTCATGGACTAGAAAGGAGAAACCAGCTGGTGAAGTGGGGAGCCTGGGACTGCACGGTATGACTATCCCCGTCTCCTTCTTCAAAACAGGAGGAAGTGGGAAAAGCACGTTCAAAATAAAAACAGCTGCTGCCTTCACCTTGCTGATTATCCCAAGAGGAACAGCTTCTGACTTTGCTGGGGCAGGAGGCCTAGTCTGTGCTAGCATTTCTTTTCCTGACAAGAATAATGTACGGATTGCGGAACTAACGAGGCAGGGCAGCGCTGCGGGGTGGGAAGGTGCACAAATGGAGGGGGGGCCAGGGCAGGAGCGGCTGCTGGGGAGAAGGGAGAGAGGAGCATCTGGTCCCACTCGCTGTGGGAGGCTGCTGGGGGGCGGAGAGCTGTGTGCTTGGCCTTCACGCTGGTGGTGGTTCTCCCGGGTCTGGGAGCTGAGCTGCCCTGAGCTGCGGTGGCCCTGCCGCTGCACTCGAGGGGCTGCTGGGGAGGCAGGCAAGGGGGAGCCCCGGGGCAGGCAGGCTGCAGGGCCTGGCCTGGGGCTGCCTGGCAGCAGGGCCGGTGAGAAAAGCTGCTTCCTCCGGCACTTCCCTGCTGTGACAGAGGTCAGCTCTTCGCCCTCCTAGGCAGCATGAAAGGAGGAACCAGCGTTTCCTCAGCGCTTCTGGCCTTCGTCAGCGTTTTCTTGCCCGGGCAGCAGCGCTGGGGAGCACCTCGGCTACTCTGATGCTTGGGCAAGGCCAGGGGGTGAGTGCGGGAAGCTGACCTGGCCCCGAAGCCGTGGAGTAGCCTCAGGTTGGGTGTGATTTCACAGAGAAAACCACTGGAGCCTCCTCCACGGTTTCAGCAAAGCCACTGGGATTATTTTTGCATTAAATCCAGATGAGGGAAGGAAGTGTGAATGTCCCTGGGGAGAGAGAAAATTGCAAAAGTCAGACAATTTACAGAAACAGATGTGGGCTCACACGCTATGTGTGTGGAAGTGTTTGCCGGCAGGAGAGGGCTGCCCCTCAGACCCCCTGAGTGGGGCCTGCCAGCCCCAGCCGGGGCTCTCCTCTGCCTGCCCTGCAGCTCTGGCCACCGCCTCCCTGCCACCGGCAGCCTGCCTGCCCGGCCGCTCTTGCCCTCTCCCTGCCAGCTCCGGGGCTGCACGGCCACTCTGTGCTCCTCGGGGCTGCAAATATCTCCTAAGATCTCCAGCAAAAAGCGGCAGTGGGCAAATGCGGAAGAAATCTTCTTCCCTCAATAGGGCAGGTGGGTATTTTGGGAATTAGTACCTGATTTGGGGGAAGAAGATTGAATTTGTTCTCAGTGGTGTGACTGCTTTTATGCTAGACTGTCTCAGAACAAGAGACGGGGGAATTAAGTAACCCTCATTGCAGTTCCTAAGCACACGTCTCTTTCAAGAAAGGGGAAGTAGGTTTTCATACTGCCCTGGAGGAAAGCACTTCCCATACATTGTCCTGACCGCCAGTTCTGCACTGGCGTCACGGGAGGAATTGGGCTAGGAAGTTAGCACACCGGTTTCTGCTCATCAGATACCAAGAAAAAAAACAGGCGTGTAAATGTTAGTTTTGTCACACAGCATACGTTGCTGACAACCCGATCTCAAGACGAATATCCCAGAGAAATAGCTAATCAGTAACCCATACACAGCGGGAAACCATATGAAAGTATTAAAGAGCAGTTCTGTAGTTAAGTCTCAGAAAGTGGGGAAATCTCTGCCTGCCTTGTCTGCACAAGTGTAGGGGTTTGATGTATGGAACGGAGCTGTATCCATCTTGAAAAGAGGCTGGACAAACGTAGATGCACACACCCAAGTGTTAGCGCCAAACCCAAGTTCGATCATCATTTGCAGAACTCAGGCTTCTCTGTTTTGGGCCTGAGAGGTCTGTGCTGCTCAGGTGTGCCCAGGTCTGAGTCACTCAGTGCCTCACGCCCATCTCAGCACTGTTTGCACCCAGAAACTAGGTGGCCCGGGGCCAAATGCCCTGGTGCAGGTGTAGCTGGAGGGCTGCTCTGTGGCCACCTGAAGCATAGGGCAAGCCTGTCACTGAAGGCAGTTCCATTTCTGTGTTACAGGGGTGACAGATCTGCTTTTGCAGGGCAGATGGAGGTGCTCCTTGACCAACTCTACCTGCTATATATGCCGGCAGTGCCCAGGCTATGGCTGCCCCATGCTGCCCCTCTGCCTCCTGGTGGCCCTCACATGGGATGGCAACCAGCGGAAAAGGTGGCTGGAGGTGGTACCTAGCTGGCCTGGAGCCCACACCCACAACAGTGGGGACCTGCAGCTATGGCTGCAGCTCCCCACTAGCAGCACACCACCTCTCCCTCTGCTCCAGAGCTGTGTCGGCTCCTTTGGCATGTCTTAGAAGAGGCAATGGCTCTGGAAGGGGCTCAAGAGCTGAGTTAGTTCAGTCGAGGGTTGAACTTTGTAACTTGCTCTGTAACTCAGGAGGGAGGCAGGAGGGTCGGTGGGGAGGGGGTGGCATTTCAAGCATGCTCCCGCATTTAGGCTTCTCTGTTAGGCATACTCCAGCCTCAGTATGCTGGAGGGCTTTGACTCACCCTCTGAAGACCTCTAGTCCTCCCCACATGATGTGTCAAGAACCCGCCTCATGCCAGGTTTTGAATTCTGTTTTATCACCACATGCCTCAGTTTGTGCCACTGCAATATCAAAACTGAGGGGTGTCTAACCACTGGTTAGCTTGCTGAGGAACCAGAGCCTAAATTCATCAAGGCAAAGTAATTAATGGTGTGAGAGTTTTACCAAAATCCATGTAGGAACTGCTTGTGAAACTGCATTTTCATTTCCTCTTTCAGATTTAGTTCTCTGACAATGAGTAATGCTGCAGAAGTTGCTGTGCCCAGTCTGCTTTAGAGACTTTAGCAATGCTCTCTGCCACACTGCAAGGAAGCCTCCCTTTCTCCAAGGTATCTATTCCAGGGAAGGGAGTGCTTTCACCTCCAGGTTGAAATGGGTCTGGGCAACCTACCTGATTTCCCCTGTACTGCCCAGGAACCCGAGGGAAAGCAAATAGCCACATCCCAGTTTTCCCAACACACAGCTGGCATCTTGAACACGCACACACACACACACATTTTTCCTGCCTCCCTTTGAAAATGTTAACAAAAAAAAATTAGGCTCTTCTTTAACCAAATAAGCACACTTCTTGTGTGTTGTTTATATCTCTGGTGCAGTGCCTAGACTTAAGCAACAGTTAGCTTTATTTTGTATAATATAATGATCATCTAGGACAGGAGAAAGGCCTGTAGGGCTGAATACAATGGGTATCAAGAGTGTCATGGTTTACTTCCTGAGCATTGCACACACCATACTATTTGAGGCAGACCAAAATCAGAGCTGAGCGAATCTGAGAACAAAAAGGAAATCAGGCAGAGGGAACAGGAATAGCTTCCTTCCTTGATCTCAAACCCCTTCCTAACATCAGCAGCCTGCTGGTATCTCCAAGTGAGACAGGTATCAGTGGATTAAGAGGCAAACGTGACCTTTCATTGTAAACTGGCCCATGTCTTTACATGACAAAACCCTGGATAATGTTATTATATGTAATTTGTCATAAACCCTTAGTTATTTGAGGTTTAAGACTTTATTTTTTGCTGTCAACTTTTCAATGCAAAAATAATTTGCAACTCTCCACTCCACCCCCATAAATATTTTCCACAACAAAGTGTTTGTTTCTGAAAGTTCCACATAATGACTCATACTAAGTTGAAAAAAAAAGGAGAAGCAATGTATTTTTTAATGTATTAACAATATTCTCTCACAGCCAGATGTTCCCCTTCATTGCACAGCATGAAGAGGTGAAAAGAAGCAGAAAAACTGCAGTAAGAAAGAAAAAAAAAAAAAGGCAAGGACCAAGAGAAATGTGTCAGGCTGCAATATTACACCTAACTTGGGAATTGCCCACGTGTTGCGGAGCTGAAGGTCTCTTTGTGGAGTTCCAGATCACTAGGAAGTGAAGTCATGGAGCAAGTGCATGAAGCATGTGCATCCCTAAGAAAGGACTCGAATTTTTATTCAAAAAATCCCCAAAGAAGGAAGAAGCAAAAATAAGTCTAACAGTCAACTATTTTTGGGAAGTTATTGGGTCAAGATGCTCCAGGAAGTGTGGTGAAGGGAAACAGGTGGAAATCAAGACATGTTAGAACATGTTTCTTATTCTATAGTCTTGTTCTTTTGCTGAACTCACTCGATTCAAAAGTTGTTTATGAAATATTTTACAGATGGATGCGCTCTTTATCCAAAATGCAAACTGCTTAGCCAGATGGCCTCACATCTGGATTAGTCTGCAGCACAAAACAGAAAAGAGTAGTTGCATTTTAAGCAGCTGCTATCTGTAGCAGACCTAAAATGGGTGATGATCACCAAAGACATTTATATCAATATAATTTGCGAATGGTATTTATTTTTCTACTTCTGACAAGCCGCGGTGTTCTGGTGGAAACATTTCAGAATGTTTGGGTGTCTGATTTTCTTTATCACGATCGCAATGGAAACTTACTGCCTGATTGCATGCACTGTTATTGGGAAACCCAAAGCCGATGAAGAACTGAAGAATAGGTGTTTAATGTGAAAATTAAGTAACACAAGTTCTCACTTAAACTGATAATGCACTGAAGTCCCTTATCCAAAATCTTGTCTCAAACTAAAAGGAAGATCAAAGCTTTTAAGATAGTATTCAAAAAATGCCTTCTGTGAGCCACCCTTCCTTACCTTCATCCCTATTGATAATTAACTGAATTTCATTTCATAGGGGAAAGAAACAAATTGATTCCCCAGCCTAACTGCGCAGCACTGCTCCACAACCTTCGTATCAGCAGGTTTACAGCATGTTTACACAGGTTATGTTCTTTCAGCAGCTATTTATATTTTTGGCACAAACTGCCTTTCATCTACACATAAATTATCTTTTTGTTTCCTTTTTGCTTTATCTTGTAATTTATTCTGTTGTTTTTTAATCATTCTTGGAAGCGGTATCACTTTATCTTGGAATGCATTGTACAGTCATAATGTTAATGTGGACAAATTCGTTAGCTGTCTTCAGAGACTTCGCATCCTGCAAGGAACACAAGATGCATGGTTTAGATCTGGATCAGGCAGCCTGTTCCTACTGTTTCATGGCTAGACATGGTCTGAAATGGCTTCACTGAGCCCAAAATGTTTTCTGAAAAGGACTTGGGTTCCATTTCTCTGCCTCTGGGGCCAGTTTCAAGGCTGCTGGGGAACCCACTGCTCATGCCTGTGACTGAGGAGCAGACAGCCCACTGCGCATGCTGGTCATTGGGGCCCCTCGCGTTCAGCTCTGGGGCAGTTCTGCTGTGCCAGGGCTCTTGGACTGCTTCAGGAGTATGGGACAGGAATGCCCTCCCTGCAGTCTGATTGCCATCATCCAAAGTGGACAACCTCTTGTGCTCACAGCTCCTGGACTATGGACCATCGACCTGGCACTTGAAATTCTGAAATTGTCATCGGAGCTTTGCTTTCAGTGTTGTGGTAGGAAAGGTGGAAAGTGATGAGAGTCTGGGCAGCTCAAGCTGTCTATGCTGGGAGAAGCGGGAGTCTCCACGCCTGTGGTCCCTCCTCCTGCTCAGCCTCCTTCTGCTGGCGAAGAGGGGACATGTATGCTGGTAAAATGATACTGGTCAATCCTAACCAATGCTACTGGGGAATCCTCACTAACTTACGACAAATCCCTATAAACCAACATTGAATCAGCCCCAAAGTGCCTGCCTTGGGTTTTGCACAAAGTCAACTAAACATGTATACTCTCTTTTTTTAAAGGCAGGACCATATTCCAGCTTGCATAAAAAGTCTCGTTCGTGCTACTGGAGTAGCACTGCCAGGCATTTGTCGATCTGCTCCTTTCCTCCTAGCATGTATAGGAGCTGCTGGGCTGCACTATGCCATTAGCCACTGTAGCAGAGAGGAGGCGGCTGTAGGAACAGCAGAGTGCAAAGAGAAAGCTTTCTGCAGCCTGGAGGTTTTGCCCCCCTCCCCCGTCTTCAAGGTTTTTACATCTGCTCCCATAGTCACCAAAGAGAGAAAGACATATACACTCATATACCAACCCACAACAAAACCCACACAGGCAGAGCTGAGGAGCTCTCACCAGGAAGCTGACTTACCCTAAACCACCCTGCTATTTCTCGTCACACTACATCTGGGTCTGCTGTCACGGCTGCCTCCGGATGAGCTAGACCCAGTTGCCAGGACTAATTTGGCCTATATGTGCAGTGGTCTCTGGTTACCTCTTGAGGTTTTGGGTTTTTTTCCTCTCAATAATATAATTGTTCCAATCTGCTAAAAAAGAAGTCCATCTGAAAAAGCCAAGAACACAGAACGCCACACTTCTTTTCTTCACCTATCTCGTCTAGATTAGTTGACTTCCGTAATATTTATTTCCAACAGCCGCTTTCAGCTTCCTGCGTCTGGTGAGTTCTTTGCATTTTCTTTTTTTTCTAAAAGTCTTAATGTGAATTGATATTCTGAATCAAATTCAATATCTTTAGTTTTATTAATAAGTTTGTGAAATTGATTCACATAATCAGTTTCACTTTTAATACCATCTGTTAAATACTCAGTATTGTGATATCCTGTTAAACAGTAGTCTAATCCTGCCCCAGGTCATGTATTGTCTGGATTTTCATTTGTTCCAGAGTTTGTTTCCACTTCAGCGTAAAAAAACCTTGTATAAAAGTAGAAAGAGGGTTGTGGTGGGCTGTGCCATGCCAGTATTTTCCATGTTAACTGATGTAAGAAAAAAGAGAGAAAATGGGAATTACTCTAAAGATGGTGGGTCTGATTCTGATCCCCTTTGCTGTTGTATGAACTATGAACCCAGGAGAGATAGGCATGTGTAAACCTGCAACACCTCAAAGGACGGCTTTCTTCCCCATTTGTAAAGTACGTCATGGTTATGAGAAAACTGTTCTGCTTCATCTTAGATGTTCCCAAGCAAATTTAGGTGAAGGTTTTATTGTGAGAATTTGAGAAAGGTGAAATTTAGGTTCTTAGGACTGAAGTGAGATTCAAAGTAATTTTAAGTTGCCAACATATCTGTCACTGGCTCTGGTTCCAGCGACTGCCTGGCCCCGCTGGGTCTAACAAGCACCTCTGCCACCTTCTGAGATGGAAGGGCATCGTTTGCTGTCTAAATGGCTGTGGCTATAACTCTTTGCTTTCATCTCACCCCCACAGCTTCTTCTCCTCTGCTTTCTGAGCCAACCGTGACATACTTATGGTGTGGGATCCCCTTAGAGAGCAGTATGTGTGTGCGTGCATGTGTGTACATCTGTGCACACCCATTTCTAGATTCTCCTTACCATACCCGCATCTTACGATGTTCTAGTGGTGGTGGGATGGTTTGTCACATTGCCAATGAGAGGTAGTTAATCTAAAACATGAATGAGGAGGGAGCACACAGAGGCCGGAACCATCCCTCTGACACAGGTCCCCACAAAAAATCTGAATGTGGCTTTAAGATTTTCTAACTTCTTCTTTCAGCTGTGTTTCCACTGGTGAATGGGGTGGGAGTGGGGCCGTGGCATCTGGAGGAGGCCAGCTTTAACACAGGATTTATCCTGAAGAAAATACTTGCAGAGGAAAAAGGTAGGATAAATGAGATTAGTTAGTTGTTAGCAGGCACATCTGTCAGCATTTTTTTGGTGTCAGTACATGCCCATCTGCTGCTGCTGTCAGAATAAGGTGGGATTGTGCATTGCATTGTGCTGCTTTGTATTTCACATTTTCAAAACCCACCATTTAGATCAGTGGGTATTTACAAATGTTCCAGTAGAAAAGACCATACACATGTGCTTACTTGACTTTAGAACGGGGTTTAATCTAATTTTTCAGAGACAGGTCTGAAGATGTATCATAGAAGTGAAGTCCAATTTACCAGAGAAAGTGGGTACAGACTTGATGTGAATACCATGTTTGAGACTTGGGCAGTAACTGCAGGGTAGAAAAGCCGCACATGCACTTGCTTCCTGCTAAGTTGAGAGAGTAGGCCTTGTGGGGGCATAATACCAGGTTTTATGTTCACTAGATTAGGTGCTGCAAACCAGGAAAAATAGTAGTTTTCTATTTATAGAGAATCTGTGTTTTTATAAGTAATCTATTCTTACTAAGTTCCAGAGCAAAAAATTAAAATTTAAAAAATGGGCTTGATTTTCATCTATAACAAGACACGAATTCATAGTCCATCAGCAGGGCAAAGTGGCTGTAAATTACTGTCGTTTAATCCCATTTTAAGGGAATTTTAAGTGTCAAAGCAGCGTGAGATGGTCTCATGGCAGAAGAGCATGAGGCCTCACATGATTGCCTATATCAGAGGACAGTCCCTGTATCTACACACAGCACAATAAAACCATGAAGTTGGAGCTATACTTCAGAAAGTTACTAAAAATAAATTTCCAGCCTGGTGACCAGCTTTCTCAAGAAAATGTTTGTATGTGGAACTTGAACAGATTCTGGCTCAGCTGCTCCGTTGGGAGTGTGAATTTGGGGATGAAATGAAAGCATCCTCCCTGCTGCATACACCCAGCAACTGAGAGACTGATGCTGAAGTCGCATCACCTGGTAACAGCTGCCAGTGCCAGTGGTATCAGGGAGGCAATCTCTTGTACAGCGAGGGGCAAGCCATAGAAATCCTTAAAGATGTAAAAGGATGCTTTGGAGTATACCCAGAGCACACAGGAAATGAGCGGAAATCGTGGTGGCAAGCTGGCAGCCTGCGCCTCTGGCCTCTCTTGTAGAGCAGCAGGTCTGCACCAGTGGAAGCTCCGAGGAGCTTTTCTCGGTGACACGTTCTGATAACCAGCCGGGAGGACACCCAGGCAGGGAGATGAAATTCTGCTGTTTCTTTTCTTACTTCTGCTGTGCAGCTCTAGATGTATAGCAGCAGCTGGGTTAGGAGCTTTAAATGAAAAGGATTTTCAATGAAAATCACCTCTTCCCTCTAAAGCAAACACCCCCCGTTTTCTTTGTAAAATGTTGGTGCTGTGATTCTATAGTTTTCATTAAGAAACTGTCGAATGTTACTGAATGCACTGTTCAAGTGAGTAATTTGATTTGGCATTGACCATACAATGAAAAATTGCAGAATTTTTAATAATGCTTTTGATTATGGTTTGAAAAGAAACAAAAGCAGAAACTGTAAAACTTGCCTTTTTCAAAGTCTTAACGTGACATTTCAGGCATCATGCTACACAGCTTAACATCATTTCCAAATTAGGTTCTCACCTTTTGGCCAGCAGTATGTGGTTTTATTAAATCAGCAGTTTTCAAATGTTTCCATGCTATGAGCACAGCTTACAGCTGAAAAATGTCTTGGGATAACCCCAGTGTAGTAATTAAGAAAGGAAGTCGGCTGCAGCTGTCTCAAGCCTATTATTAAAGCGTTACAGCTTTAAAATACTGGACAGGATCACACAAATACAACAAAGCAATGTAACAAAATTTGTGGGCTGTAGCCTACCATTAGCTCTTCTCTGAAAACCAAATACAGTTTCATATGCGCTTAGCAGAATTTAGTTGTGCTTCAAGCCTTATGTCAGTGAAGAACTGGAAAACCTTCCTAATCCACCAAAAGCACTGGTCTACAGTGGAAGGGGAGACATTTGGAGCCAGCAAAACCTCTGTAATGCAGCAGTGAGCATGAGCACTGGAAGTCACGGGTACAAAACCTTGGTGTATCGGGTCTGAAATGAGTAGCTGCCAAAGTGGCAGGGAGCAATAGTCCCAGCAGTCACGTTCTGCTGGAGGCTGCGCCGGAGGGTCACCATCACTGGTGGCACAGCAGCTGGAGGATAGCTGAGAGCATGGTCTGAACACTTAAACTGCATGCCTGTGTTCCTCACAGGGTGGGTACGGGAGTATTTGCTTGTGCCTAGCCCTGCTTGTGGCTGTGCCCTGCATTTGTTGCAGATTCTTTGAACTTTCCCACCCTGCACAATCGCTTGCCACTGTGTCTGTGTTGAATTTTTTTTGCACAAGGGATCACATTTGGTGTTCAGTTACAGAAGCCAAGGAGAAGTGTAAATTCCAAAGGGGTAAGGGTGGGTCTGAACCGGACATGCTTGTCTTTACCTGACAAAATGTATGAACCAGCTGGAAACCACAGGAGGATTTTGCTATGGTTTGGGGGTTTCCCCAAGGGGGGACTGTGGTGACCTATCACACAGGAAAGACCCAGCATGTGCTGGAAAGGGAACGAACACCTCTCCTGGCAGAAGCTGGCATGAAGGGCTGTGGTTACATATCATGCACAATGCTGCTTGTCACACACAAGTGTGACTGTAGAGTACCAGACTCAATAAATGACACTTGCCCAGTTTGAGGTTGTTGTACCATCTGGTGATATCTCTTTTCCTCATGAGTGACAGTGAGTTGCTTTTGAAGGTTATCCTGGTTTATGTAAAACTACAGACGAGACTGGCTCTCCTCATATAAGTAGTTAGGGGTCTGTTTTGGTCGTCTCCTGTACACATGGTCATTGAAAGAATATGAAGCCTTTCACTCTCGCAAGAAAACCGTTCTTTCCTTTTGTTGATAGGCATGCCAGTGAACTACACACAGTAGTAAAAAAAGCTTGCCTTTTTTTTTCATTAAATGACTGTGCTTAAAAACTGGTAAAGTCTTTAGAGTTCAAAGTTATTGAATTAATGACATACTGAATTATCTATTAATTTCCTCTCATCATCTGTGCGCTTGTGTTTTTCTCATTACAAAAATATATTATAAAACATCTGTCTTAAAAATCCCTCATGTAATTTCTTTTGTTTCCGTCAATTTAAATGCAGGTTTTTAAATTCATGTATCTTTCAGTGGAGTTTTAATTCTGCATGAAAAGCCGTTGGGTAAAATATCTCTGAGTTTGAATCAAGTCCACCAGGATTCAAAAATAAAGCATGGGAAATGTTCTCTTAATGTTCAAATGTAGCTCTCCTAAAATATCTCTCTTTTCATATGTGTGATCATTTTCATGCAAAATATGTAAAAATCAAGAAAATCAAGGAAAAACTTTCTATGCTTCCCACTGGAAAACAGAAACTCTGCATTAAGTTTTACTGTAGTGTGGGGATTTGCATGATCTTTAAACCAATTGGAAGCCACATAGATGTCAGCTTTAAGTATCTGAAATGGCTTCTCAAAATACTGAGCTGAAGAACGAGTGAGAAGGATTTATGTATTACTTTTGGTGGTGAAGAGTAGAGGCTTTTCTCCTCTAAACCTATTCCGTATGACCCAGTGCTGTCTGCAGTATTATATGTCTTATACAAAAGTGACAAGAGATTAAGGTTATACTGGAATTGGAGAAAAATAAAGGAAAACAGACCCTGAAATATATATTCTGCTCTAGCATATGGTTGGTGTTAGATGTAAATCAATGTACCAGGTATAACTTGTGCTAATTCCAGAAAAAAAAGAAATCTTGACAGCATGTTCATTTGAAATTGGGCTTTAATCATAACTATGCATAGGATGTAGGCAATTTGATGTGGGCACACATGTCCATTTATTGTGTTTAAGTTAATGTACTACAATTAAGGAATTCTAGAGAGGCTATGTAGTGAGAAAAAATATTTTCCTACCTGTCCTGTAAATACTCTTATTTTATCCTTGTGCCGGGTACAGTGCATGAATACTGAGTTGTGGGATAGATTGTGGAAGACAACTCCTTTTTTAATTTATAAAACAAAACAAAAAGATAAAGACCTTAAATCAACAAATGCAGGAAAAATCATTATAATTGTATGTTTTGTATGGCACCTTCTACTTGCAAAGTGATTGAAATTATTTCCAAGCAAGCTCTCCAAATTTTTAACATTTTAATGTGCATGCGTGCACATACAGAATTTAAGACTGAACTTAAAAAATGGCAGTTTCCCTTGGGCTGAAATCTAGACTATGATTTTAAACAGTCTAATATATACGGAGACAAGAAAAAGCTTTTTGTTGCTGGCAGTTCTAGGGGGAAAAGCTAAAATTGTCATCCACTTTCTCAGTGTTATAAAGTAAATAACCAACCAAATTGTTGTTGCTTATTGTTACTAGCTTTGCTCACTAACTCAAGAAGTTTAACATTCATCACAGCAAAACTGAACAGTGACATGCAGTAAATATGTTCTCCCCCCCCAAATCAGTATGTTTTAGCAACAAGTCATTATTGAGAATTGTTTGACAACCGAAGTGTCATTATTTGCCACTCAAACCACTTATACATTCAACACATTTTATTCTTATCACAAAATATGAAAAATAATCTTCCATCAAACATTGGCTAATTCTGTTCTAAGTAATATTTTCCTCCTCCACCTTTACCTCCCACTGAAAGAAAACTTATGCAAATATGTAACTTAATGAACATGGAGAACCTCCTTCTTCTCCCCCTGAGGTTAGGGGGAGAAGATCTGGGCTTGAGAGTCTCCTTATTTTGTGGTAGGCATTTTATAAATGCAAAGTTAAACTTGAATAGACCTCTGAAAGTGACCTTGGAGATCTTGCGAGGGATCCATGGAGGGCAGTGGAGAAATGGTAGGACAATTTTTTAAAGATTTTTTAACATTGAGGAGGGTGTTATATCACCTGTATCGTTCATTTATTAGCTTTTAGCTATACTGTTAATATTGATTACTTGGTAGTGTTTAAGGGTCCCAGTTAAGAATATCAGGTACTGTGCAAACACGGGAGAGGAGTGCAGTCCTACCCCAGGTTAGAGCCGAAACACGCAGAAGTCTGCCCTTTCCACTGCAGTGGGCTCGACACAGGCTCTGAAAGAGAGGAAGCCCTTTAGCCTGCAAATGCGAGTGTGTATGTGGAGTTGCCAGCTTGTAGTTTTAACATTTTACCATGTTACATATCTGTGGGATTTAATATAAATCCATGCATCTCCTTAACAACAAATCATTTTAACATGTTGTAAAGATGTGTCTAAAAAATTTAATGGCTGCATATGCAGTAGAAATGTAATTGTTTACAATGTGTAACTAAGTAATTTATTTGTATGTGTAAGACTATTATCTATCAGTTATATACCTAGGTTACTGCAAATCCAGATTTAGCACAGCAGTCATTTCTGCTCAGGTGTATATGAATAGACATGCGTACCTATATGTAGAAATAAAGTAATTTAAAGACCATGGTCATTTCAATGATGCATCCATTCTTTGATGCAAAATATGTATGCAGGTTTTCAAATGACAGTAACATATCTTGCCCTGAATATGCGTCTGCTTCATATAGCAATCTGTAGCAAACTCTTCTGCAAATGAATGAATATCAATGTGTATATATATACATGTCTATATATGTATATAGACATACAAACACACATGCATGTGCATATGGATGTCATGTTTTGTACATGGATGTATAGATTCATTATTGAAATAGTTACGTTTTTAAATATACACTGATTTATTTTCAATCTTTTTGTGTATATATATGCATATAGACTTCTATGCATCCAGTCTAGCAGATAATGCATCATTCTGCAAAATATTACAAATACTTATTTGAAACTAAAAAATATTAGTTGTGTATGAAAGGGAAATGGATACTTCATGATGATTATGCCTGTATCTGCAGATGGTAAAAAGACCCCCGACCAACAGAAGTAGGGAAAGGGCTAGGCTTTCTGGAAAGAAAACACAATCATTGTTGAAGATTGTAAATAAGAGAGTACTTTGCATTTTGTCAGCCAGAAAAATTTGGGAAGATTTTAAAGAGTTAAACCTGTAAAAAGAAATCTACAAAAATATGTTGTAAGTGCCTTTTTGATTTGTCTCAAACTTCAAGAAAGGTGAACTGTGTTAAAAGAGGATGTGGCATGAAAAATTTGAAGTGGTTTGGGGCCCAAAGCTGCAAACATTTCCACATGTGAATAATTCTACACACACAGTAGTATCATTGAAGTCAATTACTTAAATATCGTGCATTTTATAATATCAGTCCTTCAGTTTGGCTATAACGCAGTTAGACTTGGGTGGAAATTTGCTTTTTAACTCTGAGTCCATTCTGAAAGACAGAGTGACTTTTCATAGGTATGTGTGATAGCGCTGTAGTCAATGCATAGCGCTTTATCCATGTTCATCTGCAAGTGTGTCTGTATCCCCATCTGGACCTAAAAGTAGTTCTATGTCAGTGGTGAATATATATATATATATATATATATATATGTATTTGTGTGTGTACAAAAACAGAGACTATGAAAGAAGGCAGACGGACAGATGGTTGGCCAGCTTCTGTGCTCAAACATACACGTGTGACATTTGCACACCAGCTGCTCCATGTACGGCTGTATCTGTGGTGAGACTCAAGAAGAATTTCTTCTCTGTTTAAGAGCAGAGGAGAAAAATTATCACAGTGAAGGGTGGGAAAGGAAGGTGACATACCCAGTATCTTGCAGAAGGGAAACGCTTGGTAAGCGCAAGGGCACGTGCCATGCTTTGGGCACGACATGCTGCTCCATTTTTGCTGACTTTGGAGGATATTGGGTCAGACTGAGAACAGCACATGAGCCAGTCCTCTGTGAAGGGGTTACTTTCCTGCACTTGATTTACCCAAATTTTAATTTGGAGAGGATGTGACATTTATACTGAAAATGAGTCACTTTTGAAAATGCCCTGTAGTGTCATAAATACCACATAGTCCATAATTTACCATGTCATGCCATAAACATGGAGAAAAATTACTTCAGACTCATGGCTTGAATTTTGAAGCAGGTACTTAGCACTGCCAGATATCATTGACTTCTATTGAATTTAGGATCTCGGATCAATACATGAGAGTCTTACAGACTTTTTGTTAATTTTTGGAGTGGTTCTAATCATTTGTGTTCATGCTTAATTTGTAAGTAGCTGAATCAAGGTGTGATTAGTCACAGCTAAAGGGTTCTTGAAGATAAAATAAATATTTCTTTTGTCTAATTGGGTAATGAAAATGAGAGTTAAATAGTTTTTCTCAGTGACTATAGTAAACTGAATAGATCTTTAGACATGTCATTATCCATTGCTTATATATATTCATTATAGGTACTATTACTAAAGTAATGAGCTAGCAATTTTTTATTTAAGATATCTCATTATACAGCTTTATATGTATGTGCAGTGTGTAAGCATGTGTGTAAGTATGTACATTTTCTTATACAGAAAGCTTTCATCCCTTTACTAGGACTTCATGTCTCATTTCATCTTGTAAATAACATTGGTCTGTATTTGTCGTTATTTTACAGCAAGATTCCCCGGCCTCAATATGAGGGAATTTCCTTTAAATCTGATGACTTATGTTCCCTTGCTAATAATAAGGTTGGCAAGGTGACTGAATATTTGATCAGAAATTCTTTTCTTCAGTTTCAGTTGTTAAAACTGCCAAAGAAACTGAGGTTTAAATTTTCAACTGTTGTCTTGATCCAGAAACGATTTTTTGCAAAGGCTCCTAAGAAAGTGGTTGTCCATCTTCTTTAAATTACATAAATTAGAAAAAATAGTTTTATATTTTTTGAAAACAAAGCACTGAAATTTGAAAACAGGAACAGGATTTCAGTTTTGTGAATAAGGGAGTGAAAGAAAAATTTCTAAGTTGTTATGTCTGCGCAATTTTTTTTTAATGCTGGAAGGATTGTTTTTGAGATGACAAGACATCCTGGCTTTAAAAATAGGTGTTCATTGCTTGTTGCTTGCTCCTCTAATTTTAGGAAGCCATTGCAGGTATGATTGTACTTAAGGATAAAATATCCTCTCAATTCTTTAAAATATAAAAACACATTGAGAGATAGTCTGGCAATTAATCCATCATTTATGTCATAAATATACCAGACAGCTGAAGCATTCTGCCAATAAAATAACCTGCCATTTTGCTCTTGGGCCAGAGAATAAAGATGGCCCCTGCAGTAGTCTGCTTGGAAAGTGAATGCGTTGAATGTAGATTTTTTGGTGGAGTAGTTTGGGGAAAAGATGCAGCACCTTGCAAAGGTATGGGCTGTGAGCCAGTTCTCCTTCATGGCAGTGGTACCACCACTGAATGCCACTATGGACTGAAACGCTGGCACTGTCTGAGGCGGCGGGTGGCTGTTTCCTGGACTGGCAAGACAGGGCCACTTAGTGCTATAGATAAAAATCATCTTAAAATGAGTTTAAAAACCAGGAGGCAGCTAACGCAAATGTCAGAGCACCAGCTTAATGAATGCATGACAGGAAACTTCGCAGCAAGGGGCCATTTGCTTGCAGACCAGCTGCAGTCTCCAGACGGACTACAGCTGATGTATTAGTTTTCAGTAGCCCCGTGCTGTGGCAGTAACAGCCTGTGCAGCAGTCTGGAGGTTTGTCTCGGAATGGAGCAAGTCCAGCTCACCCATGGAATTGAAAACAAGGTAGCATGACCTTGGCAACCTGGTCATCTAGTTGAGCATCCAGACTGGATCCACAATGGCCATGGTGTCTCCGTCACGGGGGCCAATTGTCTCCCTGCTGCATCTTCTGGGTGCTGACCCTAACCAGGCAATAGCATCTCTGCCCTGTCTTGATTTCCTGCCAGCCTTCCTCTTCCTCCTCCCTCTCCTGCTCACAGGAATTGTTCTCAGGCCCCGTCTGTGCCCTGCACCCATGGAGGTGAAGATGTAAAGCTGCGCGCTGTTCTGGTCAGTGAGGGTAGTCTCCGTGTCTCCTTCCTCTCCTCAAAACCCTCTAACTAAGAAAGAGATGCAAGGAGAGTTTTTATGTATCTGCAGTGCAGTTAGAAGGAGCAGTGATTACAATCAACACAACAGAGAAGAACTGTAGGCACTGTTTTGCAGACCCCACCTCTGTGTGAGGTGGGACTTACAGGAGTAATGTAGGCAGCCAAAGACAGTATGTGCATCCAAGCATCGCACAGCAAGTGGAAGTCTCTCCCGTGGTTTTCAACATTTTTTGTTAGTGTAAATATTTTTATTTCCTCGCAATGTCAGGTCTCTTCAAGAGCTAGTATACACAGTGCTCAAACTAAAAAATTAGCCTGTTCTTATCCTGATATCAACAGGAACTGCACTGAGATGTAATTGTGGTAGGGACTGGATAATGACAATAATAGTTAGCGTGTTAATTGCTTTAACTCTCTGAAGTATTTTGTGACTGCCTGATCTAAAAAGCCTGTTGTCTTGCCCGTGTGGTTTGTTTACGTATGAGCTAATTCCTTTCAAATCCCAGCCTATCCAAGGGTGCGCTATCAATATCCAAGATAGGTTTTGAAATTAGGAGTTCCTGACTCTTTTTATTCTCCCCTATCATAAGACACTGTCCATACCCTGCAGATGTTTAGCCATACTAAGCCATGTTCACAATGATCTTATAGTAGATGCCAGAGGCATTCCTGGCATAAATGAAAATCCCATTTGGTTCAGTTGATAAACTTACCCCTTCTGATAGAAGCAGTCCTGCTTTGCTTTGTTGGTAGAATTGTTTTAACAAATATTAGATTAGTTTTTCATGGGTTGTATATTCACTTGAATCCTCTGTGTGCAAAGAGCTTGGTGCTGCTGTGCTCCTCTTCCCATCCTGTCATGTTACAGATTGATAACACCACTCACGTTCTCCGTATTGTATTCAGCCATGATCAAGTGTGAGGCATTTACTTGCATGACATTGCTGAAGTGCAGGACAGGCAGTGCCCGGAGAGCGGCTGTTGTATGGCTTCTTGTGCTCATGTTGTCAGCAAAGCCCAAGAGCTCTATGACCACACACCAGTGCCAAGGTTCTGTATTCCAAAGACAGAGGGAACAAAAATAAGAAAGCAAAGAAAATAAATGTTGCATTAGTTACATAGACAATATGATGCAGTTGAAAAAACAGTGCCCTATCTAAAACTGTGCAAGGATTTTCTTTGAGGTTAATCTCAAAGTTTATTAAAGGTCACTATTCAGAATGACTGCATCAGAATTAGACATATATTCTTATACTTAATAATATTATACAAGCTCTCACCTTAATATTCAAATAAAATCTTCTATTGTTTCATCACTTCTATGAGTGATGAAAGCATAAACCAAAGTAGTGTCAAAGAAGATATGGGTTTATATCTGGAATTCCAGATCCAAAATGGACTTGATAAAGTTAGTAAAATTTGGAAAACCAAACTGTTGGGGAAAAAAATAATCTGTCAGCAGCTTAGACTCAACCATCTGTGATCAGAAGATTTTGTGCAGTCTTTTAATGGGTGTAGCATGCTGTACTGTCTGACCAAGACCGTAATATATAATATGAGAGAAAGGAACCAAACCTTTTGCAAATATTTACACAACTGGTTGTATACTGAGGAAGTGCCCAGTACTGGCTTGTCCTTTAAAAGACATTGTTTTCTGCTGACATTTAATCTAAAGAGTTTTCCATTAATTGAGGTGAACTTGCATAATTATTTTAATACACTAATACTGCTCTTAGCCTGAGGCTGCATCATGGACAGGCTATGCGCATAATTAAAAATATATCTTCAGTATGCACATATGTTGTCCCAACTATATATGGAGGCACATGAACTCCAAATGGCTGTGAACAAAAGCAAGATCAGGACCACTGACAGCAATCTGTCCACAGGACCAGAATATGGACCTTGGTATATACTGTTCATTTTTATTCATCAATGGATTGTAGAACAAGATAATTTGCTTTGAAAACAATTTTGCACTGTTGTGGTGGAATATTTCAGCTTTTGTTATCATGTGTGTCAGCCATATTCCTTAGTCCTTAATATCTTTTTCAGTCTTTAATAATTTATATACTTTCTTTCAAAATAGCCAACATGATCAGACCTGGTAATCAACAAGGTGAGACCCAGACCAATCCTTTTATCCGTCTTTCTCTGTTCTGGCATTTATGAAATAGCAAAAGTCATGCTTCAGACATCCTTATTTTCCCCCACATTCAAATATACACAAAATAATGAGCTGGAAGGCATTAAGGACTACTTGCACCAAAGAAATGTTTGTTCTGAAAAGGAGACTTGGTACATGCTAACTTTCTCCTGGGAGCATGCAGCTTTGTTGAATCATACACTACTGGCTGAGGTGAATTGCGGTGTTTTCAAACTGTACTGCTGACAGTTTTGAAGTAGAATACCCTGAAGGAAAGACGATCATGCATTTAATTAATTGGACTGTGTATCCTGCATATACTTCTCAAATTTTTCATGGATGTATTTTGTAAACGTCTTGTTTAATTCCCTTGAGAGCTTGTTTGGGGAATGGAGAAGGTGAGACAGTGGAGTTAGACCTACTGACTCTTTAAAAGCAAATTTCCAGCTGCTGCCACCAAAACTTAAATTCATGGAGCAGCTTGTTTCCCAGCAGCCAGGAATGCCGTGAAGCGGCCTCGGCCTCCATCCCACTTCCTAGAAGCGAGCTGAGATGGCGAGAGCACGGTCGCGCTGGCAGTCCAGGAAGCGCTGTCTGTTGCAACGACTCTTCTAGATACCGGTAACTCAAATACGCACGAGGACTGCCCTGCAGGCTTGGTGCCACCTCTATAAAACGGCGTGCTCGGCCAAGCTGCTGACACACCTTCTTTTGGTTGGTGCGTCGGGTGGGAGAGATGCAGGTGTGCCGGCAGCACAAGAGGAGGTAGGGCGCTGCCTCACTGCAAAATGAAAGCTGGGGAGCTGCCAGTAGCAGTTGTCAGTGCCTGTAAAATGTTCTCTCTAAGCTCGTCTAGCGCTTTTCTCTTCTTTTCCTTTGTTTTTCCCCTTTGTGGAGTAAGCCAAAGCCTTGAGTGTACTAGAAATGTGGGTGAGGGGTGGTGGTGGGGGGGTTAGGGTGGTGAAACTGGAGAGCATTACAGTAACGGAGAGTATATGCTTTTTGTGGCCATCATTCTTCCCTGTGCAAATAACCTTAAGCTGTGATTTCTCTCTTCGTATATGAAGGCGACAGAAATATATTATTTGTGTAACACACAGAGGACGTTTTGAAATTATGCAGTGATACTTTCTTTAATTACTTTTGTTGAGCAGAACTAATTTGCCTTCAGTTTTGCAGCTAGTGATTTTCATAGCATCTTGTGTGTCGCCCTGTGTGAGCAGTGAATCTTGCAAACAGCTAGTGGGGAAGAGGCAAATGCTTTCAAAATAGGAAAATTTGACTGAATGCTGGCAGGAGCTCAAAAGCAATTACATACTCTGAAGAGGTACTCTCAGTTCAGTTTTACAACAGAGTAAATGTCAGGGCAGCTGTATCCCCTTCAAATGAAATAGTTTGACTGGGGCAAGCACTGGTGGTGTGGCTTGCTTTGGCTTGTGCTCCTTGCTTGTTGAAAGTGATTTGTAAGAAAAATTTTGAACTTTTTTGTATTTTTGCTGCGAATCATTCATTGCTTTTGAAAACTGTCAAGGTTCATGTTGCTTGAGATTCACACCTGAAGTCTTTGCTTCCTCATTGTCACAAGTAGTTCTGTGTTACTGTTCATTATGGGATTGCTTAAATAATAGTCAAATTGGTTAGTGAAGGGCTTTTTTCTCTTGACTACCTCTAGAGAGCATGGGTACCTTTTCAAGCGAATCTGAACTGATCGGTTAAGAGGGATTCAGGATTCTGTCAGTCTTGGTGAAAGTCAGAGGCAGTAAATGTCTCACTAAAAGCAGGTTAGTAGCAGTTATATCAAAGTTAAATTGATTTTATTATTTTTTTAGCCAACTGGAAGGAAAAAGTAGTTGGTGTCAGTGGAGAATGGCAGAGGTGGTAGGACTACTAGCCCCCATGGAGCGGCAAGAAGGTTATTTACATGAATGGCTGTTGCACATGCAGCCGGCTGGGAGGGAACAGCAAGGTTCAGTATCCTCGATGTGGGATACTCCCCATGGCTGTCCAAAGACATGTCCAGGCGTCTTTATCTTGATGAATAATGGTCTGTTCTCTGTGGGTTATAAATGTTACATTTTATTTTTACTCTTCCAGAAACATCATTTGACTCACTGAATAATTAAAACCAACAGTATCACAGAGCCGTGTGGGAGAAAAGGGGATTTTAGACTCAAGTGACACAATCAAGTCTTGAGAAGTAAAGAAATTTGGATGGTTTCTCACCAAACAGAAGTTATGTAGAAAGCCTCTGAGACCACTGCCTCTCTCCATCCCACTCCTGCTGCCCAGAGACGGTGCTCTTGGCCCTGGACGCTAATAAAATGCTGGATTCAATT
The DNA here is from genome assembly GCF_026419915.1 of Harpia harpyja. Classification (NCBI taxonomy): domain Eukaryota; kingdom Metazoa; phylum Chordata; class Aves; order Accipitriformes; family Accipitridae; genus Harpia; species Harpia harpyja. The sequence goes on along the minus strand of NC_068941.1, from coordinate 64,002,416 downwards.
AAGTGTGTCCTGGTGGGAGACTCTGCGGTGGGGAAAACATCTCTCTTGGTACGTTTCACCTCCGAGACTTTTCCAGATGACTACAGACCCACCGTGTATGAAAATACCGGAGTGGACGTCTTCATGGATGGTGTACAGATTAGCCTAGGTCTTTGGGACACATCTGGCAGCGATGCCTTCAAAGGCATTCGCCCCCTCTCATACCAACAGGCAGATGTGGTATTAATGTGCTACTCGGTGGCAAACCACAATTCCTTTCTGAACCTGAGGAACAAGTGGATCGGCGAGATCCGCAGCCATTTGCCCCGCATCCCCGTTCTGGTGGTGGCTACTCAGACTGACCAGCGCGACACGGGGCCCTACCGTTCCTCCTGCATCAGCCCAATAGACGGGAAGCGGCTCGCCCAGGATGTGCGAGCCAAAGGCTATTTGGAGTGCTCTGCTCTCAGCAACCGGGGGGTGCAGCAGGTGTTTGAGTACGCCGTGCGGACAGCAGTCAATCAAGCCAAAAGGCAGAACAGGCGGAAGCTCTTCTCCATTAACGAGTGCAAGATCTTTTGAGGACCATCAGCAGTAGCTTTGCCCGCGTTCGTTCTTTTTGCCTTCGCACAAAGATACCACGGCAGAGAGAATGGGAGGGGAATCAAAGGAGGACTCCTGGCAGGACCACAGTGCAGGTGCCCCTAGTGAGACAGATCTATCTGATCTGCTCTCCCCCAACACACGTGGGCACTATCTTGAAAAGCGAAAGGTGCAGGTACATGCCCTTATTCACAAGCCCGTGTTTGGACTTTGCTAGCCTCAACTGGAGCAGGCCTAGCCCGGAGATCTGCAGATAATAGCTGTGCTGATTTTGTTGTTGTTTCTGTTGATGTTCCTCAGTTGTTGATTCGTCTGCATTTATTTAATGACAAACTTCTGCCTGGATCAACCCTCACCTCTTGCCATATCTGTCCATGTGGAGGTTTTTTTTTACTTTAAGAACTTAGCGTATAAAATCTGACCACTGTGTATTCTATTTAAAAGACTCTTGTATACGTTGTTGTAAAATACTGACAGTTTGTTTTCATATTTTGGAGGTTCTTCCTTTAGCTAACCACAGAAGCAAATTGTCCTATCCTTATAATAAATGGCCTGCAGGCAAGCCTAGCACTTCTTAGACATGCCCAAGTCACTGCATAACAATAACCAAATCCAGTACGTCCAGCATAGGAATGATCAAAACTTAGTGACATTTGACAGCTGTCCTGTGGGTTTGTGAGATTTATTTTATCTTAGTCTTGTTCCTCAGCAATGTGGTCAAAGGTGGGACGAACCAGGAAGAAACTAACCTGATTCTTCCTAGACCTCACCCGGTTACAACCCCAGAAGGACTGACTTGCAGTCAGGGCTGGTTTAGACATATGGTTGGGTGGCAGAGATGAATCTATCCCTGCTGTAATTCTGGAAGCAAAAGATTTCAGTCTCCAGGGATAAAAGGTATTTTTTCATGAGCACTAAAATTCTCACATATTTTTGGTACACTTCTTTTCAAAACAGTGGTTTTAGTGAAACCAGTCACCTACTATAATAAAAATTAAGTACATGGCAATGTTGAATGTGTGTATTTAGAATGGCTAATTAACTTCTTTTTTTTGAGTTTGCATACTAAGTATAACTGCCTGGGTTGTATCAAAATAAGACTGAAACAGGCTTTGCATCCTGGGGAGCCTGACAAAAGTCAAATCCTGATGTACCTGCTCGGGCCAAGTTACCCTCCTGCACAAAAAGCCAGGCTAAGGAGGTGGAAACTCCAAGTGTGTAAGAGAACTCTGCTAGAAGATGGAGTGGGGTCAACACGCTGTACATTCCTCGTGAGTTGCGGTGTTCCCCTCCTCCTCAGGTTATCTGTCCCCTCTGCCCCGTAACATCTCTCAGGTCTTGCAGATCTGTCTCATCCCAAAGTTTCTGCTGCCCATAGAGGAAGTCCCTTGGGGGATTTCTTAGTGCAGCAAGATTTTTTTTTCTCCTTTTCCCTGTCCTTCAGCTAGCTCAGAACTGACCTTTGAGGGGCTTATAGCATGGTGCCATAGAAGGTGGCACATAGCACAGTAGGATGATTCTCTCTCCACATGGATCCCGAGAGAATGACCTGTGTTTGTTTTGACTGAGCCCCAACTTGTTTTTCAACAGGAATGGATGCAGTGGCTTGTCTGATTCACATCCAAGGTGGGACTTCAGGAGTTACCCTACTAAGCAAATAAGCTATAGCTCAGGTCTTATCTATCTATAGTTTCTCCCTGAAAAACTGGTTGGGTGCTCTTCTCCATAATTGTTCTACCTCTGAGCTTCTCTATGAAGAGAAATTCCAAATTAAATCATCCCCCTCCTATGAATCCCAGAGGTGGTCTCACCTGTGATGTAGGTGAGCAAGTATTTGCATTGCAGACATCTTGAATAGCAGTGGTGCACAGGACACTTGATGTTGTGATTGTCCCGCCAGCTCCCAGGCTGGTGAATACTTACCACTCATCAACCTGATTGTAAGGGAGGCTTCTGGTCGTAAAAACATACTGGTCTTATGTGAGGTTTTCATATCAGCTTTAAATCTTTACAAGCTTCTGCACTTGAGCACACAAGATGAGGGCTCCCATCACCACTCATCTTTCCTGTACTCTTCTCCTTCCTACTTCTCTTTCTCTTCAGGTGTTGATTACAAATCCTTTGCCCCCTGAAACACTAAAACTGACATGTTTGTAAAAGAACCTGAATGGCATGATACTTATGCAGAGTTACACAAGTGGCTAGGTATTTGCAGTCCTCGGTTAAAAATGTTTTGGCTTTTGGAAGAAATGTGTTTCTACATCTCAACTCTTCCAATGCCTCTTCACTGAAAGTTTTGGTTTTTGTAACCATAATTTAAAATTAGTCATTGTTACTGTTTGAACATTAAAGATCACATGCAAAATGTCACATTGTGAATCTTCAAATCTGTTGCAAGTGTGGACATTTTTGTTATGGTTCCAACTCCACTAATGGATTTAATACCTGGTTTCAGCTTTTTCTGAGACATATTTTTTCCAGCATGTTCAATTAAATGGTCTTTTTCCTCTGTGGGTTAAGCTTTATTTACAACAGTTCATGCTGCTGTTTGTTTTTATGTGTTGAAGCACAGTAACCGCTAGGCCAGGATGCTGTGTTGTGTTATCTGCCACAGGATGCTGGATTCAAGGACCAGAAGGCTCCAGAGAGTTACTGTATCAGACAAAGCCAGATGAAGATGTGCTCCAGAATCACACCGTAACTGAAAATTCCATCTCATCCGTATTTGCTTCACAAGGCTTGTTACGATGTATTACAAAATTAAGAATTCCAAGTTTGCTTGCAATTCAGTGAAGCAAAGTAGATAAGCTTCCCTGAGACACCCGGGCCAACAATACGGGATGCACAGGGAACTTAGGGGTGGCTTGACATACTCTTGATTGTGCATCCTAGAGCCAGTGCAAAGTGTGAGGCCACCAAAAACTGGCTGATCTTTAAAATAAAATGGGAGAGAGGATAACGTAACAGGAGGATTTTGGTTTGGTGCTATGTGAAAAAAAAAAACACAGTTCCAATTTTCACAGCCTGGTTATTTTCAGACTCTCAAAGCTAAAAGGCACTTTTCACTGGGAACAAACTGTGAAGCACATTATTGTAGTGTCTAATTATGCAGCTTTCCCTGAGCTGTAGAACTGATGTGCTCAAAAAGTGTGGCAACTCAAATGCAGAGAGTGAAATCTGGACATAGTAGAACTCAGCAGAAGATTTGGCTGAATGGCTTATTGGGATGGGGTTTGTACAACTGCAGCCCAGCTGCATGTGGCATGCATGGCAAGGAACTGCTGAGGTCAACCGTGAAACCCTACCAGGGTGGTTTTGCTAGTTAGTTGGGCAACCGGGTCCCTGGGTACTGCTCGGTGGTAAAAATCTGGCTCTAATATTCAAACTACATTCAAACGACAGCTGGACGCACATGTTAAGTTTCAGCTTCTTTTGCTCTGAAAAACAGCAGGTTGGGGGAGACAGAAACAATGTCCAGCCTTGCCTCAGTTGGGTTGAGCTGTTCAGCTAAGGGAAGACACCTTGCCCAATGTTCCCTTTCTATCTTCTCAAACTGATCCCTTTCAGTTTGTTAGTCCGTTGCTAATTTTACTTCTGCTTGCTATCAAAATAGGTTAAAAGTTTTTTAAAAAAAAAGAAAATACTTGGAACTTAAAATGAGAACAGCAATAGTAGTGTTGTTTTCGTCAGCGTCTGACTTCTCATTTTGACAGAAAAAGTCATTTTGAGTCACTAATTGTTTTACTGAATTCTGCAATTTGGATAAGAAATTGAATAGATATGCAATTGTGATTAAAATTGTAAACTAGTATTTTCCTTTAGTAATTTGCAAAATGTGATGAGTACACGTTACATTATTTTAAATACAGATTTCCCAGCCTTTTTATACCTACTTGATCTGCAGCATACAATATAAATATTTTCTGAGAATAAATAACAAAAATATGTTTTCAATCCTCCCCTCCACCCCCCAGATTTTTCATATGGAAATTATTCAAGCTTGTTAGATATAATTGATACTGTTTTGCCTGATATTTGCAATTAACAGTTTGCAAATATTTGTGCAATTTTTGTGGCTACTCTGTGATTGCTAAGGTGTGTGAACACATACTAGCTTGTGTTGATAAAGAAAATGCATTTAAAGCAGTCTTTTTATATATGGCACCACTATGAAATAAATCACCATAGGGATCAGACATGAAGAAAAAAGAAATGTCGGCACTCTGACATCTCAGCCTTTCCTGTATTACTATTGCATTCGAGTGAATACAGCCATCAAAATAATTTCAAATAAATGGGATAATTCATGTCTCTTAGCACTTTCTCCTAATGCCTCTGCTACACAGGGCTCAGGTTAATATACAAAGAATAAAAAGCTTCATTTCAGAACATCAGAATGGCTTGTCTGCTCTTGCCTTTGTGAGCAAGTTAACTACCTTGATTTAATTAAAAGTCAGTTCAGCCCCTGAAAAAAGCCAGATATGAGCACAATCAGGTTAGCCAAACTCCCTTGCTCTGAAACGACAGTAATGAACTTCTGTCTCTGGATGTGAGGAAATACATTTTATGTCTCGGAGGCTTCCTTCACAGATGTAAGTGCAAAAACTGACCAGTTATCGGTGTGTACCTGTCCTAGCTGACCCGCGCGCCCTTCACGTCATGCTCTGAGCAGCCAGCTGTTGAAAACAAAATTCAGGGAGAAAACAACCTTTGTGCGTATCTAGATGTTTATATTGCTGTAACTGCTTAACTATAGCTATGGTGGCCTTTCCACTGCTCTGGGCCTCTCGCTCCATCGTGGCACGACCATGCAGCCACTGTGTGCCGGCGCGGTCCGTGTTGCTCAGGAGGCAGGAGAAGAGCATCGCCACCAGGCAGCCCTGCCCACGCAGCCCGAGGGAGACGGGATTTGAGCAGGACAGAAGAGATGCTCCTCAGGGCTCCCCTTACCAGGCATCACAGGCAATCGCCCTACTCTGCAAACAGTTGGCCCTGCCTCCCTCAGACTTCTGTCTCTTGCAGGTGCCCTCACAGTAACAGATTTATGTGGTGCGCCATTTCTAAAATCAGCGTCTCTCTAAGTCATTACCCAGGCCTGGTTTCTGCAGGCGCTGTCATGCTGGTAGCACAGGCCGGAGGACACGTCTTGGCTTTGCTGGGCTCCAGCTGCTGCGTTTTGCGGGGGGTCTCAAAGCACCGAGCCAAACCCTGTGGCACATCCCTTCCTGAGCGCAGGGAGCCGGCCCCCAGCCTTGCGTGAGCCGTGAATTAGTTACTAGCAAACAAAATAACAGCTATTGCTGCCTTTCTGGTTATGAAGAAGTGAACGAGCGACATGCCTGTCTCGGGTCTTTCACAACCGCCCTACATAGGGCTGGCCGGGGGGATTTCTGTCATTACTCTCTCACCTTGGGCAGCTGTCGGTATGATTCACGCAGGGGTGGAGTAGAAGGGCACAGGCCTGTGTACGGCGGTGGTTGTTTCTGTCTCTGGAAAAGAGGAAGGAAACGACGACCGATGCCTCCGCGCGATGCGAGGTGCTCACTCACCCACTTCTGCAGCCGTTCCAAGAAGCCTCCGGCGGGCACTGGCTCCCGCGGGTGCCCTGGCAGCTCCCGGCCGTGCCTCGGAGGACACGAGCCGACCTGGGGCAGATCTCGCGCCGAGACCCGGGTGTCGTCCCCCCCACCCCCTGGGCTGCCTTCCCAAAATGCTCCATCACTGTTCAGGTACTACAAAAGGGTGAGATTTTTGAAAGTGAAGGCTTTGCTTTGAAAACCATGATCCCTTGCAAACGCTGACTGCTCTGGATGTGGTTGAGTGCGTCTGCTAGCCACAGGCAGGGCTGTGGTGGCCGAAGGTGCACAGCTGGCCCCAGGGTGTGAGGGAAGAGACCCAAGACTGATACTCCTCAACTTGGTAGATGAATTAATTATGTAGAAGCAACTGGAGGGAGACTTATGTCTCTTATATGCCAAACCTCTCATAACACATAAGCAACCACTGAATTTTCTGTTTCTCAGAAAACTCTGGTTTTTTAATATATAAAATGCTAAGTGACTTTCTGGCTATTACCTTGACTAAATGCTTGCATTTATCTGCCACTGTGACACCAGATCTGCTGCTTAAAAGCCAGCATCAGCACCATCCTGCTGTGAACGACGCAGTGTTCAACACAGCATGCATCTGAGTAAGGGTAAAAGGTCACAGGATTTCATAAGAGACCGGTTTAGGGCTTCTAATGGATCTTGGGCATTAAAATACATACATATATTTTAAATTATTATGTAGTATGTGGAATTTGTGCTGATCCATCAGAGAATTACTGACCAACTAAACCAGAGCTGCAGCCTTGGCTCATGGTAAGGGCATTGGCTTAGACAATACACGTTGATGTTTAATCCCTCTCCCATCACGCAGAGCTTGGCCAAAGCCAGGTCAGGTCAATGGGGAGCTTTTAAATTTAACCAGGCTCCGGACCAGGCCTGCGTAAGCCTGCACATGTAACTTTTAGATACAGGACTCCAAACTGACTGCTGGTGTAACCGACCTGTTGGGGATCAGCTTGACCCAAATGGATTCACCTTGCCTAAGCGTGCTCTCCGTGGCTGGCTGGTGAATGGCAGGAGGATGGAGTGCAGACGTGAAACGCTACTGCACAGACACCCTGCCTGCCCCGGCCTCGCTGCCACAGCTGGGTGACACTGGGTGAGCCACGGCTCCGCCTGCCCCCCATGTGAAATGGGGAGGTGGCAGTGACCTTTTTTCAAAGTACTTTCAGATCGGTTATGAAAGATCTTGGTGCTGGTGGATACTTTTGAGTTTGCCAGGTCCCAGCTCCCCTTCTAAGAAATGTTTCTGCTGATGGGTTTGACTTGCAGAATTTACTCTGAATGGATTTGTAACACAGCTTTATGGGATTTGGGCTTTCCAGCATTTCAATTCACTGCAGGCATAGGGAGTAGGTAAGCACAAGGGACAGAAAGAGAAGAGACAATATGTAACAATGCATTAATTACTATTTTAACAGATCGTAATGGTGACTATCAACATAATGCCCTTTTTAATTGTACAAAACATGGGTATGGGCTGAGCTAACATCTGATTCATCAGTGACAAGTTCAGAAATCAAATTCTCCCTGAGGGGGTTATGCTGAGTGCCAGGCGGGTAAAGCAGAGGGAACGTCCCTCCATACTCACCCCTACCCCTCTTTCTGGAGCATGCTCTTGCATTCCCTGTAGTGACTGGACTCTGGGCTGGACTGATCTCGATGTGTGCAATAGGAACATTCTTACAGTAAAGATTTAGTGCCCAGCTGACAGCTCTCACTGAAATGTCATCACCTTGCAAACGTTCCCATTTTCTTTATGGGTGAGCAGGAGAGACTGAACACAACTTGAGCAAGAATTTAGGTTTAGCACAACCAGGGAGAGTAGCCATGAGGTGAGCAACTATGGTCTTTTCACCCTTAGAATTTCACCCTTCCATGATAAAATACTGGGAGGATATTACCAATGTTCCCCATATTGTTCCTTTGTGATGGGAAAAAGTTTTTTCTGCGGTGGGAACAGTCAGGGGTACCCATATGGAGTCTCAGGCTCCCAGTGCAGTACAAGTATAACTCAAGGAGATTAACTCAAGGAGAGGAGCTTCTGACTCTGCTCCACGTCTTCCACAACTTTCCACCTGGCTGCCAAGAAAACTGATGCACTGCCTTTGCTCTGGAGCATCCTCAAGTTTTTGGCTCTCTAATGTGCAGGGACATGGCTTTGCTATTTTTCCCTGACTATTAGGAGGCATTTAAAGAAAATGAGGCATCTTTACCCAAGAAATTCCCCTTCTGCTTTCATAGCTGACACGTGCTTTTGACTCCCACTGCAGAGATGTCACAATTTAACTTTTAATTTACAGATGAAAGAAATCCTGTGAGCCTTGCCTAGCAAAAAGAAGATTAGTTGAGAAGTTGCTCCCCCCCCCGCCCCGAGAATAGCTAGTTCTGGTGGACTTGATCTTTGCAATAGGTGTCAGCCAACGCTGCTGGAGTTAACTCTCTGTGAAAAGGCGCAGCAGAGACTGGAGGGATATCACTGCGTTGCATATTAAATACGTGAGTGATATGGCTTTAAGCAGAGAGTACAAATAGCATATGAAAACAGAGATGGGTTTTGGAAAGACCTAAGGCAGAAGGGGTTGGTTAACTGGCTTCCTGAAAAGTTGCTAATTTCTGATTGGGATCTGGGACAAATCGCTCAGGGACGCTATTGAGCTATCCAGAATTAACAGAGCATTTGCCAAGCAGAGGAGCTTAGCTGTTTGCAGGGTAGTGCTCTGACACTGCACATACGACAGAAGAACCAAAACGGTGGGAAAACTGAAACCTGAGGCAGGGTGGCATGAAAAAACCCTGCCTTTAACTCCACAAAATCAGTCTGCCCAACTGTGTGTGCTGTGACGAACAAGAGAAGCTACGAGTGTGCCAGGCATGAGGCATGAGATGCAGAAGCAGCAGTGGACCGCATCATGTCTGCAAGCACCAGGAGGAGACACCCAGGGTGGGAAGAAGAGAAGACAAAAGCTTGGGAGCTCAGAGGTGCTCTTCACAAGAGCAATGGACAAAGCCGCAGCAGGAGATGGGCAGAGTCAGCATGAATGTGAATGGAAACTACATTCATTTCTGTACAGGGCAGAGGTACATAAACAACTGCAGTTCTGAAGATAATTATGTAACACTTTAAAAAAATGCCTGGGCAGTGGAAAAAAAGCTGTGCCAGGGCCTCTGAGGACTTGCGGGTATATAAGAAGATAGGGAAATAAAAGCTTTGATTGGACCTGGGGCTCCCAAAGCTGCTACTGCTTTGTGAAGGTGATGCTGTGCTTTTCTGGTGGGAAACATAGACAACAGGACTCTGAAGCGCGGCCCCCGTGCTGGTGTTGCCCTGGCAGGTTCATATTACAGAGAAACGAGCCACACTTTCTCTGAAGCCCAAAGGGAAGGAGGTGGTAAATCACCCATTTTGCTGAAATGTCTCTGAGAGGCAGCAACCTGAGAAAGCTGAGCCACAACCGAAACAAAAGAGAGGAGCCATGTCAATATCTGGGGTGGCAGCGATGGGTCTGCAAGGCCACACGGATGTCCTGGGGGTTGTGGCAGGACCATGTCTGATGACAAGGCTGAGTCTAATTCTTACCATCCCCTGGCTTGGCTGGGATCGGAATGAGAGATGTAGGAGACTGGCCTCTGAGGGACATCTGTAGCCCATGTGGGCAGCAGCATTCAGAGGTGCCTGAGTTAAAGCCACTAGTCCCCAAAGTGGGAAGCATGTGCCTGTGTTGATGTGGCACAAGAGATGGGTTCACCACCATGCCAGGTCTCACTTTGAACTGGGTTTAGCAGGGTGCAATGGGCTTCAGGACTGGGCTGCAAGACAGTGGTTGGAACAACAGAATTTGCAAGAGAAGCTTGCCAGGATAATACAGCAATCGGGAGCAAGAGGTCCAAAAAAAAATTAAAGTAAAATAATGACAAGTTCATTGCGTGCCTCTAGTGTGTGCACAGCTTTACATGACAGCAAGCAGCTGTGAGGGACTTCACATCCCTGGAAGCATCTTGTAGTTTGATGCTCCCAGTGGGAGGTGAGTGAAGGAGCCACAGCTGGAGCAGGCAGTGACTGTGATGGACTGAGGTCTGCTCCTCCTTGATCTCACAAATATTGCACAGGACACAGAGGGCAAACAGGAGACAGAGTCAGAGTTGAGCAGGGTCAGACTCAAGTCTGCAAGAATAGCTTTTCTGTCAGTACTTCTTATGGACATTCACTGGCCATATGGAAGTAATTGAAGGGATCTGGTAATGGCTTCAAAACATCAGCTAGATAGGTAGGACTGCCGCTTATGGAGGGTGGTGCAGGGACTCAACTTCGCTCCATGGACTGAGGATCAGGGGTTGGGACTGGGGCCAAGGCCAGGTCCAGACCTGTTTGAACTCATCAGAGAGGCAGGAGATGTAGAAAGTACAGTTGTCACATGTCTCGTCAGACCAACTGGAGGTGTAAAGCATCCATGGTATTTGACAATGCAGTCATATTTCTGCTTCCCTGTGAGGAACTGAGTTTGGCCAAGGGAGCCAGCCTGTAGGAGCATGCTTCCCGTTGACCATGCCAAATGCTTGGGGAGCAAATATCCCCTGTGAATTCCTCTGCATCCATCTTCTGAAGGTTGTTTGGGACAAGACCTGTAGGAATAGAAATGTCACCTCCTGATGTGACCACATTCTCAGGTTTTAACTCATTGGCAACACAGTGAAGGAATCAGGGGCTGCCAGATGTCAAAAGAGCAATGTGTCTCTCCTGTTGCTCCCCATCTGGACAGTTCAGCACAGCAGATTCCCATCTTTTTCAGCCCAGAGGCTGTTGATCTTCCCACATGTGCAGTACAACCCTTGCAAAACCATTTTCTTTTCACAGGCTGAGTGCATACATGTGACAGGTCATTGAGAAGCAGGTCTGCATCTTGTGCCTCTTCCCAGCATGGTCCTGGGTCAATGAGAAAGCTCCCTCTCCAGGTAGCAAAGGTTGATCAAGCTGCAAAACCACTTGAATGACTGTGACAGAGAAGCTGCTTGGACATAGCAAGGCAAATCCCCTAAGAAGACAAATATAAACCCAAACATTTCTGCAGTGCAAAGGGTGCTGGGGTCACAGAATGAACAGTACTGGCAAGACAAAGGATGGAGATGACGCAGTCTGCAAGAGCTGGCACCAGCTGCATTTTGTGATCACTGCTCCATGCTCTTTGCAGGTTAGCACAAATGCTGCCAGAGTTGCAATAATTTGGTCACGTATCTGTGCTTCAGTTACCTCCGGTCTGAGTCAATCACTGAATGATCCAACAGTGTACAGATTTAGCATTAACAGCCACAAAATTAAGCCCACGGTAAATGGCACATACAGGAATCATCTTTTTTCTTTCTTTCTTTGAAGTGTCCAGCAGTTTGTTTAGCAAACTGTTTTTACAGGACCACAAACCTGCCCTGAGTTTCAAATTGATGGAGAGCTTATACTTACTGCAAGGAATAATCTATGGTTTTGAGGTGTGTATGGTGTAGTTAAGGGGAACGTAGTTCAAACGTCTAAAATATAGCTTACTGGGAGGGTCTGCACACCTGCAGATGGGAGCATCTGAGGAGCAGTTTAGGTTCAGAGCTGGGCTAGACCACTTGATCAAAAAGTAGTGAAGAGCCGTAACAGCAGCAGTGGTGGAGGCTCTAACAATGAGAGGAACATAAGGATGTGGTTTGGTCTCAAGAAGGTCTTGAAAGAAGGTAGGAGGGGGAAGGAGGAGAGAGAGGTGGGCTGCTGTAAGCAGAACGGTAGGAGCTAAGCGTAGCGAAAGGAAATAGCTGAGGCTGTAGAAAGTGAAAAAGGTTACTGAGAACTGAAGAATCAGAGAAGAGACAATGTGGCTGAAGGGAGCTTTTCCTCAGCTCCGCACTCATGTTTTCAAAAGCTGTTCACTCAGTGTGGTTTGCAGCACAAGGGGGTATTCGGACATTACTCTGATTCTTCTGCTGGCAGAAAAGCAACAAATGTGACAGCCTAAACTAGGAATTCATTGAGCAATGGGCAACATGAGGAATGACCTGCATTTGCTGGTCAAATTGAAGGGCTCTCCTGCGAGGTCAGCCTCTGCCATGTGGGAAAGCGTGGAAGGGCGGCTAAGGCCAGCCCCAACCCAGCGCTCTCAGGCAGAGTTAAAGGTGAAGTCTAATACGCTCCCTTAAAAAAACAAATTCGCTTTGTACCTGCGCTGCAGCAGGCTGTGACACCAGTGCATGGCCTCAGACTCACCTCCCCAGCGCCTGCTCCTCTTCCAAACCTTGCCCAGGGCTCAGGGCACGTGTCCCCGGCTCAGGGGACTGTGGCACAGGGAACGGAGAGGCTGCCCCTCAGCCAGCGCGGCTCTGCCCAGGGCCAGGGGCTTGGTCCTGTGCCCACGGGAAGAAGTCTGAGCTCAGGAGCGAGTGGGGATGGCTATTTTTGAGGTGCTGCGGCCAGGGTGACTGTGGAAAGAGGACAGAGTATCTGTGAACACCCTGGGGTGGAGGGAGGCACCAGATCTGTGACACCCAGTGACACCAAGTGGCAGCAGGCAGGGTGCAATAGTGTTTGTGGCACTGAAACCTAGGGCTGATATTTTCATCAGTGCTCGGTGCCTGCATACTTACTACAAACATCATGAAACTGGTAGGGAAACCCAAGGCTTGGTGGCCTTGGGTTGCTAAAGCAAAGGTTTCCAAGATACGGCCTCACCCTAAACAAGTTTTGCATCTGACTTTGGAGCTTTTCACTCTGCTGGGACTCAAACTCTGGCACTGATCCTGCCCGGGTTTGCTGCAGACCTCAGGGGAGCTGCCTGCCAAGCATCCAGCAGTTTGCACAAACAATCTCATTTGCCAGCTGAGTGATTGGGGTAAAAAAAAAAATCACCTTGTGCCTAAGATGAAGTGACACACAAAGCCTTCAGATCACGTGCTGTGGGACCGGCGCTCTGCTGCGAAGTCCTGCAGATGCTTGAGAGACCAGGTGGCTTGTGATCATGCATGGTCCTCTTGGGATATGAACTCTACATACCGGTGGGTTTTGGCAGGGTTTGCTTTTAGAACAACGTAACTACTCTGAGTGTAGCTTAGAGCAGGGCTGCTGCCCCAACAGCTGGTATTTCAAAGTGTTTCAGATCCACGTGCCCACCTGCACGGCACTTCAGAAAAATTGTCAGGAAAGAAGCATTCACAGAATTGAACAGAGACAAAAGATTAGTAACCAGCAGCTGTAGGTAATGCAGTTTTGGGCTATATTCTTCTCTCCTCGACTTGCAAGAGCATGCTTACAGGCTCCATCAGCACCAGCTGTTTGCAGATGTGCACTGGTGTGGGCAGGGGTCTGCTTCTGCCTCCCACCCACTCTCCCAAAAAGTAAGCCCAGAAGCATAGCAAAGATAAATACGTATTTCTGACATACAATTCCTTTGGTCTATTCCAGGTATTGGTAAGGTGATCCGTGCCCCGGAAAAACACGTTTCTTGCTCTCAGCTGTAAAAGGAGTCTAGAGAACTCACTCAGCCATAGGTGTCCATACTGTGACATCTGAAGAGGCGAAGATTCATTCCACCCTTGTCTACAGACACTGCACGCAGACCACAGTTAGCACAGCTTCCTGGGCACTTCTGCACCCTTTCTGATACTGGTCTGGTGAGTCCTGCCACAGCTATTGCCACTGTGGTGCCCGCCCATATATCGCAGCAGAATGGGTGAAGCTGTCTTTCCAGGGATGTGTGTCTCAAAGGTGGATGAGTTCAGCTCAGATCACAGCATTTTCACTTAAGATGTTTGCATGTTTTCATGGCATTTTTCGGAACTGAGTACCTCTGAGGTTTTTGCTCCTCCATTTAATTTAATTGAAATTTGCCAATGCATTAACAAGTTGTTGGAGAGGAGAGAGACAAGCAGACAGCAATCACATAATCCTTGTTTTCTTAGGAATTCAAGCAACTAGAGCGATCACCTTATTTCTGTGGTTAGTCTGATCCCTAGGGAAAAATCTTCCCCAACAAACAGCATATTCAACTACATAATGCACATGATCAAGACACTGCTGTTGAAACTGTGGGCAGAGATATAACAAAACAGATTTCTACTTGCATTTAAACCTTATTTTATATTACAATGCCATTGAGAGGGATGGAGGCACTTGTCACAGCTACTGTTTCTCTTTCTCAAGTTAATTGCACTTTAAAGGTGTTTTTTCCCCACCTGTCACACCAGAGGCAGAACTAGAAACTGCCAGGAATGACTTTGTGCAAAAAGCGGCATAAAGGAACAATCATCTATATTTGATGTAGAATCAAATAAAGCTCCGAGGAATTAAAGACAAAGGTAAGCTTACAGGCCTAAATGTTTGAAGTTCAATTTCTGCATCAAGATCAAGACAGGCTTATTCTACACTGTAGATTTGAAGCATTTAATCTCATGGCAGCCGCTTCAGAGGTTTCCCGTTGGACAGGGTATAAAGTCAGCTGTGATGAGTTGATGTCAGACTTAGGTTTTATTGAGACGGGGATGGACACCGATGGGGTTTGAGTGATGTGCAGCGTGAACGCACAACCTGATGCTAATGCAATGGGTTGAGCCCTCCCTCTTTAGCCATCCTCACTCATAAAACGGTCCCCATCAACTTTGCAGCTGGAATTAAATCCAGAGGGGAATCCAGAGTTCATTTTGACACTGGATTAACAGTGAAACTTGTCTGTTCTTGGATTTTTAGTCATGAGGTTTTCTGCCAAAGCAGATGTGTATTAAATCTAACAATTTAAATGAAGTATTGTTCATCAATTACACATTAAGGTTAAGACCTTAAAATCCTTCACTACGTGGTACAGAGTGTTTGGGCAATCACCCAGCATGAACGTGGCCCCCTCTCCTGAAGGGAATGGAAATTATTAAACTCAGCGCAGGTTTAGCGAGCTGCAGCATGGAAAGAGAGAGGCTCTGACTCATCTACTCTGCAAACAACCGCATGAGACTGCAGTTTCACTTTTTGATGTGGTCTTGTTACAGAAGTGTATGCCAGCTGAATTATCACGATGAAATACTATTCCTTCCACCTGGCTAAGCACTTGGTAATTTTACTTGAGGTTCTGTGGGAGGAGAGCTGAAGCTGCTTCAGTGGGCATCGTACCCACAGTTCAAGCAATAATTCAGTCCTTAGTGCCTTCAGGGAGGAGCTGAGCTCTCCCACCCGCTCTCTTTATCTCCTTCATGGAGGAGAAAAGGGAGGTGCGTGCAGAAAGGACTAGGTCTTGTCCTCTGAGGTCCACACACATAAGAAACCAGTCAAGGAGACTGCAGCAAGATAAGGAGGCCTCTGCTGTCTGCGTGCCAGACAATGTTTGTTATATAAAATGTTTGGTGAGATTAGGGGACGCTCCTGTGTTTTATCAAGACAATGTAATGAGAGAAGAGGGAGAAGCTCTCTGATGCTTAGTCCCTCCTTTGGTATCAGATGAACCTCCCTCTCCCTTACTGCATGCACCCGTAGATCACTGTGCTGCACTGCCACTATGATTTGGGAATGCTTTTAATTATAAAGTATGTCAGCTATGCAGTTACAAATTATACTAATTTTGGCATCTTTGTTAGCTATACCAAGAAGCAACTAATGACAGTCACCGGGCTCTGCCTACTGGACACCTGCCCTGTTCCGTGGTCTCCAGCCCCGTTGGGAGGGGATGCAGCATATCCTCCTACAGCAAACAGTGTTCTCTCCTTTTAACATTCACTAGTCCTTAAGTAAAACTCCTGGAGTATTCCTTGGATGGGGATTTCAGGAGAAAAAATATTTCACTGAAAAGTTTGTCATTGGCATTCTCAGCATTTGTCACCTCCCTGTTCACAGATAAATGCCACGGGGAAGCTGGTGAGATGCCATTGGGCTCAAGGTAATAAAAAAATTGGCTGTTTCACGTAAATTAAAGTGACTGGGAAGTTTTCCACTCAGACAGCCTGATCAATTGCAAGTGTACAACTCCAAGTCTGAAGATAAGACGAGAGCTCTTGGCCATGTAATCTCACTCCTCTTCTGAATTTTAAATGCTGGTTCCTACCTACGATGAGAAGAAACACCATCATATAAATAAAACCACTAGATAACTCTGTGAAAGTCTGAGTCCTGCACTGAAAAGCATTTGGCTACCGGGTCCTTTTATCTCCCACTTAACGGGAGATAACAAACAGGTCCTGTTCAATGGGAGCCTGACCATGCTCCCATCTGAAAGGAGTTTTCCTTATCCTATACCGCAGAACACAAATATGACACCCCAAAACAGGGACAGATCATTTAATTAAAGGACACATGAAAGCTTTATTTTTGCCAGGGAGCTAATTGCCTGAAACAGACACACTCTGGACTGGATTAGGCCAGAAGTAAGGCAAAGTTTACTGGGGAGTAAGCTGCTTGGTTAAAATACCTCTGGGCGAATGCTCTTGCTCTTTGATGAAGCATGAAGTCATTTACACCTTTTTACCTTGTGTTTTGCTGAGTAGGAGTGTGTACCCATGGGTAGTTACCATGGAATAAATGACATGCTGTAAATTCACACTGTCAATTAATTTCTTCATGTGCCCATGCTCTTAAATAGAGGAACACCCTTTTCTGTTTCTGGATGGTGGGTGAGGAGAGGTGTGAGGAAGATATGCTGTCAAAACAAAGCTGCTTCTGTGCATATGTAGTAGGAAAATCAAGTGGCTGAGAAACCTTATGGCCACAAACTGTGTGCCTGCAGGCTTCCCTGCGGTCGTCTCAGGCTGACTCAAAGGCAGCACACGGGGTCTGCCCTGGAGAACCGCAAGGGGAAGGGACCACTGGCAGAAACAGGAGCTGGAGTGTTCAAGGTGGCATCTTCAGCTCGGGTGCCAACACCCCAATTAAAATTGGTAGGCACCCAAACCCCTTCTTCAGGGTTTTGTAGCCACAAAAAGAATCCCAGGAAAAAAGATTATTGCTTGGATGTACAGGACTAGGTGGGGAAATATTGTGGAAGAAGAAAAAAGCTGAACTCGCTTCAGTGCTTATTGTATGGTTGGAGGAGTAGAGATAGGCATGCCCCCGAAGCTTTGGCCCAGGAAGCCTTTCTTTGCTGCCTGCACTCTCACTGGGCTTGGCTGTGCTCTGCCCTTAGGAGTATTACCACGTATGTCACCACTGGATTTTTCAGCTTAATTTTGTTGCTTAATTTTCCTTCAGGAGCCTTCAGAGGTCTTTATTTTTCCTCAGCCTCCCTGGCGGAAAGGAGGCAGGTAGCCATGCTTCCATTCAGGTTGGGATGAGCAAATCCACAGATGGGGATGTGCGCAAGGGGCCGGGGAAGGCCAGGAAGCTTCTCCTGGAAGTGGGAGCTGCTGGCAGCACCCACCACACCGCTGCTCTAGCCCAGCTTTTGCAGCCACTGTCGCAGAAAACCAAGTAAATATATATTTTTTTGTTCTTAAAGTTACCTTCTTTGCATAACATTAAGTACTGAGGTTAGTGCTGGGTGTTAAAATGCTCTCCTGGTTCTGGAGTTTTTTCACAGGGGCTCAGATAAGGTGGGGGAGCCGCGTGCACTCGGCGCCGATTGGCGAGTGAGCTGAAGTAAACTACGCAGCTTTAACCACAGGGGCCTGTTTTCTTTCTGTGCCGGAAACACCTGCCAAAAAGGCTGTGTGCACTCAGGCTGTACGAAGAAAAGCCCCAGATGAAACTTCCAGCCATACAGCAACAGGTCAGGAGGTGATATTCGGTACACCGGTTTAAATTCAAGGCAGCTCACTGTGTCGTTTCACCAGGTGCACGGCAAAAATAGAGGCGTGGGGCGGCAGGCTTCTGTGAAATGCATTTTTGACAACAGGCTGTGCACTGCCAGCTACCCGAGAGGTGCATTTTGCCTACAGGCCAAAAAGAATTTGGGAAAAATGAATTGCAACATAATGACTGTGTGTGATTCGGACCCCATACTGCAAGGCACTGGCCTTGGAGCTGCTGGCCCCGGCGTGGAGGCACGGCACTGTGGTCCAACCAGCCCAGGACGTGATGTGCGAGCAGCTCTTCCCCAAGCCCCACCGCCGTGGAGGGGATGGTGTGTGCTGGGTCCGCACCCACCCCGCTCCTCCAGCAATAGAGGAGCTGCAGCCCTGCCCCGGGGTGGCCTGGACCCTCTGTGCCCCCAAAATGGGTACCACATCCTCGGCCAAAACGGTGACCTTGCATTTCTGTAATTAGAAGGGATAGCTTGGTGGTGCTTCATGAGGAGGAGCAGTTGGCTGCTTGTGTCCCCTCTGAACTCTTTGACATGTGGTTTGCATGACAAAAGCCCAGGGCAGGTCACAGCCGGAGCACAGGAACATGCAAGCCCTGCACCCTGTGCCTAGCAAAGTGCAGCCCGCAGAGGAGGGGCAGCCTGTAATACCTGATCGGACAAGCAGTTAACGTTTTTGCCTCTTCCTTCTTTCAGCAGCTACCCACTGTGCACGATTCACTGCTTGTGCCCCGCTCATCAGCATTTCTCCTCCAACAAAATGGAGGCTTGCCAAGCTGGGGCACATTTAAATGTCAAGGACTGGGAAAAAGTCATCCTGTCTCTTTTAAACTTCACTAAAACGGGCCCAGTAAAAGCACAGGCAGCTTTTGGCAAGCTGCCTAAGTCTCTCGTACATTTTCCATGCGTACTGTTTGTCCAATAAGCAGGTCTAAGTTCTAGCACTGGGGACCCTGGTGAGGACAGTACCTGTGGTCCATGAAAGCCATCCCTTGAGTCTTGCAAGCCCAGCTGGGTCTGACAGCTCTTAACCCTCTCAGTGTCATCTCCTACCCACACCTCTGGGCGGATGCATGGGTGAACAAATGCACGGATGAACACATGCACGGATGAACACATGCGTGAATGCACGTATGGATATTGGCTGAAGCCCACTGGTTCCTCCCTGACCATGAAAGCAGCAGGTGAACTGCGTGGCTGCAGCAGAGTCTGGAGTGCTATGCACAATCGCTTGGCCTCACCCCTAGTTCCCTTCAGGTGTCTGTACGGGTGACTGCAGTTAGCAAGTCTTGCAGAAAGTGATGGCTCTGAGGGCTGAGCATGCTTGAGGCAGGATGGCGGCATCGGCTTACAAGCTACTGTATCCTCGACAGCTGGCACTGCCGCTTGTTGTGAGCACCACCCAGTGCAGGGCAGCTCTCAGGACACGGTGGATGTTTCTCCTACACATCTTGTAGCATTTGGTTTGTAGTAGGTGGGCCTTTGTGAAGCTGCCAAAGTACACCAAAAGGGTGCAGTCTGGGCACTTGTAGAACCCACTTTGTGAACTACACGGTGAGGGCCAGAAACACTTGTGGAAGAGCTAGCCTTTGGCAATCATCGCATGTCCAGGCATGAAAAGATCAGGGATCAGCTGAGGGGTAAAACTTAAATATCCATTGAATAAAGAATATCTTTATTTAAAAAAAAAAAAAAAGAAAAGAAAAAAAGCCAACAGAAAATGCCCTCACGCTGATGTGACCTCAATGGCAGAAAGATAGCCACGCCCATATAGTCAGAGTTGGAGGAGATCCTGTAACAGGAACAAGATGCTCGAGTGGGTTGCTGCAGCTCCACAGGCAACGTGCATTGCCTCTGCTCTTCCCATGCTTGTGGAACTTCACCTTATTGTTAAATTCCCCTCAGACATTCATTGCACACAAGGTATACTGGTCGCTAATATTACATGTGCTGGCTTATTCTATTGCATGACCAACAACAGTGTGTTTTCAGTAAAATCCTCTATGATTTTTGCTGTTTAACCCCCTAAAGGCTTTCATTCCAAAGGTCAGTAGCAAACAAACTGTATGATGTGCCTGTAGTGTGAGGACATGAGAGCTCGTGCTGCCGAGCAGCTAAGGGTGAGAGGATGGGGCGTGCCACGAAGTGAGGGGGCAGCTAATGCTACAGCATGCTGTCATGAAAGCCAAGCTGAAATGCAAGACTTAGTTCCAAACTGACCTAGTCTTAAAGTAAATCTGAGTTTCTGAAGGAATGAAGGCAATGTGCCAGGAAGTAAAGAACTGAGTAAATCTAAACAAGTGGCTTGTACTGGATATTGGGGTCCAGCCTACGTGACACTGTCGGAATTTGTGGCTAAAGAGTATTAGATATCTTTATAAACACTCAATGCAGAATGCATGTGTGAAATAACACAAAAGGCTTTAACAATTTTAAGGTCTGAGCTCTCCAAGTCCAAACTTGTAGGATATGGCGTCTAAGGCTTGATCTCCATAAGGAGTTTGTGTGCTACTTCCAGTTTTTACATCAGTTTACCTTGACTTTTTGAGGATCATGTTTACATACAATTTTGCGCCACTCTGCTACAGACCGAGCCTGGAAAGAAAAAACAAGTATCTATCTGCATCTATCATCTGGTCACATTGCTACAGTAAAGCAAGGTTAAATTTCTCTGTTTAAGTTTTCAGCTGATTCCCCTTCATTAGCAAGTGGCTGCATTTCAGTGCTGTTGTGCCCAACGGATTACAGTATTTTTTATGCTGTGATGCAAAGCTTCACCCCTGTGATGTGCACAATGCTTAGCAACCTAGCAGGGAAAGCTCCTTGGAAGTTTTAATAATACATCAGTTAAGTTGATGTAATTTCCTTTCCCTTGCCCGGCTTTTTTTATCAGGAGTCATTGCTGTAGTAACTTAGCCTCAGGATACGCAGCAATTAAAACTATGGGACATTGCACTGTAGGAAAATAGTGCTCCAGGAAGACCACTTCACAGAGGTGTTTTTAGGATGTAATTTGATGAAAACTTTTTGGCAGGAGAACCAACCTATGCCATTTTCTTACTTGGCCTCAGCTGGGTCAGTACAGCTTTCTGTAGATCTACACGATAAAGTTAATCTGATAATTTTTAATCTACATTTGCTTCTATATTTGCTTCAGGTTTAGCCAAGCAAAGTGTACTGGCTGAGGGAGATGGCACAGAGAGGGAATCAACAGTGGTGGACGAGAAAGGGCTTATGGTAAGCTGGTATTGCTACTGAGAAAACACTTCTGAACCTGTAGGTGCAGCACAGCCTTAAGCATTTGTTCAGGAGCTCTTTTCCCTGTTGGGAGAAAAGTAACCATTGCCCTTTGGAACTGCTTACAGAGCTGACAAGGAACCATTGTGGGACCACTGCTCTGCACAGTGGCATTCAGCCGATTTTTGCGAGTTCCTCCTCCACACCATTCTTCCCTGCTCGCTTGGCATCACAGAGATGATCACTGGGGACACCCAGAGTGGCTCCCCTGACTTTGAGTCAGCTTTAGTGAGCTCTACATCCTTTCTCGTTCCATCTCTTAGGTGAACTGTAATTACATCAGTATGGAGAGACAGCACATTTCCATCTTTGACATTCTTAGTGTGAAGCCATCACTGTTACTACCATGAATACCCCCGTTTCTATCTGAGACAGGCCAGCATCCCCTTCTCTCTTGGAAAAATAAGGAGCAGTAAAATGAGAGCATTTACCATCATTGTAGTTGAGAGAACTCTTCTCACAGCCTTGAAAAGATTATCAGTTCATACTTGGATTTTAACAGGGACCTGCTGGGCAGGGATGGAATCAACTTTCCACTGCACAGCCACGGACAGCCTCAAGGTTGCTGTTTCCCATGCTATCTTGGTTACTGCAGCCTGCTATGCTTCTGTGATGTACATCAGCACTTTTCTGGTAGCACAAGGGACAGTAAAACAGGTCCTCCAGCCACTTTCCTCCAACCTGTCATTGCCACATACCAGTCCCTGGATTTCAGGCTGAAAGAGCAGTCCGGGACTCCACCTGTGATCACACAGCATAAGGCTGAGCAGCCATGCCCACAAACGCTTGGGCCTGTGCAGTCAGTTCCACCCCCACCATCATGCACAAAGTAGAAACCTGCTTCTCCTTCCCTAACAAATCCCTTTTCCCTCTTGAGTAACACATTTGTGACCCAGAGAACCCCCCTGCATCCTCACAATAAACCAAAGTCTTCCCCCTGCCTCCCCTCAATAACCAAGGCTGGTGAGCCAAACTCTTCCTTCTCTCTCTCATCACCCAGCCTAAGACTTCTGCTTCCTCTGGCACAATTTTCACATGGATATGTTAACTAAACCAATTCCCTTGCAGTCACAGAGAGAGTTCTAACCACTCTGACATACCACTTCACATTCATGAATATGAGCAAGATGACTGGGACTCAGCATCACTGTGTGCTAATTCTGCAACAGCTTGTAGTAAAGCTGTAGAAGGGGAGCTACCAAATGTGTGTCAGGGAATTAACAGATTGTTGTCTACTATCACAGCTCTGTCTTTACAGTATGTTCTGCATGGAGAGCAGAACAAGAACTTTCTGTAACTGAAGAACCTCTTGGAAACTAGACTGGATACTGAAAAGTGCAGTAGGATGCTGCCTGTTTTCTGTATACCTAGTTGTCACCTAGGTAGCTCCTGAACACGCTCATGTGATGCACTACAGGGGGTGCCATTACTTCAAACACACTCATTATGAAAATTGACACTCAACCTTCTTATGATGCTGCTTCTCAGCTACTAGTTATTTAATCTGTATTAAGAGTCTTTAACAAGTGCTCCAATTACAGAATGAGGGTTATTTGTATTAGCTATCTCTTACATTCTCTGCTACAAAGGACCCTTTGAACTGAGCAGGGTCATCTTTGATGTTAGCCACATTTCAATTAAAGGCTAGTTTTGGTCAGTATCTGGGTTTGATACATCCTTTGAAGAGGGATCAGCAAAAGATCCTAAGAATTGTCAAGGGTATAGGTAAGGAGACTGAGACTGCAGCTGCAACAGCTTGAGTTTGGATGCAGCTATTATGGAACTGCAACTTGGACAACAGGGCTAACTTCCCTGCTGGGTTCACATTCAGTTAGCAGCTAAATTCCCTCACACTCACAGTTTCCATTCACTGACCATCAGCTAGCTTTACTTATTACATTAGACTGTAAAAAGGATGCATGCTTGTATCAAGTTACCTTGTCACCACTGTGATGAATAGCCTTTGACCAGGGCGTAACAGAAAGACTAGACTAGTTCTTGAAAGAAAATGCAGTTTAATATAAGATCACACAAGGTCAAAATACAATTAGAACAAACAGGTCAAATAGTATGCACACTGACCCACAAGTCACAGTGGTTTTAAAACCATGACACTTCACTCTCAAAACCATCCCAGGTGGGAAAAGTCACCTTGTACTAGTTACCCACCTTCTCTGTAATTTTACAGAGCACTGAAAGTTTAGTCTGTGTAACATTTCTGCACTGCAGAAGATACCCCTTACTATGGAAGCCTAACAGATAGATGGAACTTATGTCTTCTTCAGGATCTTCACCACCACCTAGCTATTCTGTTAATACCTGCATCAGAATACCTATGAGATACTGCTCTTACAACAGTCCCCAGCCAGAAGGAATGCACACCATACCGGTTTGGAGGAAGTCCAGCAAGCCCAAGAGCACAGCGGAAGACAGTTAGGAACTCCCTCTTTGTCACAGCCATACTGTCTGAGTGCATGAAGAGAGGGCCCTCTCTTTGTGGCCGTGCTGCCAGATACGTATGAAGAGCTTCAACAGGACATACCCACACCTCTCTAGATAATCTCAGTTGGATCAAATACCTCTCTTGGCCCATATGAGATGTATGCAGACAAAGGTTTGCACTCCCTTCACTCAGCTGGAGATCACTCAAGTACAGGAGCTCTGGCTGTGCTATATTTTGGTGATTTGTCACCATCTCTTCTATACGGAGTGCACCAAAAAAAGCTACAGTAAACATGGCACGGAACAATACACACTCATAAGGAGAGCTACACACAGATTCCAGAGTCCCCAGGAGACATCTTAACACTTCAATAGTTACAGGAGAGTATTCATCATTTGAAGGGCCAGTCCTACATTTCAACCTTGATATCATGCGACAGATAATAGGATCTTGAAGAGGATCAGTATGATCTACCATTCTAGAGATGAAGGACAGTCCTTCCATATACATCACTATTTTTGTGGGAGGCAGATCCTGAGACTCCATGACAGCCAAGAACTCTCTCACTTGATCCACTGGAATTGGCCAGACTGCAGACAGAGCCATGCTTTCTCTAAAGGCCAGGAAATTCTTCAGGCCCTCATGGTAGACCTGCCATAAGTGGCTATCTCCTGAGTCCTCCAGTAAGAGCAGAGCCTTCAGGGGCCAAGGGCCCAAGGGATGCTTCTCAGGAACCTGGCTGAGTTCACCTGCTGAAAGAAATCCACATTAGCAATGGCAAACAAGGTAGTCTCACAGACAGAAGTTTCCTCCCTTTCAGTACGCTTCAGCTTTTGCTCTGAAAAAAGCCCGTCCCTTGCATTCTTGTGACTCTCACCTGCACAGCTTCCAACACCCAGAGCACAGGAAGATAATTAAGTTCTCAAAGAAAACGTAAAAACCCCAGTGATTTTTCTCTTTAAAGCAACACCTCAAGCCTGGTGACAGACCCAGCACACTACAGGAAGGTTTCTGCAAGCTCAGATTTCCATCAAGGGGCATAAGGGGTTGAGAATAACAAAGCTACTCAATAGCAATAGATTCAGCAGTACACACAGGTCCCAGAAGTGTTCCAGCACAGAATTCAGATCCCACGGAAGAACCCACTAAACCTTTGCCAACCTCCCCCACCACACAGCCGACCTCCCAGGGCCACACTCACCAGCTCCTCCCCTGCTGCCAGCCTCCATTCCACTGGGACCCCACGATCCAGCACAGCCATCCAGAGCACGCAGCAACCCCCCGAGACCTGGCTCCTGCCGCAGTAGCGCCAGCAGCGTCCAGAAGGGCGAATGGGTAGTGGACGGCTCAACCCCACCGCTCTGCATCACCATCAAAATGGCGCCTCCCCGCCAGAGGCGCGAAGCAGCAGTTCCTCAACAGTGCTGCCGTGCTGCCTCTTTATAGCCTGGCACTTCCTTCTAACCAATCGGAGCGTGCCTCGCCCACCCTCGCCCCTCTCTTACCCAATCGCGGAGCGAGCCACGTGGCTCTGCGCCCCGCCCCGGAGCCTGTGCCTGAGGGACGGAGCAGGGGCGGCGGGATCCCCTCGCCCTGCCGCTTCCGCTGGGGCCTCCCCCGGGCCCGGGCGGGCATCGCCCGGAAGGTGGAGTGTTACTGCCTGGAGCTAAACGGCCCGTTATCGCCTTCATTGTGCTGCAACGGGGGGCTAAGGAAGGAGCCGGAGGTGACAGAAGGTGTGTCCGCGGGTGTGCCTTCGCCGCGTGACTTAACCTCCTAGGCCCTGGTCGTGTTCTTTCTCCCCCGCCTCAAACCTGCGCCATTTTGCCACGAGGATGAGCCAAGCTGCAGGAGGCGGAGGTACAAACACGGTAGAGGACCGGCTGAGGGCCAGGAGTAACGCCCAGATCTCGAAGGAGAGGAGGCTCCCGGACGGCGGTTGCCGGTGTCTGTGCACAGCTTTGTTCAAAGGGAGACCAGGCCGGGTCTCAAGGGTGCCAGCGAGCAGGGGCAGCCGGTGCCTTGTGCGGCCAGGAGCCCGCGGGGGGCCGGGCTACCCTCTCCCCAGAGGAAGTGGGCTCTCTGAAGGCACCCCAAAGGAGATGAGGGCGCGCAGGAAAATACCAAGCCAAAAGCTGGAGCTGTCGGCTGTAGAGCCTGCTTGCTTTGTTTTGCCTTGGGATCAGCAGATCCTTCCCTCCTGTGGAAGGGTGGCTATCTCATTAAACCGTGCACAGAACACTTAGGTGGGTTGTCTGTAATTAACAGTGGAGGATGACCAAGGAGTAATTCAGATCGGAGTCAGCTACCCTGAGCTACTCTATAGGAAGCTTCCTGGAAACCAAGTCTTGCGGAGCCCAGGAGAACAACGGGTAGGTAACGCAAGTACTCCTCCCTCCTTTGAACCTTACCGATAAATCCATTCGCCCTTCAGCCTTTGGCAGAAGACAGCGTTAGGAAGCGCACCTCAGTTTCGCGCCCCCTCCTCTCGGCGGCGCCGCCCCTTGCTAACGGCCGCTTCACACCCGCCGCCGCTCCCCGCCGGCCGCCGCGCTGGGAGGGGCCCGGCCCGGCCAGCGCCGGGGCGGGACCGCGTCGGGCGGGCAACCAATGGCAGCGCTCCGAATCGCCGGGGCCGCTCAGAGTACCCAGTCGGAGGCGTGGCGAACGGCTCCGCGGCTATAAAAGGGCCCGTGGTGGTGGTGGTGGTGGTAGCAGTGGGAGTCCTTGTGCCGCGAGGGGAGGTGGCGGCGCGCCGCTTGTTGTCCTGCCATGTCCTGCAGCGCTCGCTCTCCGGCTGGGCCTGCGGCCGCGCCCTTTTGGGAGATGCTGGCGCTGCTGGCCCGGGAGCCGGGCATGGAGTGGCTGGAGCTGGGCCTTGCTGGGCAAGCACCTACCTCGCGTCGCGGCCAAGGAGCAGCGTGTAGGACCGAGACGGCGGCGGTGGCGCGCCCCGGCGGCTCCGGGCGGCGCGGCGCGGCGGTGGCTGGTAGGTGCGGACCGTGCTCTGCGGTGGGGCTGCCAACACGTGCGGTGGCGGCGGCGGCTCAGCGCCTGCACCCCCGCCGTGGCCGGGGCCTGGCTTCTGGCTCCGGGTGGGGGGCGAGCGGATCGCCGGTGGCCGTGGCTCCCGCCGGGCAGGCTTTCCTTGGGTTTGCTCGAGGTTTAGTGCAAGGCCAGAGCTTTTGGAGGGAGGCCTCGAGGGAGTTCCCTTTCCTGGGAGTGTGCTGTGTGCCCTTGGCTGTCGTAACTTCTGTAAGCCACACCGGGAAGGTTTGGGTTTAAAATTGCTTTTTGCTTGTCTTCTCTGTTACTAGTCCACAAACTTGTAAGTTCCCAGAGTGCTACCAGATCTAGTGCCTGAAATGGGCCTGGTATGTTGCTTGCAGTTTGCCATTTGAAAAATATCTCAGCTCTTTAACAGCTCTGGGTGTAACTGTCTGTGAATTGTCTTTAATCAGATAAACTAGCAGAGCATTGTTTAGGGGTTTATTGTAATGAGGAACACTATCTTTATTGCTGCATAAGTGGCATGCTTGTGCCTGTTGTCAGCATGTGCTAATGTGGATCCTCTCTTGTAGGAAGTGAGTTTAGTCACCCTCAGAAACATTCCCTGGGACCTCAACCTCTGAAGACTTTGTCGCTGTTGGAGTGTTCTGGGGATAGTAGGCTTTGGCAAGCCTACCTGGAAGGACTGAAGAAATTCCTTGTCTTTAGGAGAAGCATGGGAATGCCTGCAGCCTGGCCAATTCCAGAGGAGCAAGTTAGAGGCTTTTTGGCTATGGAATCTCTTTATTCATCTTCAAAGACACTGATGTATGTGGGGGCACTGTCTTATTTATCAAAATTGACTGGTAACACTGATCCTCTGGAAGATCCCATAACCCATTGCATGGTGATAGGGTTGAAACGTCGAGCAGGCATCCTGAGAGATAAATACTTGCCTATAACCATTGAGGTGTTGCGATCTCTCTTAGGTGCTCTGGAGTCTGTGTGCATAACTCATTATGAATGCTTACTGTTTCGTGCATTATTTACTGTAGCTTTTTTTGGGGCACTTCGAATAGGAGAGATGGTGGCAAAGCACCGTGGTGTACTGCAGCCTGAGCTGTTGTACCTGAGTGATCTCCAGCTGATGGAGAGGAGAGTGGTGTTTCGTCTGCATAACTCTCCTGTGGGACAGGAGAGACATGTCATCAGCCTTGGGCTGTCTGGAGAGCCATGGGTATGCCCTGTTCTGGCCCTCCGGAGCTATGTGACAGTTCGTTCACAGCTGGAGGGGCCACTCTTTATGCACTCAAATAATACAACTGTAACGAAGAGGGAATTCCTGACCATTCTCCGATGGGCCCTGCGGCTGCTGGGGCTGTGCCCGGAGCAGTATGGCGTGCATTCCTTCTGGCTGGGGACTGCTGTCACTGCTGCGCGCTGCGGGTATCCTAGAGAAGACATCATTCGCCTGGCAAGATGGCCCTGTATGATCCCAGAGAGATCATAGCCATGGAGACCAACAGGAAAATAGAAGCTAACGAATTACCTTCTTTCTGTAGAGTTGGCT
This sequence comes from Harpia harpyja, assembly GCF_026419915.1. Taxonomy (NCBI): domain Eukaryota; kingdom Metazoa; phylum Chordata; class Aves; order Accipitriformes; family Accipitridae; genus Harpia; species Harpia harpyja. The sequence continues at coordinate 63,974,189 of NC_068941.1, read as the reverse complement.
TTTAACTGTATAGTTTCTAGTCTTTGGCAGTAGTTTATTATTAACACCTGTAATGAATTTTCTACCTCACAGTGGAGTGATTTCTGAAGTTCACTCACAGTTGCTGCTTGTGCTGTATGTAGTGTTGAGGGTGGGGGAGTGTCAAACCTTCTGTGTGTGGACCTTGTCTGTCTGTCTTGACAGAGCAAGTCTTCAGACAGTTTTATCTTGTATAGTGTAAGTTAATAAAGGTTTCCTTTTTAAAAACAGTCTCTGTGTGCTAGTAATGTTGCTCTTTACCCAGAAGACATTGTAGTCTTGGCTTTGAGAGCAATGAATGACAAGCAGACTGAAGTTTTGAGGGAGAACTCTTGAGACTTTAAGGTAATTATTGTAAAAGAGGAGGTAGTTAAATTGTAGTATCTTTTGGCATAGCTGTACGCTTTTTGACACTAACATATGTCACTGAGGTCAAAAGGGAAATACAAGCTACATTATTAGCCCAATAACAGATACCAAAGGATGGGCTTTTTAAAACATTGATAATCATAGGATGCTCAAAGCGATATCCTGTACTGTTTAAATGGGGGACAGCAGCTTTTCTATTCAGCAAACTTTGCCTCTGAAAAGATTTCATTTACTCCTCTACACCTAATTCCCTCTGAGCATAATTAGCCTAATCAGTATTTTAAATAACAAAAATAGCACATGGTTCACTTAACAGTTAATGATTTCCTTAGGATGTGATACTTGCTGTCCTTAATTCAACCTGCTTCCCCCCCCCGAATTTTAAGTTACTACTTAAAATTGAGGAGTTTTCAACCATAATCATAAAGTGCAATGGCTGGAGCACTTCTAATTTTGTAATTACAGCATTTGTAGTACTTTGATAGCATGTGGTAGAATATATTTTTCACCATATGGCTGGACTGGGAAGGCAGTTGGTGAGTCAGACAGTCCCCTGGCTGAGAACTGTGGTGAGCAAGCCTTTTGATCACCCTTATTACTATCATTGCTCCAAACCTGGACCATGATTATTGCTAAACAGGCTAGTTTTGTGTCTTACTCTGCCCTGTGCCCTTTTCTAAGAAAAGTATGGGTTACAGAAGTGTGGGAGCTAGCTGAAATTTAATGCTGGCTTGATCTCCATGTGGATAATGAGCCAAGATTTCTGAGACTTTTAATTAGTAGAAATTAATACTGTCTATGTAGGGCAGCACCAATCTGCTACTTTTTACTATGAGAGTAGCATTGTGTTCACTGTGGGAATTAACTACAGTGCAACAAGACTTCTGTGGTTATGACCATATCTGAGATCTTTAACTGCAGTTCAGCTAAAAGCTGTCTCTTTCATTGTGTGGCTTTGTTCATTAGAAATGTTTGTTTGTATAGGGATTTCTGTTTCTGTGCATGACATCTAAGTGTAAACAGAGCTAAGGTGATGCAGATGTAGTATCTGCCCAGGAACTTATCCTGAGGTGCCCACCAGCTGCTGTTGCTGGTTAGGCTTGCAGGTATACACTTGGAATATACCTGGATAAGGAACTGCTTTGTGGAAGCTTTGATGGATTTTTGCTGTCCCCTGTGTACGTGATGTGTCTGCTTGCTGGCTTGTGCTGTACCCAGGCATGCCAGCTCCTAGTACAGTCTGTTGGCTTGCTGTGAAAGGTCTGTGTATTGGCTATATGTGGCGTGGTTTTGGTAGTGGAGGCAGGGGGGACTGCAAGGGTGGCCTCTGTAGGAAGAGGTAAGGGCCTGCCCAGTTCATATTTTTGTTTCCCAGTACCAAAATATTTTAATTGGCAATAAATTAGTTTTTCCCAAGTTGAGTCTATTTTAACAGTGACAGTAATTAAGTGACCTCCCTGTCTTTAGCCCTCTATCCAAAGTAGTTGCACCAGCGTTACAGACCTGGGAGGTATCAAAATGAGCGCAGTACAAAACCAGCTCAGTGGATGTGCCTGACCATTTAACTCTCTGCTAGGACTCTCCCATTTAATTGATTTCAGCAATAAATTGTGCTTCCCAAATGGGGAGACAGGAAAGCCTTGCAAATAGTTTTAGAATGTAAATGAATGTTCTAGTAAGACAGGAATGGCTGTGTTAATGCTAGCACCTTCAATATATGTGCTGTTTTTAAAGCTTAGAGGTAAGTCTATCTTCTGGGGAACCTGGTATTTGGCAACTAAATGCCAAATGATGATTGCTCTACAATACTGGGAAAATGAATGTCTGCCTTATCTGTAATTTCTATGCCTGTGTGATACATGAAGCAGAAGAGAGAATTACCTTTGTTCTTATTTCTACCTACATTCTGTAGCTGTAGCCAGAGATTTTGGTCTTGTATCCCCCCAAGTGGAAGTAAAATTTGGTAAGTAGCTAGGGAGATGACAAAGAATCAACTATAGTTATCAACTTCACTGAGCTCTGATCCCAGCATTGAGAAAAAGAGAAATTTGTTTTTAAGGAACAGCCATCACAGAGGTAATTAGCTTTTCAAAAAGCCCTGTTTTGATAGGCTGGCATGTTTTCAGATAACAGGGTTATAAATGCAGTGCTTGATCTATAATTACTTGTTGGAGCTATAGGTCTCCTTTTACATGGCAAATAAAACAAATAAGACAGTTGGTAAGTAAATGAGACCTGTTTTCTCCTGACTGTTAGGAGTTTCACATCTCATCAGCTTGGAATCCTAAAATGGTTATCTCTATAACAAATTAATATTTGCAAGGTTTTTCCATTTAGTTGTTTTAAAGATCCTGAATAGAAGCAGAAGGGGTATAAGAAGGGTGTTTACTTTAAGAAGCAAAATGGGGAATTATTTCAACTCACAGTTCTTTCTTACAATGTTAATTAATGATTTCACACATTTTTATCATGTTAAGAGTGAAAGGCTAAGCAATACTGACTCCAGAAAGAGCTAAGTTACTCTTGTACTACTGGTCACTGTCTGCTGTGGGAATTCACTGTATTATGTAGAGATACTGGTGAATCATTACTAATGTGGAAGCTTGAACTCTTACAATTTCTACAACTGATAATTGTTGAATTTAAGTAATTAGACTCTTTTCAATAATAAAGGGGAAGTGATTAGTTGTATTTTTAATTAAAAAAAACCCAAAACTTTCTTTGTATACCTAGTTGATATGCATTTGGTTCTATTCTGATTGTGATGCTTGTATCAAATATATATTCCTTAGAATGACAGAAGTAACATTACCTATTAATTACTACTGTACTAATTAATCAAGTATAAAGTGTATGTCCTTACACAGCTAAAATTTTCATTGTTGAAATTGTACCTCAAGAGTTCATGTTCCTGAAATGGATGAAGTTTGCAAGAAATGGATGAAGTTTGCAAGAAATGGCTTCTTTCTGTATCTACTGAAAATGAAGTAGGTAACTAAATCAGGTATTTGTTAGGCTTCATCCCAGGATCCATGAGTACTTCTTGCTTGTAGAATGAAAGCATCTTCTGCTAGTCTGACTAAGCAGCATTCAGTGTTCTTTGACAGCAAAGACCCAAGTCCAGAAAGCTAAGGATAAATAGGCAAATGCCTTTAAACCTCTTGGGGTTTTCTTTTCAGCGGTTATATAGAAAATTATTTGTGCTATAAAAAGTGCTGAGGAGACTTTTTGTAACATTCTGCAAATGTACAAGCAATTGCATCTCCCATACTTTTGTTTCTTGTTTGCAACCAGCACCTGGATGGGAACTAGCTAGCAAAAGAAGACTTTAAAGATTGAGGGGTTCCATTGATGTGTTACTTGAAACATACCCAAAGTGCCTTTTGGGTACCTGGAAGTCTTTTTTGTCACCTTGACTTCTTCCTTCTACTTAAAGATATGTATATCAGTTGTGATGTTTACTTGCACATTGGAGAGACTTGATCGTTCTACTCCGTAGCAAGGAGGACATCGACATTCTGCAGCAGCTCTAATAACAACATGCTGGGCACAACATGCCAGCACTCTTTACCCTGCTCTGGCTTTCTGTTGAAGATGTTTCGTTTCATATTCGCAAGTCGTACCTCCTCAGGAGATTTGTAATTGCTAACGTTGCAAACTTGGAAGCTGTATAGGCATTAAAAGTACATTTATTTTAAGATATCTAAAGGAAAAGCAGTGTTTTTCAGTCAGCATGAGTGAAGAAGGCTCTGTTTTACATGTGATGCAAGTTTGGCTAGAAGCATTAGTATAGTGCCGAATGCACCAATTGCTACTGGCTCATTGAATCGTATCTTCCAATGAGATGTCATAATGTGTTGCCATCTCATTCTCTGAGGCTGGCTGTGTGTTCACTGCAACATGGTGCTTAACCATATCAGCGTCTTACTTGCTACTTCTGTTACCTCGAAGTAGTGGCAGAAGGGAAAGAGTTAGAGAACAACGTGTACTACAGATCTCATGCTTTTTCCTTATGTATAGTTTCCCACCAAGAACAAATCAGTTACCTATCGGGGTCCAGACCTGACTATACCGCAGCCATTGAACACCATTGGATTAGGAGCAGCTCTCTGAAATGGCAATGTAATATGCTGCTTTTTCTAGAGCCCAGGAGTAAAGCCAGTATGGAATTTGTTGCTAAAATTGTTCCATGTTCTAGCAATGTTCTTATACTAGCTCTTTTATACTAGTTTGAGGAACTGGCTTTTGCACTTTTATATAAATTTCCCAAAAGCTATAACTACAGGATGATTGTAAGATAGTCTGTCTTCTCATAGCTCTGCTATAGCTATAAGCTGTGGACTAATCCCTCTTGCCTTTTCCCCAACATCTTGGTTCTGTTTCAGAATAAAACGCCCTTCCTTAAGCTAAAGGCAGCTGAGCAATTGGCAGATACTTCACAGTCCCCTGCCAATTGTTGGCAGGCAAGCAGCAAATGTTTTCTAAAGCACACAAACCAACCAGGTATAATATGTGGTTATAGTAGCATTTTAATGTTAGAGATAGTTTTTTTGGCCTTAACAGCTTTTATACTTCATAGTACCTTCCACAGAACTTGAAAAATAGCAGTTATTAAGCCTGTAAGATTCAGATCAGTGTTGTAGGCTAACACTTCTAGACTACAAATCATTTGTCTTTATGGGCAAAATAAGTTTTTTTTTTAACTCAGTTAACCAAAGAAAAGGATGTTGCTTGGTGGTGACTCCCTATATTAACACTGGAACCTTTTTCCCTTGGAAGTACTAAGCCTTCATTTCAATGCATTTGTTGTGGATTGAAAAGAAGGAACCAATATCTTGGCATTGGACTATTGCTTAGAATTGTGCAGATGAAAACCAATGGTTTTAATACATGCTCCCTTAACTGATCTGCAGCTACTGTGCTTGCTCGGAGATGCTTAAGACAAGGGATGCGGTCTTCAGCTGAGATGGTGATGCTTTGCCCCTGAGATCTAAATGATTCTGTTGTGCCAGAACGAGTTTGAACAAAACTGCAGGTTTACTACCATGTTTTTCTGAAAAGGAAATTTTTTGGCTCAGTCCATAGCATAATGTAGCTGTGTTCGTGCTAGGACATTATAAAGAATGTCAGTACCCATGTACCATAAGATGTTTCAGTAGCTAAACCCATGATTTATCAAAAGTTCTTTTCCCTCAAAGAGATGAATAGCAGCTGCTTGCCTTATCCTACAGGGAGGTTTGGACAGGCATAAATGCATTGTGATAATTTAGAGTTGTATCCTCCCCCATGTATTTGCTCTGATATTTTTAAAGTGGGAAGCTCTGCAATATTTGTAAGCTTGGAAACTAGTTTATTTGGTTTAGAAAAAACTTGCTGTTGGAGGGGTTTGCCAAGGTGGGTATTTTGCACTCTGAGTAACGCAGTATTTTTTTTTTTTTTTGGTCTAAATTCTGGGAACATGGAGAAGTCCTCTGGGTAGATTGATGTGTGTGATTAGATGGAGCAGAAACAATTAGATAATGCCAAATTTTGCAATATAAATGCTTGCTTAGGGTCTTTTTCATAGAGATTTGTATTACAATGTAAGTAAAATTGTATACAACACTGGTGAAGTAGAATGTATGAATACTGTTCTGGCAGTCATCTTGCAACTGGAGTTCTGTGAATTCCTTGAAAACAAAGTTAAAGTTTAGGTTGATACATTATGGTCTGCATTTTTTTTTTCTCGTCTTCATCATCTTTTGGCATCCTGCCTTTTCAGCCAGCTGCACTGTATTAGTGGACAGCATTAGTCTTAGCTCTTTGTAGGGAACTCTTAAAGTCTGAGGAATTCAGATAAGGACACAGAAGTTTAGATGTACCATATTCTGTGTTGCAAGGTGGATGTGAGCTTATCAGGAAAGTAGATGTTTTCAGGGAATGCTAGACCCTCTATGCAGATACCGTTGTGAACATGATGAGTATTGGTAGTGGTTTAGAGGGATGTTCCCACCCCACTTTCAATTTTGGAGAGAGTGAAACTTCAGTTTTGAGTGAGTATCTAAACTGTTGCCCTTCAGTTTTGCTTCTTCAGATATCAGTTTAATCTCTTTTATTTTTTTTTTTTTGTGATGTGCACGCAAGCTGAAGGAATTGCTTTCTGGGGAACCAGAAGAGTTGTCTTCAGCCTGCAGTGGTAGCTGGGGGGCTTCCCTCTGCTTCCAAAAGCTGAGGTAGTGTGCTGACTTCCATGGCTCAAGCGTGATCACAAAGGGGAAGATGCTTGAGTCTGTCTGCACCCTTGTAACAGGGTAGAAATATTTCTCTAATCCAGTTTGTTTGGGAGCATCGGGCTGCCTGCCAGAGCAAATGTGTGATCTGGAACAGTGTCTAGGCCCAGAGGTTGTCTTTGTGTAGAGCACAGATCCTGTGATCAGCCATTCAAAGGCATGGTGCAAAGCTGGAAATTATCCCAATGAGAAAGAGCTGTATCTAAAATAGCTTTATGATAGCTAAAATTATAAAATAGCTTTGTTCTTAACCCTGCCAGATATGGAATGCTTCTCAAGGACAGACAAAATACCAGTCAGCTTGCAAGCATCTTGGTGAAGAAGGATGAACATGCTGCGTTTTAGATCACATTAAATAATACAAGGCTTCTAGGGGCAAAAGGTTTCTCTACTTTAGGTGCTGGGAGGTGGTCAGCAGAGCTGCCTGTGTTAAGTGGACCCAAATAAAATTTATATTCAGAAAAGCTCACAACTGTAACATGTAAATTAGAATTTCTCATCTCTGGAAAATGTGGCTAATATTCTACATTATCTGATGACCTGACATTGTGAATGCTTCTGAATGTATTTCCTATCTTCCATGTGTACAACAGGGTGGAAGAAAATATGAATGAATATGCTGGTTTCAAGTGGTAGGGGATTTTTAGAGAGAAGGAAGGAGGAGGCAGTAGGTGGGTGAAAAAAAATGAGGCGGAGAGAAACATGCTGCATCTAAATGAAGTGCTGTATTCTCCTTCTCCAGAGCAGGCACAGTGAGGCTATTTTACTGGCAAGAGGAGCTGTTGTTACCCGTGCTGTTAAGACTTCAGTTAGTCTAAGGAGAGAAGTCTGACTCTGAAGAGTTAGTGTGCTGCTTGACCCCATCACAAGATAATATTCTGTAGCAAATGCTGCGAAGAATGTGAACACAACAGCTTCTGGGGAGAAAAATTGGCAGGAAGGCAAGTAGAAGCAGACTGAGACACTTCTTACAAACTGTGCTTAGAAACCAATCTGTTCTTCTTTATTGTTCTCTGATGAAGGGATGGATGATGAATGGTACAGACGGCCTTGAGGCCTGTGGTAATACAGTATCTGTAGCTTTTCCAGTTGGAGGCTTAAAAATTCTTAATGCTTTTTATGCAAAAAAGGCTAAGAAGCCATTAAAAAAAAATTCTGAAAATTTACACGTCAAAACCTCAGCCTCTGGAGCAAACCACTATTTTGGGCAGGAGAGGAAAGGTTTGTTTTATTGAAAATTTTGTTCTTTCAATTAATGTTTCTACACTTCTTTCCCACTTTGCCTATGGTTTGGCTAAGATAAGTATCTAAAGTTGGAAGTCTTAGTATGAAAGAGATCTGTCCCATGTCATCTCCACTTGAGTCTGTCCCTAAACTGCGTGCAAAGTCAAACTTGCCTTACATGGCAGTACACTGAATTCAGATTTTTTTTATGTTGTCTTGATAAGAGCATGCGTGTTTGTCTAGAACCACAAAAAGTTACATGTGTCACGTGAGTGTCATACAAGCTCAGTGCAGCAATGAATGGTACACTCTTGTCCTACTGAATGTAAGCACCAACACAATGTTCTGCTCCATTAATAGCCCATACGCATTCTCACAAAGTCAAATGTTTGAACAAAATACATGGAAGCGGAGTTGGATATTGTGCCACGGGCCTTAACTGCTCTCTGCATCAGCAGAAGCGGCCTGTGCTCTAAATATGGTTTTGTATCATACAGTTATTGACAATGACATGTATCTGCTCGTCCTGCAACCCTCTCGTGACTGGTCTCATGTATGGTAGGCAGACCCAAGAGCCAGGTTCTAACTGCCAGTAAGCAGTTTTGTTCCCTCTGTTTATCTTTTTTCTTTAAAAGAACATCTTGTCTCTGCTTGTCTTATATCAAATGGAAAGCAAATAATCAGCAAAATTAATGGAAGTAGATTAAAATGCAATGTGATTTTTGTGGGATAAACAAAAATCGTGTTGAGTATCTGGGTAGATCAGTAGGCTGGCTAACAGGGCCATCTGCTGGCAGATGTACTCTAACAAGGTAACTTTGACTTTCACTTGGAACAAGTCTAGTTCTGGGAGAGGTTAATGGCTTGATTCTAAGTTGCAAACACCCGCGACTCTTGTTAAATTATTTTTGTAAGCTGCTTCATACTGTATATTAATTCCTGACTTCATAGCAGAACTTATTACTGTAAAAATAGAGAACTGCTTAACTATAAATTTAAGCTCCATTCAAATGTTAAATGGGATGTTTGATTTGGGAGTAGTGTTGCCATAGATTACGCCACAATTTAAAACTATAGTCTGAGGAAGCGAGGGTTTGTAGATGAAACTCTCAGATCAATGAACAACGATTAATGTTAATACTCACTCTTCACACAAAATGTCTATATTAGGGACATTTTGATTAAAATTACACATCAGATTTCTCGTGAACAAACATAAAGAAGCCAAATGGTCTGGCATACTAAGATTGTTAAATTTCTTGTATCTTTAATATTGAAAAGGCTTTTGGATGTATTTTAGTTTTATTTTTACAAGCACTGTGTAATAAGTGCAGCAGTGTGCTTGTGTTTGCCTGTCTGTATGTCCAATATGTGGCAACTATTGGATATATTTGATGACTGGAAATATGATAGATCATAACTGAGAGGTTATGATCTATCCCTTTGCAAGTTTGTAATGAATAACATATGGAATATATGTGTGTATAAGAATAAATTGAGTAAACACATATAAGCATGCTTCTTGTTTTTGTCTTTTGAGAACCTGCAGTTTCCCTTCAAGAAGATGTCATTCCAATAAAGGTGCAGGGTTCTTTAATATACCCGATCTTACGTAAATTAAAGTACTTGCACTGGGGAGATACATATTGCTGGTGTAACAGGTCACAAGATTGTCTCCAGCCCATGGCAAAGCAAGCTTAATCTTGGTTCCAGTGGTGTTTTTAGCAGCACACTTAAAGCAGTACCCCGGTCACTCTTGTAATTACAGTAAGAGAAGTGAAGCAGTAGCTACTTGCTGACATAATGGCAATGTACTGTAGACTAAAGGTATCCCCTGAGAATGCGCTGATCTGACTGTATCCAAAAATCTTTCATCTTTCATCTCTGATTTTTGTTGTCTCTAACAGCATATACCTTCTTCCCACAGAAAAAGCAGGTTATTGCATACTGCCTATGGGCTGCTCTGACCTTTTTGACTTCTAAACTGTTTTCCACTTTTTTCCCCTTTGACAGTTCAGCAAATGAAGTGACAGAGATGGATTTCATTACAAGTGCTTTGACTGAAATTATTTATTGCTTACCTACTAAACCTGGCCATAAATGTCATTGATTTATAGACCCCATGAAAGCACAAACATTAGCCAGTGAGTGCCAGGAGTGCTACTATATAGAAATTATGTGTATGGAAGGATTGGCTTCCTTCTAGCCGAAAGACTACACAAGAGTAAAGCAACAGTATTTTATATTTTGTGTGGATCAGAACTGTTCTGGACCAATTCTTTTTGCTGGTAGTTCATTCTATATTTTCACCTTTCAATTTTAGTGACTATTTTCTGTTACCTGTTCTAAAAGGATGGCAAAATGGACTGCAGTATATCAGGAAGGATGGACTGGACTATGAAAGAGGAAGTAATCTCCTCTTGTCTGTGAGAAACTTGTAAGAAAATGCCTGCAGTACTAGGAAACTAACTTGGCAACATGAGTAATATAGACAGAGCTAATGAAGTTCTGACCATTGGGGTAGATGGGAGGCTGGGTGTGGTATTGTTTCATATTCATATTTCTCTCCTGTAAGTCTTTTAGCTTAATGCAAGAGCTGTCCAGTAACTCCGTAATTCTTTGTAAAGTCTTGTGAAGTTTACCTGGGAAAAATTGTACTGTATTGGGAAATGGCGTTTTATCTGCAGAGTCCAGTTTTGCTCCTGATATACTGTGCTGAGTACTGGTCTCGGAGTTGTCTACACCACTGGAAATTCTTATTTGTGCAGAGGTATTGGGCTGCTGCAAATGTTGCCTGTGTTGTCTGACTTTGGTGTAGATGCATGTCTTCCATGTGGCAACACTTTGGTAGGTGAAAACATTGTTTTGTCAGCATGGGAGTAGGTAGGCTGTGGGTTTTTTTGCTGTGTGACATATTGGATATGTGATGTACAGTGTGACTATACCAGTTGAAGTACTGAGGCAAATCACTTTTTTGTGAGGGTCCACAGGTTCTACAGAACTGGTTCTGAGCAAGCTATTGCTGAACATAAGGGCAGTAAAATGTGGCCCACCAAAGAAATGTGAAAGGGCTCTTCGTAAATTGGCCAAAATCTTACATTTGTACCAAAAAATGCAACGGAATATAGTTTTCGTACTGACATCCCATCCGTTTGTCTTCTCCCTCAGCATTAGCTTCAGAGCAGGCGGCTCTCGGGTTACGGGAAGGGGGGGGTTGCCGGAGCTCCCGGCGGTGGCAGGGACCAAGACCAGCGGTCGCTCTAGGACTCTGACAGCTGCTGAGGGAGGACTGAGTTGCTCCTAGCAGCTCATCAGTGCCTCAGCATCTTTATGTTGCTGTGCAACTTTGTGGGGTTTTGGGGGGTTTTTTTTGTTTGCTGGTTTTGGATGGTGATAAGCGTTTTTGTGCCCTTGAGTGAACAATTTTATTTAAGGTCCAGAAATGAAGAGAAATAGCCTGTCCTCCTTTTCCGTCTCTCTCTGGTTGCTGTTTACAGCAGTGATGCTTCAAGGTGAGAATGCTGCTTGATAGCTAAATGTTGCATTGAGGTTTATTTTACTCGGGTAAGGGCTGATGTCCTGATGTGTCTTACATGCTTGAGCTCCAGAAGTCTTTCATCTGTTTCGTTGTACTTTGTCTCACTGATGCATAGACAAAATGAATGATCCTGTACAGCCAGAACTTAAATGCTCTTTGTGAAGCTTTGATTTGTTAGGATTTCTTCTTAATCAGGAAGGTTTGCTATGAACTCTTACTAGTCCAGGAAGTCACTGTGAGTCACCAGAGTGTGATGTACTCCAAAGCACTCGCTTCCTACATAGTGCCAGCTGGCATTTGCGCAGGTCTTGTAAGTGTTACTGTCCTTGCCCTTTGCTTGCAGAAATGTGTGAATGTATCTAAAGGTAATACAAAGACTGTGGTGCACAAAACAGTGTGGAGCAGTAAAAGTGTCATTTAAAACCTGAAGTTTCAGTGAATTATCTTTAGTGACCAAGTCTGGATAACAAGCAGCATCTCCACATACATGGTTTGGAAAAGGTGTTAGTGCAAGAATGTGTTCATACATCATGCAATTGCCAATTTGTGAAGAAAAATAGCTCAGGCTTTTTCCAGGTGGTAGTTAAAAAAGAAAAAGAGTAAATTCTGAAAGTAGCATGAATCTGTCAGTGCTGCATTTAGGGAGATATCACAAGTCATTAGCCTGGGAGCAGGTTTGACTTCAGACTTTGCTTCTAATTTTAGCTTGGCAGATGCGTGACTGTAAGTTGATAATCTCTATGCCTATGAAAGACATCAGTAAAATAAAATTAATGATATTTACCTTAAAAAAGGTAGGAATCTCTGGATGCAGAGGTTTTTTTCAGTGGGTGCGAAAAGCTGGAGTTAGCTACTCATTTACTACAGGTAAAAGCTGTCCTTATTTGAATAGCTTCATCAGGTATACTTCTGTTTCTGCACTAAATGATATTCTACAGTATATGAATTATAAATACAGTTATAGCAAATACCACATGAAGCTGTAGAAAGAGGATATCTTCTGATACTGCTCAGTGCTTAATCTGATATACTGAACAAATCTATGTTATCTAGCTGTAGAATCAGCCAAAGGAAAATATGCTCACATGCTGTTTAATGAACTGTTTGAGGACTACTCAAATGCTCTAAGACCAGTGGAAGACACAGATAAAGTGCTGAATGTCACCCTTCAGATCACATTATCCCAAATTAAGGACATGGTGAGTTAAGAGTACAGTTCTGTTTTTCTAAAGATGTGCAGAAATGTACTAGCTGTAAACCTTTTGCTTGGAGCAGGAAAAGCAATGTGCGTTTTGTTGTGACAACTTCAGTAATGCTTCCTCACGAGGGTCATGTTCTCCAGTTCTTCATGAATTCTAATCTGATTGCCACATGAAGACTTCCATTATAAGTCTGCAAAATTACAGCTGCTGAATTGTTAAGACTTCTTTTGTAGTTAGGTGTTGGTATCGCACCCTCCAGGCAACTTTTGCTGAATTTTAAATAGAAAGAGCAAATACTTTTTCTAAGATGCAGTTAATTTCTACATAAACTCCCTATTTTAGCCTTCAGTAACTTTTTTATAAATTTGGTTCAACCAGATATACTTTTAAGGCAAAAGAAAATGTGTCTGGAAGGACAATGGAAAATCACTTTTGTGGCTCCTGAATTACAACTTCAAGGCCTCACCAAGCTTTCAGAGAATTTGTTAGACTGAATCTGTTAGCTGTTTGGTATTCTGAAGCTTGCAAAAGGAAATCCTTAAGATACTGGGAGCCTTAGACAGCTATGATTAAAGCTAGGGAGGGTGCAAGGGGAAGAAGGTTTGGACAAGAGAAAGTCCAAATAAATAAGCTCCCTGTTCAGTGTATGGGCATATGTACCTGTCTGAGAAGTGCTCTTGTGGCCTGTCAGCATTCTGGCCTGTTTTGGGCAGTACTTTAAAGCTGTACAACAAATGCTGTCTGCGTCTAAGATGTGATTTTTGTCACCTTCAGCTAGACATATTTCTACATTTTTATGCAGGATGAAAGGAACCAGATTTTGTCAGCTTACTTATGGATTCGACAAAGCTGGTATGATGCATACCTCAAATGGGACAAAGATAAATATGATGGGTTGGATTCTATCAGGATTCCAAGCAATTTGGTTTGGAGACCAGATATTGTCCTATATAACAAGTGAGTGTGGCTGGAGAAAATCAGCTTGAATATTTGTCTGAGGAAGGGAGGGGGTTGAAGGAGGAATGGACCCATGGAGTCTGAACTTTTATCACTTTACGTTACCTTAGCAAGGGGCATTGTTTGTTGTCTTAACATGAGTTGTTGATCATCTAAATATTTTGCAATAAAGCCATAGACAGGATTTGGCAATTGATTATGCTACACAGCAAAGCTGTTCTGAATTTCTCTGCACTGGGAATTGAATAACCTGGCAGTCTGAAGTGCTTTCTGCACTGCGGCTGCTGAATAGCTCTGGAAGATTGTCCACAAGAAGGTGGTACACAAAGGCTGCACTCGTCGTCTGCTCTCCCAGGCCGGTAGTGACCAGCAGATTATTTTCGTCTTTGAATGGATTCTTATCCTACTGTATCCTGTTTGAGGTCAAGTTTGAAGAAGCTATGGCCGATAAATACAACGTAATTTAGCAGCACTGACGTTTGGCATTAATGGGGACTGGTACCTGTAAATAATAGTTAATAGTAAGTTCCTACTAAAATTCAGTATAAATATAAATATGATTTCAGAGGCATGCTTTTAATGGTGTGAAGAGAGGGTTTTCCTCCTTGCCCCATCTTCCCTGGCCCACACTCTAGGTTGTTGCCTGTCAATCCTGACTGTCACTTTTCTGTCTTTTAGGGCGGATGATGACTTTTCAGAACCAGTGAATACTAATGTTGTGTTGAGATATGATGGAAAAATCACTTGGGATGCACCTGCTATCACAAAGAGCTCATGTGTAGTGGATGTATCTTATTTTCCTTTTGACAGCCAGCAGTGCAACCTTACATTTGGATCCTGGACCTATAATGGTAATCAGGTAGACATCGTCAATTCTCTTGATAGTGGTGACCTCTCTGATTTCGTAGAAGATGTGGAATGGGAGATTCATGGTATGCCAGCAGTTAAGAACGTCATCACTTACGGCTGCTGCTCTGAACCTTATCCTGATGTGACCTTCACACTGATTTTGAAAAGGAAATCTTCTTTCTACATATTTAATCTGTTGCTTCCTTGTATTTTGATCTCTTTCCTGGCCCCACTGGGATTCTATCTCCCTGCAGACTCCGGGGAAAAAGTGTCTCTGGGCGTTACGGTTCTTCTTGCTCTGACTGTGTTCCAGCTGATGGTTGCAGAGATCATGCCTCCCTCTGAAAACGTACCTTTGATAGGTGAGCTTTACACGCTTTGTCTTTAAACATGGCTTATTAATAGCAGGGCTGTATATCAGGGAAACCATATGTAATTTGTGGCTTCTGGGAAAATAAAGGTGCTACATTTTTAAAACATAGTGAAATACTTAAAATGCGCATGGAATTTCTACAGGTATGCTGCAGCTCTTTAAGGTTATTTTGTGTTTATTTTAAATTATATATTAGCTATCTATTTTATATTTATTAAATATAGTTACACATTTAGAATTTTTTTATCGCATCTTTTAATAAAGCTAGTAATGGAAAACAATTTTAGAACCAGTGCGTGAAGTGTAAGCAAGAGCAGTAAGCACAAGGTCAGGCTGTTTCAGGATATGTTTCTGTCAGATCCAGGTGGTTGGATGGCCTGGCTGGGACACTCAGGGTTGACTTAATATCTGACAATTGTTACATTAAATTGTAATGCCTGGCAATCCATGACACTGAATTTTAATTTACATCTGAGAGTGCAGAAGAGCTGATCTGTAGCAAAAGGGAGGTGTTCAGCACTGTCCCCTCTGCCAAGACCCTCCTGCCCCTGGCTGGCCCCTGGGCATGAGCCTGCCCAGCTGTCCTGGTGGGATTGCTAGAGGATTAGGAACACAGTTGCCTCCACGCTGGCTTCCAGCTCCGTTAAGATAATTCAGATCTCATTATTTTTATTCTCGTTATTACTGTGTATATAAAAAACTGCATGGCTTAGGTGAGACAAAATACTGGTCAATGAAAAAGACTGTTGAATGTGTTTCCCACACCAGCAGCAACTATTCCTGCCTAGAGTATGGGCTTGCTGTACTGGAGAACCTTCCCTGCCCTCCCATCATGCTGTCTAAATTAAGGAGCCAGGACCTAGCTTCGGTCTGCTTTCTCTGTTCCCTCGCTCTCCCTCACCATCCTTTCCAAGCCCTTTGAAAACTGGGATCACATCACGCTTGTCTGTGGTGCATCCTGTGTCACGGATGCCGCCAGCCCTTGCTTTTCCTGCAGAGGCTGCGCAGCAGCAGAGCAGGGCTGGGAGCTGCCTCTTTGCATAGGCACAAGCCACAGTAGGTTAGCTGGTCGGCTGTGTACTTCAGTTGTGAAAAGCAGTGGCTGAGGGGCACAGCTTGTATTCACTGTATTTGTTACCTATTCCTGGCCAGAATGAGCTTTGTCCTTGTTTGGACTAGCCACACTAAAATTTGTACAGGCTGAAGAAAATCCAGACAACAAATCTCAACAGGCAGCGGAGCCACCCTTCGGCTCTGTGCCTGGCCTCTTAGCTGTCAGTACACTAGTTGTGGATACCAGCGAGGTCTGCATATTCACTGGCCTGCGTGAATGCGAAAGCATCCATCTGCTGCTGTGGGGTGCGTCAATAGCTCCAACAAAGTGTTATCATCACTTTTGTTAATACATCAGGAAGTGGGATTTCTGATGCACCACGTGAAGCCATCAACATTGGGATTTTGCAGACACTAGGAAAAGAACAAGGCCCCTGATAAACATTTTTAAGCTGCTTTCTGAATGGGTGTATTTCGAGAAATCAGAGGTTTTGGCTCGCAAATATTTACCATGCTAATACAATAGTCACTTACTCATCTGATGAAGGCATGCCAGTAATGAGTATGAGGTTTTTCTTTAATTGCTTTAATATTATTTTTTTAAATAGCAAATTAAGTGTGATCTAAGTACAGAGAACAGGGTTGATTAAAAATTGGTTTCACTTGCATTTGTTTAGCACTATGTTGTCACATTGTTATTTCTGCATTGAATTTTTTTATTAGGGGAGCATCTTTAATATGAATTTATTTCATGTTCCAGGAAAGTATTACATAGCAACTATGACCATGATCACAGCTTCCACTGCGTTGACGATCATCATAATGAATCTCCATCACTGTGGCTCAGAAGCAAAGCCTGTTCCACAGTGGGCTAGGGTGGTTATTTTGGACTACATGTCAAAAATCTTTTTTGTTTATGATGTGGGTGAAAATTGCACAAGTCCGAAAAGAGAGGAGGAAGAAGAACATAAGTTAGAGGGGGATGATGGGTGTGAGAGGAGGCACAAAGAAGTAAGGAGTCACCTTTCCAATAACAGGAATGATGACTGTGATCTCAAGGAGAAGCTCAATGGAAATTTGCATAAAAGCTATGGGGTTCATGGTGAAAATGTTAGGGAGACTGTTAATTGCTGTTCCTGTTACAAAATGCTGATTAAAAATATCGAGTATATTGCTAATTGTGTTCGAGACCATAAAGCAAACCGGGCCAAAGGAATTGAGTGGAAAAAAGTTGCAAAAGTGATGGACAGGTTTTTCATGTGGATTTTCTTTATCATGGTGTTTTTTATGAGCGTGCTGATCATTGGGAAAGCGGCTTAACTGAAGATGAACAGATTTATTTTGTAAAACTGAATATACTGGGTTAGCTTGTTTTGGTGGAGCTCTGGGACAGGGGTGCTTTTGAGATCTTTGTCTTGCATTCTCTAACAATAAACAAATTGATTCTGTAGGCTGTGACAGCGTTGAGACATTGCTCAGCTGAGGGCTTTGTTAGTGACTGTCTTTGCCTTTTAGTATGGGAGAGCAGCCCTGATGAGGCTGCTGGGTAAGCACTCTGTGTTCCATATGATGGGTGGTGGCCATGACTTCAGGCTGAATGTAGTGGAGCATTGCAGCAATGGAGCGGACAGGCTAGCGGGGAGCACTGTACTGACAGGGCTGCATCTCTGCGCTTTGTAACTTGGCTAGCCTTTCTCTTCCCCAGAAAAAAACCCAAGTATTTTTGACATGGTGGCAGTTCCTGGAAATCATGTCTTCATGGCATTGCCTTATTTTTTCCTTTTTTAGCTTGTCTTCCTAACTTAACCTTTTGTTATGGCTCTTTCTGACCACTGTTCCTATCATTTCATAGGCTCTACCTGTCTATCTGCTGTCTGGTGTGCCTTTCACTTCTAATACCATTGAGCTTACTGAATATGATGGTTACCTTGATCTTCCCCTTAATCATTTCCTGCTGCTGAATATTACCTCATTGTCACCATGGGTCCAGTAAGTCAGATTCCCAGGACTTGTTCCTCACCAAGTCAGAGGCCCTCTCTTCGATTCTCTTTCTCATGAGCCTAATAATAGGAAGGGCTTCTCCTGTCCTTTGTAGATGTCTCATTCCCCTGGGCATTTGTGCAAGATGGGCCTTTAAATGCTACTTGAGACTGCTAAAATAGGAGGCTGTGGCTTTTGTTTCTGCTCGTTTTATTGACCTTCACCAGTGTTCACCCCGTGTGTCCCTTGTCCACTCTTATATCCTCTTTAATACTTAAATTTCAAACTATTTACAGTAGCTCTGTGTGTTACTTGGCACAAAAGCATGATCTTACAGGCTCATTAAAGTAGTGCCATAATCAACTCTCCTTGCTCAACACCTTAGTACTGATGTGTATGTGAATGTGTTTGTTGCTGACAACACCAAAAACCCCTTTTCTGTGTGTTAATTTCTGTTAACCCTCTCAGACTAACAGATCTGGAAGATGTCTCATGTAGTGAAGTGAAAAGCTAGTACCCCAGGCATGCCTGCAGTGGATAAATTGCTTTTGCAAAGCACCCTGAACTTTGAAACCATGATATTCTAGATGCAGTGGGAGAGGCAGAATGACACTGTAATGGATCCCAGTCAAAAGTTCATGTGATAAAGCTCATTTTCATAATTGTTGCAGTTAATAGGAGCATACCTGTGAAGCTGTAACTTAAGAATGAGGAGTCAAAATGGCAAAGTGATGAAGTTATGCCCAAATTTATTGGAAGAAAGGGAATTGTAATTATTATTATGATGTAAATGATACATTGAATTGCTAATGGCAGGTTTTCTTTTGTGTGGAATAATTAATGCTGTAAGCTTATCTGAATTCTCATACATAATGCAAGCCTTAAAGTCCAGGTTCTAATGTAAAGCTAAACTGGGTGGCTAGCCAAGAATAAACTCAGACATGGAAAAAGTCTCAGGTGTGTTGCCTGTATATTATCAGTTCTCAGTCAACCAGGGTAACTTTGAACAGCTCCTTTAGAAGACGAGCTGTTCACTTTCGCTGTGCAGAAAAAGGGTTGCACACATTTGCCATGCAGTTCAGGGTTTGGCACTTACACTGGCTGTTTGAGGAAACTGATTTGTTCTTTGTTGTGGAAAAAAATACTGTCCCGAAAGCCCGGGGAGCAAAGTATTTAAAGATAAGGGTAAAATATTCAGAACATGAGTCTTCAGCATGGAAAACCGATGACTAAGGGTTTGTCCAAGGCTTATGGGTGGCATAAAGAAAGTAGAGAGTTGCTGTTCACTGTCTCTTCTAGTATAGGAACTGGGTACATCAAATATACACAGTGTGTGACAGTGGAGGAGTCTGTACAATATGTGAGAAGGCTGAGGAACTCCTTGCAGCAGGATTTGTGAATGCTGAAAGATTATATGGATTTAAAAGGTTGGGGAAAAACATGAAAGAAAAATCTGTTGGCATACTACTAAATACAGTCATGAAGTGATGAAAGGTGAAGCAATATTTTAGCGATTCATGACTGTATGCTCTTTATCCCATTGGTGGTATCCATTGGAGACAGCTTCCAGGTTTAGACAGATCATTAGTGTAACTCAGTATCTTTCTTAGAAATTCAGATTGTGCCCATGCCATTCTGTTCAAAACAAACTGCAGCGTGTGTGCATAGAGTTGTGGGCTTCCCATGTGTAAGGGAAAGTTTGCAGTTGTAGATGGATCATGGGCCTTTTTATCATGCTGGTGCTCCTCAGTATGCTGCATGCTTGGATGATGCTGCTGAAATCATATTTTGCACTTCCCTAGCATGTTTTATGTGAAGATGTGATAGTAGTAAAGAATTCTTTTCCTTACAAGAATATGATTTGAAAATTATTCCTAGCTATTTGAATTTAGTAACTATTACATTTGCTTTTTTATTATTTTCTGTTATCCTTTTCTTTGGATCACCAGGCATTCTCAAGTATTTCTCTTCCTTTATTTACATATAGTGAATCTTCATCTTGCTCTTGTAACAAACAGTCTTCTGTTTTTACTTCACAAGAGCCAGACCCAATAAAGAATGTGAGCAGCAGATGATGTCAGCGGGTAGAAGTTGGTACCTGAATTGTTATTGTGAAGCCTCATGCTAGGACACTCAGATTCACATCTTTGGACTTGATCATTTTCCAGGGTAAAAATGCAATGTGATGCTTCATGGCCATGCTTCTGGTGACAAGGCTGACTGAAGGTCCATGCTACTGCAGCTGTACAAGGGCTAGCTGGTTTAAAGCTAGCTCAGAAGTTTCTAGCTAAACTGTAGGGACTGTAGTTTTAAGTGTCCCTCCAAAGTCTTATGTTCAGTTTGTATATCTCTGTATTTGGCTCCTTCAATATGAAAAAACCTGCTCTAAATCAACCAAATGTGTTAGCAGTCAGAACTGTATGTGACAACTCTAGTGCTGAGTTGAGACAGGAATGGTTGATCTACTTCTGTCTGTCCTGGTCTCTTCCTCTTTCATTTCTGTGTCTCATGCTTAGATCCAGTAATCTTTGAGGAAGATTAAATCCAGAGATGATGAATGACTATGATTATAGTAACAGAAAAATAACTATTTATGCCCTTGTCTGAGTAACTCTGCAGGCTTAACTTGAAGGCAGTGGGGTGACTTTGTATTTGCTGAGGAGGACAACAGTGCTGTAAAAATACTGTTTGAGATCTGTGTGCTGCAGAGGCCTTTGAGGAATGAGCTGACAGATTTTTTTGTTGTACCATCTCTTGGCAGAAAGATCACTTGTCCCCTCTTGTATTGAGTCACTGCAGTGTTAAAATGAGGAGAAATATAAGTTATCTCCTGTGATGCCTTCACTGTGCTGTCTTCCAGGAGCAGGATGACAGAACTGAAGATGAAGTGTCATGGGATGTTGGGGTGTTGAGTTTCCAATGGTGCAGAAGGGTAGGAGATGGCCTTAGCTACCCCAGGAAATCTGTTTCTGTTTGTGGAAATTGCAGCCTGAGGATTCAGGCTAAACCCAAAAGACTCATCCTGGACAAGTAAATAACATCTTGAAATAGAGAAGTGGGTTTCCTCATGTTTCAGGAATTCAGATGTTACATTGTAAGCTGTCTGCATGTTTCATCCTCTGGTTAACAAAGCTTTGTTCTCTGACCCTGCCAGAAGTATGGGAAGTGTCTAAGAGTTATTTCTCAAGAAGTGTAGGAGTGTAGCAAGAACTGATTTCTGTCCCAATTTGAGAAACTGAAGACCTGTAATGTGATTGTTTAGGAGATGGGAAAAGGAGTGTGGGATGAGAGGGAATTTCTTTCATTTTGTTTATAAAACTGGGAAGAATCCATCTTTTCTTCCTGCAAACTTCTGTTACTTGTTGAAGAAAAGAATGTCGACTCTTGTTTCATTCTTAAAATCTTTTCATCAGTGACAGGATATAGGACCAAAGGTGGCCTATGGCATTTGTGTGCAACCACCTCTTTTGTACTTGCAGGCAGAGTGAGTAACCTAGAGCTCAATTAAATGAGCAGAGCAAGCTGAACATCTCTTCTCACTGACTCTGAAGTCCACTAGAAAGGAGAAATCTTCCTTCTTTGTTAGAGACAAGTCTAGCTGTGTGGAAAGGACAAGAGGTACCAGAGAATTTTATCTCCTTTAAAGCTCTAATTTGCACAACACATTGTCTCCAGACACCTTTTAAGAACTCCTTTCTGCAAGGTGGCAGTGAACAATACTGTTTTTACATTGCTTGCAGTAAGGAATAACTGAGATTGCAAGTATCCAGCTCAAGTTTGTTCTTACCTGTTTCTTTCTAAATACTTTTGTGCATTTGATTCCTAGTCTGTAGTCCACAAACCACTGAAGGTCTGCAAGGCCACCAGGAATACACAGCAGTTTTTCCATCGGGGTGCGGGGACTGGCCTCGCAACAGGCTAGTGGTGAACTAAGTCATGCCTGTTCTTGGTCATGCGAGGTCCTGTGTTGCTTTGGCTGGCCATAACAGCGCTGCATCTCCAGGTGTGGTTCTAGCCATTGTGTTTGAGAAGGCAATTCAGGGGTACCTTTGCAACAGGACAAAATCCACATCTAACTGTTGAAGGAAGGATGTCAGTTGCTGAGGAGTGTAGCAGGGTGGAGAATGTGGTCTGTGCTTAATTCCAGATGCAGTTTTTGCATAGAACTGTTATGCCTTCATCTGTTCTTGGGCACTCCTGCTTCAGAGTAGATGTCAATCTAGTGAACATCCAGAAGACACAAATCACGATTAAAAATTGTAGCTACAGTTTTAAAGAGGGTTTTTCATTCTAGTTCCTGAAAATATTTATTTAAAAAGTGATTCAGTACTACCTTCTAAGTAACCCACCTAGAATTATGGATTTTTCTGGGGAGCAGGTATTGTTTGCTTCCCCTGCCATTCTGAGCATTTATCTTTACCAGGTTCTGTGCTTAATGACATTCACACAGCTACTCACAATAAATTTTCACCTCTGTTGCAAAAGAACTTGAAACAGTTTTTTTTATATGCCATTATTTTTATTCATATCACTCTTCATTGAACAAGATTTTATCTATGGTGTTGGGAGTTGCTGAGGACTGCACTCCATGAAGTCTGTCCTGCATTACCCTTTGGTTTGAAGAATGCATTGGTTTTAGTTACTCTGAATGCAGTGACAGAGATGGCAAAGGAAGAGTGTTGGAGCAAAAAATAACATGGTTTTTAAAATTGCTTAAACCTAACCCAGATTATTGTAGGCAGTGTCTCAGTGAATAAAATGAGTAAATTGGGATTCATTGGGTATTTGCTTGCTATGTGTCACCACTAACAGATAACTTTGATTAATAGTGATCTTATATACTGTATAATAACATCGTCTTCTGTTTTTGTTTGCTTGTGAATTCTCCATTAGCATGCTTAAGAACATGCTAGCAGGAAATTATTGAGCCAATATGTGAACAAATAAAGAACAATACTGTGATTAATGCATGCATCTGTATGGTTCTGTTGTTAGTGTGCCATAGGTAAGTAATAGATCTGGCTCGTTTATTCATTCTGTATTTTCAGTTCTAGCTGAACGCTACCAAGCTGCTCACTGTATTTCAGTGGCAGGAGTGCCTTTCGTTAGTGTTTCACTGTAACAAAAATGGACTCTAACCTAACCAGAAAGTTAAATAAATGGTAATGCCATCTGGAGTAGCCTCCAGAGTTTAGAAAAGCCCTTCACAGATAAAACGTTTGGCTAGAATGTGTAGTCCACGTTCAGTGGTGATGAAAGTGATGAAGTGACCTCCACAGGGCCAAAGCTGGTTAGAGGAAGGCAGGAGACACACCTGTGTTGCAAAATAATGCTACGTGGGTTTTGCAAAATGAGGGTAAGGAAAGAGAGGGGGAAAACTAACTAAAAATGAGGTGAAAGGTGTAAAATTACCAAGAATCTAATTCATCAGCACCTGTGAGTTAGTTCTCTAGAGCACATTCTTGCTGTAGCATAGCTACTTCTATTTCACATCCCATTCACTGGCCGTCCTGTGTCCAGGGATGGACTGCCAGCAAGTCAAAGGCAGGTCCCACCCTCGGGCTGTATCACAGCAGCAGGTCTGGTCTGGGGTTACTGGCTCAGTCGGGGACAAGGCTGCCAGCTTACCCCAAGTCGTGATGATGTGTCCAAGCTTGCACCAGCTTGTGAGGGAAAGGTGGGATCACCGTTACTGCCTGCTGGTAACCTAGTCCCACCTCATCCCTCTGCTCGTTAAGATTATCACTTATATGGTCTGGAAGTTTGGCTTCCTCTGGGCTACTTCTGACACCCATGTATATTCAAATAAGTTTCTATCCAGCTCACCCACTTTCTCACAGGAAGTTGATAGATGGTCTTCTGACATGGTTTAGAGCTGTTTAAGTGTATTGTTGTGTCCTGCAGGTTATGCCCACTTTTGTTCAGCATGTTAATGCTCTAGGTGACTGCCAGTAAGACATCTGTGGTGAGTGAAACTTGTATTGCTTTTATTCTAGTGTTTTTAGCATAGCTGGAAACAGAATGGTGATCACGAGACAATCTCTTTCCTCGTAGCTAAACGATGGGAATTTTTCATAAAGACTTAACACTACCATCCCAAACGCAAGGGTAAACTGGCCCCTCATCCCTGTACACTGAACCAGTAGAGTAGTGCAAGTGAGCTCAGGGGTCTGGTGTTCAGATATGGGCAAAACTTGGTCACCTTCAGGTATGCTACCTTAGTTCTGCTTTTGAATGCCATGTTCGCCACCCTGCAGAGGTTGTTTGAACTATAACAAAGAGCATTTCTCAACACCATGGTTCAAAGTGGAGTGGGTTAGACAAGTGCTGATTTGGCACAGCACCCTTGAGCTGCATGAATTCTCAGCAGTGCTTCAAGCCAGCAAGTTTTGTGTCACTAGGAGCATTACACTGGGACCCTCAGTTCCTGAGGCATCAGCAGCAAACCAGCCTGGAGGTCCTGCCCCCAGGGGACGGGAGGAGACCTGAAGGCTGGTAGTGAGAATGAGTCCAGGACCCAGGTGTTCTGCTGTGAAAGACAGCACGTTGTAAAAGCTCCTCCTGTGGAGATAGTTCCTCACCCAAATCCTGAGACCTGTAGGGGTCATAGGAGTGCTGTTCAGTTGCTGGGGTGCTTCAAGGCAGTGCTTGTAGGCAATTTTTTAATGATTAAAAAAAACCCCAACCCCACCAAAACTGCTCTTAACCCTAAATGTTCCGTTTTCTCCAAGATGCCACAAGTGATGTAGACTTGGTGCCTTGTTAGCATGGTTGTCCCTGCTCATCTTTTATTGAGGTCTAGGTAAACAAAGAATTGTGTCCCATGGGCCAGTGCAAAGACTGCTGTTCTGAAAGGCCTTTTTACTGCTTCCTCAGAAGCCATGCTTTAGTTTACAGTGTGATCCAGGGGCTAATAGCCTGATGAACAGAACTAATTTGAGGTAGTCTGTTAGTCCTCAAAGTACTGCAGATTGAAGGCTTCGTGAGCAGTGGAGACTGGTCCTACACCTGGTCAGGACAGTCTGGTACATTGCTGGGACCAAGAGAAAATGCCTGCTGAAGGCATTGGGCGCTACAGCAGGAGGAACCTGATCCCTCGGCCAGGTCAGCAGAGATGTGTGAACTAACTTATGGTTTCTAACCAACTTCAAGTAGCTTGGAAAAACAAAGGCTCTGTGCAAATGGCTTTCTTCCATTGATCTTGCTCTTCTCTGAGTTGCTTCTGAGTTCTTCAGTCCTTTTCCTCCTCTAGTCCTTGTATTTTCTGAGAGTAGAAGGAATCCTGTTATGCCCTAGATTATGACCATGCCCATTATAAGAAACAACTTTAGCATCATGGTACTGTTCACTGTGCCCCACAAATGTGTCTCCTTGAGTTCAGTAGCCACAGATGTTGACTGGATAGGGCAACATCCCTGACATGGAAGAAAGAGGGATCATTTGCTCTCACTATTACTTTACAACTCATTGTACCCTGCTCACTACAAACACATAATACTGGTGTGAAAGGAGGTCTTCTCCATGTATGACACTGTCTCTACAGCCAGCTAGACTGAGGAGGGGGAAATCATGGAGGCAGTACCATAGATGGCTTTCATTTCAAAAGGTGGACACATTGGTAAATGCAATTTGTAACACTTCTGAAGAAGACAGAAGAAACAGTGTTCTGGCTGGTTCATTGTTGTAATCCAATTCTGCACTTGTTCCTGGAGGTGATGGTTCTTCTCAAAATGCCAACTTAAACTTTCACTGTCCCATCAGATTGCAATCCTCTGGATGATTCCTGAAGTGTGGAGACTGTGCAACTCATATGAGGTACCAGATGTAATAAGGCTGTGCTGGAGGTAATTTGGTCCAGTTCAAGTGACCCACAGCACTTAAACTGCAGCCTGGTCCTTGCCTACGCTCTAACCTTCCCCCAGGACACTGTTTCCTTTGCACCTCCTTCTGCTCCTTGGAGGTGGTCCTCCTGAGCCCAGCTAGGTGGGTGACTCCTTCCCTTTCCCTCTCCATCCCAGAGGGACTCGCACCTGAAGCTCTCCCTGCACGTGCCAGAGGGGAGGAGGCAATGTTGCTGAGAAGGCAGAATGGCTGCAGACACTACCAGATTCTGTCACTGATGTGGGGGTATTTGCTTGAATGATGATACAGTCAGCTTGGGGAGCAGGACTTCACCTTTGTGCAGCAGCAAAATGTAAGAAGTCACGTTCATTTCCACCTCGCTGCAGCTGTGACTGTTACATTGCTATTCTGTAGCATGTATTTTCTTTAAAACCTAAAACCCAAAAAACCCAGCCAAAACAAGAAGGTAATTAGCAACCAGATTTGTATGAGTATTGACTTAAATCCATTCAATACATCAAGCCCTGCCTATAATGAAGGAGCATGGAACAAGTACTGATTTCAGAAATTCCTGTCTGTACAGGACATCTGAAAGGTTACAGGTGGTGAACTCAAAAGAAAGAAGCCTTGTAGGGATGCTGTGGGACCTAAAATTGCAGGTTTTGCACATGAATGATGGGGCTTTATCACAGACTGGAGAGAGACAATGGACAGATTTGCAGTGGTTTGGCATCCAGTTTCAATTAGATGCTTTAGGATATTAAAAATGAGGCACTGAAGTATCATTATAGCTCTGGGCCATGGTCCTGCTGCTGCTGGTCTTGCTGAGACTGAGGCCTACGGTTGTGGCTTGCCTAGCAGCAAGCAAGCACCCTGTGGTTTTATTGCAGGATGTGTGAATAAATTGCTTTAGATGGGGATGAATACAAGACAGAACACAGAGTGATACTGGGTTTTTTCATTGCCTGATATGTTTAGTGGGGATGCTTAGCTAGGACAGTGTGTATCATTAGTGATTTCTCTATTCCTTCTATTTAAGTACTGTAGCTTTTTTTCCCCCCCCCCCACAAATTAAGCATTTCTTGTCAAGTTTAGAGATGGCACTTGTAGAAATAGAGCATAGTGCTAGAATAGCTGCTTGGTGAAGCTCTGGATCCCGCCTAGGCTGCTGGCACTGGTGGGTGCTTCGTGCCCTGGGAGCAGGACCACTGCTTTGGAGGTGTCCCAAAGGTGTGTTGGGCTTACCTACAGCTCTGCAGTTCTCACGTGTTGACCCTTCAGGTGCACCCAGGCGTTATTGCTGAATAAACAAACACAGGCAATTTGTATTACAGAGACAAAGATTTCTCTTAAAATGGATTAAATCTTCAGGGAAAGGGAATAGAGAATTACTTTAATCCAGGAAGAGCTGTGGGGGGAGGGTGTGCCCAACAAAACACAGCTTTGTTAGAATTTCATTACTCTTTACCTGGTATGTGAGCCTCCCCTCTTTTTATCACTCCTATGGATTATGCTGTCTCACTGTAAGTAATATCTCTCCAAAGAGCAACTTTATCTATACCAAGTAATTGACCTAATTGCATGCTATTGAGAGAAAAGGGTTTCACTCTGGTACAGAGCTAGAAGTTCCAAGGTTCACCGCAAAACTGGGTGAAAAAGTATCTTATCAGGGATCTACACAGTCACTTGTAGTTTGCTCCTGTTCCCTTAAATACTGTCCAACAACTCTAGTTCCCACGTGAAATAAGTGGGTTTACTTTTATCACCTCAATATATAACAACTATGTGATGTTTTGCAAACCTCCTCCTGCGAGAAGATCAATGCTAATTCCTTTTGCTGCAGTCCGTGGCTGTAGCACAGCCCAGTTTCTGTCTTGGCTTTTCTGCTTCAACCTTGCTGAGTTAAATGCCAGAGGTTTATTACGTGCTTTCTATCTGGGTTAATTTTTTGGCCTCCGAATCTACTAATCGCCGTTTGTAAATTTTCCTGGTGGTAAAGGTCACAAAGATAACTTGGCCCCTATAGCTTAACCTCTTGGTGCATCTCAGGTTATGAAAGGCAGTGTTGAAGTCTGCTGATTAAATTAATTACTCTTCTGAGGTTTCATCGTAAAGAAAGACTATTTTGCCTTTGTAGTTCATTTCCATCCAATTTTTTGCATGACATCTCAGAGCTAGGTTAGGAACCTCTAATTTTACTGGGCGCAATCAGATGGTAGAAACAGCTTTGTTGGACATAAACCTGATCCTGTACTGTCTGTTGCATAGGCGCCTTCCCCTAGTTCATGAGACTGGAAACTACGCTGTTGCTTTTGTTTTCACTCTAAACTTTCTGCCTTTGCTAGGAACATCTCCAGGCTGATGAAATTGGAGCAAAGCCTGAGAATCAGTCAATGGTGTTTAGGTGCCTAAAGCTGCACCAGCCAGCACTCAGCATTCACTCGCGCCCCTGCAGAAAACTCACTCATGAAAGTACGTGTTTGTGAGGGTCAGATTTGCTTTCCAAAGCCCCACCTGTGTACAAATAGGGGATTCGGTGCCCCAAACCAGCCTGTTCCTGTTTGAGGGAACCAGGAGCAAGTTAGCACCAGCATGTCTTCATGGAAACCTGGGGTCACCCTGCTCCTTCCATCTGGCACCCCTTTGCTCCCTCACACTGAAATGCACGGGACCGTCTCTGCTGCTCTTCCTGGAAGTCACACTGGCAGAGTCCAGCAGGGCAGGTAGAGCTGAGTTAATCCCAAATCCTGCAGAATGGCCCTTTATGTGAGCTGTTGGGAGCACGTGTGGGTGGAGGATGTGCAGAAGCGGATGCCCCTGTACTTTCTGCATGCTGTCCCCTTCAGCTCATCTTTGCTGAGGTAGTCCTCCTGTGTTTTATCAGTGGGGACAGCGTCGCAAAGGTGGCATCGCAGCTTTTCTGGAGCTGTTGCAGGATAGCTGCTGGTGGTGGTGTGCTAGAGACTTACTGAAGTTTAGAAAGCTCTCCAGAGCAGCTGTAGCAGAGAAGACCACTACCTGCAGAGGCAGTCAGCCCAGGGACATACACGGGTCTCGGCTATCTCTTCTTGTCTTCTGGGGTCCCTATGGACTAGCATTGCAGCCTTGCCTTTCCTGCCAGGAGCATCTCTGAGGCAGCTGCAGCAAAGCCACCGTGCTACCTGTAAAATGTAGCTTATGAGATTAAAACTAGGGAGTAAAGTACACTTACGGCTATATGAATCACGAGGCAAGATGCAATCCATTACATTAAATAGCAGAATCCTGAAATGCTTATATGGGTTCATGGAAAATAAGTAACAATGTGAATTTTTTCATCTGCAAAGCACTTTGGATGTACTTATGTACTTGCACGAGTGAATCAGCTAGATGCCGATCTGTATCCCAGTACTGTACCCCAGCTCAGGCAGTGGGGCCGGGGCCTCTGGTTGCACTGGGTGTGCTTTGCCAGGGTGCTGCGGCTGCAGCCCAGGGCCTGACCCCCCCAGGCCGCCGCCCTCTCTGCAAGTCCAGGCCTGCGGGGGCTATGCAGAGCGTATGGAGGAGGAACGTACACTGTAACATCTGTGTCCTGTTGTACTGGGGAAAAGCTGATTTCAGCTGTCTCCGGCCCCTTTGCTGGATTATGTTTTAGCACAAAATATGAATGCAATGACCAAATGTACCTTAAAGCAGCTTTTCAGGCAGCATGTGGTGGAAGCTAGGGCAGCTTTAGAAAAAAAGGGTCTCCAAACACAATCTAAATGCAACATTCAAAATTATTCTTAAAGAAATGCATTTGCTTTTCTTCCCTTTCCGGAACATCCAGTCCTCGTGTCTTCTCCTTTTTTACTCACTCACTGCATATCATTTTTCCAAAGCCCAACTTCACAGCTCCTCTGCCCCATCATTTCCCAACTCGGAAATCGTTTGCAGCATGACATCGGTACTTGATCTCGGATAGATGAGATTCCCAAATGAAGCCAGCCTTCATTTTACCATGTGCACAGGACATCCTGGATACATGAGCAGTACTATGCCCAGTATGTCCATTACATCTGCTCCATTTCTGCCAGCTGTCAGGCTATATTCCTAACCAGTACAGTGTTCAGGCATGATCTGAATAGCCTGGACACCTATGGCAACCCCTGGCACTGAAGATGTTATCTACCTGCCAATGCAAATCGTTTTCTGCAATAGTGGGTATGTTGTATGCTTTAATTGTTCGTGTGGGCAGAGTGTGGCTGCTATTTCTCCATATGCTAATCTTGAATTGCCTTGTGGAAAGTAGCTCTTTCATCCATAACTCCTTCTTTAAAATCAATGGCAACAAATGACAACATTTTCAAAAGTGATCAAGATGAGATTTTTAAGGCCACATTGCTCTAAACTGAGTTTAGTGTCTCAAAAAATGTTTTTTGCTTAAGCACCAGAATGAGGGCTAAATCTTCAGAATTGCAGAGCAGCTGCTGCTGGACAGGTCAGCTTGTCAGTGAAACACAGATCGTCTGCCACGCTGTCTCCAAAGGTGAATGCTCCTCCCCATGTTCCCACAGTGAGCCATTGTCCTGCTTTTATGTTTCAGGCCCAGGAAAGTAATGTATAGTTTAAATGGAAGCAACTGTGTGACAGAAAGTACAAAGTACCTATGCAGAATAAAAAGGAGGGATGGCTGATTGAGCTGCCTTCAGTTTGATTTGAGAGAGAGAGTACTTGGCAGATGTCTGTTGACAGTTACTAAATAAACAGAAAATACGTTCACCCGCAGAAATCCCCTGAACTGGAAGTGCTTGGAGGCTGGAGGAGTGCTTGGGCACAGTAGATAAACTTGCCCTGTCCTTTTTCTTCCCTGGCTATTGACTTCTGCCATTGCTGGAGCCTAAATCTTGAGCTAAATGGATCCTGTATCAGTCTCAGCACAGCTGCCTGTAAGTTCTGAATGTGCAGTTGCTAAAGAGATGGAAAGATCTTCCTGGGCAATTCATGAATTCTCTGTAAATGGTGTGGAAGTAAACAGATACCATCACTCTGCTGCTTCTATGCCATTCATCTTGGGCTACTTTGAAACACCATCTTCTCTCTTAGCATTCCTTGTAGTAGCAAGCAAGTTAGGTAAATTCAAGCTACTTTGCAGTTTGGGCTGAGCAAGCGTAGAAACGAAAGAGTTTAAAGTAGGCACAGTTGTCTCTCTTCCGGCAAAAAAGCCGCATACTATGTTGGACCAGAACAGCCATCGCATGAGGCTCCTTAGAGTGGGAATGTCCAACCAAAAATCAAAATTTCACACGAGCAGTTGCTTTGGTAACAGACCGCTAGCAAGCTGTCATCCAGCAAGCTGCCAGGGTAAGTCTTCCTACCAAGCGGGGAGGTGTTGGCAGCTCTAACTTGCAAGACCCATCCTGCAGGAGCAGAAGCGAGGGTCCAGGGCTGCAGTACGGGGGCTGACACTACAGCTGCCCAATGCTGCACTGCTTGCTCGACGCGTGTGCGTTTGTCCTGCTTGGGATGCAGCTCAAGTGGATGCCTCTGAACAGCTTTTTGACAGAAATCTTATAATGGTTTGCCCAGCTTTATCATTTGCTAGTTCTTGTATCAGTTCATCCTTGACACTGATCCTTTTATGTCTATTTAAATGTATCTATTTCCAGCTTTCATCAGTTTGAGCCTCACGTTTCTGAAAAAAATGTGCTTTCTTACACCAGTCACTAGTTGTCCAAAAGTTGCTTTCTTACTAGAAAATTGTAATCTGCTTTATTTACCCTTCAATTAGAGATATTAGCTCATTTGGATCTGGCTCTCATTTTTGATCAATAGATCCTGCGACAGTCATCAAAAGCTTTTGTTCCACCTGATCAAAGCAGAAAAGTAAAATGTAGAGAATCATCTCCATTTTCCTTAGCAGGCCTTTGCTTTTTGAGAAGGAAAGCCCTGTTCCTTGTCCTCTCTTCTTATCTACTATTAAATCTTATCTTTTGGGTTGCCATTATCTTCTTGGTACAAGCAAAGCCTAATTACACTGAATTTCTGTATTAAAAACACCGGGCAGCAGTGCCTTAGCCAGTCCTGCCACTTCTGGAGTGAAACAGCTGCTTGCATAAAGCTGCCCTTGTTTCCCTTGTTGACCTCTTGCAGGTTTTTCCACTCTACCTTCACTTTTTTCCTTCCCCTTTCTGTTTTCATTAAAAGAGTAACTTTCATCCTTTGTTTCGGGAGGTGTGTGTTCCCATGAACGCTCATGTGCTGGCCCTTTTGTACTGCTTTCACGTCAAACTCAACAGAAGTGGAAAACTTGCTGGGAACAAGACCTGAGACCTCTAAGCCCTGTCCGACCCCATGACATTGTCCTGCCCATCACACGGGGCTTGTAACATCAGACTCCAAGGAAAAACATTCTGGAATTGCACGTAGATGCAATTTTGTCAGATAATGAGTATACTCCCACCCCTTCTACTCACTATGGGATTTAAACCTTTGGGGGCTTATGGATTGACCCAATTAATAAATAGACAGGTAACAATTAATTAAAAAAAAAAAAGAGAAAGAAAAAAACCTGTTCTGGTAAGACTGCAGTCAACAATAGGAAAAGATGGAGGGGCTCTAGGAAAGCTTGCCAAGCATAATTTAGAATAAAGCTTTTAAGTTTGTAATGAACTATCAGAAGGCTATTCTGAAGTATATTTCTGGCAGGCATGTTCTCTTTTTTGTCCCAGCATAATGTGTGGTACCAGGATGTTTTAGTAGTCTCTTCTTAAATACTTGTCTTGAAATATCCAAAGTCATTGAGTTATGAATATTTAAGGTTATTATATGTGATCACTTATCTTATACAGGCCATTTCAGGGTGTTCCTAAGTTTTGCCAAAGTCAAATTTTAAAATGCTTTTTGGTAGGAATTTTCCATGGTCGTGGTAAGATGAGAAGAAAATACTTCTGCAGAGGCACAGTCTGAGCAACACCAGTCAAATCAGACACACAGAGGCGTGATGCCACAGGAAACTTGTTCACCTTTTGGTTTTCATTAATTTTTTTGTCCATTCCTTATTCAAAGGCAACATAACCTCTGAGGATGACAACCGCCAGGTCAGGTCTCCCCGCAGCTTTCCCCGTTTGCAGATGTGAGAACCCATTTCTCAAGTGAACCGGAGTCAAACCTCTTAAAGGTGAGGGGGTAATTGCGGTGTCTGTGGGAGTGCTGCCATCGGCAGGATTCCAAGACGACGGCAGGAGAAAGTTGGGGGGAGCAGCAGTGGGGGCAGCGCTGTGGTGTGAAAGAGTTATCGGTGCTTGATCCTCCTCTCGCTGCTGTGCTTGCCGCCAGCCCTACAGCCCTTCCTAAGCCTTGAGGAGATGTGTAACGCCATTACGCAAGCAGCAGGAGAGAGTCAGGAGAGCAGATGAGCAGAGGCTGGTGGAGCAGGCCCTGGGAATCATCTTTGGAAAAAAACCTACTCGCAAGCATAAATGGGAGCAGGAGAGCTGCCAGTTAATAAAAATGGCTCGTAGCAGGAAATATCGGGGCTGAGCGCCAGCAGCCTCCCAGGAAGAGTCACAGTGCAGTTATAAGAAGTGGCATCGCCCTATTTCATCTACAAGATGTTTTCTGTGCCACAGGTGGGGCTTTCAAATTGCTCAGCCGCGCTCACCTGCCTAGGGCATCGCTAGTTGTGTGTTTTTCATGTGCTCCTGCCACTGTGCCCTCACCATCGCCCCGTGGATGGAGGCAAGCTGAGACGGGAGCAGACGCTGGGCTGCTCCTGGGGAGCTCCCTTGGGCTGCACGGGCTCTCCCCTCTGCCTCCTGCCTGTGCCAGCGCAATGGTTCATGTGGGGACGTGGCAGACCGCATCAGGAAGCTGAGCCTCGTTAAACACAAGCCCTCACTCCTCCCCTCTGGCCCGTGCCGGCCGGCGGGGGCTGGCAGAGCCAGCACGGGGGCGGCAGCAGCGGTTCTCCGAGGATGGTCGCGGGTGCTTGGGGTGCGTAGCTCGCCTGCTCTTGCTCTGGGCTGCTCAAAGCTGAGCCAGCTCTGGTCTGGAAACCTGGATGTCATGCTTTCATAGCACCTGGGATGAAAACCCCTGCTTAGCCTGTGCAGATGCACAGCTAGCATGTCCCAGGGGATAGCAGCAGTACCTTTACAAAGGTACTTTTCAGCTTTAGCTGTTATCTTGCTTAGGCCAATGTTTCCATGGATCGAGCAGACTGTAGCAAAATGCTGTTTAAATAGTCAGACTAATGTTGCCCTAAAGAAGATATTTGTATGTGTTAGCATGTGGGAGTGCAGCCAAACAGAAAAAACAAAAGCAAAAAGCCACAGTTCTCAGAAATCAGCGGGCATGTCACCCTCAGCGCTGGAGAAGGCGATCTCCAGTGACTGGCACTCTGACAATGGTTATCGCACCCGACAGTCGTTTCTGGGGCGGTTCTCTGTGCTAACAGGAGAATCGCAGCGTGTACCCTCATGGGCAGGACAGACTGCGCTGGGGCGAGTCATGGGCATGGTCTGCAGAGTTTCTGCACATCTTCTGTTTCCATTAATCTCTTCCCAGCCTGTGTCCTCATCTCAGCTGACAATGCTGACTAACCATTGCCTCACCAAGGATGCTTCCCCACTCGTAACCTGGCCTAAAGTGTCTCAGAGGCGTGGGCTGCCTTGTCACTGTGGGGGCTGCACGCTGGTCCCCGGGGATGCTCCGTCAGGAGGGAGGCACTGAGTTCACCCCAGCCTCTCCGTGCTGGGGACATGATTCATGCTGCCGGTAAAATGGTTGGGAGCATGTTGCCGGTCCAGGGTGGTGGCAGCCCTGTGCTGCCAGTTGGGATGAACCGGCTTTCCCTATCCCAGTACACTGTGGGCACCCGGCTTTCATTTCAAAAGTGGATGGTATTCTGGAGGTGAAGCAAAAGTTGTAAAGCTTGCTGCTTTCCAGGGCAATATGGTGTTAAATAACTTCCTAACGACTTACATGTGGGTAGTTGCTGCTGCTTTAGCTCAAAAAGCAGTTGGCTTTTAGAAAGTTGTTATTTGTACTCTGGTTGCAAAAGCAAATGGTGGGCAATCCTCACCTGCAATGAGTTGATATGTCCCTAAATGCCACAGCCAGGGAGAAACAGCAAAGCTCACTGAGAGTTTTCAAGCTAGGGAAGGGTATTTGGTTACGAACAGCTGCCCTATCCCAGCCTTCTCTACGTTAAACCACTCTGGTTTGGTTTGGTTTTTTCTCTTGTGAGCAAATCATTTACTGTAATTTAATGATCACAACCACATAAAATTCACTTCCTTGTGGTAAAAAAAAAAAAAAAAAAAAAAAGGATTAAATATCTCAGTTTATCTTTCCACGTAGGTCACATGGCCAGAGCTGGTTGTAAAATGTTGAAAAACTAGTTTGGGGTGTACCCAGTGCCAAGTGCTGTACATTTCCGTATTCTCCCTCCCCTCCTATCGCTCACAAAGATGCCACAGAAAGACAAGGAAGTTTGCTTTTTCAGGGAGTGGATTTTTTTTTTTTTAGTAAAATTAAAGCAGCATTTATTATTCTTAAATCTAATCCTTTAAGACCTCAGTGCTGTCCTAGTCCCAACCCCAAAAGGAACAGCCTGAGAAGAACTCATATGAAAGCCAAACTGTGGAACAAAGTCACTTGAAACGATCATAGAGTGCCTCAAAAACCCATGCATGCTGCAAGGACCGAGTCCAGGTCCTAGTCGCCCTGGTGAAATTAAGAAATGCTAGGTGAGCTTGAAAGGAGACCTTTGTGCAGCACATGTAAATAGTAAAGCAGTTCCCTGCGATTTTGGGGTACCTATGCACCCCTTGGAGCCAGGCTGGGGGCTCAGGCAAAGGCGAGGTGGCTGAACCTGGTGAAAACCCACCTGCCAGGGATGGTGAGGAGGTTGGTGGGTTGGATCAGCCTTTGGGAATTTGGTTCCTGAGTAAGGGGTGATGGGCGTAAAGGAGTTTGGGACTCTGAGACAGCACAGTGCCGAACAGGACTTGATTTTTTCTTCCCAACTACAAATTACAGCAGATTTGCATGATTTCTTTTTCCATGAGCAGCAGGCTCGTGTTGATTGTGCTCGAAGCAGCTCCTGGGGTTTCACCACTTTGGAGCTCTGGCTGGAGCTAACTCTGGCAGCTGGTGAGTCCACGTCCACTGCTTCTGCGCAGTGGCAGTGCTTGTGAATGCTGAAGGCATGCTGACACCTTGCTCAGCTGAAGTCTTTGTTACCGGTAAAGCTTCAGCTGAAGCACTTATTCATGGGTGAAACACAACCCTGTTGTGGGACCCAGCCTGAGGTCTGTGCTCTGCTGAAATCCTCTTCTGCTTCATGTGAGAAAAGAGTGAAACCACAGGAAAACCACATTGCTAATTAGAGTGTAACTACTTTAGTTAAAGTACAATTGACAACGTCTTTGTCAGACAGAGTATGGATGCTGTCTGGTTTTAGGGAAAGCAAGTGACAGATTCTGAATGAGCTTCCAGTAGTGCCTTTGGGGAAGAAGGGACCTTTTTCCTAAGCTGACATGCACTTAATATTGCACTTTTGATGCTTACTGTAATGATGTCTGTAATCTTACTGGTGTTGATGATAGTGGTCACCTTGCTGGTACAGGACTGCTCAGCATCAGAGCCATTTAAAAAGCATCCCCCTTACTTCAATATCGAATACAAAACCATAATTTGATTTTCAGTCACTTTGCATATGTGTATTTGACTATTCCCATCTTTTGGAGAGAATCAGCTTTTCTTTGCTCTATGTCATATTCAGTATATTCCCTGGCAAAAGAAAAATAAGCTGTCAGACCCAAACAGACTGGCAGAATTATTTCTTCCATTTATTTCTGTTTTGCAGGACCCTGAGAAAAAAGTCCTGATTGGGATGGAGTGGGATGCCTCAGCCAGGTCAGCTCTGCTTACCATCCTCACCATCTGTGTGAGAGCAGGCACAGGGCTGGGGGACCAGTTCTGGTTGTTTCCATTTCCAGCCCACTCTCTTCCCCCGTGTGTACTCTCGGGAGGCCTGGCTTGAAGGTGAATGGAGTTTCTGTCAGCAGAAGCAAGACCAGCCTCTCTGTGCATCTCCTTTCAGAGATGCTAGCAGGAGAGAGCAGTGCGTAGCCAATGTACTCGTGTCACTGCCCTTCTTGGTGCGCAAAAAAAAAAAAAGTAGACAAGAGAGATATAGGGGATTTTTCTGCCTTTTGTGGGTGTTGCCTAACTTACCCAGCCAAAGTCCTCAGTTTGACAAGCCAATAGTGGGGAAAACCCCTAAACACGGCCAGGTGCATCAGTGGGGGAGACCTCCTCTGCACACCCCCATGAGGGGAACTCCAGTGGGTAGAGATGTGTGTCCAAATTAAGGACACAAAACAATTCCTTTCCTGCCACAGGCTGACACCTGTCCTCTCTGACCAGCTTTCCCACAGCCCAGGGCCTCAGGATGCCACCCCATCATTGCAGTTTCCCAGTCTGTCTGCATGATATCTGCAGTGCTTTCTTTAGGTACGTCTCCACCAGTAGTACATCATCAAACACCTCATGACTTAGGCTGCAAGTTCGAGTCACACATAATGCTCTTCCTCATCTTTTGTTTTTGACACGTATGCCAAGCCTGATGTACTTCATCTTGTGCTCCTTGGGGCTCATCTGCAACATGAGAGCCTTTGGGTGTGCTCCAGGACATGCTGCAGCACCATGGGGTCAGGGGATGGCCAACAGCATTGCCAGGACACCGCAGGAGGTATGTCTGCATGGAGTATGCCACAGCTCTCTCAGGCTATAGCACTCCACTGTGTGGATACAGTAGTGGATGGTCTTTCTTTTGGAAGAGTTTACTGCAACCCTTTGGGTGGTAGCAAGAAACTACCCAGCTGATGGTAGTGGAGGGTTAGAGGAGGGGAAGACTGGACTGCTTACATGATGCTAAAAGGCAAGGCTATTGGGTGTTTTCTTCCTTGGATATGTCCTTGGCGACCTGATCGTTGGTGAGGTGCTGGTGCTTCCCAACATTTTGTCTACCAAAGCCCCCCTGAGAGCTCTGCCAAGCTCTTGGCAGCTGCACCATTGCTGCTCGGAGGATTACAGGATGGCAAGTGCCTCCACGGCGCTGGCTGGATGCCAGCATTGCAGCTGCTGACTAGGATTGTGTCCCTCTGCATCCTGCACAAAGGCTGGTGAGCCAAGGGATCTGTCTGCCTGGAGCGAAGCCAGGCCTTGAGGGAATCCTTAGCTTATCCTTGTGACCAGAAAGCCCTCCTGTGAGGCACAGCAGCTGAAGAGTCAAAGACTAGAGAAACTAAGGATGCCTGGTGTACAGCCAGTGCGTGCACAAGTTTAATAAGTAATCCCTTGTTATTGCATGCCCTGTTGAGTGACTGCAAGACACCCTGGTCTGTATCCTACAGATTTGTTACAGGAGTGAGAATTGCTCATTGTAGTTATTGCTTCAAAACTCTGGAACAAAGGAACTGCTCTAAGTGTAGGCTGGTTTGCCTCTGACCAATTTAAATGCATCTGTCTCTCTGCTGGTTAGCTTGAGGTCACTTCTGTGGCTTGTGTAGGCTGCTTGCAGGGGTTTTTTTCATGTTTCAGGAAGATCTTCTGGCTTACCTGTGGCTTCCTGCTTCCTACCAGTGTGTGGATCACAGGCAGTGGCCAAGCTAACACCGAACTTCAGTGACATAGCAAAAATGCACAAGGACAGGCTCAAAGTGCAGCCTGGCTGGCAAAAATTACATGTGTGTGTTTGGAAAGAGGTAAAAAAAAAATGAACGAAAGCATATCTTGGTTCAAAGTAAAACTACAACTGTGGGCAACCAGACTATGAAGAGTGATACAGCTTCCTTCAGTGTGGCAACCACCCTAGAAACCAGCTGCATGCGTGAGTGCAGGAACAGTCAGGTTGAGCACAAAGCCACAACCCAAGTTTGTGATCTTGCCTCTCCAAATGCCCTGGGGAAGGGCGGCTGTGGGGAGCCCTGGGCGGATGGAGGCAAAGCCCTGGGGCCCTCCATGCGGCACAGCATCGACCAGCACAGTCTGTTTCAATGGAGACGTCTGTGACCGTGTTGGGAAGACACAGCCGTTTGGTGCACGTGGCACAAACCTGAGCACATCTGAGCATTTTTCCCTGTAAAGTTTTCTGGTGAACACTTAGTCTTTGACTGCTCACCTCCCATGTGCAGGATCTGCATTTTGCCTGACCGAGGACTGCAAGGCAGAGCTTCTGTCTTCTTTGATTAGGAAACCAGTGAACTTCCAGTCCTGGTCTTCTGGCTGGAGGAAAAAAATATCCGATCTAATTAATCAGCTTGAATGGAAATACTTTGTATGGAAGTACTTCTACAGTACCAAATTTCTAAAAATTTCCATAGTCTCTTTGCTCTTTGGCATCTTGAATGGCCATAATCGCATGGCACAGCCTGCCTTTGTGCCAGGTGGGAAGGACTTGGTGCCACAAAACTGCGGGTTTTTTTTTGTTCTTGCAACACCCCTCCGACCATTTTGTTGCCAGGCAGGACTTGGCCCTGAAACTCAGTCAAGTGTGATTCAGCATTTAATTGACACACTGGAGCATAAAAACTGACTTTGCTGGCTTTTAGATGCACAGTAGAGGTAGTTTCTCTTGTTATGAGGTAGATCTGGGGTTTATTTATTTTACAGGTCAGCATGATGGGCCAGTTTTGTGGCTGACAGGCATACGGGGAGCAGAGAGCTCAGTAGGTGCTCAGGTTGCAGCCAGACCAGAGACATTAGGAGTGTAGCACCAGCCACAGAGAAGGAGATGGGTTACTGCATATACCTTTTCAAACGTATCAAAAATGCATTTTGCATATACTTTGAGCTCTAGTGCTTATATAAATGAGATGTTGCAATATCAGAGTGGTGTTAATCCACTTGAATTTCTTGTTAATCTGTTTATATAGTAGCTGTATCACAGTTGTGTTGATGGGTGGTGTTTCCTGCAGAAAGTCAAAGCTGGCTTTTAGTGATTTAGGTCAATACCAGCCAGGGAAGTGCACGTCTGCTCTTCAAAATCATCAAGAAAGACATTCAGAAAGGGAATGGGATCGACTTGGCAGCGTGTTGAGTTGTCACAGTGCCCAAGGCCTCAGCAGAGCTCCTGACATTCCCAAGGCAGCAAGGTCATCTTGAAAACACAGTTGCATTTCTCTGGTGTTGTTCATGTTAATATCCTGAGAATGAATTGCATATTTCAACCTTACAATGGGTTAATCATTAATTAAGTTCTTACAAAACTGAAGTTAGAAACCAGCAGTCTAGGAAAAAAAACTATCATCTTGTGAAGCATCTGTTTAGAAGAAGCTGTGTAGATTTATTTTAATCTTGGGTAGCTTGGATAAAGGGAAAGAGCCATAAACACATTTCAGGCTGGCACAGTTCACCTCACTTGGAAAATGTTGCTTTTTGTGAAGGGCATACCTCATGTCTGAACACTTGTAAAGGGCTGTGGTTTGCTGGTGGTTTCTTTCTCATCCAAGAGAACATAGCTGGACCTCTTGTGAGTGGAAAGGTCAGCAGAGAATTGCGGGAAGACAGTCTTCTTGTGTGACTTGATGATTTGTCTGACAGGTGAAGTCCTAATGTGGCTCTGTCTCCTTGAAAGCTGTTTTTAGCATCATGTTGATTACCCATTCCCTGAACAAGATAGATTGACCTGGTAGTGGAAATGGTTTCTGGGACACACAGGCTCCTAAACCAAACCTGCAGTGTTTATACAGGGAAAAGAGGCAAAATGAGGTGACTCTATCCCCACCCCCAAATCCTATCAAAAAAACCCCCCAAATTAAAAATGTATTTTCTTTCCATTTCCTTGCACAAAAAAAGACTAGGGAAACCTCTCATGATTAGTATCCTCAGGAAACCCAAGTCATGCTGGCATAAAGTGCCTTGTCCTAATTGCATTATGAGAAATGATGCTAGAGGTAGGAAGTTGCAGACACTTTTGCTTTCTTATGAGGGACGTAGAAGCTCATGCAGTATATATTCAGGTCTCCTTCTCTTTCAGATTAATCACTAGCACTACTCCCTGCCTTGGTGGCCAACACCTCTCCCATCTCTCTGCTCTGCCTCAGTTTACCTCTGCTCCCTCACACTGCTCTTCTCCCCAGACTTGGTATTTGCAGCAAATTTCCTCCAGGTGGACTTACACCAAGGAAACAGCCAGGGATTCTGGAGGACTGCAAATACTGCCAAGAGGTGCAGCTTAGCTTTCCGTGCATTTGAAGGGCGGAGCACGCAGAGATGAAAACGACCTGCCGGTCCACAGCGCTTCTGCCCTGCAGCGAGGACATGCGACTGAGCTACTGGGGTTTTGTGCGCTGGGTGGATGGAAGCACAGA
Organism: Harpia harpyja; assembly: GCF_026419915.1. NCBI lineage: Eukaryota > Metazoa > Chordata > Aves > Accipitriformes > Accipitridae > Harpia > Harpia harpyja. Next base: position 63,933,174 of record NC_068941.1, on the reverse strand, counting down.
GGGATGCCAACTTCAGCTTCATCCACATCCAGGCACCAACTCTGAAGTGGGTGTGAAAAGAGATTTAGGCTGATGAGAGGCTGCTGGAAGAATGGGGAGATGCCCAGTATGCCTGCCGGGAAGGTCGCTGTCCTCTGCAGGCAGTGGGATGGGGGAGCTGGTGGGACAGTGCATCTCCTCTCCCCGCAGGAGCCTGTGGGGATGCCGGCTGCAGTGCCCAGCTCCCCTCCTGCCCCGAACACCCTCTCCCCAGCTCGGAGGGGAGCACAGCCTTGGCGGAGTGGCTAAGCCTGGCAGTGGGATGTTGCAATGAAATAACAGTCTCCATTTTTAAAATTCTTTATTCACTATGTCCTAGAAATGTACCGTAAATGGAGCAAGAACTAAATAAACTCAGAGGCTTCTGACAGTACAGAGAACAGAGATACAATAAAACACCTAAAATATCAGCTCTTTTGAGAATAAGGCACGCTAGTTTTGTATTTTTTTAATATATATATTTTTTTCTTTGAATAGTTTGTTCTTAACCTAAAGATGTTCACATTTCAAGTTATCAGACTTACCTCAGTAGTAGTGTACATGAAATGGTTTAGAAGCAAGTGTAAAACACAGGCATGGCCGGGAGACTCCGTGTGACCTGGCTGCCTGCATCCCCGCATCCTGCCTGCGTCCCCGGGTCCTGCCTGCTCCTGCCCTGGCGCAGGCAGCACCCACCGGTGGCCTGGGGCACCTTGGGGTTTGCTCTCGTTGGCTCCTTTCTCTCCCCGCCACCTCTGCGTGCGGCAGGACCCTCGTCCTGCCGGCCGGGAGAGGAGGAGTGGCAAGGGAGCCGTCACCCTTCGTGCCTCCTCTGCGGGTCAGCCGTGGCGTGGGGCTGGAAAGGGACCGGCAGAGACCCAAACCACTAGGCTGCCTTTTCCTGACCCCAGGGGTGTTTGTGCAGAGCCCACGGCCGCATTTAGTGTTGAGCCGTGCAAAGCCTTAGCCGGAGGGCTGGAGGAGGCAGCGCTGGCCTCCCCGTTGGGGTTGGGGGCTGGCCCCTCGGGGCTTTGCCCAAATCACCTCCTCTCACCCTACAAAGGAGCAGGGCCTCGGGGCTAAGGGCTGGGTGCGCTTTCAGGGTGCGCAGGGAGAGACAATAAAAGTCTCCCAGGAAGGGGCGCGGGAGGGCAGAGTCCGACCTAATGGTTAACCTCACAGTGCTTTCGCTAATGGGTCGACAGGGTTGAGGAGAGCTCAGCTTGGCTGAGCGAGAGCACCTAAAAAGCAACTGCTCAATTTTGAGGCAAGGAAAAAAGGTGTATTAAAAGGTCACTTAACTGAGCTGGACGTGGTCTGGAAGTGGTTCAGTTGTCAAAATACACTCAATACAAAACCCCTTCGGTTGGTACTTATACCACAAAAAGTAAAGGAACATTGTTGGCTCACTCCCTGCTTCACACCTCGTGTCACTGGAGCTGTGTTTGCAGGGCTGATGCACTTCATACAATAGGCAAGATATTTCTTTACCGTTTTACTATATTTTACATTCACCGCACTACTAAATAAAAGCCTTTAAACAGGCCACAAAACACTGCAATAATATATTTACTTCTTAATAAAACAAACTTTTTTATAACATCGCAATAAAAGGTTTTTGTTTTGTGGCAAACCACATACCATGTAAATTTGCAACATAAAATGACTTTAAAAATGTATATTAAAAGATATTTACAAGCTCTATGTCTTAAAATCATGGGGTCTAATCGCTCCCGCCCCTGATGTGCAGGTACAACTCCAGTTGCGGAGAAAGGGAATTAAGTGTGGAAGGGAGGCCGGGAGGGAGGCTAGCCCTGTTTCACTAATTCCAGTATCACTACCACCCCTAGTACCTCAGAAATTTCTCACGGAACATGATGAAGCGATGGGTAAGTAACGCTGCGCATCCTCTCAGTGAGAGCGCACCTGCTCTTGCCGACAGCAGCATACATTCTCAGTGACTACAACATATACTTCAAAGAATAAAATAAAGAGTGTTGAAAAAGAGCCTAGGCTTTATACTGGATGAAGATCTAAGTCAAGACACCTCGCGCGAAATATCGGCTACTCATTTCTGCACATGATCCAACTACGAGTAGCTTCAATAAATAGAAAATCCAGTTGTTGAGGAAAACTCAGAGCCTTTCCTTTACTTAACACAAGCCTGCAAATCACACTGTGAAGAGATTTGTGTGAGGAGGCTTTTTTTTTTTCTCCTTCTCCCAAACAGGCAATATTAGTTACTTCTGATTTCAAATAAGAACGAGCAGATTGTATTAATGCTAGCACAAAAATGCAGAGGTCTTGCACATTTTTCAAATTGCACTTTCCAGTATATTTTTTTAAATAAGATACTTGTTGTTTTTTTTTCTTAAAAAAAAGAAATCTAAGGTATGTATTCTTTAAATATTGAATATATTCTTCAAAATACATTGTTAAAACTTTCCCTAGCTGCTCAGGTGTGCTTTTTAATATATAGCTGATATATTATTAAAGGCACTACAAAATAGACATCTCTGGAGTGCAGAAGTTACTAAAAAATAACCTTCATACCACAAATATATTGAAAATATAACTGCTAAAAAAAAAAAAAAAACAGACCCTATGCAACCCCACTAGGATGCGTATAAATGCACGTCAGCGGTGGGCTGGATGCATCGAGGTCCTTTAGAAATGTATGAATACAGGCGTGTTAAATTTTAAAAATAGCCTAAAAAAGTTAGTGAAAACTTCAAGCGTAGAAAATATTTCAAACACATTTTTCTATGACATTCTTCACTTTCTGCATCAGTTTACCGAGCCCAAATGTTTACTCTTTTGCAGTGGGTTCTTTCTTCATAAATAGTAAAGTGTTCCTTCAGTGTGTGGTTCTCCGCCACCCTCCTCTGCTGACAGTCTCAGTACGTCTGGTAGACGTCGTGGATGGGGACCTGGATGGTCGCAGCCGGGAATGCTGGGGGGATGTAGCCAGGGTATCCCCCATAGGCAGCAGCAGCGGCGGCAGCGGCAGCGGCATTCTTCTGTAGCGTGGCTATCGTCGCTGTCGCTGTGGCAGGTGCAGCGAATGGCACATAACTTGTCCCGTAAATCCCGGCGGCGGGAATCCGCTGCACATTGGGAGCCATGGTGTATACTGGTGTGATGGGGCGGCCCTGGAAGGAAAGCATCGGGTTCAGACCTCAAAAAAAGTGCTTCAATTGCTGTAATATCCCATTTCCACCTTCTGAATTGTAAATCCCCTAGAAGGGGAGGTGATAACAGGAGGGTAGGCAGCACGTGTCCCGTTGAATGAGAGTTATGCCATCATGGGGGGCTGTTCCGTCCCTCCCAGATTTGGGTCCCCCACAGCGGGGAGAGCAGCTGACCAAAGTGCAGATGTCTAAGACAGGTCAGATGAGCTGCAGGGCTGTTGGGCACCGTAACATCCTTGACAACATCTCCTGAATGGAAGCAGGGCAGGAGGCCAGGCTTTCCGCCCACCCCAGGTACGCAGAGCAGGACGTATGGGAAGCAGGATGTATGGGAAGCGGGATGTACGGGAAGCAGGGCTTATGTGCTGAACTCACCTGGAATGGGGGAGGTGTTGAGACAGCTGGTATTACAGCCGCGGCTGCGGCTGCGGCGGCGGCTGCCGCGCTAGCCGGGTCCTGCTGGACGGCTATAGGGTTGATGATGTGCTCGACAGTGTGGATTTTGCCGTCTTCCATCATCTTGGCTGGCGGCGCGGCCTGAAACATGGAGTACTGGGCACCGATGGCAGGGATGGCCACTAGGAGAGACCAGACACATCAGGTGCATTGGGAGAGGGTTTCCAGGACCTCATCTCAAAGACCCCTCCCTCCTGGCTGCACCAGCTCTCCTGCAGCAGTCCTGTGCTGCTCTTATCAGGGCAGGTAGCCCCATGTGATGGCGGGAGACCTGGGGCACCTCTGCCCTCCCCACGAGTGGGAGCACCGTGGCTGATGCACAGTGATGGGCTCAGTGCTGCCTCCTCTGCCCAGCATTTTCTCCCATGCTCCCAGTATGGGTGTCCCAGGGCCAGAGCCCTGCTGGGGACCGGGAGCTGTGACCCAGATTTACACAGCCCCTTCTGACCACCACTGTCCTCCCCCCAGGCCAAGAGTGTGGCCCGAGCACAGGGACAGGTGGCAGCGCGTACTGTCCCGGTGGGGTCCCCGCTCCAGCTGTTGAGATCAAAGGACATGTAGCTGCCATAGGCAGAGCTGCCCCAGGAAAGAAAAGTGTGGTTTGTACTGCAGAAGTTGCAGGCAGCAACTGGTCCAGTGTATATGCCATCCTTTGGCCAGCTCTGCGAAATATCAGCTCATTTACTATTATGCATTTCCCAGGACTAACTTGGTTACATATGTTTTATTCTATCTCTCTGCTACAGGATCAATCTATTTAATGACACTGAAAAAAAGGAATTGCTCTTTAGAGAATTCTCCCTCATGCCAAAATTGGATAACGCAAAATAATTAGAGCTGTGGTCTTTCAGACAAAAGGGAAAATACTCCGGTCAGAATGACGGTGTTCAGAGATGGTGAGTTTGTACATGGTCCAAAATGGAGCTTTGTGGCAGTGCTTAGGGAAGAAATGTGCTTTGCTGAACATTCCCAATAACCACAGTAATTGGACATGAGCCAGCAATGTACGCTCACAGCCCAGAAAGCCAGTCGCGTCCTGGGCTGCATCAAGAGAAGCGTGGCCAGCAGGTCGAGGGAGGTGATTCTGCCCCTCTCCTCCGCTCTGGTGAGACCCCACCTGGAGTACTGCGTCCAGCTCTGGGGTCCTCAGCACAGGGAAAGACATGGACCTGTTGGAGCAGGTCCAGAGGAGGGCCACAAAAATGGTCAGAGGGAGGGAACACCTCTCCTGTAAGGAAAGGCTGAGAGAGTTGGGGTTGTTCAGCCTGGAGAAGAGAAGGCTCCAGGGAGACCTTATTACAGCCTTTCAGTACTTAAAGGGGGCTCCTGAGAAAGATAGGGACAGACTTTTTAGTAGGGCCTGTAGCGATAGGACAAGGGGTAACAGTTTTAAACTGAAAGAGGGTAGATTTAGATTGGACATAAAGAAGGAATACTCTGTGATGAGGGTGATGAGACACTGGAACAGGTTGCCCAGAGAAGTTGTGGATGCCCCATCCCTGGAAGTGTTCAAGGTCAGGTTGGATGCTTTGAGCAACCTGACCTAGTGAAGGATGCCCCTGCTCATGACAGGGGGTTGGACTAGATGATCTTTATAGGACCCTTCCAACCCAAACTGTTCTATGATGCTATGATTTCCGTTGTTGCCTCATAGTGCACACTTCAGCATTCAGCTTGTGAGCCTTTCAGCAGTAAGGGTATTCACAAGGAAAACAGAGTAATCAATAAATGGCTAGGAGGTGATGTTGGCAGTAGTGATGTTGGCAGGTGATGGGAGGTGCAGCCAGTCAATCAGAAATGAAGCCAAATACGCACACGGGTTTCTTTCACTGGGTTGAAACTTTGCAGTGTGGAAGTGTGCAGTTCTGCCTGTGAGAAGGACAGGTGCCAGCAAGCAGTACTCTCGTTTTGATCCTGGAGACTGCAACAAAGGATCTGATCAGATATCTTTCAGGCAGAGATGTTTCCACCGCCAGTGGACTACCACTGTTTCCTCAAGCAGAGACCTCCAGCCATGAGCTTTTCCAGTTCTCCTTCTACACCAAGTCCACCTGGTCAGCTCAAACCAGTTTTATCACTGGTTTAAATAACCTGGATAATTTTTCACCAAAGCAAAGGCAGAGAGCTCACGTGCTCCATTCTGTGGTAACTTCTGGCAGAAAAGCAATTACAGGCAGCTGGGGTATTGGGGTGACCTCAAATGGTTTTCTAACCATTTGCAAAGAAATGAGCTTTAAGTTTGTTCTAAACAGTAGGAAACTTTGCAGAGTTGGTACATCTCTATTCCTTTGTTCTGGTAATGTGCTTTCAGAGTCATACCCTTTTAATAACAGATGTAAGACTTGCATGTGGTACCTCTTACTAGATCATCTGATCTGGTTGGGGAAAACAGACCGGGTGCTTCTGTGCTCAGAGGCTGTGCTGGAACCATATGAGAGGAGAAGACCCGATAAAGAAATCTGAATCTCAACATGCTTCAAGTGTAGAAACATTTAGACTTGAGCTTCAGGCTTTCGTTTGGCAGTCGAATGAATTACAGACACCCCTAATAGGAGTGCATTTCAAAGCCCACTTTTCAAGCATCCTTTAGTAATACCTGGAATTCCTGAAGTATCTTTACAAACACACATAGCGGTAATATTTTCTGATTGTAAGTGGGTATTTTTCTCAGGAAGTCTGATCTTCCTTTGGAAACGGCTCTAATCTTAACAGCCTTCCTTTGTCTCTAGACCTCTTCTCACATTCTCTCATCCAGCTGTTGTGAAGAACTCTTCACAGGCTTCATTAGATGCAAGCTGTAGTTTCCACTGACAGTATGGAGCATGTTTTGGGAAACCACTGCAGCTCTTATTATTAAACACCGCTTAGGTCCTGCAGTTACAATTTACTTGGAGGGAGGCATGGGGAGAAGATCTGCGGACTTCTGCAAGAGGGCTTGCCCCCATCACCTGCAAGGACGTTCTTCCTCAGGCTGCTTTTCCAAATAAAAATCTTTCCAAGCAGGATCTTGAGGAATTGCTGGGCTTCAGCCTTCGTCCCATTCGCCTGGGAAGGGCAAGGGCTGGATACTCAGCTGAGGATGTGGCAGAAGGGGGTGATCCCTGCCCTGGCCCTTGGGCTGGCTCTGTGCAGCCCAGCAGAGCTGAGAGCTCACCTGTAGGCACTGCATCGCTGCAAGCTGGACCCTGAGGGCTCCCTGCATTGCTCCTTCCCCATGCCGCTGATGGTGACGGAGGAGCTTGCCTCAGCCAGTGACTTCCCTGCAATGGGAAAGCCCCAGGTCCTTCTTCCAGCCTTGTAGTACCACAGAAATAAAAACCAAGCAGGGGAGAGCTCTGGCCTGGCTGGAAACCTGGGGAGGGAATCTCCCAGGGTGAAATTAGCATTGGAGAAATTAAAAGAGAGAAAGATTGCTCTTAGTCACCATGCTCTAGTGTACATGACTAGACAGAAAGTCCACTTTCTCCTGAGGAGGTGCAAAAGGGGACGGAAGGGGTGGGCACAACTTCAGCTCTTTTTTCTTTGGCCTGAAGAGCTCCCAGATGTTCATGTCCTCTGTCCCACTGCGTGCCTCTTGTTTGCAGAAAGCCCGGCCAGGGCCAGGAGGCATCCAGCACAGGGGAGCACTGAGCGCCAACCCTGGAGCAGTTCCCATTGCCTCAGCCGTGGGCTGGCCCTGGAGGGGTCCCTGCATGCCTGACACGGGGCTCGGAGCGGGGGCTTGCCCGCCACCTCCGCTTTCCTCCCCTCATTGCACATACTAACCTGCACCGGGCTTAATGGCCACTGGATTGACCGCAGGTAACTCCAAGTTGGGTACCAGCTCGTATCCTTTCTCTTGCTGTTTTCCTTTGCCTTCATGGTACCTGCTGTAGATGCCACGGCCGGCGGAGTATCCCCCCAGGTAGGAGCCCCTGGGGCCTGGGGCTCTGTTGCCAGCTGCACCTCGCCCTCTGCCTCGTATGCTGCCTGCTTATGATAACAACATAGAAGAGGATGGTGAATAATGGAGAGTGACAGCCCCACGGGGAGGACGAACGGTCCCAGGCTTAGATTGGGAGGTATGTGCTTAGAAACGAGGCTGCTGAAGTTAGTTCGGTCTGAATCTTAGTGACCTTACTTAGGAAAACAGAAGAGGTTGGCCTTAGAAGCACCTAGTAAGCCTACGCAAGTTTTGCTCTTGATGTTTCTGACCATATATTAACCGCTTATTTATACTGACGCAACTCTTGTGGCAAGTGTTATGGATATAATGCACTCAGCAGAGAGAGAAGGGCTCCTCCAGGGTGATTTCTATGCAGTAGGAACAGCTTCTGCCCTCAGCTGTCCTCCAGAGGAGACCCAGCCTCTCAGCTGGCCACAGTGGGACCCTGCAGAGATGGCCCGAAGTTGTACCTGGCCTTTAACCAACTTTGTCCCACCATTTACTAGTGTTGTTTGTTTTCTCTGCTATTTTATTAGTAATGTGAATATACCCCATCTCCAAAAATATTGCCTTTATTTATCTTAGCAACTCCATGCACGTTATGACAGTATTTTGGACACTGTGGTGTTAATGCACTCTAAGATGGCCTAATTGAATATTTAGACTGTAAGTTAACTCCTTTGTAGTTCATTACAAGTACAAATCTGGAAATTAAGAAGCAGCTGAAATTCTTGATCAGCTAGTGTTAAAAGTATTTCTTGGTTTACGTGGGTGCTTTAAGAATATATTCATGCTAAACTGCCTGTTATGTCAAAATACACATTACATTTCAGGAAACTATAATTCCTGTAAGTACAGGATAATTGTAGTTATATCACCAGTTATAGCTGCTAGGGTTTTTTATGAATAACTGATTTTTGGTTAATTTTTAATGACTGTGATAACTATTAAATAGAATTATTTTGCACTCATGTGATTCCTTCTGCTGGTAGTTTTCAAATGACTTTATAAAGGACACAGCACTACTGTCATTTTGATGCAGAGGGCAAATGATACCTAGAAAGCTCCCAGCTGAGGCTTTCCCTGATAGCCCTCCATTTGGATGACCAGGTCACTGTACCCGCACCTCCAGGAGAAGGCAAAGGGAGCACTCTGACATGATCTCTAATACTTACGATCCAGCTCTTTGGAAGGAGGCATCAGAAGGTGGAATCCTTGGACTTGCTCAGACTTAGTACAGCACTCATAAAAAACAGATCCCTTTCTTCCCCATCATGTGCTTCGTCCGTTAGCTCATTCTTAACCACATTTTTGATGCCTCCTTCATACTAGCCTGTATGTTAGCAATTATTTACAGATGAATACACTCTGTATAGTCATAAATTAAAATGAGACCAAACACAAATATGGCAAAAAGACCTGTAAGAGTGTTTAAGAAAAAGTGCATAGCACCAGCTGTCTTTTGGCTCAGGCAGACCTTGGGTTGCACCAGCCTGAGATCAAACCTGCCCATGACATCCCCTAATTGTGCTTACTAACCTTTCACGAAGTAATCTCTGTTGGGCCCGATCAAGGCATTGTATGGATATCCATAATACGCTAGTGTGTACGGATCACAAGAGTAAACATAATTAGGTTGCTGAGTTACTTCAGGCGTTGCTGCGGCCCCACCTTTTGCTGCTTTCTGGTAGCGAGTGTATTGCTCCTTGTCTACCGGCTTGGCCAAGGTAACCTCCAGGCACGAGCCTTCCAGTTCGACACCATTAAGGTTGTTCATGGCGTGAATTGCATCTTCCCTGGTTGTAAAGTGCACAAAGGCATAATCACGTATTTTTTTCACCCGCTCTACACAGCCAGGGTTAAACTGCCCAAAGACCTTTTTAATGGTGTCCTCTGTGGTCTCAATCATTAAATTCCTCACATAGAGGATTTTAACAGTCTCCATGACATCTTCATCCACATCTATCTCTGGTTCCGCCCAGTCAACAGCTATTTGATGTCCCCACAGCTGGATCCTTCCTGGCATGAGTTTCCTCCTGGCCATTGCTGCTGCTCGATGGCTCTCGTACTCCACAAAGGCAAAGCCTCTGTTCTTCATCTTGTCTGCAGCGCTGGCATACACGATGACATCCAGCACACCTTCCGTCACCTTGGCAATCTCTTCGAGGATCTCCTCTCTCTTCTTCATCTTGGGAATGCCTCCAATGAAGAGCCGGCAGTTATCCACGCTGCAGCACACACCCAGCAGCCTGCCGGGGCGGATTTCGTAGTTGTTCAGCTCCCTGACGGCACGCTTTGCCTCATGCTTCTGCGTGTACATCACGAAGGCGTAGCCGCGGTTCTTCCCATCAAAGTCCATCATCAGGCGCATTTCATAGATGCGGCCGACGGACTCAAACACGGGGACGAGCTCATCTTCGTAGACGTCACGGGGGATTTTGCCCACAAAGACTTCACAGCCGCGAGGAGGGTGCAGGCCCTCCCAGCCGGGAGGAGGGCCGCCGTACTTGCGTTGCCCATTCTCCTGGATCATGCTATATCCAGTGCGCTCCATGAGGGCCAGCAGAGCTGCCTCGTTGGGCGCACCGGCAACACCTTCGGGGACTTTCGTTGTAGTCACGTTGGAGGAATCGTTGCTCATCCTTGCAGTGGAATCCTCAGCGGTCATGGTGTCAAACTCATTCACGGCCTGATAAAGCCTGGGCAAAGTAAGAAGGAGGACACTCATTAGAAGCTGTTAGCTACCACCAGCATCCCACCCCTCTCTTTTGTCTTGCTGTAATTGTTCTGGAAGTTTGTTTTTCAAACTGGGACTAAGGCTGCAGAAAAGCAGATGAACGAGCCACACCGGCCAGAACATTGATACTGCAGGGGGAGCGCATACTGGATTTAGGCACAGCCCCTCTTTGAGGGGGGGGTGGTTGAGGATCACCTGTCCGTACCACCCCAGCACCGAGAGCTGCTGCCACAGGAGGCTGAAGTCGCACGAACGGATGCCACCAAGCACCTCAAAACCTCAAGACCCCAGGGAGGCTTGTCTCCTCTTTGAAAGGGTAGGGAGGAGCTGATACAGGATTGGGAAAGGGAAAATACTGCCATGAAGCCAGTGGTTCCCATCTCCAGAGCGCTCTCCTCCCTCTCAGTCATTCCTCAGTTAATCCATCTACTCCTGAACAGTGCAAGTGCCAGGTGCCATACTCCACAGTGAAAGATGGCAAATACATGAGAAGCACCACTAGGCATGATTTCCATCTGATAACTACCCCTCACTCCTCTAGGCTTTCGCAGGAACTGACGAGTAGGAAATAATAAATACGCTTTAGCATCAGGGGGGCCAGTTCTTGTTCTCTTGTGCAAAGGGCGATCTGGCAAGCTTCTGAGTTGCCTGCTGCTTGTGGTACAATGTCTGACATGTTTGTCTCTTCCATTATTACAAGAGGACTTCACAAAAGCTGAAGAGAATCACTCCCTTATAACAGGCAACTTGCTTTAGAGCAAGCAGCCCGCACAGCCCTGCAAGCCAGCAGGAGGAAGGCAAACCTCGTTCTGCATTTGAACACAGGCAGAGAGTGGGAAATGCAGACATACAGGAGGAGATGACCATGCTAATGATCGCAACTGCAAGACAGTGGGCTTCCTCTCTGAGCACAATTAAATAGGACACTTTGAGTCTCTGAAAGCAGTTAATTCATTGACTTTTAAAGCTGGAAAGGTCCATCAGACCATTTCATACGAGTGATTGTATATGAAATGGACCATTACTTTTTATTGTTATTTGCACATTGAGTCCTATAACATTTATCTGAGTAAATTGTATCTTCCAGAAGGACCTTGGTTTTAAGGAATCGAAGAGCTGTAGACCCCACCACTTCCATTTATGGCTTGTTTGCTCATCACTCCCTCAGACAAGCAAGTGTGCTGTATTTCTTATAAGAATTTGTCTGGCTTTTGCTTCCAGCTAGGGTTACTTGTTAAACCTTTCTCTGACAGACTGAAGAGTCTTTCAAGACCTCTGCTTTTGCCTTATGATGATATTTAAGTTGTGTAATCAAGCCACAACTGTCTTTTTAGTAAAACTTGCAGGCTGAACTCGTGAATTCCTTCACAATCAGTCATTTTTTTGCCTAAAATTGTTTTTGTGGTTCTTTCGACAGTTCTCTAGAGTTTCAGCTTTTTTCACCCTTGCTATATACAGGGATGAAGATCATCCCTCTTTCTTCTCTCCCCATCTCTGTATCACCGAGAGCTGTTCCTCCCCACCTTCTCACTAGCAAACCACATGAAGTTTTTTTGTAAATTCTAAGCCCAAATCCTTTCCAGAAGCACCACTTGCTGGGGTTATGTCCCATGCAGCAGGCATGCCTTGTGTTTGTTACTCCTAAATGCCACAACCCTGTGTTCAGCCCTATCCCAACTGCCTTTTGAGTAGATCCCACCTACTGAGTGCTACACCATTGGCTCCTTCTCATTGTTTTTTACAACTCCATCAGCCTTTGCATCATCCACCAATTTATTTGCTAAGATTTGCATTCATGACCACTTTGTTGATGGAACTGTCAAAAACCACTGGCCCCTGTAGGAAACTCTGCAAACCACTGTAAGAAATGCTCCCAATCTGGGTTTGACAGGCTTATTTTCAAAAAAAAGGACAAAGCTTCAGCCAGATTTGTTTATTCTATGCTGTTGTGTTATTCAGTGGGACACAGGTTTCTCTCTGTCCCACAAGGACTCTGATATATACCCTTCATTAGAACGATTTGGCCATTTTCAGTGCATCGATTATCATGCAGGCAGGCCTTTCACTAGTACAGTAGGCCCAAGTCCACAGAAATACGGGTGCAAAATTTAGGCACCTAAGTCTGATTTGTATGGTCCACAAAACCCGTTTAAATCCTAGTAAGCTTAGCACCTCAGATTTTTTTCAATAAAGCTCCTGAGCTGCCCAGAATTGTGCTGGTCTGTATCCAGAGATGCCTCTGCACCAGCTACTGTGCCTGGTTCAGCTCCTCCATGTGTTTGGGATTGGGAAACCAGACCTCTGAGCCTTGCTCTGTGGTAGGGCCTGAACCTGCAGGTGTGTTTGGGCTGTGGGTGTTACACGCTGATGCATCTGATCCATTTTAATTAAAAAATATGGAGAGCAGAGGGGGAGGCAGAGAAGATGGAGGGCAGTAATAGTGATGCTGATGCCCAGGCAATACTTTAGAAAACATAATTTCTTTGAAGCCCGGTCTTTCATGGAAGTGCATCAGTTTTGATAGCTTCTGGCTTTATAATGTTGTTGATAAAGTTGTTTCTCTCAGATTCAAATGTTACCCTTTTTAATGTGTCACAGTCAGACATTTTCATTTTACATGGGAATTATTTGACATAATTAAAAAAATTAAGGCAGAGAAAAACATTTTCATTTTTCACTTGATAATTTGTTCCTAAAAATGTGACTTCACCTTTGCCTGAATGAAAGCAAAGGTTGTTAAACAAACACTTTACTGGGGAATAATCATTACCTTCACATGGGCCACCTGTTAGCAAGTGAATTACTTATCGCCCCAGGTTTGGGTAAGTTTGGAAATGAGTCATTACTCTCAGTTTTAGGTCAACTTACAAAATAAAAGACTCTGTATTCTGTTATCTGCAGGGTTCAGTTGCTGGGACTATAGTCTAGAGAGCTACAGATGGGCACTGGAACTGTGGAGAGAGGAGAGACGGAGCAAAGCTTCCCCTGCCCACCAGAAACCAGCCCATAATTCAGTGGCCGTCCAGCAACTGGCATATTCTCCAGCACTTTGCATTGCACCAGCAGGACAATTTCTAGTATTGGAAGTTGTACTTGAAGCTGCTGCTAAGTGCTGATGGCCACCTTTGCTGCAAACACTACCATACACTGTTTGTGATTGATAGTGACTAATTAAAAATTCTTTGTGAACCTAAAATGCATTTATCCCTATGTAATTTATTGGGAATCAAGATACATGATTAAATGTGTTTAATTTTTTTCTGTGCAGCTCCACAGAGCTGGGTTTCATAAGTATATACTACCTAAGACAATTATAGAGTCCATGTAATCCTACTTGATGTAGCTACATACACACTTAACAACATTCATTGCCACATGACACAATCAACACCTTCATAAAGTTCAGATATCATCTGCCTTAATGAGAAAAAACACAGGCATGTCTGGTCTGAGAGCTCTCTTCCTTATGTTACTGCCTTACAAAAAGGGCTGCCAACACAACCTAACCTTTTCATGTCAAAAAGCAATCACTCTCAAGAAAATTGTTTTCAGAAATACCTATTTCTAAAGTGTTCAACCCCACTTGTGCATTTTTTTAGTCCACAGTAAACTGTAAACTGGTCGTGAAAACTTGCTACCATGTGTTGTGGGTGTACACAGGGCATGAGCTAATATTATGGGTTTAGTGGCCTTAATAAAGCCAGACACATTTCAGTACATCCACCTAGAAGAGGCAAAAATTTAAGCTACATTAAAATGTAGTGTCTTGTGAAATATAAGTGCCTGAGGAGGAAGGTACGCCTGATCTTGATGACAAAGATTCGTAAAAGAGAGACAGACAAAAATATTAATTGCTAATGAGAAAGATTGTGCTCTGGAGACGACTAAGTTTTAAATGACTAATTATCAGGACTGAAGCAAGACTGGCTTCTTCTCAGAAAAAGGTAAAGCCTGTTTGTTTGTTCAATGCCACGTTAGATGGATGCTAACGTCTGCCAGCCTACCAGGAGCCAGGCTTGCAAGCACTTCGGTTCAGTGTTTCTGCTCCAAGGACTCTCCCTTAGGCAGGTGAAGTCTCAGATGGAGACATTTCACTGAAACCATTCCCCTTGCTTACAAAATTTCTTCCCCTCTGCCAATCGGGTGGGTGTAAATGGTTCTTGCCCTAAACATTAATTACCTTCCTTCTAACCTATCTTTTTTTGCATCACAGCTCAGAATGTTAAATGAGAAACCTACTGTGTTGGCAGTGACTGGCCTAAAGCATACTGTGAGCAGGCTGATTAACTGAGGCAGATCTTTTATTAAATAGAAATACCACGCCTTTATTAACAACGACGCAGGGCCAAACCCTGATGTCCCTTGTGCCAGGGCAAAGGCGGCCTCGGGCTCTGGCGAGAAAGTGATGCCCACAGTCCGTATAGCATCTTATCCCTGGGCTTGTCCAGCACTGAGCAGTGCCCTGCAAAGTTATGCAGCCACCTGCTCCTCTGTTGATCCCAGTGTGGTAAAACCGGCTTTTGCAAACACAGGGACACAGCCGGTGTCCTTGTGGCAGCAATCGCGTGTCCGCTCCACTCACATGCTCCTATAAAATGGGTTGTTTATGTTTGTGCTTAATTCATCCCTCCGGTTTTGTGTTACACAGATTTAGTGGCATCATGTGTCCTTCTGCGGGTGACACGGCCGCCAGCAGTCACATAGCATGGGGACGGGTGCCAGCACCGCGGCAGGCAGCAGGAGAGCCCAGGGAGACCTGCTGGCTCTGTGATAACCGGAGGGAGGAGGTGACGGGGACACCCGTGCCCCACCTGCAGACCCTGGACCCTACAAACTCCTGCTGAGCTGACACGGCGTGCCTTCACGGACACCGCACCGCCGCCTGCTTGCTTCCAGAAAACCACCACCCACGGTTTTGCATTTTAAGCCACAGCTGCTGCAGAGGGAAGGTTGGTCGCTGAAATTTTAACTAAATACACCCTGTTGACAGGGAGGTAACAGCTACTGGTTTAAATGTGACCGTCCTAGTTTTTTAGTTGAAATAATAAGGGCAAACGGTAATCCTGCTGCTGATGTTGAGCAGCAGCTCTGGAAGCACGGCTGCCATTAAAGCTCTTTATTTTTAAAAGCTGACTCTTTCCTCATGGCAACTTTAGATACATAGAATGTATACAACAACAGCTTGCTAAGAACAACTGTATAACTTAATCACAAACGTCAGGTATCCACAGAAATGCTCTTGCTGAAAACACAGTTTGCCTGTTCACAGATATATCGGCTGAACAGAAAAACACATCAATTTGAAATAAGGTAGGGGCTTGAGCATTGCTTCAAGTGTAATGTGCGAGTTACCTCCCCCTTTAAAGATAACTATGGTATCATTATAAATCAGTTTTCTCTTTCTTGGCGAGACCGTCACTCCTTTCCTATGATTTATTTGCATAACTGAGCTGAATAAAGCCAGTGTCTTTGGGGCTGTTTACTGAAGCTGAGCCATGGCGTGCGCGGCTGCAGGACCCGGGGCCAGCCTAGCAGTCCTGCAGCTGCAGCCACGGCAGGGAGCTGGCATGCAAGGTGCTCCTTCCCAAACTAATGGCGAAACACAAAGTCCCACCTCTTTTACGAACGTGCCTAACGTAGCCACAGGCCCTGCAAGCGCTCACTGCCGTCCCACGTGCTTCCTGGCAGAAGGCTTCGCCCTCAGTTTGCAATCAGCTTAGGAGACATCCTGCTGGAAGCAGCGTCCTTGGCTCCTCTCCACGCACAGTGCAGGCAGAGGCCAGGCAGGCAGCAGGTGCAGTGAAAAAAGGGTCCGATCTTTGGTGAAAAATCCATGCAAAGACTTTGCCTGACTCCAGGTTAATTTATATTTCAAGTGTCAAAGGCTAGTCCTGGGTGTGGTTTTCAACAGGAGTTGGACCACAGCTTGGTTCCCTACCTGCTGTTGCTCATGAAACGCAAATGTCTGAAGTTGAATCTTGTGGTGGGTCAGTGCAAGAGAGAGTGCAGCACTTCAGCACAGCTTTTTGGCTAGGGACCTTTTCTGAAAGTCTTTCATACAGGAAAGGGAAGGTTACTTGGGATGGATGATGTCTTCAGACTTCTAACAAAAAAAGCAATACTTGAGGCCAACAGGCCATGACAATGTCTGCAGTGTGTCAGACACATTGCTTTACCTGCAGCTGAACTGGGTGAACTGCCCCGGGCTAGGTTAAACACTTTGAAAAGGTGGATTTTCTTAATCTGGATCATTTTGGCAAAACTCTCTGGAGAAAGTGGTGAACTGCATCAGCAGACCTGGAGAGGCAGGAACATTGGCTGGCAAGAGACTTGATGAGGAGCTTGTGATGAGCAGCTTGAGAGAGTAATCGCATAGATCAGATCAGCACTAGTTATTGACAACGACATGTCTGTCAGCTGTGCAAGTTATCCTATCGTCAGTACCGCTAAAGCACTGCATACTCTCATCATCATGTGCATGCCTGAATTAAGGCAATCAAACTTGTCCATCTCTAGCTAGGGTCACCTGGGAGAAACCTTTTGGCTCAGGTGCTGCATGGGACCCAAGGGGATGCACATGCAGCAGCATTTGCTGCACCACATCATTTCCCAGGTACGTTCAGGTATGAACATGTACCGCTGTGGCTCTCTGCCCACTAGAAGTACTATACTTAAATGTAGAGAGAAACACTGTAAAGTACCTAAGCGGTAGGATAAGACTGGCCTACTAAATCCCCAGACCAGTTGCTGAAATTCCCACTTCTGCTAACGGTGACACACAGCATCCTAACCTAGGGCCTATCATCAGGAGTCTGGCCACTGATTTCAGTGGAAGAGTTCATATTTCAAGCTTAAACTGCAATTTTATTCTGGTCAGTTAGTGATGTTTCCCTAGTACAGGGCAAGTTAATGTTCTGGGACTGAAAAGCACTGCAGAGGGGGTCTGTGCACAATTCGCAGTTGCTTAAATTCGTCCTAAGTGGCCTAAGCATGCTAAAAATTATTGGTTCCATTTAAAACACACAAAAAATTCTTGGCTTCATTTTTTGATTGTGTTCTCTTCAAAGAAGGAACATAAAGAAACAGAAGATTAAGGGTGATATTTCCAACAGTATTCAGCACCTAGCACTACTCCCCCTGACATCAGCTATAAGGCTCTAAAGGCTTCTATGGGGATATATTTAAGACAGTGATGAGCGCTACTGAAAATCCTGCCTTAAAAGTCTTGCAGGGACCGATTATATCCTCCAGGCACCAATCAAAAGCAATGTATTTGGCTTAAAAACCTGTAACAAAATTACTATAAATCTGTTCTTTTACCTCTTGCTCCTTTTGGAGAGGAAGACACCTGAAATTATTCTCTAAATTAACATCCTGGAATTTCCCAGGTTAAAACTTGAATGCTAACCAAATAATTGAACACTGAATTTGTACAGCCAACAATTGGCTACAATTTCAGACTAGGATTTGAAGGGTAAAGTTCTTATTTTCATTGCTATCATTAAGAACAACAACAATCACAGATCTAATTCTCTTAGCCATATTATACCAGTTCCCTTAGCTGTATTAATCTTACCTCACAGCAATTTTATATACAATTAAAAAATGGAGCTGAAATTATGATTCCCTACAAAATAAAGTCACCTTGTATTGTGCAAACTTCCTGCCTATTCTGTTATCAGCCCTCTCTGCATCCTTCTAAGGCATATTTAATTTGGAGTGTGATCCTGCAAAGGCTGTCAGAGGTTCCGCTTGTGTTATCTATAAGCACTATCAGTGCCCAACAGTGAACATTCCCAGGCTGGAGGTCCCTCAACGACCTGACCTCCTGGCCTAGAAACTGCAAAAATAATATTCAATGGGATATCAATGATGATATCTCAAATAATAAAGTGAGAAAACTTTCCTGAGCCTGGCACTTTACTTCTTGACATTGCTTTTTGATGATCACAAGTGAAAATTCTGTTCATGCATATATGGTTTTCCCATGGTGAGAATGAAGCGATGCTGATGAAAAAGTTATTAATCACCAACACCTAGAGCATCCTACCAACACGGTTGTTGTTTTCCCTGCTTCTGCAATGTGAATTCTGTCAATGCAATGTGTGTTTCTTGAGTGTTTTTACGCTACTCCAGTACCAAATCAGCCATCTCTGCTTAAACCACTTCTGAAGGAAGTTTTGGTAAGTGAAACCCAGTCTCCTCCCTTATTTTATAATGCACTTTGCTGCAAGTCATTTAGAACTTTGCCCCAACAAGTTGTGCAACCCGTGTGTTGTACCGTTTGCCCCAGCTCTGTCTTTTACCCAGTCCAACTCAAAATAATTCTATAAATCTCAGCTGTTTCGATAGGACCAGTGACTAGCTGAGGCTGAAGTTACTGAATGGCAAGATATTGAAGCCACATGTTGAGGAAAGCTGAGAAGATGAGAGATGGGTTGTGTAATCATTCCTATCAGCTTTCCAAATCAGGAAACAACACAACCCTTCCCTTCTCCCCAAATTCCCATATTTCAATCTAGTCAACAACATCTATTATTACCACAGTCAGACAGGAAAATGTGTGACACATAAATAAAGTGCAATGTAGTCACTTGGTATGTAACAAGTCTTTCCAATTCTGGATGAACTGTACTTGATGGGAAACTTTTTGCAGCGTTTGTTTATTACAAATGCAATTAAACAGTGTTCTCTGCAGAGATGCTGATACAGGTAAGTGTGTCCTCCTCATTAACTGTCTGCTTTAAAAAGAGTTCTTTCTAGGAAAGGAAGAAGTGTTTCATTCAGTGTGGACTAGGAGCTCGCAAGCTTTTGCCATAAGAAAGACAGGAAAAATCTTCTGTAACTGAAAAACAAAACCACAACTAAACTCATCTGTTAATTATTACACAGGAAAGATAAGACATTCGCCTATTTCACTTCTTGCCTCTTCGAAGAAAAACCTTATCTATGAACATGGTTATTTAATTTTATCGTTGAAAATGTCTGTGAAAGGCTTTGCTGAACTCTGTGGAGTAGGGATATGCATGCACGCGCTTGTGATTTTTCTTTGTTATTATAATGCATAACACTCTATCTATCTGTCTGTCTGTTTGTCTGCGTAAACATTATTGTAACATGTTCCACCCTACAGTGCAACCAAGAGTATCT
The DNA here is from genome assembly GCF_026419915.1 of Harpia harpyja. Taxonomy (NCBI): domain Eukaryota; kingdom Metazoa; phylum Chordata; class Aves; order Accipitriformes; family Accipitridae; genus Harpia; species Harpia harpyja. Next base: position 63,913,697 of record NC_068941.1, on the reverse strand, counting down.
AAAAAAGTTCATAAACTACAGTTCCTTTTCAGACTTTCTGATCTAACTTTTTCAGCTAATTCTTCAGGAGATCCCGAAGCAAAACATAATACATCCTGCCTGTTCATACGAAGTATACTTGCTTAGTCAATTTTATAACAATAAAAATAGCTTCAGACTTTTCAGTTAGCCCTAATCTTATGCACCATTCTTATTGCGACATTCTCAGTTTTGTGTTCACCACATGAACACTGCAACAACGGGGGGCCCAACCTGCAACCCTGCTTTCAGCAGGAGGCAGAGATTTCAGGGAAAGCTGAAAGTCGCCCAACGTGTTCCCTCCCCCTCAGGTCACAGAAATGAAAATCAGCATAAAGCAAACGGCAGTTGGGATGTGCATGTTCGCTGCTGAAAGTACATTAAACTCAAAGCATTTGGCTTAGTCAGTGGCTGGGTGTTTTGGTTTTTTTTTTTTATTCCTTTGTGTACTGACATTCAACCCCTTTCATAATATGCACCTTGCACCACTGAAACCCAGTTAGTTATTTATTAAACTCAGGTACCAATAGCTGACTTGTACATATCACGCTTTTAACTGCCTGGCGTTGCCCGTGCGTGGAGGAGAGGGGGATGAAAGGCAATCATCTTTGCTGTGAAATTCTGTCATATCGGCAGAAAGGAGCTGCAAAGTGCAGCAATTTGTACCTGACCTCTGATCTAAGAAGTTTGTACAAACCTTTGCACCTTGGATTGAAATTGAGAAACAAAGTTTACAAGTACAAGGAAGATATTTCCAGCACTCGTTACCTGTGCCCAGGGTTAATATTATAAATTAAAAAAAAATGTTTAACCAAGGCAGGGACTCTCTCAGGAGGCACCATTCCTGTGCTGGGTTAATTCAAGACAATTTAAGTCTACTGAAATTACAGCTCAGTTGGAAATGCCTAGGGTTTGGAAACAAAATTCCTCTGCACTTCAGAAAAGGAGTGGGATTTGAGACAGATGTCATTTGAAATTCACCTTTTGCTGACCGTGACTGGGATTTTTTTTTTTTTAAATTAAAAGCTGAAGAAAGAAGACAAGCAACATTTGATTCAATATCATTTCTTCAGCAAAGAATGGAGCTGAAATGCAGAGTTGAATAGAAATTATTAAAGAGAGTAGCAAAATGGCTCCTCCTTTGTTAACTTTATTTATTTTTATCCAACACATTATCTAATCTCAGTTATATACTACAGAGCTGTATGAGAAACCCATGGAAAAACAATCAAACCAACAACATTACAACAAGCTCTTGATAGATGGTCATATGGCATTGTCTTGATGAGCAAAAAGGACATGTTTGCAGTTCTGTTAGATTAACCATGTTAATTTAATTAAAAAGCTCTCTCAACTCTTTCAGACACCGGCAAGGTCTTTGGTGCCACATCATCAGCTAACACCAACATACATCTCCATGGACTGTGTTGGGTGTGAAGGCCTTCAGAGATCAACTGCGATAATACAATTGAAAAAGTTGCCCTTTCTGCACCCCAGCCTGTCAGGCCATGGAGCATTGCAAGGGATGGCAGTAACGTTTTGACGTGCTCACACGCTCTGAGCACTGGCTGTCATCCATGGCGAGCTTGGGTGTGCAAAGGGGGAAGGTGCATTTTACACACACATTTTGGAGCACGGCTTCAATCCCACCTAGCTCAGAACAGGACACCATTATACACAACTGCTGCATCTGGTCCACATGTGAATGGACAATTTTGTCATTGGTTTAATTGAACCTTACTTACAACAACTACATTTCCTTTTCTTTTTTTTTTAAAAAGGTTTTAGATTCAACTGATTTTTTCCAGATTTAAGCTCAAACTTCACTATTGTTATCAGCAGTGACCCCAATAAAGCAATAAATGAATAAATAAATAAATAAGGATGAACAGATTGTCGCGTGTCCTATGTCATACACAAGCCTTAAACGTTTCACGTGCTGCTTAAGTAGAATATGAACAGAATATCAGAACTTGATTTTCTTAAAATGCTATCAAATTTTCAGTATGAAGAATGTTATATAGATTCATTTGTATTAATAATACTTGCATGTATACCCTCAACCTTGCTCAACCTTCCGAGCCACTTTCAATCTACAAGCCCCAAATTCTGTACCTAAAGCTGATAACCCACTTTTAAAGTTTGATTTTTATGTCAATCTCTTGAAAAAGCAGAACCAAATACCAAGCAGCACAAACAGACAGCGGCAGAGACAGACCAATTGAAAACACAATGTCAGGCAGTTGTAAATGGCTACCTTTTGCTTCATTAATTTAAGATAGTAGAAAAAATGTCTCTGAGATGATTTTATTTGTTTTCCTCTGTCTAAAATATCGGTGGTTTAGTTTTCACTGTTCTGACATTCGCTTGGCTATTTGCTACGCAAATTCTTTTAGATAATAACATGTTGAACTCATAGTTCAAACTTAGAAGTAGTTGCTTCCTTCTCAAACAACTCTTTAGGACCCTCTAAAGGAAAGCAAAACCCAAACCCGATACCTTGACAATGACATACTTTCGGTCTCAACTCCCTGATAAATGAAAACCAGATAAAAAGCCCTACAGAACAAACAAGATTTCCCTTACCTCTCTGGCCCTGCAATCGAAGTGCGACAGGTTAAGAGGACTCACGCCTTTGCCCGAGCAACCTTTCTTCCTAATGGCAAGAGCCGTGTAACCTGGTTATACAGTTTATGCATCTCTTTATTGGCCAGCGAGCGTTAGCCATTTAAATTCCTTGGAAGTCATTTGTTAAGGGCTCTTAGGCTGAGGCTAAGTGGGTGGGACGGGAGGGAGAGGGGATGTTAGTGCTGCCAGACACAGAGAGCTCTCCAAAGCGGTTTGAAGATTAATAGAAAACCATCTGCAACGAAGGTATCTTTGGAGGGAGGGCTGGGTCCAACATTCAGGGAAGCATAGGAAAGAGAAACCATGACATTTTCGCAGGGGGGAGGAATTTGAAGAGAAAGATTTCATTCAAAATTCAAAACTTGGAAAAAAAGGGAGTGAAACATGTACAAACAACTCCTTCCTAGCACAAGGCGTTGTGCAAATAGCTTGAGTTACTCACAACAGATAAGATAAGAAAAGGGCATATTTTGCTTGACGGCATGAGGTTTTTTCAGTGAAATCTTTTTTTCTTTTCTTTATATGTATCTGGTAAAATTATTTCAGGATGTGCTGAATCAATTTACCTTTGGTTGTAAGAAAAAAAAATGGTCTGCAGCTCCTGGAGCGACAGGTAGGTTTGCTGATCTCGGCGACAGCGGCAGGACGGTAGGAAAAACTCAGCCTGTGCCACGTACCCGGCGTGCACCGTTTCAGCGGCAAACACGGAAACTCAAACGTGTTTGCTTGAAAGAAAAAAAAGAGGCTGGTGCAGAAGTAAAAGCACAGGGGTGGTAAAACATGATTCATGACAGCACAAATGGTCTGTACATAACAACGGAGCATTAGGCCCCGGGAGCACTTAGGCAAAGCAAACAACACACCTTCTCGAGCAGCCAAGAGGAGGAACTGCACCGAAACACTCTTTGGATGATGGATTTGCCCGGTCGGCAAGCAGTGTGCACAACCAGCCAGCGGGAGAAGAGAGAGCAGGGCATGCCTTGGGAGATGACTAATTTCTGGGAAAGGATACTGCCCGGAGAAGGTGAAAAGCAAACAGCGTATCACAGAAGCAAAACAACTACAGCTTTCAGTCCTTTTCCAGTTTTTTTTTACTAACATAGCCATTCCTTTCTTCTTTCTCTTTTTTTCCCCCAAACTAAATCTTGGTCCAAATCTGCAGTCAAGCAACACACAGGCAGCAACCTCAGAGCATCCCTGTTTGGAAGGAGAAGTGTCTTAACCTCTCAATGACAAACTGTGCACAGGGGTGGATTCTGCAGAGGAAGCACTGTCAGTTTGTATCAGATGGTCCTACATGATAATTTGTTCTTGCCCCCTGAGTGGTTTAATCTGGGCATGTAAAATTTAGAGACATCCTTGTTCTGCAGAGTCAGAGGCTGGTCAATAGAGAAGAGGGCTAGGGGAGTCAACAGGTGTAGAGATAAGAGCTCTAAAATGAGAAAGCTCCAAATTAGAGGCAGAAATGTGGAGGATGGCAAAGACTGGCAAAAGAAGCATCTTTGTGGCAGTTTCTGAGAGCGAATAGGAAGGATAGCTGTTCTACTTATACCACAAACCCAAAAGGTGATTGCAATCACTCTGTTCTGGCTTTTTATACTTGTTTATCCACAGTATTGTGGCCGTGGTGTGTTGGGCACTGTACAAACACACCTGGAGCCCGGATCCTGGTCCCAAAATGCCTGCAGCCCAGGTCTACTGTACAAGTCTTTCATCTTCAGAATTCCTCTTTGCAAATGTTAACTCGTTAGCTACAAGAGCTGCAGAGAAGCAGGTACTTGATCTGCAGGCAGGGAAGCTGCGGCATGGAGATTAAGTGGTTTGCCCAAGACTATGGAAGGAATCAGTCTCAAATCTGGGGATAAAATCTAGGAGATTCTGCCAAAATCAGATCCATATCTCAATCCCACTGTTCTATATAGGGAAGTGAGTATAAAATATTTAGCTGGTATGTACTTGAATGCACAGGGAAGACTATTCTAGTGTAAGTAAGTGGCATGAAAAAGCACGGATACTAGTGAGCCGATGGGCTCATTTTTAGAAGGCTTTTCAATATACCATGTCCATTAGGATCGTGTAGGGAGGCTGCTGAGACTCTTGACTTTCATTTTATACTTTCACTTTCAGCTCCAGTTTGTTGTTAACTTCCAAGTTATGCTCCCATTATTGTTTAAAGCAATGAACATCAGCAGATCAAGCTGCTGCAGGGTATTCTGAGGTGTTAGCATCCCCAATGGCAGAATTTGAAAATACATTAATTTGTCCTGCAGGCTGTGCTTTCATAGGGTACATAGGAAAGTTGGGCAGAATTCTGCAAGTATGTCCCCCAGCTTTTCCTGGTGTCAGGCACCTACTGCCCTTCAGCTTCAAGCATGTTGTATTCATAACGATTGCATGAGTTTTTATATGTCTCTTTATGATGGCTCTGGCATCATGAGGGGGATACACCTAAGGCAGTGTGGAAAAGTGTTAAGGGCAGACACGTGAGCAAGTGAAAGAAGGGAGAGTAAAGAGTGAGTGGTGGATTGGCTTTTATGGTTATATTTGGTCTTCAAAAACTACTGAGAGAATGTAGTGGAATAAGAAGGGAATGTGCCAAGTAAAATATTTCACCAAAAGGACACATGAATTTAAGGGTGACATGCAAGGTCTCCCATCTCAATCTCAGAAAGTCTTTACAGTTTATCAGTATATTCACACATAAGCCCATCTTCAACCACAATACAGTCACAAAAATTAGGGTCTCATAATGTAACAGACTGCCTTTTTTCTCCTTTTCTTTCTTTTCCTTCTCTTTTTAACAAAACAACTTTGTGTTTGGTGGAACAGGTTCCCACATGTTTGTAGAAGCATTTTATTGTCTATTTGAATGTTTAAAGGGACAACACCACTTTATTTAAATGAATAACATGTTATTTTACACCTGTTCTTACACAATGTGAGTTAATGCAGCACAATTCATCATTTCCTGACTTTCATAAGTTATTGCAGAACAAAACCTGGGGAGAGCCTTCAGAGAACGTACAGTCTGTAACAGGTACCACAGCACTTTGGGGTTTTTTGGGGTGGATAGTGTACAACAAACACACATATAATTATATGTCTCAAAACAGTTTTACTGTATAGTCTCAAGAGATTTTCAGAGGTATTCAGGCACCCAGGTAGACACTTGGAGACAACAGCTTTCCAATTTCTCTCACACCGAAGCCCTTTCCATGCATAGCCTACGTCAGTGCTTTGACCTTTATCTTGCCACATCAAAGAGGATTCCCAGTAAACATCCTTGCAAAGGTGGACTCCCCTTCTGCTCTGCCAGCCCCAGCCACATCCCCCATCCCAGCATGGAGAGGACAAAGTCACAGCCCTGAAGGTGGAGGGAGGCCCACCAAGGGGGAAATTTGGCCCAGGACACCTTGGGCTTTCCCCTTTTGTTTTTTAATCTTAGGCTTCTCTGGTTCATGGGCAGTGAGAGTTGCCCTGGTAACCCTAACAGTTCCTGGACAAAGTTTTTGTTTTATTTTTAGCAAACACTTTAATTGTCATTCTGCAATGAAAGTCAGCACAGAGGATCACCCTGCAGAGGTGAGCCAGCACAAAGGTTCAGCTCCCCTGTGTGCAGTTTTGTGCTTTCATTTAAACCTGAAAGTGGGTTTTAGGTTCCAAAATAAGAAGACAGATACTGAATAAACCCATGGAGTGCAATAGATTTTAATTAGCATATAAAAAAAGAAGGAAACCAGCAAAACCCAAGGTTTTTTATATAGCCACAGCCATTACATTTCTGTGGCATGTTTGCTTTCCATTAAAATAAGTATAGGGTGGGTTCTGGATAGACACATCTGCAAGGGAGGTTAATACGATGATTGCTTTTCAGTTCCTGGCTAAATAAAACACTCTGTGGGAAAAAGGTTTAGCCCTCACTAGCCTGATGTGGCTGCTCAAGACCAGTGTTTCACACCACAGACCCACAAACATGTTAAACTGGTGCTGCCAATGTAAGGTCCCACTCCATCCTTCCCACAGCCACCCCGTGCAGCCTCCGCTTGTGCACCCACAAGCGTTTGTGCGGCTGCACCCTGCACACACGCTACCTGAACACCTGTGCTGGCAGAGGGGAAGAAGAAGGTGGGACCTGTCCTTCTGCCAGCATTGCTGGCTTAAAGCATTTGTCAAATCACCAGCGTTGAGCAAATTCATGGGAAAACAAGGGAAAGATTTCTTTTGAAGCCTGCTGCTTCTAGTTTCACAGCAGAGCTCCCGCTCTGGTGAAGCCGATGAGATTTCACAGCGGAGTAGTTGAGAGCCTTTCTGTAACACCAAGGAGCTCACTGAACCATCCAGAGCAATCAGAGGGTAGAAGAGCAAACTGTTACTCTTCAAAAGATTGGATGCAGCCAGTGAATTTTAGTGCTGCAGGTATTGAGAGGCTAAAGGTACTGGAGAAATCAAAGAGGGAGGCACAGCATGGTGGTGTGAGCTCCATGGGTCACTGAAAGGCACCTGGTGGCCACCTCGGCTGGCAGGCAGGGATATCTAGCCAGCACAAGCCAACCATGTGCCAACCGATTTTGATAATTAAAAGGTTCCTAGCAAATAACATTCTCGTTGGTTCCCTCTGGGCCCTTTTTGCAAAGGACAGCATCACAAAAGCTTTGTGATACGTGGTCACAAGAGGGAGGATAAAGACCTCCAAACTTATATTTATAGGAGAATGAAGCTAGGCTTCTGGAACGGGGTATGAAAATGAACATGGTTAGCACACATAACCCTCGTTTCCTCACTTCCAGCAATTGCTCTGCCCTTTTACAGGGTGCAGTAGAATATAAGAATATTAAGCAAAAGAGCTTCCTCCAGCCAACACGCATCATCTCTGGTTAGGGCATAAACTTTTCTATTTTGGTTCTTAATGTCTTACTGAAAATAAGACAATAAGCATCACTTGGAAATTGTTTGTAAAAAGAGGTTATCGGATAAGGGAACTGACACCGTTTCCTTCAGGAAAACACATTTATTTTTCTGCCTTCCAGTAACATGAAGGAAAAATTTAGACTAGAAGAGACTGAATGAGCTGCAGGGGTGTTTACCATATCCATTAACTCCCGTGTCTCTTACATTATGTTTTGCTACACGTTCAAAACTTCCATGTCTCAGAACACTGATTTATTGTCAGAATTAGAAAATGCAGCTTTTTCTGGTGTTGGCAGAGTCTGAACTGCCATCCACAGAAAAGGCATCATTAGTAAAGAAATCTGTGTTTAGCAGACTAAGCTTTATACCAGTCCTATGCTGCCAGATGACCTGGGACGGGACTTTATATGGTAAAAAGCTGCTGCGACCGAGTCACCCATCGGCGGTGCGTGCTGCAGGGACTCAGGATCGGGGTCACACCTCTTGGCCCATCGCCCTGCCTCGGCACGCTGCACTTTCTCCCCGTGGCCCAGCGTGGATTTGCCCGTGTCGTCACATGCTCTCGCCTTACCTAACCTCAGCCCGGCGCCCTGGCTCCTCCTCTGCCAGTGTTTGCATCCTGTCTGCTCCTCTCCACTGCTGACCTTCGCTACGGGCAGGCAGTGTTTGGGCCGCAAACCTGCCTTCAGCTGCGCTTTCTTCTCAGCAGCCAGCGTTACACCAGAAACCAGCCAAAAGGACTCTGCTGCCAGGCTAAGATGTGCTTCCATGGCATGGGAAACAGGATGGGTTTGCCTGTTATTCCACCAAACATGTTATCTACGGCACAGGCAAGCCCTAGAGCTACATCTATACCGTGCCACTTGCACGTCGCAGAAACACAAGTGTAACATAAGGGGCTCTTGGTATGAACTTTGCAACCCTGTGGTAAAATCACCCACCATAACCAAACACAAATAGTAAAAGGGCACTTTCACCTTTGCAGCTGCACCTTGGGGCCCACTGCCCGGGCTGGGCTCTCAGGCATCATCCCTCTGACTGCCAGAGCTGCCCCAGGTCACCCTGTGGGGGTAGAGCCAGCCTAATTAAACTTGAAAGTGCTCAAGGGCTGTGTTAATGGGCAGCTCTCAGTAATCACAAGAAGGTGATTTTTTTTTTTACAGGACTATGTTTCTGCTATAAAACACTTCTCTCTCAAAGAAAGACCTCAGAGTGCTGTTGACATAACTTACTTCTATAGATATTTGACAAGATAAAACAGGCAAAGTGACTGTGATTTCAAGGACCATAATAGCTTAAATGTTTAGGAATGAGAAGAATGGCCTGAATGGCTGTAATTATTAAATCCATTAGTTAAATTGCTCTTTCCCTTCCTTGGTAAAGAAAATGTTTCTACAATGATCTAGGATCTGCCGCTCTTGAGCCACTGACAACACCTAAGTGGGAGGTGTATCTCATTCATGATGCACCTAAGCCCCACACTTCCTATCTCTTTGGGAAGGTTTGTATTTTCAGTAGGACATTTCCAAACTGGCAATAGCCTAACCCAACCCTTAAGTGCAGACTCAGAAGCTGCATGAAAAGGTCTTGAGATAGGAAGATCCTTTTACTTTGGCTAAAGGAGGGGTTGGAGACACAGAATGACCTCTTCTGAGCAGTATCTGCACTCTCAGGTCTGCCCTATTTCTCCCTCATATTTCTTCTCTCCTGCAGGGTGGATGCATGTAGAGCCTGGGACTGCCGAGGGTAGGCACTGTGGGCAAGTCCATCTTGTTTTTGGGGGAAGGAGACGACTTCAGCTCAAAGATTGTCTGCTGTGCTGCCTTTGGATCCAGGGAAGAGACACCAGCACGTTTTATTTGTTAGCAGAAATGTAATTGATGGGAACTACTGTACTCAACTGTTGAGCATAAATAATGCTCACCATGTGCCTGAGACATTAGCTGTTTACAAGGAGGCATCTGCAATTAAACAGGAAATTGCAGCTTGTCAGCAGGTTGACCAGGTGATAAAAGACCCTAATTCTGCAGAGTTACTCCCTTTTTTTGAAAAAACAGTTAAAGTCTTCTCAGGAACTTTAAAAGGTCAGTGACTTCACCCTTCTCAAAAACATGCAACATAAACTCCTAAAGGAAGCACATTTAATTGATGGGAATACATACAGGTTGCATTTTAAAGGTAAGCATGTTACCCAATACCCAGAAAAAGAGCTGCTACAGTCTCGATGCAGCTAAGATGGTTGAAATCTGACTTTTCTAGGGTTGTGTGCTGTCTTCAGAGCACCACTGGAGGTAAGCAGAGACCTACGTTTGAGGACATTGCCCTTCCTGCTACATTGCTGGAGGTTAATCCAAAAGAAAAAGGAAGACATTTTTGTGCAGTCTGTCCCAGTCTTAACCCATTTGATTCACCAATACATGATTTAGCACGGAATCTCTGAATATGAAATACTGCTGTCTAGTACACAGATTAATGTGGCAACAACCAGGTTGTCACCTATCCTTCACCTGTCCAAATATGTAGACTTCCACATCACCCCTGAGGTCTGAATTTTCTATCTACAGACAGAAGGAATTATTTGCTCTGTTTCTATTTAGGTGTGTATGTGAAGAGATGGTTGAAGTTTTGTGGGTGTTTATCTGAATGAAGCCAGTTCACTCTTGGTGCCACATCATCATGTTTGACATGAACAATGTTACATCAGGGATTTAACTTGACTTCTTATATGTTTCATGGTATGATACTGGTGGTATGTACCGGACAGCGCATCCCCAAAAATACAAATAAAGCCATCAGGTGGTGAGGTTTCCCTTGTTTTGATCTTTGGCCTTTGTAAAATGAAGCAAAATCTTTTTCAGAAGATGTGCCACAAGACCAATGAAGAGTAGTAAGGTTATACTGAGCCTTTAGACTGTTTTTCTTTGGAAACTCTCGATTCTTTTGACAACAATTATTTTTAAAAATGAAACCTAAGTGGATTAAAATTGCCTTGCACGTAATTTCCTAAGTATATTGATGATGCCAGCAAAAGAAATGTAATTTCCTTATGCCATCACTGAGCTACATCATTTCAGAGAGGAAAAAATGTAATATTTTGAGTTTGCGCATTTACTCCTGAAAAGACCGTTTTATACATTTGAAAAGGTTACTTTGGGTCTGTTATTGAGTGTCACAAGAGTGACTGCAGAGTACAGTGTGACGGTTGCTGTGCATGCCGTGTATACCCCTGCGGCACAGAGGGACACTTGCAACCTGGAAGAACAGGACCCTCCACAATGACTGCCCATTTCTGACAGAGATACTCAGTTGTGCTCAGAGCATAGTCAGCTTCACAAAAGAAACAGCCTTCCCATCTAAAGCACAAGATGGTGCATTCAGTGACTAGGAAGACAGATTTCTCTGAAACAAGGACTTTCCATAACCACTTCCTCTATGAACTCTTACACTCTGTTTTAGGGCATCTACTACTGCCCAGGAGGCCAAAACAGGTGCCTCGCTCACCAGGCTCCCTCCGACACAGCCTGCATCCCTTCTAAATACAACAGGAAATATAACCATGACCATAATACTGCCGCAGGGTACAGTTACTAACCTACAGGTTGCTCCTCAGCTGGCCAGCAGCAGCAGGCTTGTGCCCCTCTAAGCCGTTGCGTGCCTGGTGCCACCGTCGCCGTCGCGTCCCCAGCACTCAGCCGCTTGCTGCTTCGAGACCTCAGCTGGGGACTTCGTAGGTCACGGAGGAACAGCAGGACAGACCTTGTGCTTTCAGATGCTCTTTTACTGAAACTATTAAGGGAACCTAAATCATTACAACACCTAACAGCGACCGGAGCTGATTAAAGGGCACTTTACAAAAGGTTCCTCCCTGGGTACATTGTGACCGTGTTTTGCCAAGAGCAACCAGCTTCTCTCCTACCTCTGCTGGCCAAAGGTCAGCACATCAAAGCGAACAAAGTCCAGCAGTAGCTTGTGGTTAAATGGCTAAAGCCACTCTGGCTTACCGCAGGTGCTCCAGAAGTAAAGCTGCTGTGATGCTCAAAGCTCACAGATATAAACTACTGTAAAATTTGGAAGGGGAGGGAGTGCGTTTCGGCACAGAAGACAAAACAGCATTTGCCACTGTAACTGAGCAAACAGGCAATAAATAGACTAGTTGTCTCTGGGAGTTCATTTCCCTGTTTGCACATCCTAGCGCTTGCATGCTCTTCCTGGTTTTGCTGACTGCGTGGTGTTCCCAGCCTGGTTTCCTAAAAACAGCCCCATGCCCCACCCCAGGCATACGAACTCGTGACGTGTCTGCCGGCCCCATCCACCACTTGTGGACCTGCGGGCCAGCTGCGGCCAAGCAGCATGCGGACAGAGAGAGGTCTCGGAGCTCACGCAGCTTTAGGAAAGCCAGGGCTGACTCGGGGAAATGACAGTGGCAGGCGACTGAGGGAGAGCCAGTTGGGGCCAAGCTTTTCCCCCACCCTGAGGAGGAGCGGCCGGCAGGGCTGTACAACCTGCAGGTGAGGGCACCTGCGGCCCCCGGCAGCCACCCAACCTGCGGGAAGGGGGTGCAGAAAGGAGCAAGGGAGGAATGCAAAGGCTGCGAGAATGGGAGGAGCTGGGGACATGGGATGGAGCTGGAATTGCTCTGCATTCCTACGGCGATACTGTAGAAAACCAGACTTAATAAGTTCTGCTACTCATAGATCAGCTGGTTATAATGATGTTAAATCTTCCAGTCCTTGTCTGTCAAATTCACACTGAGATAAGTAGGAACTAAGCATGCTCAAGGGCCTTTGAAGACCGTATAAGTGCCTAGATATTGCCCTGGGGAGGTCTGACTTTAAATAACCGCATCTTAAAAAACAACATATAAAAAAACAGTTCTGTCTTTCAGACACAAACTTAAATCATTATATTGCCCAACTTGCAGAAACATTATCAAAATTACGCAAAAAGTACACAGTTACAGTCTAACCTTGAGTAAAAATCAAATTTCTGAGGCTATGCTACACTTTCATTTCATTAAGCATATAGCATTTTTTAATTCACCTAGACACTAAAATAGTCTGTCTGTCTTCAAAAACACTAAATTTAGGGTTCCTTAAGTGTACTACAGATACAAATGTTAAGTTACTGGAATGTCACAGAAGAAGTAATGAAAACATCTAAAAGCGTGGCCTACAGCAGAGAGAAAAAAATGGATTTTTGCACTCGTGGAATGGGAGGACGTGTATGGAAAATCCTGGCTGCTGGTTTTTCTGTTTTCAGTTCATTGGTAGAAGTGCTGTCTCCAGAGAGAACTGCTTTCCTTCCTTCTCTAGAAAAAGGACAATGCACAGAAGGAATGGTTTGAAGGAGGAATTGTTTTTCTCTTATCTTTTTCCATCTTTCAGTTGCTCTTTATTACAGTGCTTAATTTTAAGGCAATAGTAACACAGGAGACATATTCAGGAAGAGCTGACCTTCTAATAAAACAAGCAAGAAACACCTAGGACAGGTAGAAATCTGGAGTCAACAAAGCCCTTTAATAAGGATGTATAAGGGAACAATCCCACTAGTTGTCTGCCTGGTGGTTTGGAAACCCCTGACAGCTAACGTACTGCACACTACTGTGCATTTATTTCAGCGAAGGAAAAACCCAGCTTATTTATTATCCCATTATAGGGCTTTGTTTCTGATGCCCTTACTCTCAAAAGCAGCAAAAGCCCAAAACAATGTATTGTTTAATATCAAACAATGCTCTTGTTTCTCATCAGAGCAGGAAAGCCAACGCTTGCTCAACTGCACAGCCAGAATATAACTATATTATATAACTATACATTTAGACTGGGCTTGTCAAAGAAAATAAGGAACAGTGTGAAAGCAGGGCAAATTTGTAATAGGAGCAAAGGGAACCCATCACAACCTGTCAGGTGTTCCTCTAAGTGCCTGTCAAGCTGGGAGCACAATGTTTTACAAACGCTGGTGTCAGTTCTTAGCACAGAAAGAGGAACTGACAGCTGGAGATGTGGTTTGGGGAAAATGAAAATGTTGCAACGAGGTGGCAGAGTGGCATGCAAGAGCCCCACCTGATGTAGCCAGGGGACAGGTTGCTCCTGGGGGTCTCACATCTCAGGGCGGTTCTCTGCCCTCCTGGCTGCTTTGGAGCAGTTCTTTCTCTTGGTTTAGCCCAGAAATTACACCATGGACATGCAAGTTTGATTGAAACTGTGAGTTCTTCTGAACACTTTTGGTTCTAATCATGTATGCTCTCCACCAAAAAAAAATCTCAACAAGCCATAACATAAGCACATAACCCCCTACTTAGGTCTTGTCTCGTGAGGAGGAGCTGCAGATACTCCCTTCTGAAGGACGGTCACATTTATTCCCACAAGGGGAAGGAGGAGGAGGAGGTTCCTGGTGCAGGAACGGCTGGACCACTGCCTGTGCTGCACCTCCATTTGGCCTGTGAGAGAGCAGAGCAGGGCACATGCGTCCTTTCCATTGCCCCAGCCGGTGCAACCCTCTGCCCGCTGTGATCCCTGCAGCAGCTCAGGGCAGTCCCATGCACTCTGCACATCTGCACCCTGTGATAGCTCACTTCTCCAGGTCATCCTCTGTCCCGCTCTGCTGAGCATCCACACTGCAGCAATGGTTGCTTTTGGGTCCTCTTTCAGACAGAACCAACCTGTTCTTCCTCAACAAAGCCCAGATGTGGCTCCAGGGACAGACTAAATGGATTAGCCCGTGCCAGGTGTGGTTGCCTGGGCTGATGCAACACAGTCTTCCAAGAGGATCCCTGCACCCACAGGTGTCCCTGCGTGACTCCGTGCTGCGGCCAAACGCACACCCTCAGTTTCATTACAGCCCTCTGCTACGCTTCAGGAGCTGGCAGCTAACAAAAAGCATATGAGAAATGATAATTATGCCTTAGGACTAGGAGGGTCATTACAGGTACTAGAGAAGACTGGGGACACATGTTGTGTCGATGAACCAGCCTGCTCTTGAGTGGTTAGCGGAGCACCACAGCTTGTGATATAAATAATAAATTTATATTAATTTAAATTAATAAATTGTCTGCTACCTACTTTTTGTTTTCCCCTAAGCAACACAGCATAGTTAGTAAATGGAAGTGAAAACTCCTGGTTACAAAAGCTACTCTAAACAAAAATCACGTCCAGTAGGCTAAATAAATTTGGAAATCTGAGGCACAAGCTGCAAATGTTTGGTGTCATACCTCCAAAAGACTTTGTGTGATTCTACTGAAACCTGCCAGGAAAAACCTATCCTGGGCTCAGGTGAGGCAAAACTTGTTTTCCTTCTGGTTCCTTGGAAGTGGAGTAGTTATACGAAATGTAGGCCTACAGCTAAAAGGTTATTTCATTTATAAATGCGAAGAAACTCGCATCTAGCATTGGAGCATTTTGAGGGAGGTGTAAACATTAATATACACATCCCCCCTCCTGCCCCCCTCTCACAGGCATTTGCAGTGCAAGTGGTTAAAAAAAAACCCTACACAAATGAAAATGGAGCCTTCCCCTGGGATGAGACAGGCAAGCAGAGGAGACAGAGACACGCCATGGCACAGCCAGCTGCTGAGAGCATCAAATCACCAAACAACATGAATGAAATACTGTGCTATTACACCCAGCTCGTACAGAAACCATCCTGCTGCTAGCAGGTGAACAGGAAAGTCATATTTCACAATCAGATTTCAACAAGGGGGTCATACTTTGGAGATGAGAGGCTGTGCAAAAGAAACAGGCTATTTTTAAAAGTCAGGCCAAATGCTTGAAGAAAACCTTCTAAAAAGTAGCCGCCAGCACAGCTGTGTTTATGGGTCTATTCAATCAGCAAGTAGCTGGCTCATAGATTTTGAGTGCAAGTAATGATTTAACATCGTGACCCAAGCAAGAAACTGGAACACCCAGAGAAACGATTTTGGCAAGGGTGTATTTAATGAGTCAGAGTGTCCTGTTATCTGATGGTGTGTTTTTACATGGTGGGAACTATTTTAATTGCTGTATAATAATCTGAGAAGCTGCAAAGAGTTGAATGCTTCCTCCTTCAGTACCAGCCCAGTCCACACCAGTCACGTTTTTGCGTTTTGTCCCCCTCAGGAAGGCAAAATTGCTCTCTCTCCACTAGACCTATCTGGCGATGGACCTGGGTATGGAGCCACCATGCACATGCCCTCCGGACAGCTGGGACTGTGAGCTGGTGTGCAGCTCTCCTGCCCTTTGCTGTGCATTTTCCCTGCTTTTAAGCCTGGGGAAGGAGTCCCGTCTTCCTGGTATTTGTGTCTGTTCTTTTTCACATCAGCATTCAGAGGAATAAATGAGAGATAGAGCATGCTTGTGAATCAGAAATAAATCCTGTTTGAAAGGCGACTTGAACAGATGATCCAGACAGATGCATTTGTTCTGGTGATGGTTTTCTTAAAAAAAACACAACCTCCCAGCCTCTTTACTCAACCCCACATTAATTTTCTAAAATAAACCCCAAAATATTTGACCCTATCCATCTCTTACTGATAGACCTGACAGGAGACATACACACTATAAATTAGCTATATGACTGAAAACTGCTACTCCCAAATATTTTTATAAGCAAACAGGAAAATCTATCGCACATAAAAATACCACCAATGTACTATGCCTATCTGAGGTCTCAAAAAGCTGCCATCACAGCTAAGGATATTTAACATTTATAATGTTGCTTAATTAAAAAAGTAGTGGTTTGGGGTTTTTTTTTTAATCAGATGAAAGTTAGATCTGGAATGACCAAATGCCAGTTGCTATATGCAGTGCCTCCTCTGCCATCATCTCTAATATCAAAACTCCACCTGCAGATACTGGAGTATTAACTGTCTTTCAGAGTCAAGGCAGTCACCCGGATTAAAGAGGAGAAGCAGAGAGAGGTTGCACTCAATGACTTGCTTGCAAATCTCTTTGTCAGATACTTGCAGATGCCCCCCCTTACACAAACTCGCAGATCTTGTATGCTAACAGTCTGAAGGACACAAAACAGAGATATTTTCAGTTTTTCACTTCCCTTAAGAAACATGTGCCTGCTGTCTTAACACAGGAACTAGTCTATAAGCTAGAATAACCCTTTTTTAAATTACTTGGACTTCACTCACAAAAAACATAACATTAATGATAAGTAATTTACATAATTACAACTCTGGAAAACCTGAGTTTAAACAAAACAGCAAACTCCCTAGAACTGGATTGGATAAGCAAAAGAAACAAGAGAAGAGAGAGATCCTATCTCCCATAGCCTAGCATGTTAGCACAACTCCATTCCCAAAACACTGTCAAAATTTGACTTCCTAAAACACTGTCAAAATTCTTCAAAACAATCTCCCCCCCCCCTTTTTTTTTACATACATCTCCAGTATATTCAAGAACAAAACCATGAGGCCTCAATGTTCAGATAAACTTAAGCGCCAGTTAATAACTTGCCAAGCAGAGCAATCATGCACTCTGGACACAAAGTCTAGTGGGGTTGCTGGAGAGCGCTACATGCTCAGGGCCAATGGAGATCTGCACCATGAAGTGCTGTTATGGGGTGCTAACACAGAGCCCCTTCCCTTCATCAGGTGGGAGTTTAAGAAGGCTTCTCGCCTCTGTAAGGGAAGAAAGGGAAGAACTCATGAAAGCATGAGTTTGCCAGTTTTGCTAGTGTCTGCCAGAAATTTTTTAAGATTTGACTAAGAATGATTATTCTGCATGTTTTTGAGATAATTCCTTCTCGACTTCTTTTTAACCTAGTTCTTCAGTTTTCCATAAAACAAATCTCTAATTAGACTTCCAATGCAGCAAAGTATCTAAGCGAGTGAAAACATTTTAAGTCTCATCTACATTAACACAACTACAATGTGTTTAAAATGACACATGTGCTGGCTGGGGTGGACCCTACCTGCCTCTCCCAAAAGGTAGCCAGAGGTCTCAGTAACCTCCCTACCACTGCAGTTAATGCACAGAAGAGCTTTCACTGTGTTTTCATGCTGCCTTGAAGACACTCCCAAGTAATTCAACAATTTCTTTATTGAAACTTCCTTGTTTAACTGAAAATGAAGAGCAGAGCTGAGGAAGTACCTTAACCGGATTTAATTTCCATGCCTTCCTCTTTTCTTCCGTATGGAGATGTGTCATCATGAAGTTTAAAAGAAAGCTCCCTATGTATCCTGCTTCTGTTTACAAAAGGCTGCTCACCTTTCTATTTGCCATTTTAAAAACTAACTAAAAAGAAACACATTCTTCATCAAAAAAAGTCCTTTATGCTGTGCAGAAAGCAGTCTTTTTGAAAAACACTCAGTTGCAGACATCTACATTACTCCAGTTAGTGAGAGTCATAGTATTTGTATCCAACATCAGCATTAACTCACCAGCCATTTACATCAAAATATTCTGCAGCAGAAAATAGATTACTACCTAGAGCAAAAAAACTTAGCATATAGAACCGCACCGTATTAAACAGCTGTGCATGATGCTAGTTTTAACGTGGGTTATCTGTAATTATGGTGGTAGTACAGAATCATAATGATGGTTTTCACCCTGGCTGATCAGAAAGAAATTCTTCTCTTCAGCCTCACTGGAGCAACTGCACAGCACAAAATGGACTAGGAGGGTCTTCGTTGACTTTAGTCCAGGGTGAAACCCCACTAGGGCTTTGTGCAAGAAGACTGTAGCCTGCTGAGCCTGTCAAAATATGTTTCTGTTGGATATACTGATCATTCCCCTTATCCCCAGATTGTGAAAAGGAGGGAGTCTGTTGCCTGTAAGCTTCTGGAAATCCTTCCCCCTCTGGTGTGGTACATCTGGTATTTTGGTGTACAGAGGATATCACAGGACACTGAAGCGTAAGGTCTTTCAGAAGTAGAAAGATGAAGAAAAGGGAGCCTGTCAAGAAGACAGGCTTATTTAGGCCATTTTATTGCTCCTCAGCACTGTCATCTCAGATTTCCACCCGGATGACCCCGCTCTGCTATGGGGTGTGATAAGCCTCCGAGACGGGCAGCTCCTCCGACGTCCAGACATCTGGACATTGGCCATTCTTGCTGCTCCCCTACTCCCTTCACCCACCGCTCTCCCTGTTTGTTTCTGTGATACTGCTCCTCTCCATGGGATTTTTTCACAGGGTTGTCTTGAGACACCAGGTACCCAGAGCTCCTTCCCTGCCTTCCAGCCCTCCCCTCAGCAGAGGGCATGAAGGCCCCCCCCATGCCCATCCCCGTTTCAAGCCCTCTCCACAGTGAGCTCTGGGATCAGTGGTGCTCATTTGGGTAGATGTGCTTGATCATCTCACGCTCCTACCTACGATACTGTTTTTGCAGCCACTGTGATTATGCCTGTACTTACAGCATTGCACAGTTTCAAACAACATCCCCCTTGCTGAGGGATTCCCAACTGATTGCTGATGCAGAGCTAAGCTTTGTGCTTCAATACTGAGTGACAAGAAGTTTTAAGTAAAAATGAAGTTGTGGTAATACCTGCAGTAACCTCCACTGTACCTACTCCCTGCCATCCCTACTGATGGTACCCGCCACCAAGCCAAACAAGCAGTAATCCCAGGCACTCTTCCTACATTTTCATGCAGATGTGGTGCCTGAAGAGACTTATAAAGGTCCATAGGCACATCCTATAAATTTTTGGTACTACAGCCTGAGTTTTCCCCTGGAACTCCATTCAGAGCCATCCTTGCCATTATGTCTATTTAATGGTCCAGGCAGGCATAGCCCTATCAGATACAGCATTTACTCATAAGCGTAGCCTGATGAAGCCTCTTTGGTATGCAGTACCTAATGGCAATGTAGTTCCCAAGGATAATGTTAGCAGGAATAAACATGATACCGGGTAGAGAAGGGTTTGCAGAATCAAGATTTTAGCTATCAATCCCACCAATTAGCACCAATGGACCGCGTAATCCCATTAAATTCAACCTGAAGCTGCCTATCCATGAATTTTCTATTGTCGAGTCCTTAGCTTCAGCTTTATTTAGAAAGTTGTCTGCCCACACAGAGCTAACTACAGGTGTGGTTTGAGCAACTCTGGGAGCCGTTGAAGTGGAAGAGCTTCATGATAGAGTGGCTGCCCTGAGTATTGCTTGGAGAAGCATTAACAAAAGTGCCATAAACCAAGTTAGAAAAAGCTGTTTCTGTGCATTACAGAATGTTTACATAGCAATTTTCCCTTTAAAGCATCCCCAATTTTTCAGGTGAAAGTATTCAGTTCAGTAAAGCTTAGCATGATCCCAGCTGATAGTCTGTCTAAGGGCTGCTGCTGGGGCTGCTTTCAGTTGCAATTACAGAAACTGTCCAGAGGAAAGAAGATCCAAGCAAGATGTGCATTTTTTTCTGGAGACCATTAAAAAAAATACATCACTGCTATATTGCCACAGCATTTCTCTGATAATATCTTTGCAGGAGGTAGGAAGGACTGGAATAATGACTGTTTTCTGCAGCTCTTCCGAAAGGATGAAAAGTCAGTGGAGGTTTCACATCTGCAAAACATGACTTCCTTCACTCAACACCCAAAAGGTTTTGGTTTGAACAGTGCATTTTCATTTTTAAGCCAAATGCTCGTTAGATAAAAGAGAGGCAATCTGACAACCTCTCAAACTTGATTCCTCCCAAATATGAAGGTAAAATGGCACTGCAGCTTTTGCTCAGTGTCTTTTGTTTTTCACTCTTATAGCCTGGGAGACGCAGGGAAGAAGACCAGTAAATCCACGTGAGTCAGGATACCATTGTATGAGAAGTAAGCCTTTGTTTAGTCAACCATTAAAAAAATTATTTCTGCTAAAATTATTGGTTATTATTTCTACTTTTGCCTTCCAGCGTGTAAGCAAATACCGTTTGATATTGACAGCTGTTGTTAAATATTGGAGGTAAAGGGAAACATTGTGACCCAGCACCAGGGCAGGGGAGGGCAGGGCTGCCATTCATTTGGATAGATACGTTTAATCATCAACTATATACTGCACTCTGATCTCTGCAACATCTGACTTCTGATGAGGTAAAAGTTCTGAAAGTTATTACTGAAAGCAACAAATTGCATAAAGAAATATTCTCATTGAAAGCACACATTGCAAAGAAGAAAAAAGCTACATCAAGATCTAAGCATTCATTTCTCATTGACATCATTGGGAACTGCATATACATGCATCCAGCACAAAATAATTTGGTAATTAAAATAATTAAAGTTACTTCATTTCTCAGAAATTATATTTCATGTTCAGCTGCAATTCATGGGTTAACTTTGTATTATTTTAGCAAAATTGAAGAGCTGGGGTTTCAATGCATCGCTAGCACTTATGCTCAGCTGGAAACGTGCAAGGGTAGGTTTGCTTGTCTCTAATCACTGTCCTTAAAGGTTTGCATTTTACCTGATCATTTTGTTCACTGCAACAGAAAGAGGAAAAACAGCTTGTTGTCACAAAAATATGCTTCTGCAGCTGGCTCTGAAAAGGTAAATCATTTCCCTCAGAAAACTCCTACTCCTATAAAAGGCAAAAATCCCCCAGTAAAAGTCACACTTCTGCCTTAAGGAAATAAACTACTTAAATGCTAATGTTTTAAGTTGCTCCCAAAGTAACATGAAGGAGCTATTCCAGTCATGTGGGTGCTGTACAAGTGGACAGCTTTAGAAAATATTCTCCGATATTCAGAGAGAAAAGCAGGGAGCCGCATCTTCATAGGAGGAATGAGACTCTGCCAGAGACCGCAGAGCTGCTTGCTCTTCTGCCTCAAGCCCAAAGCATCTGCAATGGCCTTATCCATGTGCCATGCGGCTGCTGTGTCAGGGGAAAAAAATAACGACTATGAAGATTTCCACTTGGGGTATGTTCTTAAACAAGAGGCCTAGCACAGCAAACCCCAACTAACCCATGCGATCCAGCTGATTTGTTGTCAATGTCTTTGTAACGGGGAGTCAAGGAAAGGGATTGCAACATCTCACCCGTGGTGCGATGGCTGCTACACAAACAAGTACAGTAAACAAATGAAAGCCGCTGGAACGGGACTGGAGTGCAGGAGGTCGCGGAGCGCCCAGCCCGGACGCTCCTCTTCTCGTGGCACCCTCCCGGTGACAGCCCCGTCACCTGCCCGCGGAGAGCAGGGACCCAGGCTGCTCCTGCCTCCGCAAGGGCACTGCTCAGCATGCAGGCAAGCCGGGGAAACCCTGACACTTTCCGGGGAGGAGACAGCAGAGGTTTGCCATGCCCCTGTTACTCTTCGGTAATCCTGGTTGCGTGGGGTTTTCTGTTTGGCAGGGTTTCTTTTTTTGCCATGCGAATATTCGGCATCTCTATTGAGAGTATCACTCCCTTCCAAAGTATCCGAAGAGATTATTCCCATTTTAATATAGCCCTTTAATATGGTCATTTCTGGTTCAGATATAAATTTAGAAAAGTGTCACTGTGAGATCTTAGTGGGATCCATGATATTTATTTTGCATAGGTCTAGCAATAACACCTGTGTCACAGGAGCTGCCTTTAAGGGTGAAGAGAGACTTCTTTTTAACTGGTGACTCTGTAACCAGCCCAGGCTAAGCAGGTCTTTTCCACCTTGTATACCCAGAAAAAGATTTTGCAGACCAGGCTGTCCTCATGATCCCTGTGCAGCCCTGCTCCTTTTAGCGTATGTACACAGGTTTAACCAAATGAAACTTGGTAAACAGCTGTGCTGAAAATCAAGCACACAGAATGAAACCTGCTCATTTCATTTTAGCGTGTCATAGTACGTTATTATTTACTGGAACAATTTAAGTTGCTCATAATTTACAGATAGTTATGACCCCCTTGCCCTGAAATCTGATGATGTTTTTCCTTGACTCCTTGATTCAGAGATGGAAAGGGGTTGGCATTCCTGTGAAAGAGGTCCTCTGTAGTGCAAACAGGACTCAAAGACTGAACAGATTTTGTCAATAGTCCTATTCCTTCCATTTAAGCCACATAATCTCCCTTATAGTCACCAGCAAGAACCCTATCTTTGTATGAAAACAGACAAGATAACATTGTCATCACTGTCTTTCATTTAGATATTTATTTTTTAAAATTCAGTCTCTGTGAGCTCTGAGGTAGGATTTGACCTCTTTCTTTAGTTACTGCAAAAGAAACTTCTACATTAGTCCAATTTACTGTCGAATACTGGAACCACCACTCCTGGGAGGAGAGGGCAAGAATCACACATCAGCTATGACACACATAAAAATCACAGGCTTTAGTCATAGTCATGCTTTATGTCTACAAATTCACCGACAGACTGAAACTATGGTGCAGCCTTTACCAAAATTTTTCTTGAATCATATTTCAATCCTTCAAAGCAGATACTTGTGGGAATCCAGTTGCTTTGTTCTTGGGTAATTTTTTTCCCTGCACTTTGCTCTGGGAGTTTTAGTACTGCTAAGAACTGAAGCCACACTTAGACTACTTTTAATAAAGTAAATGTGTTACCACACTTCAGTACCGCCTAACACCACTGAGCATTTACCAAGCATAAATAGCATGTCATGTGCAAGCCTGGTTAGCCAACACATCAAGAAAATCTGTCACATCAGGGAGGACTGAAGCAAGCAGCAAACACAACTAGTGCACGACACTGATAAACTGGAAGCAACAAATTAAAAAAAAAAAAAAATCTCTTTCTTGCATTTTGTTCTGCACACAAAACGTACTGTAAATAAATTATGAATACTGACTACATGTTGGTCACTTCACACCAAGCCCTCTTCAGGATTACTTGACAGCTACCTGGGATGTAAAAGGTAATTTTGGGGGAGTCACCATATGTACTTATATAAAGACACATCCAGACTAGCAAAGCACACGGAGGGTGGTTCCTGCATGAACGAGTCAGCTTCCACCATGTGGCAGAAACTTTCAGTCCCTGGGCAAACTTAAAACAATTATTTGAATCTATTCAGCTTCACCTCCCTCAGTGGCATATGCATACTCGGAACTTAAATCTGGGTATTTTTTCTGTGTCTACTGTCTTGGAACATGGAAAAAATATTGAAAAAATTAGTCACTTTGCATATTTTTGCAAAGCTCGTTCAAAAATCAGCAAGCGTTTTTCAGCATGAGTCACTACCCTCATCCCTGTTGCAATAATTGGATTACACATTTTCATTAGAAACTCTGACTCCTGTTCCTAGTCTTCAGTTAGAAGATGAGCAGAAGCCAGCTGCTTTGAGTTTTATTAGAAAACCATGAAGTTTTCAAATGCAATTGTGCATTAATTTTGTTTGTTTGTTTGTTTTGAAGATACAACAAAATCAAACCAACTAGCTAATCAAGCATGGGTTAATCAACCCGTGATCTAGATGACACCGTGCAGTCAACTACAGCTGACGCAAGCAAACTGCAAAATAGCACTGCTAACTCCTCTTCCGACTTTTAGGGAGCGAACCTCTGGCAAACCTTTTAACTGGGCACCGTTGCCCTTCTGCCTCTCAAAGCTAGGAAAATCAAAGCGGAAAATGGTACCTGGGGAGAAGCTGGCGTGCTCCTGTGGGTGCTGCCTGCCGCTGGGCTCCCGCTGCCTGCCTCCCTGGGCAGCCCAGTGCCTCCGCAGCCACGGCTGCCTACGTGGGTCAATGTTTTACCAGGCTGTGAGCAGCCTGCTGTCCCACCCTCCCTGCAAACACCCCGTGGGGAAGGCAGCGCCGGGCCACGGGGGCAGAGCCAGTGCCAAAAAGGTCGCCTCTCTTCTACCTGCCCTGTCCTCCACAGGGAAAACAAAGCACAGCAAAAAAGGGAAACCTGCTAAGAGGGGGGACATAGGGAAAGCATGCCACGAGGTGGGGGGGGGGGGGGGAAGGTACAAAAATGGTGCTATTAATAGATAATTTGTGGCAGGTAAGTCATGATAACCTTTCTCCGTATTGTTCTAAGTCTGCGTGCAAGCCTAGGCGTGTCTGGCTGAAAGCTGAGAGGGAATGCTTAAATTATGGGAGTACATAAATTTGCAAATAAATCTTTGGCATAAGGGAGCAGTCATTCAAATGACAGCTAAAACTTCAAAATGACAACAAAAAGACCTGAAACTGCATCATAAAATAACGCAAAGGGAGCTTAAACACAAAAATGGGCCAAAGAAATGGCCAAGGCAATCTGTGACATTTTACCTTGCAGGTAGAAGCTCTGCTCCTGCGTCTCGGCTTCTCGGGAGTGCCTCAGAGTTAAAGCTCTACCTGTGCTAACCGGAGCTTTCCCATTCCCAGCAAGTTAACAATTACAAGCAGAGGGCAGCTGAAATGGGCTGGCAGCCGAGCACGGCGTTGACAAGGTGCCGCTGCTGCTCCCTGAGGAGGAGAGGACAGCTGCTGAGCTTGGGAAGGACTTGGATGCTGGCACTCAGTGGCTGCTCCCAACCTGGGAGACCTTTTACGGGCCTGGTACACAGATGTGCGCTCACGGAGGACCAACAGGAAAATCAAGGCTACACAGTGTGTGGTTTTGTGATACTGCCTTGTCTGTCGTGGCCTTTCAGTCCTGGTTTGGGGAAGAGTGATTCATTTTGTCTAGTCTAGGATCCTGGACTTGAGCAGCACATACTCTAATGCACATGTTTGAGGAGAAAATCTACATCACCAGCTGCTCTAGCTACTAAAGATTAGCTCAGATTAGCTATTAAAACCTGCCACTTAGTGCAACAAGGAGCATGTCCGTGTGCTGGGCTCGCTGTTGATCTGGATCTTGTATGGCCTCGCACAGGGACGGGGCTGCCCACGCCCAGTGATGCTGTGCGGAGGGACACCAGATGAGTCTGGTCCGTTTGGAGAAGCTTCCTAAGCCCGCTGGGCACGCTGCAGTGTACTCACGGGGGGGCCAGGGGCACAGCTGCGTCCAGCTCACCAGCCGGCACGCACGTGTGACACTGTTTGTCGGTGCGGCAACGGGCTGCGGCTGGACTCGAGCAGATGTGTCACCGAAAGCAGGAGTGCCTTCCCTGAGCCAGGACTCCTGAGGGGGTTTCCTCAGAGCCCAGGGCTCAGGGCAAGCCCACAGGGGCCGATGCGTGGCCAGCCGCTGCCACAGCACGAGCCCTGTGGCTGCAGCCCGTGCGGCATGCCCAGTGCACCCAACACACACAAGCCTGCTCAGCTCTCCAAGGTGCCACCATTTGCTGTGGGTGCTTTCAGGTGTTGTGTTCTCTCCTGATGGTCCTCACTCCCCTCCCCTCCCCTTTTGCCTGGAAAAGGAGGGGCAGAAGGGGAGTCTCTCACAGATTTGGTATTTAAGGCCACCATGGCAGCAGCCTGTGACTCCCTGGTAGGAGAGGCTGCTGGCAGGAGCAGAGAAGGCATACAGACTTCCCTACAGCTGCTAGACACAATCCTGCTGCTGTAGGACAACTGCAAGACCTGGCAATGTCTTTTGGATAAGCCTTATTAATTCCCAACCATCAACTTGTATTCCCTCTAGATAAAAAACCCTCACAGCTGCTTTACAGCGTCTGCTCCCAACCTGTAAGGAAGAGCTCTGTGATGAACACACAGGGGAGGGAGAGACCCATCTTCTTCTGCCAGCTTCTCAGGCTTGTGGCAGGACACTTGCCACATCACATTAGCCTCTCAGTGCCTTGCTGATCCCCCAGCTGTAAGTGGAAATAATAATTACCTGCTATTCCACAGAGCTGCTTGGAGTCTCAGCTGTGGCTATCACCTCTGAGACCCCCAGGCAGAAAAAGGGGTCTTATCTGAAAGAGCTTATCTGCACTTAAGACCCTGCCTAACCAGCTCTGGGGAGCAGGAACTGCTCCTAGCAGTCTTGCTCCACCTGGTATCAAGAGCTGCTCCCAGAGAGGGGGGAGGTCCAGCCATGCTGTTTCTCTCTCCTGCTTGGATAAGGACTCCACTCAAGATCTCTCAAATCTGCCAAATAAAACCTGGGTGGAAGAGACCATGTTTCTGTGACAAGGTCTGCTTTTGGCAACGTGGCGTTTCCTGGTTGCAGAAGCATTTCAGCAGAAAACTCTGGAGGAGCACTGCCCACTCAGCTGGCTCAGATCTACATTTTATCATCGTTGTGTTTGATGTCATGACACTGCCAGTGCAGTCTTTGGCAAGGTTGGAAACTGAGGCTGCAGTGGTGAGATTTGGAAGTGGAAGAGCATCACTCTGGTACTCGAGTTATGGAGCCAGCTCAAATTTAGTTTGCCTGGCAGCTTAGACAAGGTCACTGCCTGTTATGGGACGGTTGTACAAATACTCACTTTTCTACAGTGCTAGTACTTCTGCAAAGCATGTTAGCCCGGTACAGGCCTAAGAGAGTCAAATTGTGTGTTGTATTGACCCACTGAGGCCAAAGGCCTTCAGAGAAACTCAGTTATCGGTTAGAGCTGCCAGGTGTAGCTACCACAGAAAAAATGGTTGTACTATCGTACAGCTGAAGTTGTATCAAGTCACCTTGGACAAATAGAACAGTGGACAATTTGATGGGTCCTTCCTCTAAATCTGCGCTTGTACATAAGCTGATATAATGCAACAGAGACCAAACATTTTTTTCATTGTTGCACAAGCAATACGAAAAATAATTATCTTCCTTACATGCCTCTGTATAGCTACCACCTTGTAAAACCTCAGTCTTTCATTCACACAAGCTTGTGCAACCTTTCCTCTGGTTTTCAGAGATTAACCTCCAAACAAAAATCATCCAAAACCAATGAGTTTTACCTTTCTTTGTAAGAAAGTGATAGCAGTAGTAATTTTTATAGGGTGTTAGATCTGAAAGCAATTGTGAACGTGAACAACTGGATTAAGTACTGTTGTGAGGCATTTCCCTGAAGTGTTGATGCCTTTGGCTGGCTCTTCAACAGACTGGGGTAGGCTGAGATAAAGTAATTTCCCAAAGGTCACACCTGCAGTCAGCTCTGCAGGTATCATTCCCCGTGTTCCTGAAACAAGTGTGGTCAGCTTCTGGCCAACCCAAATCTAACATGCTTCTCCTTATTTTCTGCTCTCAGAGATGAGGTTTGCACAGCCGAGGGCTCAGAAAGAGGCAGATGCTTCTCAGGAGACCAAGTCTGCCCCTGTGTCACCTGGTCCAAAGTTCCCCGCACCACGCTTTCGCAGATAACCGGCAGTGGATTTCTGATTAACGCACAGCTGACAGGAGGGACTGTGACCCAGGGAAACTTGGCATTTCACTCTCTTCTCAGTGCGCAACCTTTGTCACAGAGCGCAGGTTTCAAGGGCAGCGTAACACTTGCATATTTACTTACTGCAAATGGAGGAGGTGCTGGGCTGTACAGCACACAGACTGTAAAGTCAAACATTAATTTAGTACAGACACTGTATAACTTCAGACTGGCTTGGGAGCAGGTAAAATAAAAGATATGGATATTAAAAGTGAAAAAGCACCTAAAATTCAGAGGCTTTTGGGCAAAGCACGTTCAGTGAAACACCAATTTACTTACGAAGTGTTAGCAGTCTTAACAACACATAGATCAAACAACAAAACTAAAACGTGAGGATCAGGTAACAGAAGGGGAAATTTCTGTGAATCTTCTTAAGCGGGGTTTAATTTTGTTCCAGTTCTCTTTCAACAGATGCATTTGTATTTCATCCTGCATGGCAACACTCTGGAAAACAGTACAGGCAGATCCAGAGGGGCTACTGTGGAAGCTTTGAAAACTTTACATTCCCAGTAAAGAACCTCCCATATCTGAATATGTTCAGACCCATCCCTAAGCAGCGTGTCAAAACCACCTCCCCAGGAAATACTGGAACAGCACTGATCGCCTCTGACGGGACCTACATCCCCCCCTCTGGAGCAGAAGGACTAGCAATGGCCTGCTGCAAAAGAAACAGGTGGGAGGGGAAAAATAATCACTGTGAGCTGTGGAAGATTGTTATCGTACAGGAAAATAGCAGAGACATGAAGGGTGAATGGAGAGGGCTCTTCAGCAGTGGCCTGAAGGTGGCACAGATGAGGACACCTCTCCAGCTGTGGCTTTGGCTGGGTCTCTGGGCTCTTGGAAATGGTACCTGGCTGTGCCAGCAGTGCAAGAGCTACAGCCTTGCCATACCTATTCTTCCCTTCGGTCCATAACTTAGTATCTTGTGCTGAAATTTCAGAGCAAAATGCCCTGTGGATCTTCATCTACTGCAGAATAAGTCCTCAGCACTGGACAGACAAAGCGCTCCTCCAGCTGATAAGAGGAAGGAGATGGCAAGGGAATTATTTACAAACGGTCTCTACTAGATGATCCCAGAGCTGTTTTGCTAGTGGTTTCACTGGGCAGAGTTTCAGTCTTCACTATTCCCTTGGAGGGAACAGAACTTGCAAAATACATGAGAGATGTAAGAAAACTTGCTCACGATTCACAGAGAAACTGAATGTTGATGGGAAAGAATATTTGCAAGCAGTTTCTGTAGAACTGATTTGTTAAACACCTGGCTAGCAAAAAATGGGCAACACTGGTAGAAAATCGTATAATGCCAGGCTATAAACTCCCTAAAAGAAGAGGTTTTATTAAAAAAACCAAATCACCCCATCCCACCTTTCTTGCTCACTCCCTTATGTGCAGCTTTTTTTTTGCAAAAATAATATTTCAAAACCTTATCATCCAAAGCTTTCTTGAGAACTGCCTATTTTGACTTTATCTGTGTTTTGTACGACCACACTATGCTGGTGATTTAGCAACTTCACACTGCAGACAAATATTTCAAAATATTCCCTTCTTCATAGCTGTTCAACTGCTTTTACATGTATTGCTGCATTGCATGATGCCACCCACAGTCACATTTAGGAAAGGATCGTGTTGGAAACGCGATGGCTTAAAATCACAGTTGTGCATTCCCCATGGGTTTGATTTGAGTGCAAAAGTCCCTCAGCTAAGTTGCTTCTGGGATTTCCCTGACGTGACAATTACTGAACAGGGAGAATCTCAGGCTTGGGCTTCGACAGTGCTGGTTTAGTCAGGATCCTCACCAGGCAGCTGGGGGGGCTGTGTGGTTTGGGTGCTTGAGCAATGTCCCCGCCATGTCCCTGATCCCTCGTGTCCGCCTGTGCAGACCAGGAGCGGAGGAGCGAACAGGCAGGTTGGCAGTGGTCTGGGGGGAGATGCCCCCAGGAGCGCCCGCAGCACCAGGAGTGCCTGGCAGGCACATCTGCTCTGGCCTGCCATCGGGATGGCACTGGGTGCACGTAGCAGTGTGTGTAGCACATTGGCATGTAGGTGAGCGCAACAGAAAGGTACCCTGGCGAAGCTGGAGAGCTTTTCAACTGCAGCGGAAAATTATTACTTCTTCAGGGAGAAAAACACAGTGTGTTGAAACACATTTTTAGAAGAGCCTGCCTCTCACTTTAGGCACCAAAATAAGCCTGAGCCAAAAACAGTGCCCCAGAGATTACCTGGGCACCGGTGTCACGAGTGGAGCTGCAAAGAGCGGAGTGATTTTATAAATCAGACCTTTTCCCAGGGAGGTTGGCATGGCAGCCTCTACCTCTCAGACCGTGCTCAAGCACTGCAAATGCCAACCCAGAGCATCGGGCTACCCAAGCGCCAAGCAACCTGCAGCAGCCGGACAGGGTCCGCAAAGAGTCCCTCGCGGCGGGTGCCATTTGCCACACAAATGTGCTGCCAGACACGAAAGGCAGGTGGAAAATATACTAGAATAAAGTATTTCTAGAGTTCTGTGACAGTTGCTTAGAAAATGTAAAAATTTGAAAAATTAAACAACCCTTATATCAATATAGTGGTTTTACTAATTTCCTCCTTTAAAGGGGTATTACTAGGAAGAAAGACTTCTTCCAGTTACATTTCAGTGAAGACATTTTTAATTACTTGGTTAAATACACTTATTACGCATATGAATTAAATAATTACAAGCCACAGCTTGGTACATGACAATTTATTTCCCTGTAGTTCCTTTAAGATAAGAATAAAATTGTTTATTTTATGCAGGAGAGTACTTGAATCAGCATCTATGGGCTGTCTGCCTATAACTATCTATTTATCTATCCATTATATATCTTTTTATCAAGACACACTAGGTTTTACAATGCTTTGGGACATCTGACTGGGTATGTGGAGCTGTAAAAAGTAAGAATGTCTAATAAAAGAGTATACACGTGTTGCTAACAGTGCCTTAATTCTACTTTCTTGGGCTTTAACATTGGAACTGAAACTAGCCTGTAGCTATTTTAGCAATGAACAGTCTTCTTAGCACTGTCCTTAGCGCCTTATGTTAAATTTGGGCAGATATTTGCCATATAATTCAGTGCCTAACATTTGATGACATGAAATATCTTCATCAGACTCCACAAGTGCAGCTCGTTCCTTTGAATGAACCCCAGGAGATAAGTAAAGTTTCTATTTAAAAATAATGCTTAAGAAGATAATACATACAGAGATTTTATAGCTGAATGGAAAAGCTGGGACTGAATCAGCCTTTCCGGCAGATACTGCCAAGCAGATGAATGAAATATTTTTTGTTCTTATTTGCTTTGCTGAGAATCTTGGAGGAGATATTGATACAGATCTCTGTGAGGCCAGTTCCTCAGGACTGTACTTAATTATTTGGAAGCTATTATTTACTGCTCAATTATCTCCATGCAACCAAAAACATCCCTCAGCTTCAGTACACAGATGCCTTTTACAGCATGTCCACCTCATCACCAAATTCAAGGCACAAGACATGACATTTTACATGAGTGGGACGAAGGTTTGAAGGGCTGATCCACACAGTGGACCTCTTGCTTTGTGGTTTTTCTATCGTCTACCCGTGAGAGGTGTCCAGCTGCCTCTCACTCCTCTCTTTTGGGGGAACCCCAAGGTGGAGGGAGGCTTCCTGAAACAGAAACACCTTGAAGGTGCCTAGAGGCAGCAGCATGGCTAAGACATGGCTGGAGCTAGATGGGCAACCACAAAAATGCGAGGAAGACTGAGGATGCTTGGGATGGAGTCAGGGACTTGGTAATTGTCTGGAAAGAAGTTGATAGAGAATCACAGAGATGAACAGGCGTGGTTCAGGAGGAACAGGAGTTGTGAACTCCTTATAGGGCAGGTGACAGCTGGAAAGGAAGGTGGGGCAGAGCTAGAAAGCATCTTGTGTGTAGAAGAGATGAGAGAAAATCCCTAATTTCTGAAGGGAAAGGAAAAATAGGATGGGGCAACCCAGCTGCTGGGGTGAGGTAAGGTGTTTTGGAGGGACAACTAATCAGACGTAGTAATGCTTGTGAGAAGGGAGAAAATGTATGATCTACAAGGAGAAAATGAGGTTTGAATTGGAAAGCAGAAGCAGTAAATACAGAATTTACAAATGCTGGCTCTAAAGAAATGTGAATGAGTCAGGTAAAATAACAGTGTACTGAAAGGACATATCCAAAAGGACTGCCAGTCCCTGGGTGAAGGAAGAATTGGTGGGTCATCTGCTTTCAACGCAGGCATTTGGCACCGCTGTGCTGGCTGCTGGAAGCCATGCTGGCACAAAGGTGAAAGAGATGGAGTTCGCCTCAAGAGCAGAGGGAAAGTGTTGGAGGTGACAGCGCAACAGAGCCTGACTGCAGAAAAACAGGGAGGTTAGGGCCAAAATTACTTGTGTGGTGGAGCTGGTCCTGGGGCAGGGATGAAAGGAGGAGTGGGAACTGGAAGGGTAACGGTTCAGAAAGAAAAATGAAACGACAAACCTTTTTCCTGTTTGTGATAAAAATAGCCCCGAGCAGATTTTCTTACTTATTAAAAATCTTCACATAAAAGGAGCCTAGGAGAACCAGCAATACCCTCTCCATAGTGGCTACATCACATGTGCAGATAAAATATGTTGCTAAACTTGTTTTTTTTCCTATGTAAGGGCTAAAACCAGATATCATTTACTCCCATGCACACACAACCAGGAATACTTTATGCTTGTAGTGTTCCCGACCATTGTATGAAAGCTGGAGAACTGGGTAACACAATGTTCTGTACCAGAAAACCACAGCATTTAGCCAGCGTATGTTTCCCAGAGTAGTTTTATGGTATTTCTATTTTTTAGAGCTTCCATTAATGCTCAAAGTAGATCTGTTTTTCCATGCAAAGGAATGATTTAAGAGAAAATCTGTAATGCCTACTCTGGCAAGCATATCGATGCATTTTCTGAGGTCTGCGGCAACCTGATCTGCAATCCGGCTGTCCTGAGGGTCACAGCATGGCTAGTGGAAAAATCCTGATTCAAACTCCCAAGTTATAAAATCCGTCTTGTTCCTACATGTTTTTAGAATTCAGGAACCTTTCACTGGATTTTGCAAAACTCACATTGTAACCCTTCAGCTTAGGCAGACACACGGTTTTGAGAGCTGACATACAGAACCCAGCTCTGCTCACTACTATGAAATCAGGAGCTGTTGGATACATGTATTTCAGTGAAAAAAAAGTGCTGTCTATTTTTCAGCACAGGTGCAGCTATTTGTGGTTGGGTCTCAGTCCAGCTTACCTGCGGGCTACAATTCAGATTTGAGGCTTGGATTTGATTTATGTTAAAACTGGAATTACACAGTTTGCTCTCACTAACCTTTGCACAAGATAGAGGGACTCTCAGGACCAGCTTGTTCTTGCAGGACTTCTGCTTAGAATAAAACCTCTCTGAGGACAGCAGTTTGCAATTGAGTTGAGCTGCATCTGTACTAGAGCCAGATCTTTGGCTCTGTAGGTTCAAAATGTTCCCCTGACCAGTGAGAATTTAAACACCTGAAGTGAAAGGATGCATTTGATTCAACACAGCTCTGTTTATTCCATGTGGATATTGAAGAGTATTGAAGTTTTGCCTGTGTTGTGAACTCCTAGTTGGGTCATTTTTATGGTACTGCACATCAGTCATGGACAGCTAGATTTTTTTGTTCTGTAAACGTAGGGGAATAGAAGTATGGCAACCACTGTTCTGTAATAACATACATTCAGAGAAATAAA
This sequence comes from Harpia harpyja, assembly GCF_026419915.1. NCBI lineage: Eukaryota > Metazoa > Chordata > Aves > Accipitriformes > Accipitridae > Harpia > Harpia harpyja. Next base: position 63,880,273 of record NC_068941.1, on the reverse strand, counting down.
TGGATGTTACAGGCCATTGTGAAGAGAGATGACAAATCATATTTTAACAATTACCAACACTCCAATTGTCACCAGATTATGAGAAAGGTCTTAAAAGATGCCTTAGGAAAGATTGCTAGGTGACTGTCTAAGAGTCATCCAACATTAATAAAATACCAGATTCCGAAACCAGACAAACCATTTAGCAGTCTGGCAATGTCGAGAAGTGTGAGAGTGGTATTGCAAACCTGAAAACAGGATTTTTTCATGATTGATTGTACTCTCCTTTTTCTTTCACAACTTATCACCTGAATCTAAACCCAAACTTGATTGGTGTTTTAGAATAATCCTGAAGTATGTTGCAGTGATAGTCAGTGTTTCATATTACAGTTACATACTCGTGGGCTTTTAAATGCTATTAATGGCTTACGCTTGCACAGCCTTTCCCTTGAAGGAATCCCAGCTCAGCTGCTGAAGTATTTTCACATAGTGTTTTCACCTCCTTTGATATACAGTCAGCTCTGAAGGAGAACACAGTGTGAAATGATTAAAGTTAGAAATTAAAAAAAATACTTGGTTTCACTAAGGTTACTGGGAGCATTTTGAGAGCTAGGACGCATTTATCTGATCTCACACATTAGCCGGCTACTTGTTAAAAATGTAGGGATGGCTACGCTTGGGAAATGGAGCATCTTAGCCACTTCTAAAGATTTTTCTTCTTACTAAAGTACAGCACTGTCTCCAAGAGTACCAGCAGCAAGCACCATTCATCCTAGGAAAAGTCAGAAAGCTCTCATCTATTTCATTATTAAAATAAAAGAAGGATCTAGATCACAAATAGTGTTTCCATACCCTCACCCATTGCTCAGGTAGGAAGTAGGGATGCATGACTGCTCAAAAGCGAAGAACTGTGGAGGGCGAGAACAGATCCAATGCAACAAAGAGCAACATCTCCGCTGTTGCGGCCAGCCAAGGCTGTGTCTGCAAATTTCCTATTTGTCACTTGTATTGGCTTCACTAAAAATAATAAATTATCTCCTGCTAGATACTGGGTCTGTCTGAGCCGAGGTGAGAAGTGCTCCTGCAGTGTCTTTTGCAGAGCTTACGGCACGCCGCCAGTGAGAGCCTGCCCTACCAGCCCGCACCACCTCTCACCAGCCTCATTCCTCTCTGCAAGCTCATTTCTGGGTTGGGGCATCAGTTCAAGAGCTGGGCTTGAGAGCCTGCCACTGGGGCGGATCTCGTGCCGTCCTCCCCCCGCCCCGGCGTGCGCTTCCAGCGTGGCCGGGAGGATGCCGGGAGGGCGGCAGGCAGCTGGGGAGCGCCCAGCCGCCCCGGCCGGGCTGAGCCGTAACCCCAGCACATTTAGGGGAAAGGTAAGTTGTTTCTTCACGCCAGGCTTCTCTCAGGAACGAAGGCAATGGCGTGTTGGAACAACGTCACTCCTAGATACAAACAAGCGAGGGCAACTCAGCCAGTAAAAATAAACAAATAGAAGCACAGGGAAAGAAAAATTGCACCTTTTGGGTTTGCTGCTATTCTTCACGTGCACATTTGATTCTTGGATGCTATTACGATGGCTGCTACAGTTCACTTACTGATTAAATCCCAGTTACTGAGACCATTTCTAGTTCTTGGCTGATGTCACTTTATTGATAGTTTGAATACAATTTCATTTGCTTGCGGTTAAGCAAATGATCAGTGTCAATCAACATTTTCTTACGGTGCTAAGCCCACAAAAAACATGCACCAGGCAGAGCAGTCATGAATATAAGCCTCTGGGGTCACACCGTGTGTGAGCCTGAAATTCCAGGCTATGAATCAGTCTGCAGACTGTGTGGCAGAGCCTGCAGTGATCTTTCGCAAAAAAATGGCACAGGGATTAACACTTGCTGAACTTCATTTTCATCAGTGTGTTAGTCAACATTTTGGATGTTAGCAACTTGCTGATTGCATTCTTTGTCAAGGAACATAAAAGAAAGTGGTAGCTCGCAGCTCCTTTGGCATGCAGATCTCCCACCCATGATTATCTCTGAGGGGGAGAAATGAAGAAGAGACGGATTTATACCGAGGAATTGCCACTGTTTAAACAAAGGACCCTCCATCCCTGTGCTACTCGTGATGCTGCTGGTTGTCAGGAGCTCTACAAGCTTCTGGGCTTCTGCAGAAGCTGGTGGTGGGTGTTCTGAGGGAATTTATTTCTAGTGAGCAAATAGTCTAATGTGTCCCATGCCTTAGGTTAGCATCCCTTAGGTGCCGTACACACCCAAGGACAAGCCAACACACATCTGTTTAGTCCTGGAAGCTCTGTTCCTTCCACACTGTAACTGGAAATGGAGGCAAAGGGGTTGTATTGACTTAATTCTGCTAAAATCCCTCCCTTGCCATCTGTAGGCCACATGAAGTACTATATGCAAGGAAGGAAAGAAGATAAATGATGTTCCAGAGGAGGTGAAAGGAATTCTGCACAGCCTCGTTAAAAAATGCATATCCCTGGGAAACAGATTTCTCGAAATGAAATTTTCTACTGATTTCATTCCAGTTGAGTGAGGAAGGAAATGGTGGGACTACGGCAGTCGCTCAAAAAGAGGTTTCAGCCCTTTCATATTATTGGTGACATTCTTTTAGAAACCCGTGTCTCCAAGGTCTTTTTTTGCCTTGCGACTGAGATGCTGCAGCAATATCCAAGTTAAATGCCTGCATTTCTAACCTAAAGAAAAATGATACAGTGCCCAGTCATGCAAATTAACGTATCAGTCAGAATCCACCGAGTTGTCTGGGATATCAGATTATGATTTGAGACAACTTCTTTTAACCTAATGAGTCTGCATTCTTTGTTAAACCAAATTAGCATAATTCCACTACAGTCAAGGTAGCTGTACAATTTCAGATAGGTTCTTATACCATGCTTATCATCTGAGGGCTTCACAGCAGAGCTTTAAGAAATGTGACTAATATCAGGAGTAAGTTGCTTTATCGCCTCTGAGACAAAACCTAAAAGTCCTATAGCAGTTAATACAACTTTAAAAAAGCAGATACCATTTATAAAACTTTTATAAAAGCCTGTATCCCAGGCAGCACAGATATGTAGAAATCTCAAAAAAAAGTCCATATGAAAACATGCCCTAACTCCCTGCAGCCACAGAAAAGAAACTCATGCCTTATGACGACATGCACTTGCACACATATTTGACACAATTCTCATGCTTTTGTGCATGTATGTGTGCACCAAATCTGCAGTATCACTTTTGTTGCTTTGTAAAAATTATTTTAAAATATTTTTGAAAAATTATTCTTATTTATTGAAAAATGATTTTTTTTAAATTTATTTTTCTTCAATTTAAATAATTTTAAAAATACTAAGCAATAGGAATATCAGAGTGATTTTTTTCTGATTTCATAACTTATATTGCTTGAGCTGTGCCACATCAGCACTCAGATTATAAACCTACAAAATACAGTGGGCCAGAATCAGCTGGTCAGAATCTCTCCTCCTCACAGCTTCAGACTTTAAGGCAATGGAATTGCATTCATGTAATATGCTTTAACAAAGTGCTCATCAATGCTGCAGTATAATAGAGGGGGATAAATAATGCGCTTTTTTTTTTCTGGTGGTCTGAAGATAAGCAAGTTAATTTAAACTACTGAGTTTAATGTTTCCTGCTATATGTTCTCAAGCACAAGGGCAATAAAAGTTTTGCTGTATTGCTGTGATGGGTGTTTTACTTATTTAGAGGATAAAGGAAGAACTTGGGGTCATTTGTTAATCCAGAAACTTTGCATAAATTATTTTAGTTTCATAAAAGAAAGCACAGAGCTCAGTTCTGAGTCTTCCTATGCAGAGAAAGAGGGACAAAAAGGGTAGAGGACACAGAGAAGAAGGTGCTCTTGGCTAAGTCAATCTTGTCAGGCTAGTTTAACAGGGTTAAAAAACCTTCCTAGCATAAATAACTGGGAGCACTACAGCACAAGTGGGTAGCATGGCTTCAAAGAACTTAGCCTGCATGTTACTGGACCCCCAGCCAGCATCGACCATCATGCAATGCTCCTGCCACTGAGCCCTACTGTCTTCCTCTGCATCTGGTACCTATAGCTGTGGTATATATAGAGAGAGAGCGAGCTGAGGGAGGGACCTACTTCCCCACAGGTACTGTGGTACCACTGCTCCCTGCAGTGCTCTCCCCTCCAGCTCAGGCACAGGTGGGAAGACAGAGCACCCTGAATTCATCTACACATCAGAAAACCAGTACAAAAATTGTTCACTATCCAAAGAAAAGAACAGTGTTATTACTTCAGATTTTCGGGGCTTATGTAGCCCAGTAACCTGCCTGCAGCAGTGACTACAAACTGACCCCTGCAGAACAGCAAGAGCAGGACGAACATATGTGATCTTTCCTGCAAGTCCTCTTCTAGCCTCCAACCATTTTCAGCTCAGGGGACTCCTTGAGTCTGATATAGTTTGCCCAGTGATGGACGTCTCTTCCAAGTACTTGCCCAGTTTTCCCTTGAATGCCTGCAAAAACTGCTGCGATTAACACAGTCTTTGGCAAAGAGTTTCACAGATCTAGTATTTGCTGCATGAAGAAGTATCTCCTTCTGTTCTGAAAACAGCTCCTACAGCTTTGCCTTAACAGTCGCTACCTCTTGCATTGGAAGAGACAGTGAGCAGCTCACACCCCCACCCCCCCTCCACACCACCTGGGATTTTATAGACCTGAATCAAACTGACCCCGACAGCGGTCTCTGCCTGAGCCTAAGCCTACTCAGCCAGAAGCTGAGTATCACACGTATGTTTTATTTGCTTGTTCGCAAGGGATTAGGGAATTTACTAAAATGTTCTTGTTGCCCAGGCTCCTTGCACATCCTCACTGCAAAACTTCACCCCACGCTCAGTGGCTGGACATTGAATGTACTGACTGTAACAGTCACGCAAAGCTCAGCGTGGGCCAGTGATCCCCAATACTTAATCACCAGTGTGGGAGGGCCGAATTCCCACAATTGCTCTCATCTTGGTACTCAGTGAAGTAGCAAAGATTTTGCTTTACTTGGTGTACCGAACTTGGGCTATTAAAACTAAGATCCCCTCATTATTTAGATGCACTCACTAGCTTTTAATTATACTACCTGACATTATGTCTCCCTTCCATCACATCATTCTGCCACATTTTCATTTCGCTTATGGCTTGCTTTCAGTTAGCTGTAAGAGTCAGCCAGAAAACAGACTTTTTAATGATATGAACATAATCAACACTGTGAGCACTCATAAACTTACTGTTATTTGCAAATGCCTGCATGTGACACTACTGAGATAAATAACCCAACTGACTGGACTCTGTGAGATTTTCAGTCACCCTCTGAAAGTCAAAAGTTCAGGATGAGCTCAGATAGTGGACTTTTTAAAAGCTGGCTTTCTAAGGAACAACTTCTAATACTTCGTGTTTTTGCTATTTTAACTTCTCTCAGTAAGTGGTCTGTAATGGAAATTCTGCCTGATCACACAGGTCTTGTTCAGGCAACATACTTTCAATTGATTTTACATCCACTCATCAGAATGATTGGCTTTAAAAACTGATTTTATGTCTAGCTAGAACGTGACCAAGTAGGTTTAAACCAGATACCATGCATTTGCACGTGCACTATATGGCTATCTGGTTTTCTTCCTGTACTGGGACGGGAGGGCTTTTTTTTATTGTTTACAGCAGGGGCAGCTCATCATAACATGTCTGTGAAAACCAGCTTGGCCAGCTGTATTCCTAGCAGGTCTCTGTGTGTGCTAAGGCATCCCAAGAGCACCTCATGCCCTGCTAACTAGGCAGACCTTCCAGGCATCTGCTCCCCTGCTGACAAAGGGCCACCCGGCAGCTCTGAGAGTTAGCACTGGCATCCTAAAGAGGAGCAGCTGGAGCCAGGAACGAATATGTGGAGAATGTGGGGACAAATGTATCAAATACCTCAGGTAATTGGCAATCTGTTAAAGCTGATGCCTAGGCAAGCTCTGAGTATGTTGCAAAGTCAGGGCTGAAAGTGGTAGATGCTGAAGGCTCGCCTCTCTGCAACTTTAAAGAGAAGATGCAGATATTATTTCTCAATTATTTACTTATTTCTTTCTACTATGTTTTGAGATGTTCCAAAGATAAGAACAGAGGCCAAAAATAACTCCACGGCAGCACCCTTGACGGGGGTGACTCTTGGTCAATGTCACTCCTACTGGCACGGGTGTTTTGAAAACTCTGTGGTGACAGACACAGCAGAGGAAGAGTCTACAGCTGGAAAAGTGCAACGAAGTGACACCCCTGCTAGCCACCACTCACAGTCTTCCCCTCCAGTCTCAGTCAATCACCATATTGCTCGTTTCCCCAGAGACCTGCCCGAGGGGCAGTGCTAAATGCTCCACAGGATTCCTGCCCGGAGAGCCTGCTGGAGAAACAGCCTGGACTGGAGAATTGCTTACGTACTCTCACAGGTGGGCTTTGCACGGCCGTGGCCCTGGTCCTGTGGCAGAGCTAGTCTCGAGTTAATAATTACACGTTTGGTATATTACACAAGCGTTCACTCCTGCTTTTTCACTGGCGTCCATTCCTCCGCTTTGTGTTAGCCACTCCTTTTCTCATTTGATTTCACGCACCACAGGAGCACAGGTACCACGGGCATCGGCGTTCCCTGCCCAGCCTCGCCTGCCCCGCAGCAGTGACGCTGTGCTGCCTGGGTTAGGACCCGTATGCTGCTTGAGTAGCCTTTCTTCTGGATTCAAATTACTAAGATCAAAAGTTCAGCAGGTTCAGTCCTCTCTCGGTCTGCTTAACATAATTATTTGTTCCAGTGACCTGCCAGGTCTTCAGCAGTCCTACCAAACCCACAAGAAGATCCTTGGCTCTCTTCAGAGCTGGACTGACTTGTGCAAGCACAGACGGAGGGGCTGCTTTGGAGTGAGAGCAGAGACTGGGGGCTAGTGAAGGATCACAAAACAACGATTGGAGCCAGCAAGTTACCATTAAAGAATGCTGCCCACTTATGTAGAAAAACTGGGTGCCAGCCGCTCACCAACCCTGTTATTCAAGTTCTGCAGCCTGCAGGAAAGGGCTCCTAGAATTAGCTCTCCCAATCTGGTGGTGAGACACCTCTGATGTCTGAAACGGGTTGCCTTGGGGTTGTTAAATACCTGCTCCATGTGATTGGGCTAATTAAAAGTTTTTAGCCAAACAAATCCCTGTTTGTGAAGGTATAAAGGCTAAGAGGATTAGATGTTAGTTAAACTAGACATAACTGAGAAACAAAGTTGTTGCTGTTAATTCTTTGAAATGCTACCCTAGTTTGTGCGGGTGAAAGGAGTGGATAACAAAATTAATCTGTGAAACAGAAGTCTCAGATGACAGTTAAATCAGGTATATTCCATAGAAAAAAGTGTCTCCCTTGAATTCAGTATTGCCACGTAACAGGAGAAGACTTTGTTCTACATACAGAAGGCAAAACCAGCTTTAATTAAAATTGTTTGATCTCCAGTATTCTTCTTGTAAAGGAAATGTAGGTATTTTCTATTATTCTACAGGTTTACTACTGTAGCCCATTGGCTATATAGGTATATACAAATAGCGCCAAAAGCTGGCTCAGGACAGCGTAACTCCAAACTTTCATCAGAAGGATTGTCTGCTACTAAACTAAGAAAGCGACCGAGTCTCATTCCTGTTGTACTGACCAGCTGGGAAGTCAGCAGCTCTCAGTGACTTTCCACCCTATCCTTCCAGGGGGGGCTTGGTTATAAAGAATCGGCTTCTTTTGTGTTTCCATGGGAATCAGAAGTTGCTTTCTTCCCCCCATAAGGAACTGCTTGCAATAGCATCCCCAGTAAGGATAGAGCAGGGAAAATGGAATTTACATCCACAGCATATTTGTGCTGAACAAATGTTTCCTCCCTAGCAAAAACCCCACCAAAAATAGGCCATTAAAGCCTCCAGACTCCTCCTCCCCCTCTGAAAACACACTCTTGTCTTATGCCTGCTCAGAAATTCTTGGCTTTATTCCCAGCGAGACTGTTGGGTTCGGCAGCAGCCAGCAGCCCTCACCATTAGCATCTGCTGCTACCTGTCATTTTGCCTTGTTTCACTGCTTCTTCCTGGGCAGACATCCCACGGATCCCAGGGTTTTATCTTGATGGCTCCATTCTCCTCTACCAGCCTCATTCTAGAACACTTGCTAATGCTGGTAGCACTAATTATACTTTTATTTGAATGTAAATACTTTGCTTGGGGACATAGTAAGTATACACCTGATTTTGGAGCCTCTGAAAGAAGGCTGTTGTGCTGATCAGTGCCAATAAGGAAGGGGGAGATGTGAGAACTACCTCTACAGAAGTAAATCAAGTTAAAACACATCAGTGAGCGTTCCTGAGTGCTGGAAACTGATTGCACCCTTTAAGGGCCAGAACAGCCCCTGATACACTTTGGACCCACGTCATTTAAATACCAGTCACCCAAACCAGAGGGCAGATACTGCTCTCCCAGGCACAGGCTGGGGGTTAGGATGAGCTCTGGATCATTCCTAACACACAGTTTGAGTGCAGCCATTTGGTTTTGGCGGGTGAGACAGCATCCTCCTCTGGAGGCAATCAGCTTCCGTGCCAGGGAGCAATTCTGGGCACGTTTAATTTACTAGCAGAGATGTAGCTAATGGGGAACAGAGATAGAAAACCAAAATGTTCTTTAACAACCAAAATAAAGAAATCTTTTACATCTGGAAATATTGAGACAGATGATCAAATAATTAGCACGGCAACAAGTTTATACTGCCTGCAGCTAGAAGAACTGCTCTCTGTGGAAGCAGGAATGTGGTTAAGCCTGCAAAAACACGATAAGGGATCTATACCTAATATTTTTGGATGGTCTGCGTATGTCACAGCTAAGTTTCCACGGAGCTGAAGGAGCATTCAGGATTGAACTCCCATGTAAAAACTCCCTACTCAAACCAGCTGAGGATGGCTTGGCCATCAAGTGCCAGTGCCACACCTTTACTCCTTCTGGGAAGGTGAAAGTATCAAAAGTAGAGGTGTGTAAACAACCTTTTTTCTTTCTATCACAAGTTGACCCTGGAAAAAACAACAACAAAGATTCTTTTTCCTTGCTTTTCTCAACAAAATTAAAAAATCAATTTCAGTTCCATTTTTTTTCTGTAGTGCTTCTTCAAAATTTCCTACAATTCCCACATAAGGTGCTCCAAATTGAAAAGCAGAAATATTTTCCTTGGAATTTTTATTTTTACACAGATCAGATTGTTCTGCAAACCTGACCCAAACTTAGAAATAGTTTTATTTTTACAAAATCTTCACTTTTTGGTAATTGTGCTGTTTACACATTTTTTTCCCCAGCTGGAATCCTGATCAGCTTGCATGTTGTAAGGAAAAAAAGTACAGGTATAGATTTCTATGCTGATGTTTCATCACATGTGTGCACTGATGCTGGCTGTAGGTATGAAATACAAATTTATTGTATACAGACCTTGCTGATCTAGTAGAAGGATTAAATAACACATCTCCTGGCCCTTTTACAAAAGGATGATTCAAGCAGTCTGTAGGTTCCTAGGCTGCTGCACCAGATCACAGCCTGATCACAGCCTGATCACACGTGTATGATAGCATAAGTAGATGAATAATAGCAACTGCATTTTTCAGTCCCACCCACATTTAATCTTATTTTTTTTAAATCACATAACACCTACACACAATGCTTGGCTAAGACTGACAAACACAGAGTACAAGAAAATCAATATATTGTTTCCTCTGTGTGTGTATCCCAAGGGGAAATAATAGCTGGGGTTTCTTTTTCCTTTTTTTTTTCTTTTTTCTTCCTTTAAGGAAATAAATCTGAGAAAACAGCAGGCAAGCGGTGAAAGCCATTAGTTGCCATGGGATTTCAAAAGGTAAGTCCTTGCACAAGGGCACGTGGGATTGGACTAGAGTGGGAGACAGCTGACCTACTCTAAAATATTGCTGCCTGGCTTCCCAATCGGGCTGCGGTTGGCTCCAGCTCACGCCACGACCTTGCCTCTTTTGAGAACTGGAAGAGTATTGCCCTTGACTTGAATGGAGGCAGGATCAAGCCCTACCCAGAAAATTTCATACGCTACGTGTTGTATGTACATGCCAGCATTATGCAACGGGGTGAAAAATGAAAACCTGTCAGGCACAGAACTGGTACACTCAAGGACATACTGTTATTTGTTTTGCAGCTTTGCCACTCTAACAGGGATTAACAACATGCCATTGATAGCTGCCGTGATAAAGTCAACCAGAACGCCTCATTTTTTAACTTTCAGAACATGATCTAAACTTTTGAGGGAAATGGCTTGCTTGGCCTCAAGGTTTTATTTTATTTTTAAATTAAACTGAGAAAGCATTTACTTTTTTCAGCCTTCTCTCTCCACTTTTCCCCTCCTTTGACCCCCAGCTAACACAGCAGCAGATTGAATTCACCTCCCAATTCCTTTATTATTTATTTTTTCAACCAAGTCAGTAGGTATTGTAAGTCGCCAACCTTTGCTTTCTGGAAATTCTTTGGTGTATTACTGCATAGCAGAGTGGTGTGACAAGGATAAAGAGATTAGAAGTAATTTCATATAACTCCTTTTTCTGTCAAAATCTGCAGAGGGCTTTTACTGGTAACTCTGAGTGTTGCTGAAATTCTTCATTAAAAACTTTCAATATACGGGCAGGAAATCTCTAAGCACTAAGACACAGAGTAACCAAAGCAGAGGGAGAGAAGGAATATTAAATCAAAGTCTGAACAGAGAGAGAGAATACAAAGGCAAAAAAACCTGCTCAAGTACAACAATAATAATGTGTGTTATCTCCAAGGGGGTTGACGCCAATTCAGCTTTGAAAGCCAGAAAACCACGTGCTGATTTTCACCAGTTTCAAGTAATTAGGCATAACCTGTGCAGACACAGGCTCTCCTTGCCACCATTAGACAGCCAAGGTGGCTGTGAGCTGCTGCTGGGTGGTCACTACTGCAAGCTGCCGTGGCTCACACAAAATTCAGGCTGTCTTTTCCCTGTATGTTGTACCAGCACACTCTACATACGGCCTGTACGGGCAAAATCTGGTCAGCAGATGAGGAGCTTTTCCTGGTAAGGTGGTCAGGTATGACCCCTTGTTTTGTTGGTGTGGGAAAGCGGGCAGGAAGCTCAAGGAGAAGAAGGAATTAAATATAATCTGGCCAACACAGCTGGGCCAGCCAACGCTTACACTGCAGACCTGACCAAAGCTTTGAAGATGAAAAGAGGGGGGCTTGCATTCTCTATGATCATCCCATTAAATGAACAGAAGGATGGACAGACATGAAATGATAATGACAGTCCTGCGTTTCTTGAAAAGTTACCATCATGTGTTATAAAGCCATCGTCATGCATTGCAGGTCCTCCTCAAAACCGGTGACCTTGCAGAAGAACAGGAAAAGTGCCAATGAGCAGGCACGTGAAAGGGAATATACCGCTACCACGCTGGGTTAGGAGAAGAGTTTAAATGCTGTGTTCCCTATTAGAAGGGTGCAAACTCTTCTTCTGCTTTTTTGGGGGGGTCCTTTTCTCTGTGAATCATCCACCCACTAGTTTTCATAAGCACGTTCACAACTCGGGCTTGCTCAATGAAGGCTGCAGCATGATCCACCGCATTTCAGCCCACTCAGGACAGGAGGTTTCGTCCTTATCTTCAGCCATTTGCAATGCATGAGGGAGGTTGCTCTGCGTGCTTTATTTCTGACTCTGGATCTCAAGCTGATTGATCAGGGGCTGCCTTTCCCTCCGGTGTCTGTGGTACCCAGTGCAACAGGCATCTTTCATTTGTCCACTTCTGCTTTAGAACAATATATTAAAAGAACCGAATCTTTGCCAGTTCATGCTGTCTGGGACATTTAATGCATTCAGGCTCTGATCCTGCACCTTTCAAGTCACAGAGGCTTTTGGGATGGCCCTAGGGGAGGAGAAGCAGCCCCCTTGCACAGCTGTGCCTCAGCCCTAACCTGTCTGAAGGCAAAGTCCAAAGCAGAGAGACAGCACGGTGTTGTGGGTACCTCTGAGGCCACAGTCCCATCATCTCAGTCTCCTACCAATTTCCTGTTCCTCACCTGAAAACAGCTTAACTTCAGGTAACTATCACTTGCAATTAGCATCCATCAGGAAAAGGAGAGCCAAACACCCTAGCAGCACAGGGTAGATTGCTACATTTGACTCCTGCTTTTAAAAACCACTTTTATTAAACAGATCTCTTCTAGAGATGTAAAGTGGCGGTCAGAGCCATGCTGGATGTTTCCCTAAGCGAGGAAATGTCTAATGCTAGGACACCTAGCAAAGGTAATATCCCAGTCCTCAGCACTCTCCTCACCATTTGTCTTCCATAATGTCTTCCTTCTTTATCCTCCTATCTTTTCTTATCATGCTAAGGACACCAGCCTCATTTATATTTTCCACAGGCTGTTTTTCCAGCCGCAACAGTGTCAGTGAAAAAGGCTACCCCTGCAAGATACCGGTCACCTGCCCTGCTGGGCCAGGGTCACCAGCCTACCAGCAGGGATGCGTGTGGGACCATTGCGTCCAGAACCATCCTGAAACCAGCCCCTAAGCCAGTGCAGTTCACAGCGTGGGTGACTCCCACCCATGAGAAGCCAGTGTTCACTCCTACCTCTTTTACCACACAGAGGTGCAGGAATGTGGATAAAACACAGAAAAGGGACAAGGCGCAGAAACGACATCCCATGATTCCCCCTTCCCAGCCCCAAATCTAATCAGCCGTTGGTGGCGAGGATGCCTCTTCTTGAGGGTTCTCCTCCTGGCCCTGCAGCTCCCTGGATATGCAGTGGCAGGGGGACGGCATCTCTCCACCCCAGCTGCTTGCCCCTGCGCGCACACCCTGACACAGGGTCTCCGCTCCAGAAGGGACTGGAGCATCACAGTGCTTTCCCTGGGTACCCTCCAACCTGACAGGCGGTACCACTGCCCTCATCCCCATGTTTCACTAGGTGAAGGTGCCAGCCTGGGTCTGGATGGATCCTGCAGACTCGTGCATGGGAAAGCAAGCACTGCAATGTGCTGCTCCCCCTCAGAATTGCCAGAGGTCCCCTGGAGCACCTGATATTTGGAAACTGGGTGCTGCAAATTGCATCCCACACTGCTCTGGACCCTCACAGGAGATGGTGGCCTCCTTTGCTTGCTGTGCAGTGGAGAGGGTGGTCCAGCAGACAAGCTGGGCTCAGGCACCGATGGTGGCTGCTGTTGCCACCACTCTCCTGGAGACATCAGAGGTGACGTGGCGCCTGATGCACTGTGAGAAAGGGGAACTCATAGCTAAGGCAGATAAACAGGCTCTTGGTTACTGCTTTCTGTCCTCGCTCTGCACATGGATCCTGTGTATCACTGGCCAAGTCATTTAAACCAAGCTTTGTACAGATGGTCACTGACTGCATGTTCCTTATTTTCATGTGGGAACATTTTCTGGTCTGCAATTTGCTTGCAGAAGCAAAGACCACTTAGAGCCGCAAGTGAACTCACTGGGAAACACACTTTGAAAATGTGGATCTTAAGAAAAACTAGGTTTTCTGGAAAACAGTCAGAAGGCAAGCAGTGCAACTGAGTCATACTGCTAGCTGAAGTGCAATAAAAAAAAAGAGACAATTTATTTTGCCCCAAGGCAAACATTTCATTTCTGGATTCTCTACCCCATTTTTATTGTTAAATTTGGTCAAATTTTTGAATGAAATGTCATTCTAAAGAAAAAAATGTGGTTGCATTATTTAAAAAATGTGGAAATAACACCTCAACTTATTTGCATATGTTTATTTCTGCGCACCCAAAATAATCTCTCAGCTTGACATAAATCTATAGCTAAAGCCTGTCAACCCTGAAGCACATTTTTCAGTGAAGACAACCTTTAACTAAAAAAGTTCACCTGTGTCTGGCCCTGGCATCCTAAACTATACAGTCAAAACTATGGTAAACTTCTTAATTTATATCCTGTGTCCCTATTTTTTTAGTAAATAAATATCAAATGGTTGTTGTGCAGATTATCTCATTACTGTTTGTAAGTATTTAAATGCTATAGAGACAAACACCATTAAAAAGCCAAAGAGTCTCAGAGCAAAGCAATGCAAGAGCACGAACCATTTATGTCCTGAACAGCAGGAGAAAAAAATAAAGTAAATTGCTCACTGACCACCCTCCTTTTCAGACGTGGTATATGGCAAGGATCCTTCAGAAAAACTCAACAGTACTGAATGTGTCAAAAAAACAGGATCATACTATAATAATACATACCAGAAAGCAAATTAGGATTGCGCAGACTATAAATCTGGCACTATCTGAATTACATGCTTCATATTTTTTCTGAGTTGGATATATCTGTGCACTGTTTCCTAAGCTTCTATATATTTTTAGGGGGATGCAAACAGAAACCCAACCTCAAATTCCATCATGTGGCATCCTACTGATGCATGTGTCACCCGGAGGGGTAGCACATGAGATTTACCGCATGGACTTCTGCTCCATGAAGTAACTGAGTAAATCACAGAGGCAGGGCAGCAGCCCAGCCCGGCATTTGCTGGCAACAGCAGTGAAAGAGAGAAGAGGCAGGAGCCGGGGACTCCTTCCAGCTTCCCAAGGGAAAGGTGGTGCTGGGAAAAGCCCCGGATTCACATCCCCAAGTGCTCCAGCTCAGGCTCCATCCAGGCTCCTTGGATGACCTGCACCATCTTCCCCTCCTGCCCTTGTCTGACACCACTGCCCCGGGCTCACACTATTACCTCCCTCCGGTCCTTACCTCTCACCCTGAGTCCCCCTGCCTGGCTGGCTGCATTTGCAGCCCCCATGTCAGACCCTGCTCCCAAATGTGCTGTCTCCCTGCCCAGCCACCAGTTCTCAGACCCTTCCATTTGAGTTATCCCCACAAATCCCTTTCCATCAGCCTTCTGACTCCCCACAAATCCCTCTTTCCATCAGCCTTCTGACTCCCCATCAGCTTTTCCAGGCAGCCAGTTGTCTTCCCTCTCCTACCTCCTTGTCCTCTTCTCTCTCTTCTCTTCCCTTGCTCCTAGATCTGACCTGCTCTTTGCAGCCCCAAGCCCCAGTACCTGTTTCTTTGCTTCCTTTACCTTTAGATGCCCTATACACTGCTCTTGAACTTGGGCAGAGAGCCTAGCAGCCTCATAGCAGACCTGCAACTAGTCTTGCTCAGACTGGAGCATATGTAGTGTGAACAGTGGTTTCTGGGACTTGCATGTTAAAAGTTGAAGTTTCCACTAAACACATGGAAACTGTGATTTTCAAAGGTTTATATCCTGCTTAAATCTGGGTACCTCTGCGCAAGAGCCACTTCCCTGCTCAAGATCAAGTCACTGCCCTAGGAAGAGGTTGCAAAAATTTGAAAAAATGCAAATTCTCTAACTTTAATTTTCAGAAATGGTTGAATCATTTTAGGTTAAACAACTCTTGGGCCTCTATCCAGATGAATGCAGAACAATTCACAAGCCTCAGGCGGACATTTTGCCATGCGATTTTTCAATCCAGGGACTTAAAGCTTTGCAAAATTACGAGCAAATGAAAATAGTGTCCTACTAGAAAATGCAGGGCATCCTTATTAACCAGACCTGCTCTCTCTTCTTCCTTTTATATCTGCTTGTACAATGGGAACTTTTGGATGCAAAGTTTCACGCACTTGGAGCAGTTACAGTCCTGGATCTCTGTAGGTTATGTTGTGTGCAATTTTTTTCTGGAGTGGGCTACAACAGTTATACGTATTTATTAATACTAATGCTACAGGCCCTTTAGCAGTGCATTTCAAACTGCTTTTCCAAAAGCAGTGATGCAAAGCAGAAACCTGAGACTTGTCACAGCCAGCACCCTGGGGACTCCCGGATATCCCCCAGCCCTGGGGTTTCACAGCAAGTGCCGGTCACCTGCTCTGGCAGCGGGACTTTGCTCTCGCTTCACATGTGCACAACTGGAGCACAAAACAGAACCTGCTGGGCAGTTCCCCATCCTCCCTTGACGGCTTGTGCCATTGGTGATGACAAAGAAAGACCTACGTAACACCAGCAGCAATTCCCACAGCACTTCCCAAAGGCCCCCTCACCCCAGGGCTGTGGGGCTGCTGAGGACAGTGCAGGAAAGGGAGCTCAGACAGGGAGCCCAGGGTCTGCTGGCGGTTTGGGTTAGGTGTCCAGCCAATTGGGACCTTCCCTCATCCCTCCCCAGGGCTCTCGCAGCACAAGTGTCTGTGCACCACTGCCTAACCCTATCAAAATGGAGGCGCAAGCCAAACACACAGAAAAACCCCTGAGATTTGCCATAGCTCCCCAAAGATAGGCCATAGCAGATCCTGCTGCGAGACCTCACAACCTGATGGGATGTTCAGCTATACTGGTAGAGACCAGTAACCACAGAACAGATATCCACAGCAACCAGAAACAACCCACTTGACCATATCGTTGTTAACTTGTCCATGCCATTTTCTGTGGCAAGGCAGGGATGTGAACCCAGGTTTCCTAAGCTTTATACTGGTGCCTTTCCTGCAAAACCAGTCATTTGTATACTTTTTGCTTCTTGCCTGGCTTGTTCTACACCCTATTGCACATATACATACAATAGTATGTGTGAACTCAGAAGAAACCTTTATTTAATAGTGATTGACACTTGCAAGAGCTTTAAGAATGCAATGATTTTGGCATCAGTTACTTTCCAGGTAAGGATTAACAAACCGATGAGTTAACAACCAACTGATGTTCTTTGTTTAAAACAGGCTGCATTTCAAAACGGAGGCAGCTTTCAGATTTTTTGCAGAAAGATTATGCTTTGATTTGGAAATAAGGAAGCACAGCAAGGATTGCAACACGAAACAGATAAGATTAGATGAAGAGGAACTGTGATAGAAATTGTTTGGATCTATAGAAGGAGCAATGAAATGCTGTTCATCTCACATTCATTCACGTTACAGTGCTTGCTTTAGGAGACACAGAGGCAGTGCTCCCTTGTCAGAGGTAATGCAGAAACTAAGCCCTTCCTGCATTTTGGCATGGTGGCTGAAACACATATTTGAACAATGTAGAAACACAGTGAAAATGAAAGCCTGGTTCCTTCACCTTGCATGTCATTCAGAGCTCCCAATGTTGGCGGGGAGGGGGTTCATCCCTTCTGCTTTTCCATGGTACCAGCATCTCTGCATCCAGCTATGTAGCGCTCTGAAATGGCTTGCGTATGCCCTGGCACTCCACAGACCCCTTGCTCAGCAAGCCCTCACTTTGCGTGCCTGCAAACATGCATCCTGCTCCAGGATCTCCGGCCACGGACCCAAACTCACTGATGGACACAGAGGGAGCAAGCAGAGAGTGTGGAGGCCCCAGAAACTGGCACCCGTGCCAGAAAGCAAAGGCAGACATCGTAGGATGGGGAAGCAGTGAGTCAGCGGTAGGCGCTGCATACGGACTGCTGTATTGCACCGTATGGATGGAGTCCGGCCACCGAGGAGTTTCGATCCTGTGGTTTTGGCCGAGTTTTGTTTCGAACCCAGTACTCAGAAAGAAACTTGCACAACAACAGCTAGCAAGCTTATCTAATCCTCTTTGCACCGGCCTTAGCTCTGGAAAGGGTCTGTCCAACCTGTTTGTGTGTATTCCTAGGGCACGACTACATGCATGGGGACAGATAGCCTTGTATCCACCCTGTGATAGCAAGATTACAGCTCCCAAACTGCAGCAGGATCCTTTCTGATTACTCTAGAGTACAAGAAAAAAAAGAACATACAGTTGCCTACGTATTAAAAACACGAAGATTTGTCCAAAGATACTATAAACTTACACCCCAGCTTACAACTCTCCTGTGCAGTCTGTGCCTTGGGTACCCACTGCATTCACTGAGAGTCGTGGTCTTTTAACTGATTTCCTCTATTACCAGTGTGAAGTTTTATTGCAAACCTAACCTTCTAGGCTTACAGATACATGGCATTTTTCATAAAACTAAGTTTATTACACTGCCCATAGGTAAGTAGATTGCACTGTCAGCAGTTTTGCTTTCATTTTCTTTGGAGACCCTGTATTTTTTACCCGACTTGTTTATTTAGAAGAAACTGCTGTGTCTATTGGAAAATATAAAGAGGGAGACACGCTTCATGCTAGAAGCAGGTGCATCCCTATTACCTCTTGTATATACGCAGTATGTTCTTTAACAGCCTGTCTCCTACAGCACTCCTCAAGAGTGCATTTTTAGTGTTTCACAAGAAGAGAGGGGAAAAAAAATGTATTTCCTATATATTGGTGGGGAAACTATGGCACAGTGAGGGAAAATGATCCTGTCAAGATCATGCCCCTAAACCAGAGACAAAGACGGTAACTAAACACTGACAGCTGCTTGACAGTGCTTTGGGAATTAAAAATCCAGCACTGAGACTGATTTGTGTTGATACCTGCTATGCATATACAGAGAAGCCTATATCTTTAGAAGCAGCAAGGTATTCCCCTAAGAGCTGCGAAGTTAAACTTACCAAAGCCTTGGTCTCTGCACCTATAGAAGTACAGAGCACTTTTACTGACTTCACTGAATTCAGTGATCACTGATACCAGTGTAGAAGAAAGGCTACTATTTGCACAAGGAGTGCAATAACATATAAATATATAAAATAAAAAAAAATAAATGTTTATATATTTATATAAATATACAAATATAAACAACATACTTTTTTTTTTTTTTTTTTAAATCTCAGTGATCTACAGATGGAAATGCCAGGATCTGGCTCAAATTTCAGCCTCCTTCATAAAGCCACAAGCTGAGGCTGGTCGAACAGGCTCAGCCCTCCACTCTGTTGCTTTACCGATAGGATGGACACCACAACAGTGCCAACAGTCTGCTCACAGCAATCCCACAGCCCAGGGGCTAGCAGGATAATGGGTAACACCTCTCTCAAATCCCTGCCGTGTTTTAATGGTGCCTCTCTTCCCACTAGCACACCACCACAAACCCATCTTTGGGAAAGCAAAAAGCCACAGTTAAAACTCCAGGTAATGCTGTAGGTAGAGGGAAAAAAAGCCGTGGAACTTCTCTGTGAGCAAAACAGCCGCTTGCCCTGGGCTCTTTTCATTCTGATGAGAAAGCCAACAGCCAAGGCCACCAGTGCCTCCAGTTTAGCAATACTTAACTGCACTTACTCAGGGCTTCTGGCAGTTCATTCCACATCCCTCAGAGCTGTAGGTTTTATACAGTGCCCCATATATCAACCAGACAGTGAGCTGATGAACTTTCCCGAGGCAGGTGGCCATGGGAATGGCCAGGAATTTGCACAGGAATTTCAAGGGAATTTTCTTACTTAGACTCATAAGGTCAGCAGACAGTAAAAATTAAAATTGTTTGTCAGTCTGTCTTGCTGATTACCACAAATGTAGCCTTGCAGATGAATACCTGCAGAAAACCAGAATTTTCAAGAGAAATAAAAATTGAATGTGGGAAGACATGGTCTCTGATCTTCTCAGCACCTCAAATAAGGACGTGCAAACACCTGTGGTAAAACACAGGTCAGAGAAAAGACCTTCCAAAATCAGGAAGGGGTCCAGGGTCTGCAGGCTGGCACATTCATTACAAGGCAGCGAGGAGCAGAGCAGCCACAGATGTGTTCAGGAGCCGCTGCCCATCTTGGACCGCGTTCCCACTGATCACATGCCACAGGAGGAAGAGCGTCCTCCTGGCATACCAGACACCCCTCGCCACCCCTGTGGCATTTGGGAAGATTTATTCTGCACACGTACAGTCTGACCTGTGACTCACACAGGTAAGATGAGACTTCAGTATGTGGAAGAAGCATGTAGAAGCCTTTTTGTTTATTATTGCTCAATACAATTAGCTTCTATGAAAATCACTTTTTTTTCTTCCTTGCAGGACAATCATGGCCTGTTTGGACCATGCCCAGGTTGAAGCTTGCTCCTTGGCCCTGGGGTTGTGCAGCACCGCTGGGTATGTCTGCAGCTGCCCTGGGCCTGGGTGCTCAAGGTGAGCAGACAACCTTGTCAGCAGCATCTCCTTGCCCTGTTTACTTCGTAAACACTGAGTAAGACACTACACACAGCAGCAACAATAGGCACGGTTAGATCTCCTTGATCCAACCTGAGGTGCCTCCAGCTTCCCATCCGTCGAACGTGTGCACTCAGCAAGTCAGATAAGGTGGGTCTTTTCTTGCCTGCTTCACAAGGCCAAGAAGCCAAGGACAGAGTCAGTCTTCAAGAACCACAGATTATACTGCAATCCCAAAAGTTTGAATACACCCACCCATGAAATCTCCTTCTGCTTGCAGCATTACCTGTGACTATGCTCCTCTGAGCTTCAGGCACTTCATTAGTGCTATCTTTAATGGGAATACTAATGACAGCAAAACGCTCCCTGTGAGGAGTAGCGCTCACATTAGGATGTGGGTACCAGTGCATGAACTCTGGTGAAATTGCAGCATCCACAGCCAACAGAAATTTTACTGCTAGAAGCATGCACATGACGTGGACATGGCCTAAAGTCATGTTAATATTTTATTAAGGTGAGCTGAATGAGCTCTTTTGTTGTAAAAACATCTTGAGGATGTGTCCCTGCGTGCACGTTCGTGTTTGACTCTATCTTCCCTCCTTGCCTTTGGTGTCTTTTTTCCCAGCTCTGACTCTTCCTCTCTCCCCAACCTTGAGAGCTCCTGCAGTTTAACTCTGCATGCTGCCTGCCCGGTCCTCACGCCCTCTGTTTCTCACTCCAGCACACACTCCACCTTTAAAGACCTCAGTTAGCCACAGTGTCTCCATACTTCCTTCGCTCCAGGTCCTGAAACCTTGTTGTTTCAGCAGCAAGGCTTTCTAACCCTAATGAAGCATCTCTGTCTCAGATTTTCCCTAACTGTGATCAGACTATACTCAGTGAGTTGATCTTCCCCCCCCCTTTCTCCCTCCTCCTCCTCTTTACAAGGATCCCTCATTTCTCATTTACTCCCTTCCCTTCAAAGCCCTGCAGACACCTTCACTTCACCCAAGTCCACCACCTTTGCTGCAAAATCCTGTGGGTTTGATTCTCCTTTTTTCTCTTCTCACTGTTGCTAATTTATGCTGATGACCCATATCACCCCCTCATCATGCTGTGTCCATCTTACCTATTCCCTTCCTCTCCTGCCCTGATCCTTTTCTTTTACTCATAAAAAAGGACCATTTATTTGGCATGCACTGCTCTGACTCCAGGCTCTCTACTGCTGAATTTTCCCTGCACTAACCTTCAAGTGGTCCCATTCAGCACCATCCGTTAGCCTCCCCCATTATGTCCCACCCTTCAGCCTTCCTGTGATTTCCACTCCATCAGCCTTGATGACTTCTCTTTTGCTTTTAACCCTAGCCTTTCTACCAAGTTCAATTGCAAATTCTCCCTGTACTTCAACTTCCTTCAATTTGCTTTCCCATAATATCCAGCCCAGCTGATGCCCCTCACCCACTTTTTCTGCAATCTTCTCAAAGACTGTCTGCTGAAAGCCTAGCCATTGCTTCCAGCTCAACGTGGGTAAAACAGAGTCCCTAATACCCCCACTCTCAACGGATAATCCAAATCTTTTTTCTCTCCTTTCCGCAGTGACAATTACCGCTCTGTTTGCAGACAGGGCATAGTTTTTATTTGAGCAGCCTTGCTTTCAAGGTACGGCTAATATCTGTTGATGCTTTCTGCTTACACGTCAAAGACATTGCCTATTCTATCTGCCCTCATCACTAAAATACTTCTCCGGGGTCTCACCCTCGCATTAGCTCAGCAATGATGGCAACATCCTTTTCTCTGTTTTCATAATTGCAATCTTGATCCACTATTTCATCTTCCAAATACTATTACAAGGGTCATTTTCATAGCCTGATGCTTTGAGTGTGCCACTCATTTTTGTGCTTCTGTTGACCACCTCTCCATTCTCTAACAAATAAAATAAAAGTTGTCTTTACACACAGCGCAGGCAGGCCTAGCTGAACGGCCAATGGGTGCCTTTTGCAGCTTTTGAACACCCACTTTATGCTTCCCATCAAGTACCTTTCTGTTTTCCCTCGTAATTCCTCCCTGGGACTACCTCCCTGGTCACAGCTGGAGCCAAATTTTGCTCATCTCTCCTAAATTCTTCCTCAAATCTCTCCCTTGCTGCTGAAATAGTGCACCAGCAGCCAGGCTGCCAGCGTGCTGCACCTGCTCTGTATCTAGCTGACCCTTCTCACCATTTCCTTGTGCTCCACCCCGTGTCTAACCCGTCTCTTGCCTCTTGCTGGGTATTTCATGCATAAACCCCGCTTGGTGGTGACAGTCCTTCCGCTCCGCCTGCGGAGCAGGTACACATGCAGCAGCAACACCCAGGTCAGGATTCCTGATCTATGATAGTGCAATAATTAACAACATCTTTAACGTTACCAAGAATTCAACTTGCTGAGGCTGAGCCTACACCATGACTTGTGGTAGAGCTTAGTAAGTTTCTCTGATAAAAGACAGAAATGCAGAGGCAGTATTTCAGTTTATTTCAAAGGTAGAATTCAAGCATGTGCACTGGGTACTCGAAAGGCCAAAACATGAATGCAAACTCTGGGCTACAGCACTTGGGATGGTGCTTCTCCAGAGAAAATCTCCCAACGGCCCTCACATTGGCGAATAGGACAGAGAGCATTTCTGTTGCCAGTGGTTGGTTAAGCCATGCCCACTTTGGAAATAGCTGAAAGTTACTGTTGTCTTACGATTCTTGGTTGAGGATTCTCATGCATTTGTAGTTTCTTTCCATCTCGTGCCAAATAAGCCCATCAGTGCTGATTCAGCTTTATGACCTAGCTAGGTAAAAGATAACATCCAGACTCTAAGTATATTTTGTAAAACACACTCTTAAAAAATATCAAAAACCTCTCTCTTTTTTTTCAAATGAAATCTTGCTTGTGATCATAGCAAATGAAAGACTGGAAAGGACAAAAATGCCCTCAAATATCAGGTAGTCAGTTTTGCAGTTACTAAGAAGTTGCCTTGCTCTGTTGAGTTTACCGTGTCACCAAAACCCTACCAGCCATAGCTATACAAAGCCTGCATTGTCTCATCAAGGCTGCTGAGATGTTCCTGATCTTGGCAAGAGCTAGGTGTACCCAGAAGCATTTTATTGAAAAAAAAAAAAATTACAACAGCAGAAAGAAATATTATTTTAGGCCTCTTACTGGAAAGATAAAGGTCAGAGTCCTTCCTTCTGCTAAAGCAGCACACAAAATATCCTGTTCACAGGATCCATTTTACAACCTTGAAAATTGCACCTAAAAATGAACCCATTGCACCCATATGAAACAAATTTCAAAGTGACTCGACTACAATATAAGGAAGGATTTGTGGGTTTAGGTCATCGGTAATTTGGAGATCTCAACTTCCTGACGAGAGAGGCAACTACATACATCCATACACAGGCATGGAGATAGTCCCTTCATAGTTAGTCTGTCAGATCTGCTTCCCTGCTACAAAGCAAACCTGATCTTTCAGTTCATCTGAGTAACTGATTTCTTATTTTCGACAGGAACAGGATCTGGCAACATTTCTTCACAAAAAGCACATATTTTCCCCTATTACATTTGTTAATAAGTCAGAGCAATGTTGATTTGGGAAACCATGCACAGATGATCAGGGCCAGTGGTTTGAATGAAAAAGCCAAGATTGTATTATTGCTTCACCTGTAAGTGTCGTATAACATCTGCTGGAGTTTGTCACTGTAATAGTGCTGTGGGCTCCTATGGTAAACCAACAGGTGCTTGCATACCCACTTCAGGGTAACCCCTGGACCTTCTTCTCTAGCTGTAGGATATTAATAAATTTTGAATATAACATTGCCAACCCAGTGAATAGGACTTCAGTATACACTTAAAACCATAAAAATCAATTTCACTGGTTGTCAGAGCCAATAATAAATCTATGATGGTAGAAGTAAGAATTGCCATCTACGTTGTTGGGATTAAATATTTTTAGTCAGCATCATTTCCAGCTTTTTACCCAAGGGGGTTTTAATTTTCACAGGGGGAAACAGCTGACAGTGGAAAAAATATGTCCTAACAAGGAAAAGCAAACTCCTCTGCCTTCTGTCAGATGCTCTCACAGCTTTTGCAGAAGAGGGTGTATCATTTCACAGAGTGGCAGCAAAGGAGCGAGTGGGCTCTGCCATATGGGGGAAGCCAAGACCCCGAAACGTGGGCAGTCCCAAAAGCAGACCCCGGCGCCGTGGAGAGCCCTGCCGAAGCCCGCCGAGCGCGGGCTGCGCAAGGTCAAGCTTTCAGACCAAACTGCCATTGAAATAGTATTCCCTGAAGGCTCTGCCATCTCTGCTGCTTATATTAAGTGCTTTTATTCCAAGGTTTTAAACGTTTTTTTAACCCGGTGTATCGGAGGCAGCACATTCCTTTACTTTCTACCACTTCAAACAAACCCGAAAGCAGGGGAGGGAGCTGGGGTCTCCCGGGGCAGGCAGGCGAGGTGGGAGCACCTGCCCTCAGCTCCCGCCAGCATGCACGGCTTCAAAACAAGCCAGGAGAAAAACCTCTCCCGGGAGGGGAATATGCAGGGGAGCGGGGCGAGAGACAACGAATGCCCCAGGAAAGCGTTCGTCTCTTCATTTATCTCCCAGACGGCGGTTCGTTCGCCTTCAGCGCTGGCGCTGCGAGCCTGCCGGACACCCAACGGCAGGCAGCGTATTCCCGGCCTTATCTCCGTTTCCTCTCCGAGAGCCGTGGCCTTCCAGTTTCCCAGCTGTATACCAGGCTCCGCTTAACACGGCGGGCGACCTCTCGCCCCCGCGGCCTGGCACCTGCGGGGCGGCGGCGGCAATCCCGCTGGCAGCCGGCCTGCGCCCGGCCTGCGCCCGGTTGCGAAAGGTGCCTAGTTCCCCCTCTCGCATGGTGTGAACTCGGCTCGACTGGTGAAGAGTAACTGCGGGCTCGTCCAAACTATCGTTTGCGAAGTCCGGGAGGCACGCACAAAGGCAGCGAGATTCAGTCTGTGTTCGCCTCAGGCGGCTCGTTTCAGCCCAGCCTTACGCTCCTGCCCTCTGCCAGGTCAGCCCAGTTGGGCTGATAAAATTGAGGAGGGATTCTGCGACCTGTTAGGTCCCAGCCCATCTTTAACTATTATAATGCTTTCGCGTTAGCTCAAAGTTTTATTTTAAATTCCTAAGAAGAAATGAGCTGTGTAGCCTTCCCTCTAAAAAAAAAAAACAGTCTGCTATTTCTTTTAACGCGAATAAGGAGTCCCTGGTATTTCTCATATAATCACACATACCTCAGAGTGAAAGGGGTGCTTGACCTCCTGATCGATACATGTATTTTAAACGCTCATCAGAAACTTTTCCCAGATAAGATCCCATTCTTATGCTAATGTCTATAGCAGACTGGCAGACAGCAGCCTATCTCAGAGCCCTCTTGTCACCTCCCTGCCACTTGTGCCACCGCTCTGCGTTCTGCACAAACAACAGTATTTTAAACACTGGAAAAGAAGAAACAGCCATACAAACAAAATACTCCTTCCAAAATTTACTCCAAAGACATTAGGCACGTCACGCCGTGGGTTTTCTTTGACATGGAGAAACATACATCTTTTAATTTAAAACTCCCAGATCTGCAGATCACTTCTCTCTCTGTCCTTGTTTAATACCTGCTTTTGCCTCTCGTCTGTCATCTTTCCTCTGAATCACCAGAAATCTGTCACTTGAAGAGAGTCACCAAAACTTCACCAAGAATCTCTGCAGTCCTCTCTGTTTGCCTTTTCCTCCTAAAAACATTTTTAAATGTATTTTCTGCGCAAACTTCTGTCCTCTTACGTTGTCAACCCACTCACAGAAGAGTAAACCCTCAGGTAAGGACAGGGGAAGAGCAGAGCAAACTGAAAAGTGACGGTACCTACCTGGAGCCCGCCTCAGCGCCCAGCACCATTCGCAGCAACGGCAACGTTTCGGGGCAGCAACCTAATGCATTTTCCTTTCTACCGCGCTGCTAAACAAGAGTTGAGCAACTCCTCACACTGCTGCTCCTAGCCTTAAACCCCTCTCTTGGCTCTTTTTTTTTTTTTTTTAACAGAGTTTTTGAGCACTAAAACTTGCAATTAGTACCAGCTAAGCTAAAGCCCCTGCTCGCCCCTGCCCTAAGCTGCACATTCCAGGGAGCTGAGCGGACACTGAGCTCCTAGCCGGCACGGCGCAACTCTTCCAGACCCGACTTTCTGCCTACAAACTCGATAAGGCTGCAGGAGCTCAGGAACACGCACTGAAACTCGGACAGGGGAAAAATTGGTCTCTCATCCCCAGCCTGGGTGTTTTTTTTTTTAACCCCCCCCCCTCCTCCCTTTCTCTCCGAGCTCACAGTAGCAAGGTTGTCTCTTGACTACTCCCTGCCTTAAACTCACCAAACCAGATTTTTACTCCCAACACCTTCCCGTAAATCTGAACTGAAATTTTACCCTGCTCGCTGAGCCTTGGCTGGCTGAGAGCCAGTGCAGCATTCCTGTTGTTTTAAGAGGGCAGATTAAAAAAAAAAAAAAAAAGAAAGAAAGAGAGGAAGAAAGGAGAGAGGGAAACCTGGAGAGATGCAAAGGCTGGAAGAAAGCAAACTTTTAGAGCAGCTTTACTAAAAATGCTGTGGGAGGGAGCGATTCCCTTTTATCTTTAAAGGGCTAAACCAGTGACTGTTTTTTGGCAGTGTCAGTCATGAGAAAATACCCTCCTCGGCCATCTGCATCCTTCAGGTGGATGGAGATTTGAAAAGAAAGTAAACCACTGGTACTCACCTGAAGGACAGCATCACCGGCGTTAGCATAGCAGGGAGAGGAGCCTACACCTTTGCCTGATCCGGTTACCCCAAGGCAGCGGTAACGCTCGTTAAAGAAGTGCCACATTTTACCCTTTTCTGACCTAAAGTTACATGTGGTTTCTAGAAAAGGAACAAAAGAGAAACCAGTTTATGAAAAAAAAAAAAAACCAGCCAAGCCTTCTTTTAACCTCCGGGTAATCCCTCTGACCGTTGTCTGGAAGGCTTAAAGAAACAATGAAGCAAGACTGTAAACTTTCTCACCCCCTTTTACATTACCTGTCTGTGCCTGGCTATGGGCTTTGATGTATTGAAACAAAGCACAAGACCTGTTTATAGTAAATGAAACCAACCAACAGAGAGATCTAATTCAGACTTGTGACTAAACAAACTGGAACAGGAAGCACACACCAGCAGATTTTTTTTTTTAAGTAGTAATTCCTGCTTGCATTGTCATGCAACAGAAAAAAAAAAAAAAGGAAAAAAAAAGTTTTCAGCTTCTCCCTTCAGTCACTTTTCTTCAAATGCAGTTCTTTTTTTGCTGGAAAGCTTAGTACAGGCAATGTGTAATCACATGTATGCAAATACTTAACAGAACAACATTTACCACCAGTAGTGATCTAAAGATCTTATTCATCTATTTGTTTTCCCGTGCAGCACGTTTCTGCAACTGATTAGTTCCCCCCCCCCCAATTAACATCTGTAATTGATGACTAGATGGAAGATCTTCATCTAGGATAGCTGGACAACAACAAGCCCCCAACAAACAGCAGATTAGCAGTCCTGCAAGTTAAATCTTTAAAGAATAAATAATATTGGAGGTCAAAGCTAGTGACAGAAATTTATTCTTCATATTCATTCTTCGTAATTCTTCCTAATTTTTAAAACAATTCTTTTTATTC
Source organism: Harpia harpyja (assembly GCF_026419915.1). Classification (NCBI taxonomy): domain Eukaryota; kingdom Metazoa; phylum Chordata; class Aves; order Accipitriformes; family Accipitridae; genus Harpia; species Harpia harpyja. Next base: position 63,852,588 of record NC_068941.1, on the reverse strand, counting down.
TTAATTAATTCTTAGGAATTCTTAATTAAGAAGTCTTCTTAATTCTTAATTTTTAAAAAAAGTATTCAGAGCTGAGTACACACTATGCTGCTTTGTTACTGTTATATTACCTAAGCTTTTTGAAATTCTAATTTCTAATTGTATTCATTTTGCAATAGAGAAAAATCCCACAGGTTTTACCTAAGCAAATCCACCTTGACTCCCTAAGAGAGTTTTGCTTCAGGCAGAAACCAATGAATCAAACTACTTTGGGGATAACACATAAAGCCACAGAGCCAAATATTGCAAAGTTCAAGTTAGCAGTATGTTCTCTCCAAACTATCGTAATTCAAAAGTTGATAAAGGGATGTGATTCCAGTTTTAGCAAGTGCATCAAATATAAAAAAATTCCTTCAGAACTCACCAGTGCTAATGAGCAAATAATCATGGGCAAAATTTTCATCAAATACTTGAATTCAAATGAGAATTCAGCATTAGCTGCAAACATTTTATGCAGTTAAATTCATTAAGGAAAAATATTCCAGATAAGGAAATAATGAGGGTCTTAGTGGTACAAAAATCTCTTAAGTATTCTAGTATCGTCTTCCTTAAAAATGTGGGCCATTTGTCCTAAAGCAAGGATTTTCCATAGTGTCTTCATCCCGTAAGTTTGCCAAAAAAGTCCCCAGGAAATCCATCTCATGTAGAGAGAGCTTATGCTCCATTTGCTCTCTTTAGAGGAGCAAAATAGGCATTACTGGCAGAAGTACTTCTTTGCCAACATGTACAGATTACTTCTTCTAAATGAGAGTCTCTGTAATACAATGAATAGTATAGAAAATTGAAAGACATGTGAATGTTCTGTTCTGCATGTCCAGGACACGGCTATACTACCAAGGGCTGTGGTTGCACCAGTGTGGTAAAGCCAACTATTTTAAGGTATGCTGCTAAAAGTGTAGCTCTGCCTGTTTTACTGACCCTTCACATGTGTTTGTGGGTCTCACCTCTGACATATCTCTGAAAAAACAAAAATTCCTCTTATTTTAACAGCCGTACCAGTTATCCTACCACGAGACACCCTTGTCAGTGCTGGTCAGGCTGGATTCGACATCCTCTCTGAAATGCCTTTCTGGTGGACGATTTAAATAGGTTTGCTTGGAAGATACCAAAGATAGGAAAGAGTTTGACATTTTCCTTAGGGCAGTTCAGCTGCAGGTGCGAGAGCGTTACAGCACATGGGGTTTTTAGTTAGAGCTAACACCAGGCCATAGCTCATCGGACAATTAAAATGCCCATTACTGCTCTCTCTGTCTCTGTGTGACAGACACTTTCCATGGGCCCAGGTGAGACCGCAAGGTACCACATCTGTCTGCACACCCCTGCAGGTACAGGGACGACCATGACACATCTGCTCACAGCTTTTTAATGGATTTCCAAACTTTGGCGAAGACAGCGATTTCTGCACTGTACAGCTGCCAGCAAAACAGTCGTGCAAAACCTCCACTATTTATTGCTTGTGGCAATAAATAGAGTATTTCATACTACACTCTGATTCACAGATTCCAGTTCAAATAACAGGTAAATGTTGCCGGGTTGTTCCTGAAGCCCACTTTCCTTTCTCAGCTTACAGCAGCCATTCAGATGACAGCAACAATTCAGGAAAGTCTCTTCTTGACCACGAAATGCTGGACCTATCGCAAGCTGAGGTGGAATGAAAGCATCCTTGAAAATTTATGATCAGTCATAGGGATTGTTGCCATTGGGGGTTCAGGTCATCCAAAATTAAACTAATTGATCTAATGACAGTCTGAGACATTTTTGGCATCAGAATAATTTTTCTCCCTCTGTAAGTCCCAATTGTTCAGCTGACAATGTGTTTTAAGGGGTTGTGAGCTCTTTACATAGGAAGGGAAGAGTGACCCAGCCATAATTTGCTGCAGCACCCTCCAGTCTATGGGTTAAAATGAAAGAGCAGTCACAACACTGTAGCACGGAGCAGAGATTTCCTGTTCCTCTGCCAAGCCATGGTAGGGTTTCTGACCAAAAGAAAAGAATTTAATGAGTCCATAGCAAAGCAAATTAAGCTAAGTGCAGCATGATTAGGCTGTGAACACTAATCTTTAAAGGCAACAGTATTTGATTAAGGAAGGCGTTCTCCAAAACTGATCTTAAAATTGCAATAAAAAATGGCTATGAACATTCAATGGTGGGGAGCTGGGTTTTTTTTTGGGGGGGGGGGGTGTCTCCCAGTTTGTAATGTTTCCTTCTGAGTATGGCTTACTGTGGTGTCAATTGTGTAATACCTATTGTACAGTTTATCACTACTGCCAAGAGCTGACTTTACTGCAGCAAGAAACTGCATGTTGAAAGTTTGGCGACTGCATTTCATTCAGGAGATTATGAAAAAGCTTTTTTTTTTTTTTCCTAATTGGGAAACTATGAAAAACACAAGTGAGAAAGTGTGTTACTCAGGAATGAAATGTTTCTAAAAATTAGAAAACTAATTGGAGAAGTAGAATATTTGTTACTTCTGTAAAAATAAAAAGTTTAAAAGCCTCTATTTCAACTCTAAATTTTTGTCTAAGCTTTCTAACACAGAATGTTTCCTAGTACAGGTTAAATATTTGGAAATAATTCAATAAGCAAAGACAGTCTGCAATTAAGTCAGTCATCTTAACAGTGTTTGATTTTTCTTCAGTTAAAGTTGAAGCTTGGAGAGTGAACAGATCTGATAGCGGTCTGTGAAACACTGTCATTTCCTACATAAAAGATTTCAGTATGCTTAGTCTGTGACACAGCACCTTCTCCTCCAGAGAGGTCTTGTGGGGACCAGGCTTGGGATCCCATTTTTCAGGAAGAGGGGATGAGATGGGCAGGGGCAGCTAATGAGGAGGGTAGCAGAAGAAAGCCCAACAAAACCCTTGCAGATCTTTGGTCTCCCAGGACCACCCTGTCTTCTGTCCCATCCACTCTCCTGGGAGCTGGCTGAGGCCAATGTACCATCAGGGCAGAAAAATCATCCCTTTGTTAGCACAGCTGAAAGAATCAATCAGAGCTGGCTCTGTCTATAGGTTTAAATGCCTCTTACCAACAAAATCCCCATACTGTAAAGACTCAGCTTCTCCTCAGAACGTATTTACAGATATTTTGCTACTGGTACCAGTCCAGAATTATTAAACTAACTCCTATCACTTGGGATGCACACAGAGATCCTGTGGCTTTGATACAATGCATTTTACTAACAAAACTGGCTTGGTTCGAGATCAGTTTTCACCAAGACTAAAAGAGTGTAATATAAGAGAATGAATTTCCTTTCAAAGGTCAAATCCAGACACGTAACTTCATGAAAGGCATCACAGACTTGTACAGAAGAATTTGCTCAGAAATATTTTATGGGTAGGGGAAAAACTTGTCTCTTTTCCTCATGTGGTCCTGAAAATACCTCATCGCATTGAATGCAGAAGTTTAATAGAATAGCTCAAATTATTCTTGATAATCCGAATTATAAGGATTATAACTTGAATTAAGAAATTATAGCAGCTGACATGATTTCTCCCATCCTCTTTCCTCTCATATTTTCTCACCTGTGCTGTTTTCTCTCTGATACTTCCATGCAGGCTGATTGCAACCTCTGCCTCCATGGCTTCCCTCCCTCCCCATCATCTCCTCCCAGTCTGTACGTCTTGCTTTCCTACTTGCTGGTTTGATCATCCTACCCCTCTCAACAGCCTCATCTTCTATCTACATGCTTTTCAGATTCAGGCTTTCGTTTAAACCCTTCATCTCTCAGCTCTTCTCATTCTTGTCTCTGTCTCAGCACTTTGCCTCTGCCTTGCTGTGAGTCCAGCAGTGCCAGCCCAGGTTACACTAATATTTGCTTTTCTCCAGGTAACCTCATGTGTTCTTCCATGCTGTCCTTACACCAAATACAATCCCCAAACTAAAAGAAGCAGGTAAAACCACCGGTGGCCTTTTCCTTGAGTTCCTCATTAAGACTGTTGTGACACCAGTGAGAGATTCCCAGTGTTATGTTTTGGGATGGAGATGACGTGCCGGGAGGTGTGCCCTCACTCGGCACTGGCAGAAGCTATGCAGCCTGCCGGGCTGCGCTGCAGCTTGCTGTCCTCTTTTTGCCCTTCATCTCACTGCCGTAACCCTCCTCCACCTCCAGGTCCCGGCTCTCAGTCGCTCTGCACCCTGTGGGAGCCGGGTACGAAGCAGTCTTTTGATTTTGATGTTTGCATTCGCTGTGCGCAGGAGCCCCCGGCCACAGCCGCTCCGTGGGCTGCTCCTCTCCACCCAGGGCCTGCCAGCTGCCGGGGGCTCTGCCCTCCAGCAAGCCCCAGTGCGGGGATGTCACAGCAACACCTCTCTTTGGTAGCAGCAGCTCTACTTCACCTTTGATGTAAAAGCCCTTTACTCAGGGGAGCGGGCACGCTTGGCATGCCATGTGCTCCTGCTGCATTCGGCCAGAAAACACTCCTTGGGGGCTCCTGGAGCCAGAGAGGTACATTGGGGTGCTTTAGTTCAGGGGTGTCTGCATGATGCACCTTGGCTGCATGTAAACATGCCCTTAGACAACCCTCGCTGTGCCTCCAACCAAACCCACAACTCGCAGGGTGCTGCAACAAGCTGCTGCTCTTCTTCCCTCTTGATTTTATTAAAGCTCTGGAGGGAAGAGGGCTCTGCACTTTCACATAGCCATGGGCAGCAGCTCCTCCAGCACAGAAATAATAATAGTAACGTCATTTCTGATTTTATTATGCTGAGCTCTCTCACATATGCAAAGTGGTTTTCCAGTCCTCGTAATAAAATGAGGACCTGAAAATGCTAGGGTAAAACCCTCTGAATGTAGTGTTGCTCTTCTCTCTTAATTTCTCAGCTCAGAAGAGCAGATAGTTTGCACAGGGGATCTTGGAGACATCTTCTGCCTTGTGGACGGTTGAGAATTCACAGGTGAAAACTTGGATGCTCTCTTCCTGGCAAACATACATTTCTCTAGTTCAAAACTGGAAGCTGTCGCTGGTGAAATCAGAAGCTGGGTAAAATCACAAGGCTGTGTGGTCAGATTTAACCCTGGCTAGGAGACACACTGAGTGCTGCTCTGGTATTTACTTTGAAATCACTTCTCTTGGAAGGGAAGTGAAACAGGCAAAGTGCAGCAGAAGCAGTTCAGCAGGAAATTAACGTTATGTACCGAAGCAAGCTCTAAGAACAGAACAAAAATCAAGCCAAGAAGAATTCAGCTATTTATTAATCCTTGTAAAAGGGGGAAAGAAAACAAAAGAAGTTGCCTAAATTCACAATTTCTGTCTCTCAGCAAACAGAAGAAGCAAGGTCTGAGAAACCCCCGAGACAACATCAGATATCACTGCAGCACATGTAGACACTTGCGTGCTCGGCTGGGTGTGAGCTGCCGTAGAGGTCAGGGGAACAACTAGGAAGGCTTGTGCCTGTGGGAGGGAGGGGGTGTTCACACACATCCCATAATAGTCATGGGTGGTTAGCAGAAAAAAAAGTACTCAAATGACTCAGTGACTCAAAAATAATGGTGAGAGTCGAACCCTCTCTACTCTTCAATGGAGAGGAGTACTCCAGCAGGACACGGGACACAGGCTGCAAGACTGTAACGCAGAAAAAGGAACCCACCAAACAGGAAGGTCACCCAGATATGCGAGATCTCTGTCCCACATAAGCCTTATGTTAACATGGATATTAGTTTTGACCTAAATAGCTAGGTAAAATTAAAAGGTGCTTTTTTTTTCTTTTAATTAGCAATTTGCAACAAAACCAGGAATGTTTATTGCAATTCAAAGTACTTGCAAAAATATTTAATTGCGTGATTTCTTGGACACAGGAGAAATCAAATAATCATGAAATAGTTTATTTGCAGCAACAGATGACACTAAACCAGAAGGCCCCTCTGCAGGCTTTTGGTAGGACTGTCCACCTGCACTGCTGTACACTGGCCAGCTTCTTTGTTCTGTGCATTAGCTTGCAGCTTCTGAGCCCTCAGTTGTCTCCAGTCTACCCACTCACCCAAGAGTAATGTTCTTGACCTTCTAACCCTAGAAGGAAATATGGCCAAAGATGAATTTCAGCAGGAAATTATGGTTATCTTTGCATTTGCCTTGGCTTTCAGCAAAGCTCTGGGTCGATACTCAAATTTGGAAACTGTTCTTGTTTCTAATACCCACTCTGGTACAGGAGCTTGAAAGCCTATTGAACTGCCTTCAACGATGGGTGGCAGATGTCACAAACCAAATTCCATGAGATCTAAATAATTTTTGAAATAATTCCTTAAAATATTCCCATGGGGCCATAATATGGCAAAAAGAAAAGTAAGATTGGGCCCTTGACGCCCTTTCACCAAACATTACTCATGTTTCCTCATCCCAGGCTTCGGGCAGCAGCCGCTGCCTGCCCCCACTGGTGAGGAAATCCCAAATGCCAAGGCTGCGTGAGCACCAGCGTCCAGCTGTGTGTCTCTCATCCTCCAAAGAGGACACAGAAATCAGTAACTGGTCATGCACAAGGGAAAAAGAGGGTGCAGACCACTAGGAGAGCCCAGCATCAGCAATGGGGATGGAAGGAGTAATTAAACATTACAAAATATCCACACACCTTGCTGGTAAGTAGGGACAGGCTATGTGATGGGGAAACTTTCAAGGTCACAGTATTTTCTCTGTTCTCTTTTTTTTTATAAAAATCCAAGAACCACAGAAAGAATACACATCACATATTGAAGAACAAATTGCACTGCAAGCCATTATGAAAGTTGGATTTGCACACAGTAAGTGTGCAGTCTCAAATCAGGTATAGAAAAGTTAAAAACACTCTGCTTGCCTGTCAAGCCAGCTTGAATCTAGAGAGAGTGACCAGCTCAAGCAGGAATACTCTGAGGAGCACTGAAGTCCAGTTCTGATAATTTCTATGATAATTATTTTACAACTGAGCATGTGAGACAATGCTGATGATAATTATATAACAGCAACACAGTATGTCTTGTTCCAATATTTGAAGAGGACTCCTACCTCTACCAGCTCCTCTATATTCATGGCAGCAAGATGAACAGTACAACATAGATTTGTGATGTTATGCAAAAAAAATATTTATCAGTTCAATTCACTTACTTGTAGTGTCCTACAGTTAGCTAATAATGAACATCTGTATGTTTCTGTTTTTTCCTCTTTTTCAATATTTCACAGCATCTTTTCAACTTAATCTGAGGGTTCAAACAAGACAGTTCTAAAGAGGAATTAAATCCTCCCTAGCTGAAAATTTATTAAATACATATAGTATAAAAGTGAAACTCACCCAGCCTATGTGAAAACTGCAAACTGTATATACATGAATTAAAGACATGGGGCATTAATAGTCATGCAGTATTTTAGACTTAGTTGCAATAGTCTAAGCAATTCACTGTTCTTTAAGAAATTAACCTAGAAGCCATGTTTATCATTGCATATATCAATTCATACAGAATAAGAACAAGATCAAAATAAAACTATGACTTTTGATGGTACATACATGCTAAGTGGAAGAAGTTGTGACACAGTCACAAACAGGGTCATGGATACAGTTGGTTTGACTTTTAAGTAAGTATAAATAATAACAAAAAAAGTAGTTCTTGTTGTATATTTCCAGTCCAGTTGTACTCTCTCCTGAGGAAGACCTGTTGACAAAGTCTATTCAGATGGTAAGTTCTATGGGGAAAAACATGGGATGTGATCTGCATTTGGCAGCACTTAGCATAATAAGGTCCTGATCCATGACCAAGTCCCTCCAGCCCTACAGTAAGATAAGCTATATTAGTGATCATAATAACCATTAGCTCCTCCGTAGGTTTTCCCATCAGGAACCCTGATGAAATATTTGGCAGGTTGATTAATGGGATTCACTAGAAGAAAAACTAATGGCTTAGTCTGGTCTTCATAAGAGAAGGCCAAATAAATCTATGTGCTCTAAAATAGTCTCTTAACAACAAATGCAGTGCCGCTTTGACAGAAGCAGTGTTTCATACATTACTCTCCAGGTCCTGCCCGTACTAGAGGGGTATGGCGGGCAGTGGTGGTTGGAAGCCGTGGGGGGTGATGCTAGCAGTGTCTCGGTGCTGCCTCCACTGAGGGTAGGTCTCTACTGGGACTAAAGCTATAAACAGAAAGGTAAAAAACAAGGCAGCAAGGAACACTTGGTGCAAATGGACGGTGAAGACGTGTCCTGCCCAGGTGAGAAGACAAAGGGGATAGTTAACCTGGAGCAGAGTGGAGTAAAGGGAGGTGGCAGGAAGCAGACATGGAGAAGATGATGAGGCCAAGGGGTTTACATTTAACCTAGAAGTTCAAAGAGAAATCAGTACTAACTCATCTGTTGATTCACTAGATTAACATTTCTCTTTGTTAATTACATTAACCAGAAAGAAACCTAGATCAGAAGGAATTGCTTCAGCTTAATTATTGCAGAGCTATTACTAATCAAAGTAATCAATAGTTGAACATTCCTTCACCTAGGAAATTAAATACAAATTCAAAACTAGCTTTTATTATCTCGCAATAAGCAGTTTTCCAGATCCCCTCCCACCTCTGCTGAGAAGTATGAGTTGCCAAAGACCTGATGACTTACACTGCCTGGAAGCCAGCCGGGACTTACCTTCAGTGCTGCATAATGGACTCTGCCATCCCTGCCAGACTGCTCCTACAAAAGCACAGAGTTTATATGAATTTTATAGGCCTTAATTGTTTTTTTTTTAAATACTATTAGCTTAGTAATTAGTGGTTTGTTAATAATAACCTTGACAAAGCCAAAATATCTACTGGCATTATAGACATATTGTTTTAAGCAGGAGAGACAGGGAGGAACGCAGTGCACTGAGTCAGAAGCACCTCTCTAGCCAATGCTGACACAACTGTGTTGTTAGCAGCAATTTCTACTGCAATGGCCAAGGTGCTTTGGAGGGGGTTGTTTTGTTTCGTGGTTTTTTGTTGTTTTTTTTTTTTCTCCTGACTAGTACTCTAATTTCTTCTAATTCTCTTTTCTTCTACTTCTGTAATCTTTACTACATTTCAGTTCTTTCTTTTTTCTCTTTTTCCCAGACATACCCATCCGGCCCCAGTTCATCTCAAAATTCACCAGTTTAACTTGCAGGTAGCAAAAATCTTAGACCCTAACCAGTGAGATGAGTAACAGGCAGTGTGCAGGAGCAAGGGAGAAAACTAGAACTAGGCTTTGAGCATCTGTGGAAAGGTTGTAGGCAAAAAGGTAGAGGGCTCTGAAAAGTACCTATTCCCTCCCATCTGCTACCACTCCTTCAGTACAAGCTGAAGTTGAGCCGACAGAGGAAAATCATGTAAGCACTCCCAAACGTAGTTCAGGTCAAGTCATCTAACTCAGCATAAATAGCCCCTGAGCTACCAGTGAGGTGCTACTGGGGGTGGCAGGGAAGGTGATGCCTAGCTATGGAGGAACAGCCACCACCTGGGAACAAACCTGATCATGCACATGAGCTACTGCAGTGGCACCAGCTTCATGTCATCATGCTTCAGTTCACATCATCATCAAGAAAACTTGAAATATTTTTCCCTTTTCAAAGTGAGGACCTTTATTAAAAAATGAAATTTTCATTAAAGTGTGCTCTTGTTCTTAGTTTTCTTGTGGAAGACAGACGGAAGAGCAATGTTGACAACGGCTTTACGGAAAGCTAAATCTCTGACACATGGTGTTTTCATTCTTCTCTAATATAAATCTGTTTCCATTGAAGCAGATAAGAAGACAGTAGTTTTACTACACATCGTTGGGTTGCATTCTAAGAAAGATGATTGGGTTGAATTCTCTGAACTAACAAGGCAGCAGGACACCTACTGCAATCCAGGCTCCACTTCCAGGCCCATACATTATAGGTATCACAAAAAGTATAATTTTGAACAGGGAGCCTGCCACTAGCAGGTAGCATCATAGTATAAGTAAAGTGTGGTAATACTTGGAAGAAAATAGTCAAATATTCCTGAAAATTTTACACAGCAGGAGAATTTTGCACACCTATCAATGAGCTCTGCTTGCAGACAGAAAGATGCTTTTTTTCCTGGCTGATAGCTGCAGCCCTGCAAACAGCTGACTACTTGAGAATCAGGCTGGGGTCCTTTTCTCCTTGTGTTATCACAGAGTTATGGTGCTGGAAGAAACTTTGAGAGGTCATCCTGTGTGTCCCCCTGCCTAAAGGGATGATCAATTATTCCCACGCTGTTTCTGACAGGTACTTGTCCATTAATCATCACTATTAATGATCCTGGAGGCCATGTTGTGCCCATGGTGCTTGCAGTGGGGGCTGTACAGATGAACGATTTATTAAGCTCCTCCTGATGTACAGTATTGTAGGAAACAGATCCAACGCTCTGTTCCTTACCTGTGTTGGCTTAGAGGAACAAAGAAATCCAGAGGAGAGGGGAAGGAAATAATAATTTCTGCTAGCAGAGAGCCAGGATTCTGAACACAAAGGTACTTTTTGTGTTTTGTTTTGTTTTTTTAATTAGGATCATAGTTTGTAATGGTGATCATGGGAGCAATGCATGACACTTCCTAGCAGAAATCACTCACATTCCTGCAAGAATTTTTGCAGTATACAGCGCTTTCAAGCATAATGGGCTTAGATCCACAAATTTACTGCTTGTAAACTATCAAGACTGTAGTGGAGAGATTCAGAATCCCAAAAAGAAAATATACTTGCTATCATTTCAGCTTCTGTTTCTGTGGCACTGCAAAAACCTGGAACCACCTTGTGTGTGTGATGGATTCAAGCAGAAGGCTTTGCCATGCCCTTCGGTGCAAGGTAGGAGCCAAACCAAGAGGTGTCCACCATTTTGAATAGTCCCAGGATTTGACCGCGCAAGAGAATAAATTACAAATATCCTAGATGGGATGTCAAATGGCTGAAGAAATGTCCTTTGCAGAGGCAGAAGGTCTAGAGAGGGAGGAGAGGAAAGGAAGGAAGGTGAAGTGGCTTATTCAGCTTCTTCTGCCGTTTTGGATAAGAAAAATATTTTCTTCGCACCAAGTCAGCAAAAGCATTTCCTGACGTCTTGATCTCTTTGCTGCTGGTTTTTTGTTTTTTTCCCCCAGCGAAAGCAGCTTTCTAAAAGGCACTTAAAAATGTGGGTGCTGGTCGAGGGAATGTATTTAACTTTCTGTCTCCAAGCTTCATGCTGACTCTGTTACCAGAGCACCCAGGCACCTTCCATCAGGGATGCTCCTGTGCCGAGGGTGAGCTTCACTTACACAAAGCACCATTGCGCAGAGCAGGCAGAGAGCACAGGGGACAAAGCAGCACGAACCAGCAGCCAAGCAGAGCTCGGGAGGGCTGGCAGCAGGAGCGCTGATGTACAGAATGCCAGTCGTGGGTGCCTGATTTAAACCAAACCCTTAGACAGCTTTCCTTCCAGCATTCAGGTCTGCAAGGTGCTTTCGGGTGTCCCTCCTCCAGGTGAGTCTGTAGCCGGGTACAGCTCAGGGTTGTGCTCTCGCCACAGCTCAGCTGCCGTGAACTGACTGGGTTTTCAACTCATTAGTGCTGTGTGAAAACAGCAGTGAAAATATTTCTAGGAGTAAATCAAGCAGCAAGGGGGACCTGGGGCAGGATTTGCCTCTGCTGTTTCTGAAATGTAAGAGGTAAACGGGGACTTCAATCTGCATAGAAAATCTTACCCAGGTAGAGCTGATTTTACTTTTATGGAACTAGCTGTTAATCATTTCAAATCTTTCCTATTTATGCCTTTTATTATGTTTTTAGTGCGAACAGGTGAAGTTCTGCAGTGCAGTTGCCAAAACTGCAAAAATCTGTTTGCATGATTTTTAGAGCTCTAGGAAAACAAGCTTAAGAAAAAACTGTAAATATTTTTAATTAATGTAAACTACTCCACTCACTAGTAAGATTGAGGCCCATGTTCCGCCCTTGCTCCCAAGCCTGAAGTGAGCAATGAGGACAGCGTTGGGAGGGGAAGGAGCAGTGGGTGCCCGGGGAGGGGAGCATGGCAGGACAGGGGTGCCATGCTGCCAGAGGAGGGGGGACACACAGGGTGGCCGTGCCAGGGGCAGCTGCTGCACTGCCACCTTGTGCCACCCTCCTCAGCGTGTCGTTTGGAAATGGCTAGCGTCAGTGAGAAACACGGGCTGCACCCTTCCGAACCTGTGGTGAAGCCACTGTCCCTGCACGCCCCGAGACAGAGCGGTATTTCTTGTCCAGATTGCTAAGTGGTGAACATCCTCTTTACCTCCCCCACACAGTGATTTATGCAATTATGTCCTATTAGGACACTCCAAACAGACAAATTATTATAAGCATACGCAGTGCCCTGGATGACCTGAGTGAAATCATCCCAGCAGACTTGTGTTTTGTTTTTTGGGGCTGTAGAGCAGTTCTTCTAAGACTGGACAGCAAATGGCAGCTGCAGTAGTTTTTACCCTGCCACTGAAGTATGGAATTGTTAACGCATGTCTTGCCAGACAAACTTTACCGGGCTGATTCTGAACTTGAAGCGAACCTGGGTCAACTGCACCTTCACACTTTGTGTTATAAACAAATAAATGCTAGGCAGCAGCACCCCATGACCTGGTGTTTTAGGGAGATGGCCATCAACGAAAAACTCTAATGAAGAAAACAACTTCCACCAAATCTCTCCATTATGTGCTGATTCTTTTTTATGTTCTCAAACTAGGGGTTTTTTTCCCTTCTTTTTTTTTGTTCCCCCTGTTGCTAATGAGCACTTGAGAATTTGATTTAGCTCCTTGGAATGACTGCCACTTACTGCTAGAATGTTAATCTGTCTAAACCCATTCAGCTCCTCTTACTTGGAAGTCAATCACCTGGAGCCTGCATTTCAAAGAGATGCTGGCTAAGGCAGTCACAACAGCAGAGATGTTTTGGGACAACTCCCACAGTTGGGAGTAATCTTGGGAAACTCAAAGCTACTAGACAGCAAACAGATTTGTGTTGATTCCTGGGAATAAACAGAACTGGAGTCATCCCCGACAGAGACCAAGAGCGCAAAGTGGGGGAGACAGGAGGCTGTTGAGCTGCAGATCACACAAGGGATGCTGCACTGGCATGTTGCATCAGCTCCTCCGGAGGACAATTTTTAGTTAATGGTGAAAATTTACCCAGGGAGGATGTAGGCAAACAAGCATAGAGAAGATATGCCAGGACACAGCCAGAGCTAAAGCTTTAGTGTCAGAGGAGGAGTCTGGCTTTCCAGAAGTAATTAGAGAGCTGATTTATTTTGTCTTGTACTGGCCATTTTCTTTAACCCCTGTTAAAAGAAACAGGGGAGAAAATGCATAAAATCCCATACTAAATGTAGGACACATGGGTGTCACCTGAGACAGTTGATGATGTGCTGGAACTGTGTATCTGTGAATCATCCCACTGTGCTCTTCTGGAAATGTTTGTCTTTTCGCTTTCTTAGCACACTCAGAAACCCTCGGCTGTCAGATCATGCTGCCCAGGCCAGAGGGGCAGCCACAGCTGGGGATGAGTGGGAGAGCCAGGATCTGGGGATTGCATTGGGCCCTGCCTGGGAGTGGAGGGGACCACAAAATCCCTAAGTACCAGAATTGCTCCTGGGCTTTACTTTGCATTCATTACATGCGAAGAAGGGTGTTTCACCCATGGTACACCCCATCTCTGTCACTGTCCTTTCTCTCCCTGTACAGTTCTCTGATGGCAAACTTTGTACAAACTACACCCTTGCAGAGAGAAGATGAAACAATTTAATAGGAAAATGGTTGCTTTGCTGCTGCTGTAGAGGAGCAGACTGGTCCCGTGATCCCATGTGAAAAAGCACATTTTGAGAATAAGCGGATATTCGGAGTGGTTATTTGCTCTTTGAATCAAACTTTTAGCTCTTTCTAAATAAGAAATGTATCTTTAGAGTGCATCGTTAGAAAACTTATAAATGAGAAATGCATGAGGAACGTCACAGCATGTATTTTGCCAGCATATACAATCCTTCATGAACAAAGACAGCCCGAGATGGAGCTCGGCTTCCTTCAGGTACTCGTACATTTGTGTGCTGTCACAGTTCTAAAATGGGAGAACATAGAAAATTAAAAGTAAAACCCAGCATTATTATTATTGATTTATAAGCAAAATGGAAGATTATGTCCATAAGGCTTAGAAGTAACACCTATGCCGAGACCTTATGTTAGAATTTCTTAAGAAGGAACTTGGAAAAGAAATATGACCAGCCTTATACACTCACTACAGAGTATGATCAAAAGTATATTTTAGCTGTAGTGTATAAACCTGTAGTATGCAGGCACTGTAATAAACTAGTACCTAAGTTTTAAAGTAAACTTTCTTAAAATTACTTATTAGTTAGCAGAAGTGGTCTGAAGGATTAAATACAGCAATAACAACATGGTTTCAAATTCTACTCTAAAAGTTTTTTTGTTTTTCACTATAGAAGAGCTACATTTGTGAACTTACTTCTAATTTTCCATAGACTTCAAGAGGAAAAACTGAGAGAAGAGCAATATTTTTCCCTTTTGAAAATTTCAGAAGAAAATGATGGATTCAAACCTCTGCAGTTACCAACACCACACCTACTGCCAAGTGCCTCAGGGCAAGGCCTGGTACACAGTAGCACTAGCAACCTGCTAAACCTAAGACCATTGGAGAAAAGCAGCCAAAAAAAAGGCCATTTTTCTCTCTTTGACTGCCAGGATTATTCCAAGAACAGGATGTTTCCAGGAATGAACCTTTGCTGGAAAACAGAAAAAGCATGAAGTGTAGCCAGGATGGTGAGATAATGTGGATGGATGGCTTTGTTTTGTGAAGCCAGAAGAATCTGCTCCTGCTCATGTTGTGACCATACAGCAAAGAGAGTGGTCTTCGTGTGTGAAGAAATTAATGTCTTCTCCATTTATTTACATCAGTGCTTGGCAAAGAGATGGAGAGATCTAGGTACCTGTATAAACACACAAGCTTTCTAAACTGCTGTCAACTAGGGAAGCCATTTTTTTTAAATGAGTAAGTCCCCAGCTTATCTTCAGCTCACAGGTTTTAAGCTTTTTTTTTAAAGTTGTAACGATTTCTGTTTGATTTTAATTATCTGAGGTCTAAAGCAAAGCTGTTTTTTGACACACGAGAGTATTCAGAGCTTTTGGCAGTCATGGGAAGATGATAAAGCAAAGCTTTTTAGTGTCTGGATGAAATAACCAGACCTGCCACAAGATTCCTTTGGGATGTGGAGGATGGTGGAGGAAGAGCGATCTTCAGGCTTTTCTCCATCTGTCATTGCGGCTGAGTGACAGATGAGCACTGTGCACCAGTGAACCAATGCCTGCATGACAGCCACCTTGCAACCCTCTGCACAGGGGCGGCCACCCTGGGCTCTGAAGCATAGAGGGGACACAGGTCTCCCCAGTCCGGCCAAGCCACGGTCCCACTGCTAGTGCAGCCCTGTCATTGTAGAAGGATTAAAAGACCTTTTATATTTGGATTACCCAAAACATGGCACAAGCCATTTGCTTTCATGAGAAAATGAGGCTCACATTTTGCTACCTACATTTTGCTTGCAAAGGCTTGGAATAAAGACTGGTGTTGAGGGAAGGCACACTGGCAAAAGGCATGGGTAATGCTATTAGATACTTTGAATCGTACCTCCATCGCATTGTTTTGCTTTTTTTTTTTTCAGATTCTCAGAATTTTCTGATGCTTCTACTTTACCTGTTAAGTAAGCACAGGCACAGATGGTGCTTAAAGCTCTTGCCAGCTTAGCTATGTTGTAAGAAGTGCAAAATTAATGACTTAGCTGGTGCAAGAAAAAGCCAGTGGCTGGGCAATTAGACTGGCAAAATAATTCTTTGCTCTCTGCTTAGACCATATACTATCAATAGACTATTTTCCTTAGGTACTACTGTTATAAACTATGCTGGTAAAGAAATACTTCAGCTGCTGCAAACTCCCTCGGTAAGAGGCTCTGCCGCTCAACAAATGACACCTTCCTAATGCAAGCAAAGAGCTGTTTAAACTGTCACCCTGCAAGGATATTTGAGGTACCTCATTTTTTAAGATCTTTAAAAAATATGTCAGCCACAGGCTTGATTTTTCAATATTTTGCATGAGTCCCATTACCTGAAAAGTAGAGGTTTGTTGTTAAAGATGGTTGTCAATGACTGGGGTTAAGCTTTAAGCTGATCTGGAATTTTTTTAATAAAGTGCCTATTATTTGCAGAAAACTGCTGAGTAAACCTGTTCATTTATATAATGCCACCCTATATTTAAAAACATCATAATAATGTAGCATTAGGCATACATTTAACTGTGAGGTCTTGCAAAAGACTTGTACCAGTCAAACTCCAGCATGCAGCACTGGTACAAGTTATCCTCCACTTGTATGTGTGGCTGTTAAAAGAACCGAAACCCCAGTGCAGTCAGACATGACTGCCTGCAATTTGCAGGTATATTCTCCAACCCCAAGTAGTTTCAGATGTCCTGAAGAACAAACAGCAAGATCCAGCAGTACTGTCTGAGGTTAAGAGTCTCAAAAGGTTCGTACCAGGAAATTGTCTTCCTGAGTGTCAGCTGACTGAAAATGTCCAGATACAAGCTCCTTCCAGCTGAACTTGACGTCTCCAGCACATACCCCTCAGCTGGACCGGTTGTCTTCTGCTTATACAAACCTCATGACTGGAAGCTGACCTCACTTGTATGACCTAAAGAGAAAGGGATTCTGGAAAAAAACCGCTGCTATGATTTTCTTCCATGTGTTCCAGCCTGGAGTTTTGAAACCGTGGGCCAAATCCCAGTCATTACCATTGTCAGGAAAATCCAGAAAACCACTGTCTATGTGAAAATTCCTGTATTCTTTCCCACACTGCTCACCAAACCATTACTATCGGACACTAATCACACTTGTATTGGGATGTAAAGCTTCTGACAGACAGAACTATTGAGTTTCAAAGAAGCAATACAAACAGAAACTGGTAAAATCAAGAGAAAGGGGAAAGCATGGCTTTAGGAGGAAAATAAAAGCCTAGGAATCCTCTTATTCTAAATGTCCCTTTGCTGGTGGCACACCAAGCAAGGTCCTGGCTCCAACCTACCCTTGTGAAGGAGGAATGGCAGGCACAGTCCAGGCATTTTCTTCCCTCTCCACTGGAGCAAGCAGAGCTCCCACCCCTCCAGCCTGACGGGACAACTGAGCTTTATACCACACCTTGGTCTCCTGCCACCTCTGGGAGCCCAGCACCTTATCTCGGGGCAGGTCAGACCTCCTGGGTCACAGCCAAACTCCCAAGTCCTCCAAGTAACCACTGGCTGCGCTCAGCACAGCAACTCACCCTATCTGCTCCTGGCTCTAATGAAACCTTCAAGCCCTCCGCAGAAGGGAAAGGCCTTAAAAAAAACAAACAAACAAAAAAAAAACAACAGAAAAAGAAAAAAAAAAACCTGAGAAGAAAAACAACTGATTCAAGGGGACAACAAATGAAAAAAAAAAGGGGGGGAGGGGGGAGGGTGCAAAAGGTACAAGCTTGAAAATGGATCCGTAGAGGAGCAGAGGGAGACTGCTCCTCTGTTACACCAAGCAGAGCACCCCCAAGAGCACCCAGCACTCCCTGAAGCTGTCCGGAGAGGCAATGGCCACCACCCAAGGCTGCTCTGCACAGGGAGGTGAGAGGACAAGGTGTGGGCACAGGCCCACAGCCGCCAAGGTGCCCCACGTGGCTCCTGGGATGCTACTGCTGCCAGATGCTGGCTCCTTCCATCCCTTACACCAGGATGAGGAAGCTTTTTTTGTTATTTAGGGCCTAAATACACCTTCAAGCCCTTTGGCAGGCCCCACAGCGGCCCTTCTACCCCAGTGTTATCCCAGGTGAACCCCCCTGGTGTCATCCTATGAACTCCGTGGTTTGGCTGTATGAAATGGCAGGACAGGCCTCCTGTTTTCCTGCTGGAAAAAGCTGTCTGGGAAGAACTGGAAGAGGCAGATGCAAAGTTAAAAGCTTTCTTTTCCTACCCCCTACCCCATCTGATTTTGAGAGGGAATATCAGCACTGTTTTATTACATTGATGGCAACGCAGAGCTGCTCAGAGAAGCAGCTGCCTTTGAATATGAACTCTTCAGCAGAATACGAACTCTGACAATGTAAAGCCTATGAAGCCAGAGAACACCCTTCGAATTTAAACCCTTTGTATTTAACAGCAAACTGTTTAAAAACCCTATTTGCATGGCTATTTAAGGCAAGCCTATTAAGTTGGACTTAATAGTGCTGTGCAGAAACAATATAATTCACAGACTTCAGGTTACAGGGAAATAACCTTGTCTTCCTCATAATAAGTTGTATCATATAATAGTGAAATAAGTCATTTGGGTGACACGGCAATCGAAACCAAGAGTGCTGCACTCCTTTGCCATTGCAGGTGTTGTACTGTATATGCAAATTGTGCTTACAGGGCTTTTCTGCAAGACCTCTGTGGTTGGTTACTGCTGGTAAACGCTAAACCCTGGGAGCAAGGGTGGAACGCCTTTGTGCCTTCCCTGAACACCTCGGGAACAGCACAGGTCACACTGAGCCTAAACCCCCAAATGCAAAGGATTCCTATCAACTAGGACTAGACCTCAAGAAAAAAAAAGAAAAAAGAAAAAAAACCCCACCTTAGTATTTCCTTTACAAAAGGCTTTAAAATGATCTTTTTTTTGCTTTTTCTGCAAGATTCTGTATACCCTACTAGGTATATACAGTACAACCAGCTAGCCATTCCCATAAAATACACGAGCAATAGAATTCAGAAATATGGTTCTCATGAAAGACTTCAGACAAACCAAACAAGTGAATAAAAGCTCAGTAAGACCCTCTTTGGCCTGGTAGATTTCTTTACAGATAGACAGGCTTTTGTTTAGGTTCTTGGCATTTTGCAAAGGAATCAATGGGGTATAATATATAGGAAATCTAGAAGATGGGGGTTTACTTCTTTTTTTTTAAACATTTTTTAAAGCATTCCAGCGCATTGACTGGGTATAGATCACCTCACCCACATCAAAGAATGGAAACACAGCTATGCAAAAAAATCCCTCCATTGTAGAAAAACATTACTTTCCAGTGTTGCAAACACATCATTGTATTAAACAATAGTGTCAAATTCACCAGCTAGAGCAAGCATTTGTAAAGTATTTGGGGAAACTTCAGTGAAAGGAAAGCATAAGATGTACAAGACCTAGGGCACCTCTTTTAAATTACTCCTGAGATCTGTAAAAATTACACTGTAACAGCTTTTTTTTGCCCCCCCCCCCCTTTTTTTTTTTTAAGCTGGGATTTTGCAGACTGTATCCACTCTCCTCAGAACTCTCAGCTGGCTTTAAGCTAACGATTTTTGATGAACAATAGGGGAAACTTCTAACCAGCAGCATTACTTGGCTTCTTTTCTTTTGTGCTGGTTGTTGAAAGATAGATTGTGAATGTGGACAAGCGAGCTATTCAAAGTCAGCTCTAGTATGGATTCCACGGATCCAGCGGAGTAGCAAAGGCCTTGTAACAAATCCTGCAACATCCTATACAAAAGTTGAGAAGATAAATAAAGCTAGCGTTGTACTCTAATGGAAAAAGAGCACGTGCTGAGTCTATCACTGTCAAGCAAAACAGATCCAGAAATTCTGTGCCTTCCCTCCACATATACAGTAAATTAGGTAATTCATAAAATGGAAGGCTTTGGAAGTCTTGAATGGCAGAAAACCATGTTGGTAACCCAAAAAATGGCATATGCCTCAGTGTAAGGGTCTCACACAAAATTCTTCATGAACTTTGGAACCTGATTGCTCAGGACAGGATGCTTTTCCTGGAAATTGTTGGTTTGGTTCCAGTTTGGGCAGCAGCTGTCATTCAGCTTTGGCAGTTCAGCCACAGCTGCCTATCAGGGGAGATGTCCTGGCAGAGAAGGGGACATCCTCCAGAAGACAAATGAAGCAGAGTGCTGGGGGAGCCTCCACAATAACCCAGAACTTCAGCATTGCCCCTGCTGCACATTATGGCCCATCGCAAAGGCCATGTGGATTCTCCTGCTAAGCCACATCTTGCAGGTGAGACCATTTCAGAAAACAGAACGTGCAAACATATCAAATGTACGTAGAAAGGTGAGAATCTTTCCCTGCCTCAAGGTATCACTCCTGGTCACATGCAGTCGGTGGGAGCTTTGCTAAATGAGTGCTTTCAAACATCCTCAAATGAATCAGGTAAGCTACCATTTCTGGTTTCTTCATCTGGCATAACAGTACATTAATTCATAGTATAACAGTCTTTCCTTGCTTACAGGGCTGCTATGTGATCCAACGTGGTGAAATTCTGTCATAGTATAATGATGAGTAAATATTCCTGAATTTTGACTTAACATGGCTTAATTATTTTCAAGAACTGGTCAGATTTTGATGAGCTGTAAAGTACCAAGCACTTGAGCATTTCTGGGCATTATGTAAAAGACTTGTTTTGGGCTTCAAATTTGCATCTTTGTGTTCCCGAGATGGTATAAAGTAGTCAAAAAATCCTCTGGAAGAGGCAACCAAATATTCACCTTGTTACAGATAAACCCTCCCACAAACTGAAGCTGGTTGCAGTACCCTTACCATCTGTCCACCTTCCACAGAGCAAGGACTTTGAGATGAAACATACGCCAGGGTCTCACAGGCTCTTCAGATCTGCAGCTGCCCAGGTACCACTGTAAGCCTGTGGTTCCACAGGTCTTTTTTTCAGTAGCAGTGCAAACATAAGCACTTCACCCCACTTTTTCCATTTCTGGTGCTAGTTTCCAGCCCCTATAGAAAATTTCAGGTTTGCAGGCGTAACTGACGGGACTGTATGGTTGTGGGAATGAGCACCTGAGAGATGGAGGGAGCTGGCTGTCTGCACCAGCACAAGGCACCAGGAGAAATGTCCTTGGAACCACAGCCTAAGGGATGACAAGATCTTTCTTCCATCCCTTTTTTGGCTACAGTGAGGAGCATGGGAGCACTGACACCCCTTGCTTCCCTCTCTGCCTGACCGCTTTTCTTTTCCTTTCCTTCCCTCCTGGCTGAATCCAGAAAGACTACGTTTAAATGCAATGAGAATTTAAAACCTGTAAGAACACAGGTAGCCACAAGCACAACTTTTTTAGCAGATGCCACATCTGTGAGAAAAGGTGAAATTAAAAATAGGTCTAATTCAAAACTTCTGTTCCACTGGAGCTGCGCAGGGTTGAGTCAGTATGTAAGAAAAGGTACAATTTAACTTTCTCTGTTTAGGTTAATTCTGCTTTGCAAGTGAATTTCAAAACTTTACTAGAAATAAAATTCTTACCCAGGCATATGCTAGACTGGTGAAATAATACTAATCCCCATATCATTCTCTGACATGGCTGAACAATGGCTCTTTTGTCTGATATTAGGATATTTAAGGAAGCTCATATACAAAGAGAAACCTGTCAAAAACTGCAATGAGAACTACATAATGCAGGTCTTCAACTTCACTAGAACCGGACTGAAGATAATTTAAAAGTACAGCTAAACCAGGCCTGCAGATTTCTGAGAGCAAAGTGAGGTGCCTACATTTGATCTCTGGCTTGTATAAGCACACTGGATAGGTTTGCCTTGGTTCTTGAAATGAAAAGCTTCTCCTGCTTCCTAAGGACACACCTGAATGATGCATTTGAATGGGAACCTGTTTCAGCCCATCTCATTTACCTTGTGAAATCCAGCATTTACTAGTGCTATTCGGCATCGTTAGGAACTCCTTTATGTATCACAAAGCCTCTGGAAATCAGTGCAGGACTAGTTCTAGTCCAAGACATCAAAGCAAGGCCATAGTGACACAAAGGGAAAGCATACACAAAGATAAACAGCCATGGGTAAACACAGGAATACATTTCAGTTTTCTAATATTCCACTGCATGCACAGGAGCAGGCAGAAGTATTTATTAATTAATTGGGATGAACTAACATGGATGTTCCTGGGTCTTCTTTAGTGGTAATTTGAAATTCACCATGCATAGAAGCAGAAAAAGGTTGCAGGGTACAACTTCCATTTATTTGTCAGGGAATAAAGGTCTGGAGGACAGAATAGCAAAATCTGGATTGCCTGAACATTACAAGCAGTGAAGGGCTGGATTCACTGAAGCCGGCCCAGGAAGCACAAACATGACTGTCTTCTACCAACAAAGTCTCTGCTGGCCCATGAGACTTTCAACTCTGAAACTGTTGAGCTTGCCCCTGCCATCTTGATTGTGTATGGCCCCAGTAGGGGGTATATAGCTGCCTGGTCAGTTCCAGAGGAGATAAATATGGATCGTTCTTTTTTTGCTTTTTTTCTTGCAAACCTTTTCCCCCTGACTGGCTCTGGCCACTGCCACCAGTTTCCTGAGACCTCTGCTCTTCAGCAGATGGGGGTCGTTGCTGGTGTACAGTTTTGTAATTTCTGAGTAATTTCTAACCACCTCCTCTTGAACTGGAAAGGAAGAGATTAGGAAGGTGGGCTCTCTCTACCTCAGAGGAATTTGGGGGAGGATTTACATCTATAGAAATCTCCCCCTGTAATGCCACCATCACTGGCGACCTCCAAAGTTAAAAGCCCAAACTACTACAATTTGGGCTAAAGCAGCGATGCTAACGGGACCAGCTGCACACCAGTATATTTTTGCCATGACAGGCACAGAGGGGAATGGATGTTTTACTCATTGATCCAGTACAGTGGGTCTGACTACTAATGATTGCTTTGGAAAACAGCTCTGAACCCTGCCTTTTCTGCCACATCCAGGTTGCGCTCTCCTATGTTAAAAGCCACCACAAAGAACCCTCCAAAGCAGTGGCGTCCAATATTGTGCCTCTTACACAACCTAGATGCTTTGAATATGAAAAGCGAGGAGCTGCTGGCACACTACCCCACTATCAGAGGAGAAAGGGGAGTTAAAGGATTTTCTGAAGGGCAATGAGTTGCGTGGCAACACACAGTACTTTACCTGTAAACAAAAGCAATTAGTAGCAGGGGCAGGCACCAGGCCCTGTGGTGTGGGGAGAAAAATAGAGAACAGGGACAATAGCAGGAAGCCAGAACACTCCTCGCAGCACAAAAGGCGGGGGGAACCGACATATATCAAGTACCTCTATGGATTTGCTTTCTGAGAATGTGAAACAAAGGGAAATGCTTTGATGCTCAGCTTTCTGGATCACTAAAAGCATCCTCAGAGTCATTGTAATTGTTATCCCCAAGTTCCACCCAAACAATAAATGCTCTGCCTTCTCTTCATATTAGAAAGGAGTGGTTTGCTAGTTTTGCAGCAAAAAAATGAGGAGGCATGTCGATACAAATGATGCACAAAAAGTGCAGCTGGAAGTTCAGTAGTTATTGTCGTTAGGTGCATGTTAAGGTTTTACTTAATAACAAGTGGCATTTCGATGACTCCTACTGAACTAGCAAAGTATTTACCCTCATGAATGTGTGCATGTGTGCGCACATGTGTGTCTGTCATGGTTTAAGGAATGCATGAGGGATTTTAAGAGTTTTCAAGGACGTGACTATATTTTTTACAAAGCCAGCATTGTACTGCTCATGATGTCAGAGCAAAAGTGCAAGTGCAAAAGGTTATGAGGCCACATCATGAAACTACCTTTCTTGGTTAGCTACTTGGGTACCCACCCAAACACGCACACACAAAAAAAATGCTAGCAGGGATTTTAATTGTGGTTGTTACTTTGAAAACATTAATGCATGACTCGGCTTGAGAAGTCTGAAGAATAATAACTTTGCTCTTAAGAAAAACTTGAAAAATGAGGTCAGGTACAGTCCAGATTGGTTATGATTCCCCAAGAGTAATGTTACAAATAAAAATAACCCCAAGCCCAAATATATTATTAATTACCTATCAAGGAGCTAAAGGGCACATAGTAAATGAAGATAATGAAAAACTGTAGTAAATACACAGCAGTAATTTATCATTTTCAGGAGGAAAAAAAGGATTAGGGACTCTCTATCATTGAGTAGACCATTGTATAGAGATTCTCCATTAAATTATATTAATCTTTCTTATTCTAGCAAGAAATGCCAGAATAAGACTCCACTCCAGATGGAGATACCCATTCACTACAAGAATCTGTGTCAAAACAGAATACTTTTGCTATTCTTTCGCTCAGTATTAAAACCAAGCAGTTCTGGTTTGTTAGATCTACCCAGTTTGTTACAAGCTTGGGCAACATAACAAGAGATATACATTTGAGGCAACATTTCTTCAGAAATCTGATGCAGTTGACTGTAAATTCTCCCACTCCAACTCCAGCGTAAAAAGGTACAGGGATTATCGCCTTAACAACGTTATCCATCAACAATGAAAATTTAAAATGTTAGTCCATGAACATATATTTTATTGCCTTTAATTTGTGAAATTGAGCTAGAAACAAGCCAAACTCAGTTTATCTGACATTTGATGATACATTTCTTATCTTTTAAAATCAAACACTATATTATACTTATTTATATCTACTTATATTTTTATTAGCCATGGAAAAAAAAAGCTTTCTGTTTACATCCACATCTATTTTATATAATTAGAACATCAGTGATGAAAATATTTGTCCAAGCCCTAGACATATTTAGAGAGCAAATTTGGGTTCCTTATTCTTGATTAGAATCTAATAAATAACTATGTTACAGAGATGGACGACTACTGATTGCAGACCTTTCAAACCTACCTATATTAAAGCTAAATCCATGGAGCAGGATCACTGCTCTTAATAGATGCTAAAGCATCACCTGTAATGTTTTAAGTGGAAGCCTGGAGCTATACTCAAATGAAGACACAACTTATCCCACCTTTCAGGCTGGTGATAAGGTGATAGCTGAAAAAATACAAGTGATGAAAGGGGAAGGAAAATCACTTTCTTTGTAGTCTCAACAGGGTGGCAGATAAGTTTTGTTTCAGGAGAGAGTAAACAAAGGAAGGGCTCCCAGAAAAATGAGTGTGAGGAAGATAATGGTGCACATTCATCCCTGGGTCTCAACTGGACTTTGAAGTAGGACTCAGTCCCTGCATTTCCTGATGGCACATTAACTCAGGCAGAGAACCCAGAAAAAGTCAAGTTGCCCTGACTTTAAAAAAGTGCATATATAAGGTGATCTTCAGAAGCAATGCAATTCCTTCCCAATAGTATCAAATGTAGATACACATTTTTTTTCCTTCATATTTTCAAATGCCTGCATTTCAATGCCAAGCCCATGTGTATGTGCATGCAGTTGTAAGAGTGCCATCTCCCTCGCCTCAAGCTCCACATTTCTGTTTCCGGCCTAATATTCTTGCTTGAAGGTTAGCAGAAATGTTGTGAAAAAAAGATGCCGAACCTACTGGATCCTCCATTTCCTAACTAAACACAGATATCCACAAAAGTTTCACAATATTTTACAATCATCAGGATCTTGGGCAGGCAGATGTGGGGGAGTTCCTAGAAACCCCCAGCACGCATATGTGCAGCCACAGTCTCCTTACATCACCTTGTACAAAAGCCTGGTGAGGCAGAGGCAGAGACAGCCCAGCCTCCTCTTTTCTTCCTTTTCAGTTCAAGACTTGCACAGCTCCATGGAGACTGCTCCTAGCCTGGCTCCTCTGTGGTTATCCCTTGTGACTGTGCCCCATTTCCACCTGATCAAGTAGCTCTAAACAATAAAACATGTTCACAGTGACATATGCTAAAAGTTCACCCTTTTGATTAAAGAAAGGAGAGGATCTGACATTATTGCCTAGTCTGGCATGGGAAGCTTCCAGAAAAATCTCTGGCTTTGCCTCACCCATTCTTTGAAAAGGACATTTCTCTGTCCCAATCTGACTGAAACAATTCCTGACTGTAACAACTCTGTGTATGGCAAGACTCACATAAATTTATCCCTCGTGAAGTGGTTGCTAATACGTCCTTTGACCATGTGAAGTAGGTAGATAAGACAAACATCATCTCAGTAAAATTCTGCTACTTTTTAATCCGCATTTAGGAGCATGTCAGGCTGATATAACCAGTAGACAGAAGAGCAGAAGGATGGTACGGCTGGAAATTAATACATGCTGCAAACTGTCATGTTTACTCTCACGACCATGGCCCTAGAGCTTTGAGGAAGCATTGAGCAAACCACCTGAAAAAGCTTATTTCAGAGGCAGTGCTAGCTCTGAAGTTCTGGATTCATATCTAGACCCAAACTTTGCTAAAGTATAGATTTCAGTATTTTCTACCTGGTGTGGAGGCTGCTTCTCCTCTACAGTTTAGATGCACACCTAATCATAGAATCATAGAATCATAGTATCATTTAGGTTGGAAAAGACCTTCAAGATCATTGAGTCCAACCATCATCCACGGCCACTAAACCATGTTATGGAGTACCTTGTCTACGTGCTTTTTGAATACCTCCAGGGATGGTGACTCAACCACTTCCCAGGGTAGCCTATTAATGAAGGAGGTCGTAGTATAACAACCTATCCCAGAACAGGAAGCTCCAATAGAGCTGCACATGTCGCATGTTTACAAAAAGGCATTAAGGCAAAAAGCACAGTATAAGTATTCAGTTACTGAGGTCCCAAATAACTTTATATTAATTCCTTGTGCATGAATGTCAAATGCTTCTAGGATCTGGACAGTTATTTTCCTGTTTATTACGGTGCCCAGCTTGGTGAATGAAAGATAGTATGTCTTGGTCTAACAAATGCCTAATGAGAGAGGGAAAAAAGATCACTGTGACACTGCACAGTTTCAGAAAGACACATGAGGACCAAAGATAACAACCAAACCAGCCAGCAAAACCTAACCAGAGGGAAGTTATTAGATAAGCCTGATAAGAACAAGAAGGCCCACATCCTACAGAGAGCTTTGCACTTGCTTAACTTAGAGCATGTAAGTTGTCTGTTTGCTGCCATTGCTCCCTGGGTCTACTTGCATTCCTACTACCCCAAAAGTACAATAGTGTTCGTGCGCACAGGGGTAGGAATGAAATCAAACCCACATAGACAACTTGTCACAGGATCTGATCCTGACAGAGTACTATGGTAAGATAAATGAACAGTAAGAAACAAACTTCCATGAAAAAGAGTAAGGGTACAGACCAAGATACAACAGTAGGATGAATACATTTTTAGTAAAGAAACAGACCAATATACAGGTAAATTACAGGAAAAATTATATGCTGAATAGATGGCTAAATGTCCTTTTATCCATAGTTAAATACCTATTATCATGCACAGTCAATGAATTTAGGCTGCCATTTTAATTTCCTTTGCTTATGTTGCACTATTCTGTTTGTTTAAAAATACTGCACTAAATAATAAAAAGCTAAACAAACCTATACCCTCCCTTTCAACCATATTCATGTCTCTTCCACCTGGATTGCACAGCTGCCATGTACTCAGTTGCTAATGACTGACAGCTGAAACTAAAAAATTTTAGTATTGATGAATACCGAACATCAGGGCTTGGAAAACACTAATTACATGATAGACCTTTTACTCCTCCGCAAAACTAAGAATAAATCAGTAGATAGTAAATGAGTGTCTCATAAATGTCGTATATTTGACCTATTGTACAGTAGTGTAGACAAAGGGGAACTTGCCTTACTAATGATCACAGGTATTTTTCTTTAGGATTAAGTTTGAGAGAAATTGGCTGCATTGTTCCTACAACTCCCCTTGCTGGACGAGCAGTAGCGATGCAGGGAAAAAAGGCAGAAGACAGTCACTCCTCACTCTCTGTGCCGTAAGCAATCGCCAAGACTAGTCATTCTCCCGAGCTGAATCATTTCATCATTTAATAAAGGGAAATGTCTGAAAATATCTACAGCCATAATGCAGAACTGAAATAGTG
Source organism: Harpia harpyja (assembly GCF_026419915.1). Taxonomy (NCBI): domain Eukaryota; kingdom Metazoa; phylum Chordata; class Aves; order Accipitriformes; family Accipitridae; genus Harpia; species Harpia harpyja. The sequence goes on along the minus strand of NC_068941.1, from coordinate 63,824,770 downwards.
CAGTTATATGCCACTAGTCCTTATGGAAGAAAAAATGTTGCCTTCTGGCTTGCATGCTTGTTAAATACTCTGAGATGATCCTATAGAGAGAAAAAAAATACCAAAATGCACTGATAATTACAGTGATATACACATTAGTCAGTACCAGGCCAGACATCTAGTTTCACAGCATTCAGATGACTAGTTGAAAAAACAACTCAAAAGTCAGCATCCCTATTACAGCTATTGACCTCACAATAATGTTACCATGATCAGTGGGACCCCAAATGTTTTTACCCAGTCAGCTCTTTGAATCTAGTTAAATTTCAGCTCATGAGCCTCATCGACGAAGAAACAATGTCTGAGAAATTTGCCTCTCAATTAGTATTGTGATTTCTGTTCTATTTCAGAAATAGCAGACCCATAAGCTTTTTTTTTTTTTTTTTTAGATTTAAAGTGTTTTTAATGGAAAGGCGGTAAAAAGTGCTGAGCTGCCAGTCCTGGAGACTGGCATGTACTATTTACCCAGAGGAAAAAAGCATCCAAAACCTAGCCTTAGCTTTGCCATATTACATTATAAAACCTTCAGCAAATTAGTTTTTCCTTTGGAAAACTGCATATAAATCTACTGATGCAGGAATTCTAAACTGCTGCTGTTAGTTCAGGTCTCCCTCTATCTTGGTATGTTTTCATGAGCTGTTCAAATACATAGGCACCCTCTGCACGTCTGCTCGTTTGAAGTCCTCACATAAGAACTCTTTCGGTGACAGAGCTTGCAACACTTTCTTCCTCCAGTGCAGTCAGGCTGGAGAACATAATTTTCTTTACCAGGATGCTGCTGGTGCATGATGAGTTTCTCTGCAGTCAGTGGCACCTTTTGGCCTGTATTTGCCACCTTCTTCTTCACAGGTCTACAAAATCTAATTTAAAAATCTAATTAAAATGGCTTCTCTGCTGCTGTAAAGCTGGGCATATTCATCCCACCAGAGGCTCAGAAGAAAGGCTATATAATGCTAACCATATTATTTTTCTGCTGGTTTTGTTGTATTTATTAACCATTCAGCAATTTAATCTTTCAATATATTTCTGAGATTTAAATAGAAAATGCACCTGTAAAACTATAAGGGGGGGCATTTTATAAATTTAATGTTAAAATGTTTCATACCCAGAAAGCTGAGAAATACTTAAATGAAATGGTGAGTATTTCACTCTAAGTAAGACCAAGCTCTATGTACACTTTTTTTAAAAGCCCCCAGTGACAGACATGGTAGAAATCAGACACAAATATTCACAGAAAAAAATACCAGAGATTCACAATGCTACAGCTCCCAGCCGTATGCTACCCTCTCTGCATGTTTGCCCCTCTCAGTTCTTCTGATGGAAGAGAATATACGGGCATTTTCTATGCTCCATGCAAATCCTGCAACTTAGCTTGAACCATCTTGCACAATAGCTTAAGTTAAGCCATCAGGCTTTGCACTGACGTGGCTGAGGAGTGTTCACGTGTGCCATTCCACCAGTGATATCTGGCAGAGAGGCGATAACAAATCCTAGGGTAATAGGTGTGGTAAGAAGGCATTAGCTCCAACTCATTTGGCAAATGAATGTATGTCTAAGCCTAGCTTTACTTTTGTGATGAACAAATGTGATGTGTCCCTACCAACTACCGGTTATGTAGCAGAGTGAGATAAATTGAGAAGCAAGGGCAAGAAAAATGAGGCTGTAGACCACTTCCCATTTGTCCTGAGTAGGAGCAAAGAAATACTGAACTTTGCCCAGAAGTGAGCCGGCAACACGTAGAGCTAAGGAGGTGGATGGGTAGGACGTCTCTCATGCAACGACGCGTCCTCAGCCGAGCTTAGAATTTGGAAGCGCAGTGAGGACCTGCAGTGTCACACTTCCAGTCCACACACGTCACGTACACAGAAACACCTGTATGTTATTGCACACAGGTTTACACACAACGCAGGCAGTGACCCCCAGAGCCTTTGTCCCCCATCTTTCGTTGCTCAGTCTTCCCTACAGGGCCAGAGTAAGGTAAAAAACGCACAGCGGCGCTGCGGGGAGACCCGAAATGCCTGCAACACGGACCACGCTTGGGCTGCTTTGGCAGCGAAGAGGGACTGGTTGTCCCAGCCCAAGCCCAGGCCTCTCGCTGGGGCAGAGCGTCCCAGTGCGGGGACTTGGTGTGCCGGGGCTTGGCCGGGAGGTGGCAATGCAGAACTGGAGACCGGGGGCTGCGGCCCAGGCAAGCTCCTGGCGACAGGACAGAGCTTTTCTTACAGGGATTACAGCGCTCAGTCTGCGTCCACGCTGATTACAGCTCCAGCGTTCCCAGGTTTATGTAGGCTGCCTTATTCTTTGCGTTTTGTGATGCATTATGCTGTAGGTGATAACTTTTTTTCCCAACAGTCTGATTGAAGCAATTAACACTGAGCACTTAGCTACGCAGCGGTCTCTTTAATGCCTGAGGAGTTTTCTGAACCAGCTAATGATGCTGTTCCATTTGGTTACAGGTGATATTTTTTCATAGCAATTGAAGTGATGGCAATGGATCAGAAACCCAGAAAAAAAAGCAGATTGGCATGTGGGGCCCAGAGACGCTCTGACTAAATTAAGCTTATTTACAGAGAAGCTTAATGATTTTTATCACATTTAAACATCATATTCCAAACATCAAAAAGCTGGATCCTCAGTTTTCATTGTGGAGCTGAACCTGAACACTAACACCAGGAATCACAACATTAATTCAGTTGCAGATGAAGTTTGAGCTCTGGACTTCATGAGCTGGCCCTAATTCGGCTTTAACCATGTGCTGTGTCTCCATTCACGGTTTCTTAACAGTGAGCCAGGTCTTACCAAAGCAAGTGCTTTTCTATTCTCAGAGATCACAGCTGTCACTCATTCCTTTGATCCAAGGCTTTCAAAGAGTAGGGGAAATTTTCTTATTTGACTCCAGGGCTTGGATTCCAACAGGGAGAGATATAAAGACAGAACAAGGAGAATTTGGATATGTAGCATTAATGAAATCAGATAACTAAGATGTCTGATGAAATGCTGCCAAATTGACCATGTCATCTATTGGATATAAATACAACTTTTGTGTGGTGAAATTAGTGTAATGTTACAGAATTTTACTGCAATGTTTAATTAAAAAAAAAATTTAAAAATCTGTATTATTCTGGCAAAGCTCAGTTTGGGAATATTGTTTTTCCTCTGGAATTTCTTTTAATGCTAAGAAATAGCAGGCAGTATATTTCCATTTACAAATGCTTCAATTCAAGTACTAGGATGCAACTGTGACCTGAGTTCTGCAAGGTAAGTTTAAAGAGTTTGAAAACTGCCAGGAAGTACTAAAAACATAGGAAATTCAGCACCAGAATCAGACCAGGTTTTAACTACTATTAACTGTTCTCTTGGTTGTAGTGAAATTATGACACAACTCACTACTAGAAATCTTTTAGATCAGGAGAGTAGCCCCCTACCCCACAGCTGTCCTCTCCACACATCCTGGGAGCTTTCACATCATCCGGTGTTACTGCTGAGCAGAAGCAGCCAAGTATCAGAGCTGAAATCTGTAAAAGAAATATGAGATTTTTGCCGTAAGTTCTGAATGTGTCGTTGGACTTCATGCTGTGAGATTGAAATACAAACTTGAGAGACTAAATCTGGAAGGTGTCTTAGGACTAACCTGATGCCTGTTCAGAAGACAATGTTCAGGTTCCTCATTGGAGTATCACTGAAATTAACATCATTGTAATTACTTCTCATTTTCACTGGTATACCTCAAGTGAAAAACTTCGCTAATTAAGCGGCATGAAAGTGCTGGGTGGGTATCCTCAGGCAAAAGTAAAACGCTTTCAATTTGTTCTAGCAACCTTTATTAGTTTTCCTAATTGCCAGTCACATGAATGGGTAAATTAAGAAAAGACAAGATTCCATGTAACAAGGACATGTTTAATTCAAACTGAGTGAACTAATGTAGTATTTTGCCTGTCCAGGGCTTTCTATGATCAATAATACACTGCTGAACCAAGGGGATTTGATCTGAATGAACAAGACAGGGATTTAATAAATTAGAAAAGAAAGATTAAATAATTGAGGACTCTTTCTGTAACTTAAATATAAACCTATTCAAGATCTTGTTTCAGAAAAAAAAGGTGCTTAGACTTGCATCCCTTTATATTCCTTTCATTGATACTTCTACAGATCAAGGGAAATTCAGAGGCACATACAGAACTGCTGTCAGGAAGAACAGAACCTCCAAATTGCCAATAAATACGCTGATATCAAACAATCAGTGTTTCATTCATCCATATAACAAGATGAAAACTCAGGGCCCTGCAGTCCTTCTATTATGATTAATACTATCACTGAAGTTTTTAACAACTGAAAGAATACAGCAGCAACAACCTTCTATGTCATTTTACAAGTTAATGTTATGATATCCTTCACTAGCATAGTGGAATGAGTACTTCACAAAGAATTTAGTAGATGTAAAGTTTTGGAAAAATGAGATGATGACAAATGTGAAAATACTCTCAATCTTTTATTTTCTCATTCTTTTCTTAGTATTTTCCTGTTAGTTTCCTTGCAGTATTTTGAATAGAACTGTTTTTTCTCCTATGAAAAGCATCGCATCTAATTCCAACAGTCTCTACGGGAACCCATAATGTTTGAGATTGATTACTAAGTTGTGAAATGCTAATGCACAGAGTGTTCTTTGGCTTGAACCAGACCAGCATACAGATGCGGAATCAGTGAAATTTTAAATGGAAGCCTCATGGCTGTTTTGATTTAGGACAGATAAGCACACTGCTATTTCTCTTCAGGAAAGTTTTACTCAGAGAACCAGTATGATCACAGTAGTGCACAATGGCATTCAGCATCTCTAGCTATTAATGTTAATGAATTTAACCACTCAGAAAATGCAACTTTATCACCAACATTCACTGAGTAATGCAAAAAAGCAAATAAGCCATGAAGTCAAGTGCAAGATATACTCAGGCCAGTCCTCAATGAGAGCAGTGAGAACTGCATAAATTCTTTTATGCTAAAACCACAGGGAAGAAAATTGTCTTCTTCACTCCATGTTGGCCATCCCAATATTGAATAGATAGATGCCTTTGGCCTACATGGAAAGAACCAAAACCTATCAGCAGCTTGTAAAACTGGGTTTCTGAGCTTGTAGCTTGTATGTCTCTGTCTGCTTTGACAGTATGATTGCTTCCATGAGGCATATGCAGTTTGTCGCCTAAGAGGCTATTATTAGATGCATGAAATCGGTTGGAAGGCTGTGTTTTCTAAAGCCTACTCTATTTTATAGAGTACTTAAACACTGCAGGATACAGGCTAGGGAAGTGCCAGACTTTATATCAGGTCACTGCTGTTCTTCACTCCCTGAAAGAAACTGGGCGTACAGTAAGGAATACAAAGAGAGGAAAGGATAGGCACTGCAAGGACAGGCTCCAAGCCTTAGCAGTTATCTGTCCTATTACAGACAAAAAGCCAAGTTTGAAAGTCATTGGGGTATGCAGGTTACCTGTTTTACAGACAAGAGGTCTAAAAAAAGCCACTAATCTGAGATGTGTCAGAAGGCACTCAATGACAAGCTGCTTCTAATTTCAGGTTATGGCCTGAGCAACATTTAACTCCAGCAAAAGACCAGAGCACAAACTACAATCCAAAACCACTATGCCTCCTCTTTATCCTCCTAGCTTTGATGAATACTCTTACGTTGCCTCTGCTTATTGGGTGACTTAAATTCTTTTAATCTCTGGTTGGGACAACTGTTTCATTTCTGTTTGTTCAAGAATATGAAAATGCAACTGTGACTTGTCAGGACAAAGAACGTGCCTTTTCGTTATCTCTGCTTGCTAGGTATTGATGAGAATGCAATTGTCATAATAAAAAACTTGTCAATTCATGTTATTAACAGACTATTTCGTCATTATTGCTGGAAAATTGTGACAAAGTATTCAGAAGGGAAAAACGGACAATTTCATGCAAAGGCACTTATCAAGTGAGTTGCAAATGGTTAAAAGCAATAAATAGGAGCACAGTGTATTTCTTAGTCCTATGACTGCATAAGAGATCAAGCAACCTCATCCTCAGCCAACGATTTGATGATGCATATGCACTGCCACAATAACTGCATTGAAATTGCATTGCTTAAGAAACACTTTTCACAAATCTGTTTCATGTAAAACATATTTGAGAGGGAACTGATTGATCTTGTGAATAGGGCTGAGTTAAGTTAATTTTGAGACTTAAAATGCTTGGCAGCATTCCAAGGAGAGTTAAACTTGTGGCTTTCTCTGCAATATTCTTATCTGCAGAGCAGTGCCAGAGATTTCTGAAGCAGGACTCAGCTTCATCAGCAGAGAAAAATATGTACAGGCACTATGATGAATGCTCTTAATCAAAAAGGTGTCCTGTAACAAACAGGTGTATCTTAAATTGCAAAGTCAGCATGTTGACATTCAATTGAGACTTAGCTCTTAGATGAATAATTTCCAGTAGGCAAAGAAAGCAGGAAAATCGTGACAAAGATGCAAATTTTCTGCCTTAGTTTATAGTTAACAGCCTGATCCTGTAAAATCTACTGGATTGTAATAGGTTTTCTTACAATATGTGCCTAGGTTGTTGAGGGTTTGAGCCCTGGAAGTATGAATCTCCATTTTTTAAGCTTTACAGGTTTTTTTTATAACACTGCCTAACACATATTACGAACTTTTAAGAGACACATGAAAACAGCCTGGACTGAAAAGTATGCTGTTAGATGACAGCGAGTCACAGGGAAGACTAGTGGAATGCTAGGCTCATCTGCTAATCACCCCAACATCAGGCATGGGTACCCTATATAAACAGGCAGAGCTGTAAGAGCTGTTTGATCTGGCAGATACTCTTAGTTTTATAAGTAAAAGGGGCTGGAGCCTCAGTTGGAGATGGAGGGAATCTGAAAACTGGAAATCCCCTCCAGATAAAGGAGGAAAATTTAGCCAAGCTCAGGAAGATTCTTGGGCATATCATTGATTGTGCTAACAATAAAACTAAACACAATAAAGTGGGTGCTTGTGGACATTAGCGGCATGTGTTTTCGCTTGGTTTAGACACACAGATATCTTAACGTCTCGTTTAGAGTTTACCTTGGCCTTGACATGTAGCTCTTATAGAATTGGCAAGATCAGAGGAGAGACATGGACAGCAGTGAATTTGGATTTAAGGTAGAAATAGTATGCACAGATTTGTGGTCTCAGTAACTGAAACTTTGCCATCATAGTAAGAGGGATATCAGCAACAGAGTGGAAAGCCAGAGTGGGGAAGGGAACATGCACAACCCCACACCACCAGTCCTCCCATGCAACTGGATAACTTACAATTTCCTTGTGAATGAAATGAAGGTTATTTGGAAAAGTTGCCATAATGAACTAAGGATCTCAAAGCTGACACCACTGGTGGATATTACCTGGGCAGAGGCATGGGGGAACAAAGCCTGATCCTGTACCACTGAACTCAGCAAGAGTGTTTAAATTTAGTTCAGTGGATGCAGGTGGTGAGAGAGAAGGCCGCTGGGGCTGCAGGAGCCTAAACCTGTCCTGATGTCTAGTGTTACCTGTGCAGGGGTGCTGGAGAAGAACAGAGGGTCTCACTTCTTTTCATCTGCTCAAGTTGTCTTGGACATTCAGATTGTCTCTGAACCTAAGTTATAGGAAGGAGGAGGAAAACAGACAGGGAAAGTGTTGTGCACCACTTTAGACACATTCCACAAAAAATGTACTAACAAGGCAGGTTATAATTGTATTTGCAACTGTAGTGACATGAACAAATTTTTTGAGCTTTGGTTCATTATGCATTTATAGCTTCAGGGCTTTCCATTCTGTATAAATGTGCTTACTTTTGTACAAGATGAAAATTAAATGACTTGTTTATGTCACTAAAACCTCAACATGTTGTCCCTGACAGTTGAAAAAATGTTCTCTCTTACACCTTGCCAAACCGCACGATGGCTGCTTTTTGGTGTCACATTATCTGACTGTGCATTACTTCTCTGTACTGGGTCTCCTTTATCTTCCTGGCAGACATCTTTGCAATTTTATTACTATTTACATAAATCAACATTGTCTTGCATAAATGGTTTCTATGGAATGTATGCAGTACTTTTGTTTTTCTTGATAAACATTGGCAACTTAGGTGACTTCTATGTTAAATCCTTACATTTGAACTGTAATTAGATTACACAGGGAAATATTCGTAGTGGTAATTCTTCTCCTGTTCTTAACTTCAAGGAGTAACATTATAAATGTATCTACATTTATTTTAAGAACATCTGAAAGGTTTTTTGTATGGATATGTCAAACTTCAGGTTTGCTAAACAGTATTATTTTGATAGTTGTCCATTTATGCCAACAGGAATTTCTGCCTGTGATGGAAATGTCTATGAAAAGTATTTGTGAGTAGAAAATCACTGTTGAATCTTAATGTTAGCAGCAATGATTACTCTATTAGCTAAAAGTCATAACCATCAGAAACAAGGAACTCAGCCTTGCATTTTTCTTGGTAAAAAAAACAATAGAAATGCATTTACATAACCTATAAACCAATGAAACTGAAGAGGAATGTTTTATTAATACCCTGACTGCTGTGTTTTTACAAAAAAATCTTAATCATACTAGTTGATGGCTTAGAAAGCTAAGGTCATGAATGCCAAAAAATGTTAATTACTGCTGCAATGATTGCTATTTTACCTTGCTTCTGTGTGACTGGAAGCTCCACTATTCTTCTCTGCTCCTTCTTCTCTGATAGCCTCTGGCTAGAAACTTTGGCTCTGTTTCCTCTGTTTCTTACTCCTATTATCCCTGAAGCAGCTCATATTCCTTCAGTCCTTTTCCAAGCCTCTACCCATCTTATTAATAGCAACTATTCTGGTGTCTGATGTCCAGATTTCTTCCTCAGACCTCATCATCAGCTTTCCCTTGTCCTCCACACTTCAGATTGCTAAAATAATGCTTTATTTACCCTGCTGTTTTCTACCGGGTATTTGCTAGTCTCAAGCCAATTCCTGTTAGTTGTTCTGTGCTATTCTGAGTTGCAGTCATGGTCCTCCAAGCCATAAAATAAATGGTCAGAGGAGTGAATGGGGAAAAATTATAACATTCCAGATCAAACCAAACTTGGTTTTTCCTTATTGTAAAGCATAATCCAATATTTCTTGTAATTGTTATAACAGAAAATTAAATAAAAGCACAGTTGTTGAGTAAAGAACATATCTGGGCAACCTTTCCAGTGAACAGTTGATCATTCTGAAGCTATTAGCAATTTTTTGACTCATTTGGCCATTAACTTTAAAAATAAAATTAAAAAATCTAGAAAACTAAATGTCAAACATTGTTTTTTGAATGAACCCCTTACATTTTTTGACTGGATTTGCAAGTAGACTACTGAAGCAAGGGAGGAAGACTTGTTTTATCATCTTTGTTTCCTCAGTCCTATGCTCTCAGCTTACATTAGAGTCCAAGAAACAGTTTGTGTATGGTTAAATGGTATTTAAGGATTAAGTTATTATACTGCATTCAGATTAACTTCTAATTCTAATGGAAGACTCTCTGCTCTAGAGCTTAAATCTTCCACTTCTGAGGCAGGAGAGCTGACCCTAACCAGGATACCAGTGAATATTTCAGAAATTTATGGTAAGTAAGTGTAACACTTCAACAAGAAGGAATGACATAAAAGAAAAAAGGAATTTAAGGTAAGGTCTCGTATGTCTTTCCCTGCTGTAGCTCCCTAAAGGCTTTAAATTTAACACATGGTACTTGTTAAATGGTTTGAAAAGCAAACCAAAGACATCTTTGAGTCAAACAAAATATACAGTGACTATCAGTTTTGAACCCTCAAATTTCTGAAAATTTCTGCAACAAAACTTTTCTTCAGTTTGACTTAAACCACAGTTACTCACAGAGTGTTTGAAAGAGAGAAAACTATTGAAGTCTTTGTTCTGTTACCAACTCCCAGTTGCTATATAATAGGTCTGTTTACGCATTACTTTTGCAATCTGTGTAGGGTCAAATAAAAATGGCATCCTTCCTCATACATTTAACCTAGTATGTCTGAAAGTGCTATCAAAACAGAGCAACAACACAAAGGGTCAGGTTCCATAGCCACCAAGAACAACATGATGCTAAATACAGACATGCCTGTTACACATGGCATCTTGGTAGAAAATATTAATGACTTCTTATTTGCTTTAAGTAAATTATTTACTGATCTTTCATTATGAAGAACTTCGCAAGCTAGTATACCCATGTTCCTGTGGATGAATAATGAAAACTTCTACAACATGAAAGACTTGGATGAATTGAAACTCGTATGAACTGATCTACGTTTTGATATACCTTGTCAGTACCTGCCACTGCATTTGAAAAATCAAATATTTGGTGTTTCTTGATTTCTTTGAGAAATTCAGCATTTCAGAAATCAGCACTGACAATATCAGCAGGTAAAATGTTTGTGGGTATGACCAGTTTGGCAGATTTTGGGTTTTTTGCCTTTGCATAGTTTCTTATACTTGGGTTATAATTTCAAAATAAGAGGGATAAGAAAGAATGTCCTTGCATGGAAGAATAATTGGTGAAAAGACAGGAAGGGAAGGTGTGAAGGGAAGTCATCAGTGGAGTTCTGTAGTAATTCATATGGGGATTTTTTTTGTCCAGCAACAACCTAGAAAGGGAGGAGAGCAATGAGATGTGATAATTTGCTGATATATGAAAGTATTCTGAGTAGTAAGGATGAGGGAAGGTGTTAGAAATGAGGTCAGAAAGACCTTATGAGACCAAGTAAGTGGTCAGTAAAATGCCAGATAAAAATCAGTGCAGATAAATTACACACATAGGGAAAAAAAAAGAGACCTGGCTTCAAATACAGGCAAGTGGACTCTGAGCTGGAAGTTGCCACTCAGGAGCAAGATCTTGTTCCCATCATAGGCAGTTCCATAAATGTATCAACTCAATGCACTGTGCACTGTACCATCTTTGAGCCACTAAATTCAGGTTTTACCATATCCAGTCCTTAAGCAGTACTATGTATAGTTTAAACCACTAGCTTACATGAAAAAGCCTAATGGCTTCCTAATACTCATGTTGAATGAAACAAATTCATATAACAAATTTGACATGATTTAGCCTAACAAACACACTCAAGTATTACAACTTGTGCAGGAAGGAAATGAGATTTAACTTTTTATTCTGACTCTTACTGTTCTACTCTAACTGTCAGCAGTTCATTCATGCACCACTTTTACTTAGGGGGCCGAGCCTGCAAACTGGTGAGCCACTTTAGCTCCCACCGAATAAACCCTAATGAGATTACTCAGCTTCCAGCACATGCTAAGCTCTGTGAAGAAAGAGCCCAGAAGAAACAGAATAGTATTTCCTCCCCGCCCCCCCCCTCCATGAATCAGTTGAAACCATCCAGGCTAAAAAGTCTAACTTAAGATATGAAGGAGTTTTAAAGGGGATTTCAGTGAGAGGACAGTAGGTAAAAATGTCACAGACAAAAAGGAGATGAGATGGTGGTGCTAATATATATTTATTTTTTTTAAAAGACAAATAGTTCCAGGTACTGAAAATTCGTTGCAAAATAAACAGAGTTTCTGTATCTGCAAATGAATGAAATGAAGAAAACTTCCAGGGTTTGGTGGGTTTTTTTGGCTCTGATACTTTTTTCTTTTACTTTCAACAATTCAGGAGAAAAACTTCTATTAATGAGTATGAATTAATCCAATGGACAAAATGATTGAAAAACTAACAGGAAAATAATGCCTTCAGCTACACATGCAGGAACTATTTGCCAGGTAATGTAGACTCACACTTCCTCAAATAACAGCAGAATCTGACCCTGGTCTCGGCATCCCTATGGTTCAGAACATCCTAAGACAGTCATAGTGGATCAGCTCCACTAAATTAACACACCAACTGATCAGTCACCTATTGCACGCACCTCTACTGTTACATAGAGCTGGGTAAAAAAAAATGTTTTTGTATCCCTACAATCCAAATGTCTACTCCTGATGTGTCACATCCAAACGTCCTTCCCGAAATTGTAATGCTACAGTAAATATCCCTGTAATAGCTGGGCTTTGCCTGTTTCCCCATTCTCCAGAGGGCGATGGCCAAAGGCTCTACGCAGGGATCGTTGCGGTGAGCAGCTTCCCCTGGCAGGTCCCTGCACTACCCTGACCTGACAAATGCAAGGACCCCAACAGAAAGCTGAGAACGTTACCCTGCAGGACAACTTGCCACACTATATTCTGGCCAGTCCTATAAATCAATACTATGAGATTTTTCAAATTATTTTCAAATGTTAATAATAGTTTAGAAAATACTTTAGTGGGTTTCTGGGGAATGATATTTTCTGCAAAAGAGGGAGAACAGAATTCCTGACCTTTTTGTTCCTCTGTCCATATTCACGACTTCAATGTATGTGGCCTCTTAGTTTTGATTTCTAACACAGTCAAACAAAAATAAGACAGACTAATCAATACTAATATAAGGGAAATAAAATTCAGTAATATTCCATGCTAACAAATGTAAAATAAAATCGCTGATGCAAGACATTTCAAAATGACAGCTTTTAATGAAGTAGCTTGCACAGGTTAAATTCTTGTCGTAAGACCTCTCACTTTCCATGCTTGTCTTGAAAACTGTTTACAGAAACAGTACTGTCCGTTCAGTTGATTCAACAGTGGCTTGGTACCAGAAAACAAACTGCCTTTATATTCATGTTTGCATTCCTTTTAATACATACATGCCTCAGGGATGAAAAGATGTTGCTTAAATCTTTTATTGTGTGTTTTTTAATTTACTAGTCCAGGTGATGAGCCATTAGAAGAAGCAAATCCACTCAAAGCATATTTCATTTTCTAAACTAAGATGCTTCATTATACTTGTGCTGTATGTATGCAGAGGTACATGATACATATGAGTTTAGCAGTGTCAATAAACTATAGGAAAAGAGGCTTTCTCTTAGTTCCAGAGAATCCTAAATCACATGCTTTGAGCAAAGTATAGTCAGACACACTTCCCAATGGGTGGTCAATACTCAGAAATGGTGTACATTCAAATTTAGGATACAGGAGACTTCCCATCCCACTCCTTTAAATCTGGCTCAAGAGCCTACCATCAGAAGCAGCGCTGCTCCAAACAGTTCTTATGTACAGGTAACCAGGAGACCGAAGACTGCAATTTTAAAACATCTCTCTCTGCTCAAGACAGCAGAGTAGTGCTTCACAGTATGGAGTTTAGATCACCAGAAAAAGAGACTTTTAAAATCCTCATCAGCATCTCTCAGTTCCGCCATGCCCTGCTTCATTATGATTTAAGTTGAAAATTTGTAATTATTTCATATAATCATTGGGCATTTGAATAGGAAAACTGCTCATCTTTCCCAAGTCTTTTTTTAAGTTTCTCTTCGTATAAATCTGAAGAAATTATTTTAATATTTAAACCATTCAGATACTTGTGAATGATTTTGTGTCTCCATCTACAAGCATGCTTTTGATGAATTTAGACATACTAGAGATGTACTGGAAGTGCGTAATCCTTTACTTCTCATACAAGAAGAAATCCTATTGCCATTAAAAGCGCAACTTGGTTTTCATCACCTTCCTCTTCAAGCCTGTCCTGTTTGCAACTGATCTGCCGGCTCTGAATTCTCTCATTACTTGCTGGTTCTCAGTGCCAATAACCAAATACAACTTCAGGAAGAACCTGAATTCATAAAGCCCAGTAAGAAGAAGGGAATTTTTTTTCCGATCTTCAGTAGCCAAATAATCTTCACCTGAAGGTGAAAGAATATTCACCCTCACTTTGAAGGTGAAAGAGTACTACACAGAAATGACAATGACATTGGGCAGCAATTTCCAGTCGATTCTTTTAAAAAGAACTGCCATACCTATTTGGCCAAAATGAAATAAACAGCACAAAAAAATCCTTTCCATCTATATTGTAACTAGTGTAGTGCCCTATTGATCCACACAACCTATTAATCACGTACCCCTCCCCCTCATCAGGAAGGATTCAAGATTTGTTTGAATTGCTGTGTGCAAAGTTTACCTAGTGTACCCAGCTTGCTTTGTAATTAATTGCTGCTGTCGCAATTGCAGCAGCATCGCTGGAGCACATAGCAGATCCAAAGCAGAAAGGTGTCTTTGTACCATCAACAAACTAAGGATTGTTTTTAACTCACTAAATTTTCTAGTCCTGATGCATGCAACTGCATAGAGTCGCAGCTTGGTTTGCTTGGATATCTGATAACATCGGTACCAGAGAGACATCTAGCTAACGTCCAAGTTTTCGGCAGGGATAACAAGCGTTGGCTTGTGTGCTTCAATGGAGCTTGTTCCCCCAAAACTCTGGGACCTCACAATTTGTAAAAACATGGACGTGCCAAGATTTGTACTGAGCTTTACTAAGTGTACAGTCAACCTAGACCAAAGCTCTTGTTACTTCAGTTTTGTGCAGTCCTACTGCGGAAGTGGGTCTGAACTTCCAACTTCCCCATGTAACAGCACTCGTACCTGTGGCAGTTGCTTGTGTGAGGTGCCAGCAGGATCATGTTGGAGAAATGACACACCAAAGGTCATCACAGATTTTAACTGAATCATGGGGGATTTTCCCTTCTTCAGGAGAATGTAAAGATTGCCCGTAAGAGCACTGACGTAACAGGAACAAAGTTTACGGGGAAAAAGTAGATTTCTGACAAGGTTATGTCTGATTTATTGGTTGATTATTGGAGTAATTTCAAGAAATGCTTTTTTTTTTTTCAATAAAAGGTCTGGAAACAACTTAAAAGCCTGATCCAACTATGCGTTTCAAGACTCAGAATAAAAGCAGAGGTTGAGAGAGCTAAAACATTATGAGAGCATGGTGTACGGTAATAGCACCCTACTAATTTCAAGTGCAAGTGAAAACCCAGCACCTTATCCGGGGCTATTTCCAGTTCTGTAACTGGTGGTGTTTCAATGCAGTTAGAAATGCGAGCATAGGTACGATTTATTTTTTAAAGTGGTCATGGATTTTGCAAGAATTAATGCTGTTTGGGGAATTTTTTTTTTTATTAAACAGATGTTTGGGGTTTTATAACAACATAACAAAGCTACAACGGGACCGTGCAGGCAGCTGGTGCTCCCGAGGCAGGCGTTTTCGCCAAGGTCCAGTCACGGCAACCCTTGAGAAACACATCCCACGCGCGCACATCCGCTGCGTGCCGTTGCCGGGGTGGATCCTGCCATTTTGTTGTAGCTTCTTAATTACTTATGCGACTGTTGGTGAATCCCTGGAGGGAAGGGCTCGGCCCGGTCCCTGGAGATGGAGCCCCGGCCTGTCAGGCCCCGCTCGGCGGAAGGCCGAGCTCGACGCGCCGGGGCCGGGGCCGGGGCCGGGGCCGGCGCCGCCTCACAGCGCCTCCTCGCACCCGCCACGGCCCGAACCAATGCCCCCGGCCCGGAGGGGGGCTGCTGGCGGGAGGCGCGGGCAGGCGGGGGAGCTGGGCAGTGGGACCCCCCCGCCGGAGCACAGAGGGTGGCGGCCTCCCTTCCCGAACCCAACGGTCCCCAGCCCCGGCGCGGCGCGGCGCGGCGTGGCCCGGCAGGTGGGGCCTGTGGGCGGGGCGCCCGTCCCGCCCAGGGCCGCGGCTCGGCCGGGCCGGGGGGAACCGCTCGCTGGCGGGTAAGGGTTAACGGGGGTGTGCGGGTCTGCCGGCGGGGTGGTCGGGGGTTCCGGCCCCCTGCCCGGCTTGGGGCGGGGGGCAGCTGCAGCCGCGGCAGCGGGGCTCCAGCGCCCGGGGCTGCCCCGGCGCGGCCCGGGGGACCCTCTCAGGCCCGGCGGCAGCGTAGGGCGGGCCGCTGGCGGGGCTGCCGCTCCCCGCAGCGCCGGGCGCCGCCGTCCCCGGAGGGAGAAGCGAGCGGGAGAAACCCTGTCAGGAGAAGAAGGGCCCTTGGGTTGCTGCTGAGGGGAAAGGGTTTAGAAGTCGCCCCGTGCGGGCCTGTGTGGGTTTGGGGGTCTGTTTGTTTTTTTTAAGGACTTTCAGCCCCCTGTTTCAAGAAACCCTTTGCGTGTTTGCACGAAGAAGTATCTTTTTTTTCTGTGTGACTGTACTATGAGTTGACAGGGACCGTTTCTCATAAACAAAGCGGAGTTGGGGAATGGTCCCGTGGGTGACTTCTTTTCCTGACTTTCACTACTAATCTTCCCTCCCTCCAGCTTAGTTCACTGAAGTTGGGGACAGTAGAAGCTTTACGATCCATTGAAACTCTGTATCAGACAGTCGCAGCTGATGTTAGAAAGCAGGTATGGTTATGCATACCCATAAAATTAATAAGACAAAAACTACAGTATATGGCTGTCAAGGATTTACTGTTTGTTGGTGTATGAGAAACCATGTCCGTGCTCACAGTGCCACTTTCATTAATTCCTGTTAATGTGAATTAGTACTGGGTGGCCAGGCTACCTGCCATCTGATACAACACAGATGCTGTGGGGTTGTTTATTGTTTATCTTTTTTTCCTGAATTGTATAATGGTAGAGGCTACTGAAAAAGGTGGTAACTGAAGAAATAGGAAAAATACATGTATTCCTATATAAACAGAGGAATTGGTGACTTTGGGGGAGGGGTGTGTGTGGAAATTCTTTACTATGCTGTGTAGTGAACAGTTCTGTTCACTTGAGTTCATTAAGTCAAAGCTGGAGCCATCTTTCAAGCTGAGTGTTTATGATACACTAGTTATCTTCCTTTAAGTGAAGTTACATATAAACTGGAATAATTTTTTATCTGCTATTCTTGTGGATCTTTATTGTGTGCCACAAATACTGTATTATCCAGTGCTGTTAGTTCATAATTGCAAAACCATATGGTCTACGGACAGCTTCACTTGAAACTGAGACCATTCAAATATATGAATCCATTTTTTCTTCAATCCCATTGGCAAGCATACTGGCTAAAAGGGTAGTGTATCTCTGGTATTGCGAAGCAATGATTAAAACTCTCTTACATATTTAAGACTCTGTTGGTCTTGAGACAGTTATGTTTGGTAGGCATCCTGTAAGGGTACCTGACAGATACCTGATGTGTTACTTTTTCCCAAATGGTTTAGGGAGTGAGAGAAAGGTTACCTCCAATGTCTTGTTCAAGAGCTTCCTCAGACCATATGCATAAAGTCTTTGTCCTTTCTCACTCAGGTGCTCTTCCAGTGGCTTTCCTGTGGGCTTAGTCTTAGATGTGTTGAATGCTTCAAATACAGAGCCTGCCAGAGCAGCTGAGAGCTCCACTCAGTCTTTGGAAAAAGTGGAGTTCCAACTCCACTCAGTCTTTGGAAAAAGATAGGAAAAAATGTGAATGCCTCCAGGCTTCCTACCTTGCACTGCCTGGCTGTAAAGCAGTATAGTCTGATTTAGTTCCCCAGCCTCCTCTCTAGCTCCCACTCTGCTGTTGGAAACTTGCAGTCTTCTCATCTTTATTGCTATTGTTTGTACTTGGATAACAGTAACTTGTGTTACAGGAATGTTATCTGCATCCATAATACAAGCCTTTTCAGAAGAGAGATTTGAACATCCCTTTGCACAGATAATGTACACAAGAAGCACCCCCTTTGCCTTGTGAGCTACTGGTATTGCTCGTTGAACTGTTGTGCTAACAGTGAGTTGTCCTGATCGTTGTCAGCAGTTTAATGGATTACGACTTGGAAGCAGAAGTGGGGAGATACTTTCTTGTCTGTTTTCTGTGCTGTCACAACCAATATTGTCCTGAGATAGGTGCTTGCTGTTTACAACACGAACTCCTAGGTGTCATGGAGAACAGCTTGTCTAGTAGCTGTCTGTTAAATTTTAGTCACATGTGTCTTTAATTTCCCTTCTTCTGCATACCCTGTTACTACTCTAACTTGCAAATCAGATCAAGCTTAAGGAAAACAGTGTGGAAGTATATTGGCAAGAACTTGGAAACTTTACTGCAACAGCAAGTTTCTGCTTTGTAGATGAGGCAGTTGTACCTCTAGTCAGCCAGATAGATCACTGACAGTATGTATGTATTTTTAACATTGAGTCAATGTGCTAAGACTGTATGGAGGGATGCTGGATTTGGGTCCAAATCAAATTGATTTAGTGTTTGTAGGACTCGGGAATACTTTTCACATTCTTTCTTCATCTCTGTTCAGCGACACCCTAACACAACAAATTCATGTTTCGATTGAGGATTTTCTTAACTAAACAATGGAAAAAAGTCTTTCTCAACTTGGAAGGCCATTCTCTCTTTCAGGAGAATGATGGCCTCCTTTGGACCTTGAGGGATTTTTTCCCCCTCAATTGAGTAATCTCCTTGAGATTCAGCTCATTGATTCCATAGACAAAGGCAGGGTCTTTTCTCTCTTCACTAGTTCTTCCCAGCTGAGCTTCATGTTAATCGAGCTTGGTGTTCTCTGCTTGGCACAGAGTTCAGTAATCCAAGCTGTGATTTACAGGGTTGCAACCGTGCAATGTGTCTGCACAGGGCAGAGCAATGTCATCTCATCTTTATTAAGATGACATTTGTCTTTTGGGAAAATGTATTCATCACATCATCTTAATAGCAGTGTGTCTTGCAGGTCAGCAAAAATGGCTTTGGCAGAGAAGTCACAAACATTAATTGGGAACCCTACAAGTCTTGAAAATCCTGACACCACAAACGTTAGTTCACTTGCTACATATTCTAAAAAGGAATATTTTGTGTTCAGCTGGAGAAGAAGTTTGAGCTCCAGGTCCCTGTTAGATGCTGTCCTTGTTTTTGTGAACTCATACACATGTCTTCTGGTCAAATTAGTGTGAAACATCCTGAAAGTATTTACGATTTTTTTTCCTTTCTAAGCACAAGAGTTTCAATTTGGTTTAGGTAATCTGTTACTTTATTCTAGTGAAGAATACTGCTTTCTTTTGATAGTGATGTTTGTTCTGTTTCAATATGGCTTCATAAAATAAATTTAGGTCTGCTCCATGGATCCGTCGCTGCTGCATCTAACACTAAGGGTGTTGGTGCTTGACTCCTACAAGAAGGAGCTGTTTGTCTGAGACCCAGGACCTCTGTAAAGAGACAGTAAAAGTGGCTTGTACAGGGTTAGCAGCTCTCAGTTTTGGGGAGCAAATCCTGGGAAAGGAGATGTGGCCTCCTCCACATGAGCCACCAGAACTCAGGAAGCAACATTGGTTGATTGTCTGGACCGAGCTGGGCTGGGTGGACACTGACTTGGGCTTGTCTTGGAGAAGGGAGGAAGGGACTGAGTGTCCCTGTGTTCAGGAAAGGGAGTTTGAACGGGGGAATGCTGGCTCAGCATGGGGCATTTCATGGCTGCCTGCTGGAGAAGTAAGAGCTTGTGTTCCTCCTTTCCCCTCCAACCCTGTGTGCTGCCATCCTCCTTTGCTATTATGTTTTGTGTGAGGGGGGCAGGAAAGGGGAGAGGAAAAAAAGGATGCTGAGCAAGTATGTCTGACCCAGGGAGAAAAGGTATGTAATTTATCTTGAGGAATGTGGGGTAGCGCAGGGGAAAAAAGCTTGAGAATGGTTGTACTGAACTAAATTATGTAGCAAAAGAGAAGATCCTTTCTGTTTGGTCAGAGTATCACCTTCTTTTTTTGTATTTTTAGACTGGCAAAAAGAACAATTCTGCTATTCTGTGCTGTTAATCCTAAAATATCTAGATCTGTTTGTTAGGACTGGATCCATGCCTAGCTTTCTGTGCTAAAGCTGCTAAATTCCTCATGATTCTTTTGTATTATTCTTCCCTAGACAAGACGACTAGTTTGGTTTTTTCTAAAAAGCTTTCCTCTGTGACTAAATTTGTCTTGGCTTAGTCCTCTTCTGAACATTTAACCTGACTGGTAAGCCTCGAAGCATTGTCATAAATGCATATTATAGCAACCACAGCAAGCAGGGTAAATCCAAGCACGGTGATGGACATACTTTAAGTAGGTTTTATGTAGAACTTAAGTATGTTTTTGGATTCAACTAACACTAGGGCTTTTTATTTTTATTTTTCTTGAAGCTCTATTCCACCTCTGGGGAAGGTAATTTTTATTTTATTGTTTATGTAAAATGTGTAGAAAATTTAAGAAACACCCATGGGCTTATGGAGAGTTGGATAATATCATCAGACTGTCAGAATGGATTTCCTGCATTTAAAATTGTGCTGTTTAGGTAATACATTAAATACATTGACACTTAGGTGATCTCTATTATCCATTTTTAGGAACAGATATGCAGTTTAGTGGACAAGCATGTGGAATTCACTGCAGCTCTTTTCAAGATGGTTCTTCTTTGGAAGAGATGATGGCTGCTTTGACATTTCTGTAGTGCCTTTTTATTAAAGGAGAGTTCCTAGTAAGAGATACTGTTCTGTCTGCAATAATGATGCTTCTTATTAGACACAGAGAATCAAATCTCTGCATATAGTCTGTTTAGGATCATTTATTGTAAAGCACTGGCCTCTTTGAAACAAGTACCCAGTCTTTGTATCTGCATTACTGAGAATAAATAAGGTAAGGAAACTATTATGAATACTTCTCTACTATATGTAAGATGGTAGATGTGTAGAAGTATACATGATATATGTATATATGTATTTGCAGGATTAGAGCCTAAAAAAGAAAATAAATTCTATTGAAAACCTGAAAATGAAGGGAAAAGTGTATTCTAGTAAAAGACATTTTCATAATTCAATACAAACTTCGTTTTTTGCAGAGGCAGCAGGATTGTGACTTGCACTTACACGATCAGCAACTGGAAAAATGCCAGGTTCTAAAAGTAACTTAGTGTCTTTACATGAGGATGTTATAAATGATACTTCAGACTTGAGTGAAATGAAAATTTCAGATGAAAAAGGATCTGTTGAAAAAAGAACAAAGACTCTGACTGAGAGGAATGGTTATCACGACTCCATATACATAAATGCAGCTAAGATTTTTCAAGGCATTCATACTGAAAAGCGTAAGGATAGAATATTGGTGCGGTATGGTGATGACTCAGTACCTCCCACGCTGACTTTTAAAGATGAGTATTCCCAGCATGTATCTTATGAACTGGCTTTCAATGCTCTAAAATGTAAGTACAAAACTTTTCTAAGAATTGCCAACAAAAATGATGCAGCAGAGAAAATATGTAAAAAGAAAGTGTTTAGTTTCTGCCTGACAGCAGAGATATGGAGAATTTTTTGTTAAACTACAGGTTACTCCTAGACTGCTTGTATCCCTCAAATATTTGAATATATCTAAGTGTTGTTAGGATTTTGTGAAATCAAACATTTAAACTCTATACTTTTTCATGTAAAGGAATTATACTTATTTAGAGATGCTACTGTTTGTGATGAAAATTAAGGGCAAATTCAATGGTGTTTAAACTTCCAACTTTTTCTTTAGTGATTTATAAGTTTTTCTTTTTCTTCCATAGAATCTTGTAGATTTCGTAGCATTAACTTGTCAATATTTTCTTTTTTTTGCAGATCAAGATCTTCTTGAAGAAATATTGTTAGATAGTTGTGTTTACCCATGCCAGTCAATAGTAAGTGAACATTTTCGTGAGAAAGTAAATTTTGTGATTTCTGAGTTGACGTAATTAGAATCTTTTCTGAGGATTCTGTAACATTCTTCAAAACAACACTTGTTGTTTTGAACTATGTGGTAGCCTGAGACTGAAATATTGCTGTCCTTTTTGGTTAGTTGTCTAAAGCATCAATCTCCAAGGTACTAGATATGTTGTCTGTGAGATTCCTGTTGCACCTTACTGGTGGAATCAAAACCTTCAGAGAAAGAAGGTAGGAGGGTGAACTGTACTGCTAACTGCAGTCTAATACTTGCTCAGTGATGTTGTCCATGAGCCAGTCCATGTCCATGTGCTTTCCTTCCCAGCTGTGTCCCCTTGTGAGTGGGGAAAAAAGTTATGTTCCCTTCCTGTCCCTGGGAGTTGTAAAGCATGGAGTGAACCCCATCAGACAAAAGAATGCACTGAACCCATGTTTCATTTCCGGGGCAAACTGTATTGTATACAAATATTGTACTTGTACTGGCAAAAATTGGTCCAGTTTACTCTCTCAACATGCTTTCCTACTTTGACATGAAAAGAAAATTTAGAGCTGGCAGAGTAATCTGCTGTTCCTTCCAGTTCAGTCTTTGGTGCCTTTGAAAATTACAAGACGAATTTGAACTGATGCTATTTGTGGAGATTGATGTGAGCAGGCAAATGATCTAACACATGTGATTTTTGGCTTGTTTTTGTAAGGAAATAAGACTTACGTGGTAACGTTTTGTGTTTGGTGGTATTTCCCTAATAACTTGAGTTTTCTGGCTAATTTTGGTCATATTTGTGAGAAGGTAAGAATTTTCGAAGGCATAAGAGCTGTAGGAATTTCATGAAAAGAGGTAGACAAAAGTAACTGAAATGCTGTTAATTACTGTCCCTAAGAAGGAGATGCTCCCTGGTTTAAACATTTAGACATGGGAAGGAGATTTTACAAGTGTCCCAACTGCAGAATGGTTGTTATATACTGAGCTTATTGTTTGTTATATACCGAAGAATCCCACAAGAGACAAACTGATAGACAGGGTTTTGTTGGCTTAGCTATTCAAGAAACTACTTTATAATGAGAATATAATTTCAGAGTTTAAATTCTGATAACATTAAAAGTTGTTAAGATATAGTATATTATCTGTGTGTATGGAGAACGTTTTTAATTTTGGTAAGCTAGATAACTTTTAAGTTGTGTATTTGAGGTTAAAAAAATTCTTCAGTGTTTTACTAACTCTCCATGAGGAATTACTTTCATATTCTTACAAATAAGCATATCACTGGAGTTTTTAATGCCTTTTACATGGGAGACTGCTATTTGATATGGATCTTTTTGCAGAAGTAAGGCATGCTTTTTGTCACTTACTCTATCCAGTTGCTTTTCTGTTGCAGCCAGATGAATTAACCAGCTTGCTTGTTGTGATGCTTTATGACCTACAAGACCGAAAGTTTCAAGCACGAGAGATTTTTGATGAAGAGGAACCTGTAGCAGAAGTTCGGAAAACAGAGCGTTATCTATACAAGTATACATGCTAAGAATTTTTTTTAGAATTGTTGGAAAAGACTTTTAAGATCATTGAGTCCAACCATTAATCTATCACTGCCAAGTCCACCACTAAACTGTGTCCCTTAGCACCACATCTACATGTCTTATAAATACCTCCGGGGATGGTGACTCAACCACTTCCCTGGGCACCCTGTTCCAGGGCTTGACAACACTTTTGGTGAAGAAATTTTTCCTAATTTCCTAAATCTAATTTCCAATTTCCTAAAATCTAAGCCTCCCCTGGCGCAGCTTGAGGCCATTTCCTCTCATCCTTGTTACTTGGGAGAAGAGACCAGCACCCACCTCACTACAACCCCCCTTCAGGTAGTTGTAGAGAGCGATAAGGTCTCCCCTCAGCCTCCTTTTCTCCAGACTAAACAACCCCAGTTCCCTCAGCCGCTCCTCATAAGACTTGTGCTCCAGGCCCCTCACCAGCTCCATTGCCCTTCTCTGGACACGCTCCAGCACCTCAATGTCTTTCCTGTAGTGAGGGACCCAAAACTCAACACAGTACTTGAGGTGCGGCCTCACCAGTGCCAAGTACAGGGGAACAATCACCTCCCCGCTCCTGCTGGCCACACTATTTCTGATACAGGCCAGGATGCCATCGGCCTTCTTGGCCACCTGGGCACACTGCTGGCTTGTATTCAGCTGGCTGTCAACCAGCACCCTCAGGTCTTTCTCTGCCAGGCAGCTTTCCAGCCAGTCTTCCCCAAGCCTGTAGCGTTGCATGGGGTTGTTGTGACCCAAGTGCAGGACCCGGCACTTGGCCTTGTTGAACCTCGTATGATTGGCCTCAGCCCATCGATCCAGCCTGTCCAGATCTCTCTGTAGAGCCTTCCTACCCTCGAGCAGATCAACACTCCTGCCCAACTTGGTGTCATCTGCAAACTTACTGAGGGTGCGCTCGATCCCCTCGTCCAGATCATTGATAAAGATATTAAACAGAACTGGCCCCAATACTGAGCCCTGGGGAACGCCACTTGTGACTGGCCACCAACTGGATTTAACTCCGTTCACCACAACTCTCTGGGCTCGGCCATCCAGCCGGTTTTTTACCCAGCGAAGAATATGCACATCCAAGCCACGAGCAGCCAGTTTCTCCTGGAAAATGCTGTGGCAAACGGTGTCAAAGGCTTTACTAAAGCCTAGGTAGACAACTTCCACAGCCTTCCCCTCATTCACTAAGCGGGTCACCTTGTCATGGAAGGAGATCAGGTTGGTCAAGCAGGACCTGCCTTTAATAAACCCGTGCTGACTGGGCCTGATCCCCTGGTTGTCCTGTACGTCCTGTGTGATGGCACTCAGGATGATCTGCTCCATAACCTTTCCTGGCACCGAGGTCAGACTGGCAGGCCTGTAGTTCCCCCGATCCTCCTTCTGGCCCTTCTTGTAGATGGATGCTGGTATATATTAGCAGAAATACAGATTTGTATAACCAGTACCTTTTTTTTATAATTGTCAATATTACAGATGTCTTTCAGCTTCAAATTTTGTGGGCTTTGTTTTTATTTTTAATGAGAACCTTGTTTGAAGGGAAACTTTCGTATTCCTATATTTAAAAAAAATACAGCTAACCAACCATCTTTATATTGTGGATTATTTTGCTAGAAAAAAGTGTCTTATTTTGGAGTTGCTGAAACTTTTTTCATAGAATTTTAGAAAAGAAATTAAATAATCAGTAAACATGCATAAATATGAGTGTAATAGAGTCAAGACGTCATGGAATGGAATAACACCCATTCATTTAGCAATACTTCTATTATGGAACTTTGTTAAATATTTATTATTTTAAGTAGTTAGAACAAAAAAGAGGAGGATATGTGAAGTAAACATTTTAAGTAGTGTTCAAGTATTTCTTTCGTCAGTCTATTGATGAACTCAACAGGCATTTGTGGGACAAAATTGTGTTGCTGCTGGATTTAGAATAGCCCCAAAAGTTAATGACTATCATAAGTGCAAGGTATTCCTGGAGGGCAGTAAGTAACTTACTTTGACATCTGAAGTAGCTCACCAGCAATTTTTATTTGCTTTGAAGTATCACATATCGAGATTATGCATAAAGCTTGTGGGAAGAAAAGTCTGGGAATATTTTCTCTGACATTTTCACATAATAATAAACCTGACTCCTGGTTGCCATCATACATGCATTGTTTCTGTACACATTCAGAGGTCAGCTTTCATCAAATGCTCATTCTGCACGTACATGTATTTATATCTTCAAACACACATAAAAATCTGGTGATTGTATTCCACAGATTGCAGTTCCAAAACATTTGCTGCTTTTTTAGCTTTCTGAGAAAATGGATATATTTGGGAGTCATCTGTCATAATTCCAGTCCCTTGTGCATGGAAGTAAAATAGTCTCAATTACGTACTACGACCTTGCATCTACCATTGTTTGGGGTAGAAAATGTTCTATAACTGTGTATTTTCTGTAACAACATGCAAAATGAGGCCTCACATTTGGTTTTGGTTTCTGAGCAAGATAGTATTGTAATAGAAATGTAGCACTTTAGTAGCTGATGTAAACATTTACAAAACTTACTAAACTTGTGACTATGCTTTTGTAGCTTTAGGACCAAATTGGCAGCTGCGTTAGCAAGATGTCGCATCAAACATGGTGCTCTTTCAATTGAATACATTCTACCAGAAACCGTACGGAAGCAGGAACAAAGGGCTTCTGCTTTACCTTTATGTGTTTGGATAAACACATTTAAAATCAGGTAAGATCTTTAAAGTATCATCTAATATTGACATTTTTACATGTGCAGTGATATAGTTTACTACACACTTGTTTTAGAATTTCCAGGTTATATTATTACCAGCAATTTCAATTTCTTACAGTAAAATCTGCTTAGTCCAGTGACATTGCGTTATGTTTGTAGTTTTTATATATTGCAGTAATGGTATTCATAAACTGTAACAAAGTTGTGAAACAGTTTTTCTTACTATTCTGTTGCTTGTGTGGGTCTTTCACCAAATAAATGAGGAAATAAAGTTAGAAAAAACTATATGGGCAACTAAACTCTGACAAAAAATAGAGAAAGAGAAAAATTCTTTAAAAATGGGTGTATTACCATAAGCCATAACATTGGCAAAGGGTGTTAAGACAGTTACAATACTTAATACTGGTGGTTATTCTGTAAGGATAGTGTAAACTTGAAATAAAAATACAGTTTTTAAAATCCTTATATTCAGTGGGCTACCATATATGTAACACTGGTGTTCCTAGTTCTGTACTAACTGATACATGAACCATACCAGGTTATCCTGTTACCTATTTTGTTAGACAGGTAATCCATTTTATTATGTTTTCAAGAATTTTGTTTTCATACTCTTGTCTTGGACCAATGTTCTGTGCTTAGGTTAGAGGCTCTTCAAGATAGAGAAGGTGTCTCACTTTGGTTGTGATTTTGCAACCCTTAAATAAGACTGAACTAAAAGCCGCTGCATTGATTCTGTGTTTAATGTACCATTATAAGCTTATGGCACTGTCTGAAACTGCATTTCAGCAAACAAGTCTTGGTGTATATACACCTTTAAATCTCTATGATATTTGAATTGCAAACCTTAGCATTTATGCCTTCATAACATTTACACCAGGATTATTTGAGTTACCAGTCATTAAATTCATTGGCAAGCTGGGCTAAATTGAAAGCAATTGAAAGAACTAAACTATTTAAGCAGTAAATTTGCTACAGTGTCTCCTGAGCACATGGACGTTCATGTTTTGATGCTTTGAATCATCCTCTGGAGACACATACCTCTTTCTTAATTTATTTTATCAGACTTACGAATTTAATTGTTTCAAACCAGAACTTGTATGCCTAAAATAGAGTGAACTTCCCTACTGCATTAGGCAGTGTTGCATTTTTTTTTAATATATATATATATATGCATATACACACACTAAAAAATAAAAGGCAAAAATCTATATAATCAGTATGAACTATATTGCTTAAGTAACTGTTGTATATTTAATGGTCAGAGTTGTATGTTAACAGCCTTCAAGATGTTTTCAGAGATTTGAAGAAGAAGGGCTTCACAAGAGTTGAATCTGTGTCAGACTTCGACCATTATACGTACTGTATGGACCAACATTGCCATGATTTATTGGTTTTTCCTTCCTCTCTTAAAGAAGAACTGCTTAACTTAGATCTTTTTGCAGATTGCAAACTCTTACTGCAGGTGAGTTGATGGCACCCTTGAATAATATGATCTGCAAACTAAAATAATGCTTTGCATTAGAATGAGGTCATGTATTATGTGACTGTCCTATTAAATCAGTCAGGCAGCAACATACACTCAAAAGGTTTTGGACGTTTTTAATAATCAGAAGGTTAGAAACTGATTCACTTAAATTTAGCATGCAAATGTTAATGCTTATAATTGATAGCTACAATTAAATTAGTAAAATGTTTTAAATTTAATCTTAAAACTGTTGAAATAAACATCAAAGGTGGTCAAAGAGGCAGTCTCACTTCTGAAGATGTGAGGAAAGTTTGTAACTCTACATGCATTACCCCGAGTTAGTAGATAATAGTATGCTAATATTAGAACGTCTCTTCCTCCTCAACTGCATATTTGTGATGGACTGATGACGCTTCTTTGTATTTTGTGCAGTGTGGTTCCTAAATCTCCATAAACCCCACTTGGTCTTTTTCCTGACTTGCTATCCTTAGCCTCCCCAGGCAAGATTGGTGCGAGGTTCCTGTTGTAGAGTGGTGGTTTGGAGTAACCCCGCAACAACACACAACCGCAAATTATCTAAAGTGTCTGATGATTCTTGAGTGCTTAACAGAAACATTTCAAAGAGCATTTTCAGTTGATGCTTAGCATTTTCTGGAAATTTTAGCCTAAAAATTTATTACCCAGCTTACAAAGTAATTCTGAATATCTCATTTCAATGTGTATATTTTAAATAGAAGACTTACAGAAAAGAACTATCCATGACAGCCCCATAGGTCACCAGAACAAATTCTGAGTGTTACTACTTAAGAATATTCAAAGTTAGGAAACAACCCTCAAAAACTCATCTCTCTCTGGTGGGATAGGGTGGTACTTGAATAGTGTAAGTAGATAGGTAGACATTAATGGGAACTTAAAGGTTTAGCTTTTATTTTTCCTTAACACCAGTATTTGCCAGATTTGGTGCAAAACTTGGTACCTGTGGTCCATATTTTCACTCTTTGCCTTTTTAAGTAATTTCATGGAGATAATGTTTGATATGTATCTCTCTCTTCAGTATCTGTAGTATGAGATCATTTACTCTTGTAAACATGCTTTCTGCATTCAAATCTGCCTCTGTTCAAACCTCAGAAGAATCTTAGGTTTTGATCCGTAAGGGCTTGATTTCTCCTATAATTATCTTCAAGAGCTGTGTGAATAGTTCTGCATTTCTCTGTTAAGCTGCCTCTGAGGATGAATTTTTCATATTGTCGCCTATGTTTGTCTTTTCTGGAACTGGCTGTCACTAAGTGCTCCTCCTTATGGAGCTGATACGCACTTAACATTTATTTTCACCTATAGATATTATGCTTTCTTATGCATTACTTAGAATTAAATTATTTAAATTTAGTGAGTTTAACTTAATAAGATGCTTGGTTTTGTACTTTATTTAATTCTGTATTAGCAGCTATCCATGGTTAGTTTTTCTCGTCACCTCTTTCCAGTTTGTCATGAAAACAATGAAATACTTTCCTAATTTGGAAAGGAAGGTTGGCACTCACAGAAACCAAATTAGTTGGTCATATTTAATTTTGTGTCATTATTTTCTAGGATAAGTCTCGCAGCCTTGCTGTACACTCTGCACAGGCACTGTTGAATACGGATGATGACATTATAGTGGCTCACGTAGGTTCCCATCTGACCATTGCCCATATGTCAGTGCTGACAATTCACAGCATGTCCAGAATTTTTGTTTGTGGTGTAAAATCTTCAGCAAAAGCAGATGAACTGAGGAACTTGCTCAGTCACATGGGATGTAAAAGTAGGTGTTAAAACAGTTGGTATGCATAAAGTATTGTAATGTAGATGTTTGTGATGATGTCTATAAATACAACATACTTAAATCAGGATTCAGAGATCTCTTGTGTGAGGATTTGGGGAGGGCAGTAACAACTTATTTTTTGCCACAAGGTGAACTGACAACTCTTCAGCTACAATCAAGTTAATCAAAGGTTGCAGATAACTGTCATAGATGCAGGCTCCTGAAATGTCAGGGTGAAGTTTTCCATATAAGTAGTTTCTGTATAGTGGTTGGCTTAGCTGGGAACTTTGGGGTCCATTTATTTGGTGTCTTGGCTGTTGCTTTCAGTCTGATTTTCACTTATTTCTGAGAGTGGTAATCTAAAACACATGTACTTGTCTGGTTTACCCAGAGGACACAGTCAGAACAGAATACAACAGGACTCCGGAACCCCATGAGCAGAATTTTCAGTGGAAGATGCTAAAGTCTAGTCCTTCAATCTATTTGAAATCAGTGTCACATACTTCGGAGGATCTGACTTTAGCAGGCTGTAGCTCTATGGAAGTCTGTGTAACATCAGCCTCTTCACCTTTATTACATTAAAATTAGGCAGGCTTGCTTGCATGTGGAACTGTTGAGGTTTTCCCTATTTTTCAGATATTCAGTTGTTACATGAAGACTTTACTGAGATTGGACCAACAGACCCAAGACTTCAAAAGGCAAAAGTTATTTTGCTGCTACCCCAATGCTCTGGACTGGGTGTCGGCAATCCAATAGACTTTATTTTAAATGAACATGGAGGTAACTTTTGATACAATAGCTAGCTCATGATTTCTGGTAGAAACAGTATTCAAGTCTTGTGGTCTGGACATCGTAGCTGCTTCAGTAAATTGTATCATTTTATAAAATACCTTTTTAGTTTTTTTTTTTTTAACTACTATAAAACATAGTATATTAAATAACTTGCATAATTCTGTATGTGTAATGTAGATGCAGGCTACTATGGAAATACAAACGAGAATAAATAAATTACCCAGATTTTTCCACACAAAGTGAGCAAGAACATATTTGGCCTAGCTTAGGATTCTCAACAAGAAAACAAAGTCTTTCTAGGGGGCACTGAAGGATTAAGAGTGTTTTGTAAAGGCAATTTCAAGTCAACAGTATGAAGTTTGAGGGTTCTTCTGGGGAGCAGAGTGTATATAGGCTTTCTTTTAAAGTAAAAAGACTAGAGGTAGAAAATACATTTCAAGATACCAATGAGTATATATAATTTTCCCTCAATTACATTCCTTTATTGATTGTTTGTATAAGTCTATTCACTATTTTCATTAAATAGAAACAAATAAGAGGCAGTAGTAATTACAGATAAAGAGGGAAAGAAGAATCATTTAGGTGTTCCTTGGTATTGTAATTCATAAAACCTATCTTCCCACAGCACTAGTAATAATCAGGTCTGTTACCAAAGCATTTTCTGCAAACAGCTGAATTTTAGGACACTAATACAAGTTGTGTTAATAAATTTACAACTCTTTGCATTTAGATGCAGGATTGCTAAGAGATGTTTTACAAGGATCTGTATCTGAGGATAAACTCAGTATTCTTGCTGAGAGGCAGCTTAACGAGTTGATGCATGCAATGAAATGTAAGTGTGCTAGCTCTTGGATTTCTGGGAACACCCTGTACTATCAATTCCATTGTACTGCCACCAGTTTTTATATAGTTAAAAATATGCTGATTACTCTATTAGTTCACAGTAAGTGTGTAACCAACCCCCCTAAATAATGATCTCCTCAAGTTTAAAGGTGTATCTGTGTCCTAGTATTCACCAGCCTTTAATACAATAATCTTCAGCATTCTGCAGAGAACTGGCTTACTTGCTTAGTCATACTCTGCTTTGGAAAAGTTGTAAATGTAGTCTGACTCCATCAGCATGCTGCCACGTTTCCCCTTGCCTCCTCTGGTAGCTGTGTGAAAAGACTGGATGCAGCCCTGAATTTCTGCTGAAATCTGCAAATATTCGAAAATATTTTAATTATTAAAAACCACTAGAGATTGAATACTAATATGTGCAGGAAGATATATTTTTATTGGTAAAAATGACATCCAAGCATAATTTTTATGCTGGTTTCAGTCCTTACTAAATCACTGTGTGCATGAAGAATTTGAACAGTAGAAAA
Organism: Harpia harpyja; assembly: GCF_026419915.1. NCBI lineage: Eukaryota > Metazoa > Chordata > Aves > Accipitriformes > Accipitridae > Harpia > Harpia harpyja. The sequence continues at coordinate 63,793,518 of NC_068941.1, read as the reverse complement.
ATTTTGTTTGTTTGTTTTGTAGTTAACAAAGTACAAGCTATTGTTTACTGCACTTGTTCTGTTTACCCAGAAGAAAATGAACTAGTAGTGAAAAAAGCACTGGAATCTGGAGTGGAAGGAAATAAAGTACAACCATATAGGTATGGAATGAGTAGTTTTGTCTATGGAGAAATTAAGTGTAACTTTAAATTGTAGCATAACTCTTATCCTAGACTGATCTGTGTCTTGCATTAGATTAACATTTAAAATAGTTTTTTGCTGTCTTTCATTGCATTCCTTTTGATGTTATGAGAGTACTAAGTAGCATCCTCTTGACTTTTTCATCTAATATTTTTGTTCCCATCTGAAATCAAGATGGGAGAAAAGCATCACTGATTGGAAATAACATTGTGGTGAGCTTCTGATAGAGCTATTGCTTTCATCCTATGAGTTTTCAAAGAATGAAGCTAATTTAAGATAAAATAGAGACTAGAAATCAGGGAACTTCCTAGCATGCTCTCAGCTTGTCACCTGGAACGATCAGTTTCAAAGGAAAAAGAAACCAAGTCTTAAAATGTGAGAATATAGAAGCATAAGAACCTCTGCTGTAGGATTGCTCATCCCTATATTCAGATGAATGACTTTTGGGGGGACAGGTTACAGTAAGAGAACATCCTGTGTAATCATAACAAATACAAATATATATGAAAAAAGTACGTGCGTTGTATACTTTATATGTAGTTAAAACCTGTCAGCTGTCACCCCTGTCAGCTGGAGCAATTGTTAAAAGACTGATGCATACTTTCTGGATTTTCCTTTCCGTCACAGTAGATAAATGCAAACAGTTGGCACTTGCTTGCACATGGATACAATAGCTGATTACAGGATGCAGGTTAAAAGAGTTTATGTTGCCAAAAGCACACGAGAGTAATACTGTATTTTTAGATTTTATATTATCTTAGATGACGTTAATGATTTGGCCATCGTGGGGAAAGGTACTGTGGTTCAAGATACCATTCAGTGTGTTTAAATTTTGCATGATTAAAATGGTAAATGTTAACTGTTGCCAGGCCAAAGAATTTTAAAAAGAGGTATGTTATGCATAATGTTAAGATACAGTACAAGAAAACACATCTTTCTTGCAAATCACCAATAGAAAAAGAGCAGCCTGCTTGAAATTTTACACTAAATGGGATGAAACCAGGGTATGTCTTGCCAATGATGCTATGCTAGTCCAAAAGGACTTTTGTTGTAAACTGTGTTTTCCTTTGTGATCTGAAATTTTGTGACATCTCTCATGTCTTGACCTCTATGCAGCTGTTACTGTGTGGGGAGAACTAGGGGGACCTAGGAATAGAATTCTCTGAATTACTTGAACACAAATAATACATCAATTCATTATGGAATTTATATTAAAAACAACAACAAAAAAATCTGAGTTTTTTTCCCAGAGCTTTAATTTTTTCAGAAAAAAATTCCCCCTTGTCTAAAACAACCCCCTCCCCCCAAAGCCAAAACAAAATCTATTCAGCATTTTGCAGAAACATCATGAAATTTGTCGTACCCCCAAATTATACTTTTACTTTCAAATACAAGGCATTCTCAGATGGTAAGAAAGGGAGAATACAATAAATTACATTAGGATTTTTGCAGACCTGAGCAAATTTGTGACTGAAGACTGATTGAACTTCGTAAATGATGATCCCAGAATCAGTTCCTCCTTTGCTGTCATGCATGTATCTTGGATGTTTTCATGCATAGTTCTTGCTACAATAAAGCTGCTGGTAACTAGCATAAACAGAGCAGTAATAGAATATCATAAATAAAATATATAGTGTGATTATGCTTGTCTTAAGATGAAAGCTCAAGCTGTTTAAGATGTCACAGTTCCTTGTATACTTTCCTTAGAATTAATTAGGTAACTTATTTGACTAAAAGAATGCAGGATAGAATGAAAAACTGTTGCAGAATTACTAGCCTATGTTCACAGTAGTGTCTGTGAGAGGTTAAGTTATACTAATAAAACAACATGTGTGATCATTGCAGATCTACTTAATATTAATTTCCTTTTCCAAGAAATTGGAGGGCTTTCAGGAAACTCTTAGGCTTGTTGTGCTTATGTGTATTACATCTTTTGGAATTACTCTGCAGTGCTGGAGTGGTGCTGAACCAAAATAAGACTATGCTGGAGTTTGGGGGTCATTCAGCTGTGAAATTGTAAAGGTGATTTCAAACATGAACCCACTGTCTAAGCTCAGTTTACCTTAAGGATATGACAGTTCATAACAAAGGCTTTACCTTATGTAAGGGTACACACCGTGAACAGGTGTGTATAGAGGAGGTGTAAACTATTGATGCATTTCATAAAATCATAGAATCATTTTGGTTGGAAAAGACCTTCAAGATCATCGAGTCCAACCATTAACCATGCCCCCTAAACCATGTTCTGAAGTACCCTGTCCACTCGCTTTTTGAATATCTCCAGGGATTTCCCTTTGGCCTATCAAATTTGAGTTAATTTTTGCATCAACTTTCAGGGTCAGGCCATCCATTAAAGGGATTCCTGGTAACAGTAATCTGTAGATACCAATCAAAATAAAGATTATCACTTTTTTTCATTGAATGGCCAGATCTAAAAGCAAAAATCTCCTATGTGTCATAGGATATAGAGTTTTATTTAGTAATGCAAGGAGGATGTGAGCCTTGTAGTCTGTTTTACCAAGTTCTGAGGGACATGCAAAAACTCTAGATTACAGTGAAAACTTGGGAACAAACAGTTTTGCAGACTTCCCATTAGAAATGAACTAGTCAGCCAAATCAGGATATTGCTTACAAATATCGAATGCATTTCTCTGTAACCATCTTTGAATAAAGCTCTGTCTCAAGAGGATCACTGGAGCATTGAGGAGGGGCTGTACCTTATAGTCCTCAGCAGTGCGAAGGGGGGGTAATAATTGCATAAGGACGTTTTGATAGCGTTTTCTGTACTGAAACAGCTTAGTACTAGTTCAGCAGCCTTATAAGCCAAGTCCTTGAGGCCTGTTTTATAACAGCTAGGGATTACTGGAATACAGGGAGAACATGAGAAAAGGCTAGTTCTGTATTCCTCACCGATGCATTGCAAAACTGTAAATTTGAAAAAACAGCACTCAGTTATTACAAATAGGCAAATTTTTCTAACCTAAGAGTTTTAGCTTAGATAGAAACATTATTTATTATGAGCATATATTTAATAACTCAAAGTCAACACCTCTGCCATTTCTGTGTACTGCTTAGTGTTTTCAGAATATTCCCCAACTTCATGGACAACTTGTAATTGCAGACCTGAGAAAGAAGTTCTTAATTATTTTCATACATATTTATTATCTGGTGGTTAATATACTTAATTATTGGAATGGAAAAAAATTAAATGGGAATTATTGGAAAAAATGGGAAAAATTTTTTTTTAAAAAACAAATTCTTATGTCTGTCTTGAATTGCAGAATTTAAAAATGAAGATAAGGCTCTAACACTGTCATTGAAAGACATAATTTGGACATTACTTTTAATATATCCTTGTTTATTTCCTTTTATATCCTTAAATACTATTTTCTGGTAATTTGTTTATTTTTTTACAGGGTTATTCCTCCTGTTTTTTCTAGTTGCTCCAATTCAAAGGCTTCCACTGAAACTTTTTTCAAAATGGAGCCATCAGAAATTTCCAGCGGCTGTTTTCTAGCTATTCTAGCAAGAGAGGTAAGCTAAGAAAATTACCATTTAAAAACACTTCACAGAAAAAGAGTACTGCCATTTTCAACAAAAGAATATATGAAGTGAAACATTTAAAAAAAATCATGGCTGTTCTTTAGTTGTCTTAAGAACAAAGAATAGGCGAGCAGTTGAAATGTGCCACTTGTAGAGTTTTATGCTGAGCACAGCTTTCCAACATGTGCCTTTTCTTCTGGAGCTGTTCCTGATCAGAGCAGTCTCTTGATCTAAGTCAGTGCTAGGCACATCTAGAGGAAATACATTGTTGCTGTCACACCTTGGGATGAAATACACAGCATGATTAGACTCCTGATAAATGATGTTTAGTAAAGTTATTTGCTATGTCTGTACATGTCACCAAGATTTGCCAGTATCCAAGCAGACAGTGTCACCTGTAGGGATTTAGACTTCAATATAATTTGAATAAAATAGGTATGAATATGTTTCTTTCCAGAACTAAGGCATATGCAAATCTGGCTTGAAAGGCAGGGGGCTTTTGCTGAGTAAATGGAAAAGTCTTGGCATGATTACTGAGGAAAGGCCTTAAAGGACTAGTTTGCATCTCTGAGCATCAACATTTTCCTCTTATGTCTGAGAAAAGTAGGACTTTTTTCACCAAAAGAGAAAGGGGGGGACCTAATTAGAATTTCATTGAAAATTAAAGGTATGAGATCTTATTTGGTTATTTGTACCACTTTCTGTCCTACTGCAATTACAGTGCCTGAAAGAAGCTTGTGTCTTGGGGGAAATTAGAAGATTTTATTAAGAGCAAGAGAATCACACATGAAAAGCCTTTCAAGTTATCTATTATTGGCCTCTTTTTTTCAATGATGTAAAATATTTTTTAACCTGGCTCCCTGAGCTAGTAAGTTTTATTTAATCATGCTGTGTACATCTGTCTACCATATTGTTTCCCTCCTCTAATGCACAGAAGCAATTGCTCCTATGGCCACTTTTTAGGTGATTCTAGAAATGAACATCTTCCGCAAGGCAGAAAACATCTGTTTATAATTTAAACTGATTTACAGAAACCTTCTTCTTGGCTAGTTGTAAATAGTTTCTTCCCCATTGCTTCTCTTTGTATATTTGGATGTTGACCTGGTTCCTAGTTAATCTAGTTTGAGATTTCCTTGCTTATGTATTACGAGCAAGGATTTTCATTATAATGAAAATTGTTCATGTTTAATGTTATTGATAATATTTCTGTACTTTAGTAACTATTTCTAATACACAAACACACTCTTACATATCTCTCTATATATGTATATGCATGTTACTACAGACACGTTACAAAGCACGTCAATGTGAGAGACATGTAATACCAAGTCCAGAATTTAGTTTCCCCTCTTCAGGCCTGTAGAGGGCAAAGTCTCCGCAGAGCAAATGCTCAGATACCTCTTTACACAACAGTCACGTTCTTAATTTCTTGAATAAATAGTCTGCTTACCATTTATCACATGTGACTTAAGTCTTTCTGCTAGATTCTGCCCTAGTTTTCTTGTGGAGTAAATTCTGAGGAATCTGGGATTAAAGTACTGATTTTGCAGCTCTGTGTTGTGGCTTAGGTTCATTGTTGTCTCCTTTGAAATTTTCAGAAAGATTCTTCTGAAAATGTGTCTGTTAAAGACATTTTGGCTCGTGCTGCAGCAAAAGGACTACTAGACAGCACTGTTGTACAAAAATCAAAGGAAGAGGAGAAAAAGCAGAAAGTAACACAACGTAGACGTAATATTACTGGTAGTGGTATAGAGCCGAAGATTGCAGAGTTCCTTCACCATCAAACTGTATCTAGTATTAAGGCTGAAGTTCCCGTGTCTAAAGCAGTCAGTAACGTGCAACAAAAGAATGTGAACCGAACAAACAGCTACGTTCAGCTAAAGAAATCTATCAACCCCATTTCAGACACAGCTCTGCCTAAAGTGCTGAAGCACACATCTCATTTGTCATCTATGGGCAAGACATATGACAGACAAACACTTGCTAGAAAGCCGCGCACGGAACGTAAAAGGGTTGTGTTGAAGCCTGTGGAAATTGTTTTGCCTCCAGTGATAACGCCATACTTAAGTTCGCAAGGAAACAAACCCAGGGTTTCATCAGCTCGTCATTGCTTTCATGGCTGGACTGGAGCAAAGGGCTCGAGTGGCAGGATACTCCCACCGACTGTGTCTAAAGTAGTTAAGCCAGCTGTGCTTAGCCGTCCTCGACCATGGCTGCAAGAATCTTCAAACTTCGCCCCACCTTTATACAGAAGGTAAAGATTCCTGTATATATTCATCAATGCACTGAGATTACAGTATACCTTTATGCAGGATAATCTTGCTGTGGGAAAGAGATACATTACGGGATATTTGCATAGAAATAGCCATGTTAGTAATTTTTAAACCAGTAATCACACTTTAAAGTGAATGGAGCTCAGCTGCATAAGGCTGATAAATGGTTAGGGGGAGCGAGGTCAAAAAAGTGTAGCTTCTTGCTGTACGCGTCAAAGTGGCAAGTTAAAGCATACCCCCCCCCCACCTGCATAGATCTGCAGGAATACTCAATTTCAAATTGATTTTTTTTAAGTGAGGCTGCATTTTGTAAGTGGCTATTTCTCTTTACAAGTACTAGATACCATTTTTGTGAGTTACTGTTTAGACACTGACATGTGGAAACTAAGCCTTGCACAGTAAGACAGTTAGCTCACCTTTATTTCTAAAACTGGATGTAAAATTTTGTACAGGCAACTGACCAAGTACACTAAAGCCTGTGTATAGGCTTTCCCCTTCTTACCCCCTTGGTTTCTCCTCAGGTGTGCTTCACAATATTAACAATAAAAACTACACAAAATATTCTCATGCTAAAAATACTGAATTGTCATCATAATGTCATGTCAAACTATGTCACGGCTCACAACTGCTTTTCACCAACTTTCTTAACACAAGCAGTTCTTAGTTGAAAAGAGCTGCTACTGTCAAAGTAAGTTACTTTTATAAATGTTACTGCTAGTCAGCTGAATAATGACTGAACACAGAGTGAGTAGTTTGTATGTCTTTGGAAACAGCTGTGGGCTTCTAACCCCCTCCCCTCTTGCTAGCAAATACAAAATAGCTGTAAAATATCTACAGTTGTGTGTCTTACAATCTAAGCAGAGGATAAAAGGGACACACAGAGATACTTTTAACAATAAGCTGATTTAGTATTAAATGTGGACAGTGTAAAGAAAGAAAATGGCAGACAACAACAGGAGGACAGTAAGAGGACCCTCAAGAATTGCATTTAGATTAGAAGTGTTACAGAAATGAAACAAATACAGCATAGCAATACAGACAGGCAAAGGTAGCTGTGGCCCAGAAGAGAAATTTTCCTCTATGCAATCATTTAAGATACTTGGCAAGAGTGTTGCCAGTAGCATCAACAATATGGTATGGAATCTTAACCTATTTGACATACAGGTCTGGATTTAGACCCACCCAGAGAATATGTTCTAACAGTTCTGTGTTTTCTTCACCCAGACCAGTCAATGTAGCTGGATCAGCACTACCTTTAGAAGAAAGGATGTGAATGATACTACACCAGCAGCGTAGACAGCTGGCTCTTGTTCATCAGATAAATGTCATTGCTTCACTGAATCAGTGAAAATTTCTTTTAGCATTTTAATCTGAGCCAGCTGTCCTATTCAAAAGTGTCACTCACCTGCTGCATATCCCTGTGAGTAACCTGTGCTCCTTACTTGTTCCAGTAAAAGGATGAACTCTGCTCTTGTTTCTGAACAAACTTGTAAGGATAGATCTAGACCTGCTCACATGCAACATGTAGAACTGGGAAAAAAATAAAAAATCCCTATTTTATTTCAAAACCATCTTGGAGGAAGAGGGGTTTTACATGTTAGATAAAAGGAATGGACAGTAAGGAGATTTGGGGTTTTTTTTTTTCAATATGGTTGTTAAACGCTTAAAATAAACTTAGCAGTTAGAGACCTAAACTATTTTTTAAAATCAAAATCTGTATCATTCATTACTAAATATAATTAAAATTACTTGTAAAAGAATGTACATGTGTCTGATGACAGAATTACTGAGCTACTTATGTAATATGCACCATGATGTCCCTCATCTTGCTCTCAGGAGTCTGCGTCTTTAAAATGTTACGGAGGCTAACCAGTTAGAATCTTGATGTCTTACCAGGAGTATCAAAGAGCTGGTCTGCAGGTCAGCAGCTTACTTTGTAAGCAGCAAATATCACATGGTGGCAACATCTGGGACTGACTTCAGATGGCTTGTAGGTAGAAGTCTGTATGCTCAGTTAAACACTCGATGACTTTTTGCAGTAAAACTGCATCTTATGTAACTCATTTTCTGTACTCCAGTTATGTATTTGTAATTTTCAACTAGAAACTGTTGATTCAGCTTTCCAGATACAAAAGTATCCATTATACTGTTCTTGCCTCTAAACCACCAGTATGTTTTCCCCTCCCCTCAACCACAATTTGGAACAAAAGAAATAATTTTCTAGTTTCATGGACCAGTAACAGTTGACACAATCATTTTATGCAGCTAAATTTATTCTCAGAACAGATTACATTTAAATGTGGAGAAGTGGTCAACAGCAGGGAAAATTGTCCTTTTCGGTGTCAATCATGTGCTTTACATTAAGACTGAGCTCTGCTAATAAACAGTGGGCATGTTTCCTTCTTTCATACTGCTGTTAAAATAAATTAAACCTGCTTTCCCTGACTGTACAGTGCAAGTTTTAGCAATGTATTAATTAACCTGCCCAAGAAAGGCATAATGGGGCTAATGTAATGCTGAAAGGCTGAGCCCGTATTAGCTGTTGAAATAAGTTGCCTTTCCTATGGGTGATTTACTGACAGTTTTAGATCCCCAGTTCAATGATCTATGAAATGCTTGATAAAATTAAAAGAAAAGGGACGTAGAACTCTTAGTGACACAGAACTGGCGTAAGCTGTTAGATACTCCATAGTTTTTGTTCCTCTGCGAGAGGGCATGTTGTTTCAATAGGTACAGGTGATTGTGCATGAAGTATATGACTAAGAACTCATTTTACTGTGAATGGATTCTATGCCCTTCCATGCAATTTTTGTTACTCCTGTTTAACCACCCTGTAGGTGGCTTCTGTAGCCTTTTATCGCCCACACCCCCTTGCTCCCCTTCAAATGAAATAGTAAGTGGCTTAAATAAAACCTACAGCCAGCACTGCAGATTTCAAAATAAAGGCTTTTATCTCTTAGTCGTTGACTGTGAATATAAATCGCCTTGTTTCTGCAAGGGAGCGTATTAATGACATGACTGACGTGTGATACTTACCTCTAACTTACTACTTGCACTGAAAAAAATTAAGAAATTAGCTTTGCTTTACAGGATTTTTCTACAGACTTCAATAAAAATGTGACTACAAATAATTACAAAGCTTGCCTTTTTTTAGGCAACCTATAGTATACAGAGTGGAGAATGTTACAAGAGCACATTCAGTAAAGACAATACATCAACATAATAATGCAGGATATTTCAGTAAAAATAGAATAAATAAAATAAAAATATTTTAAGCTGTATTTAACAGGTTAATTTAAAATACGGTGTCAGACATACAAGGCATAGTGAACATGGCTGCCTGCCTACAGAATCACTAGGTATTATAAAAAAATGCATAGATAACTGAAGGGTTGCTATAACATTAACTAAAACAGTGGCAGTTGCTCAAATGCACATACCCCATACATACTTTTTTGGCCACGGTAAAAGAGTGTCTTAATATATTGTTTAACAAAAGATAAGGGGCTTCGCAATATTAGGCTCTGATTCTGCAAACACCTTGGTGTACATTTAATCTTTTGGAGAATAAGGAGCTCTACTGAAGCAAACAGGCCACATATAGTCAGACCATTAAGCACACTACTTAAATATTTGCAAAATCAACAATGTTTTGTTAACAGACACAAAACGCTTAAAACATACATTGGCAAGTGACCTACAGCTTTTCAAATACCTTTCTGTCTTCTCCTCAGCCCTTCCTGCAATTGCACACTTTGCTAGTGAAAGCTAACTAGACAATACCAATGTAGAATAACCTTTACACTGCTGTTTGCTAAGTGTTGGTTTAGTTTAAAGAGAGTCTGGCTCTCTCTTGGGGAGAGTCGGCACTGTGCAGATGCAACTACAAAATTTAATTATACCATTTAAAAATCACTGTTGTAGAACAGTTGGCAATCCCAAATCCTGGCATTTCCAGCTGGAACTTTAAAAAGACACTGTCAAAGTATTTTCTGTAATTTAAAATAAAATAAAGGCAAAGTTTGAATCGCTAGCACAATGACGAATGAGGAAACTTTTACCTCTTAACTTCACAATCCTACCTAAAGGTACATTGTTAGCCATCACCTTTTGATAGCAGTCATGACAGGAAGTGAGTTTTTGCACTGCTCCTAGCAGACGTCGCTGGGATCAATTTTAGAAACTAGACAAGCACGTATGCAAGCTGCCATCTCCACGCTTTGCGACCTGGCTTCATGCTCAGTTTATACCACTGGTACTGCTAAAAGGGGTGGGTTGGTTTGCATCCCCTCAGCTCCGGCTGTGTGTTCTCCCTGTCTGCTTGGCGTAAGCAACTTCTCCTCCTGGTGTCCAAGCAATAGAGCTGGTGCAAAGGAGGTGACAGGAAGGCGAGGCTTGGGAGGGGAAACAATTGCCCCAGTGCAGAAGTGCGGTCATAAAGAGATTTGAGATCGGTGGAGGATCAGCTCTTCAGAGCAGAGGGTATTCTAGAGAGCTAAATTTAATTACAATAGTTGCATAGCTGGCCTTCACCTGACACTTGCTCATACATCACGCTGAGTTTAGTTTAACAATCTTTCTGCATTTTTCAATGCAGAAATTTCTTGAATCACCATTCTTTTCCCCTTGTGTTCCTAAGCTGCTTTGCCCAGGTGTTGCCGTTAATTTCTTTAAACAAGGAAATAAAAAGAAAATAGTTTGTTTATAACAGTCTCTTGCATAGTAAAATAAAAAAGAGTTCTTGTAATAACAACCTTGCCAATGTTCTTTTAAAATCACAGTATGACCAGATTTGCAGACTTGGGAGTCAGTTACAGTTTGGAACATATCTATAAACGGAGGCAAAACATTTTTAACGCTAGTTAAAAGTATCTTTAATGTTCCATTTCCAAAATTTGTACGAATCTGTGGGTCTAGACAGAAGATGGCAAAGGGAGAGACTCAAGATGCATAAACTGCATTTGAAAATTAGCCTGAGGTACAATTTTAAGGGGCAACACTGGGCTGACTTTGTCAAGGTCTGCAGTACTGTGTAAATCAAAGCAATTAGATGAAGCCTTTGGAGCAAAAGCATTGAAATCAAGTTGTACCACCTGAAGCACTATTCTGTTAGAAAACAACTATCTTCCTAGTTTGTCACAAAAGCATTAAAAATTAAAAGAAATTTCATGGAATTTTGTAAATAACAAGAAACATGATTGTTCTTTTTGTGGCATGTTAAGTATTCAGCAACAAACTTTGAGGGGAAGGGGGAACTGTGCAACCAGATGCTGAATTGAACATTTCATCAAACACTTGTATGGAAAAGGTATGGAATATTTTAGTCTTTATAAGAGTGGTAAGACAATAAAATTACTGACTTGTTCTTTCTTACCCCTGATTGGTTTGAGCCCTGCATGAAACAAATGGTATTTTTTATGAATTAATGACAGATTTAGGAGAATAAATTTACCAGCCAACAGTTGCATTTGTATGTTTAAAGCTGTAAAGCTTCAGTGGATCACCCTGCAACTCAATTACTAAAAATACTTCTGGATTTTTCAGCATTGGTTTGCTATTAAACACGATTCTTCTCTAAGACCGTAATCTATAACCAGGAGATGAAATAATGACACCATGATTCAAAGGCATGTCAGGGAGATGTTAAAATGGTTGCTAGACCAATGCTGACAAACAATGTAAAACTAACAGGTGTAGTTCTGTAAAAAATAAAACTTGGTATTTAATCTACAGTAATTCAATGGTAGCTAATACTTGGTACCTACTCCAGTGTTGAAAACAGAGCAAAGTGCTGTAGGATTTAAGATTGGTTTGTGACAAATCCAGCTCAAGACGGTGAAACTATCAACTCAGGCATCATTCACTCCAAGGACTTTAGCATGAGTTCACTGGGAGGGACGTGGCCATATTCTTTTTTTGTGTGAGTTTAGGTAATGTTCATGTATTTACAATCAAACAGACCTTCCATTGCTCATGATGTAACTCACTGACAGCAAAAAAATTATTCATGCTTCTTTTCATATCACACGATGGTGGCAAGAACAAGAGAACATGCTTGTCTAACATTGTTTCGATAAAGGTAAATTCTCTGAAGACAAAGCATCAGCAATTTGAAATGGAAGGCCAGACATCGTCAGTTCATTTTCCTTAGTGTAGCTACTGTTATCTTCAGTTACATGTTAGGAGAATCTTCTCTCTTACGCAGCTATGGCATCTCAGTGACCGGGCGTTTCTGTTTCAAAGTGTCAATGAGCGACAACACTCCTCTTTTCACATTAGTTGTAACTCTTCTAGTCACCGAGTCTGCAGGAGGTGGGGGCGGTCGAACTTTCTGTGAAGGAGGTCTGGCTACTAAGCACTTCTGATACCGTAACTGCAACAAAACAAAAGCATTCTGCAATCCTTACTGTATCCAACACTTTCACGGAGCATTTTAAATACACTTTTAATACTTTCTCATTAAGTATAGTCAAACCTCCCATTTTGGCCATGACAAACAGCCCAGCTGAAGTTAGTGGGACATTGGTCTGCCATCTGTGGGCAGAAACTGTTCATTAGCACATGATGGATACTAAATCATACGAACAGCCCTTTGAAAACTGAAAAATAAGTTTTCTGGGTTCAGCTATTCTTGAACAAGGATTATTTTCAGTACATTGTCACTGGATTGTATAACACAACTCTGAGCACAATGTTCTTCCAGCATTAGATAACTTGGGTAGTGAAAGAAAAGATTTCTGACTTACATGGATGTTGCAGAGGTTAGGAGGGAAGATGATTAAAGGGGCATCGTTCACTAAGTGGACATTTCAAACTTTAAAATGTTTGGGTTTTAGTTGATTAAATATCAATTAAAAATCAATTAAATATCAGTAGGAATCCCAATTCCTATTTTTATCTGTTCTTTCTTTTTCTGTCTTGAAACTAATACAATTGCAAATTTGGAAGGACGATTATTTATGGAGGCACTGAAAAATCTAAGTGCTATTAGGTGCCTTTGAAGAAGGTCACTTACCATACAAGCAGCCTGAACAGCTTCTGATACATTGCCTGCATTTGGTTCACACCAAAAAACATGGCACTCAAAATGCTGGTTTCCTGTATCCATAATGAAGGCGAACGTGTGAACATCCTTGCCTACTCCCATGAAGGAAAGGAACCGCACACGACATTCCACCATGATCTCCTCTTCATTCTGGTTATGAATCAAATGATTGATCGTTACTATTGGATATTCTGTGGAACTTTACTTTCAATTGTAAGTTGATCAAATGGGGGAGGACACTGATGCAGTGTTGTGGAATTCCTTTTGATCTGCCTGCATCTACCCAGTGTGCTCAGGCCTGGGCTGGATCTCCCCTTCTAGGCTATCACCAGAAGACCAAGGCTTTGAGCGTGAGCACTGAGCATACTGTGCATTTTAAAAACTGCTTGTTTTGTGAAGAAACAGAACAACATGGCTATCATGACTCCAAGACGTGCTCCCCTATCACTGGTATGTTATAGAGATGTTGGTTTAGTACTTCATCAACAGACATATATAAAAGGCATTCTTTGAAAGTTTCATTGTATTAATCTCTATGGAAAATGGTCTACAAAAGGACAGTGATGTGCAACACAGATTTTAATATTACTCTTGGCTTCCATACCAAGAATAAGGTAAATACAGTTTAGAATTTATGATTGCTACTTAGGTCTTAACCTACAGCATTTTAGGCTCAAAATTCCTAGAAAGGATAACACTGCATTTGTTTTAAGTATCTAATGAATACTTGTAATAATTTATTTCTGAGAACATGCTTGGAATGGTGAATAAATCTGAAGCTGATACAAGCAGTAAGAGCCTCTACAGATTCTGGAAAGAAATAAAATGCAAAATAAGCAAATGAATTCTAGTGTAAATTAACTCTTTCTACTAGTGTTTCTGTATTCCTGGCTTTCAACACTCGTATTATATTAAATGCATTTTAAACAAGACAGTCTGCGTTACTCTTTCATTGATGACTGTGACAGTAGCATCAGCAACATTCATGGTAACTGGCATCCAGTCTTCCTTGCTAGAGGAAGCCATTAGACTTTCAATGGCACTGTTCAGAGTATCCATTCCTAGAAGAGAAGAAAATGCAATAATGAAAAATAAATACATAAGTAAACAATAACAAAATTTTTATTTTCACGTAGTAGTACAGAAAACAGATTGTTTTGGACTCCTTATTAAAATTAATTTGACGATGGAAGGAAGGGTTGTGAAGTTGGTTTTCTTTATCTGCAAAAACAAAACAGGTGCCTGCAGCTTAGAAAAAACAGGATGGCATCTTGTTTAGCTGCTGCACCATTTCAGTTCTCTAGTGCCCTTCTCATCAGTAGCAGAGCTCATATTCAGAGCAAGCAGTAGGAAGAAACTCTGCCTTCTTGGCAGCTCCCCAAATACTCTGGCTGCAAAACTCACGTTCAAATAAGGCCCTGAATATTAGATGTCTTCATGCCTGACTGAAGTACAAGAGTTGGTACCCTTCAAAAATCATGCATTTACACTCGGCTAGCCAGAGTCCAGCCTTTAGAGTTTATGCAAGGTACTTTGGAAGTCACTTAAGTGTTACATACCCACAGGTTTAGCTACAGGTAGCATGCCCAGGTACTGGACGTGGAACTTCTGTACCAGTTCTGTCTTTGGTGTTGGGAAATCTACTGCATGGGAACAAAAATCAGTTTCTGTTAATCAGCATTCACAGCAGGGAAAACCACTTTTATTTCATCAATAACATAAACCAGTTTACCCAGTAATTGTACTCTGAAGGTATAGCATCAATTAAAACAAAGTTTTACTCCTTCTGACAAGAACAGTGTTCAATAATTTCTAAAGGAATTAGGGATAACTTTGCATCACCTAATTCTTGATCTACACTAAGAATAAGGTCATGTTATATTGCTGGCATATTAAAAGCATGAAAATAAAGATGAATGTGTCTCTGAGATATACAGACCTAAGTTTCACTGCATAACTATGTAAAATCTAGAATCTGTTTTTAGTACCATCCTTGTTAGTATGTTAAACACAGTCTACGAGTAATCAATACTACTGTCTGAGCAGACAGTTACACAAGCTGACGTATGGATCAGGAGTAAGATATTCAGTATAAACTAGTGGATCTACAAGCATATAATTTCCTGTAAAACTAACACAAAGTATGTTTGTTCTCCTGGAATACTTCCAAAATAGCAGCTATCAGGCTATGACTAATAAAGGCATGCAAAGGCAACTTTCTTCTACCATGCAGCAGAGTCTGCAAAAGACCCTTAAGTTGGATGACAACCCACTTGCACCCCTTGCCTTGGAAGCTGCTAAAATAGATGCTGAAACCTAGGAGGAGTCCTCCTACAGCTCCTCTGAATCCAAGTGATTAACTGGAATATATTCACTTTTTAAGGAAGATTTGGCCAATTTGTGCAGTCTCAAGTCAGGAGGTATTGTGATTTGTAAAGGACAATACTTGCAAGTAGCCACAAGTAAGTAAGACTGCATTTGCAACATTTGTATTTCAAAACAAAAGAGGAAATGCACAAGTTGACATAACTGAGCAGGACTCCATTACTGTCAACTCAACCAATAAAAATGTTTAATGTAATACAGTAACAGGTTACAGTCAGATACAGTAATTAAAAGACAAGATTACACTCCTGACCTCTCCACCTAACATGCTCCATTTTGGTTAAAAGCAGGATCAGAAACAAAACATATCTAAAATAGGACCATCCCAAGGATACTAGCTGTAACACACAGTACCTTGCAGAGGAACATCAAGGGTGACATTTGTCCTCTCTTGCAATGAGCTGCAAGCCATAGCTTTAGCATTCTTCCGTTCGGCCATAATCTGAAGACGACAGTGATAATACAGTATTTTTTTTGAAAATACAGTACAGTGCCAACTACAAGTATAAATATACTCCTATTACAACCCTAGTTTCTGAAATCTGAAATAAGTCAGAAGCTACATAACTAAACAGGTTATTCTTTTTAAACAGCAACTTTAATTTTCCTCCAGTTTATTCATCATTCCTTAACTATATAAAGAACTTAAGTGGTGTCCAAGCCTAGATGAAAGATAGATGGAGGAGGAAAAAAAACTTTAGCCATTTTTATCAATGGCAAAATCGCAGTGAGGACTAACGTAGCAAGAAATATAAATATTTAACACACAAAGAAGAGTGTTCATTATTCATGTTCCTCTCTGATCTAACTTCTGCTGTGTGTAATTTTTTCCTCCACTTCTATGTTTCTTCTGGAATTAAAAATCCCATGCAAAATACAACCTGTTCTTCCCCCAAAATGTATAATATTAGCAAAAGTGGGGAAAAAAACCCAACCAAACCACTTCAAAATAACCAATTTGGATGATTATTCCCTACAAATATATGACTGAGGAGGGAAGCTAATAGAGGTTTTCCAAAGCTCATATATGAAGCACTGCTATCTGCTTCTTTATGCCATGACTGTTAATAGTAATTAAGCTATAAAGATAACTGGTGTTCCAGCAGATGACACTCGGTCTGAGGATGCTTCTAGCAAATTTCTCCCCCCTGCCCCCCCCCCTTATTTTTTTTTTAGGTTTTATATTTTGGAAGTATTTTCTGTTACAGTGACACATGATAATATTCCCCCCTGCAGATGAAAAACGATACACACTAGCTTAGGAAGAAGCCCTGACTCAGCAAAGAGGTCCAGTGCATCAGTTAGCATATGCCAAGTGCTTCCCGCCATCAGGATTACATCTATTGCTGAATTACAAAGGAACTTGCTCTACTTAACAACAGTATCCTGTTTTATTCTGTGTTACTATTAGCTATGGTTTTAAATGCTTAGTTGCTCTCATCCAAAATTAATGCCAGGAGTTTCATGTCATGGTTACATATGTGATAGCTCTACTCCCTTTCCCATACCCCTGTGTACAGCTACCATGACATTTACTTGATGTTGACCTTACTGGATAAAAGCAGCTGCGGTAGGCCCTTTGTAGCATGTTCTTCCCTGCTAGACTTGCCAGAAACATCTGTGAGAATTGAGAGCTGGAGGAGAAAGAGGAGGGACATAACAGCTCCAGGCTTCTCCAGTCAGCCACTGCTGCAGTCCCCGGTGTTAAACTTCACCAAGCGCAGCCTGCAGCTCCCTGGCCAACCTGAGCAGGTCCCTGAGCCCTGCCACCTGCATTTCCTCAGGCACCCAAGCCCTGACAGACCTGCCAGGCTTTGCACAGTTGCTGGGCTACCTTCTGCCTCTGCCTCAGGCAAAACTCTGCTGCCCAGAAGGTTACAGTAATGCACACTGTGTAAATGCTCATGTTGTTCGCATGAAACGTCACAAGGTGAGTAGCCACGTCTGCAGTGTTGTAAAAATGAAAAATTTTTAGACTGTACAACTGGCTACAGAGGGGAATTTGACATCACTGATTCCATTCACTAAAGTGAAGACAAAATGTAAAAAGCAAATGGACAGGCATACAGTAATCAGCAGAATTTTAAAACCCGAAGGTTTCCTAACTAGCTTTTCTAGAAAAGAGCTGTGACTCACGAGGAGGGACAAGTTACACAGGGATAACTGATAACGTTATTCATCCCCACAGCCCGCTTTTCCTGTGGTGCAAACTGACATGTTTTAAGGAAAACCAAAATGAGCAGCATAATATTTTTTAAAAGGGGAATGTAGCCTCAAATCCACCACAACTCAATAAAAGAATAAAAAAGTTTCAAGTAGATCGGTTTAACTGCCTCTCTATAAAGCATTTCAATCAGATTTGCCTGCTCTAAAGGATGTGCTGCCTTGCTACTGCTGCATGAAATGACTGTAGAGAGGACACTCATGAACTGATCATGCAAGAAAACCAAAATTAATAACCAGGGAATGGTGGCAAATCTGTAAGGCAAAATGACTGAAAAGAACAGTCCTCTCCAGTATTACGGACAACATTACCACAAGCAGGAACTAAGATCCTTTAGTATTTGTAACTAGAGTAGCTTAAACCCCCTAATCTCCCTGGTGGTTTTTTTCAAGTCAGCAGAGTAATGTTAGCAACTATTTTCCTGTCTGTCCTGCAGGATAATACCATTGAATAATACCATTCAAACAAGGTCTGATTTATTTACGGAGTTTAACATCACCATCTATTATTAATTGAAGCTGTGTGTTCTTTTTCCATTTTGAACCCGCAGCTTCTTTATTATTCAAGAAAACCTTCAGTCTCTATACACCCTTGTCAAATCAAAAGCAGTATCATCCTCCCCAATTTGAATGCTCACCCTCCCATTACTCCCATCTATTCGCACCCTTTCCTTTCCAAATTCTCTACACCATTTCTCGTTGCCAATGATATAAACTAAACTAACATTGTATACAATTGCTGATTGTATGTATTAGGCTCAAGGACCTCTAAACAGATGAATGCAACTGACTTTAAATCCACTTGCCTTTGAGCAGATTTCGTGTAAACTTGTGGCAATGGCTTTTGCGGGTGTGTCACATCGAAACACATGACATTTCAGAATTCTTGTGTCTTTGTCTCTTGCCACATAAGCAAAGTCTCTGTGTAAACAAAGTAAATTGACACATTAGAAACAAGCAAAACGAATTAAGGCGTTAGAATCCGTAGTATTTCCAAACCAGCAAGTCCTACTTCAGTTTAACAGGTGTATGTCTTGGCTGTCAAAGAATAAAAGACATGCCTTAGACAAAGCAAATGTACAAATGTAATAAACTGCATACCGATGAAACACATCTAAAGTTTGGTGCTTAATCTATATAATTAAAGAACTCATTACAGTTTTCTAACCCTGGCAACTTACTGCACTTACAACCCGTAATTCCAACTGCAATTGTAAATACATGGGAAAATTTACTCAAAATATTTTATGGAAGATGAAGTGGGGAGAGAATTACAAATTAAGACAGAAAACACATGCAGCTCTTAAATGCTAAAAAATCTGAGAAACAACATACAAGATTCTAGTTAGAGAAAAATCGTATTTCAAAGGACTGTATAAAGTGTTTAAAATATGCAGATAGTAATTACAGATCTGGTTGCATAAGGGAGATGTGAACCTGCTGAGCTTTGCTCACACTAATTGGCCTAAATTTCTGACCTTATTTTTAAAAAAGTTAAATAAAGTTGCCCTAAAAAAGAGATTTTTGCACTGCACGGGCTAGTCACCGCAGCATAGTATAGCTTTCTAGCACAGGTGATGGAAGTACCAGGATTACATTTATTTGTTCTCAGGCTGTTTAAGAGTTGGAGCTCTTCTGAAAAAGTCGGAAAGAAGCCTGGCTTTGCCTGGTTGTCATCCTTGCTATACCAGACTCTCTGCTCCCTGGTCTTGCACCTCTGCTTTTTCATGTCCTCTGAGCAACCACAGCCCAGTCCTACTTTGTGACCCTCCTGCTATCTCCAGATTTCTTTTGGACTTTGCATCCCTAGCAGAGATATGCTGAGTAGCTAACTAGAATTGGACCAGACAAGCAAAGCTGGAGCTCCCAAAAGCTTCTTATACCTGAAGTCTCTTTTTGGTGCCTTTCCTCTTTACATGTAAATAATTACCAGTAAGATTCTAACTGGTGAAGAGATAGGAGGGATATTCCTAAACCACGTTTTATATATAGGAATACTTCAGTTCATACTAAAGTCTGTAAATATCCCAAGCAGGGTTTAATGTAGCATGGATTGCCAATTTCTTTATTCATTGTAGATGCCCAGTGAATTGAAGAATTTTGTACTGAAGTTATCCAGGGAGAACCAGAGACTGTGGCAGATAGATAACTGGACTTCCAGCTCTATACGAGATATGAACATTGTCCTGCAGTTAAGTACCTTACCTTTACCTAATTCAGCAGCACTTAATTTTGTCATTAATGAGCCTTTGCAATGAAAGGGGCAGTTGCCCACATTGTGGGCTGCTCAGCAACAGGCACAGGTTGTTCCTCTGTTTAACCACTTTGCAAGCTGAAGCCTGATGAATAATACTTAAAAAAAACCCCACAAAACTATCAGGACTTGAGATTTGGAAACAATTCCACATGACAGAACTGTGCAGAAACACAGTGAAGCTGGAGGCACCTCTCCATCTCACTGCATCCCAACATACGATGGCACGCATTAGGGCACAGCAGAGACAGGAGGCAACCGGGCAGCACGTGGAACACATTGCCATCTGAAACCTTCCTGCATGGGGAACGCAGCCCATGGGCTGCATCGGATGTCACCGGCTGCAGCACTGCCCTGCCAGCACGTGCGATGCAGGCACCCTGAGGAGGGACAGTGTTTCACCCAATTGCTCGAGACTTGCAGGAAAAATCATGAAGCAATAATCCAGGAAGGTGCTGTCTATTACAGAAGATGCCCTGAGGTTTCCTATCTCCAGCCTGACCCCCAAGCACCTTGGCCACAATCTACAAGAGCCTTTTGGCATGTTGTTCCCTTTTGCTGCACTGCAAGTTCAAGGAGATGCTGAGTTCCAGCTGGAATCTTGCTCCTGGAAAAAAGCTGATACTTTTTGGCTCATCTGTACATGTGCCAAGCCTCGCTTTAGAATGGTTTCCTCCTAGCTTAATGCCTCAAAAGCAAACTGAAGACTCCTAGCTGGACTCTAGTAATAAGACTAAGAGAAGGGGGTATGGCTCAGCTATGGCCTATGAAAATTAGCAGCTATGGGGAAAAACATTAAACCACATAAAAAACCTTTGAGATTTTTGCCTTTTGAAGTAAGCTTTCAACATTACTGATGCTCCTGAAAGATCTGCAAAGCAGGTATTTGGAAATGCTCAGTCTCACAGAAGTCCCACATACAATAATATCCTGAGCTCTGAAGAGACCCTGCCTGGTTCAAGAGCTGCAAGTGAGGAACTTCCAGACATCCTAAGCATTTGGGATTTTTGTTTTCTACGTGTTTGGCTTTAGCTGCCATCTTTTAAATTCCTTAAGTTTCAGACCTCACATTTCTGAGCCCAAATACCTTCCCTTACAAATATTTTAACCGCAACGTGAAAACACTGTTCACTTAACAGACACGGATCTGCTATCTTAACTTCATTAAGATTCCCCCTCCTTTACATGCAGGAAAAACTTGCGGGCAGTGACCATCACTGCAGGGTTGCAAAGACACTTAAACAAGCAGACTGCTGCGCGCACCTTACTATTAGATCAAGGTCTATTCTTTCGGAGTGCAGACATAACAGCTGAAACCTGTGTTCGCATTAACTTAAAATAACATTGAAAGCCATCTATGTGACCATTACATGGCTATTTATTACCATTTACAAGCATTTACCTCAAATCAATACTATTCCTTCGAGGACTTGTAAACAAGTGATTTATGCATTCCTTTATAAGATGATCCTAGGAAGAGCATCCTGCGTTGTTTTGCCAAGTTGCTTGCACTGCACAGAAGCCTGATTGAATAAACAGAAATCTGCACAGCCCCAGGAGCACTGTACAATACCAGGATTTCCAATAAGGCCACCACCTTCAAGGAGTTACACAAACACAGAAGATAACTCACCCCTTCTGTCAGCCATACAGCTGTTACAACCTTCTTTTATCGTTAATAAAAACTAAGATGGAGCAAAGCCACCAAAGCAAGTCATTGGGGCTTGGTGGACAAGACATGTTGCCAGCAAAACCCATTTGTAACAGCCCAAGAAATTGTGGTCCATCCTTTGATCAGTAGCTCTGGCAATGCCCTGGCACACTATGACTGCCCTAATAAACTACTGTGCTTTGCTGTAGGAGACCATATCAGGCAGGGCATCTCCACTGCGCTGCCAAGTCCCTGATGCATGGACAGCCCCTGAGGCCACATTAAGTCTCATGCTGCAGAGTTTATCTAAGACCCAAGTTCAACTGCAAGGATTTTCAGCCTTAAGGGAATCTGTAAGATAATACTATATGTGTTTAGTCAGCATATTATCTCCTAGTGGAGGTAGGACTCAAAGGACTGTGTCGTGGTTTAACCCCAGCCAGCAACTAAACACCACGCAGCCGCTCACTCCCTCCCCCCCCCCCCCCCCAGTGGGATGGGGGAGAAAATCGGGAAAAGAAGCAAAACCCGTGGGTTGAGATAAGAACGGTTTAATAGAACAGAAAAGAAGAAACTAATAATGATAATGATAACACTAATAAAAAGACAACAGTAATAAAGAAAGGATTGGAATGTACAAATGATGCGCAGTGCAATTGCTCACCACCCGCCGACTGACACCCAGCCAGTCCCCAAGTGGCGATTCCCCGCCCCCACTTCCCAGTTCCTAAACTAGATGGGACGTCCCATGGTATGGAATACCCCGTTGGCCAGTTTGGGTCAGCTGCCCTGGCTCTGTCCTGTGCCAACTTCTTGTGCCCCTCCAGCTTTTCTCGCTGGCTGGGCATGAGAAGCTGAAAAATCCTTGACTTTAGTCTAAACACTACTGAGCAACAACTGAAAACATCAGTGTGTTATCAACATTCTTCTCATACTGAACTCAAAACATAGCACGGTACCAGCTACTAGGAAGACAGTTAACTCTATCCCAGCTGAAACCAGGACAGACTGCAGAGATAAAAATGAGCCAAACAATTAAAACTGTGTTAAACTAAGGACTGAATTCTGTCAGGATCAAAGATTTTGGTCATAAAGGAACACAACTCATAATTATGCCCTGTAAGTGGGGAACACCTTAGATGAGAGTATTTTCAACAGCATTTTAAAGGCAGAGAGGTGGACTGGGGGCAGCCTGATGAGCTCATTCCTATCACAAGCATAAATTTACTTTTCTGATCAAAGGAGATCAACATGGAGGGCAGCACTGACATTAACAAGCTTGTGTGCTTTTTGATGAGAACATTTCTCTGTTCCTGGAAGGCTAATGACAGCCAAATGAATGAGGCATCACCCTGAGCCTGGCTCAGTAAACTCTCTGAATGGTAAGACCTGTGGTAAGGGCAGGGAGAAGGGGTCTGATGAGTGTTACGGACGCAGTATCTGTAGTGGGACACTCCAGGTGACAAGGGGGGCTCACCCACCACTTTAGTCCTGCCACAGGAGTGCCTGCAACCCTGTTATCCCTGCAAGAAGAGGGTGACAACAGTCCTGGTGAGACAGGCCTGCTCTGCACTTGCCCACTAAGATACTGTCCACTAAGATGTTATTTTTTGGTCAAAATGCAATGTGTTGACTTTCTGATGGAGCTGGTAGCAACCCTACATGTAGGCCACTAACACTCTCCTCCATGGACTGCTGCAGGCCTTTTTTTTTAATGGTTTGGGTTGGAAGTGACCTTTAAAGGTCATCTAGTCCAACCCCCCTGCAATAAGCAGGGACATCTTCAACTGGATCAGGTTGCTCAGAGCCCCAGCCAACCTGACCTTGAATGTTTCCAGGGATGGGGCATCTACCACCTCTCTGGGCAACCTGTTCCAGTGCTTAACCACCCTCATCGTAAAAAATTTCTTCCTTTTACCTAGCCTGAATCTACCCTCCTTTAGTTTAAAACCATTACCCTTTGTCCTATCACAACAGGCTCTACTAAAAAGTCTGTCCCCATCTTCCTTATAAGCCCCCTTTAAGTACTGAAAGGCTGCAATAAGGTCTCCCTGGAGCCTTCTCTTCTCCAGACTAAAGAACCACAGTTCTCTCAGCCTTTCTTCATAGGAGAGGTGTTCCCTCCCTCTGATCATTTTTGTGGCCCTCCTCTGGACCTGCTCCAACAGGTCCATGTCTTTCCCTGTGCTGAGGACCCCAGAGCTGGACACAGTACTCCAGGTGGGGTCTCACCAGAGCAGAGGAAAGGGGCAGAATCACCTCCCTCGACCTACTGGCCACACTTCTCTTGATGCAGCCCAGGATACGGTTGGCTTTCTGGGCTGCAAGCACACATTGCCGGCTCACGTCCAGCTTTTTATCCACCAGTACCCTACTTCTCTGCAGGGCTGCTCTCAATCTCTTCATCCCCCAGCTGGTACTGATACTGGGTGTTCTTCTTGAAGAAACATTGACGCCTCTACTGTTGGCAGCAAGTCTCCTGTGTGTGGCCTGGAAAGCCCCCGAGGCTGCGAGAAATGTCTTGTCTTTGTCCTGTCAAATTCTACTCACGCTGAGTCACCTTGAAGAGGTGCCAGAAATGCCACTTCCCACCTGCGGGGGTGTTGGTGGGCGCCGGGATGGTGCTGTCGGGGGCACCCGGCCCTTGCCTCAGCTCAGTAAGTGCTGCCTCAGTACTGGAGTGGTGCACATAACGCTTCCGTCAAGCCTCTCTGGCACTTGGTCCTGCAGCTTCTGTAAATATTTCTGCTTGTAATGGTATACGTTCATAAACAAGGCGGTATAGCACAATTACAGGAGAAACTGAAACCCCAGCTAGTACATCAGTTTCAACTACTGAAAGCTAATAAAACCCTTGCAGTGGTGTTTCAGACTCAAACACCAGTGTTTCACTTTAAGTACCTGAACAGCTTGAAGAAAGTAAATTGGCTAATTACATGCGCCGATTGTGAATATGCATAAACCTTTAGATGATCAGGGCCTGCATCTGTAAATCTGCTGAGACAGAGGAGGAAATCCAAGTTCTTCAAAACCTGTGGTACTGCACCAAGCGCAACCCTGCCAGCACCACCTGTTTTCAAATCATCAATCAAAATTAGCACACAAACCGCCCTTCTCCTTTCTGACAGCGCGCAAACAATACTACTGTTTTCATTAATTCATGAAGTCACCTAGATGCCCATGCACTCGCGCAAGCAGTCCTACACAGCAGCCCAGTAGCCAGGACCTGGAGATGGTGGTACAGGCTGGTGGCAGTTGGCTCCTCCAACACCAGCGGAAGCCTTGCAACCTTGCTTTGGGCATTTCTAGGCATTGGGAAAGCCAAGCTCCATGCTCCCTCTTGGAGAAGAAAAGTATGGCTTTAGGGATTCCAGAGTATCTGCTCCCTGCAGCATCAATTACAAAGTAAAACTTGGGAAAAGTTTTGTGTTTCCCTACATAGGACCAGAAGGCAACAGCTTCTTTTTTGTCCAAAGCCTTGAATACCAAATAAGCCAGAAAACTGCTGTCTGGTTCTTCTTTCACTTCAGATCCCTTCTGGGTCGCTTCATCTGTAAACCTTCATTCGACTGCAGCTCACTTGAAGCTTATTAACATTTAAGTGAGATTTATGTGCAACAGGCCCCTTTGATAATGAAGAAGTGCTGAGAAACGTGTTTGCAATAGAAATTTATGGAAAAGGACAAATGCCTTCTCTTACCATTCCCCTGTCTTTACACCTTGCTGGGAAAACAAGGGGAAAAAGAAAATCAAAAGCCTTTACAAAGCCCATAGCTGGATACAGAGATAGCATAGGGTTAATAGATCACATCTCATCCAGCTGGAGTCTTCCCTGTCTCAATAGCGTGTGGGTGCACATGAAATCTGTGGGATTTGAACCACAGCTCTTGGTAATATTCCCTTCCATGTCAGTGGGGAGAGCAGCAAGACGTTTAGTGGCAGAATAATGTATTTCGTTGCAGAAAAAAGCTGTATATTCTTAAAACTTTATAACACAAGCACACTACTTCTGTTGATACAGGATTATAGAGAAGGGGTACTGCATAGTAGGTTGTTTGCTTGTTTTATTTTTTTAAATCATTTGCACATGTACTACATGATCCACTAGTATCTTTGCAGTTATAGGAACTAGATGTAAATCAGTACTCTGGCAAAAAGCTAGAAAACCAGAAAAACAGGTAAGAAAATTATTTTGCTGCACAAGTGGGTAAGACTGGTTCTGCTGAACAGTTAAAAATTCAGTAGAAATGTCTTTATTTTGAAAGAGTACAGGACTAGAGAAAGACTATTTAAAAAGCAATCTGGAGAATCGCAAAGTCAATGTAAGGTGCTAAGTAGAAAGGAATTTCATTTTGGTTTGCTCTTTTACCCTCTTTAATTGGCAAATGTCTGCAGTAATTGACTAAACCTTAGATAGCCATACCTATTTAACACCTGGCTAGGCATTACTTAGCTGCTCAACCTTGGATGAATATAATCACATTAAATGCAATTTATGCTAATGCTGTCCTGTTTGAGTAGCAGTCATAGCCATTTGCCACTATTAGGCTAAAGTCCTAGGAGGCATCCCAATTAAATACAGCCTGAAAGAGCAGCATATCCTCCATTACCTTCTCACTATAAACTTATTTCTTCAAAGGAGTGCAGAATGGCATTAATCCTTTTTTTTTGGTTAAAAAACCCCAACACCCTAGCCCTGAAGTCTGAAATATTTTTTTTTTACTCTTATCAATCAAAATTAAATTGCTATTTAAAACTACTATATAAAAATAATACACATGCAGCAAAATGTAAATTGCTTTACAGATTTATGTATTACAAATTGTAACAAGAATTCCTGAACCAGAAAATTATATCCTCTGGGCTCGGCTTAAAAATGATTGAAATTCATCCAGAAGAGCCTACAGAAGATGACTGTCGGTTTCTATGTACTGATGTACAGACTTCTGTGACTCCTGCAACGTCACAGAGCACACACTGCCGGGCTGTGGGGAAACCATCTCCTGAGTCTATTACCTTCCGGCTTCACTTTGCTTTCCTGCAAACAGCTGACCATGATTTATGCAAGCAGGGAGAAAAAAGGGGAGAGCAGCCACCAGTACAGCTGAGCAGGGTCAGAAGGCACCTGGCGGGAGGCTGCTATTCACCAGTGAGACATGAACATGTGTAAATGAGCAGAGAAGAACAAGGCAAGTGAGAGGAGACGCATGAGGAGAAAAGCGGACAAACGTAACACCAACAAGACCATGCTCTGATGGGGTTTTTCCATGACACACAAATATTCTAGTATCATGAACGGCAGAGAAGATGAGGTGCAAGAAATCCTGCAGTAATATGTATAACAGAAATTACAGATCTTCTGGATTAACATTTTACATCTTTTAAAAAGACACTCTTTCACATAGGAGGAAGGGGACTGATTTAGAGCTGAAATGAATTCTAGGACTCTGTTCAGTTCACTTGTCTTTATTAGGCTCATATCAAGGAGTTTGCAAAGTTAAGGAGAAACACCCAAAAGTATGAAACCAGAACTAGATGAAACAAACAGGATTCACACAAGCTGCAAAATCCGTTTGTGGAAGATTTACTGAGGACCTTTCAACTTCCATTTCACCTACCAGATACCAAACAGACACTGAATAAAACCACTGCTTCCCTTCCACACCCTCCGAAGGAAACCCACAGCTCCTTCTCCAGGTGACTATACCAACCACTTCGGAATCAAATCCTGCAGGAGGAAGAAAAATAACTACTCCCACAAGTCTTCTCCTTCCCATTTCTCCCAGACAGTCATGGTGCATTTAAGCACGTGTACTCCTCTCTCCTCAGTGATTAGAGTTGGAAGAGATGTGGGAGAGAACGAATTTTCCCTATGCTTCCGACATTTGCTGGCAATCCTGAAAACATACGAAAGCCTTGCAATTTTTCTTCACTCCAAGCACTCCGTCCCCCAGAGCTCCTGCACCTCTTTGGCTGCTCCCCAGCTACAACCCAGAATGGCAGACTTGGCCACCACTACATTACCCTGGTCATTAATTTTTGATGCAAGTAGTTAAGATGGCCTCCCAAGCGGAGACTTTTGGGAGACTTTTCATATTTCAGTTCTCACACAACTTGAAAATGGGTTTCCTTGCAGCAAAACATCAGTTCTGCATTTACTGAATTTCTCCTCGAATAGTCTGGCATTGACACAGCGTATCTTGTTTTTCTAATTCATGCATGAAGTTTGTAGGGCAAATTATCCCCTGCTGAAAGGCTGTTTGCTTCATTCCTTGATAACGTCACTTGCTAACTCTCAAGGAGGAGCTATGGCTACTTTGTGTGATACTCAAAGGCTTTAATCTGGCAGCCCTAAAACACACAGCCTGCTGGTTTTTCTTTGATGTCTTATCATCACCACAGTTCTGCGTGCTTCCAAAATTTGTTAAAACCCTCACAGAGCTGATATGTCCGATACCCAGCTCAGCCCTTCAGAGCCCAGCGCTTCCAAGCCTGAAAGCATTTGCACGACTTTCACTCCAATTTCCTTCCTGCGGCCTGATCCTCACAAAGCTGCAGAAGCCACTCCCCCAGACACGCTTTCCATGTCTCAATGCTGCCCACCGCCTCCTCTTGTGGGGAGGGGACAGGACTCCAGTCTGCCTTGCCACCGCTGCCTCCCTAAGCCAGAAACATGACTCTGAGATGTTACAAACCATTTCCCCTTCTCCTACCAAGGGCTATATTCCACCCCTCCAAAGGGCCACAGATTTACACGGATGGAGTCATGTCAAAGCGCAACTCAGTATCTAAGCTCTCCAGATCCATGAGCTGTGTTAACATAGTGACAGCAGTACAGATTGTACTGCTAAGATTTAAGGTCTATGCTGGTCCTCCTTCCCAACCCCACCTCACGTTCATAAGGCTGAAGTACTACTGTCAGGGCAAGGAGGACAGTCTATCACTTATGCCGTGGTCACTACCAAGACTGCCCTAGAGACTCTGTGCTCTCGTAGCACTGGCAGGGCACCGGGGAGAGGGTCCCAGGGACACAGGCCACCTCCGCCGGAGCATGCAGGACCCCGCACCACGTGCCAGCAGCACGAGGGGGTCATAGCTACCAGTGTGCCACATTCAGCTGGTGCTTGGGGGCAGATAGGGCTTACTGCTGCTCACCAACTGCTAGCCAGATGCAGCAAGTCAAAAAGTCAAGCAGCAGGTTAGACCTCAGCTTGTTTTGTAAATGAACTTAAAGGAAGACAGAAATTCAGGAGCAGATCCTATGAAAATCACTGACCACTGACTTTACTGCCACAAATTTTTCATGGTGATTTTTTTGTTTGTTTGTTTAATTGCTTCACAGCATTTATGAGATATGCACAAGCAAGGGGCTGCTTTCCTATCCTGCGCAGCACAGCTTTCAACGCAAAGGGACACAAATGAGGTAGGCTATCAAGGCCATTGCAGTTGCTGCTTCTCCTTTGTAGCATTGCAAAGTGGTGGTTTAACTCCTCAGGATGGCTAGTCTAGCATTTTTGATGAATGCTGAACTTCCTTTAAGTAAATGAATGTGTGGTTATGCCTGTGAACCTCTGAACAGCCTCTTTGCAGCAGATCCTGTAAATTTGGTTTTGACAAATAAGTATTTAGCTATTTTTGACAATGCTTCTATCTTTCAGATCTAATTGGAAGATGTGGGCCTTTGTTTATAAGGAATATTTAAAGATTTAATAAAGAAATACATCAAGTTGAGATGCTCAAAGCACTACTACAGATTTAACTGAAGAAGACAGCAGACTACACTAGAACAGTTAATCTCTCCAGTGTGATTTATTTTATAAGCAATGCTTACTAGTTCTCCTTTGTTCTTTATTATTCAGACAGAGAACACAGCAATCGTGCACAGACACTACCCACGAATCTGCTTGCAGCACACTTTTGCCAGTGTTAGTCTGGGAAGATCATCGCTTCCCACATGCATGAAATCTACATTAGATTGCAAAGCCATAATCAAGAAAGTTCAAACATTTCCCTAGGCCAACACTGCCTAAAGAATTGATTAAAAACCAGTCAAGCCTGGAAACCGTTCTCATTATATTCCACAAAGCAAGCATGAGGAACAGTCCGCATCTCTAAACCACATTCCTTCTGCCCAGTCCTACTTTCAAGTCCTTGCAATTTAGAAGAGCAAACAAACCCCAAATCTCATCTAAGGGATGCAGTTCTGTCAGTAAGAGCCTTTGGAGTGGCTGCAGCCCTTGTGCTGCAAGGCACCTGACTACAATGCCTTACTGTCTGCGCTCCCATGAAACGGGAAGCATTGTAGAGAATCCCAAACGATCCCTTTGTACATCCAAACAAATCAAACATACTGGGGACAACTTTTCTTCTAACTCAAAAGACAAGCGACCAACCCAGCTGGATCCAAAACAAATACCAAAAATAGGAAATAAACATTGACATTTCCACCTCTCGCTAAACCTAGCTCTTAAATCCCCTACTCTTAGTATCACAGGTTTTTAATTTTTTAAATAAAAGGTGGGATTTTAATACAACTTTCTTGCATTTCAAATTGCAGAGAACAACATAATCTAGATTTTAAACTCAAACACCAGAAGCAAACATCAAAACCCACCGCATCACATGATTTTAAACTGTTCTAGTACTACAGGGTTTGGGACCTGGAAAAAAACAAACCAACAGGCAATATCAACTTGACAATACTGTTAAAAGCTGACAGAGAGATACGAATTTAATCACTGAAGATTAGCTTCTGTTCATTGATACAAGCAAACTGATACGACATTGTTTGGTGCATGCTGGAAGGATAAACACGAAAATGGAAAAATGAAAATCATTTACCTCTCTCTGAATCCACGGAAGCATGAAGAAACAGAAAGAGCAAGTTAGAAAGCACTCACGCAGACAGAGCTCCAGCATATGATGAGACAGGGTAGTTGAAAGAACTGCTGTACGTTTAATGTTCGCTGTTTGTTTGTAGCACAGTGTATATAAGCATACTGCCACTATTTCCTTTCGACGCTTATTTTAATTGAATCCTGTTGCTCTGAAGTTTGTATTTTTGGAAACATGCAATGAAGCCAACAGGCATCAGCTGAATTTAGAGAGGCAGCGCAGACATATCAACACTGGGAGGTAATCAAGCTTAAAATACCACACACAAGTCCGGGAAGTAGTATGCAGAAAGCATAAATAGACATACAAAGTACATGAACCTTCCTTCTTCCAAAATAACGCTATTTAAAGCAGACACTGACAAAACAAACAGGAATAATTCTTCAGGCTGTGAAAACCTTACGTTGTTTAAACTGAAAGAGTAGAAAGATCATAATGAGTTTTTTTAATGCCTTTTCCAAAAGCTCAGGCCCCAAGGTCACTTGGGTTCCTCTGAAAGTTGCACACTGAAGAAGTGACAGCCTAGGTAACAACCTCGCATGAGCACTGAGCTGAAGCCAGGACATATAAAATCACTACATGCCTTCATTTCTGAAGCACTATTCATCAACCACTAACTCTTGGTACAACTTAACCAACACCCCTTTCCCGAAGGTGGGCAGGAGAGGCACAAGCTTCCCTAGCTGGGGACTGCCCTGCCCCCCCTTCCCGCAGAGCTGCTCTGCCTGCCCTGCTCCCTGCCTGAGCCCCCGGGAGGGCTCGCCGCAGGACCCCAGCACCCACCACAGCTGGCTGCTTTCTAGGTCACGCCAGCCACCATGAAACACCAGCAGTGCGAGCGCGCAGGTATGCGCGCGCTTCTGGAGCTGTCATGTGAAGAAAGCACGTGGTTTCCCGTGACGTTACCACAAAGGGTTAGCTGCACTGGGGAACGAGGTGGGTTGCCGCCTGCTTCTGCCCACCCCTCCTTAAAAACAGGAGGCCACTTTATGCAATGTATAGTGTCTCTACAGGGATAATAATCATTCTCCAGAAGAGAGCTGCTTAGTCCTACTCTCCCACCCCTGCCTTCTGCATGTATCTCACAACTCCCCTCTTTTAAGAAGGGCTCATCTCCAGTGAGCATCCGAGCAAGGTTCGTGCACTGTGCAGAAAAATGTGGGACCCTACATCATCCTAGTTTGTAACTGACTCTGAGAAAAAAGTAGTAGAGTGAAAAAATCATCCCATCTCAAGTAATAAAGGCAGGATTAAAGACAGCACACTGAAGGGAAGGGATGCAATTCCCATTAAACATCTCACTTCAGCAAGCTTGCAAAGCTTACAGGGATTGATCTGTTGCTTTGAAATGGCTTAGCAAGTTGATCTGGAATAAACATAGGCTTCCTGAGCCAGGTTTTAACTACATGTGCATATGGTTAACTATTGCATCCATCCAACACAGGAGTGCAACTCACACATGGATGCATACGTACATAGCTAGAGGTTTAATTTCTTTCTTATGTCAAGACGATATGTCTCCTGGTGCAACTTGTACCCGCTGCCTCTTGTAATTTCCATGTGGCTCCTCATGAAGAACAATAATTCACTGCAACAACCTCTCCAGGGACAGGGTGCTAGAAGATCTCATTTAGTCTCCCTTTCCCATGAAAGGTTCATCAGATCGTCTTCTGATGTTCCTTCCTAACCTGGGCTGTTTTATGATTCTATGAAAGCAGCCAAGTTGGAAAGAAGACCCATATTTACAAATGCAATGGACTTTCCCAGAAATGAAAGTGTGAGACAGCCTCATCATAAAGAAGAAGAAACAGGGCTCTCTGCTCCACTTCCTTCCATGCAGTGAGCTGCGAGTTTCCCCTTTTCAATATCCAGTTGGTGACCTGCGTGGATCTCCCCAGCCAAAACCCCACTCATTCCTTCGCTTCAGCTACATGGGCTTTCTACTGGGCTTTGCAGAATCAGCAAGAACTTCACCATGCCTACTGCTAACATTTTATAAATTAAAGGGTTAAAATTAGATCTCAGTATTGCAAATATTGGAAGTTTTTCAAGCCTAAATAGTTGTTGGAATCAACCATTAGACTCAAAACATGACCTGCTGGTGCAAACTCTTAAAGGGAGATATGTTAATTACCCTATCGTTATGCAAGATACAATTGTATAGAACAATCACCATTGCAGCTGCCAGCACAAACAAAGAAAAGAGCACAGAAGAAATTCAGGAAGGTGAGAGAAAAACACAAGCAGCTGGGCTGCTGGACTTGCCCAGGCAGTGAGGAATGAGCAGGGCTCCAGCTGGGGGACTCCCACACCGTGGGATGCACGCAAATCAAAGGCGGCTGCATCCTGCTTCTAACCAGTTAATTACAGCTTTCCAATCAACCCAATATCTCCTCATAAAGCGTCTCGTAATTTATGAATTATTTTCACACAAAAGACTATTTGCCTGTATTCTCTTCACATTCTGGTAACTCGAATACGGTTAAATGATTTACCTTTAAAGTTAAATAAATAAATTTTAAAAAATTTGTCCCAGGGCTAAAAAGCAGACATAGGAAGTTTCAGTTCAAATGGCAGATTTTGCTGATGGCTCTAAGTGCCAGAAATGCTGCAAGAGCAGCTGTGCAAGTGCTTCGGTATGGTGCCCTACATATCCTTTTCCAAGCTGACGGAGTTAAAAGGGGTCAAACCAGAGCCTGCCAATAACGTAGGAAAACGATACCTAGAAAATTGTGTCAGGGCTGCTACACAGGATTTGAGACTCATTTCTGAGGGGAAAAGGCCAAGACCTCTGAGGAAAACAGCCCGTGACCTTCCAGCCTGCAGAGGTGTGAGAAAGGAGCCCCCCTCCTAGATAGACCCCCAAGGAGACGCTGCCTCCTCGGGAAGGGGGCGACAGTTTCCTCCTCCCCACCACTTCTGCCAGGTCCATTTTTTCCAGGTTGTTTTCCAGTAAGTGCCTTTGGAGGCAGTGCATCACAGTACTGCTGATGGTGCCCGCCTCCCTCATCACCCCTTTCCTCCGCACTCCTCTCGCAGAGGGTTGTACCCGGCCCAGGGACACAGCGGAGGCAAGACAGTTGCAGAGAGCAGTGTAACTCATGGGGCACCATCCTGCGGGAGAGGTCTGCACAATATGTGACAGTGCTTGAGTATAAGACAATTTCTCCTTCCAGCCCCAGGTTTTGTACACCAGTGACTAATGCAACTTGCATCCTGGAGGTGGATGGCTGGTATACAATGCCCACCCCACAAGCTGAAGGGTAATGGAGGTTTCACTGGGAAGTGAATAAACTGAGAGGCACAGTGGTAACACCACTGACCCCCAAAAAACACCACATGGCACTCATAAGGCTGTATCTGGATTTCTGCATTCACGTTTGGGCCCACCAGTACATGGTGTCCAGCCGAGGGCCACCAAGGTGCAGGAACCATGCTTGTTTAGCCTGGAGACTAGGTGGGCTTGTTTAGCCCAGTCACTCATGGGAGGGTTTAAAAAATAAAGCAAACCCAAGTTTCTTTGCCAAGAAAGCAACTAAGCCCAGAGAGATACTCAAAGAGGCTGTGCAATCTCTGTTCTTGGAGGTTTTTGAAAATATCAACCAGAAATGGCCCCGAGGTAATCCTGAACCCTGCCTGGCTTTGGGCAGGAGGCTGGTCTAGGTGACCTACTGCAGTCCTTTCCAGGGTAACTTTTTTCCTGTGACTGTCTAACAGAAATGCCTCAACGCACAGGACGGAGATGTGCTGTGCAGATGGACATGGCGATGCTGTGCTTATGCAGATGACCAGCCTATGGGTCTGTCTCAGCACTGGGCAGAGGGAGGCTGGCAGGGGTGAAACGACATGCCGAGAGCCCTGGCAGCTCAGGTCCCCTGGCGCCCATCCATCCCGGTGACTGGGACAGATGTCCTGGACTCCAAATATTCCAAGGTTGCTACTGTTGTGTCTTCTACTTCAACAAGGGCCACTGTAAGACTACAATGTGATGGAGAGCAAACCACACCAACAAACCCAAAAAGTTTTGTTCTTGTTGGTGTCTCCGAAAAGGTATTTAAGGACCAAGGTCATGCTCCCATGCTCTGCTCATGTTTTTAGTGGGGCACTGCACTGCACATGAGCCTGGGACAGCCTTAGAGTCTACTTCCCTGTACCTGGCAGGGTTAATTTAAGTCTACAGCCCAACCATTTCTGTGACTGATCATTCAGCTAACAGGGTGAAGAAGTTAACACTGCAACTTCCCCAGTTGTCTTTTTTGAGCAGATCAGAAAAAATAAGGCTGCCAGGTCTCACCTACACCCTGAGCAAGTACAGAGGTCTACCCTCCAACCTCCGCAGTCCTTAAATATTTTCACGTGGGACTACACCCTTCATCAGCACCCCTGACCACCTCTCTTCCTAAGACATAATGACCAACTGAAACGTCTTTGCTTTCAATTACTGTAGAGTTTTAGTGGAGTAAAACACATTTTACTTGATTAAAAATAATGATGCATGGCACAAGCCTTTCGTCTTTATTTACAGTTATAAGTACTTGCCCAAGCATATCCTCTGAGGTATAGAAGAGGCCCTACTCTGGTTTTCTAATTTGTAACTACAAAGTCTAGCAGCACTTAATGCAGCAAAATGTTTATGCAAAATGTAGTTACACCTCAACAACATAACATGAACAAATAAATGTAACAACCTTCATTTCTGTGCATTTGGAAGTCTCTCTGTTGCTTAGAGAATGATTATGTACTTCAGTTATGTATGCCATTAGAGAAATATAGTTGCTTTCACTGAAAGGAAAATAGCTGTGGTTTATAATTTTTCTAAGGGTTTGTTAGCTTTTTAACCTTTTTTTTTTAAAAAAACAGTCCTTAAGCCTTTTGTCTTCCAACAAGTATCAGACTACTCCAGCAGACTGGCCTTGAGTTTCTAGGTCCCTGCCACTACCAGCCTAGAGACTGAGTAGAAGTACAACTAATGCTTTCTGCAGAAATCCCCTGTTCATTGTGGGCCAGATTGTGCCATCAATTTTTAAGCAATTCTCCACTGGTAGCAAAGAAGATTTCTGCTTAAAAATTGATGGCTTGATCTAGCCTTCTGTTGCTAATCATATATTATGAAGACTACTATAACCTAGTCAGATTCTATTTTTAAAATAAAAAGAAAATATGAGGCAGCCTGACGTATTATATGAATCCACATTTTGTAAAGACTAAATTGTACTGGTAAGACCAGAACCAGCCCTGAATCAGTAAGTCCCACTAACAGTTTGGGTGCTAGACATCATACTGCTATCTGACAGACAAGCTGGCTCCTTGTTATTCTTCAAGTCCTCTCCATAAATATGCAACCTCAGGTCACTTTACCATTTCTTCAGGGTTTCCCTCATCTGCACACGCTAAATGACAGTGACTGAAGACCTGAGATGAAAAAGTGGGCGCACTTACAGTCCCTGAAGCACATTGTCACCCCAGGTACCTGCTCTCCTGATGTAAACCAGGGGCATCTTTCATAAACCACTGCAGACCACTTCCCTTTCCTGAGGAAATGTTACGTTTGGCTTGTTAGGGAAAACAAACACTTTTCTGGAAGCATGAAAAGAGCTTTGAACAGCAGGCCACCTTCTCCCCAAATCACTAGACCACCATTTTAGATAGATCAGTTGGATATAAGATTTTCTGTTTTAATTTTTTTAAGAATTATTAAATTCAGCCATAAAGATACTTCCAATTTGGAAACTTCTTAAAGCATATAGAGAAGGCTTTAATATCACATCAAAATACAACAACAGAAAAAAAAAGGGGATGTTGTTTTCCTTGGCAGATACCAAACCAAATTCAGGGACATGCCAGTTATTTTCTAATAGGAAGAAATGAAACTGAATGCTTCTTACTGACCTAATACTCCCCGATTTAGAATTGTTAAATTTCAGTTTTTGACCTGGATTAATTTACCCAGAGAATAAGGTTATCTCAGCCTATCTTAAACTACACTGGAGCAAAGTCTGCACTCTAACACAAATTAAAGCTATACAGAGCAGTTGAATCAATACTAGCACTAATATCAATTAGATCAGAATTTTGTCCCCAGTAACAGAGTTTTACTTCATGTCACGAAACACAGGAAACTCCAAACGGTGAACCAGAAAGCCTTGCTCAACAGGATACCCAACAGACTGTAACAATACAAGAAACACCATGGACCTTCAATACACACCTTAATTATCTAAAATACTAATTCACGCAGTTTGTTTGATCCTCATCTGTATTCCAATTGATCAGTGTTTAAAATATCTTCATAGATAAGGCTATTTATTTATATACGTCCACTGTTGTAGAAGGGAAAACTAACCTGTACTTAAAAAAAAAAATAAAAAGATCTAGCTGGTATTACATAATAAAACCCCACTATCTTCCTCTTTCTTTCTTTTAACCTACTAAAATAAATAAGCCAATTTTTACTGAGAAATGCTCCAGGGCTAAATAATATCCTCTTCCTCACTCACAAGTTGTTATAATTACATTAACTGCAAGGCAACAGCTACAAAAACATAATTAAAGCCATAGTTTTGAGAGATGAAACACTTCATATATTTCCGATAGAGGATCAAGACTCAACAATGTTCGCTATCCTTTAAGAAAGCAAAAATTACTGCACAGAACAGGGAGAGCAATGAGGCTCCATAACATGCAAGAAACCTAATTTAAGAGTGAAGCTGCTGAGTTTAAAGCAAAAGATAAATGTGCTTGTCTCTCTTCCTTCCCCTCTGCACCCAGCATAATGAGGATTCAAAGCTATATATCAATTAACAAATCAATGAAATTTCTCCTGCTGCAAATTCTTTATGAATACAGATAGGATTAAGTAAGCACAGAGACCTCAAGGCAATACATTACATTTAAATCATGAAGTTGCCTCTTCTGTCAAAAAAGCCATTAACCATTTCACTTCAACTAAATATATTTTTACATGTGTGTATCCCTCCATACAGTGTAATACTTCTGTCTTTAAACATTTTTACTTCTTTTGGAGCTCTACAAAGATTTCAAATTGCACAATCTCCATTGTCAATTACGGGCTGAAAGAAGAAAGCCCAGACTGGCTAGCTAGAAGTTAGCTAGGAATTGCACATAAATAATTATACAGGCACTGTATGTTTGGGGGAAAACACAGGAGTTTCTTCTCTTCAGTAAATGAGGTTTCTGCTGTTCTTACCTACAGCATCTTTTTATCCATTAACACAGCTTTACCAGTAAAAACAAATTATGATCATCCTCTACAGAATCAGGCTGGTCAGTTTGCAGCCAGTAACCGCAGCCAGTTCAGGAACCTGCAATTCTGAGCGGGACACAGACCCCCAAACATATTAATCATCAGGATCCATTAGTTAGCTTACTGCTCAAATGAGCAGTGATAAAGGAGAGGGAGAACAGCATCAAATCCTTACCGCTCAGCACACAGTCCAGCATTTCTGCTACAGTGCTCTCCTGAAGGTTGTTAAGTGTCAGCTCTTGGAGAAAAGAAATCTGACTTGCCTTTGTCACACTAGGAGCTGTAATTTGCCTTGCAGGCATCCACACAGAAGCTTTAGACTAATGGACCATAGCTTTGAAAATACAGCTCAAGACAAAGGCTACTCCTAACGTGAGACTGTTGTCTGGGGGGGGGGGGGG
Organism: Harpia harpyja; assembly: GCF_026419915.1. NCBI lineage: Eukaryota > Metazoa > Chordata > Aves > Accipitriformes > Accipitridae > Harpia > Harpia harpyja. Next base: position 63,755,404 of record NC_068941.1, on the reverse strand, counting down.
GAGGTTGAGGTTTTTTTCTTGTCACTTTTAAAGTTTCTTACCTTTTTGTTGCAGCAAACAGGAATTTAATGCCAAGAACGCCATACACAAACACCCAACTCAACGCTCTGCCTGGTCCCCGTCTCCGCTAGCGTGTGTCTAGGCATCAGATGATGCAAAGTGTACTTGCTGCAGCCGTGTACTTGTACTTCACCGACGGGGGCCGAATACCCCCGAGAACAGCAGCTCATTCATTTTGTATCGAGTTGAAGCACATCATGTCAGCTCCCACTCTCCTCACGGACTGTGCACGCTTGTGTTCGCCGGCTCCAGCTGTGAGCGAGTGGGTGCTTCTCCCTGGAAGGCACCGCTCCATCAGGGGTGTGTCTTTTCCTCCCTTCCCACTGCTTTTACTATTTCCACGCTCCCCCCCCCCCCGTGCTCTGACCGGCAGAAGAGGCCCCTCTCTTCCCCCTTTAACAAATCTTCACTGCTATGCGTGGTGCTCCTAGCCTGTAAACTTCCAAGATTAATCTGCTGTGACAGAAGCAATCTTTCGGGGAAGGCTGAAGTGCGTAGGGAGTCTTCCCCTCCCCATTTTCCAAAACCAGTGCAAAGCTTTCACAGTGTGACTCTGAACTGAATGCAACTGAGAAAGTCTCTTTAAAAGGCAGCAAAGATTTATGGCCAAATCCAAGAATTCAGACAGAAGTACAACTGCATTTACTTCAATGAAATTACACCTGCTTATGCTAGAAGTGAGATTTATCCTTGAGCTGTAAAAACAAACACACCAAATAATTTGATTTTCCAGAACTGACACATGCAATAACAGTAAATCTAATTTAGAGGTGTTGCTTGTGCTAAGGGTGACAGTAAACACAATGCTGCTGAAGCTCCGTTTTTTATTCGGCAAAAAATCCCCATCAAACGTGCTCAACCAGCAATAAAGAGCCGCTTCCCCAGGGACTGCACTCAAAACGTGGCAGGGCTTAAACCCCATCCCGGGGTGTTCAGCTTTCACAGCTACCCACAGCACTGCACATCACCCCTCCTGGATGCAGGGGAGGACTGGGGGGAAGCAAACTCCAACTGAGGAACAACCACAATGGCGCGAAGACATGGGTCACCATCCTGCACATCACTCTTCTCCACCCAACGGACTTGCTCCTTCAAACCTGCCAGTGGAGCTGCTCGTGGGATCACACCCTGCCCTCTCCAAGGAAAACGAGCCAACACGGCAAATGCCCACCAACCAGCCTCTTTAAACTAGCCAAGCTCAACATGAGTGAAAGCAGGGCAGGGAACGCGACCACGGGTATTTCTACCAGCAGATTTGAGAGGGTGAAAAGCAGTTAAGGACAGTTTTCTGGCAGTCACTTCTTCCAGCCACACAGATGCATTGGGAGCAGGATGTTTGTACACTGCCTAAATATACCCTGAGAGTCTAGTGAGGTTCCTTCCTTCCTTCCCTCCTGCTTATCATCAAGGTTTGGCAGGACCAGTTACGCTCGAGCAGCAACCTGTGCCATCCCGAAAGCTTTCTGCTGATTTCCACAGGAGTAACAGGTTGGAATTTAGTAAACAAATCTGTTGATGCTGCCTAAGAAGAAACAGATCCAACTCCTTCTTTCTTGGATGTGCTGGATACCCAGCGCTAACAAGAATTCAAGTCTATATAATAATTTTTGCACTGAAGCAAACAAGTAAGTTCTTGATAGTCTTGACAACTGTGGAACTTACTTGGGGGGGAAAGAAAGGGGCATTTTATGGGCAAGAAAAAGGGCACCTGAAACTGGTTAAATGCTGTAAGATACACACGCATTACATTTTTAATCCAGGTTCCAATACGCGTTCAACATAACTTGTTTAAACTTGCAAATGAAGACAGAATTAATCTGATAACTATGACAACTACCCTCTCCATTGCTGTTCTCCTCTTTCACTCTCAGCAAATCGCATAGAAGGGGATATGGTAGACTTCCAGCTGGCCAAACGACAGCACTTGTGAGAACAATGTCACACTCCGACTTAAAAGGCTTCTAAGGAGAGAAGCCAAACTTTGCCGTTTTAATATGCTGGAACAGTTTGTGGGAGAGAACCACTCTTCCCTGAACCTCTCTTCAGTACAAGAAAAGAGATTCAGCAGAACTTTGGAAACCTGTCAAAATAAGTATAATTAAAACTATGTCCCAGTCTTCAAGTTTTTACCTGGCTATCCAGTAAATGAGCTGGAACTGAATTCCAATCCTGTGTTGGTTTTGATTTTGGTATGTGGTACATGCAAAACTTACTGCCTGTACACCTTTCAGTAACGATATGGCTAGATACAAACATGCTGGCTCTGTTGTTGTGAAATAACTAGCCCTGGTATTTTTCATCAGTCCTCCTGGTCAAAGGGAAGGTGTTTGAAAGGACCAGTTGAATCTGGCGAATCAACAAATGGTTACAGGACTGGTGCCACAGCCAAGGGTTTGGCTACTTAGACCATGGGACTTGCTTTGAGAAACCTGGTCTACTGGGGGCTAACAGGGTCCGTCAGAGAAGGGGAAGAGCATCTTCAGTCATAGGCTTGCCAAGGTGGTGAAGAGGCCTTTAAACTAAAGTTGCCGGGCGAGGGGAACCTCAATCCATCCCACTCCTACCAGTTTGATGCCACTGCCAGCAGTAGATGCCCAGAGCCTGGAGAGAGATCACAGGTCAGCAGGAGAGCACCTGATGAACAGCACAAAGGAATTCCAGCCACTCCAGCCAGTAAGTCAACTTCATCAGGGGCCCAACTTAAATGCCTCTATGCAAACACACATAGCACAGGGAATAAACCAGATGAGTTCGAGGCGTGCACACACCTGCAGGGCTATGATCTTATTGGCATCACCAAGGCATGGTGGGATGGGTCCTACGACTGGAGTGCTGGAATGGAAGGATACAGGCTGTTTAGGAAGGACAGGCAGGGGAGATGAGGAGGGGGTGTCACCCTCTATGTCAATGACCAGCATGGGGCTCTCTCTGCCTGGGAATGGATGAGGAGCTGACTGAGAGTTTATGGGGAAGCTTATGAGATTGGAACTAGATGATCTTTAAGGTCCCTTCCAAATCAGAATCATAGAATGATTTATGATCAGTGTTTCAGCTTCCCTATCCCTTGCCCCACGCTCTCTGCTCCTCTAAGTTTGTTGCTTCTAGTTGCTGTCTATGAAAAGGGCAACAGCTTTACCTCTGCTACCAGCAACAGGAAAATCTCTTAAGGCTTAGCCAGCAGGCAGTTTCTAAAAATGAAAAAGCAGTTTGGGCCCAGTGTTTTCCCATTTGTGCACACACAACCTGCTTACTTACTACAGCTGTGCCTTGTGTTTGTCTTTCTGGCCAAACTTAGCTTTACCAATCCTCAATCCCACCCAAAAATGTGAAATTCAAACATGAATTTAAAATTTTAGGTAAGGCTTTGGGCGGTAGTGGTATCTGATTTCTGATTCCTTTGAGCTTACTTGGCCAAATGTATGTATTCTGAAAATGAAAGGTGAAACTCACACACAAGTCTTCTTTCATGAACTGTGTTTTAAAGAATAATCATCAATAACTTAAGTTTTGACACCAGTCATGGAAGTTGCAGCAGTCAGCATTGGCTCCTGAGTTTGGCTGACAGGCTCTCCCCAGCAACAACTGCTACCACAAACCATGTGAAAAAAATTTAGTCCCATTTCCCACTGCCAGCCAGTTCTGTGAGCGTGCAGCCAAATCGCCAGGCAGGAGGGATCTTTGTACTGCAGTTTACCTACAGGCTGCAAAAGAAATGAGCTTGCAGCAGGTAACAGGTCAAATTTACACTGACAAAAACATCACAAGCAGCCAGTGCTGGCAAGGTGAAAACTGCCCAGGAGAGCTCTCAAATTCAACTCCAGCACTGCCAAAAGTGCCAAATTCAAGGCAGCAGGGGTGTTTTGGGGCATGTCTGGTGTATAAATACAACACATGTTGTTCCAGCCTCTCCCAGCTATCACATGATGCCCTCTGATGGGTCCCCAGCTGGGTTATATGTCCCCAAGCTGCATCTCCTCACTGGAGATGAGGTTCAGCCAAGCTCATACTCAGGGAGTGAATATTTAACACCGTAAAGAATCTGGGCAGATCTCCACGTGCTCAGCAGTGATGATGTGCCCAATTCTCTGGTTAAACTGCCAGTGAACAGCATCTGAGTAAATGAAATTAGCTTATACTCAAGACACAGGGGTAGGATCATGTTCTTCCCAAATTCATCAAATATTCCTATTGCATGGCCAGAAGCTGTTTACCTCAGAGCAGAATACCAACTATCCCATCACACACAGCCCTGTTAATACCAGCTGAGCTGTGGCTGGACTGAAGAAACAAAACCACTACCAGTGGCTGAGATCTGCATACTCACTCTGAGCGTGTGCAAGGACTGGATCCAAGGGTTTCACATACAGAAAATTTTGAGGAAAAAAGAAAATGAGTTTATGAGTAAGGAACCTGGATTCAGGTTGCAGTTTATTTCAGTTTGAACAAAAGGAAAATGATATAGCAACAAATTCATGTTGTGAGGCCAAGAGTATGTTTTTGCAGGTGGAGAGGTAGTTAGCCCTAGCAGCTGCACTCAGACTGCTGGTTCACACTTGTAGACCTGTAGACTTGTAGTCCTACACTTGAGATAAAAGCAGAAGCAGGTTTGCATCCCAGCTGCTGCACCTGCAGCATTCAAAGCTACACTTCTGCCCTACAGGAAGAGAAACGTTTCCCAAGCTTGCCCTGCCTTTTGCTATTCTGAAGCATCCATCCTATCCTGAAGCAAAACATTTTGACATTTCCAGGAAACAAAAAATTAGTCCTTTTAGCAAAACTCAGAGCACAACAATTTTGCTTAGTCTTTAACAACCTAGAAGCTTAAAACCTCTCATCATTGTGATCATCTGCTTTCATCACAAATTATGAAGCAGCAACAGCAGTGCCAAATCTTCTAATTTATCTGAAATTTCATATTATTTTCAAAAAGACAGGGGAGAAGGTGAAGGATGAGTGAAGAAACATTTCATAAAGTTTAAAACCTGGATTCAGACAGGTATATGAGAATCTCCACACACCCCACAAAACAAGCTTCCAGCATTCATGAATGGATGAAGAAAGTTTGAACTACTACCTTGAATCCTGAAGGCTCAAAAGTGACTAAATGAATATATCATTTATGAATGCCTGGGTTAGCAATATCCCAGAAGAGCTTTGTTTGTTTTTTAAACTAAGGCCCTTGAAGCCATGCATGTACTTCATAAATGAATAGAGGGCACGAGCAATTGCTTAGTTTGCTTTGTCTAATTCATCTCATTATGCTCCTGATGGTAGCTGACAAAAAGCAGAGATGAAAAGCAATTTTCATAATAAAATACCCAACAGTGCCCCCCCCCCCCCCCAAAAAAAGGAATCTTCCTTAGTGCATCTGTTTCCTTGTGGGTATAGGTACTTTTTATCTTAAATGTGTATCTATGTTGTTGGAGATATATATGTAAAGTTCATTTAGATTCTTCAGACATCACCAAAAGGAACAGGCAGAAAATAAACTTATTAATCAATGAAGAAAGACTGATGATACACAACTACAAAGCAAAAGCAATTCAATACATCCTTAGCAAACTGAACTACACCTGCAATCAGCTTGCCAGAAGGACCTTAACTGCTATGAGACTGTCTGCAATTGCAGAGGACAGGCCATAAGAACCCAGATGGACCTTTCCAGTCTGAGCTACTGAAAAATTATTCTTTAAGTACTTGTTCTGGTTTTGGCTGGGATAGAATTAATTCTCTTCATGGTAGCTAGTGTGGGGCTATGTTTTGGATTTGTGCTGAAAACAGTGTTGATGACACAGAGATGTTTTCGTTACTGCTTAGCAGCGCTTACACAGAGCCAAGGCCTTTTCTGCTTCTCACCCCACCCCACCAGTGAGCAGGCTGGGGGGGCACAAGAAGCTGGGGGGGATGACACAGCCAGGACAGCTGACCCCAGCTGACCAAAGGGATATCCCAGACCATATGACATCATGCTCAGCATATAAAGCTGGGGGAAGAAGAAGGAAGGGGGTGGACGTTTGGAGTGATGGTGTGTGTCTTCCCAAGTAACCGTTACACGTGATGGAGCCCTGCTTTCCTGGAGGTGGCTGAACACCTGCCTGCCGATGGGAAGTGGTGAATGAATTCCTTGTTTTGCTTTGCTTGCGTGCGCAGCTTTTGCCTTACCTATTAAAATGTCCTTATCTCAGCCCAAGAGTTTTCTCACTTTTACCTTTCTGATTCTCTCCCCCATCCCACTGCAGGGGGGGAGTGAGCAAGCAGCTGTGTGGTGCTTAGTTGCTGGCTGGGGTTACACCATGACAGTAATCTACAGTTCCTCTTTCCGCATCTTGACAAATACAGCATCATCCCAAACACTGCCACATGTCAGTAACAGGTATCCCAGAACACAGGCAAGCTCACTTTCACAGGTTCTTTTCCGAAGTGGAAAAATTCACATACTTCACTGATGTTAAACATAAGATCAGCAGAATACTAGGTCAAATACTGAAGCCAGCTACCTTGCCTGACCTTGCAGACCTCAAACTCTCATACTCTTCTAAGGTTTGTAGTAGGCTCCTTACTTTTCCACCTGCTATTTTGTTCTTCTAGAAGAAGAACCCTAGCCCTGATAAAGAAATAACATTTACACCATCCTGCTGCTCCCAAAGGTATTACGTTGATTTTGCTGAGCACTATCCAGGCTTTCCAGGTCCACACCTGTAAGTTATGGACTAACCCAACTCATGCTGAAGTTAATAAAAAACTTCCCATCAATTATAAGGGGAATTTGGTCAGACTCAGGGGGCACACAAGCATACATCCAGCCAGCTTTGAAATTAATCAAGGTGGGAAGGGGAACTTCAAGCAGTAAAATATTGAAATTTTAGACACAATTGAGTTCTATGTTTAATGCATCATTCAAATTATAAATTGAAATTATTGTTATGGCATTAAGATGAATAGCATTGATGTGAAGCAGACCATCATCACGAAAGATATAAAGCACACAGATTTTTCAATGTCATTAAGCACAAGTTTCTTCTTGAAAAAATACAGATGTTCATGTAACAGTTTCTAAATACAAAAACAAGTCAGTCAGTAAAAAAAACCCTAAATGTTTAAGACACTTGAATTATTGTTGAAAAAAATCTTTTAGTTTGCTCAAATTAGTGTTTAAGTTTTTGCTAATCAATCTGCAAGTATCAAAGAGACTTTAGTAGGCCATCTACCTCCATTGCCAGAGGGCAAATTGTGCTGAATACCACTGACAAACAAAGGCCCTTTTCCCTGGTGGAGCCAATGTTAGGAAAGAAGCCAACATACCATCCTCAGAATTAAAAGCCTGAAGTGAAAATGCTTTCTAAATACATGTAATGGATAAGACAGTATATGCTATGATTTACATAAAATGTACTGCATATAAATATTTGAATTGCAATCAGCTAGTATCAAACATGGGAAAGCATCCCGAGGCAGATGCAACATTTAAATAATTGAAGTGGTAAGTTGATAGCAAGAGCATCCTCTTATATTTTAGGGGCACATTCCAAATTATCTTCTTAAAACACTGCTCTTTTCTTCAGTGGTCTATGCTCTCTGTGGCTTTTCTCCTCAAAGGTTTTTTATACGCCTACCTTATTAGTAACTGAGCAGCTTCAATATACATTAGACTAGCAAAGTGAGATCACTAGTGGACTAATTTGGTTTTCTCTCATCTGCTACAGAGACCTTAGATTAGACAAGGTCTTAAGAAGAGAATGAAAGAATACAGTAAAGTTTCGGGTTTTGGTTTTTTTGTTTTGTTTTTGTTTTTTTTTTTTTAAGAAAAGTGTTATAGAATTGATATTATTTGACAGCCTTCATAAGGCTGTCAAAGCCTAATTCTCTTGTGAAAATTTATTCCATAGGTGACTCCCTCTCTACACAGTCCCTGCCGTTGACATGTCATCTGAGAGATGTGTAACTAAGAGTCTAACTTCAGTGCTGCTGAAGATGAAGGAGGTGAAAGAAAGGCAGGCACCTTGAATCGACTCCGACTGGTTTGGGACGGAGGATGTTATTTTCTGTTAGCATACCCTCTGCTGAGAGGAAGCAACAGATGTGTATGCACCCAAGTGCATGACCAGGCAAAGTAAATAAGGTAAGTTTAAACCACCTTTGATTATCAGTTAAGACCACAGCTGCTAACTAGCTGTTGAAAACGAGGAGGGCTGTGGAGAGCCTGGGAGCAAGATGTTTTCTGCTCACAGCTATGGTGCCAGAGAGCAGCTGCTTTTTGCATCACTTGCATCACTGTTTTGCCACAGAGTTAAAGCAGCAGTTAAATATAGGAATCCAGCCTGGACTTAGCGTCTGCTTGATTAACATACAGTGAAAAGAACAGAAGAAAGCATCAGATTTCCACCCCAAACTGGCAGTCAGTAGCTCTCCTGAGCCGCAGACACTTTCACAGGCAGCTCAGGCTGTTCTTGAGGGACCTGTGCGATAGCCGCTGCTATTCACCGATTACCCTAGTTGTATCCTAAAGTGTTTGAGTTTAATAGCTGGAATGGTAGTGAATGTGTTGAGATGTTCTAGCACAAATTTGTAGAACGACTTTAAGCCAAGGACTCAGTGAATACGCCATCTTTTTTATTAATTGAGACAACTTGACTACACCGCAGTGGTTATCTGTAGTCCAGGTTTAGACATATCATTTGTCTTAACTGAAAGCTTTGCAGTTGAACAATTCCAAGTGCTATTTAAAAAGCCTGCCTCCCAGAAGAAACACTAGATACAATTCCCAAATTATATGCAATATTTTCCATTATTTCCTGAAAACAAATATAGAATAGTAAACACATTCTACAATAAAATACTTAAACAGGGTTCTGTTTAAGGTAACTAAGCGTTTGTTGCCATGCTCAAGCCACTAGCAGAGCAAGTGACACATTTTAAATGCTTGTCTGGTTGTTTTTCCTAATAGGAAAGGAAGCCTCCTGCCATTTTCCCCATTTCTTTAAGCAAATGCCTCAGCACTACCCTGAGCTGTCCTTCATGGGCTTCTCTGTTCCTGTCCCCCTCTCTCACAGAAATCCTTACAATTCTCCTCTTCCGTGTTTGTCCCAATTCCCTTGCTCCTTGAGGGAGCTCTGCACTTGTGCTAATCTACTGCTACTATGCTTCTCAGCTGCTGTTTCTGCATTTAAGCTTTTCAAAGGTTACCAAATATCTATAGCTCCATGGCCAAAATTCTCCCTAAGCATATCCTTTTTTCTCAGCTGCTATCAAAGGGTGAATCCATCATTCATAAGCGCCTGAGCTGCTCACAAGCCACATCCTTAACACAGAAAAATCCCTCACTGTCACATGTAATCATTTTTCATCTCATTAGTGGCATTAGGCAGAAAGGATAGAGGGATGTTGCCCTAACACAGTTGAAGCCACTACTGATACAAAACCATTTACTGGTGCAAAACTATGGGTGCTTATTTTAAGTTAATACGGGCCTATTTCAATGCATCTTCAGTCTACCATGTCTTCAATGTTAAATCCCGAAATTAAAATAAACCAGTTTTATTAATCGAAGTAAAAATGCACACATATAGCTTTTTGCACTTAACCATATTTTCTTGAAAACACATTAATTCTGTAAGATTGACTGGATCTCCCCTTTCACAGCTGTATTGTTTCATTACCCCCTCCTAGAACACGCTGCACTTGCAAACAGTAATGTCAGGCCTTATGGAAATAAATGGGAAGTTTTGTATAAATAATCACCTAAACTATTTCTTAGTGAGAAGGGAAAATGCTACCAAAACATACAGAAAATGATATTCAGATGCAGTTGGCTTAAGGAAAAGGAGAAAGCAAAAGATTGCTCTAAAAAACCAGCTAAGAATATGGGCCAGAAAAGCCAGTAAAATCCTTTTCCTCCAGTGTAATCCCTCACCTATGCTCTATTTACGCGATTCCTCACAGTATGTTTTGTCCTTATTCCAAGGTTACAGGGACCGAGGGGAACAGGCAATATTGATTAATGGTGTCCCGGAGTTTGAAGAGTTCAGCTGGAATTACACATTCTTTGAAGGGTGTTATCTTTCCAGAAGAGCAGGTGCAAACACCATCTCAGTTTTAATTTATTTTATTTTCTGCTTTTCTTGACCATGTCTCTTTAACGCAGAAGAGAAAGTTTATTATTCATTATCTTGTACAGCTTGATAAGCTTCTCTCACAGAATCGGAGAAAGACTCAATCTCAGAGCACATTCAATCATTGCCTCAAAGGGAAGGCAATCTACAAAAGACCTTAAACACCTCCCTGAATGATGCAGCTGTAAGCCACACTGCATCACTGGAGCCTGATGGTGTGTTGCTTGTATACAAAATACTTTCTGAAAAGAGGAATGATAAATTACAGATACAACAGGATATCCCAACCACACTAAACTTGCATTTATTGTCCGTACTTCTCTTAGCTTTTAATTGTCTAATTAAGGTCAGGTATCCCTCCTAAAATCTCATGTCCATATGATAGACATGGTCAAGTAAGGTAATATCTATAAGTACACAGTCTCAGCTAGGAAATACAGATCATAACCTCACGAGACAGGCACTCAACCTGCAGCATGTTGAAACAGCAAGATAGGATACTATTTTTAATTCCCCATATTCTGAGCAATCTGAGCCATCTTTCTACACCATTTCCTCCACATATTCCACAGATTTGTCCCATTTTCTCACTCGCATCACCCCAATAGTTTTCTCAGCTCTTGCCCCAACAGCTCCTGAGATAACACAGCTCAGGTAATTTCTGTTTTGTTGTTAGGACTTTCTTCTCTTCCAGCCTTACAGGATTATGTCCATCTGACTTGTGGCGTCTATCCACTTAGCTGTCTGCTCTCCCTTTTTGAGGCAGCTTGAGCCTCATCTTTGGTGTGTGCATTGTCTTACTTTCTTCAATCTAGTTGTCCTCTCCGCCTTTCTCCCCTTTTTTATTCTGAGCCTCATTGTATTCCCTGATGTCTAGGCAGAAGAAACACAGCAGCAGTTCAAAGAAGCAGGGCAATGGACATCCACGCAGATGAAAAGATCCCCCCCCCCATCTGACAAAATGGGGATTATTAGGGCAAAGGAGGGAGTGCAATGCTTTCACAATGTCTAGTCAGAGAGCCTACAATCAGAAAACTCGAATACCAGAGAATCTGCCTCTCCATCACTTAAGAACCAAGAGCAACTGCACTACCTCCTCAGCCTGCCAGGGAAACACACAAACTATGCAAAGAAAACAAACCTGCACTATGTGGTGACAAAGCTAGTGGATGAACAAAGACACATGCTATGTGTTTTGCCCAACATGCCAGGTGCCCACATCATCCCGTAACCAGTTCCATATTCTGTCCCATCAAAACTGTCTCCTGAACCCACCTGCAGCCCTCCTGGCCAGCAACCCACTGAATTTTTCAGCTGGAATATACTGCTGTTGTATGGAGACACCAGGAGAGAAGAAACTGATCTTTCAGGCAATTAAAGTCCCATAGATGTTTTAAAAGTTGAGGCGGGCTTTGGATTGGTGGAAAAGCAATGAAGATAAAGGGGGATTCAGGGAAATGTGCTAACGGAAACTCTTTTATAAAATTGATGAGCCATTACCTTTTCTCTCTTCCTTGTTAGTGAGCTGCTCAGAAAGCAAAGGGCACGCACCAGCAGTTGAGAAGGGGAGACAAAACCCAACGTGAGGAATGATTAATGTACAGTCCTGCAGCTTGCAAGGGAAAAGAACAATCCTTTTATAGCTTCACTAGGCTAATATTTTCCAACATGCTTTTAAAAGCCCTGAAAAAAAACATGTAATGGGTGGCTTGTTAAGAAGCAAACACAGCACTGACATTATTCACTGATACACCTGTGATACCACAAATCCTCCATGTGACAATGACCTTACTGATGTTGAAATCAAACTATTTAAACAAGCGCAAGGACTTTTCTTATTTACGAATAATACTAAATGAATTGTCATGGCTCTGTTTTCAGTACAGCAGGAAAGGAAGACTGTACAGAGGACAGTGGCTTTTAAAATTCACATGCTATCACCTAAGAAACCAAGTCTGCCAAAAGGCTGGACAGATACAGTACATTTATTTTCCTTTAATGCCCATATACATGGATCAAACATAGGAGCTCAGAGTCTACACATATACATACTCATATATACATGCATAACCACCAGTTTGTGGGAACCTGCTTTTGATCACAATTTTACAAAGGCGCTCCAGCCTTTCTTAAGGTTGAACACATTTTACTGACTGATTAATTGAAAACAATGGATGCTACCTTTCAAAACACAAAATCACCAAACAGCCTAAGTCTACAAAATGATAAAGCCTTAGCTTATCACAGAACTGTTAAAAAAAGAAACTCTAGAGGTCAGGATAATAGTGTAACGTATGGAGAGAGTGATTACAGCCTCCCAGAAGATGTTTCTGCCTGAGGTGAGTTAGCAGACACGTCCTCAGATGAAACCTTCATCAGCAGATCTCTATTTCACCAATCTATGGCATAGCTTAGAAAATCATCTGGTCAGGTGTCGTTAGAAAACCTTTTCATCATCCAAAGCAAAATCTACGCAAACAAATTACTACAAGCAAAACAGAGTTTAAAAGGACGACCTGCAGATCATTATGGGGTTCAAATAGCTCAAAATAGAGGAAAACATGTATTTCTACAATACTTTAAAATTGAAACACTGCCCTTCACAACAAATCCAACATATTTTATTATATGGGCTCTTGGACCACAAGATGTAGCTAATTAACAAAATTCATGTGCAACAACTTCTGGAAGAGTTGCATCCCAGAAACAGGGATTTCATCAACTTCCTCGACAATTAATCCATCAAAGCAGCAATGCAATCCCCTCACTTTTCTCTGACGACGGCAAACTCATGATCAGGGAAAGTTGCTTTTGCAGTCAGTGAATGGCTCTGGTGTTTCTCACCTCGGGACCAATAGGTAATTTTGCCAGGATGAGCCCAAGGACTGCATGCTAATGTATACATGAAAACAGATGCAGTGCAATTTCCAGCTCAACAATACGGTTTTCTCAGCTTGGGTTCTGCTGTCACCAAATGCTTTTTTCTTGTGTGTTAGTGCTTCTTCAGAAAATGCTACATCATTTATGCTACCCTTCAAAGCATGTTTCCTACACTGAACCTCTCTATGCCCAAAATACATTGTACATCTGATTACTCAGTCATAAGTTTGTTCTTTCTGCTTGTCTTTTGGATCTTCTGCTATTTAACATCACATGCAGTCTGAGTTCACTTACAAATAATGGCTACACTGCTTTTCCTACAACCTTATTTTTTTTAATGGGTCAATAAAATGTTAAAGAAATTAAATTTCAAAAAAAGTGGGCTCCAGTCCTGAAAGTCATACCAGACACAAGATTTCTGTAGAAGCGTCTATCAAAATTCTTATGAAGGGCTAAGAATAGGAAAGGCACATTTCTCTTAAATGCCCCCTTTCAACATTGATGTTTCTATGACCAGTTCTGTCTTTAGGAGAAGCAGGTACTCAGCCTGGAGAAATGTGACTCATTATTTTATTTTCTAAAGAACATAATGGAATGATTTTATTTTCCAAAGAAATGTAAATATTTGAAAGAAGAACTGTAAATGCTTCAAAAAAATTAACAAAAGCAAAGCTGGCTTCCTTTACTCTGTAAAGCTGCATCACATTTATGTGCCCCTTAAGAGGCTCTATTTTACTTCCTGACCAAAGCAAGCTACTACAAAATCTGACTTGAAGGGAAATGTGCAATGCACTCATTTTCTGAGGCAAAGCACTGTAATAGTTTATTCATAAGAAGTTAAAACCTTTTTACTTCCCATAATTTCAAACTGGATTTGCCCCTTTTAGATCTCCCAAAAATCTGCCAAAAACAGTGAAAAAGACCCCAACCATCAGTCATTTATAGAAGTAAAAAATTTAGAAAGATGGAATTGGGTCACTTTTCCTTTTGGAAATTTAGCCAGAGATAATCGGAAACTTTGGCAGGGGATTAAAGAAGTTTCAGAAAATCTTTTACTGGGAAAGATTTTTCAGGTCCAAAATGACATTTCCCATCAAAAGTCAGAGACAAAAAAAACCCCACCAAACCAAAACAAACCCTACTATTGCAAATATCTCAATAATCAAACACGGACACAAAAAGCAGCAGCTTGTTAGCGTTATTGAATCCTTACTACCCATGCGTCAGGATGGGTACTGTCCAAAGATCCTGGAATTACGCAATGTGAATGGCAATGTTTTTGATATATCAAAATGCTCAATGGGACAGGGAGACAGCTCGCTGTCCCACTCTAAATAAGTCACCTTCACAATCCTGTTCCCACAGCAATATTACATGACAAAGAAGGATGCTACCAAAAGAAGACCAGTCAGGAACGAAAGCTAAGGAAAGACTGGCTCCAGGGCAGGAAGGCCTTTAGCACGTACTCCTGCCTGCTCCCTGCAGCACAGAAGAACCTCAGCTCACAGTCAGATTTCAGCGACAAACCTCAGTTTTTTGCAACACCCTTAGGAATTTTCTTGCATCAAGATCTTTAAGTAATAGTAATGGCTTAAAACTACTACTCTTCCCTCAATCCAACTTTTTTCTCCATCAAATCAAATATCCCAAGAAAGTAGAAACACATGCATACAGTCAGAGTGTAAGTAGCGCATTTAACTTGGACCAGCAGGAAGAGATGCTTTCACATAGCCAGGAGACGCATATTACAGGACATATTTGAAAATACGGTTTTATATAAAAGAAGTATTTTTTATATATATATATATATGAAACAAAATAGTGTTGCATGTGCAGTTTTATGCACCTGGCTGAATTACTCTGAAAAGTTTGCTCAATACAGGTTTAGCAAAACATCATGTAAGTGATAAACTATGAAAAGCAGAGATTTTTAAAAGTAATACCAGGAAGAAAAAAAAAGCATTTACCCATCCTCTCATAGCCCCTGGGACATAGTTACTCAATCAAATGAATAGCTTTGATACCTAACTTGCTGCGGGTGTGTGTGTACTCTGTATCAGCACACAGAAATAGCACCAAGTCAAAAGGGATAAGGAGAGCGAAAACTCACCGGCCGTTGTCACGACCCACGCCCCAGACTCTGATGCTCACAATGGGCTGCGAATGAAGAACTGTGCGGTCCATGGGGTCAATCAGGTTCAGCATGTCATTTTCCAGTATAAGGTACATGTCTTTGCCCTGCAACTCCAGACAAAGTACAGTTACACAGTATGTCCCCCCCTCGAACTGACTGGGATCAAGGTGTTATGTCTGTGCTGTTCAGACTTGCATCCTCTTAATTCATTCAAAGTTTCAGTTTGTTCCAAGAGCAACTACAAACAAGTTAATTTACTTTTGGTGTGAAAAAGATCTAAGTATCTAGCTACTACTATATTTTTAAATCTCAATCACAAAAAGCTTTGATGTCTTTTAAATGCAACTGTTTCACTCATTCAACCCCAAGCTACCAAGTTATTCAACAAATTACGTGTTTATCCTTTCTCAAGTAAATTCTTCCAAATATATTAGAAGTCAAGAACTGTTTTAATAGTAAAGGCTCACATCAAAACCTGTACTCTTAAGGCAGAGCTTCTTCCTTCAAACAATGTGCTTTGTTTCCATAAACTTTAACCAACGGGTCATGGGAACAGACAGCAATTTGTACATGTAAAGGATTTATAGGATACTCTTCGAAGAAAGATTAATTAAAGGGGAAAACCTAGCATTAAGACATGAATGTGAATTCTGCTGGTGGCTGCAGAATCCTGGAGCCAGGATTTCTCCCTAATTCTTCTGGCATGCAAGAACAAAGAGAATGCTTTTTCCCTGTAGAGGAAACAAATTTAGAGGCAATTTTCCTTTTGATGCTAATTCACAAATGCTAATCTTCCTCCTATGGTTAGCATTTGCAAAAGGTCTGCTGACTCTTCTATCATATACACTAGCTCTCTTCTCAGAGGCTGTACACCTACTCTGCAGACTGCAGGACCGCACAGAAATGATCGTGGACCTACTGCCGAGAGGTAAGACAAGCTCCTGCTGATAGAAAAAGAAGGTGGGAGCTATCAGCTAAATATAGAGTACTTTGTTTCCTCTCTATTATGCCAGAATCTATAAATGAACAGAAAGAACAGAAAGGGTCTGACTTCCTACTGACAAATGTTTCAAAAATGACCTTTTTCTTCACCTCAGTGACACAGAAACCCTCTTCCCACTTGGTTACAGTGGCTCAAGTCTTAAACGATGTCTAATTTTGTGTCTGTGTAAGACACACATTCACGTCACCCTGGGAGGGCCTGCTTTCAGGGTTTCCAGGCTAGGCAGCAAGGGGCAGGTACTGCCAGACCACCTCTTCCCCACCCCCAAATCTCCTAACAGGGATTCAAAGGGGAGCTGTGACACAGAGCTGGCAGCACAAGCACCAAGAGGGGTGTGGGAGAGGAAGGGGACACAGGCTGATATATGCGATGCCAACACAGGAACCTTTTGTCTGATGGAAAAAGTACAGCTGCAGCTGAGATGCAAGGCTGGATATATAGGCCGCTCCTAGAGAAGCACAAGCAGATGTAGCTGTGATAACCATGCATGTAAATGGGGCAAATCAGCAGCATTTTGCTGCTTGCAGCATACAGAAAAAGAAACATGGGAAATAAAACACAAAAGCCAGGATTATACCAGGCAGACCAGGATGATGAAGAAAACCAAACAGAAAACAGAGTCATCACAAAGAAAAAGGGTGAGAAATTTGCTTGGAGGTCAGAAGCAGTAAACAGATTGTGTGAAGAATGTTACAAAGTGTCACAAAGATTACTTTTTGGACCCATTTTCTATTTATATATTTGTTCCAGAAGGAAATTATTACAAGAAGGTAAAATCTGTTCATCATGCAAAATACACTGGGATTAGGGTAATAAAACTGAATCCAAATTAGCTGGAAAAGAGGAGAATGGGCAGATAAGCAACATAAGTCACGGAAAATTATCCTTGCAATGCTCAAGGGATAGCTTGGCTGCAGCCAGAAGCAATATATTTTGCTAAGTTTTGTTGCCTTATTACACAAAAGCTATTTTAGAGATGAAAACACTGCATAGGGCAAGACAAAATTATTTAGACAGACTGGGAGCTTGAACATAGGCCTCAATGTCTCAGACTGCTGAAGAGTGGCAGAGACCTGATGGTCCAAAATGAAGAAAGCTCTCATGGGAAGAGCCAGGCGGGGAAAGCGCATGAAGGAAAGAAAGATTCAATCCCAGCAGTCTTTCAGGGAAGTGTTATATACTGTGGTATATAGGACAATGGCAACAATGTATCTTTTTCATCTAAGTGACTTGGTAATGTACAGGAATATAGTGCATGGCAAAGTAGCCACACAAACAGATGAGTTGTGTTTTTTTAGGTTTTACAGAAACACAGAAGTTAGAAATTTACAGGGAATTTCTTTTGGAGGGGAGTGGAGGGCATGAAAACCCACATTAAAGCCAGCGATAAAGCTTCTGCAGGGTCAGGATTTTACTCAGAGTGTGGGGGGGGGTGTTTAACCCACAGTGTGTTTTGGTTTGCTTTTTTTAAAAATCATTAAAACTTGGGGATGGTCCTTTTCCCAATTACACTTTCATTACATTCTAGCTAAAATAAATCTTTAGGCAATCTTAAAACTCCTATCTGCAGCCATCAGTTCTACCTTCATAACAGATTTCTGCTGTATGTGCTCCATCTGATATGTCAGTGATGAGCACACTTTTTTCAGATTCCTCTCTAAAATGTGCCTCTTCCAATCACTCTTGAAGCATTAAATTGCCAGCAGAAAAGTGTGGTTGTAATGATTTCTTTTAAAATCAAGAAGACAATTTACTTCAGGGGCCACCTATTCAAGCACAGTATCTCTATTGTTTTGTCAGGCTGATTTTTCTTGATTTTTTTATGAATGGCATTCTTAATTAAAACTTCCATTCAAGAGGACCAAAACTTTTCATCAGTTTGTCTTGAAAACCTGCAAGGGTTTCCAACAAAGAACAATGGGATTGACAGAGAGAAATATGGAAAAATGTGAACATTAACTCTTAAACCAAAATAAAGCACATGATTTCAAAGTAAATGATATATTTCAAGTTGATCAAAGTTCTGTCATCTGAAAATGGATGGAATTACATGCATATAAAGAGAGTGGGTTTTTTCCCTCCCAGGGTCAGCAGTAAGTCCGTGACTGACGTGTCTCTAATTGTTTGTCTAGCTATATTAACTAAATAAAACTGCTCCCAGAAGTAAGGAGAAGGGAGATCAATGTTATCTTGTTAATTTATATGTACAATATAAACTTCTTACATAAAATACCCTTCTGAAATTACTTTAAATAGACAGGGCACTCTAACTGTGTCCCTTGAAACATCGCTTTCATTTTTAAACAGGCACTTTTTCGCAGTTGCTCCTCTGAAGTGTCTCTGCATTGTTGTGATCATAGCCAGGACACTGGACACAAGTCTTAGACTGTAACAATAACTTGGGAGACTGAAGGATATTATTCCTAAAATTTTTACTGAAACAGACAAGTCTTTCTTTTAATTCCTCTTCTGTTCGATAGTGCTGTTTCTCTTAGATCGCACAAATATCAGCAAAGGTAACACCATTCACTCTTACATCAGTTTTGCATTCAGATCTTGTGTAGTAAATCCACATTAGTGCAACCCTCCTGAAAAACAGGTCAGGAAAGAGGTAGAGACTAAGATTTGGCTGAAGTTTAAGTTGCTCCATGATCAATCAAATAACGAAGATGTTTTTCTACAGGTTTGTCTCCTATGTGCTCTGTACGTCCCACCACCATAACCCCAGCTTTTCCTTTCTTCTTGTTTCACTTACTGATCCCTCCACACCTTCCACTCCTTCATCTGTCCCCAGCACACCTCTTTTCCACACCACAATACCTCTAGCTTCCTTCATGTTTCTCCCTGCGCTCCCTCAGCATTATCCGGTCTTTGCTGCCAATTCAGAAAGAAGCACAGTGCTTGCCTGGTTCAATTGATGGTGTACGGACCCATCACCAAACCAAGAAAGCACAGAGCTGAGCTCTCTGTTTTTCCCTTAGTGTGTGGGAATCTGGCATCCTTCAAAATTGGATAACACTGGTAAACAGATTCAAGACTTATTGGAGAGGAACTGACAGACTAATGACATAAAACTAATTTCCTTCTGAAAGACTGATAAAATAATCATCTTAAAATAAGCCACCTGTCCATCAGTCTCAATTTCCTCATACATTTTAGAAGCACAGGTCACACCAGTCTGAGTTTCCTTGAAGCCCTTTTGTCACTGGGAAACGTGTGAAAATGCTGTTTCAAAGCACCACTTTCAAATCTCTGGTCAGGAGAAAGACTTGCACTGATTTCAACAGTTTGTCCCAACACTGTTGTACAGGTGTGTACTAGTACAGGTGTAAATACGAAGATGAGGTCTTTGTGACATCTGCTGTCCAGAAAGATTTGGAACAAAACCATTGACACTTTCCTTGAACCCTTTTATGTTTTTTGGCAGTGCCAGCTGGGATAGGGAAATCCCAAACACAGAGCATGGACATACTTGCCTACAGAGTTGTTCTTTCAACATGTTTTATGACATGAGAAGGATGTTTTGAGAAGAGAAGTTCACCCTGTTCTTACCTCTCCCCAAATGCCAACAGTGTCTCTGATGTCATTTTTACAGTAAGAGAGTTGTCTGATGCAATTGTTCACAGCAACACTGCTTTTTCCAGGAGCAAGATCTTCTTCTGCCATTTCTACCCAGCCCAGAGATCGCACAGCAAAGCACTAAAAAGAAACCAGAAAATATCTGAACATGAATCAGAGCACACAACACACTGCTGTATCCAGCTATGGAAATCTTGCCATGAAAAAGAAACTAGTCAGTCAAGGTTAAAGATCCCTGGCTAGGAGGGGAACAAAATCAAGGCCTTGCAGACAACCTTATGCTCAAAGGTAAGTAAATTTAAATATAATTTGAGAATGGCAAAGTAAAAACATTCAAAGGAACAAAGAAGAATACATGACTTGCCAGGAAAGGTATCTGTGGAGGTAACAGTAATGCTTTACAAGAAAATGCTTTTGTTAATATAAAGGAGGAAATGAGGGAGTGGTAGAAATAGTGGGGGGGACACAAACACAGAGAAATAAAGGAAAAAGCACAACTATAGATACAGTAGAATTGAAATGTTAGCTAGTATCTAGAGCTCTAATTGAAGATAAAGAAAAAAACTACTGGATTACATCTTTTGTACGATTCACACTCGCAGTATATCTCACTGCCTGGCTTTTAACCAGAAATTCTTTTCTTTTTGTGGATTACAGCAATTGTTTCTACAGTAAGTATAACTAAGGTAGCAAACAATAACAAATTTCAAAGCACTAACAAAAAGATAAGCTATCATAAGAAGAAAGCATGCTTTTTCTAGAAGAAATTAAAAATTACCTTTATAATAAAACTATCTAATGATACACTTTTTTAGCAGAAGGATGTTTAGCCAACCACAGCACTCAGCTGGCAGAACAAGCCAAGGAAACATTACTTTGCACATATGGTGCTTCTTGCAAACAAAATAAAATGGGCGAAATTGAATGGCATAATCTCTACCCTATGTTTACTAGGGTAGAGAATAAAAAACTTTAATTCTGACACACACACCCCCAATTTTTCTCAGGTTCTAGGGCGAGTGAAATACAGACCTCACACTAAGTCGAAGGGGGTTCATCTATGAGACCAAGATTTCCTCCAGAGAACTTTATGAGTATCTCATTCTCAAAGTGCAATGCACTGCCAGAGAAGGATGCATAACAGACTTACTGGTGTACCTCCTTAATAGGCACACCAAACATTTATGATGGTCCCTAAAGGTTCAGCAATAATAGTTCCTGAATGACCCCATACCAAATTCCTACTTTCTTCTAGATATTTAATATAGCAACAGACACCACCACTGAACACTGCCAAATCAAATCCCACCCCATCTCCAAGCTTGGTTTCCCCTAGACTCTTTGCTGGAGTCAGTGATTAGATAGTGCACCAGCACTGACATGAATTTGCACTCAGTTCTCATACCCAAATCCTTGCTAGCCACAATGCCTCCTACATAGATGCAGGATTTGACAGGTACAAGCTCCACAAGTAGAAGTGAGACAATTTACAATTAACAACTGAAAATCTGCCATTGTATAACATCTCTTTCATCCCGAGCCTCCCCTTGCCAAGACAGATCAAGTATTGACGTCAATTAGTACTCAGTCCTTGGTATCCTGCTTGCTTCAGTGGTATTCATGCGTTTCTTCTAAAATGTTATGCTGTCCTTAAATGCTATGTTGTTCTGGTAAACTGACTTGCAAATGTTTCAGTCAATCCAGTGCCCTGTTAGGTGGTCAGCGCAGTTTTGACCTTGCGAAGACCAACACTCATTGTCCAGCGGTGCCGCCTTGTGCCACAGAGCTTGCTTTGCTGTCAGCAGCATCCTGCAGGTCTCAGGAAGGCAGGCAATGATCCTGGGAGCTGCTCAAAGGAAACCGGCACCGGTGACTGCTGGGAGCCCCGCTGCCTCCAGTGGGACCATGCCCACACAGGCACGCGGCCCAGGAACAGCAACAGCAGGTCCACACTGGGCTTACCAATTAATCCTTCTTCTTGAGATGCAGTAAATAAACCAGCTTCAGAGTTCAAAAGCTGACACTGAATATTCATTTGCCGCCTTGTAAAAACTGCTGTGAAACCAGTGAGTAGATCCAAGCTGACGCACCATCACTGGTGTGCCATTTGGGAACCACTGTCCTCAAAAAAACACCCCAAAACACCAAGGTATTTTAAATATGCATAATACATCATCCTTGGCAAACTAAGGGAGGAATAAAATTCACCAGTGGGTAGAAAGATTGAGTTCCCTTTAAAACTTCTCTATTCCTTCAGCCTTCTTTCAGCTTGCAGAACACACTCATCCAGCCTACTTCACCAAGCAGAAAACCCAGCCTAAGAGCCTGGCTCTTGTACCTCTGGTACTTACTTCAACGAGTTACTGATGATGCATCTCATCTAAGCCATCAGCCAGCAAATACACTCTGCAAATTGTGTGAAACCCTTTAGTGAGTGTGGGTAAAAAATTAAAGCCTCTCACACCTCCAGATTTTTTTAATGGATGTATTATTATTTTTTTATTATTACTATTTTTTTTGCTTTGCAGACAAGGAAACCAACATGCAAATTCTCCTGCGCTGCTGCTTCCTGACCCAGCTGTGCTGGAAACCCGCAAAAGCCCTGACTTTATGATTTTAAAGGGAGATGAAGGAGAAGGTGAAAGAGGAAACAAAGGAGGGGTCACCACTCAGGGGTGCTCTTCACTTCAGGGCTACACGAGATACTAAAATATTCAGGTTTTAGCAATTATTAAGGTCATCTAATCTCAAGATTGCAGAATTGGTTTTGGCACATCAGATGCTCATGAATCTTGCTGAAAGTGCTGCGATGCCCATTGGGGTATTAAATATTTATCTTTGCAGGCTTTTAAAATACAGATTTTTACTGTGCCAGAAGAAAGGGTTTTTTTAATAAGTATTTAAATATTAAATTGAATAACAGAATACTAGCAAAGAAAAAACATTTTCTAAATCATCCTAAGAGATGTGAAGAACTAAATATATACAATAAGCATATTGTTTCCTCATTACTCTTCATATCTCAACCACATCTGCAATTTGCTAGCTGCCTTCTGAACACAAAGATAAATACAGTCCTTGCACTGAACAGAGTGTATCTTAGGAAGGCAACAAACTGGTGAAAGACAATCAGTTCAAGTTGACAGCAGGTAAATCTCTTATTAGTAAAGACGGTGAATGAACTGGTTTGGTATTTTTTTCCTGGCTATTTTTGTTCTATGTTTAAAATTCTCCAGTGGCGGCATCCACTGTATTTCTTTCCCCTCCCAGCCCACTGTCATGACAGTAGAGCGAGCTGAATGGGACATTCTTGTCTATCCCACGTATTCCCCTCCATGTGAAGGGCTTGGCTTCTTTCCCTGCTTCCATTCCCTCTCAGGTCTTCCAAGCTAGGTAGATGTGAGAAACCCCATTGGCTTCTGGCACCTGGCAAGTTTTTGTTTGTGTGTTTTACAAGAAGCCCTTACCATAACCCAAATAAAATGCTTCAGAACAGCTTCATCAAAACAAACCGATTTCCCAAGGACTCACTGCAAACAAAAAACTCTCAATAATACCCAACACCCCACCCACAAGGCAATGCATGTACCTGAGTATACACATAAAAGAAACATTCTTTTGCTCAAAATACACGTAAAGAGCAAAAACCTTCTACTTCTTGGTTAACTGAATACACATGCTGGCATGACTCAGAAGTGATGGCAGACCTTCATGCCAAGGTCTCAGAGTAACATGTGATACATACCATGGTTCATTCACCATCAGTATTTCGGAAGTATATATACACACACACACCTATGGAGTGGGAAAGCGGTGGAAGCGTGTGGACACGTGCCTGCATCCCTCTCTCTGCATATTGCCAGCAACTGTATTATAAAAGATCCACTTCATGTTTTATTGTTGGGGTTCCCCCCCCGCCTTAATTGACTCAGAGGTTCTCTTTTAAAAAAAACAAGCACAAAACCCAGCAGAAACAAACCACCTAGTGTCTCCAATCAGGTACAACCTAATTCTTAAACCAGGGCTAGCTGAGTTAGCAGAATTGCTTTGTTCTCTAGCATACTAATACAGCATCATGGTTCCCCAGCTCCCACCAATGATACTTACTAGCCAAGAGACAAAGCGCTTCCTTCAACCTGAAAGAGCTTTGCTAATGCACCCTCTTTTCTCCTGAACTAACATCTAGCATCAAAACAAGCCAAGCTGAAAACCAGCGTGCAGCTGTCCTTGACTAAGAGTCTATAAGCTCAGTAACACAGACATTCCTGGTAATGCCAGTTGGTTAAGTACCTCTACTTGAGGCTCACAGATAATTGCAAATCATAATTATTGGCCTACCATTATTTCAAAGTAATCCAGATGCCAACTTTTGACTTACAGTAGTCTACCTAATTTCTTTTCTCGTTAGAGATAAACAAATAACCTTTGTATCATGTTATACATTATTAGTATTAACTTTGAAAATAAAATCTTACAGTTTTCTGTGCCTGGTCAGACCCTCTGCTTTATCTTAAAATCAAAACTCTAAAAAGCATGTTTTAAATAACCATATCTGAATAAAGATAAGTGAAACATGATTTTCCTATCTGCTTGTCTCCAGACTCTTTCCAAGAGCTGGCAAAGAAAAACAGGTTTGAAAAAAACCCAAAGTTGATAAATACAGCAGAATGAAAGAGATTTAGGAATTGTATACTGTATTGGGATCACTGCTGTTTGGGATTGGGAAGATCAAAGATACTACCATGAACACTGCATGTCTGAAAGAAGTAAATAAAAAAAATGTCATTTAAACCATGGTATGTCAATAATCTTGTACTTTCACTTCGACTGGAGACTTCACATTTCCTGCTAGGCCACACAAGACATTGTGCAAAGAAAATACACAGGGAAAAAACGCCACCTTATCACACACTGCCCCATGAAAAGACAGGTGAACAGAAATGAAAACAGAGGTATCACTGCTCAGTTTTACAGTTCTGGGGAGCATATGTTTGCATGGCTGCAAATCCAATTAATGTTTCAGGGTTAATGATCTGTAGCCAAAGAACCAAACTCATAAATGCTGTAATCCAAACCCTGCAAAAAGCTGTAAACCTCCCTCGCAGTGCAGTTCTGATCTAAAACATCAAACCTAAAGCTCCCCAGCTTTAGGTGAAGGAATGAATGAACCGTGGATCACACTTCTGCTCTTTGGCATTGCAAAACCTTCACCACAGGGTAAGGTTCTGCTCTGCAGCAGCTTTTCCAAGAGGAACTCTGGAAGGAGCTTTGACAAGAACACGGAACTGTGACAAATCTCTGCACACAAGCAAATACCACACTCTAGCTGTTGCCTCATGTAGTGCTAAGCATGTACCTTTTAAAAAAAAAAAAAATAATCAAGAAAACCACAGCAAATACAATCCCCCAACTAGACAGACGACAAGAGATCAATTACACATGACTGATGGTAGAATAGTATTGAAACTGGATGGATCATAAGGGCATGGGTAGAAAAGATCCCAGTACAGGGAGAAAACAGATTAGAACATCAGTTTGAGAACAACAAACTAACATACATTACAAAACCATGGACTAATTGTTTTTCAGATCACACAGCTGTTGGTAGCCAGTATGAACATCTACATTAAAGCATGTTTGCCTTGATGATTTAAATCTGTGCTACTAATTTCTTCTCTACTTCTGAGCCTACAGGACTTGGTTTTGAGCAGTTTCCCTTTGCTTCCCTTCATGTTTTTCCTTTTTAAAGGTTATTATCTGTCTGCAGACATACGTAAATCATTATCATATTTAATAAGGCCTTTTATCACAGACAACTGAGCAGGCTTGTGCCTGAGACACAGCATGTAGGTCACATAATTAACCATGTTATGCAGCCAACACAATCTTAGAAATTCCACTGACATTTTCTTTAACAGTTTTAAAATAAAACAAACTATCAAATTATTTTGTGCTTTAGAAGATCAAGTATCATAAAATATAGCCACTCAATTGTGAGACAGAAGTATGTTCCAGTATATTTGCCTGCTACACATCAAGAAAGCTTGCATTGATTCCAGATGAAAATATTGGAGATGATCAAAGCTAAACTGAGTAACAAAAGAATAGAGATCTTATGCAATTAATGAACAAGCAACCACTTTCATTTAATTGACATGAATAGACAACAATGCATCCATTTTCTCAGAGAAATACTGACAGTTGTCACACAGAAATTCTTAATTACAAAAATTTCAAAATGCAGAATCAAAAACATACTAATAAGATTTTTCAACATTTCCAGCTTTCTGTTGCAGTTCATGCTGTATTATTTGAATTGCTGAAAATGTGCATGCAATACAAAAATAAGCACACAGATATTCAGGCCACAACAGAATTCAGAAATCCACTAATAACTGCTATTTCAAGCAGATAATTATAAACTAAACTTCTGTGGAATAAAATATGAGGGCTTTACAAATACTGTAAAATAACCTTTATAATAAATTACTTCTCTAGAGCAGGTCAATATTGAACTTTCTGCTCTCACAGTCCCTTACTCATTCTCCAAGACACTACAGTCTCATTTCTTCCAGACTTGCAGACTCCAACCCATAGGATGACAAAAGTCCCTCTCTTGTTTTGAGTTTAATACTTCTGTCTCAGTGGTTCCTGCTGGCTCACAGCCAGAGGTCAAATCTGCTCTATCAAGGCAAGAAAATGTTGCAGGACCATTGTGCTGGTTCAAGATTTTTCAAATCCCAATTTCTTATTCATTACTGTGTTTCTGAATCAAGTAAAAAATGTAGTCAGTTGAGCAAAAAATGGAATGGACACTATTATTCTCTACTAATATCCTTTTGCTATATGTAGTTCTGAAGAAGAAATTATAATCACCTTATTCTTTTCTCCAGTCTTCTCAGTAAAGAATAGGCTTTGATTTTAGATGCTTTGCAGATACCTTGACTTCACACCCTAAAGGGATGGGTTTATGGACTTTGCTTTGAGCTAAGGGTGTTTTGGGTTTCATTTTAATACAGTGAAATAAAAAACAGGCTTCCTCAGTAAAGAAAAGGCAGTCATATTTTTCACCAGAAACTAATAAAGGATGATAGTTGCAATGATGCACAAATTAGGGTCTATCTTGCAGAGCAACTGAACTGTTAGGATAACTCAAGCAGGTTTCGTTACACTGCAACACACAAAAATGACCCCAACACACACATCGATGCTTTGTCAGCAAAGACAAGCCCTGCAGGAGTTTACAGGGCATGAAAGAATGTGTGCATTCATTTCTTAAAAACTAATGCTCTGCATTTGTTAACTTTAACCTTAAATGTTGTATTTTTCTGAGGGCTTTTCTGCAGGCTGATGTAAGTGGTTCTAATGTACCGAGCAGCACTTTACTGTGGTGCATAATTTCAAAGGTAATATGCATGACATCCAACTTAAAAAAAAAAAAACCAAAACACCCCCCCCCCCCCCCAAAAAACACGCTTTAGGTGAACTCTTGACCTTACTGAATCAATGCAGAAAAACCTTCCATCTTCACTAGAGTCAGGATTTCATGTCTCTTTAGAAGCAACATCGTTAAGAGTAATTTGTTTTCTGCAGAAATTATGCTTACAACAGGATCCAAAGACAATGAAGTTAAATCACTGTTGATCGATTCCCACTCTTTGAAAAAGACTCAGATAAACATGAATTGTGAGTCCAGAAACCTTGAGCCTTGGTGGGCTTCCCACATTTGAGGACCCACTTACTGTCACACTGCCTCCCTGCAGCACCGTGGCGCGATCATCTTCAAGCATATGGAATAATGCATACCTGCATAGGAGCAGCATGGTATTATGATGTACTGCATACCTCATGTTTTTAAATCTCTTAAGAGATACATATTACCTCCCACTCCCTTTTCCCTTTGAGGAAATGCAAGAAATTTTGGCAAGGAAGACTACTCTTTTTTTAAAGTGAAATTTAGAGCTAGAGTTAATACCAAAATAAATATACATGCTGGCTAGAGCTATCTAAATATTGCTCTGTCATTCAACACACTGTTCCATTTTAATTGATTTTTAAATTAACTTCCTCCATGAATGTTCCTTTCAGCAGGTCCACAACGGACAAATAACCCACCAAGCTTGTACCGTGCTGTTTTCAAACTGTGTATATACAATATATAACGTATATATAACATACATAAATATATATTTTTATATATATATTACACACACAAAATACACACTTTGCACTTTTTTCATTAAAAATCTATGCAATGAAATGGTAAACTTTGTGACATTGCAGACTAGAACAGGCTATTGCCCTGAGTTGCCCTAAACTAGCAAGCTAATGTAAATAATTGAAGAGAAATACAAAAAAATCATTTGATCCGTTCATTTTGTAGCAGCAAGATGATGAACAGACATTCAAGAGGCAGTTCATGATCAACAGGCCATTCTAAAGCTGGAGCTGACATAGGCTATATATTGTTTTAGAGGTGAAATGGTCAGTGTCCAGTGGGGAGTATGAAGGATTGCAAGCTGTGACTACCTCTGCAGTGTATTAGCAAAGATGCCAGCAAGCTGATGGGGAGTTCTGCCAGCAATATCAGCAGAGGCTGAGCTAAACTGAGAGCTGCCTGCACACTGAATCCATCAGCCTGCAGAACAGCAACAGGAGCTTCTTCCCTGTGGGACATGAGTATGATGATGACTGCTTCTTCTCCCAGTTTCTGTCCACTCCTGAGGGCTCCTTTGTCAATGATACACAAAGTACTGCTGGCCCAGAAAGAGTTTACTGTGCTGCACCAGAAAATAGTGAATAAATTCTGATTAAAACCAATTAAAAAAACCAAATAGTAAAATATTAGGAAGTGCAGAGTTGTATACAGCAAGATGTACACAGACCTCAGCCAAGAAAAGCTGCACCGTGCATCTCCATGAGAAATGGTACTGAAGATGACACTGGCACTTCAACCTAGTGAAGCAATAGAAAACTCTTCTTAAAACAGCCACCACCTGAAGAAACGGCATCATTAAAAAACAAAAACAAACCAACCAAACAAACAAAATATCAGGTATATTCATGTTTTCTCAAACACAGCCAGCCAGCACTTCTTGGTAGAGTAGCTACAATTTTTAACAGCACTGTTTCACTTTGGAAATGACTTCCCCTTACTTGGAGGCCACAGAAGCACATTCAGTGACCCACAGTTTCAATTTCAGAGGCAAGGCATGCTGGCTCCAGCGCCATCTTACCCAGCTGGCAGCCAGGGAAGCTACCTCCCCGTGGAGAGAGCAGTCACTGGCGTGCACCTAAACTGCCCATGCGACCTGGCGACTCATAAGGTAGGAAACGCTTCAAGGGAAAAGTGTGACCCACACAGCTCCATCTGCATCATTTATCCTCCTGTAATGTAATTGCTATCTATGTTCTTACTACTCCAACAACAATTCCTGGTCAACAGAACTGCAGCAGACAAAGTCGCTGTCAATACTGGAACTTTACAGGCCAAGAAGATATTTTGATTTGATTTGAAACAAAAGTGTTCCTATATTTTATCTTCTCTTTTCCCAATCCTGTAGAAATCTGGCAGCCCAATGCAAACCTTATGTACAGTATACTTTAATAAAGCAAATACTGATAATGCCCTGTCGTGGTTTAACCCAGCAGGCAGCTAAACACCACACAGCCGTTCATTCACTGCCCCCACCCAGTGGGATGGAGGAAAGAATCAGAAAAAAAAAAAGTAAAGTTCATGGGCTGAGATAAAGACAGTTTAATAGGACAGAAAGGAAGAAAAAAAAAATAGTAGTAATAGAATTAGAATAAACAAAACAAGTGATGCACAATGCAATTGCTCACCACTTGCTGACTGATGCCCAGCCAGTTCCTGAGCAGTGGCCCCCAGCCAGCTTTCCCCCTAGTTTATATACTCAGCATGACATCTTATGGTATGGAATATCCCTTTGGCTAATTTGGGTCAACTGTCCTGGCTGTGTCTCCTCCCAACTTCATGTGTCCCCCAGCCTACTTCCTGGCTGGGCAGTATGAGAAGCTGCAGAGTCCTTGACCACTGCTTAGCAACAACTAAAACATCAGTGTGTTATCAACATTATTCTCATCCTAAATCCACAGTACTATACCAGCTACTGGGAAGAAAATTAACTCTATCCCAGCCAAAACCATGACATGCCCCCAAATTCAAGACATAATTATTACATTACAAACCTGGAAATTAATGGCAAATTTTAAAGCAGTTTCATTCTCTTTCACGTGAGGAATGGCTTTATGATACATTTTTCTAAGGAAGGCTACAAGTAAAATCTCTCCCTCTACCTGTCTCCTGCTGTTCAGTCACCCATGTCCTTGCACAATAGGTTTGCATCTAATTAGATCCCAGAGATATGTGGGATTTCTAGGAGTGAAAGACATGTAACATTTTGCAAGATCTAATTATAAATTTTGAAGGGCTCAAGAAATTAAACTACTTTACCCCATATATTTATATTATATATATAACAATTAAACATATTGTAACTCTGTACACCATTAAAAAAATAAATCCCTTAGATTTGGGAAAACACTACATCTTCCACTGCCCTGGACTAATCTTCATATTTGATTAAACAAGACTCCATTTAGGGACAAGGTGGAAGCAAATATCCTCTAGAGGGAAATCTGTATTATGATGTACCTCACATCATGACATTATGACTTATAACATCACCTAATGACACAAAAGATGTCAGTAGTAATAAGTATCGATCACAGAGAGATAATGAATGAGCAAACACACTCTCCAAAAGTTCTAATGTACAAAATGAAAAAGACACTATTTAAAAAAAAAAAAAAAGTCGAGGAGATGTATTTTAGTGCTTTTGTCTGCTATTTCTAAAACTGCTTTCGAAGCAGAATGTTTTTGAGCACCTGCATCATTTACCTGCAGCATCTCCATAGCTGGGAGCGTGCCTTAATGTTGTTAATGGCAAACAGCCAAATTCAGAAACAACCAACCAGTTTAGAAACTGATGTCCCCATCACTCACCATTGCTACCCAGAAGCTGCAAGGGGAAAGATGGATGAACTTTTCCTATACTATAGTAATTGTCAAGACTGACCTCTTTTTGATTATTCACTGGACGTTTCAAACGGAAGATCTGTGTTTTGACTCATAGTTTTGAAAGCTACTAAAATGACTACCCAGATGGTGCAAGGGGGAAGAGACTAAGGGCACCTTTTTGTTTTTAAAAGAAACAAGGAAAAAGCCTAACCCCAACCTCCACTACAATGTTTATTTGGCTTTAGGTTCGGTTTTTGTTTGTTTAGTTTTTTTTAAGATTTTATTCCCAGATTATCATTCTTCCCTCTGAAAGCCTAAGATAAGCCAATACCAAAAGACAACAATTTTTTTTAAACTATGTAATTCTTACTCTATAGTTCTTTTGATTTAAAATATTTAAGAACATAATTTAAGGAAGATCCATGAGCACTGAGCATAATCTGTTTTCCTGCATTTCGTGAAACCATTTCCACACTATCTCATCAATGCAAAAATCAGTATCCCCAAAGACACACTTAGTTGTCTATTGGTAGTAGCTTAGCGTTAAAAGAACTATGTACACACTCTTTAGGCTAATACCCAAAATACAAAACTCTGCTGTTCACAAGAAACTTTCAGCTACTGGCAATAAGATTCTTTGAAAAAAACAAAACAAAACAACACAATCAACTCCCCCCTCCTGACCAAGGTGCTATTCAAATTGTTAAGATGAAGACCAGAACTTTTCTTCCACTCACTCTTACAAATTTACAAAGACTGGTTATAATTATGGCTTAAGTTGCAACTAAAATGATTAGCTACTCAGGAGTTGAAAAATTAAATTAAATTATCTGTCAAGAACTTTCCAATAGAGAATATGGACATTTTAAAGCTACCCTACAAGACCCTGGAAAAATTCCACCCAAAGCAACAAATCTGATGGCCCATGGTAAAAATTAAAGACAGAAAACACAGAGCTGCTACAACAGTCAGGGAAACAGGGACTCATAAGACAACAGCAACCCTCCTAGCCTCATTATGAATAATTAAAAGCACTTGGCTTGTTTACCTTAATAAAACTAAGCTGAAGAAGAGACATAATTGCCTGCTATAAATGCACTAGAAGACAGCTAAACATACAATAAGAGCATAAAAAAATGCCCTCAAAAAGTTTAGGTTAAAATGTTTTTGATCATCAAAAGAAGGTAATACTTGAATCAGCTTGTCAGTAAGACTAGTCAGGGCAAAAAAAAAAACCCCAAAACATTTAAGAAACTTGAAATTAATACATGGGATTATATATCATGGTTCCCTATAAGGGTAAAGGAATGGGTTCAAGATTTCTTCTAGTCCTCTACCCTGTAACAGGTCCTATTTCACAGAGAATGAAAACCAAGGATTTGAAAGAAAAAAAATTCCTGTTAAAAAAACAAGCAGAAGTACCATTTTGGAAGAAAAACTGTTGAAGATGCCTAATTTTTCTTTGAATCTTTTTTTGTAAGATGGAATAAACTCCTCAGATTTAATTAATTGAATTGAGTCCATTAATTGAAATTACTTGAACTGAGGCTTTTTGTAGTGTTTCACGTGCTGATGAGATTATATGCAGGACAAGGTGGACTGTGAAACTGCTGGAAAATGTTGAATGCTCCCTGTTTGCACCAATAATTTTAGAAGTTACTCTGACTGTGAGAGAGAATTATGGACTTCAGTGTGAAAATATGATCCTTTCCTGGAATTACTAGACACGGCAAAAACTCCTCCTCTCTGATTAAGTCTTCACTTGCATCAGAAATCAGACTTATCTCCATCACCAAGGAGACACAATGATTATATACAAACGGTCCTGTGTCTAGCCAGGATATTTGCTTCTGAAGAAGACCAGAAACAAGCAAAAGTAGGATGTCTCCAAAACACATACACCTGCCTCCATAGCAAGAAAAGCGGGAGAGATATTAACTCTTTGGGGGTCACATAGTATTTTGTAAAATTATTTTGATAGTGCTATTTACAGGCCACTTTCATGACAGCCACAAATGGTCTGACAAGTCAGCTTGTTAGAAACATGCCTCACAACACTTCAAAAAGCCCAAATGGTTAATCCCTAGAGCCTAGGTAATCTGTAGGAGTTCATCACCAACTCACTTTCCATGTCTCCAACTGTGTTTTCATTCACCTACAGGTAAGTCATTAAATTTAAATACCTGGTATCAGCATCTCCTACCTCCACCCCTCTTGGAGAATGTCTCCTTCTCCTCCTTTGAGATCCTGAGCATTTACTGGTTTCTAAGTAGAAAACAGACTTTTGGAGCAACTGCCTAGTACTTCCGCAGGTATAAATACATTCTTCCCATTCTTAGACATCATTACACA
Organism: Harpia harpyja; assembly: GCF_026419915.1. Classification (NCBI taxonomy): domain Eukaryota; kingdom Metazoa; phylum Chordata; class Aves; order Accipitriformes; family Accipitridae; genus Harpia; species Harpia harpyja. Next base: position 63,722,246 of record NC_068941.1, on the reverse strand, counting down.
GCTGAAACTACTCTAAAATGGCAAGGCTGGAAAGTGAAGCTCTGCTGAACAGACTAATGTGGACAGGGAATTGGAAAATCCATGCTTAACACAGCTACATTAAGTCTTAGCAGAAAACCACATTTAAAAGGAGAGAATAAAGACAAGCCCAAATGTCAGGCCAAGCAGGCCAATTCTGAAAAGACTTGGGATAAATTGAGTCACAGGAGCTTACCATTTTTCATTCCATTCCTAGGGACAGAGATAGGTTTCCCAGGAGGTTCAGTTTCTTTGCATGACTGCAAGGAAAAAATTTAGCATCTTTCTATACTTTTACACATGGCTATCATATTTTACAACAATGTAAAAAGAGACAGCCCAGAGGAATTTACTGTCCAGGATTGGTAAAAGCATCTTTTTACCTCCCTTGAAACTCAATTAGGAAGATGCAGGTTGCTCTATAAATTAACCAGGAAGGTTATGATCTGCCTCCTGGGAAGTACCAACTCAAAACTCATTTCTAGTTGTGCATGTTTCACATGCAAAATTAGGATCCTTGTCAAGTGCAATGAGCCTTCTCCTCAAGAAATTCCTACCAAAATAAATTACTGAAATCAAGAAGCTGGATGTAATTATTCTCCCCTTTCTCTGCCTTCCCCTTCTCTTTTATGGCCTTGTGCCAACAACCTGCACCAAGATGCCAAGGATATGAAGCTCTGAACTGCATCTTAAGCACATGATGTATACAGAAACATTTGTTGTTTATTGACAATTCTGAATGCTTAACTGTGTTACTGTGTAAATCACTTTTCTTACAAGAATTACATGAATTATATGACACACTTTTCCCCAAACTGACATTTTTGCCGTGCTACAATCTTTGCAGAAGTTGACTCTGGGGGAAGACAACTACTTCAGCTTTCCACAAGGTGGCATGGCTCCCTTTGCTGAAAGACAGCATTACTCAGTGCCATTGAGGAAATCTAATTTTGTAATTTAATTTTTTTTCAAATGTACTGTCATGAATAGGTTTAAGTAAGTTTGAGATCTCAAGGTTTATTTTAACAAATTCTTCCAACAGAGAGTTTAGAGTTTAAAAAAGCTTACTTCTCTTATTCTGAAATGAAGAAAAAGTATCTGTGCTTGCTGCCACGCAAAAGCAAGCTTCAATCAAATATAGTTAAGGCACATCATGTGGCAGAGGAGAGTCTAAGAGGCTAAAAAATCTGATTTTCCAAGTCTCAGGCCATTAGTTTCAAATCCTATCAGACTTCTTTCAGTCTCACAGTATTTTGGGTAAAATGGGCTAGCAACGAATCCACCACCGCACCCCCTTCCCATCCATGTCAAAATCAAGGATCCCAGAGCATTTTCCACAGGTGAAGGTTTTCCCTGCTCTTTCCGGACTACTTCCCATCCCTGTGAGGTATGGCCATGTAGCAGCTGCTTGTCCTGTCCTCGGGGCAGAGGCGGATGCACTGAACAGCTCTGCCCACAGCCTCTCCTGCTGCAAAGCAACATCAGCGCTTCATGAGCTTCACCTGCAGGATCACACACACAATCCCTACTGCCCCTGCACAACATCCCCATCAGGCAGTGACAGATAGCAGGTAATGTGCTTTGACTCAAGTGATTTAAAAAAAACCCAAATAAACCTGTATAGTTTCTCTTCTATTTCTTGTCTTGCTCCTCTCAGCCACTTCTGTGAAAGTTTCAGCGCTCACTTTTGATTACCTATTTAAGCATCATCAGCATGGTCTTGCCCAAACAGAAGAAACAAAACCAGCTGTGGTAGACAAAAGAGGACACGCTTTTGACAATCACCCATTTCAGAGACACCCAATGGGTATCAGTTCCATAAATTCTGAGCTTTAAACAGCAAGCCAGAGAAGGAAGGGAGATTATGACACGAGTTATTTGTCCACACAAATACTGCCATAGTTCTCCATGCAGGAAGGACTCCTAATTCTACGCAGTGCAAATCACCTGCTAAAGAGACATATCAAAATACTGCCTCCCTATAATGCCTTCCATACCATAAGGCTTATCATGAAAGGAACAGCTTTCTGGTTCTGAGGACTGGTACCTAATGCTCATCACTCCTCCAACTCCATTTACTTTGCTCAGAATTTAGTGCTTGTCATTGTAATGAGCACAGCTGAAACCCTTGCTTTTTAACTGCCAGCCTGCCAAGCAAAATACATTTATTTACATCTGATTTAAACATCACAAGCCAAATAATCAAGATGACAAAGAAGTGTAAGTACCCTGATCAGTCTGTTTTCTCTCCTAAAATATACCATTAATGCTATTATAATTACTAACTCTGGTACATACTGTCTTCCTGCATATAAGTAGCTTCTGATCCTGTCAGTCACTGTAGGTGTATGGCACAGCCAAAACACTTATTTAAATTCCCTGGATTTCCAATTATAGACATTCACATACATCCTTAAAAATGGATGCAAGCACAAGGCAAAACTGTCAACAAGACAAATCTGGAGATATGTATACAAGCATTCAAAACCTTCTGCTGCATCTTTCTCCTCAAAAACCTTAGATTACAACAGTAAAGGCTCTGATTTAATTACAGTGCTTTTTCACACAATGGTCTAATTTTTCTCTGTGAATTTAATCCTGAAACTAGGTTGCATTCTCTGTTCTAAAATACAAAGTTCCTTGTTCTAAAAAGTAACTTCCTTGTTACTAGCTGTGAGTTCAAGCAGCCCCATAAACAAGGAAAAGTACTTAGAAAAGGGACAAACTCAAGAATAAGGAGCAAATTCTGACACTGAACTCCCCAGGAAGCTATCCAGCCATGACAAACAACAGAGCCCTCTCTCACTCAGGACAGAAAACTCACTTAGTTGTGCAAGGTGTCGGTTATTACAGTTGGACAGTAGAACCTTGAGCTGTAACATTCAATTTCTTGGCTTATGTGATTTTAAAGCAAGTCACACTTTCCTGACCAAACTGAAAGAAGCTTTAAATCTGCAAATTCCTTTAACGGAATTAGTCTTGCATGGTCAACCTACATTATGCCAAGTGGAGGAGTAGAGTTGATTTCAAAACTTCGGGAGACATTCTGCACCTTGCAAGTTATGTTTACAATTGCAAATTTTTGATTGTTATCCCATTGTGGATATTCTTACAGACCTTGGCTTCTGGATCACTGTTGATGCTACAAGAATCATCATCATCAGATTGTGGACCATTTCTGTTACAGGAGGGGAAAAAAAAAAAAAAAAGACAAGATCAATCTTAAAATCATATAAGAATTACAGCACAGCACAAAATGGAGCTGGTCATTCCAAAGAGACTTCTGAAGTCATTGTACCTGAGCTTCAAAGAGGCATAGCGTAACGTTGCTCCTTCAAACTCTTTCAGACTTGGGTCTGGGTTCACAGTGGCTGCATGCAGATCCTAGAGATAAAGGCAGTGCTATTAGTATAGTATTAAGTGCTATTAATATAGTATTAAGTACACCACCGTGTTATTTTTTATTTCAAAGGGAAATTAAATTCTCCCTGCAAAGAAGCGATAGTATTTCTGGCTGAAGTTGGAAAGAGGCATGCATATATTCTCAAGCTGCATTTCATTCAGTGCAGGCATCTTATTTGTTACGTCATGGCAGTTGCCCTGCTAGTTTAGACTGAATCCATTCCAAGTGGAAAGATCAGAAAAGGCAGCATGTTTGTGAGCTAGACATCCCTAGCGGTACACCCCCATTCACTTTGGCCTAGGTTATGAATGACATTCATGGAAAAATAAAAGGGGAAAAAAACAGCCACTGCCATGCAAAACAAGGGTAATAGTATTAAAGGTTCTAAAATCTGACAATATACTTGCCTTCCAAATGTCACTATTAATCTTTCCCCCATTCAGTACAGCAAAATCACTCCATGGCTGTTTCTAGACACATAATTATTCACACAGGAAGAAGCACATTGATAAAAAAAAAAAAAAGAAAAAGGAAAAGAAAAAAAACACAAGACACTGTTGTTAGCATTGATATTTACAGGATGGGTTAGGGAACAGATCACCTCAAACTTCAACTAATTACTCCACTCTACCATGGCGTTTGGAGGAAAGGGGAGAGAAGACATGCCTCTAACGGTTACTTACCAAAACAAATGATTGAAACAAGGAAAGTTAATATAAATTAGGAACAGACAATGAAATTACTCTTTAACTATGATCTTAAAAGCAAGCAAAATGAATCTGAATATGAATGTTGGCCACAGCTGCTACAGCCTTTGATAAACAGCAATTAGGGGGAAACATTAGGATTTCCATTTGATTAGCACTTTCATTAAAAGACCCTAACACTATTGGAACTAGAAATACTGAAACACAATGATATATACAAGGATAAGATACATAGAAGGTAAAAATCAAATATTTCTAGAGAGAAAGCACAAGAAAAGGACAGTGAGGGGAAGGAGGATTAGTAAGGAGTGCAGAGAGATTTCTTGCTGAAAAAGTAGTTTTGTAAAGTCTAGCATTGTTTTTAAAAAATAGAACAAAACCAAAAAAACCCCCAAACAAACCATCCACCCTCTCATTTTCCATTCAAGTTTCTTCACTGGTACGTTCAAGCAAGTAGCAGTGCATTTAGCACCACAGCAACCTGAGATTCATTCTTCTCTGTAAAGCCTGGGAGGAGGAGCTGATGTTGGGGTTGCCCCTCTCCTCTTACCCACAAGGACAGAAAACCCACAGTCCTGAACAAGAGCTAGGTGGGACAGATTTGGTTGCTGAGAGACCCAGAGCCACCTCTTTGTAGCTTCACCCAATCAAGTATTCCTGTAATTAGTGGCCCCTTCTAAGATGAGCTCTCCCAGGCTGTCCAGCTCAGCTCCAAGATGAAGTGGTACCTATTAATATGGCCCAATGCATTAATTTGCAGGGTGGACCTCTCACCTCAGAAGTGTTCTCAGTACATCTCCACTGCAGGAATTATTTGTGAGAAACAACTCCTAGGAGTAACTCTTCCCTAACATGCCTTTAAATTAACTGAGTTGTTAGCTTTCCCTGCTAAGCCCCTCCTCTTTAATTATTAGCTGCTAGTGGTTATGTTACCTACAGAAGAACTTAGAGGTGACCCAGGCCTGGGATGAGCCAGGCTATAAGACGACACAACTACCATCACCAAATTCTGCTGTGATCTCCAAGAAGCTCTTACTGAAAATTAAACCCTAGGGCTTTTTCTCTGCACAGGAAATGGGAAAGAGGCAGCAAAATCTCTAAAATTTGGAAGAGAACATTACAAAAGACAAGGATTCACAAAGGAAGTCATTTGGCAACACACAGGAGCAAAGAGCCATCTAAAACTAAGTCAAATTTAATCAGCTGTGCAAAACCAAAATACATTTTCATGCTTTTGAGGGGGGGAGGAATGGAAGGAATGTTCTGGTTTATTCATATTTAGCATTTATTAGCATTTTTGTTAAATCTGCAGGATTTTCACATAATGCTTAACCCATAATTCCTTTGGATTGAAATTTACTGATTATCTGGTGGAAGAAAAATTGCCTTGCAGCCTATGCAAAAGTAAGACATTTTCGCATTTTTTCCTTTTCAAACCCCTTTTTGCCATTTGTATGCGTTACAGCATCATTCCTCTCTACCCATTTTTTTCTGATTCTCTGTTCAACAATAGTAAGTAACTGCTTTTCTTTATGCTAAATATCCAGAGTAAGCTACAACATAAAAATGGCTGACTTGATCTGTTCTTTGTTGACTGCCCTCAGCTGTGAGCCACATTCTACCAAATGAAGCAAAGCTTCTGTATATCACATAATTTGAGACAGGGACACAAAATAATTAAAAAAAAAAAAAAAAAGGAGGAAACAAGACAAAGGGTAAAAAGGCATTACTGTAGAAAAAAAAAAAAGGTGTTTGTAAGTGTTTATTTGACAAACTCAAAAGCTGAAAGAGCCCAAATAAACTCATCTCAAGACTAGCACATGATGCTTCACAGACAAATGTGATAAAGATAAAAGTATTTTTTAAGGACTCATGGAAGCCTATTGGGACAGATCTGAAATGCTACCCGTGCCAGTCTTCAATCCTAGATTATACTCTTTCATCTGCCTAAAACCTATATATCCCCCAACTTTTTCAGAAGAAAGCAATACAAATTCCAGCATGTGGGAATGAGCTAAACCAGCCCTCCCAAACCAGATTATCTCGGAGCACAGGCTTCCGAACAGCAATGAGGGAACCAGCAGTACACAGCTCATACGTAGTCCAACTTGGAGCTGGAAGCTGTCCACCACAACTGCTGCTGCCAATGGTAGTGCCAGGATAAAGGCATTTGGGAGCCCCTCTTCTAGATCAACTTCCACATCTTTTGTGAAGTGTCAGATTGACCATATCACAGATGCCCAGGTTAATCCTTCACAGGGAGGGAGAGGGGGAGCACTTGGGGTAGGCTGCAGTGCAGTGAACAGGGACTGAAAGCACTATCACCTGCAAGCGACCTGGAGATGATTAAGTGCTGGCAAGTATTGATTGCGGAGAGATAAAAAACGAAAGATTCACAATAGCTGACACTAGATTACAAATTATTTCATTACCTACCCCTACCTGTTAACTGCACACCATGATTTATTTCCCTCTTACTGCTCTGTACCAGGGTTCTGCTCAGAACCAGCTGAATCCCAAAGGATTCTTCCTCCAGTTCCCTCTTAATAAATATCAACATCTGTGATTTCAAGAAATGCAAGACTTTTCGTAACAGTTCTCATTATAGCTCCAGCTATGCCACTTCTTTGTAGCAGTTTCAGAATTTGGCAGTGCACAAAGTCCCAAACCCAATTCACGCTCTCGTTTTGAACTCCATTACTCTAAGTCTGCTGGTACTGTATTGCAATGCTATCTTAATAACCACTGAGTCAAAAAATCAGTATTGTTTCAATAATGGTATGTAAGATGCTTATCAATGAATGCAGAAACCTTCAAGAGACAAATGCCTTTGTCTTTACCTGCAATTAAAATAACCATATAAAATCATACTAATACAAATTTTGGAAACTTGCTTATTTTCTGTATCATCTTTTACACTGCAGTATATGGTCTTGATGCTGCCACAGAACTGTATATGCATAAATCTTTGCTGGATCATATTCTTTACTGCCATATCAAAACCTAGATGAGCCTACTACATACTCACATACATGGCATTTTAGAATGACTCCTCAAATGTCTTATTTAATACATCTACACTGTATTAAAATCTGTGTTGTTATAATTCATGCATTTCGTATTCTCCATGATGCTGCTCAGAATTAATGATCGTTATTTATAATCACAAACTATTCTTCATTTAAAGCAAACAAAATTGTGGAAGGTTAAAAGTATATCTGCCACATTACCAGCAGGTCTGAAATTTTCATTGCAAAGACATTTTAAACAGAGGTAGAAAAATATTTGAAATGAATATATGCATTTTCCCTCTGCAATTTACCAACTATACTGATTTCTGGGTTTTTGTGAAAGCCATCTATAACTTACTAATTAAAGCCGTGTTCTCCATATTTTAGAATAAGAAAAATACTTAACGGTGAAGTTATATCCCTCACGTGTATATGACAGGAATTTATACTGGAAGCATGTGCAGCCCTTTACATTCAGCATTTCTGGATTTCTTTTTTTTCTTGTTTTCTACCTGAATGATAACAATTGCTGTTTTTTCTCCATGAACCCTCTCAGAAATAATTTCCAGCATGCTTGTTGCACAGTACATTCCACAGGAGCTTGACTGATGTAAACCGTAACTGAAACGTTGTGGTCAAGTTTGCAAACCTTATGAGTAGCATTTATGAACATGTGGGAGCAATCTTTCTAAAATAATGAACAAGAATGTACATGTTTAAGCCTACACAGGATAAAAGTTTCAGAGTCAAGATGGTAATACATACTTGAATGGCCTTAACTCCTCTTAACTTTCATTGAAGTTATTTTGGTGCATATATCAACAAAATCAAGAACAAAAGAAATGTCGTATCTATATACATTTTAAAAAAATTAAATAAATAAAACCTAAGGATTGCCTGATCCAAAACTCAAAGCTAGTACAAAGACTTCCCTTGATTTCATAACACTGTGGACCTTCTTCTAAAAAGTTAGTAAGAAAAAGAATTAATTTCAAACCCATTTGATTTTATATTAGTATTTCATTCCATAGAAGTCTTCCCAGCATACTAAACCAAAGTGATTGCATTTTTTGAAGCATACTCTTCTTTCCAATAGTTTATTTTATTTTTCTACTTACATGACACCCCCTGGATTGTGCCCGAAAGGATTATTTTAAAAGGCAGTATCACATATTGCTTTTACCACATGTGGAAGAGAGAGTAAATTCCTTTTTGTTTCTAGTTAAAGACTGACTGCAACACAGTGATCCACTTGCGCAGGTATTTTCTACTGGCAGGATGTTAAGAGACTTACACTTGAAAATACCTCATATTTATTCAACAGAAACTACACTGTAAAGGACCTAGTGTCTCAAATGAAGACTAACACATCTTTGTGTGATACTCCTACCAAGTGAGCGAAAAAGAAAGAAGATGCAAACAAAGAGTCCAGCCAAAAGACTGCTATAGTGTACAAAAATCTTATGTATCCTGTATCCATATAATGCAGCAACGCTTCAGTGCATGCTACAGAACTGCAGTAGTTTCACATTCATCAGGCACTGGCTGTTTGATTTATCTGAGATATGTCTGATTTCATCCTACGCATCCAAAGTTTAGTATGTTTCAAGAGGCACAGCTATTAGAAAATGCACACAGAAAAATGGATACTTACGACATATTATCAACAAATAGCTATACTTTGGGATATTATCAAGCCCCATATTCTAAAGCTCAGTTTAGCTAACAGTTAAACCTGCAAGTTCAAAAAGTTATTTCCATTTTCTTTACAGTATGCAGCCCACAAAAAGACACAGTATGTTACCTCAGTTTCTGGAGTAGGAGACGGAGTAATGGAACCAAGTGATCCTTTTCGTGAGCCCTGGAGATCTGTTGGGATGGACACGGGACGCTGCCATTGAGTTGTTCCTGTTGGTATGTGCCAGTAGTAGACCCCAGCAATGTCGTTGATTTTTTTCCAGCCAGGTGGTAAATCTGGGTCTGTCCGAAATGAATGATCACTCCATATATCTGCTAGGAACAGGAAAAAAAAAAAGAAAAAAGGAAAAAAAAAAGAAAAAAAAAGAAAGAAAATTAATCGATGTTACTAAGACATAAATAGTCTGCCCCTGATGCAAGTGATGCACAGCTGGTACTGCTGTTGTACAGTTCCTGTGTAAATGAACACCAGAAAAACCTACTGCGTTATTGAAGCTCAAAGTAAGGTGACAAAGCCTGGTTTGACTTGGCCTATAAAGAGAGGGAAAAAATACACTACTTAACAAAGAGCTGTTCTAATATGACAGCTGTCTAATACCATCAGATAAACTAGCTCTTCTAATAAGGTTTAGCTTCAAGTACACTAAATCACAGCATATAAAGAAATATTTGGACTTGTGGTGTACTCTATCCTCTTCATCACAGTACCTTCCCTTCTCAATGCATGGTAGCGGAGCACATATTTCTGCTAATCAAAGTCAGTTTATCAAAACACCAATCAACCAACCTGCATTGGGTTTACTTACAACATCTAAAAGACTGCTTGCTCAAAACAATGAGAACAAAAGAACTGAGCAACCATTTTACACACAACCTGATTGTCACAAACAAACATACTGTTTTCAATTGCTTTTATAATGGGGCAGGAAAATAAAAATCAAAAACTCATCCATAGTGCCAACACAGAGATGAAATCCTGGCTCTACTGACAAACCTCCTACTTAAGAATGCACCAGCAATTCATATCATAATTAGAGACATTCCCAGATTTACCTGGGATTATAGATGCGTGTAAGAGATATCACCAGTGGAGAGCATGCAATGCTTTTTAGAAAGGCAGCGGCATCACCTATGTGCAAACCAGCTGTATTCCAGCAGGGGCAGTTGTATTCTGCTGGATACATACTTTCCAGAGGCTGGGAAGGGAGCCAGTGCTCTTATAAACTTCCCAGCTAAACCGCTTTGGTGGTGTCATTATGGTACATGCTATTAACCAGCTGCTATGGTCTACTCCAAGGATCATCAAGCTGTGGGGAGAAACAAGTAACATCCTGGACTGATGTTTCCACCAGCACTTGAGCAGACATGATGAAGGTTGACACCAGCACAGTGAACTGAGCTAGTCAGAAAAAAACCCAAAGAATAAAGGAAGCACCATACCAATGAGCCATAGCTCATCTAGTTCAGCAACTGGTTTCCAACCTTCAGAGACACCCCTCAAACACTTCAGTGGACAACAGATGAATAACCTGTTGTTATATTGCTGCTCTTAATCTCTTTTTTGAATCAAAAGTTTGTTAGTCTATCCTCAAGCCTCTTACTAGGTGTTCTATCATGGTTGCTTATTTCTGAATCTCTCTCATTTCTTCTACCCACATTTATGTACATACACACACACACACAAATGGCATGATAACTTGAAATAACTCTTACGCTCCATGACACAAACCAGACTGTTTCTTCCCCTGAGCCACTTAAGAGTTCTTAAGTTACTGATCTACCACTTGAGGACTAATCTGACCAAATTCTGCAGAAGAAAGACTAGACAATATCATTACACTTAAATTCAATAATGAGCCTCACCCATAGCCTAATACCTGAAAATCAGCAACATTCATATAATCAGTTCCAGAAATTCCCAAATATTATAAACACCCGCTTCTAAATGTCCCCGTTGTAGCCTCTGCATTCAAGTATGTAGTTTCTGACTCCAAGGTCTTACATGTTTTAAAGCCCATTCATCTTCAACCTTGCCCATTTTTGTTTTCCAGCTGAACAACTCAGCTGCACTCTTCTCAACCATATAAAAGGAAAATAAAAGCAAAACATTTTTAATGATTTGACCACATGATGCAAAAAGTGACATGCAAAGAGCAAAAATCTAAACATCGCACTGAAGTATACATGGCAACATCTGCAAGTCCAGATACACATAGGTAAGTCTATATAACTGGTTCATAAAACTCCAAATATCACAATAATGTTGGTGTTCACAAAACTTACATATTGGGCCTTTCAGTGCATGCCAGAATAGGAAAATAATAAGCCTTTATTATGCAGAGAGGCAAAGCTTCAGATCAGTTCATGTTCATACAGTTTACAATGTTAAACAGCCATACTTCAACATTACCAGGACATGAAATGTTATTCTCTTCACTTTAAGATAGGCACCGCTTCTGTCCTTGCTATACATACATATGTATGTGTACACATGTATTCAAATATACAGTTAGCAAAGTTGTTATGCTATGGCTGCATTAAATTACTCGTTTCAAACCAATCAACCAAAGATGCAGAAGACCCAGAGATGCAGAGGAACCAACATACTGTTATATATTGTTGCATTGTTAATGACATGCAGTACTAGGAAGACCTAAACAGAAAGGACTTTGAAGTAAAAGCAGACAAAACTCACAGCAGAAAGAAAATTGTTAACCCAGAGACTTAAAACAACAACATTTCTGCAACATTTATTTAGAAGAGAAGAAATTCTCTTGTATGTGAGTGAATACTTGGAAGGAAATCACGTAAAACAGCTGGGAGCACTCTGAGAGAAGAAAATATCACCTAGCTGAGTTAATATTAATTTACTCTGAAAACTTATCCATTAGCAAAAATAGATACATCAAAATATGTTCACATATGCTCGGAGATAAAATAGGAATTAAATTTCAGATTGTTTTTCAATTAATACAGCTCAGGACTTTCAAAGAGGAGCATTTTCCACACAAAACTACTCTGATTTACATCCGTGCATGAGATGCACACTGCTGGTGTCCGGGTACTCCTTGTGCAGAGGTACCGACCTCAGCCCGGTCTGATAAACATGGATAGTGTCAGATTGCATGTGTACGTACTGAAATACCATTCCTCATGTTAGCTATGCAAACCTACTGGAACAAAAAATGAAATATGTGTGTGTCCCAGTCCATTTACAAACACACCTCAGGATCTGCATCTCCCTGTCTGTTTGACCCTGAGGCAGGGATAACCTTTTCACAGGCTGTGATTTCCTACTGGCATGAACTGGGAAACCTCCCTAGTTTGCTGGCTGTTCTAACAGATGAAAGCACTTGATGTACAAGCCAAAGGTAATGAACCATCCCAAGAGATACCAGCACAAGAAAGATAAAAAAGTAAGAGTCAACATACAAAATCTGACAGGACAGATGAACACGCTTGCAGCATCAGAGACCTACTACAGGACACCAATGGCTTTTCTTTATTTGAATATGGAATTACAGGTAGTAATTTTCCTATGAATTTGAAAGACCCAGTTCAATGGCATGACATTGAGTCAAAGCATCTAATTTTTGTTGCACGGGCCAGTGTAAGAATGGTCCCTTATCAGGGCAGTGTTTGGTGCCCAGAAGGAGATGGAGGCACCGCACCGATACATACATGCTGTTACATTCAGGCCTTTTTAATCCCAATTTTCTTGTAGAAGAGAAAAGTGACCGCCACAAGACGGGGGAGAAAAGCAGCAGGTATCTGTACATTAATCCAATTCTATTGACGTGGCATCAAACAACTTGCATGAAACAAACCCAAGAGGAAATAGAACTGAACACATCGAACTTCTTCACCTGAAACTGAGAACTCCTCTTATGTCTGCAAGGTTTTAGAGGTAAAAACATTACATGGAAATGGTTCCTTCCAGTCTGTGGATGACTAAGTCCGTCATGCTTCCTCAGTGGCAGATGATTTATGGTGATCAGGAACTTTTCTCCGATTCTCTCCCAGTCATCCCCAGGAGGTAAAGTTCTACCTGGCATCTTCTGGCCTCTTCCATGCTCTTCTTTACTGATATGTTGATGAAAGGTCAATGAACCCAGACAACATAAAGCTTCTGGGTTTGAAAGTATTATTGCTGTGATAATACAGAAAGCATGGCTTACTACAGAAATTTAGAGCATGATTCACAAAAAGAATGTATCCTTTTGTATTGGGGCTGGTTTACCTACCATGTATATTACAGTAAACCATGATCTCCTGAAAGGCTATACTGTAAGACATTTATGCATAAAGCAAGAGGAGTAAGAAAAACAATACTGAACTAGAATAAAAGAGCCACTGTAGCTAAACTGTATGAGAAAGTAGACACGGGGTTTCTTTAAGAAACTTGGATTCATATTATCTGCAAAACTTGTCTTTCTACAGCAAGACAGAGTCAAATTCTTATCAGTAGAAAGACTATTTTAAGATGTAACCGATTCAAAACTCTGCACAGGAATGAGGTGTATCTTTACCCAGGTGTCATGCAGATTCACACAGCACTGCAGACCTTTGAAAGCTGTCTCTTTTTCTGGAGAAAGACCTTACAGAACAGGGTGGCTCTACTGTCTACATACACTCTGGAGATGAAGTCCAAAGTCAGCCTTCATCACAGGAGACTGGGCAGTCAGCTTGCAGCTGATCCTTCACCTCCCTTTCTGTCCCTCTCCGAACATGGGGTGTGTGAGAGCTGTCACTAGCGAGGCAGGCCAGCTCTCATCCCAGGTCTCCCCATCTTGGCATGGACATGCCAGTGAGTCCTCACTAGCAAGCCGCTACCTGGAAATCTGCCTAAGATAAGTGTGAGCTGTCACCACCCACCTTCTGAAATGCAGCACTGCCAGCTTAAAGGTCAACATAGCTAGAAGTTCACAGCTGGTCTTCTGCAGGCAGATTCACATGAAAGGACAGGTTGCAAAGACAGGACTGATATTTTTCAGTTGGAATTTTGTCTCACCAAAGACAGATGATTAAAGCCTTGTCCATACGGGGGGAAGATCCCCAAAGGGACTATTCATGGGGATGTTATTACGGAAGAAGCATGGGCCAATTCTGGCAAAAAACCATGACAGTAGAAGAGACGTGGTAGAATATTTTGAGGACTAAAATAGAAGATTACATAAAAACATGAAAGATGTGATTTAAGACAAGAAGCTAACCTCATCTGATGAAAACTGAAAAACAGAGTGGACTTCACTGGCCTTTCCTGCCTACACCACCTTCCTGCACTAGGACCTGACAAGTCCCTTGGGAAACCAGATCTTTCCCCTCTACCTAAAGCTTGCTTAGAGTTGGCGCCATAGTCCCTTCTTACGGGGTCCAACACTACAGGGCACAGAGCTGCTCCCCAAAAACCTTTGGCACTGGTCTCTGCGGAACTCAGAGGGAGGAATCCGCTTGCTGCACCCCACCACGTGGCCTCCATTTCATCTTTTCAGACTCAGCCACACAGCGATGATAGGAACATTTTTAGAAGAATAGGAAAATGATGAAAAAAATGAAGTAATCAGAAGCGAGAACCTAAGGGGAAGGCAGCGCGCCTGCAGTGCCTTTCCATTCCCTTTCAAAACCAAATGGGGAATTTATGTTAGTCATTTCTCTTTAAAAATCAAAATAAAGAGCAAACTCACAAAAAGCCAGTAAGGCTTTAGAAAAGTACCAAAGATTCTTTTTTTAAAAAGGTATAAATAGATGTTTCAATTTTTAATAAATGGACAAAGGAGTAAAACAGCCTGAAGAGATTCCCACTTGCTGAAATTGTCTGGTCAAGTTTCACTCAGAAGTAAACGCTTGTGTCTTAATTTTTGTCTAAATGACTGAAACACAGAGCCTGTAATAGAAAAAAACAAACACAGCCTTCATCCCAGTATCATTATAACTGAGGAGAGCAGTTAAAACTTCAAAAATGCTGGAAAAATGAAGTCTGTTACACAAAATGAAACTATTAATTCACTCTTTTGAAACAACTAGCAACAGAGATGTACCTCCACAAAACCATAAACACAGACATATTTAACTTTTAATTCTAGCTAGAAGAGCTTTGTGAACACATTTTGTATTATAAAGAAGATAGGATAAAGCCCACGTAATGTACTATACTGCTGTTTGTAACTCCCTTCTCCGAATGTCAGCTTCTGCCAATTACCTGATACAGAGCAGTGATAAATTCCATGCTGTAGTGATAGTTCAGATACTAAGTTTGCTAACATAATTAGAAATTTTAGTAATCACATTTTTATTTCAAGTTAAAACTATTTTACTATCTGAGGCTGACCTAGGAAACAGTGTTACTGAAGAAAGATGGTAATAAACAATATAAATAATTCACTGAACAGCATGTGTGATTGGTGACCACACTCTTTGACAAAACTAGTACTTTTATCACTTATTTTATTGCTGTTTCAGGGGAAAGGACAGTAACCAAATTGTTGCCATTATGAATTATTCTTCAGCCCTTGCTCAATTAAATAGAAGTTAAAACTACAGCATTCGGCAGGATCTTTCAGAACAAACTTGTGCAGTAAATGGAGACCATTTATTTTTCCATCATTTTGCAATGCCACAAACTGTTCCCCCATAACAGACATCCTGTGTAAGGCAAGGTCAACACTCACCAAGCACAGGCTGTATCGTGGCATCACAACAGATGCAAATAGTACGCTCTGCATCTAAATGCAGCGCAGCATTCCAGCTGCTGTTCCCAACTCTGCTGGCACCATTCTCTGCTGATGTAATTTGTAGATATTTCATAATTAGAGAGACTAAATACCATGAAGCTGAAGCAGCTTTTAACTAGTTCAGGCTTTCTTCTGCAGGCACAGCTAGAAATCCCTTTCACTGAAGACCAAAGGCAGTCATTTAGAAACAAATACAGAAGGAAAGAGAATGGCAGGAGCTCTGGAGGCACTTTCTGGAAGAGCAGGAATGCAAAGGTACAGCACAATATATTCTAATTTAACAGCAAGTCGTGTTAAAATTTTTGAGACAATAATTACTCTTTTTTTTTTTAAAGAAAAACACTTAAGTGTTTAATCAGGGCTGATTTGGTGTTATAACAAAGGCAGAATGGAAGAATATTGGTAAGATGCTTGATTTCCTATGGACCAAATTCTGTTACCTAGAAAACTGGTTTCTCCACCATCCTTAGCAAAATCTGTATTTATCAGCATAAAGCAAACTGAATACTCCACCCGCCATTGTCATAAGTTGGTTTATCACCAGTCTAGTACTAAAACCTGGCTGTATGACATTATACTTGTGCTAAATTAATCAGGATCTCTTCCTGATAAAGACTAGAAATATACCACATCATTTCAATAACAAGTCTTAACACTCTTATCTGGAAGAAACATAATCTAGCTCCTTCCCTTTCTGAAGGTAAGGTAGTGGATGACTCACGTATTTACACATTACTTCAGACTGGAAGAAGATCACATTATGTGATAGAAAGAAAAGCTGATAATTGATACCGCAAGGAAAAATGCACCAGCAATGAAACTGTATGGGAGCGAAAAATATGATTTAAAATAGACTGCAATAAACAAGCTTTCTGCTTTCGTTTAGATAAACTAACAAAAATGGATAAAAGCAGCAACTAGGTGTTATCTCCACTTCAGAGAGAACTTGGTGGTGATGTTAAGCAAGGTGCTGGGGATGGAGACCAAAAGGTCAGCGTCTCACTGCTTAGGTCCCCTCTGTGTGAGGGAACCAGAGCCTCAAACCTGGTTCACAAAAGGCCAAGCAGACCTACTTCCTGAACAAAATACTCTTCAGCAAGGCAACAGGTATAATGCAATAAATTTTGTATTGGAACTGGCCCGTACAGGCCACCATGGGGGGAGTGGGGCTGGGAGGAACTGCCGCTCAGGAACTAACTGCGCATCGGTCAGCAGTTGGTGAGCAACTGCATTGTGCATCACTTATATATTGCAATTCTTTTATTATTATTACTGTCATTTTATTATTGTTATTATTATCATTATTAGTTTCTTCTTTTCTGTTCTATTAAACTGTTCTTATCTCAACCCATGAGTTTTACTATTTTTTCCTGATTCTCTCCCCCATCCCACTGGGGGGGGGGTGGGAGGTGAGTGAGCAGCTGCATGGTGCTTAGTTGCTGGCTGGGGTTAAACCACGACAGTCCTATACTTGGAAAAACAGACGTGTATTTTGGATGCACAGTTCTTCAGGTCAAAACAAACCCCACCAACCAGCATGGCTAGGGCACTAAATTATGGCCAAGAAGAGTACTCTTGATTAAGAGGAACCGCAGTCCCGAAGGGCTCAAGGTTGGCAGCATATGTGACTTCAAAACAGAGATGGTAAGTGCCATACAGAGCCATCAGAGTGCTGGAAATTTTGTACCTGGGAGGTGTATAATAATAGCACTGATGTCACAGGACAATTTTAACTGTGTTATTTCACAGGTTAGAAGCACTTTTTTTGAAAATTGGGAGAAAGCAACAAGGTAGAGTCATAGTAAGACAGAAAATACATTCAGGGAAATATGAGAGATATCATTACATTGGTAAAGGGACATATACAGGCCTCATTTTGCCTACTTGGAAGCAGCAGCAGATGTAAATGCACAGCCTCCGGCCAATGCAAATGCAGCTCTGCTGAAGTTAATGGAAGTGCCTGATTTTCAGTCAGTCTTTCCAGCTAAGGAAGGCTACTTTCACTGCATGGTAGCAGAATGACCAAGTGAGATCACTTGCCTGCAAGGCTCAACAATGCTTGAAAGCACTTGATCTACATTACCTAAATAGGTTAAGAAATAAAATACTCATTCTGTACAGAGATAGATGAAAGATCTCACTTTTTTGGTACTCCTAGCTTAGTTATCTCAATTCTTAGGACTGTTTTGTAACAATATTTCTTCTGTAAAGATCCTCCAAAGAAAAGCAATACCATCCAAACACAGGATTTAATCTACCACCATCTCAAAAGTGTATTTCCACAGTGAGAAGTTAACTGAAAAGGAGTATTCAGTGTCCAGGCTGGAAGCATGATGGTCCAAACAGGAACACACCCAGAGTTTTCCAAATCTAGAAAAATAATCTGGCCAATACTATATCTATAAATCCACTTCTCAATCTCTGGCCCTCCGACTGCTCACATTCTAGCAGTCGGTGCACAATGTAAATGAAGGAATTCAAACTGAAAAGCACCTTGTTTGTAAATAAGAGATCTGCACCAAAGTTTTCTATGTCAAAAATTGCAAAGAATGGGATGGCGACAGGATCCAACAACATGTCCTAGTGTTTGGGCAGCAATGGGAAACCACTAGCTTCAAATCTGATGGCTTGCTTCATTGCTGGGATGCAGCATAATGAAAGAGCTGGCCCACAGTATCACTTGCATGTTACAGATGCCATCCTTCTGGGCACACAAGGGGAAGCACAAGAAAGGAACTGGGAAGACAGGAGGATAAAAAGGTTTTTATTAAAAAGGAAAGGGATGGGGGAAAGCATTTTTTCCTCTTCTGAACTTCCAAAATCTTGAAATAAAAATGTTTTCTTTCTGCCTTCTGGGCCTAAATAAAAGCAACACCAAAGGAAAAGAAAGCCACAGAAACTCAGTCTTCCTGAGAAGATGCCAATGACTTCAGCAGATCCAGGATTTCATCCTAAAGGGAGCATATTCCTCCACCACCCCATACGCACACTGAAGATCAAGACAGGCATTGGAAGGGAGGGGAGGACATGTTGTATTAATGAGTGAAGGCAAATAAAATTAAAGGAGAACTCTCCATTAAACAGCACAATAGTAAGAACACAGGCCTTGAATATTTTTATCCCACTTCTTTCCTGTAGTGGGCTCAATGTGCAAGTTTAAGTTGCTTAGTGTCATGGTTTAACCCCAGCCAGCAATTAAGCACCACGCAGCTGTTCGCTCACTCCCTGTCCCCCCAGTGGGATAGGGGAGAGAATCAGGAAAAAAAAAAAAAAAAAAAAAAGTAAAACTCATGGGTTGAGATAAAGACAGTTTAATAAGACAAAAAAGGAAGGGAAAAAAATAATAATAAAATTAGAATACACAAAACAAGTGATGCACAACACAATTGCTCACCACCTGCTGACTGATACCCAGCCAATCCCTGAGCCGCAGTGTCCCCCAGCCAAATCCCCCCAGTTTATATACTGGGCATGACGTAATATGGTATGGAATATCCCTTCGGCTCATTTGGGTCAGCTGTCCTGGCTGTGTCCCATCCCAGTTTCTTGTGCGCTCCCAGCCTCTGCTGGCAGGGCAGTATGAGAAGCTGGAAAGTCCTTGACTTAGTGTAACGACTGCTTAGCAACAACTAAAACATCAGTGTGTTACCAACATTATTCTCATCCTAAATCCAAAACACACCACTATACCAGCTACCAAGACAAAAAATTACCTTTATTCCAGCCAAAACCAGGACACTTGGGTTTAACAAAAAAAACAAAAAAAACCCCAAAAAACAAAAAACCAAAAAAAAACCCCAACCCAAAGACAAATTTTCTCCTCACTTCGCATGCACTACAGCATAATCAACGGTACCACCTACTCTCATAATTCACAACAATGATGGTCAGCAGGTAGTCTCACCTAAGCATCATTGCAAGAAGCATGAATGCTATCTCAGAAACAAATGCAGCAAAAATGCAAGCCACTAGGACAAGTAATTATAAATCAGACAAGCCTGTCTAATTTGGGGAACATTACTCAATGAGGAGTGATAAGCAGCCAGAAGCTGGTCATTTGGCATCATCTTTTCTCACAGCACGCAACTGGTTGTCATGACAACCCTGTCGTCCTCCTTGCCAAATCGCTGAACCAGCTGCATGTGTTTGGAGAGAGGAAGATTCTCAAACAGGTTCCAGGAAAACATGCTGAAATGTGGGATATACAGGCATACACATAACCAGACACAACCTGTGCCAAAACGAACTGCTGTTTCGATCAACTGCAACATAAACCATAATCAGAAAAGACTGCTTAAAAATCCTAAGGAATCTTGGGATGAATGGCCTGTACTATTTTTTTCATGTGATATGATCTTCATTCTGCTGTATAAATCATGAGGTACTACAGGAATACAAGGCGTTCAAGCAGAGATGACTAATCTTAAGGAAGAGAGAGGAAAGCAAATTTGTCAACATTCATGAAAAAAAACCACACCACTAAACCCACTTGTTTTGATGTCCTGGCTTCTTTTCCCTTTCAACCACCAAACCCCAAGGTGTTGACATAAGGACTGAAGTACTAGTACAATAACCAAAGAAAACCAAGGGCAAGTGACTTCAGGAGAGAAGTTCAGAAGAACTGTTGATGACAGTCCTGGACAAGTACTCAGGATGGTACTACCTGTCCTCCTTAAGTGGGAGAATTTGGGGGCTCTGCAAGGTGTCTGCTCAGGGACAACATAGGGTCCAGAGGTAAAGCCCTGAGAAACCAGCAGCACAGCTTACGTTTACAGGAGTTGATACTAAAAGCAGCAGGAGTTGATACTAGAAGCAGCAGCAGCAGGGAAAAGTACGGCAGGAGGACCGTGAGGAAAGGTCCACGTGTTCCCTCCTGGAACATGGGCCAAAAATAGGTAAGAACAAGAGGACTAGCCTGTTCACCAACCGAAAACATCCAGCCATGAAACAAGCAGAGTCCAGCAAAGGAAGGAAGGAAGACTTGGAGGTGACCTAAACTGCTGTCTCAAGGGGGCTGTCATGGCAGAAGCTGTGGACCAGGAAGAAGCCAGGCTCTGGGAAGACCCATCCCAGCTGGAGGAGGGTGGCTGCTTGGTCAGGTGGAGGAGTGGTGGCAGCATGAAATGGTGGACATAGAGGAAGGACCACCTCAGCTGAAGCAAAGGCTGATGAATCCCTACCTGAAAGTGCTGTATTCGAGGCACATCCTACAGCTCTTGCACAAACTTTACTGAGTGACGAGATCTCCATCTCTTGATCAGTGGGCTGGTGAACATTAGGAGAGTTGGGCAATTAAAAGGCTGTACTGGGACTGGTTGGGACAAAATTAAATTTTCTTCATAGCAGCCTGTAAGGTGCTGTGTTTTATATTTGTGACCAAAACAAGTGTTGAAAACACCAGTGGTTTAGCTATTGCTGGGCAGTGCTTGCATAGGGCCAAGACCGTCTCTGTTTCTCAATCTGCCCCCAGCCAGAGACTGGCTGGGCATCAGTCTGCTGGTAGGAGGTGGTCAGTGATTGTGTTCACATCATTTGCTTTTTATATTTTATTTTTTTTCTTCGCTTACTAAGCGGCCTTTATCTTGACTCATGAGTTTTTCTCACTTTTGCCCTTCCGATTCTCTTCCCCATCCCACTGGTGGGGGAGTGAGCTGCCACAGAGGCATTCAAAGCATACTGGCCAAGCCCAAGATCCATGGAGGAATAGGCAGGTACCCTCCAGGGTGGAATGAAAAGGAGTCCCAAACAAGCAAAAGCAGCATAAAAATGAATGCCCTTTTTGCCAACTTTGTGCTTAAATGAGACACAGCCTCAAATACTATGTGAACAAAATGCACCATTACCTTGGAAGATTTCTACCAACTAACTTCCACAGAGTCAGAATGATTTGCTACTGTTCTAGCAAGTGAGTTACCCCTGCTTATAAATATATTTTGCACATGACCAGTGTTAGTGGGTTTCTTGCTTATTTGAAATGCTAGTTCTCTATTCTTTCCACTAGATGGCAAAAGCTTTTACTTAAAAAGAGTAATAGTCCAACCCACAGCAGAGTGTACCTCTAACCTGGGTCTAAATCCACTGTAACCGCGCATTGTGGGATTGTGCCCCAAAGGACCTCCTCACCATGGAGGACTCTGAGCAGCAAAATTATTAATCCAGAGGAGTAATTTCTTCCTCATTAGCAAATCACTACATGTGATCTTGTGACTTAACTTTAAGGGCTAAAACAGTCTGGCAGCAATCTGCATCTGCTTTTCTGTTTTTTTTTTTTTTTTTTGCATAGCATCTCTTCTTCCCATGCCTTTCCCCACAGAGAGCAAGATTGCAGCATATGATCTTGCGTTCTGGGTTCATACCCTATTTAACTACTTTGTATTGTTTTAAAAGAGGAGTTTTGTCTGGTCTGAAGAAGAAAAATTAAATAGCCATCTCAGCCAAGGGACTGCTGGACTCACACAGCAAAGCCTGTACATGCACTGTTGCACCGGCAGACACACTGCACAGCACACCCAGGAAAAGCAGTGTGCACATGTGCTGAGTCCAACCTTACTTAGCCCCACAAAATTTATGTGTCTCAGCAACAGCAGCCAACCATTTGGCAGAAAAACAGGGAAAAATCACTTTGGTAGCAGCTCTGAATTTATGTATTTCTCTACTAAAATAAAGAGCCTGGTTCTCCTGTCCCCTCGAAGTGAATCAATATGTTAACATCAAACCATCCACAGAAGAGACCATTAACAATTTCATTTCGGGCAATGAACAAATATTATCTGGAATAATCACACAAAACATAAAGATTCACTCTATAAAGACTGACACAAAAAGCAGTTAGACACAGATGTCCTTCTGACTTCAAGATGCAAGATGCCTGCAGAGTGGGAGGAGATGCTGCACCAATGTATGGCATACAGCAGTACGGTCAACTCAACAGCCTCAACTCTCCCCACAGGAACTGCTGCACCATACTGCTTCATTTCCAAGTAAAACCATGTTTTACAAGCATCAAACATTACAGAGTTCAGTACCTCCCAACCTGTAACTCTCTGGTTTGCTGGGACTGGCTGTAGACACAAGTGGGTCCCATCTCCCTTAGACCTCCTGCTAGTAGATGGTACTACTTAACTTGACACATGCCATGAAAGACAGATGGACCAGATCTTATTCCCTTACTTAACTATGATACACTTGCCATCAAGTCCTGGTACTAAAGAATGGCAACAGGCTTCAACTGCACACTTTTTATCAGATTTGTTTCAACTGAGGAATAGAAAAAGCCTCAACAGTTTAAATTTGGTGACATTAGTGAATGCCTCTTTAATCTGAATGACGTAAGTAATAAGGTAGAGCATGGAAGAAGGAATCTGACTAGCAGTTGCTATTTTTTTCTCCCTTTAGAACAGGAACTGCAGAAAAAATAAATTTGCATAATAAGTCAGGTACTAGGCAAATGATATTTTCTTCATCTAAAATACGATGAAGCCTACTGACTTCAGGAGAGAACAATGTAGAGAAAGGAAGGACTGTATTTCTCTGGAGAATAGTCTGAAATTTCTAGAAATGCTCATTAGTGGGTTTTGTGCATATGATTGGCTAATTAAAAGCCAGTGAAGTTGGCCAGTGGCACAGACATACCATTCAAATGGTAGCTTGACTAAAGCTACTTTTCTTTGACAGCTTCATTTACAGCACTGTGCAAATGCATTACAAAAACCTTTTTCTGAATTTAATGATTCAGTGAAAACAGAACATAAAATTGAATTACAACGGAGTTACTCTCTGAAATTAAATGTTGTGCTTCAAGAAAAAGCAAGACCTGCAAGAACAGCCATTTCCCATCTCAGACATAAGCTCTGCTCATCCCTCGGTCCATGCGGATGCATGGCACCACCACACACAGTGCGGCAGATGCTCTATGACGCCATGAAAATGACAACTTCATCTTCACACCAGCCTTATGAGGCAGGAGAGCGCAAGCCCTGTTTTAAACAAAGCCGCGTAAAGGTAGGAGGGAAGGTCTGAGATGCATTAAATAACTTGCCCGGAGTCATGCCCAGACTCTGTGTACTCCCTGGGATCTGTGCGGGCTCCCTGCACCCAAACACCAATCACAAGATCAAGGTACACAGAGAGAGACCAGCCACTGTCCTCCAGTTTGTCCACATGCAAGAGTCCCCTTCTGTCGCGCATGAAGGGCTGCTTTCCCTGATGTGCCAAAAAAGTAATTCCTATCCCATCCTACCCAATTTAGTCAGTTTAGTACTATAAGTAAAAGCCAGAATGTTACTTTTAACAATCTATATAATGGATTAGTTTGCCACTTTAAAGCTGTAGTCAAATGTGCATTAGAGAACAAACTGAAGGCTCCTTTTTTTTCCAACATAGAAGCCAAAGACCTAATGTTTTCCTACCTCCAAATTAATTTCGTGTCGCTACAGTACTGAAGGGAAGGGAGAAGTTATTATGGTGAAATTCCACTGTTTTATCATTAGAAGCGCATAAGCATGAAATAGTGCACAAGCATAGGAAGCAGTGCATTGGCCCTCAGGGCCTACAGTTTGCCTGCAAAGAAAGAGGTTAAGGGAGAAGGTTGGGCACATCAGGCAACTAAAGGCTGTGTTGAGGCCTTGTAAGATGTGAACTCAGCTCCACTTCCCAGCCTTCAAGCTTTGAGACTTTAAAAAAAAACAAAACACAAAAACAACAAACCAACCACCAAAACTTTAACCTTTTCAAAAGTAATCTTGCTTCAGTTGAACTAAGTCTTCTGCACAATGTGTAGAGCCATATATGAAATGTAACATATAGCATCTACAATGGGAAGGCTTTATGAACTGGGGCTTCTGACAGCAGACGCAAGCATCAGGGTTGCTGGTTGTATTTCACCCCACTGTGGGAGAAGGAAGTATGCTGATAGCACACAGGGGACTCTTGTAGACCAGAAGCTTATGTAAGTATTTCACATCGCTACATTGATATAAACTTTCTATTAAATCTTTACTCATCCTGTCCAGATATCTTTTGATATTAAGCAAACTCAGAGATATTAATCACCTTTGAAAGCATCTGTCTAGCACTAGAAATATTATTTTCATTCTCAAATCTACTTCATGGCAGTCCAGCACTAAAATTTTGTATGTATTTTTCACAGAGATGGATTTATACACATAACTGAAACTAGATTCAGAAATCTGCGTTTAAGCAGACAGAAATGGTATCTCTGACATAACCACTAACAAGAATTAGAAGAAAATTCAGAAAAATAACCGTGTCACCGATCATCCTGGTAAGTCTAACTTAGCAAACAGTAGTCAGAAATAAACCTAACACACAACAGCTGGAGTCCTATGCCAGACAACCATTTGAGAGAGAAAAAGGGAGGGATTAATTTTACAGTTCTGCAGAACCACAACAGAATTTCACCTGCAACTAGCACCACCTTCAATTCAAAGTATATTAGCAAAATAGCTACTCACTTTGAAAACTTGAGGACAAACTCTCCTTAAAGCTGCATATTCCCAGAACATAACAACTTCAAAAGTTTCCTTTATTGTGAAACCTGAGCTACAATCTCCCTCAAAACAAACACCTGCTTGGTAAGAATGTAAACATGCCAAAGCACAGTAAAACAATACACAAAAGATCTCCAGTATATGATGTATCACAAGCCATTGAGATCTATTAGCATTATGGAAAAGACACAGCTGATTGTCATCACAAGTTGTCACAAACAGCAAAACCAGATGCACAAGCAACAGCATGGTCCTTCACCCAGCTGAAAATAGTATCTAATCTTTGGTGAAAATGTAACAATTTGTGGACATGCCAAAAGGCTGCAGGTGGTCTTGGGAAGCAGGAAAACTACAGTTACATAGGATGAGAAGATTACCCTTTCTAGATTTATATTTACCTTTGCTGCTGTGCAAAAACAAACGACTGCAAATAGGTCTTACAGGATTAGGACACACAAGGTGTCAAGAGCTGTTTTTCTAATGCACAGCCTTCACTTCTCAGTTTCCTTCACCACACAGATGTCAATCTCCTGTTTTTTATTGATTTCTTAAAGTTCCTTTATTGTTACTGTTCTGATCTGCTACTTAAAATCCTCATATACAATGGCAAGCAATTAATTACCTTTTGCCACTCTGGAAGGATCAAGGTCACCGAGTTCTTTGAAAAGAGCAGCTTGGTACACACTGGCAGTTGAAAAGTTGTATGTTGGGAACTAAGATCAAGACAAAAATCTTCATGCCTACTGTTTCAATGTAGAGTTGAACTATCACAGGACTAGTGCGTGCCCTTCCACATACCCTATTATAAAAATGGATGTAGCAGAACTAGAAAAGACATAAAGACAGATAAAACTGCTTCTGCAGGAAGAGACATTGAGTGTAGTAGGACTCTTGAGCTTGGAAAAGGAATGACAGGGAGGAGGGAAGGATGTCACAGAAATCTGTAAAATCATGAATGGTAGGAAGAAGGCAAGGATGGAAAGGAAATGATCATTCACTGTTATTTACTGCTTTCTACAACAGAAAAGCAATGGGCACCTAATTAAATTATTGGAGAGCAATTTTATAACAAAGGGAAGTACTTTTTCATACACCACATAATTTAATTATGGAGCTCATGGTCACAGGATGTTGTGGATGCCAGAAATACAAATGAGACCAAAAATGATTAAACAAATTCATGTTAGAAAAGTCTATCAAGAGCAATTAAAGCAGATAACATGAATGACATACCAAGTCTGAAAGCCCTAAAACCACCAATTGCTGAAAGTGAAAAAGACATAATATGGGAAAACTACTTTACACTAGCCCTGTTTTTTGTTTTTAATGCTCCCATAAGTTTCTGCTACTGACCACTGCCAGAGGCGACCCATAAAGAACTACATGAGCCTAAGGTCTGCTGGATACAGCCATTCTTACAAGCTGATGTACTATCTGGTGATTTACAAAATGGAACTGCAACCTCTGTAACTCTTGTAAAAGTGAGCTCTAGTTTCCAGTCAGTATATTAGTTTGCATTGGAAATAGTGGAATTAACATTATTGAAAGACTTTGATAAAATTAACCACAACAATTATATTGGGACAGATTAAAAAGCCACATCTGATATAAGAACCCTCAAACCAATATATCCAAGCTTCCTCCAAGGGATATATATATTCCCAGAAGGAAAATCCACAATAAATTTGTTCTCATAAGTACGAAGGTACACAGAGTTTCCTACCCTGAGATACACAATAACCTCATATGACAACAGAGATGCAGGGATTATGGGACTGAATATTATTATCCTTGCACATTTGTCACCTTCAATTTTATATTAACATTTATCTAAAAGGAAGATGTTACTACTTTTAAACTAAATTGTACAGAGCCATCTAATAGATAAAAATTTCTTTATAGGCAAATACATCTGTCAGGCTTAAATATCTGTATGAATAAGGAAAGGGGAACATATTCGAACTACCATGAAGAGCAGTAACTAAAAGTAGATCTCATGTAGTGATTACTGCAGAGCCAACTGCTCTCGAGAAGTAATTAACACCACTTAAACTACAGGCTTTTACATATGACAGTTATTACAGTTCAAAAGAGCTCTTATGTCAGTAAATGTTTACAGTCTTGCTTCCTTTATATTATTTGCATTCCAGAAAAATTCAGAAATAGAAAGGAGAGATGACAGCAACATACTGGATGTGCGATGATAGAAATTCACCGTTTCTGCACTGATAACGAATTCTCAGTGAAACATGCCACCTTCTGAAAACAGAATTAGCCCAGATAAATTAGCCCAGAATTAGCCCTGACTGGGGCCAGCACAACATACAATCCTGACATAGCATGTGTAAAATGATAAACCAAAAGAAAAATAACTAAGTCAAAATAACCTGTTCTGGTGGCCTTTATACTGACCCTTTTGCAGAAAGGTTAACAGAATGAGAAGACAAAGAGAGTTTTCTCTCTCTTCTGAACTTTGACCACCACCTTACCCATCAGCAAGTCATAAAATAACAAAGTACGTCCCATGAAAAGACCTTTAGCGTATTACCAAATGAGGTAGTAGATTTGTTCATCATTGCAGAATTCAAGCTGCAAGGCTCATTCCTTTCAAAAAGTTTACTTTTAAAACACTACAGAAATTAAATACTCCTTCCTTTGAACTTACGCTTGTTTTCAGCATTTTTGACAGAAATTTTTACAATTTTTTATTGTGTCTTGTGGTATCTGGTACTTTTTAAATTCCCAGCTCCTGGAATCATGAGAAAATTGCAGCTTGTCCATTAAAAAAACAAAAACAACCAAAAAAAACCCCCACCAAAAAAACTCTCACTACAACCCACAGAATCTCCCATGTCTCCCCCTCCAAAAAAAAGCTGAAAAAATAAAATTAAGAATGAAAGCTTAATGCTAAAAGATAAACAGTGATGCAAAACTGATTCTTGTTTTTGAAGACACATTCTTTTTAGACTCCCCTTTGGGAACAAGGTGTATTTGTTTCACAAAAAAAACTATAACTTTGTTTTCATTTAGTTTTTAATTGGTTTCTTGGTGTAAATTGAAGCATTTATTCTTATTCATCAGTATTACAGCCTCTATAAATGCATGATATCTATAAGCATTCTTCTGTAATTAAAGAGAGGATGTAAAATACATGTGTTCATAATAAAAGAGCAACATCTGAAAACTCCTTCTCCTCCTTTCTGAAGAGCATTTCTGCTTCCAGTGCTCAATCTGTCCACTTGCCCTGACTGCAGATGGGGTGGTTTAGCAGAAGAAAACAAGAGAGATCTACTGTGCAAATGCTAGATTATATTCCCTCACCTACAGTAAAGCTTCTATTATATACTTGAATACATTAAAAAAGAGGTTAAAAAAATACAACCAGTAATTACTATTACTATAGTATTTCAAGCGTGGTCTGCAAGGAGCGCAGCTTTTAAATCAGTAGATTTTGCCCGTCTGGGGTTTTTTTTTTTAAATACTATCAAATAGTTATTGCACTGATGTTAGCAAAATTTGGAAGTAGTGAACCTGAAGTGTTGGTCAAACACATAGATAGGATCTCTACCTACTGCTGGCAGAGAGACAATCCACCCCTCTGCACCACTCCTGGAAAACGACAACTCTTCCTGAGTCACTGCTTAACTGATTTTATGTTGGGCGAGCTGAAGCTTGCCACAGATTAACAACAGTCTCTTTCAAGTTAGACACACCTGACCACCCAAAAAAGGCAGGTTTCCTCTAGGAAGGGTTAAGCACTCCGGACCATGCACCACTGTTTTCTGGACGGGCTCCTTGAAACTAAAAACAAAGTGGATGAGGACAGCAGCCACTGGGAGGAACGCAGAATGGGGCAACTTCCATGTCACCCTACTCCCGAAGCAGCTTCTTTTAAGAAACTGCATTTTCTCTGTGAAGCAATTGTAGGATTAGACAACCTTAGGAAAGAGGAGCTTCCCATAAAGAAGTACACTGGGTATATTTAAAGTACAGGAATCTGAAGTATAGTTATGAAAGTGAGAATTCAACTATGACATGAAATCAAGAGAAATACAGAAAAACGATCTTCTGTCAATGATCACGCATTCATTTTGATAGTTGCAAAAGGGCCTTATTTTCTACATGTACCCTGAATACGCATAGGCAATATAATTTTACAAAGTCCAACACACCCATTTTAGTGGGAAAAAACATTCCTGTACGAAAAATCAAATAAACTTCTTATTCTATGCCAGTGGAAGCTTAGCCCTGAAATCTCTGTTTTTCCGATGTCCTTCCAGCTTTTCAGATCTCTGTTAAAAAAGCATTAGTTATGTTTCAGCACAATTAACCATGGGAAATTAATGTAGTCAGGAGACTACAAAGTTCCTTAGTCCATCTGCTGACAGGCTCCAGTGGCAAAAAAGGGAGACTCATTATTCTGGTTTAGTTAAGCACGAAAGAAAATAAGGTAATCTGAGTTTAACACCAAATGTTATCTTGAAAGTCTGCTACAGCTACAGAGTATGACAAATGATGTTGGCTTGCCTAAAAAAGAAAAAAAAAATTGAACTAAATTTCAAATAATTTTACAAAAGCCAAAGTGGATCACTATTTCTTATTAATAGTTTGTTTTTGTAAGGAGCAAATACAGTTATGCTATTTAATTACAATTCCAGAAATGAAGACAAAAAGTGGTGTAAAGGTTTTGTGTGAAGTAGCCTTCTGACAAAAGACTGGTTTTTTGACCTGGCCAAATTGATTGATTTAGGGCTGGCAAAATGAACAAAAAACTGTCCAAGATATTAGTCAACATTCTTTGACAGATCCCAATCAAATACTGGCTATAAACCGCCTCACATTTCTAACCCCCAAAATTTCACTCAGTATATCAAAAGTTGGTTTACCTTGAACTTTAGGGAATGACTAGGGGTACTGTTCCTGCATTATTTAGACAGATTTTTTTTTTTTCTTCCCTTTGACTGCAAGGAAAATAAAGCAATCCCAGAGGAGGAATTTGTGACGTGTGAAGGAAAAACTAGAAGTCCAGTTCATAATGTATTTTAAACCTATGTAAAAACATCACTTGTCAATTCACTACTGAAATGATGAGCATTCAGAAAGATACCTTTACAGTATTAACTGCACACCATGCACTCTGCAACCTAAGCTGTCAGATACCAGCTGATATTCCACTGAGCAGAATTTTTATCAACAAATAAAATAATTGTATTCAATATCCAGAGCTAAGTGACATTGTCAACCAGAGCTACAAAAAAGAAAAAAGAAGTGTTACTTACAGTTACTAGATGCTCCTGTATAGTTCAACATGTACTGATCTGCTACCAGCATCCTTTAAGTTTGCTATAAACATGTCCCAACAGCTTCATATTCTCCTTCTGTCTAGCATCTCCAAATCAAATATGGGAAAGTACAGTGCTATGTTTAAATAGACACTTACTTAATTAGTCTAACGAGGAATGGTGCTTTGGGTGGGAGAAAAGAAAAGCCACCCCCATTCAACTGCCGGTAGATGTAACAGAGGAAACACCACATGTTGACCATATAAATGACTGCGTTTTCTAATAAGCCAGGAAAAAACGAGAGGGATGGCTATACAGGAATTACAGCAGCGTGTGCATACAGTGCATTCTCTACTGAATTGATTCCAGCTTGCAAGACATTGATGTATTCTCTGACTGATTCTGCTCAGGAGACAAGCTTTTGAAACAGTACTTTCAGCCCACAAGCCTTTAGATATCAATCACATCAAGATTTAATCAGCTCAACTTTGGACCAGAACAGCCCCTCACCCTGTAAATCAACCCCTGGAAATATATTTATGGGGGTTTTTTTCTCCTTAGCTGCCTGTACAAACATGAAAAGAAAAGGCTTAGAAAAACATATGGCAAAGATCCACTCTTTGAAGACAAAACTCTTCTTAAGGCTGCTAACCTGCAACTCCCCGAAGGTGCATTGCAGCAATGGTAGAAATTGATTTAGTGAAAGGCTTCTATTAGTGAGAGCACTGTTCTCATCGCAAAGTCCCTCCCCTTGCTATAATCAATAATTTAAGCAAAGCCAAGAATCATGTCAGCCAAAATGACCAGGCTAACTTGACTGTCTCTTTCGTGCAGAGCAGAAGTAAAATTAAATTAAAGTCTGAATGGGAATGTATTCTAATTTAATCATTAATTTGGCCAACCTGAGTTGTGCATTTTGGCTTTGATTTTGAGAAGGGGAAGAGGGATGGGCTCCTTTGTTCCTTACTGAAAACTTCTTGCGTTCAGGAAAGAGCCAAAAAAACACTTCTAAAAGTAAAAGAAGCCATAACCTTAGATTTAGAGTATTTTATCAGTTAGGCGCAAACAAGAGACGTGCTCTACAGAGTTACAACTCTTAGTTGAGTATTATGACAGTGCTGCTACACCTCTCAGTGCACTGCAACTATCTCTGAGTTAATAACTGAAGAAGTGTTTCATATTTAAATTTAGCCCTGCAGAATCTCAATTCAAAAGCAATTAAAAACAAAAGAATAGGAAAAATGAATTTTGTTAATATTAAATTATGTCACTGCTTAGGAAAAAAAATAGTTTCATTAAGAAACAGTTTCATGTATAGTTCTGAGACTGACTACTTCAAGGTTTTTGCTTGAAAATCATATTAGGTAATAAATTAGTCCAGTGTATCAAATGATGTACACATAAATGATCAACATAACAAACAGCGGTTAAAAACAACTCCTGTAACACAACACCGTATAAAAATGCTTAAAAATGCCCCAGAGACACTATGAGCAGAGAGCAAAAATATATGCTTCAGATTTGGGTTGTCCTCCCCCTCTCGCTCTGAGGATTTCTCATCACTGAAGTATCATGCATAAATGTACTGTGCAAACCGAAGGACACACACCGCTAGGCTTTTGAAATCCAGATCTTAGACACTACAAGAAACCCACTTAATGTCATTATCTTGAGCTCTGTGGCATCCTGATATTGGACATTTACGACCTAATGCTGAGTACCCAGGGGCACCATACATCTCAAAATGAAGCAATTGAGCCTTAATGGCAAATGTATGTGCTTTCATGAGATTGCTTAAAAAAGGCTTCATGTCCCTTAAGGCAGGAACCATACATCCACTCTCAAGCGAGGACTGAGTTCAGAGCAAGGTCTCTGCAGCATGCCAAGTCCCATCATACAAGACCTCTCCTGGCCCATGGAGATGGCTCAGTACTGCCCTGAATCTACCCACCTTCTCTTGATGCAGCAGCAACGAACCCAAGGCTGCCTGCAACACCATCTACTCCATGTCTCAGTGGTATGTGTTACAGTTTCTGTGTGTTTAATGCCACAGCTTGCAATAGCACAGTTGTGACTCAAGGGACCCACGACCTCAATTCAGCCAATCCCATGTCTTTAGTTAAAGCTGAATTCAATTTCAATCAGCTAAAGCTTTCTTGTGTGAGAAGTAAGCACATGAGAAATCAGTGCACTTAGAGACTGGGGTCTAGAGGAGCCACTAACTTGGGGCAATTAGAAGAAATACCTGCAGGTGCAAATATACCAGGGCAGGAACTCGAGGGGAATTTAGGTCTGTGTCCCTCACTGCAGAGACACCTCCTTCCACCAGGGCCTGAATCCAGTCCTGAGCTAGGATTTTACTTTCTCTTAGCAGTACTTCAGTATTAAATAACTTTCACCCAGAGCTCCCCTATTTTTGCCTGCTTTAAGTTTTCAGAACTTCTGTGAAGTAACGTTCCAGCCTCAGGCACATGCAAATTCCCCAATGCTCATTTCTGCTGCTTTAGTCTCAATCTTAGTCCACCCTATTTATTGTCACTGTCTTTGTGCTAGTCCCACTCACCTAACCTACTGACTACAAACACCCCTGCTTGCTTCCAGCTCCTGCTTATCCCAGCTTCCCCTCAGTTTGTGCCAAGGTCTCATTTATCTCCACAGCTGCAGTTACTCTTCTTTTGCTTCCCCCTCCTGTGGGTCCCTCCTCTCAACAAGCCTCCAGGTCACACTCCCATCTTCCAACCCTTCCTACCTTCCTCCCCACCCCACAACTCTTCTTGTTCCCCCATCAGTTTTCTCCTCTGCTGAAAGCAGTGGTGAGACAAGCTCACCACTGCTACTAGGGCCCGATGCTGGTATCTCTGCAGGTGAATTGCTGCTACCCCAGCAACTGTGAGATCCCCCAAAAGCTCAGGGGCCACTGTAAAGACTAGAAACTCATTCTGCTGAGCAGCAATACCGTTTCTCTACCACACCTCCTGCAGCTGAGATGTAGGAGCACAGAAGATTACAAACAAGCACTCAAGCAGGCTGCAAAGAGCTCCAGAGCAAACACAACCCACCTAGCCGAATATACCCATGTTCTCAGCTTGCCTTAATGAACAGGGGCCTGCAGGTTAAGAGTCTTCCCAAAGGTAACACTGTTTTTCCCTTCCCTTCCCCAGAGATTTCTATACCCATTTCAAAGCATCATTTGGGTGGATTGAAGTTTGACCTGAGTTCTATAAAGCATTCAGAAGTGCTGAGGCAGAGGTTTACTGGATCGATTTGGGTCGTAATTTGTTATACTTGCACAGCTTTATGAACTGGTAACTTTTTTTTTTTTTTAAGGAGGGGCGGTTAGTCTGATATTAGTTGATTGTGGCTTTTCTTCTGTGCAAATTCCTGCCTTACCATCCCTCTGAAAGAGCTATCAGGATCCTGACTCTTCCCCATTACCCTCTCTGGTTTCTCTTCTGTGGTTTGTTTTCCCTTCCTCTTTGCTTGGTCCTGTGTCTGACTGGACCTGAACTCTTTCCATGGTCTCAGAAGAGACCTGTGAAGACATACAATCCTAGGCACAGAAAAGCTTTTTCAGCAAGATGCATTCAACATCATAGAGGATGTGCAGGATCCAGAATTACACCTGTCCATCCCTGAAACAACAGAAGCTTGTAAAGTTTCCAAAAATA
The DNA here is from genome assembly GCF_026419915.1 of Harpia harpyja. Classification (NCBI taxonomy): domain Eukaryota; kingdom Metazoa; phylum Chordata; class Aves; order Accipitriformes; family Accipitridae; genus Harpia; species Harpia harpyja. Next base: position 63,688,219 of record NC_068941.1, on the reverse strand, counting down.
GTCTGTCAAGTTAAGTACCAGACATGATTAAACTATTCACCACTTCTGAAACTCAAGTTTTCACTACAGATGCTCAGAAGAGTCTTCCACTTTGCTACAACACACAACAAGCCCTGTATAAAAAGCACGTCCCTAATACCTCTTAACATTACACGTCAATGTAAACTGCACTACGGAATTAGGGGAAACTTGTGGTGCTCTGAAGATCTTGTGAACTACTCTATAGCCTCCGCCCAGGTGGTAGTATGACGCTGGCATTCACTTTCCTGCATTGTCTCGCCACAACCTCTATTTCCCATTGTCACCTTTCACTTTCCCCCACCAGTGTTCCACATGTTCCAGCAGCCAGGCCTGCACGCATTTGTTTACCCCACGACTATACATTTTACTGAGTTAAAAAACATTCATTTTTAAAACACTCAAAATCATAGCACTGCACTTATACAAAGCAGCACTCTGATTTTGTCCGGATTAGGAATTGTGTGCTTTACTATGCTAGCATGGAAAGTGTCCCCAAAAAGACAAGCACCAAACAAGAAATGTAATATTAAGGGCAAAATAAACCAGCTTGTAAAAACTCCCATTCAAGTGCCTAGAAGTTCACCTGGAATAACGTCAAAATTAATGAAGCTATGTCCGTTAGGACAGGCCCCCATTTGACACTATTTTAGCCAAAGCACTGAGCTAGGCATAGCAATGCTTTGGTAGTCAAAGCACAGCCACTAGAAGGCAACTGTCTCTGAACTCAGTCTCCTCCAGCCCTGGAGCACCCAGAGAGAGATGTCACGCTGGGAGAGAGCTTGTGTTTGGAAAGAATATGACAAACCATCTTAGACCCTTTAGGCACAATATAGCAGAGATTAACCAAGGAGTGATTTTTTAAAACAAAGCCAGACCCAGAAAAAGAACAAATTTCATTTCTGTACTGCAGGGTAGATGTTGCAGGCTCTATCCAGCTGGTTAATTAATTTGTGAGTGTCACTTGACGTGTGTCCTGCTTAGCCTGCAGTTGCTCCTCCAGAACCCAAGTCCTAGTTCTTGCCTCCCGTCTGCTGCCTGTCTTGGACACCACCAGGCGCCTCAAGGGACACCAGGCAGGCAGTTGAATCAAGCCCTCCCTTGGAGGGAGGAAAATGAATGGCTCTGATGAAATAACGAATCATTCTTTATCTTTTTGGTAAACAGTAAGTATGAAACTGCAACTGTGATGATACAACATGTCCTGGAAAGCCTATTCTATAGTCCCAAATTCTGGTAATTGCAAACAGAGTTTGGGACAGGATGCTAATCACTATTGTGTAAAACATCTACCCTCCCATTCCTGAATTTAAGCATGTTAATTCACTTCTACATACTTATTTTTATTAACCATCCCAATTCAAAAGGATGCTGATCACTGCTCTTTACTGTGGAAACTTTGGGTTTCAAGTCAGAGCACTTATCTGAGCATTCCAGACATGGATTTAGGTAGCTCCACTGAGAACCACAGGGTAAAATCAACCTGACTGCCCAAATGCAGCAAGCGGCCTCCCTGTGCAACTAATAGCAGCAGCATGTACTTGAGAGAATCATCTTTCAAGTTCAATTTACTATCAAGTTCAATTTATTTTATGGCCTTCTAACAGTAGACCCTGAATGCTGATCATTACTGTGAACATTGTGTAACTGTGTGGCCTTTTAGGCTTCATTTCTTTTAAACTGGCTTACTTTTTCTTCCCTAAAATCTTCTTATAGGGGTGGCTAAAAGGAAAATAAACATGCAGTTAGTTACTCCACACACAGAATGTTACCCACACAAACACTGGGGATATATAGCAATAGTCACCTTTCCTATTTCATAGGCAGTCAGAAAATAGTCAAGTCAAGTCAAGTCTGAGACAATAAAACATGCATTGTTCTTGCTATGTGGTTATCAGTAACATGCAGGATTAAAAAAACCCAGCTCAATATTAAAAGTTGACAGGCTGTTGGGATGCTTAGTGGGTGTGAACTAGAGCCTCTTATTCCCAGAAATCTGAAAATTGGATGTTTACCTAGAACCCTACAATTGTATAGGTGATAATACATTCTTTCTCTAGTATTGTAGGACTAGTGTTTATCCACAGTGTAATCAAATGTATTTCTACTGTAAATCTTTTTCCACACTCAGGAACACAGAAAACATGTTCTGTAGTAAATAACATACTTATTGTCTGTATCAGATAGGTACTGCAAAGGAAAAACAGTGCTTTTTAAGAGGACATCCATTTTAATTTTGTCAAAGATGCTGGTTAAAATCAGAGGCAGAACTGACCATTGGTATAAATCTTTCTGACTAGTTCATGATTTGCTGTAATTTTTATTGTATTAGATGACTATTCTAACCAGACATACTGTTATTTCAGAATACCAGGCTCTATTTACAAGAATGACACTCCTGATCCCCAAGGGCCAGTCTCATCGTTGTCATTTCTGCACTGGGTTGAAGTCATTTATTCGCAACCTGCTATTAAACTGCCCTCCTGGATTTGCTTGGAGACCAGCAGCAGACAGGCATTTGCTATATGGCAGTCGCATACAGTGGCAGCACTCCCTGAAAAAGAGGACACTTGTACTTTTGATAACCCTTTGAATGACATTTTCAACCAGGGAGAAACAAGCCATTGTGTGAGCCAAAGGCTGAGAAGCTGGGGAGCCAGAGGAGGCTGCTGCTCCTGTGCAGCCTCCCAAAGCTCGGAAAAGAGCAAGGAGGGCAACTATCCTAGAGCAAGAAAACCTGTGTCTCTCTAGCACTGAGTGCCCCACATCTCAGGGACCTTCCTAATTATGGGGCTATTCCCTGCTCTGGAAGGAGTGGGGTTTGTGCAAATTAAAACAGGAAGCAAAAGCAAATTCCAGTATTTTTCTTGGCTTTGAGGCAAACAGAATTCCCTTCTCTTTTTCCAGAGAATTCTCATTCCTAATTCACTAGAGATTATTACATAGAGAGCTGCACTTTACTAAGGAGGGATAACTTTCCACTGAAACTGTTTTTCAGGTGATGGAATTAAGAAATGTGCCTGCCTTCTACAGATATTCTGGTGAGCTTCTTCCAAAATGGGGGGGGGGAAGCACCACAGAAAACAACACTAGCATCACCCTTATCCTCCCTTAGGTTTAGGCTCTGGATTGTCCACTTGACTCCTGTTTGTGCCACACATTCATAAAATGTAGGTGAAACTGGTGAATACATAGAGACAGAGAGAAAGAATAGGTAGAGGGTATAATAACACAGGATATATTTCCTTTGAAAACTAGACTAAGGAAATTTTCTGGAGAGAGGGGAAGGAAGCATTCACCCTGATTTAAAACCAGCTCTGTGCCGTTTGCAGTTTTAAAGACATCTGGAGCTGGTCTTTGGTCACCCACAATATGTTCTCTCAATGACAGCAGAGTCATCTGAATGGGTGCAGTCTGTCCTGAGGCCAGTGGAGGAAAGCTAAAAATCCTTATAAAAAAAAAAAAAATCTCTGAAAGGTGAAGTCAATGTAGCTCTTGTCAAGAAGCAGATACAGATAACTTCTCTGGAGGAAAAAGAAGAGTTTCCTCAAAACACAACTGTTATACTGTACTGTGTTTGTGGTGTTTGGTGCCCCTGTTGTTAACGGGCTCTATTAGTTTTAACATTACTAATCAACAACATTAATATCCAGCCACTTGTTTTGCATCTTTAAATTGGGTTGTCTTATTTTTGCCTCCTTATTCAGAAAAAGAGACAAGTGTCTTGAAAACCCCTTTTCATTAGACCGCAAATAAAAGTATCCTGCTCTAAGGAGAGTTCAGGAGGATTTTCTCTAAACGCTAATGCATCCCCAGTGCAAACAATTAAGCTTAAGAGTAAATTGTTCAGGGCCTTTGAACTACATACCTCCAAAACAAAACACATGAAAACAAAACAAACCCAACCCAACACAAAACAACATTAAGTTTTCCAGGATTTGAACAACAAATTGTGTTAACAGAAGGAGGAAGAAGACAAGACAATACAGAAGCCCTGGAAGTAGTATATTGTCATTTTCAAGTGTCCTCTCAGTAAAATGGTATTTCTATCATATTCCTGTGTATACTAAAGTGGTAAACATAATCTCTGGATTGAACATTAACAGTTCTCCAGGTATCTGCTAGATTACACTCTTTAATGGATTAACTGTTCTCAAAACTGTATCTTTTTTCCCCTACCCAGGTGCAGTGGCAGTGAGGAACCCCAGCTGTGCCCAAAATCTCAGACTTCCAGGATGGGCACCACCAGGGCTCACTGCACGACTCCCCAGTCAGGAGGGCTGCCCTTCACCCATGCTGGCACATAGAGACAATGAGGAATGAAAGATTTCACTAAAAAGACTTGAAAGATCTACCACAGGGGAAAGCACCACGTGCCTTTGGAGCAGATGGCCCGAGCAGGCTGGGGCAACACCTCCACTGATGGGATGTTTAAAACCAGATCTGAAAATTGCAAGAGAGCCAAGATACCACCAATCCTTGCTTTCTGAGGTTTATTCTTCTTTGCCTACTCTTAAATGTGGGTTCTCACATCTACTCTGTGACCTCAGAGGGGCTACATACAGCCCCCTGGAAATCTCTCAGGTTTTTGGTCAACCACCACTGACATAAATGCATTGGACGTATTTTCTGCTTGCAGGAAACTACTTCTCTGTCTGCAGCATGGCGGAAGGGTGGAAGGGGTTTTGGGAAGCAGCAAGTGTTACTTGATTTCCTTCAGCACTTCCAACTCCACCCACTGCTGTAGCACCCAAGTTATTTGCAAGTGAGGTAACTGCCATAGCTTGACCTGGCATGGTGAGAGGCAAATGCTTGTCCATCAGCACCACAGTAACTCAAGCAATTCTTGGGAATGAGATGGAAAAAGCATAGGTGATTACAATGGAAAACATCTAACTGTTCTTGACTCTGCCTCAAAAGAGAAAGTTCAGTTCATTTACTCAACTTTTATTTCACCTTTTATTTTATTACCCTTCAAACATCCTTGGAGATATATGAACTTGCCTTGGGATGGCACATTACCCAAATCTAAAAGGCTGGAGCCCCTAGAACAACTAGAAAATTTGCCCCCAAACAAGGAAGTCTGGAGATATTTGCACCGGTTGTGATTTCTGCCTTTTTCTACACCAGCAGCACTGCTTTTTGCAGCCCCCCTTTCAGACTCCCAGGAGGAGCTGCAGGAGGGAGCGCCTGAGAAACTGGCCTGTTTTATCATGTCCAAAAGCCATCCAGCATCCACAGTAACTCAACATTTGATTTCTTAGCTCTCTTCTGTCGTATCAATTGATAGTCCATTTTGGAAAGAAACTGGAAACACTTAATGAAATAATTTTATCAGAGTGGAGGTAAATTCAAGATAGGCAATAATCCTAAGAGATGGAGGTCTGTAAGTTGCAAGTTACAATAGCTGGATGTTTTTAGAGTCCATGAATACTTATATATACACAGGCATCTTAAAACCAGCAATCCAATCCAGTATGGCAGGTCCCATGTCCTAGTTGGTGCTCTCTGACAGTGACCAGAGGCATGAGAAAGAAACACCTCTACCACTTTGATCTTGAAAGACAATTTTGAGGTTTTCTAGGGCTTTCTGTTTAACTCTTCTTATAGACACTGAACTCATATCTGGACATCTGCTTTTCTATAACTGTCTGTTTATAATACATAGGTTGCTAGTATGGTGAAGGTAGCAGACAATTTTAAAAAGCCCTTTATTCTGCTTTAGAAGAATGGCGAGCTCTGAGGGCTTTATTAACTGATTTTTTTTTAATTATTTTTTTAAACAAGGAAACCCCCCAAAGTCAGCAGGGGAAAGTTTCTCTTTATTTCTGTAGTGCAAAGAAACCACAGCTCAGCTAACATTTGGTTACTTAAATAAGCAAACTTGTCAACACCTCAAAACAGCTCAAAAAATCCCCCTTCCTGAGTGCTGAAAGAGCTCATACACCATACAGTGGCAATACACATGTGGGAAGAAAATTTTAAACACATTATTTAAAAAGAAACAAAACTTATGCTAGCTCTTAGCATCTTAGGCCACCCTTACTTAATTAGACTACTTGGAATTACTCTAATTTAGTTTTCAGTGAATATAAATTTTCTACCCCCAGTTTCTCATTGCCAAACCTGGGGAAAGTACAAAGGCACAAGGAGCCAAGATGCTCAGCATTAAGTTATCTAAGTACCTCCTATTGATAGTTTCTCCAGAAAATATCAGTGATGTCACACATATTATATCAAATATCCCAAGAAATAATATTAACTCAAACAGCAATTTTAGTAAACTGAAAACTTTCTCATTTGGCAGAGGTGACTTCATGAGAATTTTCTCTCTTAACAGCAAAGGTTTGTTACATATCAAAAAGATCAGAAGATCCATTATACATCACATAGTGGGGATTTCTGGCTGTGACTTCAAAAAACCCTACACATTAAAATATAAATTACTATTGTCATGATCATGGATGACTGACATGTAATGCAGCTGTGAATTTGGACCATGGTGGCCTCCAAACAGTATATATCTCTGCACTGTAATAATGAAATTACTTAAAATACAAACAATATACGATGAACTTCTTCAGCCCCACGTCACCCTTGAGAATTGGATTGCCTTCCCTCATTTTGACAAAAGTTGTACCTTTATATACTGGCTTGGATATAAAAAAAAAGTGACAAAGTCCATTAACTAGAACAAATGAGATCTGTAGAGTTTTAAAAATAATGCAGATGTGTTGTAAATCACAACAAAGCCAGTGCAGAAGTCATCATTACTGTTCAAATAATTAATGAGCCCAGGCTTCCAAAATATGAAATGCCATGGTCTCAGCTTCTGAGTTACTGTATGGAACTGCTGCACAAAGAAAACAAAACACAGAAATTAAATGACCCAAGGTTTGGGAGGACTTTTTTTGGAAAAAATAAAAGAATATCATCAAATGACTCTGGGTGGAGAGGGGACACTCACAAAGATTTGAAATAGAAAAGCAAAAATCTTTGCTGAACCTAAAAATCATTGCTCAGAAAATTTTGTTTGTTGTGTGTAGGCAGCTATCAGTAGTTTAGCATCTCCAGACAATCATGCACTTCTCACAACATGTACCCATTGAGTGGTGAAGAGCAACTATTTATAAACTAGCAAAAGGTGCAGTTAGCATATTTTGAGGACCCTGTCTGTAGTATTTGCTAGTGCCTTTCCTAAAGCAGCAGTAAAGCCGCTAGGACTGAGTGGGAGGCTGCCAAGTGTTCCCAAGTGGACAAGGAGCTGCATGCAAGCCCAGCACTTGTGTTTCAATGCAATCCACTTCCCCACCAAAAGCACCACTAAATCACCTCTCTCCTTCCAGCCACCAGCTGAGAGAAGTTAAGGAACATATTTCTAAAACAGTGGCCATGAGCAGCCTTTACTTGCATACCTGTTTCATCAGGCGAGCTCAGTGAGGCACTGTCCTGGGACAGCGTAGTCCAGCTGGAGTCCTCATCACTTGGGGCCAGGTTTTGAATTCTGTGGAGGGCACAGTCTGTTTTGGCCCCAGTTTTTGGGTGGTCCTTCTTAGTCTCAGGGCTTGACGATACTGTGGCAACTTGGCCATCCTCTGGGCTTGACAGCTTGTTTTGTTTCCGGGGCAGGACTTCCCCATTGACAATAACGGTAGAAGCCTGGCCGTTGCTTTGTGCAGATTTATCTTCCATTGCAACAAAACTCTGCTCTAGCTCTCTAGCAGATGTCTCTAGATCCACATAGTAATTCAGGAAGCTCTTGGTCCTCCTTGGCTGCGAGGGTAATATTTCACAGCCAGAGGAATCCTGTGGGATCGGCTCTTTGCCTTCAGACTTCTCAGAAGTTACGTTTATGCCCACAGTGGTACTGAGGTTTTTGTTGGGATCCTGCTGTCCCTGCTCAGCAGCTTTCCTGAGCTGGTTTTCTCCATTCTTCACCAGCTTTATATTGGCAGAGCTGTTCCCCAGAAGGGGCTGCGCTGCTGGATCGGAAAGACCCATGGCTGTCTGAATGTTAGTCAGCGCATATTTTTTCCTGCATTTCGGAGGAGTGCTGTTCTTGGTCTCTGTGTGCCTAATTTCCGCATTCAGAAGTTCGTTATGAGAGGAGCGCAGGTTAAGAGTGTTCGGTGGGGTGGCAGGGTTGTTGCGATTCACAACGTCCGTCGTGCTGCCGCTTGCCATAAACACTGCCAACGCGTCCACACCAGAATCGACTAGAAAAGCAAAAGAGACAGTCGTGAAGCACATTCATTATATACACTATTTTGCCAAGGCTTCTGGTAAAGGGATGCGGCACTTTACATAATTGTTTTACAGCAGGAAAATTACCACAACCTAAGTGGGTAAGAGAACAGACAAAAGCTTAGCTTATTAAATAATGAAAAACAGAGGCAGAAAAAATACAGAGATCATCAGGACCACGAAGCTGAGAAAAAGCAGAAAGCTTGATCCTATACAAGGCAGTTTTAGGGCAGTTTTTTCATGTCTGATTCTGTTGCAGGCAGGCATGGGGACAGGAGAGGTGCCCTTTTCAAATGCCTAGGAGTCCAGAAGTCATCCTTACCATCATTTCATTTTAGTATTTCACCTCCACCTCCGATGAGGAGGGGAAGAACTCCTCAAGCGCTCATCACTAGGAAGCATAAAATGTGAGAAATTTCTAAGCAGACTGCAGGCAGATGCTGCTCCTTTTTCGTCTGGAGTAGAACTCAAGTACTGTTAATTTTAAGCCTGACTGGCCAGTCAGCTGTTGCCTCTTAACACCTGCATTTTCTCTGCTCTTTGTCTTTTTCTCCCCTCCCCACTCTTTTTTTTTTTTTTTTTTTTTTTTGTTGAGAGAGGGTAAGTAGAGGGTCAGAAGGTAAGGAATACAAGTAGATTATTTCACAAAGGTGTATTTGATTTCGGGGGGGGGGGGGGGGGGGGTGTGGAAATCCCTTGACAAAATATCCTGCTGTAATTCAATCAACTTTTAAAAAAGGGCTGCTCCAGAGATGAAGATGGCTCACTATTTCTACAGCTCACAAAGTTCAAACTTAAGGATAAAACGTATATCCTAGGGCAGAGTACACATATTCCACTGATAAATAAAACCATTCTTTTGTCTACCTGTAGGCAAGTTTCTGATTTTTGTTAGCCAGGAGCATAGCTCACATTTTGAAAAAATATTAAGTTTATTGAGGGAACAGATTTTTAGACTATGAAAAATGATCAAAAAATATATTTTTAGAAAACTGTTATTTGTTCCTGTACCATCTATTTATGGCTCCCACTAATCTGCATAAATACTCCATGAACACCTCAATTTACATACTGTAGTAGTCGCTGTTGTTTGACACCTGGCAACCAAATTAGAGGCCAATTAATAAATCACTCCCATCTGCCACAGCATGAAACATTCTTTCTGTTGTTCCTAATTCTCAGATATCACTGACTGCTTATATTGCACATAAAAACATGTCTGGGGCTTACCGAGGAATGAAAAGCTATAATTTGAGCTAGCCGATGACAGATCATTCCAGCTGAATTGTGCTGCATCTTTGTATATTTGATATATGACAGAACTGACTGCTGTACAGATTTACAAGAGATTAAATATATGGTTTTTAAAAGAACATATGCATAAATACAGAGTGAAAAGGAGCACTTCACAACGCTACCTGAACGCACACACAGTTGCTAGTGTTCCCTTGATGTGCCGTCAAAGCTGCACACTTCCAACCATCACTCTGGTATATTTAAAACCAAGCAGACCAAGTATACTCTTTGTTCCCTGAATCACACACCTAGAACAACTTCTAGAACTTGATCAAAACAGAATTTGAACTAAATTTTACAAATTTTCATGCCTGCCATTTCCTCAAGCCCTAGTCAGTGAGTCTAGAATGACTGTAAATTCTTCAGAAGACAAATCACCCCATGCACACTGTGCAAAAGCCATCAGCTTAGGTAACAGTTAACAAACATCCTATAGATAATTTCAGCTTTAGCCACACAATACGTCTAAAACACAACCATCACATAATTTAAAGGAACTTTAAAAATGTACTTGTCATATAAATACATCAATACACATTGCTTTCTGCATCTTACCTAAAACCAACCAAGTCTAATGCAACCAAGGTCACATCTGATCCTACGTAACATTACCAAAGCACATGTTTTAATCTAAAAAAACCACAAAATGGCCTGCGTTTATGGACTGGCTGCTTTATGTTTTTTCTGAATCAGTTAAAAGTCTTGACAATCTGGAAGTCACATAAAAAAATTCATTAATAGGGCAGGATAATTTTGACCCACTGCCTGACCTTTAGAACTTATGGAATCACACAGTATCTACAGATTTTACTAGATTATATTTTACTTCATGCTTCAGCAAATTAAAACAAGCATTTATGTTTTTCATCAATAAATACAACTGCCACAATCTGGAATGAGACTAAAATTTATTCTCCTTTGTTACAATAGAGCTGCTTCATGCAATGTTTGCCACTATTTTTACCACTGAACAAATTTCTTAAAAAACAGTCTTTCTAGATAAAGCTGAAGTATCTGCCTGCCAGATTATCTTTATCCAGTCTCCCATCATTAGCACTTCATTTATCAAAAATATTGTAAGTATAAGCACATAGAAACATTGAAACAAAATGTATTGTTTTACTAATCTGCTTGATAAAGCTCCCCCACTGATTTATGATGAACATTGGCACATTGATCAATGACTGAGCCAAAGCCTCCAGAAGTCTTTGTGACCCAAGCAGTGTTTGTAAGTTGGGTGCTAAGTGGGGTTGGTGTACGATCATAAGCAGAAAAATGTCAAAATTAACCTTTCGCTAGACACCATCTCCCCTCCAGACCCCATTTCAAATGATCCGTTGATCAAATCATCATGATCAAATGATCAATGGACATGCAAACAGTACCACAAGGCGTGCACAGAACAGAGCGGAACAGGCTGTCCTCTCAAGGGACAGGCGTCTGCTCACTGGCCATCATCCTGCACTACCAGTCAGGCTCTGGGATGCATGCAGCCAGCTTCCCTCTGCTCTTGGAAACAGATATAAAGGTGAGAAAAAGGAAAGCAAGAAAAAAGGCAAAAAGAGAATAAGAAATGCAGATGGGAAAGGGCAGGTATTGCGTCTTAAGGGCAGAAGTTGCTACCAGACCAGGACTAACTAAAGTGCTGGAAAAGATCTGAATGCAGGGAAATGCTTAAATGCACTGAAGAAAACCTAGAATGCATAGTAGAACAGCATAAGGAAGAGCCTGTCCCTCCTCCTTTATACAGGACATGATGATGCTCAAAACATGTCAATTTTCTCAGAGGAAGCACATCCCAACTTTCTGATTAAAAACTTCAAAGAAATGCAACTTCCTCCTGTGCCTGTAACTTCAAGACCGAAATTCCAATCACCAACTCCCTGTATCTTTTATTTTGTGTCTCCCACTGACCCTGCCTCCCTCATCCCAGGGGTACCTAACACAGGCTAGTGCTGTGCTCCTCACCAGCTAACCAACACCCCATGCCATGGGTCTTGCACCCAGGGACCCCGCCGCAGGCAGACCCCCTCATCCCTGCTTGGGCAGCTCCTTGTGCTGCCTGGCCACCAGCAAGGACAACGCTACTGGCACAGGGCACCCTGTTTTCAACTCTCCTACCTTCTGCTGAAAAGCAAACACAAATGGACAAGCAGACCAGGAATCACCGAGTTGATACATGTATCTCAGCTTAAGCAGGTGAACAGTGGTTAAGTTATAAGCCAGTAAAAATAGGGTATTATAATAAAAAATATTGGACTGGTGAAAAACTGAGAATAATTAGGACATTATCATTACTGGGAATAATAACAAATGGTGCCTATATAACAAATGTTGGTGCTTAAAGACAGCACTTAAGAAGGTAGAAGATCTGTCATAGCAATTCATTAATGGTTTTAGCTTGCTTACTTTTTAAAATGAATCAGTCTCAACTGCATGCTTCTAATGTTTAGAAACATACCTACAGATACAGATTAACATACTTTTACCACTATAATGCGTTTAACACAAAATAGTCCCAATTTTCTAAGCATCATAATAATACAAATAACACTATTACTTGAATGGCTTTTACTGACGTTTTTCAATCTTGTCATAAACCTAACAGAGCTAGAAGGAGAGAGAAAATGCCACTGCAAAAAGAAAACAGTGCACGACTGATTTGTCTTTACCTCTAATAAGACTTTTTTGCATTGTATTGTCTAATACATAGGAATATTTTTTAAAAAGCTAAATAGAGAGTTTACTCAAAAAGGGACTGTTAAAAAAAAAAAAAAAAAAGAAAGTGCTTGCTCTTTTTCATGTATAAGTAAGTATATTTCATGTATAAAGTGTGTGCTTGCTTTTTCATGTGTAAGTGCAAAATGAAAGCAAAATATGGGCCCAGGAAGACGAAGAAGGAGAAGAAGAGGAAAGTTTCACATATTTGCATAGCAGAATCTTTTAAAGGGCATCTGACCTGGAAGTACTTCTGACATGGCTCACGGGGCGTCAGCAATGCATCAGGAAATAGATTATAATTTGAAATCTGAAAAGAGGGATCATTTAAGAATTAAAACCAAAGGAAAACACAAAATAAAAATACCACATTTCAGAAGCTCCTGAGAGACATTAAGCATTCTAAACAAACCCTGGCACATAACAGTGAGGATCTTTTGAGCTTTCAAAGATATTTGACAGTCATTACAGTATGGAGAGGCTAGCCTACAGCAATGAGAACAAGTAATTAAAAATAACTATGACATTTTTCTTAATGTACGCTTTACTAGGAGCACAAGTTCACCAATATTCTCCAGTTTTAATCAACATACTGTAGCAAAAACTTCATGACATTAGAAAATCTGGGATTTTCCCCAATTTCCCAGCTACAGCTTACTCAGGAAACTACAGCAGCACTGGTAAAAATAAAAACAGCAGTAGGACACGTCCACATGAAAATTCGCAGAATGAGATCCAGCATATGAAACTAAGAAGCATAGTCTGCAGGGTTGATCCCACAGGAGGGAATCACAAAAAGCAAGCTCGGCAGCAAGCTCCTATATGGGACCCTTTCCTGGCCATCTTCTCATAAGTAAACAATTTTGCCTTAAAGTCTCTGGTTTGGATGTGAATGACACAGGCACTGGGAGACAAGGTATTCCTATGCACTTGCGACTATTTCTGCCATTGTGTCTAGGAAACATAGGAAAGAAATAATACAAACCTTTTCATAAAGCAGATTTCCTTTCTGCACGGTTGTCTGTTGAGTACAAAAAAGTTTAATGACAAACTCATGCCATGGGGCTACAGCCTCAGGTTCTATACACTTTGGCTCTAGTTAAAGCCTAAGCAGCTGGAGAGAACGCCTCTGTTATACAATGATTGCAACTCAATGCTAGCTAACTTTCTCTGCTTCAAAGGGTGAATTGCAACACTAAAACATTAATTCTTAACTAAGTATGCTAACACACCGCCTTCTCACATCTGCATTCATTCTTCAACTAGGACCAGCTAAATAGTAATAGTTAAACACGTCAGCCAAAAGCATCCTAATAAAGTCTAGATTTACATTAATGCAGCTGAAATCGGAATCAAGACTAGAAGCTTTCTTACGGTCAACTGTCATCGTGCTCCTTCTTGCCTACATATCCACACACATTCCAGGGGACGTTAAACACTTCCAGAAAGGAAAAGGAAGGAAAACACTTCAATGAAGTGCTGTGGTAGATCAAAGCAACCGATGATGTTCCTGCAGGCAGTGGTTTTCTTCTTCCTGCTCCCTCCAGCAATGACATCTCTGCCGGACTGAGCTTGGAAGCTGGAGAGAGAAAGCTCAGCAACACCAGGAAAGTAAATTCTGATGGTGGGCAGAGCAGTTTTGGGAATGCAAAAGCAGGAAAGAAGCAGGGCTGTAAGCAGTTTGCACATGTGCTCTCAAACCCATCTGTAGACTCCTCCACACAAACCTCAGAGCTACTGAGGATGGGAAGGACCTCTCAAGATCGTCTAGTCCAACCCCTCTGCCCAAGCAGGGACTCACTGCTGCCCTCCCCACTCCACCCTGGCTCTGTCCTCACATCAGAACAAAATCACCACTTCGACCTGCTTGCTAAATGCAGCTTCTCCCATTTCCAGCTATTTCTGCTTCACTTAGTCCTACTGAAATCACCATCCAATAACCAGCTTTCTGTCCTGGCTCCTCCGTCCCCAAGAGGCACCCTGCCAGCCCCTACTGCCACAATAATGACATTTTTCCTTTTAGAGCTAATCATGCTACCAACCAACTGCAACAGCCTAGCAGCAGTGCTGTCTCTGTTCTGGTGATGCTCTTAATGAAAATCCATAATGCTGATCTGTCTTTAAATAATGTTATTAAGGAAAAAACAACTTCAGATCCTGCAAGGAGTTCTAGCACTCAAGTGGAGTATGCCTTTCCATTTGTCATTCCCCCCCCCCTTCCCACACAGCCAGTCAAATTCCTCATCCAGCAAAAATTCAGAGACAAGATGCCTCCCAGAATCAGATTCTAACAGCTACAAAGGGAAAAGAAAAACAATAAAAATAAAAATAATAATGAGAAAAAGAAACAGGCCAAATCCATTGCTTCTTTACTTATAATTTTATTAAGATAGATACATCTAAATAATCAGTGTATATTTGACTATCTGACTGAAACTCTATGTTACAGATGACCTGGGTCATCTTATGCTACTAGAGTATTCTTAAATCAAGTGATCACTTGGAGAAATAAAGAGCAATTCTTTAATTTATATAAGGCATAACCATGACACGCAATCACAACTAATCCTGCATTTAGTAAGGGAAAAAGCAAGATGGCATACTAAGTCTTTTCCAAATTCAATTTTCTACCTTTAATTAGATCCCCCCCTCCCTTCCCCTGTGAAGAATGGAACAGTCTGGCAGGCAAAAACAGTGTTGTCACAGCAAGAAGATGGAGTGTGTTTTATCTATTGGCTACTTGCAAGCACAGATGATAAGACCTTCTGTCATCGGATCTATACATTCACAGTGACATTTGCTAAGTAAACCTCAGTCTTTTTGTCTAATCCTGTTGTGTAAATTTAATTCCTGAGCCTTAACGTTCTTTTTTTTTTAATCAATATATAAATTACTCAATCTCTACAATAAAGATCACACCTCAGACTTATTTGTTAATGACAACTCTACTTTAAATGCACGTGCTAATATAGGGCACAAGCATAAACTTCATTCTCTCTTACAGAGACACAAACTCAGAAATCGTAACTTACATTTCTGCAAATGAGATGACCAATAAAGCAAGAAGGACTTGGTCTTCCATTTCCTGCAACTTCAATCTCAAGTGCCATCCAAAAATAACTCTTACCAAGTCTGAAGGTAAACAATGTGTAAGCAAGCCTGATCAGAATTACCAAAACCAAAGCATGATGCCATATGAAAAAAAAAAAGCTAGGATAAGCTGTCTCAAGGTAACCAAAATGCTTTGTAGGACAGGCAGCCTACCCAAATGCTTAATGGATTAATAGAAAGGAATCAATGGCCACAGATTTGGCAGATAAAATGACTTAGACTGATTCAGAGGAGGGATTTTTCAGCCCCACATAAATTTAACTTAGATCATTTGGCAGCTCCTTAATCAGGAAGCAGAACCATTCAAAAGACAATCAATTCCTTAACAAGGTTAAGGAAACCCACAGGGTCCAGCACCAGCTTTCCAACTATTCGTAATGGCACTAGCCCAATACCAAGCTCTTTGATCAGGAGACACAGGTAGTCAAAGTAGGAAAGAGATTAAGCATAGGTCACTGCATTATTAACAGAAGGAGCAAAAATGTTAACTGAGCCCCTGCCAGATGCAATGGATGAGTTAAGTTCCAGCACAGAATCTGTGCGGGAGGGGGCACGTGGAATTAAATAGATGATTATCATTAACCACCTCCCACATATCTTGTCTGTGGCCCTATTTGTAGCTTGCAAACACTAGACTGTTCCTGCAAAGCCTAGAAACAACGCTGCATACTCCTGAGCACAATCCGCTTCTTCAAGAACAACTAACTGCATGCACATAAATGCAGACATTTCAGCTTCTCTTTTTCAACTAATATATTTTAAACAATTAAACTTCTGATGGCCTGGCATCATGATTTCACTTGCTACAACTTCATCTGCCCTCTGAATTACATGTAATAAATTTATGGCTAGTTACACACTAAGCTCTTATCAAGGTTATCCAGAAATGTTTTTACCCTCAAATTACCCAGACTGGTAGCAATAGTTTTGAGCCACCTATTATCACTGCCTCATAGCTGAGATCTTAAAAGGCGTTTGAAAGAGCACAGTACACCAA
Organism: Harpia harpyja; assembly: GCF_026419915.1. Classification (NCBI taxonomy): domain Eukaryota; kingdom Metazoa; phylum Chordata; class Aves; order Accipitriformes; family Accipitridae; genus Harpia; species Harpia harpyja. The sequence goes on along the minus strand of NC_068941.1, from coordinate 63,671,835 downwards.
AATCATTTTCTTGTTACTATAAGATTCTACTTAGCATCAAATTGGGCTCTAGAGATGAAAATCTGAAAATTAAATAAATGGGAAATAATCTTCCAGCAGATTCTCTACAACTCTATATGAAAAGAAATAAAGAATAAAAATACATGTATATCAAAAGTGTCAATATAAAGAATGAAAACCTTTAATTTCATTAATTCATGAGGGTTTGCAAATAATTTCAAATTGCTAACAGTAAGTTGAGACCTGTGAGCAAAAATAAAAAAGTCCAAGTCTTAGTCACAGAACAGAGCATTAGACTGATTGCCAGGTTTTGCAAAATGAGACTATCAGGGCTCTCAAGGAGAGGAAATCAAGATTTTGCGCATTGACAAGATTGCTTCTGTTCCACATATATTAAAAACATTCTGTCTCTCACCTAGGTAAGTTTATTATATGCGCACTTTTAACTACATCTGGTAAAACTGTCTTTAAGTTGGACTCACATGTCCTACCCACACATCCCTTGCTCCCAGTAATGAAACAAGATGTATTTCAGAGCACAGGATGCATCAAACCAGAAAAGGTCTCCACATTTCTAGTCTGTTTTTCCATTAAAAGCTGAACTAAAATAAGGCTCATTACACAAAGAGCTACATCTCAGCAAGGCTGAAAGTGGCCTGCAAAGCTACGTTTTGTCTTCAACCAAACTTTAATGGGACAAATCAGAAATACTTCAAAACATACAAACAGTTTCAAAACAAAGTGTTGCAGTACTGCTTAAGCTGATGGAATATTGACTAAAATGGCCATACCCTACAGTAACTCTCCCAATGTAATTATGGTACTAGAATACAGGAATAACTTTAATCTTGGCTTGCTATAGCAAGTAGAGCTCCTTGAGAATGGTGTTGTACTATGCCGAGAAACTTATACCCTTAGTGTTCATATATAAAACAAAACCACATGCTCGTAAATAAAATCAAAGTATCGTACTTGCTTGTCGTGGTTTAACCCCAGCCAGCAACTAAACACCACGCAGCCGCTCACTCACTCCCCCCCACCCAGTGGGATGGGGGAGAAAATTGGGAAAAGAAGTAAAACCCGTGGGTTGAGATAAGAACGGTTTAATAGAACAGAAAAGAAGAAACTAATAATGATAATGATAACACTAATAAAATGACAACAGTAGTAATGAAAGGATTGGAATGTACAAATGATGCACAGTGCAATTGCTCACCACCCGCCGACCGACACCCAGCCAGTCCCCCGAGCGGCGATTCCCCACCCCCACTTCCCCGTTCCTATACTAGATGGGACGTCCCATGGTATGGAATACCCCGTTGGCCCTGGCTGTGTCCTGTGCCAACTTCTTGTGCCCCTCCAGCTTTCTCGCTGGCTGGGCATGAGAAGCTGAAAAATCCTTGACTTTAGTCTAAACACTACTGAGCAACAACTGAAAACATCAGCGTTATCAACATTCTTCGCATACTGAACTCAAAACATAGTACTGTACCAGCTACTAGGAAGACAGTTAACTCTATCCCAGCTGAAACCAGGACATTGCTTTATGGTCCCCATAAACTAAACAGATCAATCTACAATAATGTGGAAGGAGAACATAACAAAAAAGCAACTGCACTTACTGGCATTTATATTAATTACACTGAAGCGTGGGTAAAAGTGGGCTCAGTTTCAACAAGCAGCAAACTTGGCTGTAGAAGACACTGAACAAGTGGAAAAGACCAAGCTACTAGTATCAGTGGCTTGAATTTCAACAAGGAGTCTTGAGTGCTCGACGTGCTAGCCAAAATCCTCTACTCCTTTTTCTTACCTACGAACTCATAGATCTTCACAAGGCACTTTAACACCAAAAGCAACTGGGGTGCCTGTGAAAAGGGACAAACATGCAATGCAAATCCAGTACCATGGTGGTTCTCCATGGACATGCAAAACCCCAAGTGGAGTTACCAGGAAACCTTCAGCTTCAGAGCACTCTACCTCTGGTTCCACCATGAAGAAGAAATGGACCTGTCATGGATAGGGGTACTATTTAATTATGCTAAGCAATAAAACCAGAAGTGACAATATGCATTCAGAGTAATACCCAGTTCTTAAAGAAAGCTTTGTATCTGCAGGCTCCGAGTCAGATCCTATCTGTGGAAATAGGCCCGTGTTTTGGGGTTTTACCAGGATCACCTAAGAGGCCTTGATGAAGTTGTTGTGCAAGTTGCTACATAGCTTCCTAGGAAAGGTAGAAACCTAAACAAGAGAGGCTTTAATGGGGACAGCAGCATATGCGTCATTGGGTGCCTCTGTCATTTTCACTTCGTAAATCATCTGTATTCCTGCCTCTTCCTCAGCTAAGCAATGATTATGTGGAGCTTTTCAGCAACTTTACAGAAAACTGTCCCCCTGAGCATCATCTGAGCAGTGCTAAAGCTTGAGTCTCATTTACACCAAGATATCTTTCTCTGGGAAGAAAAGGTCAGGAGATACAGGGCAGGATTTTGCACATGTAGAATTTTACTGGAATGGTTCTACCAAGAGTTGCATGGTAGATGCACTCCTCCTTAGGGGTCAGGGTGCCTCTTTGGGTGAGTTTTCTGTTACTCTGGAAGGAGATTCAAGCCAATCCCACAAAGCCACTCCATGGTACATTTTCACACCAACTCACCTTGGGCTAACAATAGCAATGTAATTACTGGCACTGGCTGCAAGACTGGAAGTTTGGGGTTTTTTTCAGGAGTTTGCTGTTCTTTATAATGTCACCATTCTCACATTTGTTTCCTTATTTCACTGCAATGAAGCTAAGACTTTCCAGCAGTTTCAGTGAGTCACAGCCCCCTTGCAAGACCAGCAGCAGGGGATTGCCCCAGTGCAAAGAAGATCACAGCTGGGCACTCCTTGGGAAGCTGAAGGTACATGGGCAGAACAAGAATTTGAGTGTTCCTTGAGGGAAATCAAACCCCAAGTTTATAAAATCAACCCTGCTCTCTCTGCCCCTCAAGTATATTGAATTATTTATAGAAGCAGCTCTAGCATGGGAGATGATCAAGAAGAACCAAGACTCAAACCTCTCCCCTCCGCAGTCCAGGGGAGTGCCTTCCCACAAGGGATTTTTCCTTGCACCCTCATCCTTGATTTATGAACATTTCATCGAAATGGTATTTCCCCAAAAAGGTTTGCTTGGAAAAACAAAATCACACTCCATGACAAGTTTCTGAAATAAAACTCCAGTCAGCTCTAATAATTACATTGACAGAATTATATCAATAAATCGTTCCACATGGACCCTAGTCTGAGTCGTTTTTAAATAAGAGATGCCTAATAGTTCAAAAAGAAATAAAAGTCCACCTCTGCCTACCACAAATGAAAGGGATGACTAAAGGGTGGGAGATGCGGCGCCATCTTCTGTGGGCAGCAAGGGCTGGTCATGGAGCTCCAGGCACAAGTGGGTCCTTTCCTCCTGGTGAATGCTGACGTGCCACCACAGGACTGCACCTCCACCCTGGCACACTCCAAAGGTCAACAAGTGCCAAAAACTACCACCCACAAATTCCTGCATTTCCTCACTTCCAATGCCTTCTGAAAAAGAGGGCTTTTTTTTTTTTTTAAAGCACTCTCATAAAACTGTGCATTTTATTATTATTATTGTTTAAACCCTCCTGAGCATTTAATGCCCGCAGAACGGCACTGGAACCAATTCCATTTTCTCCAAAACACTTTGCTCAGAATTCGATATCGTGCAAAACACTACCACTAACTAAAATAAATGAATTACTATGCTGGGGACAGGATATGTATGGACAACCCATTAAAAATTTTTTTCTAGCATGCAAACCCCTTTTACTCTGTGCACAGAAAATTTTTTTCAGTGTGAAAGAAAATTTGAGTCTACCTTAACAACACAAACAGTACCGAGTTTTCAGAAGAGCTGCTGCAACCGATGCAGAAAAGTGGGGTTTATGAGCAAATGTTAGAAAAATATAAAGCTCAGAAGAAATTAATGAAAGAAGTCTGTTTACAAAACCTAGTTCCTCAGTAGCTGGAGACCGTACATCCTTAGTCCGTATTTTTCACAAGAAAAGCACAGAAAAGAAAAAATAAAAACCAGGATAACAGCACATGAGGGAGTGTTAAGTCAGGACAAGCAGTGCTAGACAGAACCAGGGATACACCCAAAACTGCCTTGCTTATTGTCAGTAATCAAGGAATATCATTGCTCTTTAATTACACTTTTTAAAAGTCTAAACTAGCATGCATCTGTTAAATTCACAGCTTTCAACTTTACATTTTAAACACCTTGCTGTTTCCCATATATTCAGCACCTGCATTTCAAATACATTTCCTAGCACTGGGCTTCAAATAAGCTGTTTTCTATTGAAATTGTTATGTGTTTCCTTGAATATAAAACCTTTTGCTATTTTCCTAAGACCACGCGCTATTATATTCATTAAATTTATTAAATCATTCAACAAAACAGTCAGTGACAAACGGATGAAATATTATCTTACCACCAAAGAAGCAATACAACTGCCATACTCCACACAGACCTAATTCTTCCCTTCACAGACTTTATTTAGGTATATACATACGTACAGACAGAAGATAAAAGTCAGGGACTAAGGCTTAAGGCTGCACCAAGTCCTTAATTGTACATTAAGATTGCAGCAACTGTGAATGTGAAATACAATAGCTGAGATGGTGCAATTACTCATTATTTATGCAAAAAAACCAAAAGCAACATGATGTATTTTACCAGCACTTTCATTGAGATCTGCTATCAGAGTTTTCATTATGATCCACATTTCCCAAAGACTGGGCAATTTCAATGCCATTATTGTTGGATGTCCAAAGCACTTATTATGTTAGGCACCAGGAAGTTGCACAAATCATACAGTAACAAAACCAAAAAATAAAGCAAGTTTCCTGGCTTAGAAACCCTGACAAATTAAGGAAAGGGAAAACTTGGCTTAACAAAAGCAAAAGCAATCATGAAGTAAGTATTTTGATATCTCTGTCCTCAAACAGAGGGAGCTCTGGCGCCAATTGATTCTGACGCAAGTTTCGGCCCTGGCAGATGATGGGAACCCCAGTGTTTCCCCAAGCAAACAATTCCACTTTTTCACTGTCTGCAACTGCTCAACTAGACAACAGGAAAAACACCCTAAGCTCTTCTGGTAAGAATTTAATGCCCACTGCCTGTTCTCTCTAAATAGGAATGGGAAAGAATTTATTACCTACCTCCACACTAGATCATTTTAAAGTTCTGAGCCTCAGGCCTACGAATGAAATCTGGATATCATGCCCTGCAGTATGCCGAGAGGACACTACTGTCTAGATTTAATGTCAAGTGATTCAAACAGATCAGTCTAATTCTGTACTCTAGCACTTGACCACCAGAGACCTGTCAAAACTGTAGCAACCATTTATTCCCTCCATGCTAGTATAGACAATATACAGACATTAATACCCAAGACAAACTCTTTGGAAAAGTAGTCTCTAAATTGGCTCTAATGCACCATTTTAACACACGTCTTCATGACATTTATGACTAGTCTGCAGCAGAGAGTAAACATGCTTTACTGCTTCGTAGGATTTAGCCTTGGGGTTAGGGAAAATCCAGTGAAGTCAAGTTCTGAATACAGGACCTCACCATGCAGGTCCTTATGTCTGACGGCAAAGTCACCATAGGAAGTCCCTGTCCCGCCACAGATGTAAGCTCTCACTGCAGTTTACTACTTGCATCAGCCAACACAAGTATGTGTGGAGCTGGATGCCTGATATGATCGAGGCTTTTAAAGAAGTCTTCAAAGGAACAGAAAGAATGGTACAGAAATGAGAGCTTCTTAAGCTGGCTTTGATGCCAAGAAAAGCCACATGGGATCATGTTCTTCTGCTACAGCAGAAAGAAGAGTGAATACAAAAGTTAACCTACCACAGCTTCACCTCAGCAGCCTGAGGGGATCAACAGAAAGTGCACGAGGACCCACAGCAGCCTTCTGGAGTCGGGGTGCTACCCCACACAGCTCTCCAGGGAAGGTAATGTTAGCTTATTTCACACAGCCTGCACTGTGGAACCACTGCGGTGTGGTGGCTGCCATCTGTACTAGCATGAGAGATGTCTGCTTACCCAATGGAAGGTGCGGGTGATAAATTTTAGGAGTTGCCTTTGCACTTTTACAGAAGACAACCTTCAGTAAGAGGAATGTAATATAATCTAATAGGATACAATTCAGAGGAAAAAACCAATGTGAATAATATTGAACTCAAGCGTATAAATAATTTGAACCGGAGACGTTAGTTGCAGTTGTAAGCAATTAAAGCTATAGTGCACAGTAACCTTTAGGATAAGCTCAAGTAGTTTGTTAATTTGAAGGTATCTAGTACTAAAAACTTGGGATGAGAGTGAAGAGAATAGCAGCTATACTTTTGAACCCTATAATAAATGAAGTTGAAGACCTTGAACGCACAGCACACTGCAGTAGACTTGGTCAAGTCACACTGCAAGCCACCTTTTAAAGTTCTAGAAAACACCTTTGCAGTTTAAACATAAATCAATACACTTACCATTTGGGTACACACACAGGAGAGCTGGCATCGATTAGAACATGTCAGCATCCTTTATAAATACTATTTCGGAATTTATAAACTTAGCAGCCTTCAAAAGTAATAAAGCAACAAATAAATTAGACCAATTGCATACATACATGAGCTGCTTGGCCGATAGTGAGCCCCTGGGTACCGCCTGCCCATAGTGCCAGTCAGCACATTACCGCACGCTGTCAGCTGCTTTCAAAGTACAGATCGAAACGCTTAACTGAGGGAGAAGAAAAAAAAAAAGTGAAGATTTAGTACAACAGCTGTACCTTTTTCATTAAAATGCTAATGAGCCCTACAAATTTCAGGATAACTACATCTATAAATTATTCATAGTCATGTTGTCAGAGGAGATGAACTGTTGTGCTATACATGCAGCACAAATTTATTATTAGCGGTTGGCCTCCATTAATAAGCTCACATAAATTTTAAGGTACAAAGAAGTCTCAGGTCATACAGTAGCTTCTTTTGGCCCATGATACAGACAGAACAAACACTACAAGAAAGAGTTTGCTTTTGGTTTTAAATACAGTTAGCCAGTAGGTGAGATTTAATAACAATGTCATCTTAAATTTTGTATAGCAATATTAAGCAATAAGTTTATGAACAGTTTGCTATAGAAGCAAAACTTACCCGTGCTACATAACATTGACCGTTTTGAATCTGTCCCTAAAAAACAAAGTGCCTTTACAGGAATGCAGGCTATTTACTGGTGTATCAGTTTTCTTGAAGTATCAAAAACCCAAGCAAACAAGAAATGCATGGCACATCTTACGGTCAGTTTGGAATAACAAATCACAAATCCAAAATCTTAATTGAAACGCTACTGAACCTGTCAAATAACCAGCATAAAATCTTTGAGTCTAAAAGCAAGTCCCATTTTTTCTTTCTTTGGTGTAAGATTTTGTACTAAAATACAGCTTTCAGGTGATTTTCAGCTTCACCTTTTTCTTAGTCTATCTGAATAGCCTTCATGTTCCCAGATGTCTTCCAACACGCATTGCCTGTCAACCATGCAATGTATAAAGATACATTTCATTCTCTCCCTTGCTGGAAGGACAAAAACCCCAGCAAATTCTGGGGAGTGTTTTTCCTAATTCATTAAGGATTTTTACTGTCTCAGGCTGCAGCTACAAGCACATGCTTGTTCTATCCAGGAAACAGAGAGAAGTATCAGGACATAGATGAAATAGCACTGCACCAAAACTGGGAGACTTCCACAAATCGTCAGATATGTCAGTTCCCTGATTGAGCAGAACACCAGCTTACTCTTGAATTAGATAACCCTTTTATATATATTGGCATCCATGCAGTTCTCTGGTGAGCTGGTCTGGGAGCCAACACGGCTGAAAACTCCATATAAAGATGTGTTTTCAGCCACATTACACTCTTGAACTGGCTCATGGTGGTTGCACTAGGATTGGTAGCCAGTGAAGGCAAGTGGAAAGAATGGGACCATGGCAGTCTGTGCTTAAAATGATTTAAAATGCAATTGCATAACATTGCTACAGCCTCTGTGGATTACTTCTGAAATACAGAAAACTACAAGGCTGCATGTCTGACAGTGCAAAAAGCAGGTAAAGATCTCCATTATTTCCCAAATCGCTGCTGAAAAAGCGTGTCCTGTTCAACTCTCCTCAATGGAGAAAGTTCAGTGAATCAACGAGATGGCACTCTCTTGCAACAAAAAGGAGAATTCTGCACCACGACACCTACTAATTCAACACATTATAATGTTGTGCAAGGAAAAAAGTTGCAAATGGCTGCTTCCCCTTTCCTGATCTATAGGAATAAAAAAAAAAAAAAACACCAAACCATATTTCTTAGTAGAAAAAATTAAGTCTCCCCTCACCCCAAATTCATTAACATTTTTACTCCCCTCAAATACCTACCCACCAAGTTCATAATTCATAGCAGACTACAACAGAACAGTCTTTAGCTGTGCAAGGATTAAAAAAAAAGAAAAAAATTTACTGAGGGGAAACAAAAATTGTAACCAGATGACAGTATTTACAATTCTTTTCCCTAGCTTGTGAAAGAATTTGATCAGTATGTATGGAGGTGCAAGATTACTCATTTTTCATAAATGCATTCTTGTCTTTCTAGAAAGTATACACTTTTCTAAAGTGGTAACACTCACTAAATTACATCAAATATCTACACTTGAAACATGCTATTCCTTCCCTACCTACCAGCACAGCATTAGAGGAGGGTCTTCTGCAGCATACCATAATAAAAAAACTTAACAGATACAAATTAAAAATCCCAAACCCCACAATTATGCTCTCAAACAGTTGAATTAAACTGGAGTACGGTTCTCCTAAAGAAACATGCCCACCGTGGGAATAAACCACTCTTTGGAGAGGCCAGGTGGGGACCCAAAGGTACGACCATTTTAAATACCACATTTTAAAACCCTAAAATCTCAATGGAAAAGACAACATAAAGATATATTCTCATTATAGCAAAGATTTCATCAGCTACTGTATAAAACGGGAACTGCAAAGATTTACAACCTGGATTGAAGCCAACTATCAAAAAGTCAATTTAGAAGCAAGTGCCACACAGTAAGTGAAGTTAAACTGCCCTGCAAAAAAAATAGTTATACTGGATTGTATGTACCAGCAGGGGCATACCCAGATCAAGACAAACAAAGATGCTGTTTGGGTTTGGTTTTTTCTTTTTTTCAAGAACCATCCTTGAATTGTGACCAGAATAGCCAAAGCAACCTGTCTTTTAAACACACCCACTCACCCAGGTGAATCTCAGAGGGACTCCTGAGCTTCAGCAAGCTCAAGGAACTTGCACAGAAATGTAAGTGACCTTGTTGGTATCCAAATGCCATAGCTAAAGCATCTGAAAACCAGCACTTATTTTCCATACACATCCATGAGAATAGTAAACAAAATGGCAGGAGGTCTCAAATATTCATTTTTAAAGATCCAAGTACAATGCATGCACACGTTTGCAGTTTGTTTTGTTTTTAAATGTACACAACTTAGATATCCTCAACTGCACATAAACCTGAATGTACCTAATATGTCAGATCAGGTCTTCTTAGTATTAGTTTTTAACCTGCTCACACACATTTGTTCTGTAACAAATGTGTTTTGTAACAGCTTTCTGGGTTTTTTGATTATTATTCTACCACAAAATTGCTTTTAAAATTTTTCATAGTGTTTTTTACATCTCTACAGTTAAATTAAAAATTACATACACACAAATGCACATACAGCCTTATGGTTTCTCTTCAAGAAATGTTTTGATTTGGCTCTGCCTGGAGAGTTATTTTTTGTCCTTTCTTGATGATCTTCCCCGATTCATTTCAGGTGACCAGCCCCACACTGCAAACAATTACAGACAACCATGGAAACAAAACCTGAGCACTATCACTGCATACCTGCCACCCAGGGGAGCACCTGAAAGCACTATCCACTTCACCTCACGCCAAGTCTTTTCTAGGATCCGTGGTGACAGAGCTACCAGCTACTCATCATCACACATAATGAGGGCATAAATCATCTTGCAGAAAGGCCTGCCATGACTTTCAGCTGAGACTGTCATCTTCCTAAGCCACTTTCTTTACAGAGCTTCTTTTGTTATGGCTCTTTTACTTTTCTTAGTTTTTACAACTGCTACATCAGAGTTTCATTTTACTTGTATTAATCTTTTGACACTATTGAAAAAAAAGAAAAACTAAATTCTGGTGCTCCTTTTTTTTTTTTAAAATGACAGAGTCAAACCAAGAGTTGTGTCCATACAGAAGGCACACAGTCAGCATCAAGCTTGCTTGAACTAATTCCATTATCTTTTGTTTGAGGACAAACAACTCATAGTCCAACCTCCATACTTTTAACAGACATTAAATCTTTTTGGGTTTCACCCAAATTTATTTGTTCACACATGCTGCTACTTAGAGAGTATTAAATGGCCAGCTGACTCCTTGACCCTCCCTGGTTCTCTACAAGCAACGTTTGCTATTAATAAGTGTGTGTTCAAACACAAATATAAGTACATTCATATTGGCTGCTATAATCTCATACCATAGATTGCCAGCAGACCTACCCTCACATGCCCAAGAAAAAGGATGCAAAAAAAAAAAAAGAGATGACTGCAAATTACCTACAGAAGTCATCCAAGTGTGACTGACTACATCATTCAACACTCACAAGGAACAGCTACGCAGAGCAGGGAAAGAAAAAAGGTTATTGCATGATGTTTCTCAAGGGACACTTACTCAAGAAGTTACATTCCAGTACTCTCTGGATGATATTCTGACAAACACCACAATCCCACCTTTAAATTCTTGCTTTGAATACCAGGAAATAGTACAGCCAGGGAATCGGTAAGAGGAATGCCTTGCATTGTTTTAAAAACACACAGGGGCCACAGGTCCTACACAAAATAGGCCCACTATACCAAAGGGTTCAGACACTGAAAGAGGCTGATTTTAAAAAATAAATAAATAAAAAAATCAGCCAGTAAGGCTGGTGGATGACTCATTTTGAGATAAGAATGTGTATTTGTATATACACATAAATTTTGTATAGATATGTACATATTTGCATATATAATGCAAATATGCTTCCCATAGTCAACTGCTTCTTCTCACTTTGCCTGCAGCCACGCAGAGCATCACCTGTAGGACAACATAAGCGAAATACAATTTAAACAAGCAAGCAAAATGTGCAGCCAGGCCATTAGGAATTTGTGCTGCTGATTTCTGGATGCTCATACAGAGGCAGCACATTAATTTTCAGTGCCTGGGAACAGCTATCGGATGCTGATCTATCAAGCCAAACTGCTATTGGAGAAAGCATAATGTTGTCTACTAGCCAAATATCTTCTATCATGGAGAGTGTGACCTTTTTTGAGGTCATTAATGATTCATATCCATTATTCTTTATCTAATAACTACCACCTTTCTTTAAAAAAAGGTATTGTCATTTCAGGGTTGGGGTTTTTGGTTTGGGGGGGGGGGGGGGCATTGTTTGGTTTGGTTTGGTTTTTTGTTTCTTTTTTTTAAGTTTTCTGTTACCCAAGAGACCTATCCAGTTTTGTCTGGGAGTGCTTACATCCAGGAGATTATGCTTTCCCACTGCCTGCCTTTGCTGAGAGGCAGGAAGCTGCCCTGCTTACTGAAGGACTCACTCCCCATCATCCCCTCTCACTGGCACAGGATAAAAGCCTTCTGGGAACCAGAAAGACAACCACAACCCCATGGCCAAGGGCATGTCCTACCTGCACTCCAGCTCTGCTGCACTCACCATGGGTTTACCGCACTTGGACCTGTCTGAGATGCAGTGTAATCAGATACCAGGCATGCTCAGAGACCTGGAAAGTCCTGCCCTGCCCCAAAAGCCTGGCAACTCCACCATTTCTCCTTCCAACAAATTCACACTACTCAAATTCTTGTTTCTTGCCATCATGCTTGCTTGTAATTTTCTGTCCTGTATACTTTTGGGCTGCCTTTGTGCTTCTAACTTCCCCCCTAACAAGTTCCCATTTGAATGCCTTCCCTCTTCTCCATTTTTGAGAAGTCCTTCATGCGGGCTTTTCTTATTCTTGGTTGTCTTTTCCAGGTACTGTGTCACCTGCCCACTTAGTTGAGGTTCCCACACACTATGAGGGGATGGATGTTATTATTTCCCACTCTGTTCTGGGGGACATCAGCAGTGTTAGTCACTTGGACAAAATTCCTACGGTGTCCCTAATTCATATCTGAGGCTTTGTCATAAGAGTCTGTAACTCATCAAAAACGTGTTTTTTGAAAAAATTTAGCATTTCAGTAATTCTGCAGCCAGATCATATAGACCAAGCTGAATTCAAGTCATTCCTGGTCCCGTGACCCTACTACCCTGCACAGACAATACATACTTTCTCAGTAAAACACAGCTGTTTTTTATATTTATTTATTCTACATTAAGTTACCTTAATGCAGATTTTGTTCAACCAAACAGTAAAAGAAAGCATCAGAACATTTTATGTGCAAATATGCAGTCCATATATATTTTAACACAAAGAAAAACACTGTCTATAATATTTGCAGTTTGTTATAAATCAAGAGAACTTCATTCACTCTGGTGCGGCTATCTGAATTGATACCGGGTAACGATCTCAATTTTACTTGCTCTGTGGGGAGATTTGTTAAGTTAGAAATAAAGTTGCACACACACAAAAAAAAGTTCAAAGTTAAGGCTGACAAGACCACTACTGCCATGCTTTGAGCCTCTGGGGTTGCAGCGAGGTCGGGCTGCGTACCAAAAGGAAGCCTAGCAAGCTGTGGAGCTGTGCTGGAGTGCAAAGGCATTACACAATCAAAGCAATCATTGCCAGGCAACTCAGATCTTCCTGTAAAGCCTAAAACAAGAGGGCGATATTTAGGGTTGCAGTGATGCATTTTGAATCTCATTTACACCAAGATCAGTGAAAAGCATTTTTCAAAGCTGACTGTCAGGTAACAGCAGTAATTCTGAATGAGAAGGTGCTTATTTCTTCTGAAGTTATAGATGCCACTGTGCTTTTGTTTTCTGTGGGAAGCTTTTCAAGTACAGCTAGGTTTTCTGTTAACAGCATTTCATCACTACTTTCCACTTTTTCCCCCACCATATGTTGTAGGAATGAACACAACGTTGCTGCTGTCCTTTCAAGAATGGATGCAAAATTCCAAAGCTGAGACAAAACAGAACCGGAAACTCCAGAAAAATGTCGTAATTTCTGTTTGCCAGCTCTCAATTAACTAATGGGATGAGCTACAGCTTCTCTCTCCAAACTGCTCTATCTGCTAAACCAAGAATGTTCGTCAACTGTTCAGACAGAAAAACAAAAACAAAACCACCACCTTCTTCATCTAGCTGGTATCCTCCATTAAATACTGAAACATAACTTATGAGAATGACTTCATTTTATTACTCAAGACAAAAATTCCCAGTTTACCCATCTTCTCCATTTGCATCTAAAGGATTGGTTTGGGTTTGTGTGGCAGGGTTTTGGTAGCAGGGGAGGGGCTGCAGGCCTGTGAGAAACTGCTAGAAGCTTCCCCAGCTCCAAGTCAGACCCACCGCTGGCCAAGGCTGACCCAATCAGCCACAGTGGTAGCACCTCTGAGATAACATATTTAAGAAGGGGAAACTTGCAGTGGAGAGGGGAGTGGAATGTGAAACCCCTCTGCAGACACCGAGGTCAGCGAGGAAGGAGGGGAAGGAGGTGCGCCGGAGGAGGGGATGCCCCTGCAGCCCGTGGTGAGACGGCAGGCTGTCCCCCCCCAGCCCGTGGAGGGGAGCGGGGGAGCAGATGCCCACCTGCAGCCTGGGGAGGAGCCCACGCCGGAGCAGGGGGATGCCCCCAAGATGGCTGTGACTCCATGGGAAAGCCCACGCTGGAGCAGCCTGTGACTGAAGGACTGCACGCCCATGGGAAGGACCCACACTGGAGCAGCTCGTGGAAAGGACCCATGCCGGAGAAGTTTGTGGAGAGCTGTCTCCCGTGGGAGGGACCCCACACTGGAGCAGGGGAGGAGTGAGGAGTCCTCCCCCAGAGAAGGAAGGAGCAGCAGAGACAATGTGTGACGAACTGACCCCAACCCCCATTCCCCATCCCCCTGTGCTGCTGAGGTGGGGGGCGAAGGTAGAGAAAATCAGGAGTGGAGTTGAGCTGGGAAGGAGGGAGGGGTGGGGGGAAGCTGTTTTAAGATTTGGTTTTACTTCTCATTATCCTTGTTTTGATTTGATTGGTAAATTAAATTGATTTTGGTTTTTTCCCAAGTTGAGTCTGCTTTTTGCCCGTGACCATAAATTGGTGAGTGATCCCTCCCCTGTCCTTGTCTCGACCCACAAACTTTTCTTTATATTTTCTCCTCTTCATCCCACTGGGGGGGGGGGGAGGAGTGAGCAAGCAGCCTGGTGGTGCTTTGTTGCCGACTGGGCTTAAACCACAACAATGATCTAATCCACACTCCCTGTGTTTTACCCTTCTGCAGGAGCAGTGAGCACAGCAGAACCCACCCACTGCCAGAAGACCAGGATTACAAGCCAAGGCTGTTTCTAACTCCCATGGTTACTAGAAAGCCCTCAAAAGACAAGCTGAGCAAAAGACAAGCTGAGCTCAGCTGGTTTCCAGGGTGTTAGGACAGAAGAAAAGAATTGTAAAGCAATACAAAAAAACCTGCACCGGTATCTCTTTAAACAGTTCCTTCTGGAACAGTTGTTCCACCACCAGCAGATACCTTCTGTGACTTTCCTTATCGCTGTCCCAAACAGCCTCCACTCTTTCTATCTTGAAAGCAAAATACCAAAACAAAATCACAACAGTTCTGTTCCTATCTTATTACTCATTCCTCCTGTCATCAGAGTTTCCTATTTTTATTTAACCCAAGCGCATTATATCCCCAGTCTGCAATGCAACAGTCACAGCATTAGCTGTTGCTGCTCCTTAGGGATCTGGTGGTAGCAGATGCAGTAACAAATGTAGTGCGGGTTGGATTTTGAAACTTCAGTGTAGAGATTCTTCTAAAAAAGTTTACCCTATCATTTTATATATATATAAATATATATTAAAATATACATTTATTATAAAAATATGTATGTATTTATATATAAATATATAAAAAGCTTTATATATATTTATATTTTGCGTGTGTGTGTGTAACTGCTTCCTGACGATTGGACAACCAGCTAAAATACAATTTACAATTCACAGCAGAGGAACGATGCTGAAGCAAACTGTTACTTTAACAAAATGTGATTTTATCTGTGGCAATGGAAGGCTGTAAGACACTAACACAAGCTTCCTCCATGCTTGATTTTCATCTCAGATGCAGTACACTAACTTCAGCAGCTCAGACAAGCCCAAGTATCTTCAAGTATTTTTCAGAGACCATAAAACCAGGAAGACTTAGGGAACAGACAATTACCAAAGCTATTGTACAGGAGCTTTGATGCACTGAGGGAAGCACAAAATGTTTACCTCAGAGGAGTTAACAAGAGGGAAGATGATGAAAGATCCAAATAAATGGTTCAGTGGAAGTGAAATGGGAACTTCTCTTTTTGACACAATAAGGGGAGATGGGAAGATACAAATTAACCAAAAGAGTGGAAAATGTCAGATGATAAAAAGGAAATTTCAATTAATATTATCGTTAATGATCTTGTCACAAAAGGTGTTAGTGAAATCTGCTGCTGACAAAATTTGGATGCTCTGCTGCAAGGAGAAAGATGGAATCACCAACAGAAAAACTGGATGCTGAGAAGGAACATAATAGAAATGTAATTAAGTGAAGTAACACAGAGCACAAGGTCATTCATTCAGGGAATCACTAAGAAATTCTGCTGTCAGTGTTCAGCTGTGATGCAAATGTTAGGATATGATGGAAGAAAGAGACCCAGCTACATCAGCAGGGCACTGGCCCGCTCTCTGAGTTCCCAGTGTGATGCATGCACAGGGGAAGGCAAATATGTTCTCTGGTTACAGCCTTTCCTGCAGAGCTAGGAAAACACTGACACCATCGTGCAAGGTAATGCCCAGACCTCATCTGAAACAGCCCAGTAGCATCTGGTCCCTCACACACCAGGGATTAATGGAAAACACAGGAAATTGGAAGATAATTAAGGTACCAGATTTCTGTCCTGTACAAGGATATTAAGGGTTTGGCTTACAGCAGAAAAAAGGCTGAGAGAAGCAAAAAAAACTTTAAAGTATAATGCTGGCACAAGAAATGAGTGCAGGTAAAGCAGTCGTTGCTAAATTTAGTCTGGAAATTAGAATATACCTAGCATCAGAGAAAGGTGATCCAAGCATGGCCTTCCAAAAGGGTATAAAATCATCCAACAAAATCATCTTGAAAGTTATGAATTGTGTAATATGATGGGGGTAAGCATCTGAATGGGAGATACTCTTCTCTAATGTGGTGGGGTTTTGTTTGGTTTTTTTTTTTTAGTTAAAAAAAGAGCATCGACAATTTTTCTGTGGAATTCACCAAGAGGTTATCGAAAATCTGAACAACCATATCTGGACAAAAATCCAGCAGGGTTATAAAACTGCATGGTTAGTGAATAACAAGATATCCAGAGTACAAAGGTGGTGGGTTTTTTTTTTTTTAAAAAAGGCAACAACAAAAAAACAAAACAAAAAAAAACCCACAGAACAAACCAAACAAAAACAAACAAACAAAAAAACCCCACACCACCAAACCCAAACACCTAAGGTTTGGGGTATCAAGTTTCAAAGGATAAGATGGCTTTCATCTAATAGGATTTGGAAGAAACTTTAACAGATTTTTCACTCTGCCTTCTACACAATTTCTTGGCCTTCTTACTTCTCTGAAGCAGTCAAAACCAGGAATGACTGAAAGCTGATTAATAATTTCTGAGGTATGATTCAGGATTTTAATTTCTACTACTTTTTCTCCCCTTAAAAAGCCCCCTTCTCTAGGTGCAGTTACCAAGCGTGTGTCTGAACATCTCAGTTTGCCATAAACTGGACAACAGCTACAGCTCTAGCAACATAGGCAGTACATTTCTTTTGCTGCGGAACTGAAGGAAGGACTGAAGTCTTATTTGTAAGCAGCAAGCAACTCATTTACATTTTTGACAAGAAAACAATTCATCCCTCTGGGGTTTTGTTTTGCTTTTTAACCCACAGCGATATGAAGGAAAAATAAATTGAAAGTCATGAGGAACTCATATGGACAACAATGCTGTAGTATCCAAATAGAGTACACTAAATAAACCTCTCCTTTGTTTCCAGCTTTCGCAGGTTTTATGGCAGAGCCGTTTGATACAGAGAACTCTGATAATAAAGAGTTGTTCATCAGTCATACAAAACCCCTCAGCATTTTAGTAAACAAAGAAATGTTGGAAAAAGTAATTTCTGCAGCATCATAGGAAAAAATACTACTTTAAGATCAGTTAATGAAATAAAGAAATAAAAAGCCAGGGGTTTTTTAGGTCTTTCTGGAAGGAAGCTACACAAACTACCTCTATAGCTCTATAACAAAACCTCATGACTAATGTATCAGTGTCATCCTGAAATACTTCTGAAAAAGTTAACAAAGTAGTAATTACACTGGAAATTATATTGGAGGTTTTGTCAAAGTACTTGTTTAGCCTTACCTGCCCTCAAAAATAACGGCTACAAGAGACAGCGAAGTCATATAACGTAGAATTCGTAGTTTTATTTAACTAAAAGAGTATTTGAAACCCATGTCTAGCATACTGAGATAAAACTTTGGTCAGCCTTTTGGACATTGAATGACATATGGACATGATCCACTCTGCATCTGAAACCAGTTTTATACTAGTGTCAGTCACTGAAATCACTTGCATAAATAGAAGAGTAGTTGGGAGACAGGCTGTCGTTGGGGCTTTTTGATTCTTTCCTCAAAGCTAATGATGACATGCATGTAGAATAACATAAGCATGTTCCTGGGTACCACCTTCCCTCTCCATTCACAACCCGTATCATATTGACAACTGCTGCAATACAGCGTAAATTGTTCCTAAGCTGATATGCCACGTGCCATGTTTTTCTGCAACAATGCAGTGGAAAGGATTCTCAGCATCCAAAAAGAAAAATTTATTAACTGAGTCACAAGTCAAGATATGGTTCATTATCTGCAGTTATCACATAAGAGTTCCACTTTTCCTGATGGAAGAACTTATTCTTAGGAAAAAACAGTTTTTTTAATAATTAAACATCTGTCAGAATAATCAGAACAGAGTTTCATGCTGTCACTGATGCTTCCTAATCCTAACTGAGCCATGAACAATCACGTTAAATATTGCAATACTCCATTAAAAAAAAATTTTATTTAACATTTTCTAAAATACTGTTTATTTCTACCTCATGGTAGCATTTTCAATTTTTTCACAAATGAGTCAAGTCTGCAGACAATAAACTACTAGCTCCAGACAAACAACCAGCTAAGATTCAATTATTTCTTTTCAGGTGTCTCCTCTCCACAACAACCTCCCCCAAGGCAAGAACTGTGTCCTTGGTTTGCAAGGACACTTGCTATCAATATACCAAGAAATTTATCTCTCTTTGAAACTATGATATACTAAGGTAGTAAAAAAGGCTGAACCATGTCCTACACTACCCAGGACTACATCTTCTGCTGCTGTTACCAGTGGCAAAAGGTGATGATTAATGATGACAACACTGGGAGCAGAAGCACAGGCTATTCCATTCACCTGCTGCAATTTGCGAAGTTCCCCCAGGGTTTCCTTTACAACCTATTACTATTATTAACCAAATCAGGCACCAGAGCATTAGCCTGATTTTGTGAATAACATCTTCCACAAATAAGCAGCTACTCTCTCCAGTCCTAAGTGATGATAACATAGCAGGAACTTTCTGATAGCCTCTGCTGAGCCACAGAAGAGGGCTTGCAGCACACTACTGGGGAGCTACTATGGAGGTACTGCAACCTTATTTGCCAAGCAACAAGTACTGTAGATGATCTCGTATGATTTCAGCACCAAAACAGCCTGAACTGAGGTCAATTAGAATGGGACCCATTAAACTCATCTCCTACTGGCTCCCTACGAAGTATCACAGAGTATGTGTCTTCTGGGCCACACTTGGACCTGAAGTTCAGGTTCAACCAAGCTCATTGCTTTGTAGCATGCTTTGCAGTTTTAAATGACTCTTAATAAGAAACTGTTTAACTAAAGAGGGGTCACCAATACAAGTACATCCTGAGGCAAGAGCAACCATGGATTTTCTACCAGTCTATGAAACAAATTAATTCTGGTTCAACCCCTGACAGAGAGGCACACACACTACAGAAATCAGTCTCAGCAGAAATACTGGAACAGCCATGAAAACTGAACTCTCTTGTTATTAGCAGCAGAGATCCCACTGGGGCATGGAGGAAGATGCTGACGTGACCTGAAGGACAACCTGAGCTATTGCTGCGTCCACACAGATTTTGTTCTTGGCATGGACTTCCACCTTTAAAATGTATTCTGTAGACATGTTAAACATGTAAGTGTTAATCCAGTGAAATCTGGAAAAGAACTAGCCTACACTACAGCATCTGTGATCTCAGAGACAATGTGGTAAGCACCAGCTCCACTGCAAGCACGACACCCATGCCCTGACTATAAGGCTTGCTAAAAGACTCTGAAAAGCAGTGATAGCTGCTCAGGTAGTTGAACCCACACCAACTCCATTACCTCCAAAACCCACAGTTATCACAAAATGAGTAACCTTTCCTTTTAATTTGAAAAGCTAAGATCTAGCAAGCTGTATCCTCCCTGAGCAGCTGGGGTGAGGAGTTTCAACTACATTAAACAACAACTGAAGCACTATTTCCCTCAGCTTGGCATCAAAGCAGTCTGCCATGAGAATGCTGATTAAAGATTAGCAGGGACGGTCTCACAAAGCTGCCTGCAAGATGCCTAGCTAATGCCAGGCCAATGGCTGCACCATGCCCTCGCAGAGTGCTTCCTGACAGTAAAACAGAGGCCCGCCAAACATCATGCAGTGAGCAATTCACCTAAAGATGCTCCGATGGCCAGACCTTTGGGGAACTGGACATGGCTGCAAAGAGGAGTAAGATGAATGAGGGTGACTGGTCCTATTAAGGTGAAGGTCCTCAACCCAATAGCTTCTTCCCCAGGGAAAAGACTGAAATCTTATTTAAGGGAAATTATGAGACTCCCTTACTAATACATAAAATGACTCAGGACAGCAAGAGGACTTACAGGCTCTTAGGGAGAAAGGGAGCGAGGGAGAAAGGGAGAAGAAAAAGACATGAGAACGACTTCATATATGATACAAATTAATGATTTGCATGGCAACTCTATGTTTTAGAAGAATACTGCTTGGTTCCCATGTAAGAATTGAGGCTCTATCAAGTAGGTATAGAGACTAAAGAGAAACAACTTAGAAAGAAAAGTTGCATCATTAGCCCAGCTTCCTATGTACTACAGACCACTAAGTCTTCTTGATTAACATCCACAAAAAGCACAAAGACCAAGAATAACCCTGAACCCCTTACATAAGCCCTTAAGAGCCATCTTACTGCACTGGCTAAAACAATCATGTCTCATGCAGCTGCATACCAACATGATTTACCTCTGGCTGGAGTCCCATCATTCTCTTTGTGCAAATACTGCTTTAATAAGAAATATCTTGTCTCACTGCAGTGTACCTTTATTGGGTGGGGGGGTGGAGACAAGGGAACCCAAACAAACCATAAAACCTCTGAAATTCTTCAGGATGAGAGAAGTCCTTTGTACATAAGGAATTCTCTGGGAAAAGTAACATGCAGCACGAAAGATCATTTTCTAAATCAGTGTCTCAGCTAGGTAGTAGCATTTATCTCCTCTCTACATTTAACTAACCAGAGAAAGAGGAAACTTACAGGATAAGAGTTGGCAGCTGTGCACCCCACAAGTAAAGCAAGAACTTGAGGCATGCATAAGATTTGCTCAGTGGCTACAAGGCTGGCGTACATCTGAAAGCTCTGCCAGCTCACCTCCATCAGTGAGGAGGAATAAAAATAACACCCTTGCAAGGATCACACCAACAAAAGCCCAGAAGAGTGCCACTGCATTTCAGGAAGGTGGAACAGCAACCCTGATGGAAAAACTTCCTGCCTCTGCCAGCAAACGGTGCAGTTTCTCTGCAGGGCTCTGCCAGTACAACTGCTTGTGTGGCGCAGGCAAACCTACAGACATGCTTAGCCCAAGTCTTCCAGCTAACAGCACTTTCTCTGTGGGCAGACAATGCCAGATGTCTCACATATCTTATTTCTGAAGATGAGAAGCCCTGTGGCTTGCCAGGTACTGGGAAGACCATCGCCAGTCTGTAAGGTCACATGAGAAGGAAGGGAAAAGCCACAGCGCCAGAGGCTGCTGGGGAGGGTGCCACCAGGTAGTCCCTCCACATAGATGGCCTCAGCTGGTGCCACAAAGCAGCTGCTGCTGTGGGCTTCCCTCCCACTCCGAGACCCACACAGAACCATTGGAACACATCACAGGAGACTGCACTTCTGCTGCACAGAACACTGAAATCCAACACAGGTGCCCATATTAACAGATAGTATTACTGAAACCACAGAGGAACAGCACTACTATGCAACACCTCTGTTGCATACAGCCTTTTCTCACATGAGGTGGCAGAGCAAGTTGTAGTGTTTTGTCACTGTATTGGGTCTGACTGAGATGGAGTTAATTCTCCCCATAGCAGCCCCCATAGTGCTGTGCTCTGCATCAGTAGCTAGAAAGGTGTTGATAACACACCAGTGTTTTGGCTACTGCTGAGCAGTGCTGGCACAGCATGAAGGCTGTCTCTCCAACATTTTTGCCTCCCCTCAATGGCAGGCTAGGGCTGGGCAAGATCTTGGGAGGAGACATAACCAGGACAGCTGACCTAAACTAACCAAACGATATTCCATACCATATGACGTCAGCTCAGATATAAAAACTAAGCAAAGGGAGACGGAAGGGGGGCATTTTTGTCTTCCGGAGCAACCACTATGTGTACTGAAGCCCTGCTTCCCAGGAAGGGGCTGGACATCGCCTGCTGATGGGAAGTAGAGAATAACATCATTTGGTTTTTTTCTTTGCTTTCGCGCACGAGCTTTGCTTTCACTTTATTAAACTGTCCTTATCTCGACCCACGAGCCTTTTGTTATATTTTCTCCCCCCTGTCCAGCTGAGGAGGGGGAGTGATAGAACGGCTTTGGTGGGCACCTGGCACCCAGCCAGGGTCAACCCACCACAGTCACACAAATACAGCTAATCTGCAAGAATGGATAAACCAAGAACTGCTCTTGCTGGAGTACTAGAAGAGCTGGAGCATCTTTGTTAACAAACATCATGATAAACAACGTAAATACTGCATAGAAATACAGGTGCTTCCGGTCTCTGTGCTGGGAGAAATCTGAGACTTCAGTGTTTGAGACATGTGACAAGAAAAGTGCAGAAAGAGCCCCCCCGCCGCAGGATCCCCAGACACGGAGCAGGTTACTTACTCTCCCCAGCTCGTGAGTGTCCTGGGCACCAGCACCCCCTCAGGTCGCTGCAGAAATCAGGCAAGCTGCAAAACAAAACCAAGTCACATATTAGAGTTTTCATTTACGAAGAGTCAAGGAGGGATTAATGAAAACTACTGAGCTTGCAAAGGTTAGGGTTACCAGAAAAAACCCACATGGTCTCCCCTCTGTGGCAGTGGGAGCCAACAAGGCAGCGGGAGCCTGGAAATCAGACAGGCCCGACAAGTGACTGAGTAACCCAAACAACCACCTTCAGTTTAATTCCTTAAAAACCATATGCATTCAACAACGCGCATGCAGTAGAAGTAAAAGCAGAACAGAGGATCTGTATATTACAGTGCAGGGATCTTCCCAAACCAGGCAGCTGTTGCAAGCTGCTGTCAGACTATGACAGCTCGGGCATGTAAGAGACACTGAAAAGCATGCTTTAAATTCTCTCTCTTGCTGCACTGTATCACAGACCTGCAGTTTTCCCCATGCACAAACAGTGAATATCATGAAGAAAATTAATTTAGATGATAGAGATGAGCCCCACGTTAAAAAAAAGCAGCAAAGTGTCCTCACTAAACAGTATGTTTATAACCTAATTTAGAAAATAAAGTGAAAAATCATCTTTTCAATTATGCTTGTGTTCAGTAGACATCAAGTATATAATTTATTTTTGCTAAGTCTGCATGCTGTATCACAGTCATTCCCCAACCATTCCGTGCCCTGGTAAATGGTAAATTAAATTACATTAATGCTATGGGGTTTGGTACTGAAAAATATATTGGGATTGTTGCCACACAGTGACAGAAGCGAGGTTATCTCCCCATCAAAAGATACTCCATCGGTGGCAACAGATCTGTCAGTCAAACTATGTTCTAGGATTCAAAGTATTATTCAACTTTATATTTGTTCTCCCATCTGGAGAAAATAAATATGCAAGACCACAGAAACAAATCTCATCTGCTGTAGAGTTTAAAAAATTTTTTTTTTCTTTGTTAAAGCAAAAGCCAGGCTAAATCAAGCCAAATTATATTCCATTTTGAAGAGAGATTTGTTCCTTCTCGTTCTTGTTCTAACAGAAATCTAAGAACTATAAATCCTAGAAAGTACTGAGACAGAACAGATAATTTGAGAGCTAAAAATGTTCTCATTTGTATTGGCTTTGTGTGGCAAGGTTTTGGTAGCGGGGGGGGGTTACAGGGGTGGCTTCTGTAAGAAGCTGCTGGAAGCTTCCCCTGTGTTTGAGAGAGCCAATACCAGCCGGCTCTAAGACGGACCCGCCACCGGCCAAGGTCGAGCCCATCAGCGATAGTGGTAACGCCTCTGTGATAACAGATTTAAGAAGGAAAAAAAAGTTGGGACAGACGGAAAAACGGCAGCCGGAGAGAGGAGTGAGAACATGTAAGAGAAACAACCCTGTGGACACCAAGGTCAGTGAAAAAGGAGGGGAGGAGGTGCTCCAGGCGCTGGAGCAGACATTCCCCTGCGGCCCGTGGGGAAGACCATGGTGAGGCAGGCTGTCCCCCTGCAGTCCATGGAGGTCCACGGTGGAGCAGATATCCACCTGCAGCCTGGGGAGGACCCCACGCTGGAGCAGGGGGGTTCCCGAAGGAGGCTGTGACCCTGTGGGAACCCTACGCTGGAGCAGGCTCCTGGCAGGACCTACGGATCTGTGGAGAGAGGAGCCCATGGAGCAGGTTTTCTGGCAGGACTTGTGATCCCGTGGGGGACCCACGCTGGAGCAGTGTGCTCCTGAAGGATTGCACGCTGTGGAAAGGACCCATGCTGGAGCAGTTCGTGAAGAACTGCAGCCCGTGGGAAGGACCCACATTGGAGAAGTTCGTGGAGGACTGTCTCCCGTGGGTGGGACCCCACGCTGGAGCAGGGGAAGAGTGTGATGAGTCCTCCCCCTGAGGAGGATGAAGCGGCAGAAAATAACGTGTGATGAACTGACCGTAAACCCCATTCCCCGTCCCCCTGTGCCGCTGGGGGGTTGGTAGAGAATCCGGGAGTGAAGTTGTGCCCGGGAAGAAGGGAGGGGTGGAGGGAAGGTGTTCTGAGATTTGGTTTTATTTCTCATTACCCTACTCTGGTTGATTTGTAATAAATGGAGTTCATTTTCCCCAAGCTGAGTCTGTTTTGCCCGTGACAGTAATTGGTTGAGTGATCTCTCCCTGTCCTTATCTCGACCCACAAGCTCTTTGTTATATTTTCTCTCCCCTGTCCAGCTGAGGAGGGGGAGTGATAGAACAGCTTTGGTGGGCACCTGGCATCCGGCCAGGGTCAACCCACCACATCATTAAAAATCATATTTGTCATTTAGAAACTTGAAAACAGACCTTTTTGTAAGCCAGATGATAAATAATTTTAAAACCTAAAGCTTTTTGAAGAAATCAAGAAAATATACTCGTTTTCATTTCAGTAATGAAATTGCACTTAAAAAAAAATCTTCAAGAGGGCAGAAAGAAAACAGAACAATGCTCATTAAACTAATATTCTAACCCAATTTAGCAGGCACATTTGTAGACTTTTGTATCAGACAATCAGATTTCACTATTCAAGAAAGAAAAAAGAAGAGGGAGAGAAAGAAAACACACCTTAACACCTTCATACCAGTAAAGCCAAGAAACTAGTGATTTCCTTCTGTTTGAGATTCACAGGTTTTATATAAACAAAACTTTCTGGGTTAAGTGTTGAGACCCCAAACTTCTCCACAGACTGGGCATACATGCTAGCTTTTTTTCAAATAATTTTAAGGAGTTTCTTCCTGAGACATACAAACCGATGCATCTGTCTGTGCTGACACGGCCATTTTTATAATTAACCCTCTTCATCCTATATATGAAACCTAATTTGCTCTAAACCAAGCCTAGCATAACTTCAACAGAAACAGTAGTCAATTCAATGAAAAAAATAAAAAATAGGCAACGGTCAAAATGTATTTTACACCTGAAACAAGACAATTTTTTGATTCAAACTAAGATGGGGTCAGCTGCCAGTTCTGAGATCACAGGAAAGCCTGAAATATAAAATACAGGTCTCCAAGGTAGGAATGACCAAGCTCTCCAACAAAACAACAGATAGGAAATTGTAAAACAAAAGTTTCAACAAGAGACATTTGACCTCATATCCAAAGGGATATTAACACTGATGACATACATTTCTGAAACTGTGCTACCGCACACCCAACATTTTCTATTTCCCAATTGAGAATCTCTCCCCCACCCTGAGTGTCCTTCCCTTTCTCTGTGTCCTGCAGAACATGTCCGCCTCTCCACCCATATTTTTACCATGTTGCCTGCCTTGAAAATTGGCAGACTTGAAAACAACTCGGGGATGAAGAGAGGAACTTTTTTTTCTTCCTGTTTATAAATCTTAATATTTCAAAGAAAAGCTCAGCCAGCCAACAGTGCACCAAGCTCAGTCTCCCAGACCTATGCAAGCTAGAATAATTCATTTAGGACTTTATTAAAAGCAGTAAATTGGAAGGCAAATAGCATGCAGGCACTGATACCCTTCTTAGAAAATGAATTAGCAAATGTTTACGCCCACAGATGACAAAGTAGAAACATACTGTTACAATTAATGAAATAAACAACTGGCTGGTTGAGGTAATACTAGGTTGAGGCAACTTTAAAAAATTAAATCCTCCCTATCTACTACTTTTGCAAAGATGGGGTGATAGCTACATATACCTAAAGTGGGATTAGATATTCCCAGGTATTTGGATTTCCATGGGACACAGACCTGCGATCCAGTCCTCAGCTAGCCTCAGAAACAAGGGATCTCACAGGTGCCAGTGTGCAACCTGATCTTGGGCACATCACAGAATTTCAGTTAGAAATAATAAAACCAAACAGAAAACACCAGCCAGCAAGGAAAAAATTTGGGAGTTATCGCCCCTGTTGAGATGCTAGAAAAAAACTTCCTTTTGTAGAGCTCTCAAAATAGACAAAGACATCTACCCAATAGAGACTCCTCACAGATTTGTAATGTCTAAACTCAGACCAAAGCTACTTTCTTGAGGTTTAGCAGGAATTTACCGAGCTAGGAACCACTGCAGTTTTTTTCCTCTTGCTCCACTCCAGCCTGTGCTTGTGCCTGGTGGCTTCCTGCCAAGAGCTAAGAAGGTTAGCAGGTTTGATTGCTCTCCTTTCCAACCTCCTTGCTCTTGGTAAGGAACTTTAAAGTTTAGGTTAAATACAAAAGAGGCAGGTTTCCAATAGCTAAATTTCAACTGGAGTCATTCAGTACCAAAACAGGTTTTATACTTCAGTAACTCTCCTTTCCTGAAGTACACACTATATAAATGGTGTGTTCCTCAGCAACATCATTGCATTTTTGTTCTTGCCCTTAAATTAGAAAAAAACCTGCACCAGTGAGGTTCTCAGATGCTTCTGTTGACTTAAACTGAACTACTGAGATTTAAATCCACTTAATCTAAAAAGTGACACAAAAAAATAAAAATATTCACCAACTCTTCCCCCTTCACCACTAGAAACTGCTTCTCAGATGGCCCCAGCAGAAAGCAGTCAGCCTGGGCTTGGGGGTGGCACATCTCTCCAAGGACAACAGATAGTTTTCCACTTCTTCACTTCGAAAGCTTGTTTTGTAGGAAAATAAACCCACCTATCTGCACCAGGGAATACAAATTTTAAGGATTACATCACTCTGGAGCACTCCTCCTGTATCCTTTATAGTAATGGCTATATATTGCTAACAGCCTGCAAACCTGCCTGTGTTGGGCAGGATGGAAGGGTGTAAAATCAGTAACGTCCAAGTCGGCAGGGATCCAGTTGCTCTGGGAAAAATAACTACAGATTTCTGAATTCTTGCACTTTTAGAATGGAAGCACAGTTATGAACTTATGTATGAGGTTGAGGATATTACATATGTACAGTACTCATTACACAGAGATGCGTGAACTGATACCAGCACAAAACTGGTGACATTTCTCATACTGCAGTTTTCTCTAGGCACACAACTACATGCAGGCGTGCTGCATTTACATTATCAGACTGGGGACTCTGCCTTAAATTGTCTTTTATACAGGAATCACAGGATCCCACCCACCCCTCCATTAAGATTTCCACCTCTTCCTCCAATTTAAAAATAGAAAAAAGAAGTCGTCCAGCATAACATCAATAATGAATAAGTACAGCATGTTCATCTATTTTAGGGACAAATTTTTATCTTCCCTTCTAGAAAGCACATTACCAGTTTCTAACTCCAAGTCCATCAGCCAGCCTCCTGGTGAGCCTCATGCAACTGCCCCGAGAACCCAGGCTGCTGGGGTTTGTTTCCAAAAGGAGGAGAGAAGGAAGAGCTGAGTTTTGTTCTGAGGTTTCTAGGGGCCTTAGTCTGGAAACAGTTTAAAAGAAAAAACAAGCCAACGAATTATGTTCTTCTTAAAAAAAAACCCCACAACCAAAAAACCAAACCTGCTAGGTGTATTAACAAGTTGCATTTCAACTTGAGAGACCTGGAAGACTCTCATAACATAATGAAGGGTAAAAGACTCATTAAAAATGGGGTGGAGGAGAAGGCTGCTGTCACCACCTCAAGAATTCCCTGATGCTTTTAGTATCTACCTTTCTTTGTCTGCATCCTACCTTCTTTGACAGCAATTTTTGCCAAATCCACAGAAGGAAGCATCTTACACGTTAATTCACTTACTGCCCCAGAGGGCCAAAAGGAAAATAGCATCACTTAGATGGTATTTTACCTTCTCAATTTCTGAAGCACAATTTTTTGAAGATCAGGAAGAAGCATTTATTTCACAATTAGTGGCTAAAACACTGAAATGCACATGGCACTGTTTTATTTATGAACTCTGAGAAGTCCAACAAAACTGAAGAGATTTGGTTATCCATTATTTGCAGGAGGAGTCCCATTCTTCCCCTTCCAGGTTAAAAAGCATATTCTGGACACCTTCCTGGAAAGGGCAGAAGATGGGTCAGGTCTTCCTGGGCCAACAAGGAACGCAGGCATGGGTCTTGTGCCTCCCCACAACACATGCTGACCATGGGGTCACTAAAGAAAAGACTGTAAGGAGGGAAAGTCTTGATATTTATGAATGATACCCAAGTCTGTCCCCTTCACTTTAGTGATTCTTTTTATTTAAAATGTCCAAAATGGATATTGGAAGGTGCTTTTTTGGTTTTTCCTTTTAAAGTTTTGCACAGAAGGGGGTTCGGGCAGGGGGAGAGAGGCAGGAGGGGAAGAGCTAAGAAAGTTTCCTTTCATGCCAGTCTGGACCAAATCTGTATTTTCATTTTAGCAAATACTCCCCACCATTGCCCTCAAATCATTTACACAGACCTCCATGTTGCCAGTGATGGCTCCTGAACACCAGGGTGTTACTTTGGTCCTCTGGCTGCGTGACTTACTGCTTTTGTCAAGTCTTACCACTTGCTGAGCTGTGCTGCACAGACACCAAGGCAGAAGCAAGAAAAGCACTGGGTTGACACTAAAGCAGAATTCATCTTTAGCCTCAGAGGCTGACATCTCCCACTGCACAGCACTGGCTCCAGCTCACCTGGTCCTGTCAGATTGTACACCCCAAAAAACCCGCTTCGATTCATGTTCTGCTTCTATAGTTACACATTTATGGAAATATCCTACCCTTATAGCCTGAGGGAGTTGGTATTTCCACTGGTTAATAATTCAGCTTTCTAAGGGTGACCCAGCTAGCCAGGGCAAGGAGCTGTTCCAGAAAGACAAATGCTGTTCTGGTGCTAGGTCTCAGCACACATACATCCAACATGCAGAAGCCAATGGAAGAAGAGGAGAGCATAGAAACATCCTGAACACAGCTCCCACGCTCCGGGGCAGGTGGTTTGCAGTGTGCTGAGCATCCCCAAGCAGCACAACTAAGCGTCGCATCCCCCCTTTCCATCCCTAAGCCCACCTCTTCTCTCCAGCTTTCAGCATCACTGCTATCATGACTCGCCACAAGATCCAGACAAGTAGCTGCTGTTACAAAACTGTCTGAGCAAACATCTGGGCTGAGGCTGATAATTTCTGAGTTACCATGCCAAAAGCACAGCACGATCTACATAGGTATATGTATCGCTCAACAGCAACTCTTCAAGCACAGTCTGAGTACCACTGCAGCATGTTTTCCCCCCAGTGGATGGCAATCAAGCCATATTTCCTGTTTGCTCATCCCTCCTGACCCAAGCTTTAGAGCTCGCAAAAGCCCAATGCACAATTTGCTGTTAGCACTTCAGCAGCAAAATAAGCGTACTTTGAAAACACTCAAGCAGCTGAGTTAAAAATAATAATAATAATAATAATAATAAAAATTAAAAGTGGAAAGAAAGAAACTTGAATCAATATTTGAAAACAAAGCAGCCTGGAATTTCTCTCAAAAAAATCTTATTCTTAGCGCAATGGGGTACAACTTAGCTAGCTGAACAATTTTCCAAATACATGTTAAGAATAAAACTTACTTTTACACAGGCATCAAATTTTAAGGAAGGAATTGAAAGCCCGGAAATTCATGCTGATACGTGTGACAGAGACGAACCATGAGGGTTAGAAGCAACTAAAGATGCTCCTCTCATCTCTGTCTGAGAGAAAAACATCTCCAAATGATTCAACTTCTTAGCAGACATACCATACTTGAGACCAGGTTTTATCTGTCACTTAGGGAAAGACCTGTGGGTGATGAGTATTCAGGTCACACACACCTTTTCTGCAGCAACCCACAGCACAACTATTCATGTGATAAACACCCACATCACAGCAGAAGCCAGCAGCAATGAATAATGCAGGAGATCCAGTCACTCTACCACATATCATACCCATGGGATATGGAGGCAGCATTTTAGCTTAAGTCATCCTTCCTCCTCCAGGGCACAAGCATGCTCTTTAGTTATTCTCTCTCCACCTCCTGTTCTGCACATACATTAACAGGTCAAACCCAGCAAAACAGGATAAGTCGTTGCAGAAGAAATAGGGACACAAACAAAAACGCAATACACCCTCTCACAAGATGATGTTAAAATATTACATCATCTGCTCAACTCAAGAACTCCACAAACCAGAGACACAGTTTTCCCAACAACGTAGTCCTTTGTTCACGTTTCCCAAGAGATGTACTTTCCCACCATTAAGACAATAATTTCACAAAGCATTAGCTAAACCAGGATAAATTAAAATAGAGCCACACTCAGCCTTAGCTTGTAACCCTGCCTGAATGAAGGCAGGTTATTAAAAGTGCACTGCAAAATTGAAGTGAAATCTGAATTTGTGAGTCAGGTCCTCTTTAAAAAGGCATTATCATCTATGCTCTAAGTACAAACTCTCCCAGTAACTGACTTCAGTTATTCATTCCTATTCTGAATACTATTATCACTGTATAATTCTTCCCAACCCTTCTTGATATTCTCCAGTACTTTCCAGCTTATGCTGCACACAACAGGGTGCTCCATCTTAGAGCATTCTTGATACCCATCATTCCAGGGCAAGGCACAGAGCTTACGGCACCATGGGACAAGGCACTCGGCAATGCCAGCTTGGCTTCTCTGGCACTCTCTGCCTTTCAGCATCCTGCTTAGCCAACCGCTCTGCCAGCACTGCTGGTATTCACACAGCTTTTGCATTAGCCTGGGCATCCACTCACGCTGCAGATTTATTACGCCATTAGAAGGGTGTCTTTGTCTCGCATCTGCGTTGTTTCATACTATTTCTTTTACATTATTTTCATATATACCAGAAAATCTATATAGGAAAATTTGTCCAGCAGGAGACCAAACTGCATTCATTAAAGCTCAGGCAAGCTCTGAGGCTGCATGCTTAAAATGAGTGCGCTAAATAAGGAAGAATAAAAGGCTCGAGTCTCCAGTTTTAGTCATAATCAATTTTAATGCTGCTGTTACAAGACCTCATAATTTTGGCTTCAAAGCCAGCTAAAAGACAATGAAGAACCTTTAACTTAGGCAATGTGTACTAACAGAAGTCATACCGATTCTGCACACCAGGACAACATATTCAAAACTTTTTGCACAATAGGTGCTTAGCTGTAAAAAGAGATCATCTCCGCTACCTTACAAGCCTCTGTCATTCTGGTGCAGGGAGTGGGGGGAAGGGGAGAATAAAGTTAAAAAAATATTACATCACATTTTTTTCCCCATACTAAAAGATCTTACGCAAGCTTATGAAAGGTTTGGAATAGATCATTATGTATGTGCTTAGTAGAATTAAGGCAGAACCACTAGTAGAAGTAACTATCAGACCTGTCCCGTCTCCATCACCTCAAATATAACAACTGTTAGGGTTGGGGGGGGGGTGGGGGGGTGGGGGGGGGTGTTTGTTTTTTCTTTTTAACAAAACAGGGTCAGCGAGTACTTGGAGTATTTCTTGCTCAGAATAGCCAGTAGCTAATAGAAAAAAAAAAAATCCTTATTTAGCTTATTCCCTTATTAATCATCTTTACTGGCTAGCTAACCCACCATCTAGGGTTGATCTCTTAAGGAAGTGAAGCGGATGAAAAATACGGCAGCTGTGGTCTCACAATTCTCGCAGAGAGGAAGATATTTAGATTAATTTTTTTTACTTAAAACTGCAGTTCAAGTGCTATACAGTATTTTCTCAATTCCCTACCTCTGATAGGGAGATCTATTAATGGAGCAATAACCTGATGAGAAGAATGAGATTAATTTTCTGATCATCTTTAAAAACCAAGCATACATCTTCCTACTGTGTCATAAGATCTGCTATGAGGCTAAAACCTCTTACCTAATCCATATTCTTTTAGTATCTTTTAAAAAACAAAACCAAAACCACGAACTTGAGGCCACCGGTAAAAGAGATCCTGCAGCTTCTCCTGAGAAAATGATGATTAACTATTCTAGCAACAATGGGAAAAAAAATATGCTTTCCACAGAAGAGAAATTAGGACAATAGAAGATACAAAATCATTAGCTACAGAAAGGTCAGAAGAACCACCACCTAAAGAGCAGACTCCAAAGATGGCTATCGGATGACAAGAAATTTGGTACTTATATGCCAGATACGTTACTCCTGTATCATACATTTGCTTTCTGCATGGACCAATGACTTCCCATTGTTCTTAGTACGACCTCTGACTTCAGACCAGTGTTGATTACATCTTTGCCTTAAGTTATGCAAACCTTTCCTTAACCATCCTATAAGCTTCAAAAGTCTATTCCCCTAAATCTAGCCATATTCTATTCTGCAACACACAAGCATATTATTAATTAATTTGAAAAACCCTTTCCAACAATTGCAGACAAAACATCACATCCAAAGAACTACACGCTGTAGGACTGCACTCAGCATTCCTACTCTGTTAAAAAAAAAAACAAACCAAAAAAACCCCACACCAACAAACATTTCTTAGTAATAACTTCTGCTCATGTATGATTACACAGCCAAGAAGTACAATATATGCTCACAAGTCTGATGTGGTAATTATTCATTAAATAAATAAATAAATCCAAGATTTTTATTTATTTATTTTAAAATATAAATGAAGCTGCTTGATTAGGAAGCTCTTTCAAAAGACAATCATTTTAAAAGTGTCTTCTTTAACAAAATAACAACAATAAGACTGCAGATTAATTAATAACTATATTGCTATGCCCAAAATATGCTCATTTAGGTTCTAAGTTGTCCATTCCTCAGGTTTTAAGACCTAGATTTTTATTAGCAAGTGTTGGTTTTTCTTAAATAAGCTCATACATATACACATGAGAGGCAGCTATGTCTGTATTAAATCAAAAATTCTCTAAATGAATTTCCTCTTGAGTTGGAAGGAAATTTTCCTACAGGACATCACACATACTTAACTACACTGCCAAATGGTTGTATTTACACTTCATGTCAATACCAAAAAGTCAAACTACAGAAATCAATATGTTGCTGCAATATTGCCGAGTCTTCAGTAAAATACCCTGCACATTGCTACAAGCACTTTCATTAAAACACAGGAAATAACATCTCAGAACAGACCTGATAGCAGCTATTACCAGATGCTCCAAAAGGAAGCAACAAAATTCACCCTAGTAACGTTCCCTCACCCTAGCTCACTTATTTCCCTATCATTTTTGGCTATGAATTAAAACCTCCTACCATCCCCTTGTTTTAACTAAGGCCTCAATTCCAGAGAATTACATCGAATTTTTTTCCCCCAGTACACTGAATTTTTTCCAATTCATGCAGAACCATCCACACCAGCAAGAAACTGAGGGTCATCATAGAATCATGGAATGGTTTGGGTTGGAAGGGACCTTAAAGATCATCTAGTTCCGACCCCCCTGCCATGGGTAGGCACACCTTCCACTGGACCGGGTTGCTCAAAGCCCCATCCAACCTGAACTTGAACACTTCCAGGGATGGGGCATCCACAACTTCTCTGGGCAAATTGTTCCAGTGTCTCACCACCCTCATGACAAAAAATTTCTTCCTTATATCCAATCTAAATCTACCTTCTTTCAGTTTAAAACTGTTACCCCTTGTCCTATCACTACATGCCCTTGTAAAAAGTCCCTCTCTGGCTTTCTTGTAGGCCCCTTTAGGTACTGGAAGGCTGCTATATGGTCTCCTCGGAGCCTTCTCTTCTCCAGGCTGAACAACCCCGACTCTCTCAGCCTGTCTTCATAGGAGAAGTGCTCCAGACATCTATCATTTTTGTGGCCCTCCTCTGGACTCGCTCCAACAGGTCCATGTCCTTCTTATGTTGCAGGCCCCAGAGCCAAACGCATCATACATAACCACAGCGAGAGGGATCTCATCTCTCAACGCTGTGCTCCCAATTGAATTTAACATGGAATAAGACTTTTTTTTTTCCCCCGCAAATAAAAGATTGCCCTGGATATACACTGCAGTGCTTCGTCCTACCACCCCCGAATTCCCAACACACCCACTCATGCTGTACCAAGAATGCCAGCTATGTTCAGCATTTTGCTTGGAGGTACTGCAGGAATCTAGGGTCAGCAGCAGCCACAGGCGGTCAAATTTACTCAAAACAGTTAAGTTAATCAATACAGAAAAAAAAAATTTAACCTCTTCAACAGAGACAGTGAGGTTTGATAGCTTCTTAAATGAGTACTGATAATGACTAGAAGCACAAGAGTGATGTTGGCTTGGACAGGAAAGTTCTGGAGCTGTCTGTGTATTGATTTTATCTGGCTAAACTGTGACAAAAGATGCGAAGTATTATGAAATTAAATATTAAAAAGAAGGTGCTCTACAACAAGAAGCAAAGCATGTAATAGAACAAATTGAACTGATGGAGAAGTCTCAAGAAAGCCTCCAGTAAATCAATGGTAATTTAGCCACTTATTTCACTGAACCTAGATTGAGGTCTGCGCCACAACTGAAAAATAAAATTCAAAACACTTTTGGAGCTTACAAGTGTTTTTCCTCACACATGCCACCTCCAAGAGGTCTTGGAACCTGTCAGAGTACAAGTGCTGAGTTACTGCTCTAGAAACAAAATCACCAACAAGTCACACCAAGGTTGAAAACAGACTGCTAAAGTGGGACCACCTGAAAGTCAAAACATTAGAACTCTCTACCAGACCCTTCAAAGCCTAAATGGTGCCGGAAGTTGCTAGAAAGCAGTATCAGAAGTGAGCACCTACAGCCTCAGCTGAAGTCCACAGAAGCCAAGAAGAATTCCCATTGTTTCCAGTTTACCCACCCAGGAAGCTGGCTGTGCTTAGAGCCACTGGGGGAGAACCAGTGGCTCCAAGACTTCATTAGACATGTGAGAGTGTGCACGCATATATACATATGTGTAAGTATGCATGTGGATGGACACAGGCACACATTTTAGATGCCTGCAAGGCCAGTCAAGTCGGAGTCTTCATTTAAAATCAACTTATTCCCATAGTCAAAAGCAACAGTGAAATTTAGTATTGCTATTAAGCACAGTATAAACTCAAAATCTGCATAAACAAGAGCTCAAACTGTCTTTAAATTCATGCAGGCAGAACTTAAATGGAATATAGAGTCCTGGACTCAACAGGTTAAACTCTGAGTACGAACAGGCAATGCTCACCTCAGCTTAAGGAATCATTCCAGGTACATTCAGCTGCAGAAACTAAAAGTCCCAGTTGCTGTTCCACAGCCAGCAGAATGAAACGCTTTATGTAACAGTACAGTTTTACATCTACGCTGATTTAAGCCAACTGTCCCTTTCAGCAGCAGTTGGCCTTTAGACTGGCTCAGGCACCTCATCACAGCGACACTGTCACATGGGTGCATCTTCTTTGAAGGGTTATTTTTCAGCTGGGTCCTCAATTTGATCAGCTTTGATGGGAGGCCACAAGGGTGCCAGGGAAGAGGAAAAGACATGTTGTAATAGCTTGAAGATGGACAGACACCCTTTAATAGTTGCTGTTGGCAACAGCTTTTAAAACGGTAATTTTGGAGCAATCCAAAGTGATGCAAAACTGTGCCCATAATCTTTCACCACGCCTTTAAACTTCATTGAAAGATGTCACATCTGGCACATGCAACAGGCCAGGAGCATCATCAGCACTAATGACTCAGATGACACACGTAACCTCACCAGTGTGCTCGACTCTATCTTGCCCACTCCAGGTTTTCAGTGTTGTTTAAAAATAGGAGGGGGAAGAGAAAAAAAGAAAAGAAAAAAAAAAAAAAGAAATCTCATTGAGATCATATCTGAAGCTTACAGAAATCCACACATGGGTTCATATAAATTTCAGATGGGAGCCTGATCTAATTTCAGCACAGACAAATAGGTCCTCCTCCTTCTCTGAAGGCCCAGAAGGAGGATGAAGTAGCTGACATAGGGACAGCCCTGCTCACTCCTTGCCACCTGGGAAAGGAAGGGAAGGGTGACCCCAACATCAGTCAAGAAAAAGTGTCATGTGTCATCCCCCATCCCCCACAAAGGATCTAGAAGTATCTGGCATACACTACCCACAGTAACAAGCATTTTTAGAGAGATGCCTTTTGTCAGAAACATCAGCCAGGCTGGGCAATACCCAGAAGCCCTGGGAGTTTCAGCAGATGCAGGAGGTAGAGCACAACAAGCAGCAACGGGGTTTCCCTTAGAGAAACAACACGGAAGTCCCTATACACTGGATACCTGGTCAGAGAAATATTTACGTGACTAAGAGATGCCAGTGCTCCTGCAACTTCAACAGTTTATGCAATAGTTGTAATACTATTAGAGTAAAAATAAAGGTTAAGAAAGCACCAACACAATAGTTCAAAGGCAGCTGAAGTTTAGAAAACGTAACAGAAACCAGGGAAGCATTCTGCATCTATTCCTAAAGAAGACAGGGCCACAAGCAAAGGTACTTTCAGTCACAGTAATTTAAGCATCAGGTCTTAAATCAATGGAGAATGCTTTGGTATAAGTGAGGGGAAAACCTTGCTCACAGCAGTAATTAGCAGACAAAACCTGTTCCCAGTGAAATCAGTGGGGCTAGGTTTCTGCACCCTGTTTCCAAAATCAACACCAGTGGGGTTTTTTTATACTCCTTTTCAGTTACATATACATTTGGCCAGGTCTTTATCAGATCAAATTTTTTAGAGAAATCAATGCATTAAATAAGTAATTTTTTAAAAAACCACCACACACCTTCCTTATAATATGCCAAGACATATACGTGTTTAAAACCCGATTTGAGAGAATGTCTTAAAATTCCCAGTGCATTTGTGCCAGTCGTCATCTGCCACCTGATGTCCTGGGTATTTATTACTGATCATCTTTCTAATTAATCCTCTTTCTGTCTGTACTTCTAACAAACAGCTTGTGAACTCACCTAAAGATAGTCTGCTAAAAGAAAGAAAAAGATCTATTTCTAGTTACCAAAAAAAAAATCCATCCTTAGTATAGCACAGGCATACTGCCGTATGTTTAAACCTTAACACAGAGGATTATTAAAAAACCCAGTTACTGCCATTGAGCAAGTATTCCTAACAGACAGGCTTTGCTGCTCATATTCTTGCAAGATCAGTGTATCAAACCAGCAGAAAATACATAATACTTTTAAAAGCTCACCATACTCAATGAAATACTACTCTAGAAGATAAAGTCCCAATGAGGGATACCTGCATGCAAAATGTACACTGCAGAGGTCATTAACTGGCAGCAGACCACTAGATTACGAACTACATCCTTCTTTGTTGGTCATCATACAGGCACATGAAGATTTATGATTAAATTTAACACAATCCTAATGTGGCTGGTACAGTCAGCCAAAACAGAGCTTTCAAACCTAACAGCGTGGTGTAGCTAAGTTATGGCAAGATAAGTTGACTATGGCACTGCATTAGCTGAGAATGGGGTAGTTACCTCACACCTAATGAAGATTGAACATACAACCCAAAGAGGCACTTCCAGAGGGCTGACAGACCAAAAAGCACCAGCAGCTTCTCCTTCCACTTTCTGGATAAGAAACCAGTGATAAGGAAGAGGAGAACAGTTAAAAACCCACAAGCAGGTGCCACCTTTTTCACAAGATGACTTTCAAAAATCCTGTAATGCCCCCAAAAATCCATAACTGGGCTAATTCTGTTATTCCTGACAGCCAGGAAAGGAAGTGACTGTGCTTTGTATAAGCCAAGCAAAGACTTCTATTATGACGGCTTAAATAAAACAGACCCCAAGAGAGGAAATAAGTGTTACTCAAGTCATCTGGCACAATTCCCCTGTCTCAGGTGTGATAGACAGCAATGCTCTCAGACCGGGGACAGCATTTCCTTGCCAGGGTCACGTCTACTTCCCTCTTGGTAAAGAATACTTTTAAGTAATTTCAATTCTGCCATGTATGTTCTGATGGCTTATTTGTAATCGCTTATGCTTCTCAAAAAAAGAGAGGCTATCAGGTAAAAAAATGAAGCCAAACCATCTCCTCACGTCACTAACTTTGGGAGAGATCAATGCTGACATTAAAATGGACAAAAAGATTTCTGAAGGGATACCTTTTCAAGATGGCAATCCTCTTTTCCTTCAAATCAGCACTTTTCTTCCAAAGCCAGGTCACTGGGGTGGGTCGACCCTGGCTGGATGCCAGGTGCCCACCAAAGCCACTCTATCACTCCCCTCCTCAACTGGACAGGGGAGAGAAAACATAACAAAAGGCTCACAGGTCAAGAGAAGGACAGGGAGATCACTCAGCAATTACAGTAACAGGCAAAACAGACTCAACTTGGGGAAATTAGTTTAATTTATTGCCAATCAAATCAGACTAGGGTAATGAGAAATAAAACCAAATCTTAAAAACACTTTCCCCCCCACTTCTTCCCAGGCTCAACTTTACTCCCAATTTCTCTACCTCCTCCCCTCAAGTGGCACAGGGGGACGGGGAATGGGGGTTGTGGTCAGTTCATCATACGTTGTCTCTGCCGCTCTTTCCTCCTCACTCTCTTCCCCTGCTCCAGCATGGGGTCCCTCCCAGGCGAGACAGTCCTCCAAGAACTTCTCCAACATAAGTCCACGAACTGCTCCAGCATGGGTCCCTTCCATGGGCTGCAGTCCTTCAGGCACAGACTGCTCCAGTGTGGGTCCCCCGCAGGGTCACAAGTCCTGCCAGAAAACCTGCTCCAGTGTGGGCTCCTCTCTCCACGGGTCCACAGGTCCTGCCCAGGAGCCTGGTCCAGCGCGGGCTTCCCACAGTGTCACAGCCTCCTTCGGGCATCCACCTGCTCTGGAGTGGGGTCCTCCACGGGCTCCACCGTGGACCTCCATGGGCTGCAGGTGGACAGCCTGCCTCACCATGGTCTTCCCCACGGGCTGCAGGGGAATCTCTGCTCTGGTGCCTGGAGCACCTCCTGCCCCTCCTGCTTCACTGACCTGGGTGTCTGCAGAGTGGTTTCTCTCACATACTCTCACTCCTCTCTCCGGCTGCATTTGCACAGGGTTTTTTTTCCCCCTTCTTAAATCTGTTATCCCAGAGGCACCACCACTGTCGCTGATGGGCTCAGCCTTGGCCAGTGGTGGGTCCATCTTGGAGCCGGCTGGCATTGGCTCCATCGGACACAGGGGAAGCTTCCAGCAGCTTCTCACAGAAGCCACCCCTGCAGCCCCCCCGGCTACCAAAACCTTGCCACACAAACCCAGTGCAGTCACAGAGGCCCATTAGGCCGAGGTGCTGCCAGGCCTCCCCCTGCAGCCCAGGCTGCAGCCAGCGCCACGCTTGCCTTCCCCTGCCCTTTCTGAACTCCAGTGCCAGTCAACAAGTTACTAGCTAAACTGTGTTTATACCATGGATAGTCTAAATAACTACTTCAAAACTTTGTTCTTGGAGTTTAACCTACACATCACAGCGAAACAGAGGGCATCTGCCTGCAAATACAAATACACAGGGTAGCAGATGCCCTTTCCAAACATATGCTGTGTTTTCTATCCAGCTGTGAAGAAACGTTTGGTTTTAAATAGTGACTAAAAATTCTGTTGTTTACCATTTTTCATTTTAAAAGTACAACTGTTGCTTTGAAATTAACATCAATTTTCTGATGCTCGAAACACAACCAATGGTATAATTTAACCCAGCTTAGACCAAGCCTGTCTTTGCCTGATGAAGCTACAAGGTACCATAAAAGTTTAAAACACTGTACTTCCTTTGCATATTTACAACAAATGCAATTCCTTTAAAAATAACTGTTGAAAACACTTTTCTCTCAATTTGCCTATTACTCAAGCAAAGCTTTTTCTAATTTTACTAAATAAAATAACAGCTAGAAACTAAATCTAAAGAAATCACCTACACACACCTTTCTACTGCAGACCTTCCCCATGACAAAGAATGTAGCTTATTCACCCGTACATAGCTACAACAGGGCCTTGTTCAGAGTAAAGGTGGCAGTCAAGTTTTATGTAAAAAGAAAAAAGCAATGGTGATTACTGGAGGTAATGAAACATAAGAACAGTAATTACAGCTGGAAAAAAGACAGATACT
This sequence comes from Harpia harpyja, assembly GCF_026419915.1. Classification (NCBI taxonomy): domain Eukaryota; kingdom Metazoa; phylum Chordata; class Aves; order Accipitriformes; family Accipitridae; genus Harpia; species Harpia harpyja. The sequence continues at coordinate 63,631,353 of NC_068941.1, read as the reverse complement.
ACAGAGGTTTTAAACAACTGATTTTATTTGACCTGATAGTGCTAAAAGACCAGATTCTTCTTTTGCACTTAAAACTTGTTTCTCAAGCCTCCATCTCTTCTTCAGAGATGCAGTTTAGCAAGGATAGTTTCCTTTTTTGCACAGTAAGAGAGCACACCTGGAATGCCAATACACTTCAGACTTCCTTAGGCTGAATCACCCTCTCAAGTACTGTAAAAGGGAAATACCTGCAACCATTAAGCCGTGTGAGGCGTATTCCTATTAGTTAGCTACAACTTACCTAATACTTACAGGCATCTCTTTTTTTTTTTTATTTATTTATCAGTTGAAACAGTCACTTATGAGACTTCTTTAAATACTAAGCTAATGAAAAATCATAGCTGAGGCGAAACACAGAGTAACAGCTCAGAGAATGGAGGATCAAGGATTTTATTTTACTACTAACAGTGAGAGGGGCCTTGTACAAATTGCTTAAGCTCACTGTAGGATGGTTTAAAAACCTACTAAAAACCACAACCACCACAAGTAGTACCTGTGGCTTCTTGACAGGTGTGTTAACCTGGAAGAGAGAACCTGTAACATCCTTTACAAGTGTGTTAGTAACTCATTTTGACACTGCTTAGAGACCCTCCATTGAGGTATATCCTGTGCACAAAACACGGAGTTAGAAGAGTTCTCCTCTCCACAATTTCCAAACAACAGAACCATAGCAAGGTACAAGAAAGTGGTAAACCAGTAAACGAGACATAAGAGCCACACAAAACCAAAGACACCTATTACTCACAAATAAGAATATCTCAACAGTCAGAGGAGACTCAGACTAACCGTTCTTACACCAAAGCCCCTGCAAGATAAGATGGATCTTCAGGAATTGAGCCAAACCTGCCCACACGAGGCAGGCAAGATGAGTGAGGAGCCTGCTGTCACCTACTGTTGTAACGCAGCTCGCTGCCTAGAATCACACATCTTCGGATATTCTTAACTCCTAATTTCCAGGACAGGAGGGGCTTGCTGAAAGTCTGCAAAACATCTCCAGAGCCACTGATGGAAGATAATATGCAAGTACACATTATCATCAGTAAACCTAAGCTATTCTGTTATTTTGTGCTCATATAGTTTCCTTCATTTCAGATAAAGGTTAGGCACTTTATAACAAAACAAAAATAACAAGCAAACAAACAAACAAAAAAAGCAGCTATATAAAGATTACGTGATAAATGAAGCAGCAATTTATGCTAGCTAATAACAAAACAAATCTACTGTATCAGTTTAACATTCTGAGGGACAAGAATAAACAGGTAATAAATAGCCACATTTGAGCGAAGCACAAAGCTAATGTTAAGATTAATCTTAACTCATAGAAAACCCAAGGGTCTATAAATGGTCCTGACCCACTAGCATTTCTTCTAAAGCAATCCACTTAGTTGCTCTGTTTGGTGGAATGCAACTGTGAACAACAATAAACATGAGACTGAACAATTTACAAACTACAGGATAATGTATATGTCCAAGGCTATGACTGGAGTGTGTAAGGAGCTATCGCTTTCTTAACAGAGCTAGTCTTTCAATTAACTACTGCACCAGCTCTCTAGTGATCAACACTGCAATCCACAAGCAATTTCCAACAGCAAGATGGCTCAAAAAAGGGTAGTTTTAATCCTCACTCATTTTACTACACTATGGTTGAGTTGTGAGCAAACATGCAGCAAATTAAGTGAACTTCTTGTTTTAGATCAAGAAATAGTAGAAACAGCTCAAGACTGATCAACTATTAAGGCGCCATGAATCACAATTTTCCCTTAGCAATTGCAGGAGATGATGCTCAGTGTCTTACAGGATATAACCAGATCCTTACAGGACAACACCTACAACAACTAAATAACATTATCAAAATGCACCTACTTATACAGGCTTTTCTAAAGCATCTAACACTGATGCGAAGTTCCATGAAAGGATAAATCTTTCATGGTGAAAGGGAGAGACCTGAACTCATGCACATCTTAGCTCTCCCTAGAAATGCTGCTGCTGCAGCGTACCCAACTGCGAGTACCGGCTGTCAGAATAGCTGTCAAATGCAATGACTGATTTAAACCTGATACCAGCTGCAGCAGTCTTACACAGCACAAAAGCTTTATACTGCTGATGCTTACACTAGAGAAGTATTAAAAACATTTATTCTCAAAGTCCATTCACGTTTTGCAGCACTTCCTTTTCTGACAGATTACTAAAGTATAGTGTGTATCTGATGTCTGCAAAACTCAAGGCCAACCCAGTGTCAAAGGTCCTTAAGCTGGCAGTGGCACAGAACAGCTGCAATTTAAAAGGAACAAGAAATTGCACCATCTAATCAACAGGATAATTAGTGTATATTTACTTTGTCAGAGGAACTAAAACAGGGCGAGTAAAAAAGGTTCAGTAACCACTCTGCTGCTGGAGGAAAAGCCAGGTTCTGTACAGACAAGGGGCAATTTCTCACAGTACTATATCTTGTGAGCACGCAACACAGGTCAGCCTCCTCCTCATCACACCTGAAAGGAGACCCAAAGGACTAATACCTCTGGGAATTCACACCCACAATACAAGCATAAAATAAGCAGCAGGTTTACCAGCCAATCAGGAGCACAAATCAGAAACAGCAGCAACAGCAATACACTGCAAGATACTAAGGATTCAAGAGTAAAAAAAGCTGCATTTTTACCTACTATGAAGTGCTGAATGGAGATGAATACCCACTGCATTTCAATGTCTGTCTTCAGTCTGGGTAAATCCAGTTTGCAAGAGCCCTGACAGATCATCTCTTCCCTATCCCAAGAAACTTCAGATGTTTCTGGAAAAATAAAACCCAATGCATCCAAAATCCAACACTGCTGTGCCCAGTGAAACAACAGAACTATGCAAGTTTGGCTACTCTGCAATGGGTCCTTCTCCCCTTTCATAAAAAATGCTTTAATTTGGATTTTCAGAGCGCTTCTGTTCAGTGAGGTTCCCACTTACCTGGTGGGCTCAGCACACCCTGAGCCTCCCAGACTATGACAGGGCTAAGGCAAGGTTTCTCACACCTCCTGATCCTCCTGTGGCTGTTCTGGCACCCATTTAATTGGGCAGGGAGCCTACACAGGGAATTAACCCAGCAGAACAAGCAGGGGGGCAGAGGTTAGTAGGACAAACCCAGACAGTGTATTTAACTTCCAGTGACTGATTAAAAAAAAACAAAAACAAACAAACAAACAAAAAAACCACCAAACCCAGAGCTAGCTGAAACAAGGGAGCAGGGCCACATCATGCAACATGTGGAAAAAAAACACCACCAAAAAAAAAAAAAAAAAAGGAATAAGGATAGCCTCTTCCAGCAGTAACTTACTGGCTTAGCTGTAATATTAATTTTCATTCTACTCAGAGCCACTTGGCTAAAAGGATGCTCTTCAGTCTGTGAGAACTCCTCTCCCAGAAAGCCTTCTGTACACTCATCCTCTCTCAGTTTCAATTGTAACTGAAGAAATTCAGTTGAAGCTTTTATTTCTGCAGCACTTGAAACTGAATGGCTTACACACCTACATGCAATTCTTAAAACCACAGGGCTGCAAACTTTGGTGATTTCATTTGACACTCCAAGTTATGTAATTTAAAAATGAACAAATACAGAAAAAAGCAGTATTGTTTCTCTGAAACCAGTGTAACTCTATCTCCTCATTCATCACCATGCTAAGGTGTGTCCTGTGTACCTGGATGTCCTGGTTTTGGCTGGGATAGAGTTAATTTCTTCCTAGTAGCTGGCATAGTGTTATATCTTGGATTCAGTATGAGGAGAATGTTGATAACACACTGATGATTTCAGTTGTTGCTAAGTAGTGTTTAGACTAAGTCAAGGATTTTTCAGCTTCTCACGCCCAGCCAGCAAGAAGGCTGGAGGGGCACAAGAAGTTGGGAGGGGACACAGCCAGGGCAGCTGACCCAAACTGGCCAAAGGGGTATTCCATACTGTGTGACGTCACGTCTAGTATATAAACTGGGGGGAGTGGGAGCCGGGGGGATCGCTGCTTGGCGACTAACTGGGCATCAGTCAGCAGGTGGTGAGCAATTTCATTGTGCATCACTTGTATATATCAATCCTATTATTATTATTATTGTTGTTGTCATTTTATTATTGTTATTATTATCATTATTAGTTTCTTCCTTTCTGTTCTATTAAACTGTTCTTATCTCAACCCACGAGTTTTACTTTTTTTTCTCCGATTCTCTCCCCCATCCCACTGGGTGGGGGGGAAGTGAGTGAGCGGCTGCGTGGTGCTTAGTTGCTGTCTGGGGTTAAACCACGACACTGGACATGGCTCGTGAGTAGTGCATGTAGATCTCGCATTGACCTCCCTGCTCTCATTGAAGTTGGAAGCTGAGGACTTTAAAAATTTTCACCTTTATTTTCTAACCTTCAGCAATTCTGTGCCGTTTTGTGAATCTCTGTTCCTTTGAAGAGGGGAACATGGAAGAGCCCTTAACCTAAAAATGTTTGAATTATGGTAAAAGTTGAGGAAACTGAAAAAAAAAAATTATTAAATAATTAAATATTAAATGAGAAATTCCTTTATTGTGAGGACAGAAAAAGAGCCAATAGCTACAAGCAGTCAAATGCCATGTATAAACCAGAAGTCAAAAAAAGCATACTATTAGTTTGCAGCTGAAATTGTTTCAAATGCAATTAAGTGGATTTCAAGCTACATTTATATTGGTGCACTAGACTATAATTACATGGCAGTGCTGTATCCAAATTCAACTTTTCTTTATCATATTATGCCTTAGTGAGAAGTGCTTTCAATTTTGATGAGTTAGTGGAAGAAAAGAAATGCAACACCATATTAGCACAAATCTAAGGCAAGAAATACTTAGCTAAAATTCCACCATCTACTATTTTTGCAAGTATCTAAAAACACAGCTAATCATCAACTGATACAATAGTTGCTAGATTTGCTGAGTGGGCTTTTTAGAAAGCAGCACATGGGAAAAAAAAAGGGCAAAATTGCAGATCCATTAAAAAAATCACTCTGAGTTCAATCAGTTTCTTAACACAAAATTTTTGTAAAATTGCTACTGAAACAACTATTTCCCCTTTGGCAGGACATCAAGAAAACAGACTTGAAACATTATCAAATCACCATTAAATAATAAATATGTCCCCCAGATCCTTTTGACCTCAAAAAGAAATTCTCTCAGCCATGGTGAACAATGCCTGTATCATTTCTCCTCACTTTCAGAGGTACATTCAGGCACCAATCCTCCACGGGAAGGTATCTGATTTCTCTACAAAGGCACCTCAAGCTAGGCACGTTGGTCAGACCAGACCAGAGTGACACAAAGGTGAAGCACCCTCCATGGCCATTTCTGCAGCATGCACAGTGCAGAGCTGAAGGACAGCAACGGAGCAGCACCAACCCCACTGAATTGACAACACAGTCACTGAGAAAGAAAAGCAGACCTCCCAACACTGTCCTCATGCAACATCATCCCATTCATTTAAAAGGTGCCTGCATTTTCTGAACAAATACAGCAAAATCGACAACATCTGCAAAAGCCTCAGCGCTCCCCAGACAAGAAGTGCCAACCACCTCACCCAGCCAGACTGGCTGGGGCAAGGTGAGAAGTGGGAGCAGTAAGAAAAAAAAAAATTCCAAGAAAGTGGCATTAACCTCCCCATCCAGAATTGCTGCCTGGTTTTCACTGAACGTGCACCAAGATGTTAAGTAGCTATTAGAATGCCAACACCCAAAGAAGTACTGCACAGAATTATCCAGTCCAACACATGAACATGATATAGGTGTAGGAACTGTATTTGGGTTAATTACAGATGACCAGTAGAGCTAACTTAGAAACTTCCAAGAGCACAGCATCTCAGGAGTACAGCTACATTGCTTAGAGAGCTGTTGGGAAGCCATACCAGCTCAGATTTGCCCATAAAAATCCCCAGTTTGCCCATATATCACATAGAGCAGATGCTTTTTGGTTTCCCTCAGCTGCGTGCTGATCTAAGGGCACAGCTCAGTGACCTGGCTCTGGAAATCTGTAAGTTTCCATTTTGCTTTTTAGATTCAGTTTTTAATCATCAGGAGAAAAAAAAAAAATCCTCTGCTTTGTAAAAATGCAAAACATTTTTATTCCTGTTACCAATCCAAAAACAACACCAGATGGAAATTCATTTAAAATTCTTACATGCTTAGCTCTCTTTCTGCAACGAGGTTACTACTACCAGCCAGACAGCCCTAGGAAAAAAAATAAATAAAAATCAATGGAATGTGAGTGTGATTTACATTATACAAGATGACTGGAAACAGATGAAAACTGATGAAACCACAGTGACTGCTTTTAAAAAAAAAAAGTCTTAATATTTATTTTGAAAACAATGAAAAGTGGTGAAAATACCATCAGGCCCCACCAGATAAGACATGTAGAGTATGTGTTCCTAAGGACAGCAGGGGAAACCTGGAGCAGCTTTACTCTGCAACAACTCTCAGCTCCTAAAAGGATATTAGGTCACAAACCAACTTGCCCTAAGTCAGACCATGCCATTTGCAGAGCCCAAAGACACCCAAAAGCCACCTTGTCTCCATTCCCCATTCTTCAGCCATGCAACAAGTTGAAAGCCAGACCAGGGGACAGTCTGAGTGGTCCCCAGAAGAGCAGCACATTTCCAGACAAGACATCTTGTTGCTTCCTGAGTTTCTAGCTGCAGCTTTAAGCTGGCTGCTGTGCACGTCACTGAGTCACATCTCCCGCGGGAATTATAGGAACAGTTCTGTAGGTGACTTATTCATAATCCATAAAATCTTGAGCATTTTGCAGCTCTTATAAAGAATGCAAAGCAGCTTTTTCTGGTCTCATTTACCACAGCCAGTCTCAACAATAAATTGATGTTAAAAATCAGTAATGAAAAAGTTCTCTGATACTGAGAATACTTTGCAAATAGTGTAAATACAACACTTTTAGAGCAATTTTATTCAGAATGTGTGCAGTAGCCCTTACTGATCAGTTACTAGAGAAATCTGAACAATGGCATGTCTTTTTAAGAAAGTGAGAGCTGTGAAAGTTAAGTGCTATATTTACACTATTTGCAGAGCATTCTTTATTTAGATTTCTATGGTAACCGGTAAGTAAGAGGACCGCAGCTCATATTTTGAATGCTTTCGTTCCCCATGGTCCAAAACAGCAGAATCACTACAACCCTTTTTTAAGTAGGAAGAAGTGATAAGCAAGCATATTACTGACTTAAATAGAGCTGAGTCTTTACTGATTAACTTGAGATGGAGTTCTTCTCTGACACAGCAACAATGCATTCATTTAAATTACCCTGTTTAATGTGACTTAGTAACAAAACCATGGTATGCATTACCCAGCACCCAAAACTTGTCAAAATTGTACTTCTGCTGTTATGTCATCTTACCTGTCAAAATACAACTTGCGCTCAGGAAACAGGGACAACTTTGTTGTCCCACTGACCCGTAAGGAATCAGAGACCACATACATTGTACAAATCAGTACCTGCTGCAGGGGTATGGTACTGTTACCGCAGGAGGAAGCATTTTTTGTTATTAAACCCTACCAATTAATTTGAAAAGAGCGTCAGACAGCATCCCGCAGTATACAGTCACCCTACACCTCCAGAACAGCCTATAGCGAGGCTGGTCCCACCACAACTTCTGCTTGCTGTAAATGCTACAAGGCCAGCATGAGCAGCGCCAGCTCCCTCATGCACGCTGCCTGTTAATAGGTTTTCCCATCAAGTCCTCCTACATACGTGCCTCTGGACTAATTTTGGGATAATAAAACATCAGAGAGGACAACATAATTGCTCTGTTTTGCAAATAAATAATCAGAGCTCAAAAAAAGTGTAATTTTTTTTTTAAGGGAGAACTGCAAAGCAGAACAAAAATCTACCTCTCTTGCACTGTACAAAATATGTACTTTTTAGCATCAGAAATGTATGTAATCTCAGGTACTCACTTCTCTCCTTTCGCTAGTCTTCATTTCTGATGAGGACACCAGCCCCAGACACCAGTTAGTCTTTAGCTCCAAATATCCAAGACTAATTTCCAAAACTCTCAGAAATTAATCCACAGCCAACAACTTATTTCTATGGAATATTCCCCTCCCTCATCCCACGTCCAGCTACCCTCTTCTCAGCATTTCAGCTGTCAGAGACGGTACCACACACCTACCCTCTGGGAGCTCATGAGCAAGTCTGCAGCAAGCGCTTCCCAGCAGGCCAATTTTTGCCCAGTGCATCAAGTTAAGTTTCTGGGAAATGCGATTCCTCCTTAGCCAAAGACTATTTTTATCAATGAGAGAGGAAATCTTTCCACCATCTGCTGCGAGTTTTATCATACATCCACAATTCCCAAGTGAAACTGCACAAGACCTCAAGAACTACCGCACGCCAGCAAGACTACTGGGGGTTTAGTAGCAAGACGGCCCAAAAATACCTAGAGGAAAGCAATCGCTGAATGCAGCGTAGCAAGAGCCCTCCATTGCCACATTCCCCTTCCCTCTGCCCAAAAGCCAGATGCACCAGAAGACAGCCAAGGCAACCGCACTGTGCCTACCTAGAGTTACGGCTGAGGACGGCTTGGTCTCAAATGTCATCTTTTGCTGAACCTATTTACCACAGGACACAAGGCTGCTACCACCAAAGCTTGATCAGCACAGGGTCGACCTGGATTTGGTCACACTTGCAATGGGACAAGCAGGACTTCCCCAGCAGCCCCACAGCTCAGTACCTCCATGCCCTCATTGCTGCTTGGAGACCGCAGGGAAGATGGCAGAGGCACTCCACCTTCAACTACTCAAAATATCCTTGAGCACCAAGAGAGAGGAGCTCTTGACAGCTTGGGCAATTCGCAGAGCCAAAGTAAAACAGTGGGGAAACACTGGGGAAGGTGTAACTTTACTACTAGGGCCCCATGAATGGGCACCATTTTGCCTGGTTCCTCCAGGGGCCTGTAAGCACCAGCCACCCGCTCCCTCCCACCAACTCCCCCCCTCAAAACAGCGGCACCTGAGCATGGACAAAGGCAACCTGTTTTAACACACCACTTTAGGGCGAGAGCATGAAACGGCAACACTAGGCAATAGTCCAAAAAAATAAAGAAAACAGAAGTTCTGTGGAACAGAAAGCACTTGCAAAGCACTGAGTTTCAGTGGGATGTGGAAGCCAGTGAATGAGCACTCAGTTTTGCTACAATGCTTACTTCAGACTAGTAAAGCATAACATTACACAGTGTAATAAATTTGAAAAATAAGAGCTTGTTAGATACAGCAAAACTGGAATACGTTTTCTACCTGTGGCTTATATTATTCCTCCCCGATGTCATAAATCCAATTAATTTCAACATCACTGAAGGAAAATGGAGTACTTCAACTTCCTCCCCACCAATCCAATGCAACTAACCAGTTTAAACAGGGAGAAATCACAAGTGCCCACCACGAGACATGTCAGCAAGAGGCATGCTCCTTGCCAATGAAACTGCACCATGTTCACCTCTGCACCTCCAAACCAAGCCTCCTTGAATGCTCTTCACAGCAAATCTTCCCTTAGAAACTTCCTAGCATGAGCTTTGCTGAAATATCTACTACTAACTTCTGAAAAGCACAGTGCAAAGCTCTCAAATATTTCCTCCCTCTGCACTTGGACATGTTAAGTCATGTCTGAAAGAACCACAACAACTCACCATTTAGGTGGCACATTTTACTGCATCTCTCCAGAGAAGTTACTCTGAGGCATCCTCCTGCACTCAAACTATTTCTCTGCTTGGTTACGCTAGCTTAAAAATGCACCTCCCATGCACTCACCACACTGCATGCTGACTAAGGTTTTGAAGCAATAGCAAACTTCAGTCCACAAGCACTTTTATATATGCTTAGACAAACACCTCTAGGGAGGGATAGTCATTATATCCAGCTAATTCCTTTTCGTCTGAGTGATTTCTAGCCTGTCTCACTGACCTTGGCTACAGCATCCTCAAGAAACATGCCACGATAGGAACATCTCTATTCATCCCATACTTGATGACTAGACCCAGACTGTCCCTGCTGGAGCTTAGCAGTAGCAGGGAGATGAACTGAAAAAAGGCATCCAGAAGCTTTAAAAAAAGAAAGAGATATACCCAAATGCCTAACCAGATTTTGATCCAAAAACACATAAGCCAGCAGCCACTCCACAGCGAAGAAAGCAGTTGCTTCTAGACAGCTGATATACTTATCCTACTTCAGCAACAACAGTCCCAAGGACAACAACCAAGAGAAGTAGTTTGGAGAGCTACTGCACAGTGGAAGGTGAGGCCACATTAGCACCTCACACCTTGGTTTTTTTTGTTATAAACATCAAGGCTCTGTTTTGTGAAAGCCCAGACCAACTTCCATCACAAGAACGACAGGAATTCTCCAGAGCATTAGCACCCTTCCCATTAACAGATAAGGCAAATCACCCACTGCATGTACCTACCAGAAATAGCACACTGGTCAGCTATGGTACACTGTCTGGGCAGGTCCATGAAAGTTAACACCATCCACATAGAGCAGCTTTAACCCTGCGGCAGATGGCTGCTGGGTCTTCCAGAATCACAGCAGTAAAAAGGTCACAATCAGCAACAACAAAACAGCCCAGACAGGTCTCCCTGTTTTCAGCCTTTGCTCCAGTCTTCATGAACACAGTTTCCTTCTCTAACTGGAAGACACGCATGTCAATAAAGTGTCTTTAGCAATTCACCATCGTACACATACACAAGGCAGGGGGGGAACTGAACATTCCCTTTCTGTTCATACGCTCACAAGCCAACCTCCTGTTCCACAAAATACTCCTATGCAAGGGTACTTGCTTTTGACACAAGAGATGATGGGGAAAAAACCCACCAATCTATGATACTTCCTTTCCACAGGAAAGGAAGCACAGAAACAAAGAGATCTCCATAAGAGAAAACACTGTACGTGCATTTAAGAAAATAGTGAGTGGCCCAGCTGCCATCCTGGCCACCTTGAGGTTCTGCCATGCTGGTAGGTAGCACTGTAATCCACGGGGCCTGCTACTGAAAGAAATGCAGCCAGCTGCAGAGCAAAATGCTCAGAAGAGCAAGGGAATAAGGAGGCAGGACTTCGGATGGCTTTTGCTCTAAATGTTTCTGAAAGGACTAGGTTCTTTAAAACAACTCACTTCCTTTTCCTCTATTCGCAGCGTATTTTAGCTTTTCTATTTGTTTTGATCGAGCTGATGTTCCTGCTGCTCACCCAAGAAATCCAACAACTTGATACCTGAACTGCTTCATACTCCTAACATGGAGTTAATGTGTCACTGATAACAAGTTACTTAGAGTGCACAGACACACTCAAAATCCCTGTGCAGTTCCAGTCGCTCCACACCATAAATGGCCCAGAACTTCCTGGAAAAATACCTCTAGCTTCCAGGTACAATGAAAGGAAAGCATATGTGCACACAGTTCAGCTGACCCAGATAACAATGATAGGCCTCTGTAAGGGGAGGGGCGGGTAAAGCCACATTTAACTAACCACAGAAAACCCAGGCTAGGACTGACACCCCCCCTCACCACCCCTAAACATCCCCAAACCAAAAAACAAAATGCCACATGAACACAGCTATTCATAAGGAACACCATAAGAATGTTTTCCTACATTATTTTCCACTAAGGGTTTGGATTTTAAGGTTGTATATAACCATCCACAAAGTCTCCCAATGAAAGGGGAATCAAAATGCCGGCAATGGTTCCTCTTGTTTGTGCTGGCTTTAAAAGAAACAACAACAAAACCAAAAGCCCATGAGAGGCAGCATGAAGGTACTAGAGTTATATACTAGCATTACAGAAATTTAGATTCTTCCACAGTTTGAGATTAAATTTAAAGCATTACTATTCTGCTTTTGTGACCTATTTCTGTCAGCATCCCTGCAGCACTGTAAGCTAGCTAGAGAGAAATACATACCCACTGCTAGGGAAAGGCCAGTTGGGAAAAGCAGCAACAAGTCCAACATCAGACACTTGGTCTGATCCTCTGCAGGGCAACAAACTAAGCTGAGGAGAAGATGCTCAGCAGCACCGCACAAGTCACATACCTGAGGTGCCCAGCCTCTTCAAGGCACAAGGGGGAACAGGGAGCATTCCTTACTTCTTTCTCAGCACCAAGCTGAACAGTCAGGCACTATTTTCTATTATCAGATAAGAGCTGGCTTTTGGAAAGTTAAAAGAGTCTTGACAGCTAATCAAGGAAATTCACCCCAGGGAACTGAATACTTACTTTCTCCAGAAATCAGGAAACACATCCAGTTACTTCCAATATAAAAGTCCGATTACGCAGCAACCTATACTGCTAACACTGTAGTCTAACACTTGAAGCTTACCTACAAAGGCATCATCACTAAAACCGCCAGCTTACGCTGGCTCACACTGCTGTTGAACAACACCTTAAGAGCGTATTACAGTAGTACTTTTCTTTATATTAAAAACTGCAGAGTATAGAAATATGTCAAAGATACACTTTGAAAAGGTAGGCAAGTACTTTCTTCTAGACACAGCTTTCAAACAACAGATCATTGACAAAAGAGAAGACCTAGGAACACCACAGGGGTGTGTTCTCCAAATATTTTGTTCATAGGGTTACCACAAAAAATGCGAAAAGGCCTCCAAAAAACCCCTACTTGGATCTAGCCAGAAACGCATACCACACAAGCACAGTCCTTCCACTAAGAAAGCAGCCTTTGGGGTGGTTTTGTTTATGTGCCGATCAGGCTGTTAAAAGCATTCAGGGGTACCCCACCTACAAGAGAGCGCATTCCTAAGGGTGTGTAAAACAAAAAAGTCCTCTTTTTCACTGAAAAGCTCTAAAACTGTAACAAAGAACAGATTGTTTCCTAACATCTTTCATACAACTCTGTCTGTGTTTCTGCAATTCAAACACGCTTTTCACAGTATTTAACTTCCGCCTTATCTTAATCCTTTAAATTTGATGAATATATCAGCATTATTTTCCCCACAGAAACCCAAAGCTAATTTATAAAACAGTAAGGCTTAAAGACCTTCAGTTATAGTACTGTAAAATAACATTATAGTCGAGTCCAAGTGTTGTTGTTTACATATATTATAACTTTATTCACATTACAAAGTAAAGATGCAAAGGACAGAATGCCTGAACAGGTGACTTGTCACAAGCAATAATTATTTTTCTTTAACTTATAAAGCTTTTTCTTTTAAATACAGTCTTGCAAATGTAAAAACAAGACTAATACAAGTTATATCAACTAAGATACAGGAGCACGTTAGAAATATCAGCGATGCTGATTGTAAAACATAGAGATCCATCCCTGCGATGGCACCAGCCCCAACTGCCAAGGCTGCATGTTGCTGCCCAAGCTCAAGCACGCTGCTTCTGGCCCTGAGCTAGATTGCATGAAACCAGCTCAGATCTCCTCTACAGCTACAGCACATTTATGAGCAATGCATATAATGCAAATAATCCTCCTACCATAACCAAGTGCGGGGGGGACTATTCAATACAAGAAAAATTCCAATGCTTGACTGAACAAGACAGAGCATTTGCTTCCATTATTGCATCTTTATCTTGCCATAAACACCATCTAAAGTCAGCTTGCTTCCAAGTTTTAAACTCAACAAATAAAACCTACTTGAGAAATTACACTCATTTACATATCCAATATTAATGACTACTTCATTTTTTAACCCTTTCCTTATTCCTTCACTGCTGTTAAAACTTCGGTTTAATTTCTTCCCTTCCCATGCTTTTGCTACATGTTGGCTACAATTTGGTAGAAACATGTACTACCATAAAATCCTAGTGCATTTGGGGAGACTCTGGAAGTTGAGCTACTTCTTTTCAAGAGTACAGCACAGGCTGGACTTCAGATTTGAAAACTCAGACTAAAGGTACTGCAGAGCAAGGGTTTGCTTGCAGGACTCCACTTTTTCTAATTTAGCATATACTATTACAACACAAAATTGAAGTGATCCTCTTTTTCCAGGCACCACCATCTTCACTACAACCCAGCACTAAATGCCAAACATGATGTGGCAAGTTTTTCAAGCACTATGAAGTAAAAAAATAACTATACTGTCCTAAATGAACACCACTTGAGCATCTCTGCACCTAAGATGTATTGGGAGCATCACAAATACAAGCCAGAATGAATTCAATGCATCATATCAAGTTTTTAATGCTTCTAAAGTAACCAAAATATTGGGGGGGGGGGGGCGGGGGGGGCGCGACAAAAAACAAAACAAAAAACCTAAACAACCCAGAACTACTTAAATTAAGAAGAAAGCAGCTACAATCTTGAACAAGAAGGGAAATAATCCCCCATAATCCACAAGAAAAATAAAACCCCATAATCCAAGGGGAAATGGTTAGCAACCTGCTACACCACTTAGACACACACAAATCTATGGGGCCAGATGGGATCCACCCAAGGGTACTGAGGGAGCTGCTGGAAGTGCTCACCAAGTCACTTCCTATCATATATCAGCAGTCCTGGCTAACCGGGGAGGTCCCAGTTCACTGGAAGTTAGCAAATATGACACCCATCTACAAGAACGGCCGGAAGGAGGATCCAGCAAACTACAGGCCTGCCAGCCTGACCTCGGTGCCAGGGAAGGTTATGGAGCAGATCGTCCTGAGTGCCATCACACAGCATGTACAGGACAACCAGGGGATCAGGCCCAGTCAGCATGGGTTTATGAAAGGCAGGTCCTGCTTGACTAACCTGATCTCCTTCTATGACAAGGGAAAGGCTGTTGATGTCTGCCTCGGCTTTACTAAAGCCTTTGACACTGTTTGCCCCAGCATTCTCCTGGATAAACTAGCTGCTCATGGCTTGGATGGGCGTACTCTTCAGTGGGTAAAAAACTGGCTGGATGGCCGAGCCCAGAGAGTTGTGGTGAACGGAGTTAAATCCAGTTGGCGGCCAGTCCCAAGTGGTGTTCCCCAGGGCTCAGTATTGGGGCCAGTTCTGTTTAATATCTTTATCAATGATCTGGACAAGGCAATCAAGTGCACCCTCAGTAAGTTTGCAGATGACCCCAAGCTGGGAGGCAGGGTCAATCTGCTTGAGGGTAGGAAGGCTCTGCAGAGGGATCTGGACAGGCTGGATCGATGGGCTGAGGCCAATTGTATGAAGTTCAACAAGGCCAAGTGCCGGGTCCTGCACTTGGGTCACAACAACCCCATGCAGCGCTACAGGCTTGGGGAAGAGTGGCTGGAAAGCTGCCCGGCAGAGAAAGACCTGGGGGTGCTGGTTGACAGCCGGCTGAATACGAGCCAGCAGTGTGCCCAGGTGGCCAAGAAGGCCAACGGCATCCTGGCCTGTATCAGAAATAGTGTGGCCAGCAGGAGCAGGGGAGGTGGTTGTTCCCCTGTACTCAGCACTGGTGAGGCCGCACCTCAAGTACTGTGTTCAGTTTTGGGCCCCTCACTACAGGAAAGACATTGAGGTGCTGGAGCGTGTTCAGAGAAGGGCAACCAAGTTGGTGAGGGGCCTGGAGCACAAGTCTTATGAGGAGCGGCTGAGGGAACTGGGGCTGTTTAGTCTGGAGAAGAGGAGGCTGAGGGGAGACCTTGTCGCTCTCTACAACTACCTGAAGGGGGGTTGTAGTGAGGTGGGTGTTGGTCTCTTCTGTCAGGTGGCTGGAGATAGGACAAGAGGAAATGGCCTCAAGTTGAGGCAAGGGAGATTTAGGTTGGATATTAGGAAAAATTTCTTTACTGAGAGGGTTGTCAGACATTGGAACAGGGTGCCCAGGGAAGTGGTTGAGTCACCATCCCTGGACGTATTTAGAAGACACGTAGATGTGGCTCTTAGGGACATGGTTTAGTGGTGGACTTGGCAGTGCTAGGTTAATGGTTGGACTCAATGATCTCAAAGGTCTTTTCCAACCTTAACAATTCTATGATAATGGATACCATCAGCACACTATATACAGAAACCAATTAAGAACTGGAAAATATTTGACCCACACATATAGAATTATTGACTAACACTCAGTCACCATTTGGTCTCGGCAGCTGGGCTTGTATTAGGAACAGCAAGGCAGCATTCATGCTGCTTGATACACTTCCCCAAAGTAACACACATGCCATTATCTGGTCTAATCTTCTGATTGTTCCTAAAGTCAAGCAATTTTTACAGAGAATTTGTCTTTATTCAGCTGCTTGTTTTTTTCCTACAAACTCATTTTTTCCTCTCTCTGTGTATATCTATACATGTACGCACTGAGATCTTAATACATGGAAGAATAGACAGGCATAGAAGCACCTTTTACATAAAACCAATGACAGAAACCTGAAGCTCTGACCACTGTCATTTGAAAACAAAGTGGTCATGATGAACTTTTAGATTGTTATTTATTACTGTTACGATGCTTCCTTGCTTTCACATTCTGGCTAAAATCAGAAGTGGGAATGACAGAAGAAAGGGTGGTTTTTTAACACCATTAATTTTAAGCCAGAACAGAAGCAGGAAGTACCGGAAGTTTCACAGGAAAGCTGGTCAGTTTAGTTTTATTGCCGGAAGCTACCCCAACATTTCTTTTAACATTTGAATAGAGAACAGATATGAATCTCTAAAAATTAAGGTTCATGTGCAGCAAAACCAGAGCAACACATGAATGGGTGCTGTTATCAAACTGAAATTTAACTATCATTACATCAAGCTCAGTACATACATCAACTCTGGCATGATGCTTTATTTAATAAAGCGATAAAGCCTTAGGTTCCTCAGGATAAGGACTATACATTTTGAGTTAAAAGAGCCATTGTGGGTTGTTAAAAATTAATACTGAACTATCCCCCTAGTGCTAATGGGAAGTTTGACTACTACACAGAAATACCTGGAAAGCTGTATTTCAAAGCTTATGCTTTTCAGTCATGTACCTAGAGATACTGAAGTCATAACAATCAATCTTGGATAGGGGGTGGTGGAAATTAGCCAGTAACCTGAGCTGAGACCCCTCCTCATACAGTTCCGAGCACCCAATAGCATCTGCCGACTGCCCAGCTGTGCACCCACATCTTGCTGCATGTGGGACCCTCTCTCCAAAAGTTTTAACCACTGTAAGTTTTTACACAGTGGAATCAAACACACACTTTCATCATTACTGCTTAGTGTTAATTCCAAACAGTGGCTTTTTAAAAGTTAATAGGATATGCGTGTGTATATAAAAGGTGGGCTAAAAAATGAAAGGAAATAGAGTTATCATGTCTGAGTCATTAGAGTTGGTGCGTTTCTTGGCATAAAGCTAAATAAGGAGGGGAAAGGAACAAGAAAGGCTGGAAGATGAGGCTGGAACACATTCAAGTTTTTAATGCTTCTAAAGCAACTGATATTTACTGGCCAAAGAAGAAAACACTTCAGATCATTTCAGCCAAAACAATTTTTTTTCCCCAATTCTTAAATAGCTGTAGTTACTAAGGCAAGAGTCTGTCTCATTCACCTGAACTACCCTTCATTCTTTGAACTAGTGCATTACACATAAGACTATCAATGTGGATATATTTTAGAAAACTAATTCAATGCAAAAAAGAAGCCATACCAGGCTGCTCTGTGAAGGCCACCAGTAACTGCCACACAAGCCTGAACTTCTCTCATCACCAAGCAAAGTAACCCTGGCCAACCATGACATGCACACCAATGTCCGAGAGCAGCTTTGTCATTCAGTAGTTCCTGAAGCATTTTGAACAAGGCACGCTTTGCATTGCCTAACCAACCAAGGGAGGAGGGAAACATTGACTGCCACACGCACCTCCCCAGGTAGCACAGGCTTGCCAAGATAAGCAGCTGACGGGCAGGTAGTGGGATGCACACGTATCAAACCCTGGTTGGGAGACCCAACAGAAGGGTGAGAATAAGGGCTCAGTGCGCAGAACAGCAAAGACAAGCAGCAGGCTGTCTCCCAGGTCCTTGTGTTTTAAAGTATTTCATAGTCCAACGAACTGAAAGGAAGGCTGCAGTAGGGAGAGATGAAAGGTAGGAACATCAGCAGATGACAAGTTCTGATGTAAAGCAGTATCTGACAGGACCATGAGGAGTCTGCAGAGAGAAATAAGTCACATGGATGTACAAGAAATATAACACCAATGGAATTCAGTATTAACAAATGCATGCTGAATGCAAGCTTTTATGCTAGTTATAAAATCTCACAGGGTTTTTAATTAAACCATTAATTAAAGCCTCCAGAAAGGCACTTTGAACAGCTCAGCAGAAGTCTCTGCTCAAGATACAGCCATGGTTTAAAAAGCAGAAAAACAGAACCACAAATTCCATAGCCTTGCATGAACAGAACTGAAATGATGAATGATGTTAGTCTAATTAATGTCTTCTAGAAGACAACAGTGCAGACTCCTCTATAATAACATGCTGTGCTAGTCACCCCAAAAGATGCTGCTAAACCAGCCAGGGTTACCTGTTTCGGAAAGAGGTAACATGTCTGGCTCTGGGAACGGAAAACCCCTCAAAAATAGACTGTCTTCCTGAACAACCCCAATCTGCTGAAATACACCCAAGCATGACAAGATGGAAAATGATTTGGAAGAGGAAGTCTGGTGGTTTCTGTTTGCACATACAAGAAAGTGTGTGCGTGTATAAATACAAACTAAAATTAATTCCTGCAGGAAGTCATGGAAGTCAAGTATGGCATGTTTTACATGCGGGCCAAGACCAGGCACAGTTGTTCCATTTATGCAAGTTTTATTACTAAGATTCATTTATCAACAACCTTAAAGGCATGGGTCTACCTCTAACCATTACAGACCATGACAAAACAACAGTGGGAGAGATTACCCCATAAAAAACAGAGATGCTCCTACTTTTTCCTCTGGAAACATACAGCACTGACACCTTGCTGACAAGACATTGAAAAGAGAGGGACACAGGGTCTGATCCACTCTGACAGTCCCCACAGTCTCAAAACAACATGCAGCATACCATCTATCTGGCACAGAAGAAGCTCACTCCACAGCGAGTCTGGCTCTGGTACCAGGCAAAAGGAGCCCTGCAGAGGAGCAGCAGTACCTGCTGAAACTGGACCAGGCTTTAAAGTGAAAGAGGGTAGGTTTAGACTGGACATAAGGAAGAAAATTTTTTATGATGAGGGTGGTGAGACTGGAACAGGTTGCCCAGAAAAGTTGTGGATGCCCCATCACTGAAAGTGTTCAAGATCTGGTTGGATGGAGCTTTGAGCAACCTGATCTCGTGAAAGATGTCCCTTCCCATGGCAGGGGGGTTGTTGGACCAGATATCTTTAAAGGTCCCTTCCAATCCAGTCCAAACCATCCTATGATTCCATGATTCCACCTGTCCTATAACCTCATTTCTGCCTTTCCTGCCAATCACCCACAAAAAAACAGCCTGTTTGGGAAAGCAAGGAAGCACCAACCACGTAGTGCCAAGAGCCAAAAAGATAGAAGATACAGAAAGATGACCATACAGGCAACCGTAAGGCCCAGCACACTGGAGCCTCTGATCTTCGTGCAAGGAGGAATGGCAGCCCCACGTGAACAGTACACAAGAGCCACTCAGAGAAAGGCTTAACTTTCGCAGAGCTGGCTACTGCTCAGGAAGGGAGCGAAGCTCTCCTCTGAACGCTCTCTGATATCAGACCTACCTCTTAGCTCTAGAACATTTACTTTAATGACTGGTGCATTTTCCATCTGGAGATTTGTCAAGACCTTTTTGGAAGCCATCTAACCCAGCCACAGAGCTCTCCTCCTCCTCTTGTCACTCCACACATAACAGACACAACAGGACCCTCTACATAAACTCCGCAAAGTTTAAATTGTTTCAGAAATTGCATACTCAGCATCTGGGAACGTACACGTTGCTTAATGATTTTCTCAGTACTGCATGTGCTGCTAAAGACTTTTCAACTCCTTCACCTCAGGAAGCATATATTTAGTCATGTGTGGGCAAAGATCTATTTTCTCAGAGAACTAATGTCCTAGCTTGAAGCTTAGATAAATCAATAGCCCTTAGATTAAAGCATCTTGCTGCCCTCAAGACAAGCCCAGAATTTCTTTCCAACTGAAGTAACAGTTTTATGCCTTTTTCTGCTATTTCATAAGCCAAGCAAATGTGATTAATTTCTTTGTGTTCAGAGTTAATTAAGTGGTCTTTGGAGACCATCAAGATTCGTCATACCATCTGCCTTTCTATGCTAGGAAAGCAACCAGTATTGTTGTCCAAGTCATTGCTTTTCCAGGACATTAGCTCCTCCAGTGGGTAACCTCTTCCAGCCCATCCAAATCCCATCTTCTCTACAGGGTCTCCTTTTAAAAGCCCCTTTTAGCCCAAGACACAGGCCCAGGAAAAGTAGCCCATTCTAGTCTGCATGGGACCGTTCACTTTCTCTCCCTACTGAAGGCCCAGTCATCATCTCTACCCAAATGGAAGATGAGGACCAGGTTCTCACACTCTCCTGATATCAATAACATTGAGATTAAGCCCTTAAATGTGATGAAAGCCTCTCACTACTTGGGAAGAAGCTCAATGGTTACCTTTCAGTTACCCACCAAACTGTGTTCTGATAATCCCCAGTGAGGGATGGAATATCAGTAATTACAATAATTCACAAATAATTATTTCAGTAAAGGTTCTACAGGAGTGCCACACCAATGACAGAGCTGCATACACACATAATCGTTGCAAAATACTTAGAGATGTAGCTTGTAATTTCCTTCCTTCTTTCCTACCTGTTCTCACAGACCAGTGAATTACCAACACTTAACAAGTCTGCCTGGTTGGAAGACATGACTGTTCTCAGTGAAGGAAATGCAACTGAAAGTCCTCTGCTGTTTTCCCTAGGAACTCATCAACTCCAGTTGTAGAAAGCACATTTCACGGTTTCCTGCTCCTCCACATTCACCTCTGGGCTGTGCTAGATTTTACTCTCTAGTAGACAAATCACTTCAGTTAACAGCTTGCAGAAAAAGATGGCTTGTCCAGATCTAAGAGTTTCACAGGTATATCAAAGGTTGACCACTAAGATTTACAAAGATCAGAACAAAATAAAGACTTGAAGGGAGCAGTGCATGTATAAAGAGACCAGTTTCTCAACAACAGCTATCTGTACTCAAACATACAATGGAGTTGCTTGTCACATAAGCCTAAGATTAGTGGTCTCCCAATGAGAATAGTAACCCTTTCAATTCAATATCAATTCTTCCAGAACAGCTAAAGGCCTGTCTGTATTTTCAAGATGTCATTCAGGTGTCTGTGGACTTTTACACACCCTGAAACAGAGAACAGGCACTTGCAAAAGAAGGATAAGAGAGTGTAATGTACAGTCTGAGCACAAATCTATGTTTCAGCTGTAACAAAAGGATGTTCCTGAAAGAAGCAGGGCGATGCAAAACTGAGCAGGACACTGATGGGAAAACAGGTACTTCTATGGCAAATTGTACATCACTGCATTCAACATTTCACTGTGGACAGCATCCTAGAAGGAGGTGGGTGGGAATAGGGAAAAAAGCACTGAAAATGAGAACATTTGGACTTGCCTGAAATCCCACCCACTGCAAGGACACAAGATGCTCACAGATCCCAGGCCAAACCCACTCCAAAGAGGTACCTCATTAGCCCTTTCCAGAAACAGTGTGGAAGTTTCCTCTCTCCCTTACAATAGGGTGAAAGTCCCCCTTACACAGCAACTCTGCAGCAGCAACAGTTGCACAGAAAGCGGAGGGAACTGGGACCACTTGCTCCCTCACATGAAGATGCAAGGGGCCCAAACTCCTAAGAGGAAAGACAGCAGCCATGAGGCAGCTGTCTTCTGCAGATGCTAGGTAGCCAGTGCTCCCCTTCAGACATGAGCCATGTTGTGCAGGCAGGGCTCCATCAGATAAAGTTAATAGGCAGAGATTGCGTTAGGTGTTAATATACAAATGTATACTAACCCAGTAAGTTAGAAACAGATGATTTTTCCCAACTGTGCCTTCCAGCACACTTTGCTCAATGGAAAGAAACCTAAAACCTAGAGGAGAAGTTGTATTTATTAATCTCTGCAGACTCGCTGCAATCATAATTGAGCAGCCTAACTGCTCAGAAGATTATTCCAGTGATTCAATTGCATCACAATACAAATAGAGATATCTGTATAAAGTGGGCTGCAAATTACTAAAAATTAAGACCTAATTAAGTTACACATTTGTGCATCATTGCCCTCTCTATTAGAGTTTGGAAAATTGAAGGCAACATGCTATTATACATCATGTGCTATTATTCACATAAGTGCCTAAATTACAGAGTTTGGGAGATACTAGTTATGTAGTTATTAAAAAGCCATTTAATTCATCATATAATACAGAGTCGTCTTTTGCGACTGAAATTGGAAACATGAAAGCAGCATCTGAATAGCAAGTCTCAATCAGAAATTATTTCTGCTGCCATAAGAACAGTTTTTCCCTCCAGATTTTGGTCTCCCCTCTCACACTGAGCCACAGCAGGGGCTGGAGAAGTTTCTGAAGCCTAATTCATGCTCTTTGCATTTACCTTCTTAAAAAAAAAAAAAAAAAGGCATGCTGAGTACAAACTGTGACAGGAGTTCACAACTCCTCAGAAAGCTGTATAAAATTGCTGATACAAACCAAATAAGAATAAAGTTAAAGGACCTGAATGAATCAGGTTTAGTCTGAATGTCGAGACCAGAGGCTCTTGGGGGCAAGGGCAAGGTAAACATCCTCATTGGATAGAGTGGTGATACAGGACCAGTTGTTTTAGAAGCAGAGGGCATCCTCGGATGTGCAAAAAATGGTTAGACATGGGGATACAATCAAGTTAGCCTTTGCAGCAGATGCGATGGAAGCCTTGGCCCAGCTTGCAAACACGCACATGAAGATGCCAAGTAGCTATCAATCATATGGCCCTTAATGAAGCCCCGCTGATGTTTCACACCCAGCTATCACTTTTTGTTTTTCTTCCTTATCCTTTTCACCTTGTGCCTAATTGATTACAAGCTTGGCTAGCACTGGAATTTGTTCAGCTTCACAGTACACCAGCTAGGAGGGGAACACCAAAGAGGGGCTCTGGCAGTGTCAGTGGCTGTGCCAAGCGGTCAGCCCCCAGCCGGGCCAGCAGCATCCCACCAGCCGCACCTCCAGCAAGGGCATGGGGCCAGGGACTGATGCCAGAGCCCAAAGGGCACCCGAGGGCAGCTGACCTCTGGCCCTGTGGAATCAGCTGCTCTTCAATAAAGTTCTTCCCACCCTGAGAACGCTAATTCCCAAAACCCAAATTCAGGGTTTTATCAGCTTAGCTTTTCAGAAGCCATTTAACATCAGAAATAGGTTTCTAAGCACTCCCTCCCTTCTCCCTCAGAGGATCAGGGAGACAGAAGAAAACTTCCTCTCAGAATTTAAAGTATTTTTAAATATAAATATATATTCAAAACAGGCTAAAATATTTTTAAAAATTCCTAAACTGTGGTTTGTTTCATGTTGTATTGGGTTTGTGTGGCATGGTTTTGGTAGCAGGGGAGGGGGCTACAGGGGTGGCTCCTGTGAGAAGCTGCTAGAAGCTTCCCCGGCTCCAAGGCAGACCTATCTCTGGCCAAGCCCGACCTAACTGGCGATGGCAGTAGCGCCTCTGAGATAAGATATTTAAGGAGAAACTTTCAGCAGAGAGAGGAGTGGGATGTGAGAGAAACCCCTCTGCAGATACCAAGGTCAGTGAAGAAGGCAGAGGAGGAGGTGCGGGGGAGGAGGGGATGCCCCTGCAGCCCGTGGTGAGATGGCAGGCTGTCCCCCCCCAGCCCGTGGAGGGGAGCGGGAGAGCAGATGCCCACCTGCAGCCTGGGGAGGAGCCCACGCCGGAGCAGGGGGATGCCCCCCCAAGACGGCTGTGACTCCATGGGAAAGCCCACGCTGGAGCAGTCTGTGACTGAAGGACTGCACGCCCATGGGAAGGACCCACACTGGAGCAGCTCATGGAAAGGACCCATGCCGGAGAAGTTTGTGGAGAGTTGGCTCCCGTAGCAGGGACCCCACGCTGGAGCAGAGGAGGAGTGAGGAATCCTCCCCCAGAGGAGGAAGGAGCAGCAGAGACAATGTGTGACGAACTGACCCCAACCCCCATTCCCCATCCACCAGCACCACTGGAGGGAAGAAGGTAGAAAAAATCAGGAGTGAAGTTGAGCCCAGGAAGAAGGGACGGGTGGGGGGGAAGCTGTTTTAAGATTTGGTTTTATTTCTCATTACGCTACTCTGATTTGATTGGTAAGAAGTTAAATTGATTTCTGTCCCCCCCCCAAGTGGAGTCTGGTTTTTGCCCGTGACCATAACTGGTGAGTGATCCTTCCCTGCCCTTGTCTGGACCCATGAGCTTTTCTTTATACTTTCTCCTCCTCATCCCACTGGGAGTGAGGGGCAGGGGGAGTGAGTGAGCAGCCTCATGGTGCTTTGTTGCCAGCTAGGCTTAAACCATGACACATGTGAAGGGGTTTATGTGTCTTTATCATAGAAACCACAGCTGTTAAGTTAAAACAGTGTCTGATATTCCATTTTTCATCTCATCATTATTCCTTCAACAGTAATTCACATTAACCGCAGCATATCTTTTATCTTAACAGTTGGTAAGAATTTCTGAAGTACTAAATTATACGTCTACTTGAGTTAAGAAGGCTATTACCATCTTCACATCAGAGACGGATAAACTGCAGCTGCCCCAACATTGCACAACACTGAAGTCACATAAGCAACATCTTTCCCAAATTGCTCTTTTAACCATTAAATATGCATGTCCTCAGTTAGAAACACCAAGCAGAACAGAGTCCTCCTCCACAACCAGCTTTTACGACCCAGGATGCCACACACTGCTTTGGTAATGGTAAGAGACAGCACCAAGTTACAGTGCGACTGGCTCCAGCAAGATGCATGTTATCCTTCATTTGATTTCTCCACGTATTCCTACCACTTGCGCTCAGTGATGTGGGCTTGAAGCTTTTGAAAAAGAGCATGAACCTAAAACTACATACTACATTTAGCCTGAATGGGGTCTTTGAAGGTTTCCAAGTCAGACTTCTTTTGGATTCAACAACTAGCTCTTGGAAGAGCTAACAGCAGCACCTTTCTTGTATCCTTGCAAATGGGATGGCCATGCCTACAGCTAATCCCCAAACCTCCACTTTATAACCTCCTCCAGCTTCTCTGCCTTAATTATTCAGAAACAGAGGGGAAAGAAAAAAAGAAGTCTGGGAAGAAATGGAACAGGAAAAAAAAAAAGGAAATTTTTAGCCTTTTGTTTTGACCTGCCTTACTGTAAGTTCATTTAAAACTAAGAGTGCAGTTTTCAAGGCACAAAAAACCCACAGTATGTAAAAAAGAACTTTTACATTAAGGAAAAGAAAGAGGTTGGAACAGAATATCTCAATATTAACACTTCTAAAGAGCTGAATAGGAAATTCATGAAAAGCAATTCTTAGCCATGAACACTTGGTGGTTTTCATTTAAGTGTACTGATGTATCACAACTTTGACTAAGCTTCTAACTGCACACATTTCAGAGCATCAGGTAAGTTTAGAAAAGCAGTTGTCTCTTTTTACTCAAAACCACCCAGAAACTTAAATTTTCAAGAAAGTCTCCTCATTTCAATTTAAAGAGCTCCCACACAGCACCAAGGAACACTTCTCCAGTACAGCACAGCACAGCATCTTGTGGGCTGGTGGGCTTTCCCCTCCTCACTGGCTGAAGAGATCCCTGCTGAGAGAAGAGGATGATGAACCACATAAGCAACATCAATCATGGTCTAGACAGCTACTTTTCATGCAACTCTTTCTGGTTTCCATGTTGTGGTAAGGCCAGATTGATAAAAGGTGTTGAAGGCAGCTAAAGGCACTCTGGAAAAACAAAACACCCCAGCAACGTGAGTCAGGAGCCCAACGCAACTGGATGCATTTGCAAATCCTGGGAGGAACATAATGCCCGTTGTAAAACATGGCTATCCTGACAAGGCAAAGGAGAAACACTCCCGAGCACATGCTATTCAAAGCCTGCATCAGCTTAGGCTGCCAGGCTGCTAATTCTCGTCGTTTATAAGTTTTTAAACCATCTGTTAGCTAGTCTTTCAAGGAGAAACAGCCTGGCACTGACTCCAGGTCATTTATGAAGTCTTGTCTTGTCTTAACCATCTATAATAAAAGAAGAGCTGAGCTGCAAGTAAACAAACAAGCCAGACGGATTTCCCTGGTGCCAATTCCTGGATGTCACAAGATCCCTATAGATGTATCTATCATGCTAGTTATCATCTACATGACCAAACATTAGCTCGCAGCTGGCACTTGCAACACCAGTGCTAACAACCCAGGTGGAGAAATCTCCCCAGGGGCTGTGGAAAGCGATGCCTTAGGGACACCTACGTCTCAAATCTATGACTCAGTAAGAAAAGACAGATGCATATCTATTTTACTATCAACTGCACAACATTACTCAAGCCACCTCCCTCCCCTTTTTCCCCAAAACACATTAGCACAGTTACCAAATATTTAATATATGCAGGAATCCTTACGTAACCTAGATGTTGGAGCACATATTAAATTCCCCAGCACTGCCAATGTAGACGGATCGTTTCGTGATTAAGCACAATGTGGTTACATAGGGAACTGAAGGCAGGCACCTTCGTGGCACAAATCCGCAACGCCCATACTCCTTTGTTCTGATGTCTTGCAACACAGTTGCCTTAGCAACATAAATCATCTTATTGGTCATTAAATACTATTTTTCCATATAATGTTAAAACTGTTCCACAATAAAGTGTTTTTCTAAGTATAATGCTTTCCCCAAACAATGCTAAAAATACTAAAGTTAGGCAGTTTGATATGACCAGAGGGTTTAAAAAGAAAATTAAGAGAATTTAACAGCAACCTTTAATTATTTATTTTGCCAAAGGAAAAAAACAAAAATAAAAATATCGGAACTCATCAGCCACATTGAACTTTCCCATCCATTTGAACTTAGAGGAAAGTTGTATAGCAGGAAAGGTTTTATTCATCTTTCTCTGTATTTCTGGTCACACAAGGACACAAGCAATGCTACTACAGGTTACCCATAGCAGAGGGAGGTGTTCTGTCCTGATTAAAAGGTATGTCTGTACAGAAAAACCTCAAATAACACTGCAAGTTTACGTTTTCCTTGGGAGGGAGCAAAACACAAGAAGGGAGATGGAGGAGAGATGTTTATGGCTCAGCCCGCCAAGGCTGACCGAAATAGGGTCAAATGGCGCATGTGCTTATGCCTCCTCTGCTCTGTTCCACAACTTCCCTGCCTCTAGCCCCGTTTAATCATGTACAAAACCCATTAGTAATCTTCCATTGCTGTGCTCCTGCCTTCAACACAAAGCCATACATTTTCTGAACACTGCTCTGTATCAAACCCACTGCAGTCAGTAAGCGATTGCAAAATGTTTTTGAGTCCAAACACAGCTACCCTCCTTCACAATATACAGCAGCCTGTTTTGGCAAAAAAAAAAAAATAGCAAAGTCAATAAATCTTTAGCTTTGGGTAATTCTGCCTCATGTTTTGCAGCTTCTTTATAGAAAGAATATAATTCTTGCTATAAAGACACACTACTTGTCCAGAGCGAATGTTTTCAACTGAAGAATATCTTGACCTCAATATTTCACCAGTCTAATTCAGTCTCCGGTTTCCCCTCATGAGACAAGTAGTTTCGCTTGGTTCTTGGATATATATCAATTTTAAAGAAGTACCAGCTGAACCATTAGGACTAAAAGTGAACATCTGAAAAACAATATCCTGAAACTACAAAGGTCACATTGTCTGCCAGGAACGAGCATCAAAAATGCGCTCCAACTTGGCTGGTCCTTAGACACTGTCAGCCTAAAACCAAATTAGTTGAGATCCAGATACTTCAAGCAAAAGTGAAGCTGTCTCTGGCTTGCGCTCTTTGGGATGCAAATGATGCAATGTCAAGATGTTGTAGTATTTGGGGAGGGAGAAGGCATAAATTCATACGAACGAAGTGACATGCCTTTCAAACATGATTCAGGCCTCACTTCTATCAGAGGGAAGTACTTCAGCCCATCTAGCCCATCAGCATCAACAGGCCAAAATCAAAGTTCTGCAGGCATTAAAGTACTGCTTAAAATAAAAAAGCAAAGCTGAACAATCAGACATTGCTAAGCAAAATGGACAAAATATTTTTCTGGCAGGTAAAAACATTGTCCCAGAACATAAAAATCGCTGTCATAACTTAATAGCAGCATCCCAAGCCATTCAGATCCAAAGGTCTTTGAGGATGTTGGAAAATACACCTTTTACAGAATTAAGCATGCACAATGCCATATTTAAGTCCTGACCATGAGCGACCCAAAGTTAGCACTCCTCCTCAGTCTTATCTTGGAACTCAATTCCAACAGGTTACTTAGAAGTAGCGTACCATACGTCATTAACAAGGGTGGCAAATGCCTTCCTTCAGAGAAGGAAAATGTATTTCCTACACTGTTCTTTGAGTCTAACACTGGACAGAGCTTACCACTTGAACAAAAAGTTCACCAATGACTCTACATATAAAATCTCAAACTGTTGCCATGAAGATTTTAAATAAAGTAGAGTATTTGGGGAGACCATCCCGCATCCTTGTTCTAGTATCTTCCCTGTCTACCTTAGAGAGCCACCTTCATTTGCTATGCAGTTCTGCAAGGAACAAGAACAGACACTATTTGGATCATCACTCCCTGTCTTTATGGGATGGAGACGGAATAAGCAGCTCCTAACTTACCTACCACAAACTGGGGAAGGCTGCTAGCAGGGAACACCTAACACTGCTCCTAGGACTGCTCGCCCTTCTCCAGCACTACATTCAATGGCACAATCACTTACCCACAGCAGGGCTACAATGACATTTAAAAAATCAGGGAGGGGAGATGGTGTTTGGTATTTTTAAGTAAGACGACTATAAAACACAAATTAAGCTCCAAACCTGGGGGGCTTCAGGTTACACACAACCTGACTATGAACTAAATTGAAATAACAATAGCATTTAATAAATAGAAACATATTATGCAACCTTCTGTATTTCACATACTGTTATTATAATTACATATGCAGTGAAGTCCTTGCCAAAGCCTTTGCAGCAAGCAGAGAAAAATCAAAACTCTGCTGACACTTTTTGAATCCACCTCCTGGTAAGATCCAAGAGGCCAAATAGGAAGCTGCATCCACAGCCTGGGAAACTGCATAGCCATAAGCAGTCCAAAGCCCAGGAACTATAGAGCATTCTTCCCCTTTCCCAGGCTGAGTAAGCCAGTCCAGTCATCCTTAGTGTCACTTCCAAAGACAATTAGCAAAGTCTCATTTCAATTAGCTTTTCCAGAGCCATGAGCACAAAGAAGAGTACCGTACAACTTCAGAAAGGAAAAGTGTGATTAGAAAAGGCAAACTCAGGTAGAGCTGGAAAGGAAACTTGGAAAGACCAGAGAAAACGAGAAACAAGAAATCCCAGAGCATCTCTCCACAAAATGCTGGGTACTACTTGGGACAAAGCCAACGCTTGCGTTCAGAACGAGGAGCTTTCTCATACTTAGTTGGGTTTAAAGTTATCTTTCTCATTTCTCATTATCAAAATGATTCATTTCTTCCTAGCCAAAACTTATACAGTACACTATATAATGGCTTGATACATCTACATGTCTACAATATCTCATTTAATACTGGCAAGATTAACGCGTCTTTTGTGCATTCGTAACTTCTGGTTGCCAAAGTTTTTGTGGCA
Organism: Harpia harpyja; assembly: GCF_026419915.1. NCBI lineage: Eukaryota > Metazoa > Chordata > Aves > Accipitriformes > Accipitridae > Harpia > Harpia harpyja. Next base: position 63,601,589 of record NC_068941.1, on the reverse strand, counting down.
ATATCCCATCACTAGTCTTCCCCAGCCTAGGGGTCTCCTTTGCTCTTCTATTATTTCCCCTTTAGTCAGACCCTTAACTGCTTTGTAACTCTAGTGACTCGCTCCTCTAGTTTAGACTGTCCCACTTCATGCCATAATAAATGTTTTATTAAAGACCAGATAAAATCAATGTATTTATCCTAACTCACATTTTAAGGTGAGAAAAAAAAAGGGTCATTTACTCATTTACTCTGGCACAGTCTACCTATGGATAAACTTATGCTGCATTTTGTCCTGTTTTCCATTCATGGTTTTAATTACCTTTCCTTTAATATCTGTCTTAAAACTTTACATATCAAAAGACTTCCTTCTGTAAACACTGTGCTTCAAACACACTAGGGCTGTTACCATTTAGGAAAATAAATAACTTTTGCACATGTTCATATTCTATTAGAACCAAAACCAAGAAATATGCAAAGAATGAAAACACTTCACTGCTCAGCACAGAAGTTTAAAATCTGTTTAAAAAAAAAAACAAAACCACACACACCCCCAAAAACACATGAAGTTCTCTCACTACAAACAGGGCTGATGTGTACATGGAGAATAAACAGTATGTTTAGTCACCCAAGAAAATAAAAGCTTTTCCTACGGCTTGTGGTTCACTTACTCTAAGAAGTAGCAGTCTGCTGAGAAACAGATATTCAGTTTGTGTTTTCCCTCCGAACAGGAAAAACAACCCCGAGAAAACACATATTTCCCTTAACAAAATGTACCCGTTAATTTCTCTTCTTTATACAATACCTAATCCAGAGCAATGGCATTTCTAACTCTGTAACCGACACCAGCACCCACCAAGGCTGGGAATTAGCCAAGCAACTAATTGCAGGGAAGCACAATTGTGCCACAAGCCTTGGGAAGAAGTGTTAAGCTGGTCCATGCCAGGGAAGGGACATGTGAGACCTTCCAGCTTGGTTAGTAGTACGCAGCGCTCTTCCTCAGCAATCCCACACAGCTGTCCCAAGTCACACAAGTGTACATTTGTGCAAAGGGGTCATTGATATGAAATTTAAGCCACCAGAAGTGTGGCACACATGTAATTAAACCACCAACAGAGTTTGTTAATAATAATTATACTGTGATCCCAAATCTGGTGGCTGGCCACAGCCTAATGAAACAGAAGAGCAATTAGTGATTTACACAAAACCAGGATGCAGGCTAAAAGTAAGATTTGTTTCTTCTAGAGAAAAAGACAGAAGGACCTAAACGATAATGATTATCAGTGAATATTCAGGCAAACAGATCCTTCTGACAGAAGCAACCTGAAAGAGTCTGGTATACTATCATCACTCCTAGCTCCTATTTTTATCCTACCAAAAAAAAAAAAAAGAATTGACTAGTGGCTTTTGTATCACCAACAGCCCTACTCCGAAAATGAAAATAGTAATTATTCCTCATTAAAAAAACACTCTTGTTTTTAACGGGGGGTAGGGGGATGGGGAGAGAATCAACAACTGGAAACACCACGTTTCTCACCTTTCTTTTTAAGGTATTTTGGGATGACAATCCTTTTGATTCAGAAGGGGCACCAGAGACCTATAGAAGCAAACAAGGTGCACACTCCCACACCCCAAAGGCCAGGCATCCCAGCTGAAACATGCCCAGCGTGTTCCATTGAAATACCTTTTTCTGTCCTCACAACGTGGGCCAGCAGTCAATCGTCATCTCACAGGAGTAAAATCCAAAACGTGCTGCTTACCTGAATGGTGGCAACAACAGGCCTCCCCTGGCAATACAATCATTACTAATGTGCAACTTGAACTTCCAGTTCAAAAAATTAATACAGTTAAAGAAATTCATGCCTCGCAATCAGTATTTTGGGGGGACATTCCCTGTCACCTTGCCTGTCCTTTGTGCCTCCCATGCAGGGTTTCCTCAGACGTAAAGCCAGCCTTAGTCTCACCTGAAGGACAACTACCTCACCAGAGAGGACGGCACAACTTCATCTGCGGGGCCGAGGAGCAGGTCTAACATCACACGCCAACTACCTCGTGATAACATGAGGCACCTTAAGAGACAAGGGAGCTGAGGACAGCAGGTAGACATCTGGGCAGCTCTGACCTTGGCTGGCCCACTCCTAAGCCCATTTCTGCACTGGTCCCCATAAGCTTTTATTATTGTACATCACACCTGAACAACCTAACCGTGATTGTTACAATACACTGTGGAAGTGATGAAACTTTCTTCAGGGACAGCTTGAGGGCGGTATAAACCCCATCACAGCGGCAGGACCTAAACACAGCATCTACCTACACAATTTAATTTAGGATGCAGGAAAAGAAGTCATGACAAGACTTGCTGTTCTCCCTTCTCTCCTTCCACAGTGGCCTGCAATTCATTTCTGAAGGCAAAACTTCTTCTTTCTAATATACATTAAATGTTTATGCTTGCCTGACTTGATGTGGAAAGGACAGCATAAAAAGATTAACTGGGTCAGGGGAGCAATTATCAAGTTAGATTAATGTGGAGAAATCCAGGTAACAGGAAAACCAGTAGATCTAAAAATTCCTGTTGGCATGCCATTTCTTAACTTTGTATTTAAAGCATCTAATTAAAAGCTGCCAACCATGCTAACACTATAAATACTTTGCTCTTTATCTTTGGTTTCAAGAAAAAGGTTGTTTTAAACACAGAAATTGTTATAGCATGAAATAGCAACGAGCATACGAAGGAAATAAGCATGTAAGAGTCTCCTAAGACTAATCCTGTTCAGAAGCAAGAAAGCAAGTTTCCTGATCTCATTTCTTACAATGAGCTGCCTTTCTACAATAACAGTTCAATTTCTGAAGCAATCTCTGGTGCCACATAAGATAACAACGCTACAGTTAGACTTCCCAATAGAATTGCCATTTTTTTTAAATACCTGCTCCCCATCAGAGGGGATCAAACCCACACTTACCTGACTACAGTGCTTTGCCTGTCAGTCTCCAGCAGCCATTTAGTAAAACCAATCTGCTCCAGCTGCATTACTCTCACCTTGCAAAACTGAGAGGTTCCCTGCGATTGAAGGTCCTTTAAAGGAACTGTTTTGCTTTAAGTTTAAGCATTTTATTGAGCTTAAGATATTGTGGCACTTTCTAGCTATGGCTAACAACTATGAAAACATCCATTTCAAAAGCACTAATAATTTCACTACCGCTTCCCATATGGTGTGCAGATACTTTCTACCTCAGATTGTATTAGCCTCCAGAAGACCCAAGCATTCACGTGTGCACTGTTCTGCCTGGAAGAAAAGGTTCTTCCACCCACAGCTTTCAAGAGAGGCAGTAACACAGCTTATCCATAAGCCTGCCACATTCAACTGACAATCCTTTGGAAAACACTAGTTTTTAATTGTCCATTTTTACCAACCAGCTGTGGCCATTTGACAAGATTTGCACAGGGTCTCTCAAAGCTTTAAAACTTCCTGTTGCCCTGTGAAAGCATTTGAGTTAGCTTATGCTTCTGAACTAGAAATAATAAAAGTTACACACACTACTACATCAGGAATGGCCAAGAAAATGCAAAGGACCATCGCCTGTATGTGAAACTGCTAGACCCAAACTTCAGTTTCTGTAAAACAAAATACATTTATTCTCAAACTTAGGTACTTCTAGAATCTTTCAGGACAAACCCAGGCCTGTCCTTAAAACAGACAAGAGGAGGAAAGAAAGAGACCTAGAAAACACTTTTAAATGGGTTTATATTGTACTTAGTACAGAGTACGCCTCCCCACTGCTCCACGGAGGAGTTTTATTTCAAGGTCAGTGCCCAATTCCTTGCAAGTGATTTAGGCTTATTTTACTGCTGCAGTTTGCAGCCCATTTCATCATCTAGCTCCTCTGTGTAATTAAAATTCCTCTTCCTCTATTTATGTGCTAGCTCCTGCCTCCACCTGAGCCCACTGGCAAGCGCCTTTCCTGAGACAGCCTTTAGGAGCATCAGTATCTTCATTCTGGAATCACAGAGTATGTGCATCGCTCTCCTTAGAGCATCTCATCCATCAGTTTTTAAAATCTACACAAATTCAGCTTAATCCTCTACCATGATGGATCTAGAATTTCAAGACTTCCTTTTGAGCTCACCTTCTGCAAGGAGGCTTCACATCCTGCCGTAACAGCACATTGCAAGCAAATGTTTTTGGCATGGGTAAATGCAATCTCAGTTCAAAGAGCAACCCCAAAATGGGGAAAGCCCAGTTCCCCTCTTGAACGCTGGCTACTTGAGGAAGTTCTCAAGCATTCACATTCAGCAGCAAGGAAAACTTGGGATGTGCTAATGCCACCTGCCAAGCAAGAACGCCCTACGAGAGCCCGATGCCACTGTGCAACCAGTATCTACCCCAATAGTTTGAGAGAACTAATGATACTAGCTAGGATGAACATCACCATCCTGTGAATTTTCCATCCCTGTACAGCAGCAAAAGCAGTATAGGCAGCAGGAGCTAAAGCTCAACACTAGTTAGGTTTGAAGTTGGATCAGTCACTTGGCCTCTCACAGATCAGCTGCACACCGTTCATTCCTGGTTTTACTGCCAGCGTGTTGTGTGGGTTAGCAGTCTTATTTTAAACCTTGCCACGCGCGTTAAATAATCCACAGATTTAAAACATCCTCAGGACTTACAGAGATGAATCTTAACAGCTTTCTGAGAGTAATAGATTTATCAGGCCAAAAATTAAGGGGTTACAAACTCAAATTTCTAATTTATATCAAAAGCTCCTATTTCTTAAAGTCCTAGTGCAAGCTGGAATACTGTCAACCAGATCAAGTGTTATTTTTTCCAGCTCTATATTTACACTTCGAGAATTATGCAGAAGCACAGAGCAGAAGCAGAGAAGCCAGCCAAATGTCTCGACATGAACCTTTTGGGGAAGGTTCAGAGAAGTTTGGATTATCTGCCCGCAAACATATTTTCAAAGCGGTATAGATCTAGACATCCATGAGAACACAAGGAAGAAGAATCCAAGCTTTAAATTTAGGAAAATAATCATTTCACCTTGCACATACACAAAAACTTGGACAAGCATTGCAAAGAAGGCGGGTTTCTCTTCTGCCGTGGAAGGAGGCGCAGCTGAAGAATTTCAGCCTCGCCCATGTAAAATTAGCTATTTATTTTGGATAAATCCCACAAAATGTTTTCCGCCCAGCTAGCACTCCTACCTGCTGGTTTAGCAGCAGTGGACCAAAGCGCTGTGCTGCACGATGACAAGCGGCCAGCCGCCAACTCCTGTGCCTCTTCAGAGGCTGGGGGGGTAGGTCCACTCATTAAAGCCTTGGGTTACTGCAAGGCAAGGATGGAGGTGGCTCTTGGCTTCTGCGTCTCTGGGACTCCCAGTGTCACCAGAGCCATTGCTACCAGGGAAACACTTTCATACAATTCTTACCAGCAAGGTCTGTCGCAAATTTAGGGATGCACATTGCCATATCCTCCCTGTCAGACGTTCCCATCACTGCAACATGTGCATACATGTTGGAAAGGAGAGAGAAGAAACAGCATCACCTCCTGACTTGCCGGCTGGACTGGGGAAGCACTGATGGATCCCCCTTTTTCTGACCAAAAATGAGTAAGTAAAACCACATCACACCATTGCATCTGTTGCTACACACTGGCTGGCCAAAACCAGAGCGTGGAGACTGTATTTCAGAAGCAGCATGCAGTAGTGCTAGCTGATTTTTACTCCAAAGCAGGCTAGGAAACGACTAAAACAGGACTCCCACCTCAGGTGCAAACCTTTAACAACGCTCTGAGGGTCTCGTCGTTCCAGGACCTCCTTGGCATCAAGCCTCACTGATGTCCCTGGGAGCCTCCCAGTCACCCCTCTTGATCCCCCTGCCCCGCACAGATCCCTCCCTGGGAATACCTGAATTTTCTATGGTCTTCCACTAGAGTTACACTTCGGTGCAAGGGCATCACAGTATCAACGTGCTGTCAGGCTGCAAAGACACATTTCCCAGTGACCACTTATGCAGTTTCCCTGACAAACAGCACCATCTTTATTACATTAGGACATACCGATACTGGTTTTCAGAAGAGACTTACTGGTCCCTAAATGCCCATATGCCCCTACAAGAAAGCCTCCTATGTTTTGACATATATAGGACCATTATGTTTACCCAAGTTTAAATCCATACTTGCATCAAAAGGAAACACACTTTTTTACTGAAAAAGTTTAGACATGCCAAGAATTGGCAAAAAATGCAGTTAGATGAATGCTGGTGTAACAGCATAAAAAGATTATAAAAATAAGGTTAAAACACATTTATATAGTCAAGCATGTCTTCCTAGTAGCTCTTGCACATGCTTGCCTCAGTCTTTAATAGGGAGACCAGTTATCCTCAGAGTACTCTGCCCCCTGAGCTGGAAGGCAAGGACGAAGAGCAGAATATACCCCCCCTTAATCCAGGAGGAAATAGTGACATACTGCGCCATCCGGACACTCATAAATCTATGGGACCAGATGGGATCCATCCAAGAGTACTTAGGGAACTGGCGGAGGTGCTTGCCAAGCCACCCTCTATCATCTATCAGCAAACCTGGTCAACAGGGGAGGTCCCAGAGGACTGGAGGCTTGCCAATGTGACGGCCATTTACAAGAAGGGTTGGAGGGAGGATCCGGGGAACTACGGGCCTGTCAGCCTGACCTTGGTACCGGGGAAGATTATGGAACAGTTTGTCTTGAAAGCACTCACATGGCAAGTCCAGGACAAGCAGGGGATCGGGTCCAGTCAGCATGGGTTTATGAAAGGCAGGTCCTGCTTGACCAACCTGATCTCCGTCTATGACCAGGTGACCCGCCTAGTGGATGAGGGAAAGGCTGTGGATGTTATCTACCTTGACTTCAGCAAGGTCTTTGACACTGTCTCTCATGGCATACTCCTTGAGAAGCTGGCGTCTCATGGCTTGGACAAGCGTACTCTTCGCTGGGTGAAAAACCGGCTGGATGGCCGAGCCCAGAGAGTTGTGGTGAACGGAGTTAAATCCAGTTGGCGGCCAGTCCCAAGTGGTGTTCCTCAGGGCTCAGTATTGGGGCCAGTTCTGTTTAATATCTTTATCAATGATCTGGACAAGGCAATCAAGTGCACCCTCAGTAAGTTTGCAGATGACCCCAAGCTGGGAGGCAGGGTCGATCTGCTTGAGGGTAGGAAGGCTCTGCAGAGGGATCTGGACAGGCTGGATCGATGGGCTGAGGCCAATTGTATGAAGTTCAACAAGGCCAAGTGCCGGGTCCTGCACTTGGGTCACAACAACCCCATGCAGCGCTACAGGCTTGGGGAAGAGTGGCTGGAAAGCAGCCCAGCAGAGAAAGACCTGGGGGTGCTGGTTGACAGCCGGCTGAATACGAGCCAGCAGTGTGCCCAGGTGGCCAAGAAGGCCAACGGCATCCTGGCCTGTATCAGAAATAGTGTGGCCAGCAGGAGCAGGGGAGGTGGTTGTTCCCCTGTACTCGGCACTGGTGAGGCCGCACCTCGAGTACTGTGTTCAGTTTTGGGCCCCTCACTACAGGAAAGACATTGAGGTGCTGGAGCGTGTTCAGAGAAGGGCAACCAAGTTGGTGAGGGGCCTGGAGCACAAGTCTTATGAGGAGCGGCTGAGGGAACTGGGGCTGTTTAGTCTGGAGAAGAGGAGGCTGAGGGGAGACCTTGTCGCTCTCTACAACTACCTGAAGGGGGGTTGTAGTGAGGTGGGTGCTGGTCTCTTCTGTCAGGTGGCTGGAGATAGGACAAGAGGAAATGGCCTCAAGTTGAGGCAAGGGAGATTTAGGTTGAATATTACGAAAAATTTCTTTACTGAGAGGGTTGTCAGACATTGGAATAGGCTGCCCAGGGAAGTGGTTGAGTCACCATCCCTGGAGGTATTCAAAAAGCGAGTAGACTAGGTACTCCAGAACATGGTTTAGTGGGCATGGATGATGGTTGGACTGGATGATCGTGAAGGTCTTTTCCAACCTAAATGATTCTATGATTAAATAATAGCACATGTACATTGCTTTGTCACCAAGTTATTTCAATATCCTTGCGTAGTCATCTTACCAGCCTACAAACTTATCTAACAATAAGTCTGATCTCAAACATTTCTGAGAAGCAAACATCAAATAATTAAAAACATTTTTCTTTTATAATCCTTCTCTTTTCAAATACACAGGTATCATCAAACATTTTTCTTATATTTGATAACTTTTTAAGCTAACAAACCTCAAACTCCTCAAAAAGCTTTTCATATACAGATGTGTTAGTTAAACCACTCCCTTTACTGATGGTTCTCATGTGTTTCACTGTTTTCCTGAAGTGTGGTGGGAAAAAAACAGAAAGAAGGGAAAAAAAAAAAAAAAAAAAAGGTAAGCAGGCTCCCACAGGACTCTAAAAACATGAGTTATTTCCCAAGCAGGCAATTCTCACTACCTTTCAGATTCAAGTGAAATTATCTTTATAACCCTTCCCTTTCCCTATCAGTATATATTCCATTTCTGATGTATTTTTAAGCTTTTACTTCTATACTTTTGGGAAAAAAACAATATCAAACTTAATTTCTTAAAGAGCAAAGATTTTTTTTTAACATTTCAATTTCTTCTAAAAATCTCACACCATAATAAGAATTTAACAGTGAGTAATGGACAGTACGATGCCATTTTGTTAGCCTGGATTAACAGAAAATCTGGGTGGGGTATTGGCATTTTACACAGGCACACACCCACCACGCACTGCTATCTTGTGAAATTACACATCATCAAGATGGGGTTTTAATCTATCAACATTTTTAATTGGCTTCAAAGTCTACAGTTACCCAGACCCACCCAGCTCCCGCTGCAGTGACGGGAAGGAGCAGACTGGTGATGCTCGCGCTGCCTTGCACTTCCCCTGCCCGCTGTGGCCGGCGGGCTTGTGCGAGGGCAGCACAGCTTCCCACCCCGCTTCCTCCAGCCCCAGGTTCTGGGAGGGACACTCCTCTCCCAGACTGCGGCACCGTCCTTCAGCAACAAGACTGAAGCAATATGGGACTGTTACGGGTGGTAAACACCAGCGTACGCAGGTCTCTGCAGCATGGCAGAGGAGAGGGCAGAGCTGCAGCAAGAAGAGGAAGAAGACGAAGGCAGGACAAGGGCTACTACTACGGTACGGTCCCTCTGCTAGCACTGAATTTCCTTTTCCAAGCCACATCAGCTCCACACCACCCCTCTGCCTCCCCAGAGATCTTGAAGGTCTTTTCCAACTGAAATGATTCTATGATTCTATACACATTCCAACACCCCGGCACTGGACTCCCCCCTATCCTAGTGGCAGGGCTTCTCCCCAGGTGTTTTAAGACATTAAAACAGACCTCAAGCTTTCTTGGTATGGCAGCACAGACTTTGCCTGTTGTCCATTTCCTGCATTTTCCTGTATCAGAGGAAAATAGCTTTATACACCCAAGAAAAATGGCCATATAAGCTTTCAAGAGGGAAGAAAAAACAGCAAGAAACTTTTGCATAAATTACTTCCATTCCTTTGAAATGTTACATCATTCTATTAAAGGGAGTTACCAAAATTTAACTCTGCCCTAATACTTTTACCCTTGTGCCTCTCTCTGCTGACCAGCATCACTACAGTGATTTAGACAGCACGCATCCAGCGCCAGCCATTCCACAGGCAAACAGAAGCTTCCCCACGACAAAACTGCTGGGACACCCCCGGCATGCCGCTCCACCTGGGTGCCCGGCCCAGTGAGACCACACGCTCCCCAAAGAGCGCCATTTTATACCCAGATGGGTATCAGACAAACAACCACATGGAGATCCTGCCTCTCCTGCTCACATACAAGGCATGCAGGATGCTGAGACAAGGTCATCACATAGCGCTGGAGGTTTCCTTAATACCATGTGTATCACAAACACCCAGGTTCCCTACTGTATTTACTTCCAGATGAATCTTTCCGTAAGTTCATAGATTGTGCCCTATATGTATATATCTTCAATTCATTTAAACAACCTAATTAAACTATCTTTCCATTATGCTGCATTTAAATCCCAATTTAATTCGGCAAGCGCTGAATTCTCCACGTGAGAGCAACCCTCCTCCTTATTTCTCTTCCTTGCAATTCCCTTTCATCTTTCATGCTGGTTCTCTGCACAGCTTCCTCCATAGCTACACAATTCAATACCTTGCCAAGAAACATCCCTTCCGAACAATAATCCTCTTTGCAAACAGAATGAACAAGGCAAATGTAAACACGGGAGCAGTGAACTAATTGTCATATTTACCCGAACTACTGCTTCCAGTTCCTTATAATGAAATTCTATATTAAATACATAGGATGGCTTAATGTCAAGCTCCTCATTTGCTGAATTAGGCAGCTGGCCAGTAAGCACCCTGCAGCATCTCCCTCCAACCTGAAAAATTATACTTACAAGGTTTCCGATAAAGGCCTAACTAATTTGTGCCAATATTAGTCACACCAAATTACTGTCAATTAATAACTATTTGGAGGGCTTTCTACCCCTAGAACACTGCAAAGGAATGACATGTTTCTACAACAGACAACAACAAAATATGTAAAGTTTATGGTAGTTTCTTCTCCTCAAACAAGTTAATTCATAAAGGTAGGGAACATTTAGTGCCTGCCAGCTTCCTTCCCTTTGGAATCTGTTCTTTGCACACAATAATTATACCAGGAAACCTCCCTCCATAACCAGCTAATAGACACAAGAAAAAAAAAAAAATCAGTTGTGACTAACAGTCCTGCATGAAACACATTTTAGCACCAATATCAAACCCAAGGGGTATTTTTTAAACACATATTCTACATTTGAAATCTGCAGAAGTGGTTTAGAAATGTTCCTTTTGGTGCCTTTGAAAATTAAACTGCACTTGCACTAAAGGAAAAAAAAAAAAAAACCCAACCTTCAACAAAAGAACTAAACACACCACAAAACTGCTTAAAAGTGTATCATAGCAAAGCACGTCTAGTGCTTCCAGGAGGGTTTTCCCAAGGGCAGGCAGAGCTGATGCTTGTCTGATGGGATATATTACCTGGGGTACAATATAATTCCGCAAGGAAGACAAAGGAAAGAGAGAAAGATTTCGGTTAGATTTCTACAGAAAAAAAAGGACAGCCAAACAATAAGAACTGGATGACTAAATCAGTGAGTTACAACTCTATTTTGGCATAGCTACAGGACGACACCACCGAAACTTTAGCAGAGGTTTTTAAATTATGAAGTCCAAAAGATTAAACTGTCAAATATAAATCTGCCACGAGTTTGCTTAAAGTACTTTACAGCAGCAGCACTATTCATAAGGTAAAACAAACCAGAACGAGAGACACTGGCTATCTGGTATTGAGATCAGAAGCAAAAATTTACATACTTTATTTTGTAGCAAACCTTCCTCTGTCACATATTATTACTCTTAATGCACTACTACTCAAGTTAGTAGTTTACATTCATGAATATCCTAGAGTAAACTGCATCTGACTTCATTCATCTGAGATCGGAGTTCAGTATCAAATGCAGCGCAGACTACTGATAAAGGCAGAAATCTGCATCTAGTTAATCATCCTAATTGTTACGCAGACCACTTTAGAAAGGCACTAATCAGCGTTATACACAGATGCAAAGTTTGCTCAGCAGTAAAAATCACCATCTAAACGCTTACCCAAACAAATATCACATTTTCAGGGGAGACAGAAGCTCAGCACGTTTTAGTTAAAAAAAGAAAATGGATTTGACAATAGGAGACAGAACTTAGAGGTTCACCTTAGATCTTAAGCTAAATCGAGTTTGATCTTTTTAAAGCATAAAAAAAAATACCACACAAGGTCTGCTCATCATCCTGCAGGTGATGGAGGCAAAGTACCCGCTGTCTGTCAGGGAAGACTCCTACGCTCACTTCCAGTCACCTCGCTGCGGGGTCTGCCCTTATACCTTTGGCGATAGGCTTATGCAACCAGGACCTCCCAGATGAGGCACAGCTAAACCAGCATCCATTAGCAATCCCAGGGCACTCTCCACAATGCTTCAGTCAAATTCTTCCACCAGAGCTCTGCAACCTCCCACTTGAAACATCCTTTGCCGAAGGTGAATGGAAAGTGGCAAGAGATGACAATCTCAGTAGAGATCCAGGGATGTACAGAGCTGCAAAGCCTAACACCTCTACTGGGCTAATAATTAACTCAGCTGATGCTAATGACAAAAGGAGAGAATTTGGTCACCTGGATAAATAGCCTGCTGGAGAAGAGTCAGCACGGTTTGTACGGAGAGAAACCCTTGCTGAGTTCTTCAAAGGTGCCAAACATGGACAAGGTATACCCATTCATTCTGACCTATCTGAATTTCCAAAAGGACTTCAACCAAGTCCCTTACCAAAAACTAAGGGCCTTCTTAAGGAAACTAGGCAGACAGAGGTAAGAGGAACGGTCCTCTGTGGAGAGATAGACAGTTGAAAAATAGACACAGGACAAGAATAAGAGTAAATGGTCTCTTCTTGGAGCTAACAGAAGTCACCAACGAAGTTCAGCAGAGACCCATGCTCACACTTTGGCTGCTTGACACAGTCATGCAAGACAAGGAAAGGGGAATGAGCAGCGAGTTGAGGAAGTTTGCTGACGATAAAAAAAATGTATTGTGGTAGCAAGGCCAGGATGTGAGGAATTCCAGACAATCCTGGGAGACTGAGTCAATAACACTGCAGAGGAAAACTAATGCAAATAAACACAAGAAACAAAAGAAGATGCACATGGGAAAGATACAACCATGGCTATATGTAACTGAGGGATTCCAAACTGACTGTACTCCTGAGCAACATCTTGACATTATGGTTTCACAAATTTCATAAAATTAACTCACTAGCAGTCCAAAAAGCAAATCAAACATTACAAGTCATTAAGAAAAAAAAACATGGTTATGCCACTGTATAGCCCCAAAGCTCACCCACATACTGAAAACAGTATACAGCCCTGATCTTCCTATCCTAAAAGGACATGTAGAACCAGGATAGACTCCTGGAAAGGGATGCTCGTGGTCAGGAATGGCTTCCATACAAAGAATATCTGAGTAGGCAACTCTTCAGGCAGGTCAAAAGCCAACTTGATGAGGAAGACACAGGCCTACAAAATCATGAGTGGCAAAACAGAGAATCACTAACCATCTCTGCCATACAAGAGCTAAGACCTGCCAAACGACAGAAGCCAGCTGAGAACAAGCAGAACAAGGGAATTCTTTACACAGCCAGAAGCAGACCCACAGACAAGCAGCACTCCAGGCCAAAGGCCATGGTGGCTGCAATGAGGTCCCAAGGGGGGCTGCAGACAGACCAGACAAGCATTTGGAACTGAAAGCCACCAAACATTTTGAAACAGGGAAAGGTTGCACCCAGCTCTGGCAACCCCAACCTGAGAACAGCCAGAGGCTCAGATAGCATCTGTAGAGGAGGTTTTGAGTAAGGTCATCCTGTTCTTATTTTACCTTGGGCATCTGCTTACACGGAGAGGGAAAAAAAAAAAAAAAGTTGCAGAAGACAATAAATCAAAAAGGCAAAAGGGGAGCAGCCTGAAGGTGAAGGGTTAAAAAAAAAATTAGTAAACTAAAGCAGGACACCACACAGAGCATCCCAACAGCACCCTCTGCTCCTTAAAGCTCTGGGGACAACAGCTATTAGGCCACTGCCCAGACCCATAATGAGACAAGGAAAGAGAAACAAGCACAGAGGTGCTGGGATCCTGCCCACCAACTCTGGAGCCCATCAGCCCATAGAGCTATTGCCAGCTCAGACAGGGGCAGGAGGAGGCTGGCAAGAAGATCCCATTCTTTCATAGGGTGGCAGATAGGAAAGCTATAAATCAAAAAAACACCCATAAGCTCAAGAAGAGGCTTTGGAGGAGCCAGAAGAGGAACTGCAGCCTCACGCATTAGACGTACATGTCCCAACGTTTCCTTTTCCCTTCAAAAGGAATGAGCGTCACAGAGTCAATGAAGCACATCATAAATGCACCCATTTTCACCTCTCCTCCATTAATTTTCTCACATTTGATTTCAGTGGGCGACAGATTAGCCTAAAGTACAAGTCACCCTGCAAGAGCTCCTCATCCCTCCTGATGGCAGGAGGACACTTTCTGTCACAGGGAAAGGAAACAATGCAGAAGCACTTAGAGGCAACTTCAAGGTGCTGCTTGGAGGTGAAACCAGCCACCATGTGGCTTGCTCAATTCCTGTGTGGTATACTGGGCTAGAGAGATGAACCCTTGCTTTGGCCCATCACAGCTGCTCTTTCATTTCTGTACTTATGACATCTCCTAGAAGCAGTCAGGTACTGCTGACAGTCATAGGACCCAGTATACAGCATCCACAGCTGGCTGTATTCTGTGTTGCACACACAATATTTTTAGAACTGACTACAGACTTCTGTACAAGTTCAACTACTGCAACCACCAGGCTAGATAACTCTCAGCTGTTCCACATAGCAGCAAATGAGACAAACCCCATGCACAACTACCTCAACTAGACTTGTTTTCAAATTTGCTTTAAACTTAATTTATTCCAGTCCTCCAGTCACAACATAGCTTGGAGCACTGGTCTCAGTTCACACCATCTGGGTCTGCTGTACAGCCCCCCCCAAAAAACTACATTTTTTACAGGATTTATGAATTACATCAATAGAAAAAAAAGGTTTTCTGCAGTTCATTTTTTAATCTGAAGGATAATAAGCTCAAACAGCGCTCACACACACACACTAACATATAGTCTCCTTTTGCAGTTTTGACTTAAAGAAAAAGGAATTTCCACACAATTAGATGCAGCTGTAAGCCAACACTTAGTATTTTGGAGGTGGAAAAAAACTAACTTGCAAAACATTTCAGAAAGTGACCACTAAGCACATCACAACCCTTTCAAAGTAGCGATACAAATTGTAAAGCAAGCATTTTATGACAGTTTTGAATGGTAGATTTTAAAAATAAGAAACACTAGCACAGAAAATCTACATTCAGTTAATTCAGACGTATGGAAAAGCTTTTCCCAAGTCACCAAGCCTCATCTTCTACTGCCACAGCCAAGGATACGATATAAACTTCCTCAATATATCTTCAAGAGCCAGTTAAGGGGCTTGCTCCCACTTCTCCCATTTGAAGGTTGTTTGAGAACCTCACTCCATTTAGGGAAGAAACTGTCTAAATTTCAGCTTAAGTTTATTCATGCCAGTTTATATCCGTTTGTTCTTGTGCCAACATTGTTCTTTAGCTTAAATAGCTCCTCTCCCTTTCTAGTGTTTATATCCCTGCTGTATTTGCAGATTGCAATCACATCCCCTCTCAGGCCTCATTTGCTAGGCTAAACAAGCCAGTCTCCTCCAGAAAAATTGGCATTTCTGTTCCCCAGCCCCTCTCTACACCTGTCCCACCCACAGCATGGGTGAGAGGACCTGTGCCTAGCACTCCCCAGGAGCTTGCACTCATTCCACCACCCCTCCTGCCAGTGTCCTGGCCTAACACACTCCACTGTTGCCTTTACTTTCTTCACAGCAGCAGGACAGCAGCAGCGTGGTCAGCAACAAGCTAATGCACCCAGCACATCTGCTGCTCTGCTGTTCCCAGCAGTGGAGCTCCTTGCTCGCAGCAGGGAACAAAGGCAAGACCTTGTCTTCTACTAGCAAGGGCTGTACATATGGTATAGTTTGTTTTCAGCGGGGATGATTTGTTCAAGTGTGACTGCACATCCTAGGTCAGAGCTTCCAAAAAGCATGCATCTGCTATCTGACAAAGATGTAATCAGTTGATTACTCACCATTACCTATCAACTACCAGGATTCATTTTATTTTTCACAGCCTCTGCTAAAAAAATCCTTACAGTAGGCAACCTCAAGTACTCAAATTCCTTCCTAACTAGCTCCTGAAGCCACCACTTTCTTCAGCTTAAACCCTGCAGCAGCCCTCTCTAGGGTCCTCAGGCATTTCCTAAGGAAGTCACCATCCCTCCTGACCCGAGGGCACAGCAGAGTCTACGCAACACCCCACCAAAAATGACCAGTTTTGTCACTGGTTCCCAGCTTAGCTGCAGAACCGAAAAACAAAAGAAATAATCCAGGTTTCCAAGTCATGCATCCCCTCTCCTAGGAAATGGTTCCCACAGTGTTGTAATCTACTGCTTAAATGCCTCTATTGCCAGCAAGGGCACATTCACTCATGCTGCTTCGGAGCCAAGAATCTTCCTCCTCTTATAACCAAGTCATGTATTCTTCATAACACACGATTCTTCCTCCTGAAGAGTCCTCTCCAAACCTCGATTTCCCTTAAGTGGCCAAAAACCCCCAAAATACAAGCCAAAAGTATTCCATCAAACTCTCATTGCTGTAAAGGAAGAACAAAAATACCCACACAGCATGGCTGTTCCAGGCAAGGAAGTTAATCAGTGAAGATTTTGTCCCAAGGTCACTGTAAGAAGATGTCTCTCCCTTTAAGTGCTAGGACATCTGCACACTTATTTTAACCAAATGCAATTAAGCAGGCAGAAAATAGTTTTAAACACAAGACAGACAACTCATCCAGGCTTTCAGAAAGTACTAGAGTGTGAGATGGCAGGATGATGACATGTCAGATCTAGAATGAACTGGAGGAACACACTGGCAAGCCAGAGGACACAGCAAGCCTGCAGCAGCTCAGCAGCAACCTGGACCTTGGCTTCTGGGGCAATACAGCAGACCTTTGGTGAAGCACTGAAACTGGCTGCAGACACTGTTATCCTGCACAACTTACTGCAGATACTGTTATCCTGTACGGCTACCAACAGCATCTGCAACACACTAAGCCTACCAGTCCATCCTCAGTGCAGGGTTGGTTTTTTTCTTGGTTTTAGTTATTTTGTTTTTTAAAGCACCTAACTGCACTCATCCTCCCTAGCAAGCAGGAGCCCAGCCAAGAATTATAAAACACTGCAAGCAAGCAAAGCAATGAAGTACAAATACGAACCATTACACTTTCCATTTTATTTTATCTGTCTGAATTCATTCTCTCTCTAGCCGCAACGAGAAGTAGTTCCGTTGCTGTCATGGGACCCAAGCCAATTCCTGAGAACTTCAAGTGGGATTAAACGGGGTCCACGTTTTGTTCCGAGTACTGTATTTTTGCATCCTCCCATTTGCAACCCCGCGCACAATCCTGAAGTACGATTTAATCACAGAGATGAACTCGCAAAGCCCCCTCTAATAATCACCCCCCCAAAAAAAGCTACTTCTACAAGCACTTTTGCCACTTTTCATGCTTTTTTAGCTCACACGCACCCCCCACCCCCCGAGGCAGAAGAAGACCTGCCGCCGTTCCTACTCGCCGCCCGCGGGAGGAAAGCCCACGTTCGCACCGAGGCTCCGGCCAGCTCTCTGCAGCAGCAGCAGCAGCAGCACCGCACCACTTCTGCGCGACGGGTGAAAAGCCGCGGGAGCGGGGCGGCGGCACTCGGCAACCGCAGGCCAGCCCCGCACGCCCGAGGCCGGGATGCGCCGGAGCCGCCCGGGGCAAGGGCAGCGGGACCCTCCCCCGGCCTCCCGCCCGCTCGCACCGGCAGCGGGCCGGCCGGACCAGCGGCGGCGGGGGCGGGCAGCCACGCACCGGGGGCCTTGCTACGGGACACGCTGCGCTGCGCTGCACTACGCTGCGCTGCGCTACCCTGCCCTCCCTCCCTCCCGGCCCGCCACGGAGCGCACCTGCCCGCCGATCCGCTCCGCTCCGCGCTGCGCCGCCCGCCCCGGAGGCACCCGTACCCGCTGCGGGATGCGGCCAGCCTTCCGGAAACGCTTCCCAGCCCGCTGCGCTTACCCAGGAAACGATTCCGGCCGCCGGCCGCCACCGCCCCTCCTCTCCCTCCGCCCCGGCCGCCGCCCAGAGCCGCGGCCCGCAGGGGGGCGGCCGGGCGGGGCGAGGCGGGAAGGGGGTCGTGCGCCGCGGCGCCATGTTGTGTGCCGGGCGCCGGGCCGGGGCGCGAGGGGCGGACACCGCCGCCGGCCTCCGCTGCCGCCCCGCCGAACCCCCGGGCCGCGGCCGGTGGCCCCTCAGCGCTGCGGCACTGGGGGGTTTCAGTCAGCAGCTCATCGGTGGCCTCCAGAGCAGATGTCCTTCCGTGAAGGGGTGGGGTTTATGCGTGAGGGCAGGTGTAGCCCTGAAAAAAATGAAAAGCCATTTTTTCTCCTTAGGGGTCAAAAGAAGCGTCAAGGCTTGCGCTTGGTAAATGTAGTAATACCCTGATCAAGGTGAGGCAGTAGCAGTTATGCTCCTGAAATGCCACTGCGGTATCCCAGCACTCCCCCAGCAATAACGAGAGCCAGAGAGGTAGATAGCTAAGTAGGTTTGGAAGCCCACCTAGAAGAATGGGCTGTCTGTCACGCTGGATATGGACTCCAGTAGCACCGGGGGGGGGGGGGGGGTTAAACACCCACATCGGCAAACCCCTCTAGTCACGGACTATTGGAGGGTGCTTGACACCAGCATAGCGCTCCAGGCAGCTGTGTTCTGGTGGGTCTCAAAAGTTACGTAGCCAGCATGGACAGAAAGAAATGGGGTGTTCTCAAGTGTGGAAAACAAACGAGTAAAAGGACCAGTCACTGCTCTAACCTGCTCGCAGTCCTATAAGGTAAGGTTGAAAGCAGATCCCTAGGCACGTCTTGAGATGGATGAGCAGAGAATCACAGCAACATCCCAGACGGTTGGTAGTGAGGCTTAAAAGAACACACCTATGGGAAGATCCTTCTGTTTGAAGCCTTCCAAATATGTGAGATTTTGCGTGTTCTGTTAAGATAGGCTTTTGAGATTACAGGGGAAGAAACTGCTCATTGCTGAAGCAAAAAATTCAGCATGGGATGGTAGCTTGGTGGAAAGCATGTAACTGCTAACAGACCTTTTACTCCTACACCTAACAATCTTAGGAAGTCCCTGGAACAGCAGATGCAAAACAATCAGCAGTAAAACACAGTGTTGTATTGGAGTGACCACAGACATACAAGGAGGTCAAAGAAGACTATTACAATAATGAAATGGCCAGTCTCATTTTTTCTTAAATGAAAACACATTTGGCAATCCTATTGAAGTGCCCAAGTCTACTTTAAAATTTATCACACCATTTATAATGGCAAATCTATTTTTCTGGAAGAGATTATTTTTCTTGGGCATTCCAGAACCTTCTTCAGTATTTTGTTCCCTGACTTTACAACTATGCTCCTGATAAAACCAGAACGCTCATGAACTGAGCACAATTAAAAGGATCATTAAGATGAATAGGAATGCAGCATCTTTAATTAGAAATATTTATGGGTTTAGAAGATCATATTGACATCCACCAGCCTAAAGAACAGGAAAAAAAATTTCAATTATAAGCAGTACAGTGACGAACAAGAAGAAGCAACTATTAGGCAAAGATGTAATAATTCAAAGCAAAGCACCTGGAAATTATACTTTAATACTTAATAACTTACTCTTAAATGTATTGTTGTAGTTTGCAGTGGTACTCACATTTTCCTATTTGTCTTTAAATTGGACATGATTTAATCTTCTAATTTGTTTAAAAAAAGCAACACTTTTGTAAGCTAAAACTCACATTTTAATTGATATTTTTAGATCCAGAACTATGATGAAGCTCCAAAAAAAGCCTGCAAATAGTTCTCAGGATCTGTAATAGAAATGTGTCATCACAATCAGTTCCAGAAGGGCCAACAACCTCCTAAGACATCCAAAGGTGATTCATCACATTCCAGCATTTGTAAATCAAGGTGCTTCCCTCTTCCACAAAGCACATCATTCAGCAGGAAGGAAAGCCTTTACGCTTTTATGGCATACTGGAGCAGGACTCGCCCTGGAATTTGCACTTTATCTATTGGAGAGATACAAGACAACTATCAGGTTACCCAAGACTGTTAGTGAATAGCCTATTAATATATTTCCCTGACAGAAATGGCCAGGCAAGATACTCATAAATTCATGTTCCTTTGATGAGAAGTGTGAAAGCACTGCATTGTGGTTTTTGCTATGTGGTTAAAATTATGATTAACATTTAGTTACATAGTCTATATAATGCACTTCGGATTGGAGTGTAGTAAGCAGAGTCATAAAAATGAAGTGTTGGGGAAACTAAATAAGGAATTTCATATACATCCTAAATGGACAGCCACTCAATACGCTCAGACTTCTCAGAATAGGCTCAGCCAGTCTCATCAAATATAGATCTCTCGGTTTAGAGCAATCCGATGTGTTAACTTTCCAAGTACAATGAAATAGTTCCTGCAGCTGTGGCCTTCAGGAAATGATATGGAGCCTCTGTACGTAAGACACAAACATTTTGTGAAACAGCGTTTATAAACATAACGGGGAAAAAAAAGAAGCCTTTATATTATCAGCTCATACCAAAATCTTTTCATCATCATCTTGCTGTCTATGTGTGAACTATGACTGCAAATTTATTTTGGTCAAAGTCCACCCGACTTTGCAACAAGGAACGACTGCGCATAGGAGTCTTCGTTGGCAAGCAAGCCTCTGCACCCGACCTTCCTCAGTGCAGCGTGGGTCTGCAGACCCTGCTTCGGGACTGACTGTGCCCCCGAACGTTCTCTCAGGAGAACATAGTTTCTCCCCCCTGCTTACTTCTATATGCCAGCTTTTTACTTACAGGTTAGCCCGAGTAGGGGGATAGTGCCCAATGATCCCCTCTCTTGAGAAACTTGTTTCTCATTGCAGAGGGAAGTAGGAAAGAGGTGAATATGAAATAAGCAAGGCTACCATCTAGTGGTGCAACTGTACTTCAATATTTCAGAGGAACCTACACCATCAAATTTGCTGAATATATTGATCCTAAACCCAAGCTTAACATAGAAATTTAATTAGGAAAACTCAGTTATAGCAGAATGGTAATTTTCTTTGGAACTATTTCTCCAACATTTTCACACAGCTCACTGTGACATTAAGTCTCCATCTTAAAATACTAAATCAAATAATTTTCCAGAAAGAATGAAAACCGCCACGCACATTGCCCACACGGCTAGAAGATTTAAGACTTAGACTTGTAGCATGTAATTTTTCATTACAGGCTTGAACATGCTCAGAGGGTTCAGTCCCCTGGACGCATTGCTTCCCAGGACCTGTGTGAAAGCATGTATTGCTCCCGTTATTTTGTGTTCCTGTCTCATTAGTGCTCCCTGGGCAAGCAGACAGTGAAAGCCTGATTCTGCCATGGAGGAACTTCCCTGTGTTACTTATGGAGAAGCAAAGACCATGAGACATCAGTCTCAGATAAGATTACTCCAGTAGTTTAATCAAGCCAGGAACTAAATCAAGGTCTCCTGTTATACTCATGGAGCCCTCTCCCATCCACTGCATTAGCTATCTATATCTCGGGCACGTTACCACTACATTAACGAAGGCTGTATGGGAACAAATGCAATCCAGAGCAATTTGCAAGCCAGCAGTTTGCTGATTTCTTGACATGCCAAGCAAGACGGAATTATAATTTCGAAGTTTATTTCTAGCTCCTCAAGAATGCAAAGCCTTGCATCCAGGAATGGTTGTAAAGTAAGTTATAAATGATGTCTTAGACATCTGACTAGATGTAGTTCTCTGATCTATCCTTTCCCTGCCTGTTACACAGCAGTATATTGGGATTTCCTATGGGCGAGGTGAAGGAAAGGTGGCCTGGCCTGGCTCCCAGGCGTATAAACTCCCTGATTACATGATGCACTTACCCAGCCCACCCACTCATCCAGACAGGGGCAGCTCCTTTTTTTTTATCATTACAGGCAAGTTCTGGGGGAGGCGAGCAGGTTGACTGTGTTAGCTTGCGACCAATTGCAATATTTGAAAGAGGAGAACATACCAACTGACCACTGTAGCAAAACAGTCCATTTTGGACTTCCTTCTAGCTGGCGGGGCCAGGTGACGGAAAGCTGCAGTTTGTAAGAAAAAGCTGTTATTACTGCAGGGTTTCTAAATCCTACAGCAGCTGCTTAGGCACTCTACTAGAAGGCAGTAGGTATTTTCAGAGCTGACTTTTCAGCAAACTGTTTACTGTTTCATGTGGCTCTGGGACACAAAAATACTCAAAAGTTGCCACAGAGCAAGGCCTGTAATTATAGGCAGTCAAATAAAAAGAATAGCTCACACTTGCAAAGCTAAGGTGTAGCTAGATTTTCTTGCCTTCGGTGGTTAAAATGGGAAGTATAGCCCTGCTTTCTGATGGCTACTGAAACGTATGATCTCCAGTATTTTTCTGCATCTGAGAAACAGGAATATGAAACGAGATTTTGGAATGCTACTTGCCTTTGAGGCTACAATTGTCTCCGTATTTTGAGAAGGCAGTTGTTCAAACAGCACAAAATAAAGCACAGCTTAGAAGTTTTAGGCCAACACCTCTCCACTGCTGGCAGTTGCTGTGTTTCAGCCCTGGCGCTCTCACACCTTGGAGCTTTCCCTGGAAGTGCTGCGCTGCCGGTTCTGCTTCCCACTGGGCAGCTGAGGATGGTGCAGCAGTACAGCTCCCTGTGAGGCAATCAGGAAACCCATGTCTCGGGCCAGAATGGCTAACCCACTCATATGCTGTATATGCATATATACACATTCACATCCACTAATACACATTAATTACAAGGTGTAGAAAGCTAAGATAAAGTTGGAACCACTAGGTTTACTAACACTGGAAGGCCAGTGCTTTGTCTCCGAAACAAGAGAGACAAAAGTCCAGTGTCTAATGTCCTAAATACAGCTAGAAAAGCCCAGGCTGCAAATGCACTCAATGGGAATTTTGCCCTACGTGTATAAACATACACTGGAAAGAGCGGCATGTTTTGCGTTTATATTTGCAGCTGCAGAATGTGATACAGTCCCATTGTTTTTCTGATCCATAGTGTAGTTCCCCTCGCCATCTAAATATTTTTTCTCCACTGAGACAGGGATTTGTTTCAGCGTGTACATTCATAAACTAAACACCTCCACTAAAACAATAAGGCTCCAGGGCCAAACGATGGTGTTCTTCATACCCACATGTGCTTTGGGTAAACACTTCAAAACAGTGCTTGTTAAACTGATCTTCAGAAAAACAGTTTCTCCATCAGTGACAAACACTGTCTAAACATTTCTCTGAAGGTGGGGGGTTGGAAATACTCTCCTTCTTGTATAGCGTGGAAAAATTCCTGGAGCAGAGGGGGAGAAAATCCTCCCTTTCTCCCCACTTCTGATGCTCTGAGACCAGCCTCTGAAGACACACAGGAGGCACTATAGAGTTAGGCTCTGAGAGTGGTTTGGGGCAAAGGCAAGCCTGGAAGGGGTGATGTTTCCCGACTGGGCTTGTTTCACTGTGTTTTTAATGTTAATTGCTTGCAGTTGAGCCAAGACTAATAACCTTCCACCGGCAACATCCACAGCAGTGTCAGAGCAGTTGGGCTCCTGCACTGCTCGGTAAGAGCAGCATAGCACGTACAACACAACTGCTTTGCATTAGAGATACACTGGGTGGTCACCATGTGTAAAACACTTTATGACAGAATTAAAACTTAACCAAAGGGTTATGTTCTGCCAGATGTACTTCTGGAAAGTGGTTATTAATGTGGGATTAAGCCTCTCATTCTTACACATTTTGAAATCAAAGCCTTGCCTTGTAAGTACAAGTGAATAGCTACTGTTAATTTGTAATTAACACAGGAATTGGTACAGGCAAGACTTTTAAGATCTCAGTGGCTAAAAAGCACATACTGAATTCCACTAGCATGACTAAGGGATCCGTTTAATGCTTCTATGAGCTGTTACAGAGTGGAGAAGCAAGAGCAGCTCAGATCTAGGCCTGTGAGGCTTTGTATCTACCGGGGTAACACTGAGAAAGTAACAGAGCAGTGCTGCTCTGAGTCACTTCCGAGTGCAAGAGCTGCACACCCAACATGCATATATATATAGGGGCTAGGAACTGTAAGATATGCCATAGGGTTTAGGAGTGATGAAGAGGAGGTAGTTTAGGACTGGCTCTGACACGGAAAGTGTCTTTCCCATGCAGTCGGGCACAGCCAGTCCACTTCAGGATGGGACTAGATAGGCAGGTGGGTCTCAGGGCAATCCAGGGACCTCAGGCTCTTGGCTTCACTTACTGGACTGGCAGCAGCTCTGGACCAACCTCGCTCCCCAGGTAAAGTAGCTGTAACAGAAGAACCGTGCTTGAACTTCTCCCAAACTCTCTGCGGCTGAGGCTTTACTTCAGGGCACTGCTCTAATTAAAAACAAAATCCCCACACTTCTCAAGAGTGTGCACATGTAGGTGAGGAAGTAAATCCTTTAGCACAAGTTGGTGTAAATATTGTGGTACATATGTCCCTATTGATGTATTGAAGTTCAGGGTAGCTTGTGCTACCTAAGACGTTGTTATGGAAGTAGAGTTTTCAGAGAACATGCTAAGCTAAGCACACCTTATTTCAGAATTTATATAGGTGGGGGTGAACATGTATATAAAAAGCAGATGGAAACATTTCACCAAAAGCCTACTCATAAGATACAGTAAGAAAACACGTCAGATGTCTGGAACAAAGCAAGCATCTTTCAGGATTCTGTGACTGAGTTAGCTAAACAGCTTTTTTTTTTCTTTTATGATGTGGCTTTGTTGTTCACTGATTTCAAGTGTCAACTGCTTTAAATTCTGCTGAAGGTCACCACTTGCATAAAAAAGACAGGATGAAGGAATGCCTTTTACATCTGGGTTAATGCCCATCACAATCCATCCCCTCTTCTCTCCCCCCAAAAGAAGATAAGCTGACCTCCAGGGCACGGTGTAAAATGGTTTGTGCTGCTGAACTGGAGGAGTGACAACATTTCACAATAAACCCCGTTCACATGAGAGTCCTTGTCTACAGGTGCCTCTGTTGTCATGCAAGCAGGAAGAGCTCCTATTTTTGCAACAGACACAAAAGCTCTTGCTATTCCCTTCTGGCAGAGCCCTACCTCTCACTTTTTCATCCAACAGCAGGCAAGCGGATTTCTTAATTTGCTCCTCACATTCCCCCGAGAAACACCAAAGCCACGCTAGCATGTAAAGAGACCACATGTGATAACAGACTTGGTCCAGAAGTGAGGTCCTTCCTCAGCAGCTCCCTAAGGCATATATTCTGTCCTTTCCCTGAAAAGACTTCATTCCTGAGGATGGAGCCCACTGATGTGAAGAGGTATTTGGGAGGTGGCCTATGCCTTTCTCTCAGCACCCCGTACACCTGAGGAAGTGCATCTCTACCATCTTAAGAGCACTAGTGAGTCATTGTCTTGCTATCCTTTCAACTGACTGACAACATTCCTCAGCTCTCTTCTTTTTTTCCCCTACTCTCCTGTAGCTTAAGAGTGGATAGTGCTCCGGAGATGATTTGGAGCTGCCTTTTATTTTGTTTCACAAGAAACTCAGCCTACTTAAGGTAAACTCTTCAGCGGTCCCAGAGGAGAGGCTGTGAATGCTTTCTGGGTGCTATGTATGGCTGAGGAGTATTCAAAAACAATTCTAAGGATAGGGTTTGCTAAGTAAGTTGTGACTGAAGCAACTGAAGACTGCAGGGGAGAAGCAGACTAAGGTCACCCCAGGATAGCCTGGCACAACACAGCACTTGGGAAGAGGCACAGTGAGGCCGCACCTTGAGTACTGTGTTCAGTTTTGGGCCCTTCACTACAGGAAAGACATTGAGGTGCTGGAGCATGTCCAGAGAAGGGCAATGGAGCTGGTGAGGGGCCTGGAGCACAAGTCTTATGAGGAGCAGCTGAGGGAGCTGGGGCTGTTTAGTCTGGAGAAAAGGAGGCTGAGCGGAGACCTTATCACTCTCTGCAATTACCTGAAAGGAGGTTGTAGCAGGGTGGGTGTTGGTCTCTTCTCCCAAGTAACAAGCAGGACGAGAGGAAATGGCCTCAAGTTGTGCCAGAGGAGTTTTAGATTGGATATTAGGAAAAATTTCTTTACTGAAAGGGTTGTCAGGCATTGGAACAGGCTGCCTAGGGAAGTGGTTGAGTCACCATCCCTGGAGGTATTCAAAAAGCGAGTAGACAAGGCACTCCAGAATGTGGTTTGTGGGGCATGGTTGATGGTTGGACTGGATGATCTTGAAGGTCTTTTCCAACCTAAATGATTCTATGATTCTATGGTGTTGTACAAGAGTGTATTGCAACGGTCAAGTGCTGCTATTTATGTCTCTTGCAACCAGTAGTTTAATTCATATGGCTCATCTTGTTTTCTCTTGTGCTTGTTAATCTGAGGAAAGCATCAACTGGATGAAAATGTAAGTAGGGATGTAAGTCCTTATCACAGATCATCCAAGAGCTACATCAAAATTAGAATTCATTATTATCAGCTATTACATGTATTATGCTAAAACATTGCACAAAAGGAGGTCCTCTTACTTGAGATGTGTATTTTACCTCTCTAGATAAAAGCACTAATCCTAAGAATGTATAAATTAACAAAACAAAGACAGAGGAAGGAAGGAGGGATTGTTCTCTACTAGACTAGATGAGAAGTATGGATTGTTCCTGCCTATAGAAGAAAAAGGGTGGCTTGCTAACATCACCAAAGAAAGCATTTGAGTGAAAGGAGACACATGCCGATTGCCCAGGTGCCAATATACTGTCTTCCTTATCCATTGAGACAAGCCTTGCAAGCTTTCCTATCAAGTAAAAGCAGATAGTGTATCATTTAATCAGAAACCAAGACACCCTTGTCAACAATTATGTCCCTCCTGCCTTTTTTTTTTTTTTTGAAAGAGAAAGGAGTCACTCTCTGTTTGTCCTACTTCTACCATGAAACAAAGCATATTATCGCTGTGCCTCTGATAGACACCATCACCATATGGTGGACATGATTTTGCAGAGGAACAAGGTGAAGAATCTTAAGCATCCTGCCAGACAGATCTGAATTCAAGAAAACCATGGCCACACTCTTCAGAACCGAGACTCTCAAGACAGGCCTTTAAAGCTACATTTTAGCACTTTAACACTTCCACCTACAGATTTCCAGAAAAGCTGTTTTATTCTTTAGTTTGTTTTTTACATGGAGGAGGACTTGGCTGTAGTTCAGAACAATTGCAGAGTCACTGCTGGCAGTCAATACGCACAAAGGCAGTCCTTGGGGGAGCAGCCCCCTCTCATCAGCCTGACCCTTTTATCTGCATAGCTTCAGTGTTACCCCTCTCCAGCTGAGCTTCATCACAGGTCAGACCCAGAGTTCACATCCTTCAGCATGTCTCCACCTCAGCAGTCCTTAGTTATTACATCTCCTGTACAAAACACCACCTCCTTGTGGAGAAGGGGATAGGAGAACCTAATTTTTCCAACCTTCACATTAAGTAAAGAAAGGTTTTATTTTTTCCCCCATTCCCAACTCAGCTCTGAGCTGCTCTGAATTTCTTTCCCTTCCCAGACTTACTCCTGCTTGACATTTGAGACATTTTAGCCCAGAGCTCCTGGCCCATGGACCTGGAGAGCAGCTGCCGACAGCCAGGTGCTGAGCAGTGACTGGACTTACATTGCCACACAGCGCTGGGCTGCAGTCATTGAGACTCCTCACAGAAATATTTAAATTAATCTGGCTGCAATTCAGAAACAAACACACACCTCTCTTCCTGCTCAAAGCTTTCATGGACCCAGGCCCTCTATAAAAGCAGTCATTTGTGCTTGCCCTTTTGATCCCTCTGATCTTCTAATTAAAGGCTTGGGCACTCATGTGCAGGAATTACTGCTCCAGACAATTTGCCACAAGAGAAGGGGGATGTTACTGTCTTCCACAGATCCCTGACGCTCGCTGTCCCTGCAGTGGCCTCAGATATGTTTGTCATGTTTTATGTTTGGTACCTTGTGACACAGTGTGCAGGTTCTGGCTGGGATGGAGTTAATTTTCTCCATAGCAGCTGGCATAGTGCTGTGTTTTGGATCTGTGACCAAAACAGTGCTGATAACACACCCATGTTTTAGCTAGTGCTGAGCAGTGCTTGCACAGCATCAAGGCCACCTCTGTTTCTCACGTTGTCCCTGCAGCCAGTAAGCTGGGGGTGCACAAGAAGTTGGGAGGGACACAGCCAGGACAGCTGACCCCAGCTGACCAAAGGGGTATCCCAGACCACCGGCTTCGTGCTCAGCAATAAAAGCTGGGGGGGTAGTTTTCCAGGGGGCCGTAGCTCGGGGACTGGCTGGGCATTGGTTGGCTTGTGGTGAATGATTGCTTTTTGCATCACTTTTTTTCTTTCTTCTCTCCCCCCCCCCCCCCCCCCTTGCTTATTAAACTGTCTTTATCTCAACCCTCAGGTTTTCTCACTCTTGCCCTTCCAATTTTCTCCCCCATCCTGCTGGGGGCAGGGGGGGGTGGTGAACAAGCAGCTGGGTGGAGCTTAGCTGCCTACTTTGGTTAACCCACAACATGTAAGACTTTCTCCAGCATGTAATGTGGGAGAAAGGCTTTCTTCAGCTAATACCAATTTTTTATTTTGGAAAAGCTATATACATGCATGGTATGGCTGGATAGCAGGGACAGTGGTATAGCAGTGATAGAGAGAATATCATATATTCACTTGGTGGAACCCATATGCAAATACAGTTGGGGCCAATTCCTTTACATCTGTCCTTTGCAATACTGCAGACATAGGCATGTGTAGATACACTAACATGGAAAATGTTAGGGGTGGAAAATAAAGACAATGTTTTATTAGCTTTCCAGTTACCTACTGCATACTAGTTGCTAAATGATGGGAAATTGTCTTGCTTCACAGCCACATCTCTACCAGCCTAAAAGCCTATCATGCTTTAACTAAGTTATGCCTGTGTAGTCCTTGTGGACTGTGGCTTGCCTCAGCAGGCTGATGACAGTCCTACTGACTCCTGGGAATTTCCAAAACAGAAATAAAGTCTGTCCTTGCTATATGCTATAATGCATAATCAATCATACATTATCATAACATTCATTAGGGTGAGCTGCAAAGTAAAAATATGTATCCTTCTCTCATCACGAGGCAGTTAAGGTGGGATTCATCCATCTAAAAGCCAGTGTCCCCACTGTAGACCTCTACACCTGAACCGGGTCCCATAGGCTCCCTTTATAGTCAAGGGAGAAAAACTGGTGTTTCTAGAGCATCTCTATTTGGTCCACTGACTCATGCTCTCAAATTTCTTCTTCTCACTGCTGGTTATGAAGGCATCCTAAATGTCCCTACCTTAGTTACACTATGACTTTTCAGGACTGGCCTTAGGCAAAAGTAGTCCTAGCAACTCTTCGAGGGTGCTGCATTTCTGTATAAGTCAACCTCTCTCAAGCATACTACTGTAGTATAACCGAGCTGTTGTAACAGCCCTCAGGCAGGATTTACCCCCAGCCCAGCAGATGTACTTACAGTAAGTGATCACAGTAATCTCAAATACCTTCAACTCAATATAGGATAAGTGCAAACGGGCAGTTACCAGGAGAATGGTGACATGCTGTAATGGGTTCCTGTGGCTCCGGCACCTGCACCACCATATACCTGCATGCCTCTGACCTGGGTACCACCAGCCAGCTACAGGCACCAATTGTTTGTTTGGGAGGTAGGGAGTAGGGAATTGAGGAGATTTCCAGGAATGGGTTTGGGATCCTTCTTTTGGGAAGCGAGTCATAAGAAAATGAAGAAAGGCACAGGTCTGAGGTGTTTGCTAGGCAGGTACAGATAGTACAGCTGAAGACGGGGACTTGGACAGCCTCAGGGCTTAGATTTTGGCAGCAGAAGAGGAAAATTATTTTCTAAAGAATAGTTTACAACCTCAGCTTCTATTTCAGGAGCTCTGCATTGTTTACGGCCAGCTTTGCCTCCTTCACTACACTGCTTGTCATAGGTGCTTTTGTTAGGAGATCTTCTGAACTCAGAAACAGCCCTTAATTGTAGGTCTAGTCCTCCCTTATGTAAACCTTCAACTGAAACATGGGGAGAAAGTAAATACTACGATCAAGCTGTATATGCCAAAAGATCATACATGTAGCAAAGATTCTTCTGTACGTGCTTTCTAGATTAGACATCTGAGCGAAAGCTTATTTGCAGACAGTGTTGAACACCACAGGTAATATTATTACATTTGGAGAGTGCAGAAAGTTCACAAGTATTTCCAGTCACTTTTTCAGGTGAGTTGATTTTATTGCAGTAATGGAAATGTATTGGGTTACATGTGCTAGGTACATCTACTGATGCACTGAAGAAAGACGGTCCAGAGACTTCGTCTTTGCAAGGAAGTAGATGGGGACTGGATATGACACAGCACTCACTTTTTATGTGACTTCCCAGAGGCAGGCATCTTTATGCAACTGTAGCAGATTTTTAGCAGTTTTGTCTTGTTATACTTACTGTTTATTTAAAATTAATGTATTGATAGGTTTGGCAGATTCTCCCTCAGAAATGATCATTCCTGCAATGGTCCCTGTATGCTGCTCATGGCTCCTGCAATGGTCCCTGTATGCTGCTCATGGCATGCAGAGACTGAAACAACACTCACACAGCTGTTTGCAGTCTCCTCCATCAGCCTAGACACAGGAGCCATTCCAGGGATGACTCTGTAACCTAGGGATCTGAGCACTGCCATTGCTCGAGGCAGGCTGAAGTTATAACCACTATTTGCCACTGAGCAATTCAGAAATAGGATTTTTCTTACCATTTTTAGCCTTCTCTTTTGCAGGGTGCAAGATGTGTGCTTTGCCACCCCCTCAGAGGAGCTGCGTGCAGTCTCTCCAACATATATATCAGGGACCATTGGCATCATCCTTGTTCATTCAAGTTGCTTTGCTATACTTGCATCTTAGAGTGCACGAAGAGGTGATCACAAAAGGAAAGACAGTCAAAGATACTACATAGAATAAATATTTTGGGCCATTTTTAGCTTGCTTATAGGTATCAATGACTGTTTTCAGCTAAACCATTAAGGGGGGGGGGGAGATACTGTCATTTACTGTGAACCTTCCCCCTGTCCTCCCCAAAAATCTTTGGTTTTGAACAGTGTGCAGCGCTCTTCCCTTTACAGTGATAGACTGAATCACAGGATCACGGGATACTTCAGGTTGGAAGGGCTCTCAGGATGTCTCTAGACCAACCTCCTGCTCAAAGCACTGTCAGCTAAGAGATCAGCCCAGGTTGCTCAAGGCTTTATCCTGCCTGGAAACATCCCATCTTTGCCCATAAAATACAAAACCCTCCTTGCTATCCCATCTTTTCTTCACCAAGTCTTGTTACAGGTAGAACCAATGTGACACTGCTTGAACCTTTTGTGACCATATTTCAAAGATGAAACTGTAGCTTCTTTCCCTAGGTGTTCATTGTAAACTGAGTAAGGTTGATAAATAGGTCTCAGTTCAAAAATGTACCTGTGCAACCACCCGATGTGAATGATTCTCCACTAACTTACAGTGCAGTAAATCTAAATTTAATTTAAATGTGCTTGAAATTAGGCAGGTACTTAGAAATCTTGATGCATTGGGGTCCAAATCACTCTGAAACATGGTGGAAAACCAAAGGAAGAAAGTCATCAAAACCAAACAGACTGCAGACATTCAGCTGACTATTTTGTTCAGTATTTGCATTGTCTGAGAGATAACTGCGTTGCATCTCTCAGTTATCCACAAGGCTCCCATCTGGCTGTTTACCAGTAAAATCTGAAAGGCTGTTTGGGCTCCACGTGATTTCTAGTATTTCAGGTAGGTTGCTTTTGTTTCCTTGTTCAGAGATGTTTTAGTCCAAAGACATTGTGTGGAGAAACTGTCAGGTCATGAATAAAAGATAAAAAGCCCTGTATTATAAACAGCTTCATTGGAGTGGTTCAGGAATTGGTTCAAACTGCAGAGATGTAACCCGCAGACAGGTGATTCTCGCGACCATTTCGTAATCATACCGAAATGTAAAAAATAAGTATCTAATGCTTATGTTGAATATCAAACCCATCGTATACTTTATGCAATACACACACAGCAGGGCCCAACGCTTAGACAGCACTCAGGCACATCCTAAATGCAGACACACGCTTTCAGGACAAACAGAGCTCCGGGGCTGGCCTGACGGTGGCGGAGAAACGCGTTGCCCTCGGTGATGTCTGCCGCCCGGCCCCGCGGGGGGCGAGGGGCAGGGCCGGGCCGGGCCGGGCCGAGCAGGGGGCCGCTGCCGCCACCTCCGCCGCGCCGCTTCTAGCACTTTCTCCACACCGACGTAAGGCGGGCCGGGGTCCTCCCAGCTCCCGCGGAGGAAGGGGGACTCGGGGTCGGGCAGTGCCTCCGGCCCCCCCGCAGCCGCGGCCGGGCCCCCCCCGCCCCGCGGCTCACCGACCCCGACCCCCCCCCCCACGACCGCGGGTCTTTCGCTCCGCTGCGCGACCGCCCGCCCGGGCTGGCACCGCCGCGCCCCCCGCCCCTCCCCGCGCTTTGGTCGTGCCCTGCTCCTCCCTCTCCCCCCGCCGCGGCGCGGAGTGGGCCAGCCCGCCCCTATATAAGAGCCGGGTGGGCGGCTCCGCGCCGCAGCGTCGACGGCAGCGGGGGGTTGCGCTTAAGGTGTTGCGGGGGATATCGTCGTGCCTGGGGCGCAGCCTGCCTTCTTCCCGGCTCCCTGCAGCCATGGCCTGGCAACCGATGGAGATCAACCCTGAGGTGCGCGAGGGGCGGCGGTGGGGACGGGGACGGGGGCCGCGGCTGGGGGCCGGGGGCTGCGGGATGGGGCCGGGACCGCGGGGGCGGGATGGGGGCGTGTGGGCGGGCGGTGGGGCGCCGTCTCTCCCCGGCACTCACCCCTCTCCCCCTGCATTGTCTTCCAGATGCTGAACAAAGTGAGTCCCCGCCGCAGGACCGCCGCGGGCGAGCGGGCGCCGCCCCTTCTTCCTCCATCCCTCGGCATCCCGCCCTGCCGGGGCCGCGCCGGCTGGAGCTGAGCGGAGCGGTACCGC
Organism: Harpia harpyja; assembly: GCF_026419915.1. NCBI lineage: Eukaryota > Metazoa > Chordata > Aves > Accipitriformes > Accipitridae > Harpia > Harpia harpyja. Next base: position 63,568,705 of record NC_068941.1, on the reverse strand, counting down.
TGCGCGGGGCGCGGCCGCACCTGCGGAGCGGCGCTGAGGACGCGCCCTCCCCCGGCGGCGCCCCCTCGAGCGGGTGGTGCCGGCGGCGGCGCCTGGGCGCGGCCGGCAGGTGGCGCCGCGGTGCCGCGCGTTGTGCTGTGTCACTGAGGCGCGGCGGGGGGGCGGGCGGGCGGCCGGTCGGTCGGTCCCCGCCGTGAGGGGCGAGGAGGGAGCGGGGCGGGGGGGGAGGGGGATGTCGCGGCCGTGTCACCCGCTCGCTGTGCCCCGTGCAGGTGCTGTCCCGCCTGGGGGTGGGTCCCGGGTGGCGCTTCGTGGACGTGCTGGGCTTCGAGGAGGAGGCGCTGGGTGCCGTGCCGGCCCCGGCCTGCGCGCTGCTGCTGCTGTTCCCCCTCACCGAGCAGGTAGGCGGTGGGTGGTGCCCCCGGGGCGGGGGCGGCTGTTGGGTCCCTCCTGGAGCGCTGTCCTTCACAGATCCTCTGGGCTGCAGCCCTGCGGGCGGCAGCTGGATGGGCTGGGTTCAGGCACCGAGCCTGTGGCTGTCCCGGTGCCGTGTGGCTGGTGGTGCCGTCCGTGCGGGGTTTCTGCTGTCCCCCCGGTAGGCCAACCAGGCTGCGCCTGGCCCAAATGGCCCTGGAGTAAAAAGCAGGCTGTTGTCAGCAGCAATGTCTGTACCTGCTGGCTGACAGCGGGTACTGCGGGCTGCTGTCAGGAGTGTGACTGTGTCATCTCTCCAAGCATCAGATGGTTGGGAGTGGGTTTGGCTTGCACTGGGGCTGTAGGTGGGTGGTGGGTAGTACGTGCTGGGTGCTTGGCCGCAGCCTCCAAATAGCCTGAACTAAAATGAACTGTGCAACAAGAAAAGGCCTCTTATTCCAATACTCTCCTTACACTTTGTGTATCAGACTGAGGAAAAAACATGAGCAGTCTTGAGTGTGAGGAATAGCAATTCTGTTACCATGCTGAATCACTGCATCTGGAGAGGCCTAAGTTACTTCTGTATTATTAGTACATTTAGTCCATTTGATGCTAAGGAAGTAGATGAGGAGATGGACTTTGAAATAAAGTGTACTTAACAGATATTTAAGGAAGGATTACAGCCTTTCAGTAGTGACAGGTTTTGCATTTGTGTATACACTGTTCTGATGGGGAGGGATTCATGAAGGGAAGTAACCTAAAGGCACAAAGGCAAACTATGGCAGAGACATGCCGAGTAGTCTCATTAAATGGACCAAAACAATTGAGAGGGGATGTAAAAGAGCCTATGCATTATATGATTTCCCACCCCAAGCTACTTCCAGTGTACAGAACAGATGGAGAGGCTGAGAACAGTGTCTTTGCATATGACTGAGTCATGCAAGTAGTCCATTAAGACTTGGACTGCATCCAGTATAGACATATGATGCTTTACTGGACCTGTGCCACAAAGATGACTTTCTGGGTAAATCTTTGTCCAGTCCTGGTATTGATTCTCCTACACAACTCACTTGTCTAGTAGTTTGCACAATAAGAAGATATCACTGTGGTGAAATACTTAAAACAGTTCCATGTTTACAGCATGAGAACTTCAGGAAACAACAGACTGAGAAAATAAAGGACCAAGAAATCAGTTCCAAGGTGTATTTCCTGAAGCAGACAGTCAGTAACTCCTGCGGGACAATTGGTCTGATACATGCAGTTGCTAATAATAAAGACAAACTGAAACTTGGTGAGTATGAATGTTCTGAAGTGCTTGAATTTCCTTTTTTTTTTAATGACAGGAAGATTGAGTGGGTATGGGTTATTGGAGAGACCTGGGGCTTTCATGCAGGCCAAGTTAAGGCATGCTGTACTGCTTCAGTTGGTAAGTGGGTCTTTCAGCTCTTGGAGAGGGGCATGTGGTTTCACCTACTGCCTGAATCGCAGAAGGTAATGTACTTTGACTCCTGTCTGGTAGCTGCAGAGGTATCATCCTAGTGAATGATGTAAGGGGAAAAGGGGACTGGCCAAAGTCTGTTTGTAATTGGGAAGTACCATGTTCAGAAGTAGCTGTTGACATTGTTGTTGATGTCAACTGAAGAGATGAAGTTCTTCATGCCGCTTATGTCTAATGTAAACAGACTTGCTTAGTGTAGCCTGTAAATCAGTCTAAAACATGCTTTTGTTTTGCTGGGAAAGTAGAATAGGGTGGTAAGAATCTGTAAGTAGACTTTTCATGCAGATGTAATAGTTTTGATGGTTCTCTTCCTATAGAAAAGCATATAAAACTGGCTGGGAACTTGTAGGAAATAGGATTACAAGTCCTTGTCAATAAAGGGTTGTCATTGAGTCCAGGAAATACTTTACTATTCAAAGACTAGAGATCTGGAAAAGAAAACTTAATTTCCTTATTCCAAGAGAACTTGAACCCTTTGGGTGGTGTGGGACTCCTCATACAAAGGAAAACACATATTGAAGGCTATGTGAGAGCAGCTTTGCTTTACTCTTCTTGAAAGGATTCTCTGAAATACCACATTATTCATGAGTGAAATGGATGATGCATCATGTCTTTCATGTAAGACTAGAATGCAGGGCATCTTAGTACTGCACTACTAATTTATATTCTGGAAAACCAAAGTAAGCCTATCACGAGCAAGCGCTGTGTTCATTTGAAGGCAGCGAGACAACTTAATTTCATCTACCCATATTCTGTTAGTTATACTTGAGTGTCCTTACAGCTGGTACCTTTCTTAAATTTCTTCAAAACAGGACTGAACACCTCTGCCAAATCTGCAAGGGGAGAATCAGAAAAGCTAAGTCCCATTTGAAAGTGAGTTCCACGACAAGTATCCAGAGTACCCTGAAGCTCTTGAAACTCTGGCTGTGTAGATTGTTGTTAATAGCTTCTGGATAAATAGCTTACTTCAAGTGGTAGTTATAATTTATAAGCTGGAGATGGTTCCAGGCTGAATGCAGTGATTCCTAGTTAATGCAACAAGCATTGATTACTGTGGGTTGCATCTGCACTGTAACTGATGTTTTACCTATACTGAATAAAATCTTTGATCATCTTGTGCAGATGAGGGGTCTGCCCTGAAGAAGTTTCTTGATGAAACAGCTGATCTGTCTCCTGAAGAGAGAGCTAAGCATTTTGCAAATAATAAGGTATATGAACTACACAAACTGCTGATGGCTCTCAGCACTTAAGGAGGTAGTAACCTGTATCTGCTTTCTCCTAAGGCTATACAAGAAGTCCATAATTCAGTTGCACAAGAAGGACAATGTCGGGTAAGATATGAGTGTGTAAAATCTTGGGAGAAGGGGTTAATGAAGGTGGTAGAGCAATACAGTTTTTTTGTCTGGCAGATAGCTGCTACAGCTAATGAGGAAAGAGAAATGAGTGACTCATGGGTGAATGCTTGTGCAAGGTTTCTTCTTCAAACATGGATTGAAAACTGGGGTTCAGACCCAGTCTGAAAATGTGACTGTACATTAGGATTCCTGATGCTTGACCTTGTAGAGGACTTGCAAAGACCTCAAGTTTTTAGTCCTTTGCTGTTGCTTTGTTGTTGACATTTCCTCTGTCCTGTAGTCACAAGTAGGGTTTGCAGTACTAGGGTTTCTTCAACGTAACAAATGTATTTAATCATCTCTCCTAAGGTTGAGGACAACAGTGTGAACTTCCACTTCATCCTGTTTGTCAATGTGGATGGACATCTGTATGAATTGGGTAAGGTCTGAGAACTCTGCAGTTGAACTGGGCCTATGTTACACTGTACAGCAGTGCTAGGGGCTCGGGCTAGATACTTGGTGCTGGTTAAGCTGTTCGCTGAGGCTCTGAAAGCAATACATAATTTGTACCTTCACTTGAAGATTTTAACTGAAAGCCTAGGCCCTCTTGTAGAGCATGTCCTCTCCTGTAGAGCTGAGAATACTTAGTCCCCTTCTCACTGAAGCTACGTATTGACAATTTGTTCTGACCTCCCAAGTATCTTTGTGTGTGTACTTGTTTCTTGGGCCCACTATGCTCAGTTCTGCTAATTCAGAAGTAATATTAAGTACACTGAGTGATAGGACTTTCTTTCACAGATGGGCGTATGCCATTTCCTGTGAACCATGGCACAAGCTCAGATGACTTGCTATTGAAGGTAAGATTTCTCCCTTGCTGCTTGTTTACCTGAAAACAAGGCTTATAAAAGGGTGAGAGGCATGCATTCAGTGTATAGTGGCTGTACTGACTTGTACAAGTTGGTGCTGCTTATACCATGGTAACAAGGTAGTATTGTGCCATAGAGGTAGGTTATCTGTTAAGTGTATTTATTAATTGGTGCCACAAGAACTTGTAACTTAGTTGGTGGGTCCCAGAGAGGAGCTGCAAAGACTTGGACTCTACAGCAAGTGTGTTCTGGTAATCTAAACAGCTGGGGGTTTTCTTCTTTTTATTCCAAGGATTCTGCTAAGATCTGCAGACAATTTACAGAACGTGAAAAAGGAGAAGTTCGTTTTTCTGCTGTGGCTTTCTGCAAGTCTGCCTGAGACTCTGAAGAGATGCAAGGAAGGCAGTCTAATAGCACACCAGTAAATGCAGTCTAAACTCCAGTGCTTCAGTACTTGTTAAACACAGCTATTCTGGTAATTTAAATTGTTTCCACCTTTTGCTGTACACAGGAGCAACATCAGCTGAGCTTATGCTAAAGGATGAGCTCAAGTTTTAATGTGAACAGTTTGGACACATCAGATGTCTTTAGACTCTTTTTTCACATGTTAAGTAGAAAATGCTTAACAGGCCTTGTTTAATCTGTGTCATGTTAATTGAGCTGTTGGTTGATATTTCCTTGTCCTTAATGAGAATAAAATGTTCTGCTGGAAGACTAAATGGACTGAAGTGATCACTAACTTTCTCCAAAAGCAGTTGTGTGGCATCCTCTGTAAACCTTGTTTTCAAAGGACCCTCAAAGCTCTCCTGTGAGCAAAAAGTTAATGTCAGCTTCAGGTTAGCAGCACAATTGCTTTTTCTAGTGTCCTGGAGGCCTCCAAGGATAGAGAGATGCACCGCTGTCTGTGTAACATGTTCCAGTGCTGCTTGTGGTAAAGCTTTTCCTAATGTCCGGCCTGAAACTCTTCAATTTGCCATCCTGAATACATTTATTTTAGTGGGGTTAGGTGTCATAAACAAATGCTCAAATGTCAACTTAAAGCTGTGTGCTCTTAAATAGTGCTATTTGTATTAATACTAGAAGCAACAGAATACCCACTGAATGGGTTGGTGTTATGTTTCCTTATAGGAGACAGTATTAGAACAGGGGGGTTTTTTTCCCCTACCTGTAGCCAAAAGAAATCTGCTGGCTAATGCTGAACACAATCCTTAGCTAGCTGGTGTGTGCTTATAAACTTAGGATTTGTGTTAGGAAGGCCTTAGAAGAGGCTATACTACCTGTCCCTTCCAAAATGACCTAAAAAAGAAGCAGCCCATGCTATGTGAATTCTTAATAGCAGGATGAAATTTTGGATGAGGGGGAAGAAAGATACTTAATATATTTTGCATATTATTGCATATTCCTTGGCCTCAGCTGTGACCTTCTGTGGAAACTATTCTTACCTGAGTCTAGCTGCTGTTTATCTGCAGCTCCTTGCTGATACCTCTGGTAGCTGTAAGGTGTAAAACACCCTTCAACTCTGGCCTTTCTTCTAATGCAGTGCGTCCCAGTCTGTGGCTGCCAGCCATGTTGTATGGTGCTGGGTAACTTAACGTTCTTAGGTGGTCACTGGTGCTTTGCGTATGCTGCAAACTGTTCCTGGCTTCCAGGCTTTTTTGAAGGGTAATTCAAAATACAAGCTTTGATTAAAGCAGTGTTTGGTATTGGGCCTTGTTACTGCTCATATAATTACCTGGTAGCTGAAGCCAGGGGGTTGCAACACATTTTAATTCAAATTCTGAGTATTAGTTAAAGCTCAGAGTACTTCAATTCTGAACATCAGTCTCTTTCAGTTTCTGTTAGCAGGGAGGTGAAAGCTACCTGCTCAGAAAAGGTCTGTTACATGTCACTTGCTGGTCTCTCCAACAGCACCTTATTCTGCCTGTTAGCGGAAGGTGTTGCAGGGTAGAGGAAGGTCTCCTGGGGCATCTCTGCTGCAGCCTCCTGCTTGAGAGCGCAGGCTCAGAGCCATGCCTGCAGCTCGGGCTGCTTAGCAACGAAGCCTGCAAGAGAGGAAATGCATGTGGTCTGAGCACGGGAGGATGGAAGGAGCAATAAAAATCAGGTATGGTAGGAGGAGGGGGCACAAGAGAGAGCAGAACCCAGTGAGCTGTATGCCGTACCTGGGGGAGGATGCTTTAGTTCTGCAGGGGACCACTTTCATGCCTCTGCAGCCATTGCTGAGGGTACCTGCCATAACTGTGCCTGTGTACAGTTACACAGGCAGTCGATGCTGAAGCAACCTGAAAGTGCCTTTGAGATACTACTGTATTGTTTTATAGTGATTGCAGCAAGCAAATGTTTCTGGTTTTGTTGTTTTCTTTTTTTTTTTAATCTAGCAATATAAATCTCCAGTGCTACTGAAGTTTACGTTTTAGTGTTTCATAAACTTTCACTCTTTTGCTCAAGCTTCTGGGTTAACAATCTACTGAAAGGCAACATTTGAATAATTTCGGCCTCATGGAAAAACACGGAAAGGGTTGTGACAGACCTGTCTTATTTTCTCACCTTCTGGTCCCAGGTGCAGCTTCAAAGGATGGAAATAAAGAGAACTAGGGAATGCATGTTATCCATCCACTCATGTATAACATCACTAGTAAGGCTGTTTTTCCCTGCTAAAATTCCCACAGGGGCCTGGCAAACAGCTGGGCTTTACATCAAAACAGCCTAGGTAGAAAGAGGAAGGTAAGTTGCTGGGGATGGTGAAGATCTCAGGTGTTGGGATAGAGTTGCTTTGGATGAAGGAGGTCTCAAACAATAGGTGAGGATCTGTAAGCTGGATAGATGGAAGCTTTTGTGATACTAACAGTGCAGCTGTTGCAGCTGTGTTAACTGCATTCAGAAGAAAAGTCACAATACATGGAAGTGTGTATGTGCCAAGTCAAAACTGTATAGAATAAGCTATAAATAGAAAACATGAAAGATGTTCTAAAGCCATATCAGGTGTGTATAATCTCAAAATAAATGCTTTTTATGCATATTTCCTGGCTAGTTTTACCTACTTGTAAGTTATTAATTTTAATCTTTGCCCATTGTTTCACACTTCAGCAGTAGTGTTTGGACCAAGAGGTGTAAACATCTGTAGGCTTTTTTTTGAGTGCTATGTATCAAAACACCTTGGTTTTTTGAGAAGATGCTCTCTGACTATTTAATATTTTCTGTTGGTCACATCCTGTCTGAAGTGAGGCTCATTTTGTTTCTTGTCTCTCCTTGTTTTCTCCTCTTTGTATTTTTATCTTAAATCTGTAGTTCCATATGGAACTGTTACCTTTCCTTGATTTCCTGTGCATCCTCCTTAATTAAAATAGCTCTTTTGACCCGATTCATTTCTCATCTAAAACCCTACGTGTTTTTCCTGAATTTACCCCTGAATTTACCCCTGAATTTTCACTATGACAATTACTGTGAGGGGCAGGAGCTTGTGAAGCCTGTTTTGTGTTTTATGCCCGCTCTGAAAGAAACCTGTGACTGGCTGTTGCCACTGCCACCCTTCCAGATATGTGAGGAGTCTGTTGAGCAAATTATTTAATTTGAATTAACAGGTTCCTGTATTTTTGTGCAGCCTTCCAGAGGTGGACTTCTAACAGTTAATATACAGAACTATCCTTGGAAATATTTGAGAAGTATTTAAGAATCTCAGATAGGATTTCAAGCATACCTGTTTAGACCTGCACATTGCTAATTTAGAACCGTATCCGGGGTTGACTGCACACAATCTAACACTTTCTTAATCGAGTTTTTTTCTCTACTGTGTTGAAAACTGTATTTAACGTGTTCTGTAGGTGGCAGCATTGGGAAACTTTCAGCAACAAGTCTGATTCAGGAGCCACCAATGGAAAAACAGATCCAGGTGTGATTTTATTCAACCGCGTATGTAATGTGAAGTCCACAGGTAGTCCTACTGCTTTCAGTGGAACCACTTACATGTTTAAGCACACTTCTGATTTCAGAACCAAATATCCAATCCTTAATTTAGTCAAAAGTTAACTTGGGCATGATGTAACGTCCAAAGCCTCTTATGCATTTCAGTAGCCTTTGGCTTAGGTCCATGGCTTATTTGCAGCTGATACAGCCCCACACCACCTCTTTGTCCAGTATATACCGCTATACAATACATGCACTACTACTTCCATGCTAAATAGGATTGGGGGGGAGTAAGGAAAGAAAGTGGGAATAACTCCAGCAGCATCCAGCTTTTGATGCACAGACCAGTTTATCAATCTGTAAATATTTAAGATGGAGATGTAGTTACCTGAAAAAGGGAACTAGGCATACTAGTGTCCTCTGCCTTTGATGCAAAGGCACCAGGGAGCTCTAGGGGCGAGTCCCACCAGCCAGTGTGCTGGGCGTAGGGAGAAAACAAGAGACTGGCAATAAACCTCATAGTCACAGAATCCCTCTCCGGGTGCTGCTGACAGCCAAGAAGAGGCTGATGACAGGACGGCAGCTCGGTGAGACTGTGGACCAAATGGGAGCAAACAAGAACCGGGAAAAATGCAGCCAGAAGCTGAGTGACAGCATTAAAATTCCTTTGTGACCAAAGGAATTAAAATATCACTTGTGTTTTGTCATTTTTAAGTTCTTGCAGAGGGTGATATTAAATTACAGGGAGTGGTTGACATTTCAAATGCTTCAAACCCAAGGGACCTCAATAGATGAGACTATGGGGCTAGAACAAACCTCACAGAGTTCAACACGGTGAGGTGCAGAGCTTGGTGTGTCTCTGTACAGGCTGGGATGCAATGGGCCGAGTTGCAGCCCTGCTCAACAGGCCCTGGGGGCTATGGCAGGTACCAAATTGAATAGAAGCCCACGTCTTGCGTGCCCTCCTCACGAGTAAGGCAAATGGCATACTATGCTGGGAGTGGTATTGGGAGGAGCAAGGGCAGCAGATGGAGGGAAGTTACTATCCACCTCTCCTTGGCACTGGTGAGGCTGCACCTGGAATAGCACGTTCAGTTCAAGGAGGACATGGAGGAATCTGGAGAGGATCAAGCAGAAGGCTACTGAGGCAGCCAGAGGCATGGAGCATGTGGCCTACAAGGAGCGGTTGGTGGCACTGGGTGTGTATAGTCTGGCACGGAGGAGACTAAGGGAGGTTCTAATTGTAGCCTACAACTACTTCAAGGGCAGTTACAAAGATGACAAAGCCAATTTTTTTCATGGTAGTAGGAGATGGTATATCAAAGGGCAGTAACCACAAATTGCAGCTTGGAAGGTTCAGTTCAGGACACTGCGAAACTAGAAGAGTACTTCTTCACTGGGAAGATAGTACAGTGTGGGAACAAGTCAGAGAAATGGGGGCATCTCCATCCTTGGAAGTTTGCAACGGATTTAACAACCAGCTCTTGTTAGACCGCCCCAGATTACCTATTACAGTATGAAAAATGGGAACAGCGATCAGTGTTGCTCCAGCCTTGGGAACTGAGTGCTGTGCTCCTTGGCGAGGAGCTAATCGTGAGTCTCCCCTCTGTGCCCTGCGTGGGGGAGCTGTTCCCTGCAGGAAGAGCTGGAGGCTGGTGCTGCTGACTGCTGCTTTTCTGCTCTGGCTGGAGTGGAAGGACAAGAACGACTGCAGGAACAGCAGCTGATGTATCTAGGAGGAGGTGCAGGTTTTGTCACCGAAGGGAGGGTTGTCTCTTCACAGAGAGTTGGGGAAAGCAGAGGCTGGGGAAGATCTGAGGGAGTTCTGTGGTCAATGAATCAAACAGAAGTATGGGGAGTCCTCCCTGAGGATGTGTGTAACATCCCTAAGGGTGATAGGGAGCTCTACTGGGAACGAGGTGCAGGAAAAAGAGCAGAGAATGATAGGGAAAATGGGAGAAGGAGAGAATTCCTGCGCATTTTTCAATTGTCATCTTTCTAGCAGTACCATGAACAACATAAGACGGTTTAATGAAGTTTCCCAACCCCTTAAAGGACTGCTGTGCATCAGAAATACAGTTCTAGATGAAGCCCAATGCACAAGTAATGAGCTATGTAGAACTGATTTGAAAATTCCTTATGTACTTTTTCCTTAGATGAGTTTCAGATGTGGTTAGCTGATATTGCAATGCCTGCAGCAAGATATAAGAAGTGAGGAGATCTGCATGACATTGGAGGAACAAGACTGGGCAAAGGTATTTCAGTGGGTTTAGCATTTCAAGCAGAGTACCATAAAAAACAAGTCAGTCAGTTCCATTGCTTAAAAGCACTTAATACTATACTGAGAGGTATTATTACTTACAGCACTGTAGCCAGAACTGAATTGCATTTTCTTTTCAAGTCTTTATACATGTGTATGTTAACATCTTACCAGAACAGCTTCCACTCTTAATGTATGGAGAGTGGGAGAAACGCAGTTTTACTATCCCCACTTTGCAAGTAAGGAACCAAGACATAGATTCAGTGATTTGCCTAAGGTGATGCTTGAAATTGACGGCAGAGTTGGAATTAAAACTAACTTTATAACTACATGTGGGGGTTTTTTTGCAGGCAGAGTTTTATATTTACTCTGCTTTGGCTTCGGGCCTGAGTTAATATATTCTACCTCTTAGCATGGCTTATTAGCTAAAGCTCAGTGTTAGGCTAACCTTAACTTGATTGACTTGGAGAACAGTCAAGTGAACTCATGTCTGTCTGCAAAAGAGGGTCTGTATTGACATATAGTCCCCTGAGTCCCCTTCTAATGCCTGAAGATATTTTTCCAGTAGACTTCTATTGCATCACCATTCATGAAATACTACTTTCTCCCTCCTTTTCCACTTCCCATCCCACAAAAATGTTTAGCAACACTGGGAAGTAGAGGAGTATGCACAAATCTAAATTGCAGATGATTACAGAAAAAAGACTGGTTGCAGTATTCAGGCTTCCTGACATACAGAAGAGTCAGGTAGCAAAGTTGTGGCCGCGTTCTTGGTGGTTTTGTGGAATGGTTTGGAGAAGTGTTGATGAAAGAACAAGATTGTTCAGAAAATAATATCATTATTTGCCTACCTTGATACTTTCTCTGGCTTTACCGACCATTCTTTCACCTTTCACTGAACAATGGACCTGAAAGTTAAATTGTGTCAATAAACAACGTATTTGTCAAGATCGATTCTTACTGAACAGAGAGAAGGGATTAGATACTGGGTGGTTAATTTTTCCCTACTTCAGAAAGCAGCTATTAGAGGTTTCTGATGCAGTCCAATGCTATATATGGAGGTGGATGTGATCTCCCTTAAATATGAGACACAGTTTGGGACTTGGTTTTCAATTTTCATGACCCTCTGACAAGAAGTCATAAAGTAAGCCCTGCTGCCTTTTGGGAAATGATCGGCACAAGCAGCAGTGATGACAAACTTTCCTGTAAAACATCATGCACATCTTTTATAAATGGTGGCAAAATCCTCTATTTGGTTTGAGTCAGGCTGATGCATGTTCATGGCCCTGGATCAGCCTACGAGGGTTTAGGAAAGTTGTTGCTCTTTGGGAAAGTGCAGTGTTTCAGGGCAATGAGAAACTGCTGTTTAAGCAGCCGAGGATCTTGCACAACATGTTTTACGAAAGTTGGTTCATTTCTACTGCCCTGTATGCCGCAGCTGCTGTAGGGATACACGTCAGTCAGATGACGGACTTTAATCCTTTGCTTCGCTGCAGTTTGGATGTGTATAGCTCACGGCTGCCACTCCTGAGGCTTGTAATAGAAGAGAGTCCCAGGAGAGCCTGCGACTGCTGCCTGTGTTTTCTGCAGGGAATATGCTTGCTATGTTGCAAGCCGAGAGCCACACACTCATTGACAGACTGAAAAAACATGTGAAGAAATTAGCTTAAAATCTCTTTGATTTTCAAAACTTGAGGTATTTCTCTCACCAGCAGCAAACAATATGCAGGTGGGGTTTTTTTATCCTATGGGCTTAGCTGGCACTTTTGAAAGGGGAATCCACAAGTGCACTCAGACCCCCGTGAGGTGCCATCAAAAGGACAGAAATAATGCTTCTCAAAAAATTGAAACATCAGCTCCACAGCAACATAATTTTTGTTACGGGCATTCATTTGATACATGCGTGTCAGGAAATGTCATTTTATCGCTTTGGCAGTAGACTCCATTAGATTTGGTGGGGCAGGGAAAAGTTCTCTGCTGAAATATGCTACCTAAATTCAGCTCCTAGGCTGCAACAGGAGAACTTGTTTTTAATTACTATGTACCACTTGGGCTCCGATTTTGCAAAGCACCTCAGCTCATGGTTAGTCCATGATTTCAACTGAAATCGAGCCTTCAGTTAAGCTCGAGCACATGGTTGAAGTTACGTATAGGCTGAAGTGATTTCCTCAGTCAGACACTTGATGATATTTCCACATCTGCTTAGATTCAGAGCCTGATCCCATCATATTAGGAGGGCAAAAATCCATTTGCTTTCAAGTGGAAGCCCCTCACTTGGTATTTTTCACTCTGGATTGGACAGGGAATTAGCAAACTGCCAATCTTTCTTACAAAATTATACTGATTCTACTACATCAAGCGGGACAGCCTTCCTTAGAATGACTAAACTTTTCCAAGATTTCATATCCTCACTCATCAGACTCCATTTTCCGCAGGAAATTACAGTTAAGCTGTATGAAGACTTCCCTGACTAAATCCAATGTTTATAAATTATAACTAGGCAGAAAATGTGAATCTCAACAATGTAACTAGAGTCTTAAGTGTAAGCATTCACAAGTTCAACTGCCTTCCCAAATATTTTTTACCACAGCAGTAACATGAGTTTGTATAAACAAAGTATACATTTTTAGCATATTTGCACACTGCAATATAATCGATAACGTTTGTGTGTATTAGGAGCATGCAGACCTGTGTGGGCTGTCTCTGCCTTCATTCTCAGACAGATTTTTGGACTTTTCACCAGCAGTGACCACCAACAGAGCAACTTCCATCTGTTTGGTTTTTTTTTTTTTTATAAGAATGCTGCTGGAAAGCTTCTTAAGAAATAAGCTCTATAAAGCTTCTTAAGAAATAAAACAATAACAAGTTGGATATGGTTTATCCAGTCCCACATTATTCTTCATGTCTATGGCAAGATCTTGATATTTTTCCTTCCAGTATTTCAGCAGTCAGGCCAAGGTATACTTCTTGTTAGATCTGTGTAATAACTAACTTCATACATACAATATGGAATGGGCCAACAGGTGAAGAAAAGGCTCTCTCCAGAGAAAAGAGCAGATCTAGCAGCAATGAGGGCCAGAACTGGTCACACAGATTATCTTTAGGTTTTCTTGCACTGTTCTGAAGAGATCACTGCCTGGACCCAGAGTTGTTATTTTGTCTTATGTATGTAACAGATTTTAATACCTTATTCACATTGTGTAAAATATGCAACATATAACACAGATCATCATAACATATAGAATTATTTTAAAAACTTTAAGGCTAAATAAGAAATCATAAAACCTAAATGCAGTCAATACATCCTGCATGGTACTTCTTCAAACTGCTTGAGGTAGATAGAGCTACTGCTCACAACCATATTCACATGTAAGAGGAGAAGGATTAGGAACAAAAAGATTGGTTACTGCATTGAATTTAGGGAAAGTTTATCATACACTGACTACTGGAATAGGCTAGGTTTTAAATTCTAGGTTTTACATTTCCAGTATTTAAATTAGGCTCTTCGTACATAAACTTCGTGCAGAGAGCCTGGCTTTGACTATGTTTTGTTGAGCTGCTCTTCTTTATGGATGACTGCAAGCAACCCCTCCAGGTATCCCCCTACAACACTGCCAAAAAGTCACTTAATAAAACCAACAGCGGTGAATGTATGGGGTGGGGAGCATAAATTAGGGAGCTTCAACACCGGGTTAAAGCTTGGCCATGGCAGAGTGAGTGGCCAGCCCCTCGGGGAGAGGACTTCACCCCTTGACTCTACACAGGACCAAAAACAGTTAAACCAGGCACGACACTCAGCATTCCCATTTAGGACCAGCTTTAAAAAGGAAAATAGCTCCACTGTGCACCGACAAATTCAGCTTAATTGAAAATGTTAGCACCCAGGAGAATTCTGGCCCATGACCTAGATAATACAGAAGCAAACCATTGTGTGACTGCATCTCTTTAGTAAATGTAGTACCGCAGTCAGCAGTCTGCAAAAATACTCATTTTCAAAGCAAGCTTTCAGTGAAGCTTTCAGAATGACTTCTGTTTCAGGAGGGAAACACAGATGCATGAACTAGAAAGGGCTTTCAACACCTGCTCGTGCATATTTTATTTGCAAATAAAGCATGAACAGTGAAATCCGTAACACAACAAAAGGGTACGCAGTGGTACCCTTAAAAATCTATCCAGCGTATATAAAATAACTAGCTGGAGGAAACCTCTGCAAATACTAACATGCATATACTTTGTAAGCTGTGAAAAGAAAGAAATCACCCATAATGTAGGAAAGTGCTCTGAAACTCATGTCATTTCTTGTAGGGAATTATAGCTGATGACCTTTCTGCATTGAAAAAGGAAAGGACACCAGAAATTACCGGAATGGACTACTGGAAAAGGCTTCCCCAACTACAGCCAGTGTATGCTTATGGTATTCAGATATATAACTGCTGCCCACGGTACAGAAGGACAGGCCTCTCATTTCATGGTTCATTTAAAACTACAGCTAATGTGAAAAATGTTCACTGTCTGGAATGGTCTTTTCATACAGAAATGTACTGTATTCTAACATACAGATTTTGTACTTGAATTGGTAATGAGTTTCACTGATGTCTTGTGGCCCAGATGTGCTTGTTTTAGTACATCTCTAAGCGTGCGAGTCTGGGAAGCCTTCAGGATGAGACACAACAGACGGACAGAAGCAACCCAGGTCTGCATTCCTTCACAGCAGCCACACAGCATGAGCTATGCCGGAGTTGAACTGGCGTGCAACGATGTGGGGATTGTTTTCCAGAATGGTCTTTGTCCTAAGATATCCTCTCTTTTCCCATCATATCTCAAAGGGTGACAGCTTCCGTCCATTGTGCAAAGAATACTTCTGCCCAAGAGACTCCATGGAGCTCACATCTCAACGAAAGCTAATGACTCTCGTTGTCATGCCCTTATTCTTGTGGAGTATCATCTTGGTCTGTGCTACTTTCTACAGGCTGGTGGGCATTTAGAAAAAGGAAGTATTCACTTAGATGACAGGCAAAGGAAGGTGTCAGTGTTGAAAAAACTACAGGTCTGTATTTTTGGAATGGCAGCATCTAGACTCTCATCTCAGCTAGTCAGACTTCTGTGATTTAACAACGATTTTGCTACCTCTCTGGATCTAAGATCATAAGCATTAGTCCTCCTGGAAGACAAATTTTAATTCCGCCTGCTCATTCAAACTATTTTCCCCAAACCTGTCTAGGGCTTTTGAAAAGATAAAAGCGTTTTCCGTGACTACCAAATAAATGTAAAAAGTAGTTTTCAGTAGTGAAAGACTTTAAACTGTTTCTTTTTAAAATGTCTGTGAATTTTTTTCTTATTTCTTTAGTTTTCATATTCTCAGAGTTGTTTCGCAAGTAGGTTTTTGCCAGTGTTGAAAATGGAAGCACATTGCTGCAGGTAGGCACAAGAAATTCAGCTGCATGGTCAAGTTGGTTTTTTTGATCTTATGTCCTCCAGAATCAGGGTCTGAATGAAGCAAGTTTGGGCAAGAAAACAGTATAAAAGTAACTGGAGTTAATAATTCCTTTCATTTAGCTTAAGAACAGTTCATCCAGTTTCTTCAGGGTCATAAAACCAACTCCTAAGCCAGCTGAACTTGGTGGCAAAACGCCCAGTGATGGTACATGGTACCACATTAGATCCTGCGTCTTCTTTCACTCACCTAACCAAATCTACAGACTTATAAGAAGCAAAGAGAGAGTTTCCAAACCAAAGCCATTATTGCCCAAAGCAACGAGGATACTTAGTGATAAGCCACAGTGCTGTGGCCAACTGGTAGAAAAAAGCAGGAGGGCTGGGCGGTCAGGCTAGGCCACCGGAGCCTTGCATTAAACCCCCCGCTCTGCCACCAGATTTCTCGAGCAAACTACACAAGGCAAAGCTCCACTCCTGCACACTCTGTCACTCAGGGAAATCTCAGCCTTACGTTAAGCACTGTGATCCCCTACAAAACCAATTGGAGGAACAAGGGGCTTATGGCTGGGGACCACAGAAACCAACAAGCTGAGTGGGGCATTGCTTAAACTAGCTGGTGGGAAATACTGAGTCTAGGCACAGGTTTACTCCAAAAGGAGTTAAACGTGTTGTGATGGCAAGAGGGAGGTGTTTATCCCTGCTTAATGCTCTTACCGTGAATACTCTCCTAATGTTAGGCACCCTTTCGAAGGAGAGAAAAAGAAGAGAAATGACAGACAGCCCTGGGTTATGACCTTTCTCTGGCTAGGCTTTTTCTCCCGCTCTGCTGCCAAAACATATGCTGAAGCCCTCTGTGTTTAACTACTAAGCTCTTTGGCACTTCATGGTGAATGGTTTTCTCTCTTTCTTACTTCAGTGGGCCTCCACTTCATAAGCAGTGAAATAGTCACTGGAACAGGGACTTGAATATGACTCTTCCACACCAGTTTCTAACTCCTCATCATGAAGTCAACATCTCAACATCTCTTCTTGGCTTAATGTATATGCAGTTTCTTTACGCAAACCATAATTCAGAGAGCTGTACAACTCACTGTACACTGTAACAGTCTGCTGGTGGTTGCCAGCTCCTAAAACACAGAAGCAGCAGCTGCAGGTACAATAGGGAGCTGAAGGTAGACCCCTGACCTCCCAGTCAGAGCCTTTGCCACTGGGTGATAACTGGACGTGCACACTGAGAATTATAAGACTTTGCTCAATTCTGCCTTTTGCAAAGCCTCACCTAAGTACCTTTACTGGCCTACCAACTTGGCAAGGGGAAAGCCATGTTTAAGAGTCCCCTGGCCCTTAACTGAGACCACCAAGCAGCTCTGTGTTACCAGGAGATGGAGGCCCACTAGAAAAAAAACCACATGCAAGCCTGGGACAACACTGGCAGAAAAATATAGTCTGAGGGAACCGGGGGGAAAGCTGAACAAGTTTTCTGAGGATTTCAGTAGCGCCTGAAGATTCAGTGCAGTGCTCAGAGTTTTCTGTTGGATTTAACATTTAGTTCCAGCTGATGGTTTGAACAGTGACCTGGTTGTTGAAGGTACAAAATAAGGTTTTTGAAGGCGATGAGACCTCAGTTTGCAGGCTGGTGCTGTGTTCCTTCTATAGATGGCACTGTAACTTACCAAATGCTTTGCTTCCCTGCCCATAATTTTTCTGATGCTATCAGCATTATGCCATCTTAAAAAAGCACACTGAAGGTAAAAAACCCTCAAAACTATCAGTGACATTGAGATGCACCTCAAATCACAAGTGTGATTTCTGGTCTCAAGAGCATTATACAGGGTCTGGTCAAAAAGCACCCTAGTTCAGTGTCCAGCCTCTGTGAACAGCCAACAGCGTGACCTTGGGGGAGCATATAAGAGGAGACAAAACATACAGTGGTGTGCCCTTACATGCTGTACCAGCTTACAAGGAGCTGGATGGATGCCATACAGGCAGATGTGGTATCTTTACATCTAATACCCCTTGACAGATTTTTCTTCAGTGAATTTCTTCAATTGCTTTTGCACCCATATAAAGTTCAAACATCCACAGCAAACCAGATGGTCCTGGTTGAAACATAACTTATGACTTTTTTCGAGTGAACATAAACCCAAATGCATTGTAAGACATTTGAAGTAATTAATGTGCAAATGATTATCATTAAGAGCAGGAGCTAACTAAAACCAACTGCTTACACATGACAAGTCATACATGGTTTCCTCCATTATCTTTCTCTTTGCACATAACTTCTTCATGATCAGGAGACTCTTCTGTCTTAACAATGCCATGTATAAATGGCACTGTCAGCATCCTTAGCGCTCATTGGTAGTTTAGCAAACACCATTCTCAGTAACACCAGGGCCAATACACCAGTTCACTTAACTCTGTAACCACAACACATTTCTAAAAATATCATTGCAAGAAAACACCTTCCATAAAAAGGTTCGTTCATCAAATTTACAGGAGTATCAACAAATCACTTTTTGATTCACAGAGTCAAAACCCTTCATGAAATCCACACAGACAGCCCAACAGCCTGGCTTCTCCTCAGGGTGTAGAGCTCACATTACAGCAGTGGGCTTTCTAAGTATTACAGCTAGAGAGCTACCACAGCACCCCTGAAAGCAAAAAGTAGCAGGTAGTTACACACGTCCTAGATCCTACAAATCTGACACACCAAGAAAAACACACCATTCCTTTTTAAACTGTAATGAAAGGTATATTTCTACATAATGCAGCTTTCAGTTGCACCCCCAAAATTTTATGTTCTTTCTTCAGTAACCTCAATATATATGTATTAAAAAGTTTTGAAAGCAATATCAATATTCTGTTTCAAATCCCAGGTACAACTTTAGTTGCATATATAATTTTAAGATAAATTGTCATTATATACCTTCCTTTCCAACAATACTCCTGCTATAATCACCCAGAACTAGTAACTTGTAAATATCTATAAAAAAATTAATCCCTTTATCTTTCAGAAATTTACAGCAGTATTCTTCAAAAGTAAATACACAGATAGTAGAACGTATACAATAACTGAGCCAGATTTATGATTACGATTATAAAGAAATAGGCCACGGTTTATACCTGATAAGCACAGTGTATTTATTCTGTGGAGAGTGAAAGATTTATTATGTGTTTAAGAATTCATTTCCTTATTTTTGTGCATGTTTTCTGTAAAGGATGTGTTAACTGTGTTATGTTCATTTGAGAACTTAAACGGGTTTGGAAAGTCAGTCCTAATTTTCGCAATCACTCACCATGTTATAAACTAAGGATATCTGTTGATGTAAACATCTCCCTCTGTACTTGTGAACAGTGTTTCTGTAAGAAGAAATCAGTCAGAAGATGGCTTTTGCATTATCACAAGCTTTCAAATGCAGAATGTTCCAATAAAGCCATTTCAATTCGGGCATTGAGGGCCAGAAGTTTAAGAGGGGGATAAGCAGTGGATGCTGGAAGTTAGGATGTGCTGCTCTCCCCACTGTATTGCCTCCTTTCTCGGATGGGCTGCAAAACCCTGATCTCTCTCTCTCTCTCTGGGTTTCACAGTCTTGAGCATTGAAAAATACAAATGTATTCAGAAAATCTATGTGCTCTTGCCAAGTTCACAAGGGGGATGCAGCAGAATTAGTAAAACAACAACACAGGTCCATATCCTACATATTGAAAAGCAAACTTTCTCCCTCCCTCACAGCTCCTTCTCACCTGCCCAAGGGCTGAAGAGTTTCTTGACATCTTATTCTTTCCCCTGCATTGCTCCTGGAGGCCCCAGCACTTTCAAGCCCTCAGAAAACAAGAGCCGAACAGTCTTTGCAATAAAGCAGCCGTAAGAACTGGCAGGTTTAATGGAGCATATGTACAGCTCTTACACTTCTCCACAGCACAGCACCTCCAGCATGTGCACATGCACACCATGACGGTTTCCAGCTGGGTTCTCCTATGCTGTGAGTGCCTTCTGCCACTTTCAGTGCTCTCTACTCAACTCTTCCACAGTGTTTCAGCAGCTGAAGAAATTAACTGCTCTACAAACCAGAAGGGAAGACTGTAGCAACCTGGTGATGCTGGGTCATACCCACAGATTGCCATAGCACATGCCTTGAAGAACCATTGTTTCTCTAAATGTCATGCTCTCCACACACGAGCCTCCATTTTCCTTGCTGAAGTGCCCCCCTCCTCTAGGTTTAGATCGTGAATGCTACCTCAAAATAAAAAGGAGAGCATTTCATGTTACAAGAGCTCCCACAGCTGATAGCCCAGTCACCCTGCACTGCTGGAAAATCTTCCACTCTGTAGAACCACTTGCACGACTTCCCTTACTCACTGGGATGAAGATCGCACAGGTCTTGATTGCCAACAAGGTTTGAGAGTCTTTATTCCTGACAGGCTCATGATTTCTCATTTTCACTGAGGCATGTAAGAAGCCGACCAGTCTCACAAGGTGCTCCAGAGACTGATCATCCCTTCCTGCACAACAATCTTTGCTACGTTCTCGTTGCAAAGTGGTCTATAAAGAGAAGGATTTGCAATGAAGCTTGAGTGAAAAGTCTGGAAGTAGTGCACAGACACAAGTTTGGCATATTCTAATTCAGCACTGAAAACTGATTAAAATACTCATTTTCAGAGAAACATCATTCCACAAACTGTCTAAAGTTAACTGGAGGCCCCTTGTCCCTTAGAAAAGCTTGATGCTGAACTGAAGTTTGCCAAATGATGAATTACTCTAGCATTCCCTGTGCTGTCTGACCTGAACTTAGAGCTATGACTTCTAAAAGGTTTTCTTAATGCTAGCACTCCAATGTCTTAGAGACATGCCATCATTTTGATCTTTTGCTGACCTACTAGCATGCTAAGCAAACATGGTGTCACTGGTGTCTTAGGACTGGAATTTTTGAAGGCATGGATGGGACTTAGGTGCGTGATCCCATTAATTTTGATGAGATTTGAGCATCTAAATCCTTTAACGTCTTATGAAAATCCCTATCCAGTTTCCTGGGTGTGGGTCATCAATACAGTGAGGACATATTCAACGAATACTATATTTCAAGAAGACAAACCACTCAGTAAATATGACCCTTTTGATAAGCAATGATTAATGAAAAAATGTAGACATACTCCAAAATGCTGGCTTGGATCGGCTACAGGTATGACAGTTCTGCAACTGATGAATTGCCTGTCTTTTCCTCTGGCTAGATCAGGAGCTCTTGTGATAGGCAGTCCCACCAGCAGCCAAAAAGTGCCAGAGAATAAGATTCAATAGGTATTGGCAATCATTTCAGTAACATGGATTATCAACTCCCAGAAAGTATTTTCCGGTCTCTTGAGTGATCAGATGAGGTTTTCTTGACCTTTGGGCTTCTTTTGGAGGCCCACGGAGGAGCACTGGGACCTCTAAACTGGGAAAAACTCCAGACACTTTTGCTGGCCAGACAGAAAGACGTAATTAAAAAAGTAATAATAAGAGAAAGTTATGAAAATAACTTTAAAGGGATTTTTTTCCCCAATTTTGCTATTTTAAGGGCTGCGCTCATGAACTTTTTTGGCTGTACACTCAATAGCAGTGATTTCTTGGCAATCTCATTAGCTCCACTTTCGTATGGGTGGGCAGCTCTCATATAATAAATCATTTAGCAGTTCAGACAGTGATACAACTAAGTGTAATATCCATCTTTTGCCTGACAGTTTGTCAACATGGACTATGGTCCAACAGCCAGACCTACGTCACCACATCCAGTCCTAAAGCAGGCTAGAAGAGAGCCAACTCTGCTCCAAAATGTGCTCCATGGTACTTGGGCTTGAGCAAATAAGCCCAGCGTGCTAAGCCAGGGTCAGTGGTACAGTAATGGCATTACTGGTTTGGAGCTGGCTCACATCTGACCAACTGGGAGCAGAATGAACTTATGTCTGTGTTCAAAAGAGTAGAGTGAAAAGCTTACGTGAACCCTTCCAGCCCTGTGAGGTGTGGAAGGCCCTGCTGGACCTCTTGCAGGATAGGGCCTTCTACTTCAGAAAAGTTCCCAGGGATTTCACTGAAGTCAGGTTTGATCCCCAAGAGGTCCAGAAGACAGCAGAGGAAGCAATTATCTAGGAGCACTGAAAGGTTATAGGAAGGTCCAACAAATATTCATAGTACTGCTTGTTTCTTTAATACCTAAATGTCCCACACACATTAAGAAGCATTCTGTATCTGTGGTCACACTTAGATTAACATTTTCTGCCGTCAGTAGCTCCAGTGAATGAGTTTTCAGCTGGTGTGTGTGTGTAAGTGGTGAAATAATATTACTAAGACATATCAGCCTGTTGGTACTTGCAGTTTAGGGAATTACAAGAAAGGTTGCTATCTGGGGAGATGTCCACAGCTCCTCCTAACTCGCAGTAGCAATTTAGGCGGGGTTGCAAATAGTACTCCATCCTTTGAAATGGTGGGTGGAACAAAATAAAGAAAACATCATAGCCTTCATTTTGAGTTTGGACTGATGGCTGATTTTGACACCCTGACTCTTATGAATGTGTGACCATCCATGTCTGTGATGGCATGACGGATGCCGTCTGTCCCAGAAATGGTACCTGTTGCACCAAAGCACCTCCACAGGCTTTGATGGATGTCTCGTTCTGCAAGGATTGTCAGGCCACAGGAGATGACTGAGCAAGAGAGCCTGCCTTCAGGGAATTAACTCACCTATATCTTACACTACACTGCTTTCTCTTGCTTCCAGTTGAACACAATCCTCTGCTAAATATTGTCCTTTAGAAATTCAATACATGGGAGAAAAAAACCCTCTAATATTCCTGTGTCATGGAACTAAATTATAATGTCGCTAAATAAGATATATTTCTGTCCTACTACATGAAGTCAGTCTTTTTTCTGTTTGTTTTTTTTGCTTGTTTTCTGCCCCTGCTTCTTTTTTCCTTTCCATTTTCCACTTTTGGCTGCCTATTTCCTTATCTTAAGTAAATGTATGTGACAATTCACTGTGAACCAGCTAATACCCCAAACAAATTTGGATGCAACCCAGTGTTAATTCCAGATACAGGTTTTCCCTTTTGATCTGCTCCACAGGGATAGTTACTAAGAAAAGAAAAGGGAAGATATCGTTCACCAGTTCTTTCTGGATGGTGCAAGTCACTGCTAAAATTAAAGGCTGAATGTGATGTGGCTTTTCCCAGATTTCTCAAATTTTCACAAGCAGCTACCTAGCAAATAGCTGTTCTAACATCAGTGAGAGGGGTTTTTGCTATTCCTTTTGCACGTTTGATAAAAACAACGTGTTTTGGTGAATTACATGGTTATGCCACCGCAACACAAAGTTTGTTATACACCAATAAAATTAATATCAGGACCCAGGAATTTAATTTGGAAGCTAGGGCTTGGTTTCCAAATCACCTTTTTTCCACATACAGTTTTTGATTTTCATCCCATTTGACACCAGTTTGGCAAAAGTTTCTAACTGCTTTCATTGCATGCTGTCTCATACACAACAGCCCCTCTCTTCCCCCCAGATACCACAACTGTGTAGCACTCGTTTGAAGCTACGGCTTCCTGCAAAGATTTGCAGACTGCTGAACAACCTGCTCTGGCTACTTACCTTTTCATGTACGGAGCCTAGGCAGACTCAGCTGCACTTACTGAACTTGCAGCTGGTATGGGCTCTCTGAGCATGTTTGCTGCCTTAAAAGAGCCCTTTCCTAGACGATGGCACTATGAAAGGGGTGTTGAGGAACATCTCCCTGAGGGTACTAAAACCCCTCTACCATGCTGCTCACTGAAAAAATCTTGAGTAACTCTGTGTGCTCGAAAATTTACTCAGGATGGTGAAATGGGCTAAGATGTATACTGGGTGGGTGGCAGCAGGGGAAGATGCAGCATTTAAATGAGCAGAGTGCAAAATCAGCTGGAAGATTATTGCAGATACATACTGGAAGTGGAGATTCCTGCTCCAGATCAGACTGTGTTTGGAAGAACACCCCCCTTCCACTTCCAGTCTTTAATGAAGTAGATTGAAAGAAAGTAGCCGTAAAGCAGTCAAAATCACAAGAAAACTCAAGGGAAATACTGTTTTGTCCTTCTGTGCCACTTCCAGCTCAGCGGAGAAGCAAAGGCTGTTGCTCGTTTTTGCATTAAGGAAACCGGGCGTCACATCAGTAGGTACACAAACCTATGAGCACCAGCTCCTCACCAATGTGCTTTTGTTTTAATGGGCTAAAAAGATCCTTGATAACAGCTGGTGAAAGGCCCATTGTCCTGCCACATCCTTTTCCCGACTTGACCTGTCAAGAGAGCAGAACTACGCAGCTCTGGGAGTGGAGAGCGGGGTGGGAGAGCCACGCTTTCCTTCAGAGTCCTCTTTCAGTTGTTGGTGTGTGCATGTGGTCATTTTCCTTTCACAATATGGTATGTATTTTATGGGAGTCCCTAGAAAGAACATGTACGGACCTGGAGCTTGCTGCGCTTGGTAGCTACGAACACAGAATGAAAGGATGCTCCCTGGCCTGATGGGTTCACTGGTTTTGTGCTCAGGTTTATTCTTTCCTTTACCTTGGTACCTCTTTATTTTGGGTTGCTTTACCTTTCACCACTCCGCCTCTTCTTTTTTATAGAATTGCTTTTCAGTCAACCCAATTTATGTCTTTTTAACCTTGTGTAACTCAGTGTCACTTACTTGTGATATTTCTTCTTTCACTGTCCTTCTTTCTGCTTTTTTTTCCCAGTGGTTTTCATGGTTTATATTTGTTGTGTTGTCCCTCCACTATGTATGAACAAGAGGAAGGGAGAAGTACCTGAGACAGAAGAGACAGAGAATGGGGTTGAAAGACAGGAGACTATGGCAGGCTGGTGGAGAAAAGAAGGATGCTCGTTAAAGAGGAGGCTGGATATAGGCATTTCCTATACCAGAGGAAAGGCAAGTCTTGATGAGAACAATATAAAGAAGGAAGGAAGTGGTTGTTTGGGTGAGTGGGAGAATTGACCATGGCTGCAGATGAAAGGAGAAGCTGGGCCAGGCTCTGTGCAATCAGCAGAGCTATCAGCCTGGGATCTGGAGGCCTCCAGGAGAGGCAGAACCAAGTGTCAAAGCCAGAAAGGAGGGCTGGGCAGGGAAAAACCCACACCTAAAAGCATAACAGCACACTAAACACAGAGATACTGATCAGGGATTTGTTACACAGGGAACAGAGAAGATGGTGAAGACCCCCAAGACTGTGCTTTGTAAATGACGTTGAATATTTACAGGCATTTATGTACGTGATCTCTCATTTTGAATCACCTGCACTCTGATTCATTAGGCTTATAGCTAAATAGCAACATGTGTAGTAAGTAGTATATCAGATCCCAGACAGTTAACAGCTTTTAAAATCTAAAAATTTAATTAAATGCAAAGACAGGCAAATAGGAAAACATCAAATGGTGCTCAGCTACCAGGTGACAATTGGATGTACTAGCTTTCAAAAATCAATATAAAATTCCAAAATAGAGAAAAAACTGCTTCACAAAAGGGCTTCACACTCTCCCAGGACAGGGTGAGAAGGGATAATACTGCTTTTCTCCAAGGAAAGAGCAAATTTGAATGATCCATCCTCTCCTGTAATTCCCAGAATGACACAGAACATCGATGCCAAGCCTGACAATATGTTGCTGAGTGAGTGGTAGCAGAGAGAAAGTGACTGTGATAGAAGACAGCATGGCCGGGATAAACAAACAGGTGCTGTCAGCCAAATGCTGAACACTGCAAATGCACCACAGCAGATGCCCTGATTAAATAAAATGTGAAGTCACAACATTTGTTTGAGTGATTGAAAAAAATCAACATGCTCTCATGATCACAGATTCATTGATTTTTCGTGAGAATTGAAAATAACTAAAGCTCTGGCGTTACTTTTCTTTTAGCTTGTAAGTTTTAAAAAAGTAAATTAAAAAAACTCTTGAATGGGAACAGTCTTCCTTTGAGTAATTTTTCAAAATCAGGGTTTTTCTGTCTCTTGCTTCTGAGTGGATATCTTTACCAGCCTGCTCTCAAAGACAGGCTGCATGCCATGGAGAGTTGAACTGACTTTGAATCTAGTTTTGTCAAGGAAGAAAATGCTAAACTTCTAGTAAAGATCTCTTTCACCACCCTCCTCTGCCTTGACAGATGCTGCTGTAAGGGCTCTTCTCATCCGCTCACTCAGCTCACCTCTCCGTTCACCCTTTCACACATGACAAGCTGTGAAAGTGCACAACCTGCCTTCAGGAGTCAGTAAAAAATCTCCAAATACTCTCCAGCAGGATTAATACCTGTTGAGAGGTATTAATACCAAGGATGCTTTATGCCAGGCCTGTCCAACTCCCGCACCATCACCAGGCAGCCACGCTGCTCTTTGCAACGGTGTGAGTCCTGTGATGGCTCAGAGGCTGCATCTCTGAGCAGCTCTGAAATAACCTAGAGGTTATCCAGAGCTGTGCTGGATGTGCCTACCCATTTTATACTCTAGAGAATGAAGGAATTCCAAACAGAATTTTTACAATAAATACCATACGGCCTCAAGTTCTCTGTGTGACATTCAGTGGTTTGTTAAAGGGACAAAAAGGACAAGCAAACCAATGAAATGTATAAAAGTCCTTGAGCAAACAACAGAGGAGATATTTAGCCAGAGCAGTCTACTTATGGCTCAGCTCAGATTCCTCCGAAATCTGGCCCAGGATTGTGCAACACCCCCCAACTATGACCATTATGGTCTGGGGGAAAAAGAAGCTCTGCTCAGAGAATGTCAGCCAGGACTGACAGATTGCAGAGGAGATAAGGAGGCAGAAAAGCCCTGGTGCTAGCAGGATAACTTCCCTTCCTAACCAGCCCAGGGACCTTAGTGGTTTAAGGCACATTTATAAAAGCTCACAAAGAAAAGGTTAATAAGCCAGGTAAAATAGAATAGAAACAGGAGATCCTCGGCTGTTTCACCCATTTGCTTCTTGTGCAGAAGTTTTTTTGTAAAAGTAATTGTTTCCAAATGGAGGGTACCCATGTTACTAGAAGCACATCGTGTCAGATCTACTTTGAAGAAAAAGGTTTATTGTCAGGCTAATACAACCAGAAAAAGGAGCAAGAGCACTAAGATGCCATCTAGGAGTAGTTTTGCTCGGAACTCGGTCTTGACCACCACCACTTGTTCCTTCAGGGAGAGACATGATGGCGGCAGAAGCTGTCCAGGACACAGCTTCCTTGATGCAAGCTGTTCATTGCAGCCGTGGGATAAGAACAGGCCTGGCCACAACACCAGTCAGGCCTTATTAACCCCCCGCTCTTGCTATTCAAGAGGCTTAAAGATTTTAGGTGTTATGTTGAAGACAAAAAGGAACAGGAGATTTCCTCTTCCCAGCGGAGAAAACTAAATTGGGTAGAAGACCAACCGGTTAACACAAGCTGAACCCTCACTCTACCTGAAAGTGTATCTTCTTGAAAGCTTCCACTTTTCCTTTTGTGCATAGCAGCAGAGAGATCCCTGACAACCAGAGAAGACCCCCTTTCTCTGCTTCTACCTTCTCCTGTAACCACCATATTACACATTTTTCCACAATTACTTTACTTGCGCATAGGCACAGTCTGCTTTTGGGAAGGGTGACTGTACCTGGACAAAGATATGCAGCTTGACACTGATACCTGCACTTCCATAGGTTTTCCCCTGTCTAATAAGTACAGATGCAAGCTTGTTGCAGGCGATAAGGACTGCTGAGGTGCTAGCTTGACGGGAAAGAAAAACAGAGAAGCTAAACTGAAGCATTTGTTTTAAAACAAGACTTTTGCAAAGAGCTACAAGAAAAATTCTCCTATTCTGCTGCTGTTACAAATTCCATCGCTATGTTTCTGGTAATGTTTCTGATCAGGAGCAGCAGAGTGACCTCAGGAAAACCTTGCTGGAGTTTCTAACGTGCTCGTTTTCATACTCTGCCTCTTGTACCAGTTGCCAGGGCGGCTGCAATAGGGAAAAGAAAACCGTTGAAAAACCTATGACTGGTATTCAAGGGGCTTAGAGCAAGCCCTCCAACTCCCCAGGCAGATGGTGGTTTTAGAAAAAAAAGCAAGCTGGGCTGATGCTAGAAGTGTGTTTCCATGGGAACAGGGAGGTAGGGATGCTGCCTCGCACTTGACCGAATGGGAAGCAGGTCCAGGATTAGGATTAGGAAAGAAGTGGCCAGATTCCTGCTGCCATTCAGGGTGTCTTTTACACTCCTAAATACATGTCAGGGCTCTTAAAAGGCTGCACTAGCTCTACATCCACATGTCTCTGTGTGGATTTAATAAATTTTAAAAGTTCTGTATGCTTGAACGTAAGTGTGCGAATAGGAGTGTGTGTAAGAGTGTGTATAAGAGCACGCTGCCTTTAGTGAGCCATGAAAACTGACTGTATAAATGAGAAATGAATGTCCACCTCTCAGTTTAAGACAAGGTATGTGGTGGTGGTCTCTTTCTCAAACGGATGATCTGTGTGGTATGATGCTTACCTTAGCCTATTCCAGCTCTTCATGTTCTCTGAGAGGTGATGTTGAGATCACCAGACAGCAAAATCATACATTTGATATTGCATGGTAATAAAAAAAAGAGGTAGGATAATTCTTTTAAATTGTTAGTCTTTCACAGCCCCAGGAGAATAAATGTAATTGATGTCCAATATACATCAGTGTTATTTAAATATTACAAGAATCAGAAAATAGTTTGTGTTAACATAGGTATTTCAAAACACACTTATTAATTCTCTTTAAATTTTTGAGATTAGGTTACCATTCATCTAGTTTTTGTTCAGTTGCAGCTCTCAGAAAAATCCCTATAAACCTTATCTCCTGTTTTTAGGTCCTTTGTTACTCCAGCAAATCTGAAACAATAAACAAAGACCAAAACAAAATGTAGAGAACAATAAAGACAAAATCCTAGAATGGAAATAGAGTTAACTGTATGCATTTTCCTGATATATTTATATTTGAAGAGTTAGCATTTTTTTCTTTGACTAATTTATAACAATAAACAAGATTCAAAATCCCAACTTTTGAATTGAGGTGAATTCAGGCCTAAAATAAGGGAATGGTGAGAAGTAGATCCTACAGTTTACTCCTCGTCAAAATTTGTTGACAATTATCGCCAGCTGAAAATGTGGCCAGCAATGACCTCTCTCAAAAAACCCCTTAGCAGTAGAGGTTAACGTTCACATACCTGTGTTTCCAGCACACAGGTATCTTTCTATGCTTGCACAAGTGTAAACAAGAAGCTTTGGCTCATCTTTCCAACACTTATGCGTGGAGATTTTTAGGATTTGGCTTCAAAAAGGCCTTGTGAAAAATTTTTCTCCCCTGCTTCTAAAAACTGCTATGCTTAACCTTAGCCTAAAGAGCATTTGTTTGAGCTAGGACTATTCACACGACGCAAGGTAGGCGTGCAAGTCTCTGCAGGCCAGAGTTTGTTTTCTTCCTCTGCATAAAGAGAAACAAAACAAAACAAAAAAGAGTATTCACACACGGTCTGTTTTAAGCACACCTCGATGCCCACTTCGCCTTTGTAAAAAGAAGAATGCTGTCAGGCACCGTGCTGACCCTCAGGCATTCTTGCAAGGCCACTCTCACCCCTTAGCCAGAGAAGGAGATGCCTGCAGGGAGGGCAGAGGCACCTGCGGGTGCTCCGCTCCTGGGGCGGGACCCCCACGGCCCCCAGGCGGGTGGGTGAGGGTCTGCGTGGGGGAGCAAAGCCTTTTCCCGCCGCAGGGGGCTGGAGGCTCTCAGGTGCTTCGAGCAACGCCATTAATTAATCAGGTCTTCAAGGCAACAGCCGCAACGAGCAGCTCGCTGCTTGCGCGGGTGGCTCGGTGCCCTCCAGGAGCTGCGGGCGGCGAGGATCGGCCGCCCCGCCAAAGGCGGGGGTGTCTTGCCATCGTCCCCTCGGCCGCGGGGGGGTCCCCGCCCCCCGGTCGCAGCGCCGCCCGCCATGCGATGCTGGCGGCGGCGGCGGGGGGGCGGCGGCGCGGGCATTTGCATGGGCTGAAGGCAAAGCGGCTTCGCCCGTCTGTTTTATTTTTAGCTGGCAGCTCCGGGCAGCGCAGCTCCGCTCTGCCGGCGGGGCGGGCGGGGCGGCGCGGCGCGGCAGGCGAGGGAGGACCGACCGACCGAGCCGGCAGACGGGGCACCGGCGGAGAGAGGTTACCGCAGGCAGGCGGGCTGCAGCCAGCTGGGCTGCAGAGCGCCGCCGCCCCCGGCCCCCGCCCCGGCGGTTGAGGGAGAGGCAGGCAGCGGCCTCCGGCGTCCCCCCGCTGCGGCCGCGGCTCTCCTCGGGCTGGCGGCTCGGTGCCCGGCTGCTCCCCCGCCGGCTCCCCCGCCGCAGCCGCGGCGCGCCGGGGCCCTGCAGATGGCCAGTCCCGGGCTGGAGCTGGGGGGCGTTCAGCCTCCTCCCGACCCCCCCCAGCCCGAGCTGGCTTTCACCGAGGCTCAGAAGTGGATCGAGGTAAGACCGCGGGATGGCAGGGGTGCGGGCGCCTGAGCTCCAGCGGGGACGACCCGGTGTCCCGTGTCCCCCCCCGCGGGGACTGTAGGCATTTTATTCCACGCCGAGCTCTGGCCCGGCCCCCCCCGCCGCCCTCCCCCGCTTTGCTCGCTGCGGGGAAAGCAGCCGGGGCCGGCCGAGCCGCGGCTCAGCCCCCGCGCAGCGTGCGCGCCTTTGGGGGGGGCCTGTCCCCCCCCGCGCGTCTCTTCCAAACTTAATCTCTTAAGCGCATTTCCCCTCCCCGCCCCCGGGGTTGGGATGAACGGGGCGGCTGTAAACAGGAGCCGCGCAGGTGCGCGGAGCCGCGGAGTGGGCGCGGACGTGTCCCTTAGCGGGGGTCCCGGGGGCGGCGAGGTTCCCCCCCCCCGCGCCGTGCTGGGGAAACCTCCGGCCCTGCGCCCGCCCGTCCGGCTCGCCGCGGCCGCGCAGGTAACGCTCCGCAGTGCGCGGAGAAGCGGGCCGGGCCAGGTCGGGTCAGGTCAGCAGCGCTGCGGGGGACGGGGGGTTGTGGGTGGGCGCGCAGAGGGGGCCTGGGGCAGCGCGTCCCGCGGGAGAGCTCCTCTGCGGCCCCTTCTCCCATCGCCCAGCCGAGCCAAGGAGAGACGTTCAGCCTGGCCCTTCGGGCAGGGCAGAAAAATAGATCTGCTTGCTGTGAGCTCGTGCCGTAAAATGCAGAGACAGGCAGGTGGCGGGTGAAATTTAATAGTTAAATATTTTGGCACGTAACAATAGAGACACTTTAAATAGCTCTTCTTCTGATTGCCGGTACGCAGAACACCCATGAAGGTGGTATAAACCCAGATACCAGGGTAACAGCTCCCTTCAGCTGCAGGCTTTGAATCTAATCTGCAGCTTTTAGTAAGCCTCAGTGGATTCTGTTTTCCGACAGTGGTTAGGCAAATTGTTGTTAGAATTGTTGTGACTTTGAGATTCCCTGAAGCCCTGGGAATTTCAGACTGTAATGGTTCACTCCGGTATCAGCCGGAAAGGTAGTGCTGTGTCAGACTTCAGGGAATTGGCACTGACACAGTAAGCCGGTGTAGTCTGGTGTAGGACCAGAGGCAGAGGAACAATGAGGAAGTGAAAAGAAGGGCTTTTGTGCCAAGGAAAGGTGAATATGCAGCCTGGAAGAGGAAAAGTGAAGTGCATGTAAACACCGGTTGCCTTGGGGAGATGAATATGGCGGTTTCTATATAGCCTTCTTTATAATCGAGGACCAAGAGAGAGACACATGACTCCGTCATACATACGGTACATAAAATACCTTGTGACCGTGAGTTCTCCTGACTGCTAATGAAGCCAAGACCTCAATGGCGAAGCAATTCTTCGTAGGTAACGAAGCTGCCAGCAGTTACTCCAGGCATGATAATAATTAAGGGACTACAAATCTTCCTGTATAAGAGCAGAAACTTTGTGGGTCAGGTGGAAACTTCCCTCTTGGGCAGTTTATCCCACAGTTCGCTGTAATGGGAAGTCTTGTGCCCGTTCTTGTGCGACCCAGGGCCTGGTGAGCAGAGCAGAAGGGCTCTTAACTCCTTGTGTCCTCTGTGCAGGCCCAAGGGGTCCATGTGTACAAAGGAAGCTGTCTATAACTTCTTGTACTTTTTTAATCTGCTTGATGCATGAATGACAAAGCTGTAATGGCTGTTACTGTTGCCACTGTCCTCTTGCCTGAGGGACTGTGTCAGGAGCCTGGAGCATTGCCATGGCTGTGGTGCCTTTCCAGCAACGCCCAGAGTTGATGCTCCTACTCAGAGAAAGGAGGAAGAAGCTGTCAGTGAAGCAAATGTGGCTTAATTTGCCTAACACATTATATTTCCTTTTGATCCCAGTTTGGCTTAAGCTCTGGAGCATGAGGGTTATTATCTCTTCGAAAAATCTGGTCAGCGTTCACTGTTCTAAATCTGGATGATTTGGACTGAGCGAATTATGCAGAACTGGACACATTAGTCCAAAGTTGTTGAAAAGCAGTGTCAATCTTAAATAAAATAAAAAATTGAGGCATGTTATAGGTATCAACATTCAGTGTGCCAAGCCCTATTGATTTGGGTGAAGACCAGAAATGGGGGTCATGCTGTGTCTGGCTACTAGATCCATCTGCTTCAGCTGGCTCTGTAATCGTCTCTCACCAATTTATTCTTTGGCCTAGAGATGTTAGCAAATGTCCAGTGTGTTGTGTCTTCCAGCTTGCTTCTGACCATTTAAAATGACATCTCTCTCGAAAATAAAAGAAACCATTATTGTTGCAAGCAGGGCTGGTGGACCTCCCTAGTATGGAGAAGACAGGCTAGTGAGGATGTTAGTGGTGTGAGACAGCTTAAAACCTGTCTTAGGCTGTAAAATAGTGCCACGCCAGGAAATTAAAGCAGAAGTGAAAGCTCTTGAGCTTACCGAGCATTTTTATTTCTAACGATTAAGTTGTGTGACTTGCTAGTTGGATTCTCATCTGGTTTAAATCCTCGTGTGAGCGCTGTCACCATTGTGTAGCGCTGACAGGAATCCACCCTGTGGTCTGTGGTGCATTTCTCCTCTGGTGGGGCTGGAAAGGGAGGCTGTCCTCTTTTTACAGATGGGGAGCCAAGACATGAAGTGATGAATGTCTGGATCTGCGAGGATTGAGGTACTTCCCTTGCTCCAGTCCAGAGGTCTTATCTTTACTCGTTGGGTCTGTGACCTTTCACCAGAGCAGGTCTTCTGGGTGCCAGAAGTCGTCTTTTTCCTCTGCCGGCATTACTTTAATCTGGATGCTGCGGGATAGGGGAGTCTAAGTTGCAGTGAAGTTATTATTATGATCCTCATAATAATCCTCTTGTCTTTCCCTGGCACTCTGGAGCAATAGTGCTCAGGTGTTCACCTGAGTGGGAAAAAGGGCTGGAACTCTGACTTCTATAGCCAAGGCTGCTTATATATTTAACAGTTTGTGTTTTGTAAGAGAGTATTTTGAGCGATGATAGATTTGGTGTCATCTGTATGTTGCAGAATTTTGGAATTCTGCGGACTTTCCGCTTTGATCGCGAGTCACTTTGGGTAGGAAACTGGAGTTCAGCCTTGCTTAATTTTGCATAAATATCAACCATGCATCCCTCTGTGTTAACAGTAAACCAGTCCTATTATTTTAGTTTAGCTTGGCATGTGCTACTTAAGTGAAGAATGCCCTCTTAATGATAAAATGAACCATATTAGTAGCACTCAGAGGAATTAAAATAAAGGCACCAAATGAAAAACCCTGTGAGAGCGCTATAGCAATCTGCATTATTAAAGGTGTGGTATCTCATTTCAATTAACGCATCTCGGTTTCACTGAAAGAAAATATCAGCCTTGTAAAGCCTAGTGGGTTACTACAGCAAAATAACAAATCTAATTTAATCTAATGGCCTGTAATTTTAAAATGTCAAGGTTCCTTGTATGTGTGTTTAAACAAGAATAACTGATGGTTGAAGGAACATCTGTATAAACAGAGTTATTCTTGCCGTAAAGATTCATAAGAGAGTAATACAGTAATAAAGTCACATTTAATACCAGTGTAGCTCCTAAGGGTATTGTTATCTCCTCATCGCACCTCCTAGCCTTGCCTCATTGATATGCTGTCTCCTCATTGTTGAGACTTGGTTCAATTAGGGATGGCTTTTCTGTAGACTTACATGCCTTAGAAGCTTTGCCAGCTGATAAGAATGCTTCCTTTATAGTTGTATGGTGATAATAAACAAGTCATGTTTTTCTGTACCCTGTGGTCAGTGCTTGACTTTGCCATTCCCTCTAGATGTGTGTTGGCTAAAACCCATAAACTTCTAATAAGTCTGCTACTTTTCTCATATATGTTCCCCTTGAGAATTCCTTTGTTAAGGAGAAATTTGCCAGCCAGAGCGGGTTTGTTGGGGGTTTGTAGGTTATTTTCTTCTTTCCTTCTAGCGAAACACTTACCTGTGTTAGATTTCTGTATTGAAGGTGGCAGTTTTAAGCTGATAGCAGTGGTGCTGCTTCTAGAAGTGGTGGGGCCAGGTGTATTCCTTAGTGCTTCTGGATGTGTCGCATCACGTGGCACAACAGGCACACCACTTCTGCACCGCCATCTCTGTAAAAGAGTATGAGAGGCATAAAACCTGGGAAGTGACTCAGGCAAATAAACTTCATGTGACTGTCTTGTGCCAGGAGTCTGGAAACAAGGTTTCTTTAGGGGTGTCTCTCTCTTTTGTGGATGAAGTGTGAGAGAGCTGAGGCTTATGGTTCCCACTGCAAAAAACGTAACTTAAAAGGAGATGAAGGTAGTTCACTGGCAAAAATCTTTTCTAATTGGTGAAGGGTCTTGATTGGAATATCTGCTATAGGGCTCTTGAACTTGAAGAATACACAAGTTTGTTTATATGACCTTCAAAACGTGGTATGACATTTGAGGAACTTCAGAGATAAAGGTCTTTTGATGAAAAGTATTGGGTAAATTAACTGATTCACTGAGTGTACAAGTAACCTGTGCCCCACAGGAGTGTTTCTATTTCCAAATGTGTGTAGACATCTACCCTTCCTTTGCTGTGAAGCTGATTTTAACATCCTTGAATAGGGACTCTAGTTCCTCTGAACATTGATACAGTTCCTAGAACAGTGGTGCCTCTAGCCAGACTGGGACCTTCGGGTGCTACTGCAGTCCTGCCGTTATTTGTATAGGAATGGATCAAATCCAACAAACATTTTTTCCAGTGAGCAGTTCCAGAGAAGTCGGTCTGACTGCCTTATGAGAGTATTTGAATACAACCACTTAAGTGTAGAATGATGCACTAAGCTTTAAGACTGCATGGTTTTGTTAATCAAATATTGCAGGAGAGTTGTTGAATGAGCCTCCAAACAGTGCCTACAGTTCAAATTTCTCAGTGTTTAGCCTCCCTCTCTCCTTTCCTCTCTTTCTTCTGCTGGAAGAGTGTCTTACCTAAATACTTTACATAACGTGTTGGGAGTGAATTTATTAAAGTGAGCAAGTATATTCTCAGACTAGAAGAAAACTATGCAGATGGGTTAGACAAGTTGCCTGATTTGCGGACAAGGTAAAGTTAGGCCAGATGAATCCTTCCCACAGTGTCTATAAGGCAACCATGAAGAGTCAAAAGGTGTGTGGCTGGCTTCTGGTCCTAGATGGATGTGAATGCAGAATAACTTTACTGTGGTTATAGTGACTGGGCTTGGAGAGGAATTCTTCACTGCTATCTCTACATCTCCTCCTGGGCAGTGTTTAGGGACTGCAGGCAGGGCAGATGGGATGCTCTTCATTCTGGCTAAGTTAGTCATTCAGTGGAATGAAAATTACATTGATTTAAAGGGGGTGGAAGAACCTGCCCAAACTCTTTGACCCTGTCAGACTACCACCTTCTAGAATTTTTTTCCTCTCCCAGTTGCCTGGCAGCTGACCTCCTGTCCTGTATACATGGACCCAATTCCCTTGTCATGAGATCTGTTTAAGCTGTGTTACAAGTAGCACTTGGCACAGGGGTGAGAATAATCAGAACAACAATACTATTGATAAAGGGATAATGTCAGGAAATGCAGGACTGAGCTGTTAATTGTCTTAAAACTGAATTAATTTCTCCTTTCAGTACTAAAATTTTAAAATAGGTAAAAGATCTACCCTTAACACCAGAGTCTGGAATGCCATTATGCAATTGGTGATGAACATCAGTTAATGCAGCTATGTAACCTCATTGCACTTGTTTTGCTAGTGTTAACTACATTTTTTAATTTTTTTTTTTTTTAAGGCAAATATTGGTCCTCTAGAAAGGAAGGTGGGATCTTTCCCAAGTGTGGAGGATAAATAGCAGCTCAACACAGCAGAATTGTTTTCTAGCTTCTAAAATGTGTTGGCCAATCTGGGAAGTGTTGTTTCATGACAGGTTATAAAAACTGCAATATCTTTTGTTTGGAAAATCTACCAGTCTAGAAGCTTTTCGTCCATGGATGAATACTTCTGTGCATTGGCTCTCTGCAGACATCCCAACAAGAACAGTTTTGGAACAATCTTACAGAAAAAGCAAGATTTATAGGGGTGAAAGTGTCATCTAAAAGGGCAGCTGCGTAGGGGGAAGGTAGAACGTTTTGGCGTGCAGACGCTGAAGATGTAAGCTTTCCATCCTTCTCCTTCCAATATATCACTTAAAGAAGAAAGTGCTGTCTTTCCTTGCCCCACTCAGTCCCTTAGATCACAATGACTGCAACAGCTACTATGGCACCAATAACATAATGTCAAAATTGATAGCTGAAACTTCTAGGTATGTTAATTGCTGTCTTAGGTGAAAGGGCCGCAGTGCATGTCCTCAGGACAGCCTTGTAAGAATGTGCAGAACTGTAACGCGCCCCAGCTTAAAATGAAAAACAACCTGCCTGTTACTGCCTTTTATTTTATAAATAGAATAAATGTACCTGGGACAGGGTGGAGGGTGACTGCTGGGGCCGGAGCTGTGCTGGAAGGGACCTGGGAGGACCTGCAGGACAACAGGCTTGGCACCAGTCTGCAGTCTCCTGGCAGCAGGAGAGGTTAGTCCTTGGTGGTTATTCTGGAGCCGGTAGATGGATGGAAGTGGTTGTTTCCTTCTGCTTGGCACTTGCTAGGCCACACCTGAGATACCGCATCCAGCTTTGGGCCCCAGAGTGCAGGAGGGACGCCGGTAAGCTGGAGGGAGCTGGGCAGAGAGCCCCCGGGCTGGTTGGGGCTGGAGGACTTGTTCTGAGAGAGAGGGTGGTGGAGCTGGGCTTCTTCAGGAGAGGCGGCTTTGTGGGGACGTGGCAGCAGCCCCCCAGTACCTCTGGGCAGGTGTTTGAGAAGACAGAGCCAGGCACTTCACAGGGGTACGTGGCAGGACGGCGAGATACTTTCTATAATCTCAAATGGGGAAGGTTATCACTTGGCATAGGGAAAAGTTCATTCACCACAAGGCCAGTTGAGCATTGATGCAGGTTGCCCAGCAAGGCTGGCAGATCACCGCCCCTGGAAGGTTTTGTGCCTGACTGGACGAAGTTGGGAACAGCCTGGTCAGACCTGAGAGCTGCCCTTGCATGGAGCAGGAGGTTGGACTAGAGGCCCTCTGAGGTCCCTGCCAACCTGAATTATGCTGTGCATCTGTGACTTCTTGACAGTGGGTGAGTGAACCTCACTTAATTTTATTTTTAATGCTACATTATTGGTTGCTTACATTATTGTAGTGCTTAAGAGCCTGTTTACATGAACAAGACCCTTCTCTATACAAAAGCAAGACTCCTATGGCTTATGGCAGGCATTTTCAGGGTATGCTACTGAGTTTCCTTTGTAGAAACTCCTCCAGCCAGTGTAAAATGTGTTTGGCTTCTAATCTAACTTTTTTCTAAACCTGGTTTATTTTAGAAAACTGTAAATACGACTGATTTCCTTGGCTTGGTGAGATTTTTTTGTTGTTGTTGTTATCTAATTCATTGTGCACTGCTATAATTGACCAATAAGGAATTGAAATTACATCCCTTGCTTTTCATATCTTGAGAAGATGATGTGCAGGCTTAATTCTTGAGAACTTAGATGCTAAATCCTTGAGGAGTTCTTTGTTTGTGGTGTTAGTTGATTATAAGAATCCTCTACTTTGATAGTCACGCTGCTCAGTTCTAGTGTAACTTGCTACTGTTAACTAGGCTTTTTTATTGTATGTGTGTATATATAATGATTACTGCTAGTAATCCTTACCTTAGTAGAATGACTAGCTTAACAATAGAGTTAATAATAGAACTTGCATCTGATGTTAAAATTGACTTAAAATAGTCTAGTGACTTCTTGGTTGGTGAGGCAAGGAGAAAATCTGTTTCATTTGCCCATTTGAAGAGAAACCTTACTTTGCTGGTTTCTGCTGTTTTGAGGTCTCATGCCTAGTATCAAAGACAGGTTGATTTTGAAATCAACTTTGACAAGCTAAGATTTTGAAAAATAATACTGCTGTGCCTTCTTGGCTTTGGCATCATTGTCAGTGATTCACAGAGCATTTCACAGGCTAAGGAGCAGTGTGGTGGAGGCAGGGGAAGCAATTCTGCTTTGTATGGCTGAATGAGTAAGGTAAGAGGGAAGTGCTCTTTGTTAATCTGTCCTTCACAGAGTTTTCTCCGTGATCCTTGTTCATGCTGGAAATAAGACAGGGATTTTTGCACTATGTGATCTCACAGTGAGTTTCAGGAACAGCATGAAAGGAAAACTTCTCTGTGATGTGTTTTTCCTGTACTCTTCCAACCTCCAAAACCTCCTTACCTCCATCTGACCTTTCTAGTGGGCTTCAGAAGAATCCCAGCCCTCCAGTTATCGACAAGCTATAGGGAACGTGGCTGCACATACTCTATGTAGTGCAAAAAAACCCAGGAGTCCTCATCCTGAGACTGTAAATACCTTCCCTATTGTTTCCTTTCCTGTAGGTATTGGTAGATCTCAGTACAGTATTGCAATTGTGAGCAATCAAGTCTCTGGCTGGATTACAGTGTCATTTAAAAGATAAATGAGGCTGTTACCTGCCTTCTGTCCCTCAGATCGTACATTGCCGTGTTTCAGGTTTTTCTCGCCAACAGTAAGGAGCTGAAATCTGTAAAAAGATTAATACAGAAGAGTTCTAAAATAAATTTTGGGATCTGATACATTCAGTAAAAGTGCAGGTCAAGGGCTTTATCATACGGCGTTGATAATGCCTGATAGCACTGCATCATGTGAAGTCCCTTACACAGGATGGGACTCTTGGAAGAAGTTGTGAACTGAAGGTGGAAGAAAAGTGTATCTTCCAGTATTGGAACTTTCCATTTCCAGAGTGGCAGAAAAAAAGCTCCAAATGACCTTTCCACTAAAACCAGAAGGCCAAGAAACTCAGATGAATTTGTGCTTCAGGAGCAGGCCACAGGCTGGCACAAAGAGTTGTAACCTTTGCTCTGACTTGAGAAGCACAGGCTTGCTTTTGCGTAAGCAGAGGCTGATGCCCATAAATAACTAATTTCAAGTGGGAGCAGAATGGTTGCATGGCTGCAGAGGACAGGGACTGAGGTTAAAAACTCTTTGTGGTGCTTTGCAAGCACTGCTTTCCATGAAATGCACAGGGTTACGTTATGCTCTTGTATCACAGCAGGAGATTGTGGCTCTGGTGGAATTTAGAGGTCTTGCTACGATGTCTTAAAACAAACGTAACCCCCAAATCCAAATCTATCACTTTAGTCTTCAAATGCCTATAAATATTCTAGGAAATTAGGGAACTCGTAATGATAATGATTTAATTTCTTGAATATCAGTGGTGTGTGTTTTATACATGATGTGGGTGTATTGGACACTCCCTTTCAACTCCCACCAAACAAACTCTGAAAATCCTTTATCCCAATGTCTACTTTACTAATCTAGAAAATTCTTAAATGAGTCTCCCCCTGCTATTTTTTTGGCGTAATTCCTTAAGTATTGTTAACTGCTTGCCTTTGATAACAATTTTTCTTCTATTTTCCAATTTTTTTTCCAATTTAAAACAGACCCATGGTGTGTTAGCTAAAGTATGCTCTTTCGCAGTGAGCGTTTTCTGACTGGGTTTGGGGAAGGGAAGGGAGGAGTGAGGAGAGACAGAAGTGAGCACCTTGTCTCTGTCGGAGACAGGCAGGGATGCCCAGTGTGCCAGGGTGTTCAGCACTGAATCCCTTGGCTTTGTTTCCTTGCAATTGTTGTGATTCATTTCAGTGGGCGAGCTCACATATATTGTTGCAACAAAAACAACTCGAAATTTTCTTTCAGTCCAGAGGCATAACTGTAAATATGTAACCTAAACAGAAAAAAAAAAAAATGACAGCAACTATACAAGTGTTTTTCCTGTTTATCATTTTCCTGATTCTGATGAGTTGTTTTTTGAAGTTGTGGTTTGGAAAAAGGAGAATCCTGATTTGGGAGCATGCATGTGCAGTCTCCGTCTTCTGCCAGTGTTTGGATCAGTTAAAGATAGCCAAGAAAATAAACTGTTTTCCAGAAGAAATTATGCTGGCAAGAAAAAGGAGGTGTCAGAATCAGTGACTTATAAAGGTGATTCTCGCCTGAGTTGAAAGGAATGATACAAAAGCTTAGCCTAACATCCTACCCCTCCCAAAACCAATTTTTATTTCGACAAGGGGGCCTTCAGTTTTGGAATAACATAAAAAACCCTCATAAATCAACAAAGTTCAAGCAACTCAAACGATCCTTTATTAGAAACAGCTTGCCTCTTCTAAAGAGAAGCAAAAGTACCCTCTAAACATTTTAATTATGAACATGCACATCTTCAGTCTTGCTGGGTCCTTAGTTTTCTCCTTCCCTGTTTCTTGGTGGTTCCAGCATAGGTGGCTGTTACATTGCGGTTCCTGGCATCCAGAGCCTCTTAGATTGGCACAGCACAGCTGAGGGGTTAGATATTTCCTGTGAGAAGATGAGCATAAA
Organism: Harpia harpyja; assembly: GCF_026419915.1. Taxonomy (NCBI): domain Eukaryota; kingdom Metazoa; phylum Chordata; class Aves; order Accipitriformes; family Accipitridae; genus Harpia; species Harpia harpyja. The sequence goes on along the minus strand of NC_068941.1, from coordinate 63,528,055 downwards.
GGGAGCAGGGTGTTAAAAATAAAGCTGGTGAAGCTGCAAAGTAATTTCACCTCCCTCGCTTATCTTTCTATGATTATTTTCTCCGGGAAGCAGTCTGGGAGTTAGATTTGCAGAGATTCACTTGGTATGGGTGCTCTTCAAAGACGAACGTCAAACAGGATTTGTTCCAGCATCACGTGTGAAGGATGCACTGCAGTCAATGGTGGAGCCTTCTCGGAGTATCCTAAACAAAAAGATCCGTATTTTAATTTAAAAATGCATCTCGGTAATAAATGCTTTGCTACTTCATTCCTTTCCCTCATTTTGCTTCTTGTTAGTAGCTTCAGGGGAGAAAGTAAGCAAAGCTGTTGTAGCTAGCTGTGGGATAACTTAATGAAAATTCACAGGGGTAGCTCTGAGGTGACATTCCAGTAAGATTTAATAGAAAACTTGTCTACCAGTGCTTGTGGGATTTTATCCATTAATTTCCATTTATTGTAGTTTGCTAGTGTCTCTGATGTAGCACTGCTGAATAATAGCTTTAATTCTTTACTTTTTATTTTTGGATTTCAACCAAGACTCTTGAGTGCATATTCTGGTTACAGGCAGATCTGATATTTGTGGTTTTTCCACCCCCCTCAATATTTGTTAGTTTTTCAGTGCAGCGCTTAATTCTCCAGTGCCATACTGGCTTTTCTTTTTCATTTTAGAATTGTGTGGAGAAAACTTACATTTTTGCTTCCCACATTAAGGGGCTTGAAATCAATAGATCAAAGCCAGAGCAGACTTCTTGGAAGTGGTGCAATCTCAAACTGTGAAAGCTTTTGTTTTCTGCCTTTTTTCCTGTCTCTTGGTATCTCCCAAGAGAAGGAAGAGCGTAAGGGGGATCTCTGTGTAGGGAAAGGGGAGTATCCTGTCACTGTATGCTTGGGGTACAGGGCTACGTGACTAGGAGGAGCTGACTTCCAGAAGTAGTAGTGGTGGCAGCCTTTGTACAGGATGGGGAGATCCAATATGAAGCATCAAAGCGACAGTTTCCAATGGCTTGAACTGGGCTCCAGTACACCCAGGAAACAGGCACTGGTGGAAAAAGTGCTGGTGGAAAAGGGCTGCCATTGTTAGTTATGGGCAGTGAACATTTTCCAGTGTGTGCAACCTCAACCAGGTTGAAGTTTTCTTTTAGGATTGAGAGGGAAAAGGTGGACATCTCGTACATGAAAAAGTATGGAGAGTGCAAAACATAAGCTCCTATTTTTGTGTTTGGGGGGAGGGAGAGTGCTTTAGACTTAGCACTGTAACGGCATGTGAGGAGTAAGTGGTTGGTGAAGCTTATGTGATAGAGTCAACAAAGTTAAGGTGCCTACGCGTGTCAAAAACTTGCTGGTAGTCTGTGTTGAGGAAAAGCTTTCACTTCAACAAAAAACAAGTTAGAAAAATGGCTCTTCTACAACGTAGAAAGCTTCTGTCAAGAGGAGAAGGTCACTGTAAATGTGTACACTTGTGTCCTTTGTTGTCTGGAGGTGTGTGTGTCATTGCAGATTTCCTTAGGACAGTGGCATGAGATGAGAGGAGCTGCTGTCTGACAATTCGTCCACAACCAATTGTATTTATGGATTGCCATGAAAGTGTCTTGTAAACGACTGAGCTTGGAGCCGCATGTATTGGCCTGTGCACTTGTCCTGCTCCTCAGAGATGTGATTTCTTCCTGCCAGAAGTCTAATGAAGCTGTTGGAGGGAAGGAGCACATTTGGGAATTTCTAGAGTGCGGTAACTAGCTCTTTCACTCCCAGTGCAGTGACAGATTATTTGGACTAATACAAGTAGGAGAATTACAACTTTGTTCTTGCTAATAAAGCAGAATGCCTCTTTCTTGCTCATCAGTAGCCCATCTGACTTCAAACTTGGCTTTTGACTAGAGGGCTCTGGACCATTTTACTTGCTGTTTGTGTGGGCAAAGTTGGGGGATTTTGTTGTTTGTAAATGACTGCCCAGTAATCTATCTGTTAATGCAGACCAGTATAGGTGGCAAAAGGCACTCGCTTGATGCATCTGTCACGTGGATGCTTCCATTTGTCTGCATCCTGTGCCCTAAGTGCTTTAAATATCTTTATGTAGGAGAATGGTTATCGCAAGCTCATTTGAATAATTTTTGTGTAGTTGGTCATCCATCCTCCTTGTATCTTTGTATCCTGGTGTATATAACTTGAAGGCTTTTCTTCTAAACTTGCAGAGAAAAAAAAAGTTGAAGAAATTTAGTTGAGAGAAGGGAAGAGATAAGGAGGAGCAGAGTCTGGATAAAGAGCTTCAAGAGAACGTACCCTGTAACAGGCACTTCAGAGAATATAAGCTAGATCAGGCATTTCTAATCCACTGTAAAATCTTTTTTCCTTTGGGAAGTCCTGATTGGAGTGAGGACTTCAGGCCTGATTATGTTGCAGGGAAGATACGGCTTTTTCTACTGGAAATATGATAGCAATTCTGACTAGAGTAAGCTGCTCAGCAGAGCTTAATAGAGCTTTTCTGGTACATTTTTTCTGTGAAGTTTTGTTTCTTCAACCATTCTTCTGTGCTAGCATTTAGTATTCCTTTCCACCTCAGTGGAAAGTGAGAAGCACCGAGTACAGATAGGTACTGATTTGCTGTATCTTCTCTTTGGGAGAGACTTAGACCCAACTCTCAAATTCATTCCAGAGTTACACTGCTGTGTTTCTGAAGAGAACAGTTGATTCTTTCCCTTGCTGCTTCTGTCTTCCTCCTTCATATGCCCCGTTTTTAAGGTAGAAAGTGGTGGTGGCAGATTTTGGTTAAACTGTCATGTCAGCTCCAGCTCTTTGCTTTCAGGTTGGGCTGAACGTATTGCTTTCTGGCTCTAGGCAGTTGTTCCTCTAGTCGACTTGAACAGCATTTCATCCTGACAGCTGTTTTGCTGACATTATTCCCAGTTAGCTATTCATTGGGATTAAGGGCTTTCTGCAGCCAGAACTCTTTGCCGGGAGTGTGCCGTCATTTGGCAGACCCATTAAACTAGTAATTTTACAGTGCTTAAAATTTTTAATTTGCCCTGCATCCTTCATATTTGGAGCTCCAGCTTAATTGCCCTGTGCGCAGAGAGTAAAGACTTACCGTAAATACTCTCCTTTTTCTACCTTTTCCCCCTTCCCCACAATATTTGCAAGCCAAAACCTTGAGAGCCAGACTTCGTTCAGTTTTGCTTGTTCTTGAGGCATCACAGATACCGTGTATGTGTTTGAGGTTCTGTATACAACCATTCCTTGAACACTTAGTGAAGTCCATAAGCAACAAGAAGGTCACTCTCAGCATGCGTTTGTATTGTTCACTCCCTGAAGATGATTATAGTAGTTTCCAAACTTGGTCACGTGGATAGCATGGTCCTGGGAAGAGTGTTGCTGTAATGGTGGTGATGATGGCACTGGTGCTAGTGCCTTCTCCCAGTGCTGATGGTACAGGTGCTGTCCCTCCAACCTCATGTCCTCCTCTCTCATGGAGGTGGCAACAGTGGTTCTTGCCAGCACAGTTGGGCTGGGTGTAGCTAGAGGAGAATACTTTGTATTTTGGGCACACTTGATGCTTGAATGGCCGTTCCTCTTGCTTCTCTGCTGCTCGGCAGTCACCTGGAAGTAACTTGTGTCTTACGGTTTGGGAGCTCCAGTTTTGAGCTAATGCGCAAGCATTCTTCCTGTAATTAAAATCAAGAATCGGTTCTATTTTGGATCAGTTTGTCCTGGCACTAGTCCAGGCTGGGTGGAGAAGCTTTGTTTCCTTATGCAGGTTGTTTTGCTGCTGATAAGCAGGTAAAAGGAAGAACTCCGATTGGGGTGCATGCTCTTGTAACATCTGTTTCTTTTCTAATGTTTCTCACTGGCCTTGGATCTCTTGCATGATGAATGGTATGTTAAGCATACGTACTGGTCGCTCATGGTCTGCATCTGACTTCAGCTCTAGTGACACCTATTCACACGTTGTGTCTATAATGTTTGGTGCAATTCTAGAAAGAATCGTGATGACCCCTTAATTTTTATCATACCAATACCCTTTCCCTAGGCTCATCAATTTGTTCTGATTTATCCTGCTGCCACAGTGTACCGAATGAAGTTCATATGCTTCTGGTGAGCAGTTCTCTTGTGGGCTAACCATGGGCGTGAAAGGAGAAAAACAAAGGTGGTTTTCATTATTAGAAAGAACAAAGCCATGAATAAAAGGGCAAAAGAACTGATGTCGCTTTCAACAGGAGATAAATTTCCAGTACTCTGTTCAGCTGATGCATGTTGTATTTTTAGACTTAACTGACTTTGGTTTAAGACACTACTAATTTCAAATACCAGCCTATATTATATTTGGAAAATATTTGGGAAAGCAGGTGTGTGTGTGTTTATGAATATGGTCTGACACAACAGAATTCTGTCTCTGAAAGGACAGAATAATGTTAAATCCTATTTAAAAAAAAAAAATTCCTGCTGCCATGTCTGTAATCAAAAGGTTCATCTTCTTGAAACTGAAGACTATAAAAACTGACTTGCTTGCTTAAATGTCATCAGCAGAAAGATTTACTAGGTAAGTACTAAGAAACACTTTTTTTTTTTTTTCTTAAATGGGAGACTGAATTTATATGTTCAGCTTTCTCTCAAAGACCAAAGAATTTAAATCCCCTGTCTTCTGTTTGTACTGTCTTGTACTTGGCTATCCCAAAGATAGGTTTAGGGCCACGTTGCAGACCAAGCAAATGATTCAGCTAAGCTTGGTGGAAATGGGAGAGGAACATGGCTTTCTGGGCCTTTGGTTTTTGCAATCAAAGTGAAAACTGCCAGCCCTGCTCTACAAACCCAAAGCCCATCTGTGCCCAAAAGCCCACAAGCTTGCTTACATTTTCATTTTTATAAAGTAGCCTATAGAGATTCCTATGTAATACTTCTGTTACCAATATTGCTTGGAGTTTGACAGCCTTTGAAAGAGGTCTGGGCTGGAGTGAAGGTTGCAGTTCAAGGTGACCTCTTTATTTAGTCCCTGATCTGGGACATTTCATAAGCGTGTGTCTTGAAAAACCATATTTTGTGTATTTCCATCATTGCTGATGGTGCCTCATTTCCTTATTGAGTCCAGATGTTTACTAGTTTTGTTCTCTAGCACTCTGATTTTAGCGTAAGTTTTGTAACTTTAGATAGAGTAACTCCTTCTGGTTTCTTGGTGGTGGTTGTTGCTATAAGATTATATACTTATATTTTTACAGGAGGCTTGTAATTTTGCCTTAGAAATTTAGCATGCTAAGATAACTTGGCCTTAGTCAGTTTACTCTCTTGTTGTGGCTTTAAGTTAGGGTAGCAGAAGTAAATTCCATAACCCAAATGGGAAAATAAATTATTTGCATTTTTTAAGTACATTGTTTTCCTGGTTTGTGGGTTTTTTTAATCTATTATGATGGCTTCTAATACCATAGAGATCAGTTGGTATAATACTGCAGAGAGCTGAGGAAGGCTCAGTGTATTCCTCTAAGAATACCTGACTTTCTACACCAATAGAGCTTTCATGTATACAGTACCAGAAAATACAGCTTCATGCCCTCATGAGCAGGAAAGCTTTTAAGAAGGCAGGTGAATACTAATGCAAATGATAGTTTCCTGTATACATAGGGTATCTGTGGGCTAATGCTGGAGTTTTAGCCTCCACTAAAGCCCAGCCAACCTATATGACTCCAGGACAGCACGAGAAAGCTGCTTCCATTGGACCTCTTTTTTTTTTTTCTTACTATTTTTCATTTGAGCATGTACTTTGTCTGACCATTCACTCTTTTAGCACTTCATCTCCTGGCCTGTGCTTGTGGCATTTGTTCAGCTGAATTGCATGTACAAACATAAAAATGTTAAATTACCAAGAGGTGTGCTGTATTCTTCCAGGGGAAAGAGATAGGTTTTTACTTTACTCATACAGTATCCAGCATCTTAGAACCTGATCTCACTGAAGACTGCTAAATGCAAGTGAAATAAGAATTATCTGAATAATTAACATGTGCTTCTGTCTTCAGTCTTGGAGAACGTGATGAAATTTGCAAGGTCAGGCCTGCTAAAATAATACAATAGCGTTGTCTCTGCAAGCTCAATTCTCCTTCATGGGCATGCATATTAAGTACGTGGTCACTGCTGTGTTTCTTCTGAGTATCTCTTTAGTGCGCTGAATGAATAGCGCAGCTCTTAATGAACAGCTATTCAGTGTTTCACTTTCTCCTTACTGTTCAACATGCAGTCCTATGCCATGTTTATTATGTGCTATTGAAACGAAATCCCAAGGACAGAATTACTTTCTCAGACTTTTGTGGTGCTCATCGCTAAAATATCTTTGCAAAAAAAGTTCTTTGCAAACATGAATCTTATTTCATGCCTTATTTCACTGTAAGTACCGGTGCTGTGCTACAGAGAAAATAGATTTAAGACTGTATGCTAATTTGAGACTCTTAAGACCTTGTATTCTTTGCCATGTGCTTAGCATTCTGTAGCATTATAGAGGCACAGCTATGGCTCTCTTCATGCGCTGGGATGCCAGGCACTCATAGCAAGTGAGCAATGTGTGACTAGCAATCAGCTACCAAAAGCTTGGTATAAATGACTTGACTAGTAACACAACTGAGTACACTGGCGCAAGCCAGGGGAGTATTCAAATCTCAGAGCAAGCCATGTAGCTAGCTGAAATATAAGATCATCTCTTCAAGTCCCTGCAATTCTTTCCTACTTTTGCTGCCTACATACAAATTAAGCAGGCAAGGAAATATCATTGTCCTTGACGGAACTGTTTCTCTCTAAGACTTTCATTCTCAGTCTCCTGTGATACAAGTGACCTAATGAATTTTTCTTGTTTTAATACCAGTTCTTTGTTCTTTATCATTCTCAGGCAGTTTCCTTTTCTCCTGACTTCTCACTTCCATCTCTCTCGTACCTCACTGGACTGTGTGCTTTAAAGTTGGCACCAGCCTAAATGAGAACGCCATGTGGGTGCTGTTGGGTCACAAGATTTGGGACTGTGTGCCACCCTTACCTGTTCTAACCGGAAGGAAGCAGGGCTGAAATGCCCTTAGCTAGGAAGCTTTTTTCCTCCTACCAGGATGCAGTCCTAGTGACTTATTTCCCTTGCTAATAGATAATAAACTGCTGTAATTATTAGTACTCTTTTGACTAGCATTGCAGACCTTCTGTCTTCACCTCCCTGGATAAAGCTGATCAAAGACCTTGTTCAGCATGAATTTTCTGACTTGCTGTACGCATTTCAACTGGAATATAACATTTTTCATGCTTATGGTCGGTTTTTGGAAATAAGAAGTCATGATGAATTAGGAGTCCATACGTCAGGAGTTTTGAAATGACCTGTGGTAGGAGAGAGGGCTGGGCGGGCTAGTCAGCAACATCTATCCTGTTGTGTGGAGTCGTCTGTTCCTTGGTATTCAGGTTGGCTGAAATTCAGCATGTGAAGGTTAATAGATCAAAATTTGTCTGTCGTAAAGGCTGTGGAAGCTTACTCTGTCAGTTTGTCTTGGTAGTGGATCTGCTTGCTATTGCTATGCTATTCTAAATCTGCTTTATCTCAAGAACATCTTCACTAACTTCTGTAATTAGAATGAAAAGTTCTTTGAAAACGGAAATGATTCATTTAATATCCACTATGCTAATTTTTTTTTTATACTGTACAACAGTATTCATTTGGAACTCTCTAAAATCTAAAATGTCTTGTGGCAGATTTCACTTTCCTCTTTTGACTAAACTAACAAGGTGTAAAAACTACCTAAGGCTGTTAGGTACATTTAAGAAGAATAGATATGTGTCATTTTTTGTAATGGTGGAAGGAGAAAGTAAAGAATTTCTCTGTAATAAAGGATCCATAGTAAATTTGACTAGGAACCATAATAAATTTTACTTCATCTTGGTAATCAATAAATGAATTCGCTGTTACAGAAATAGGATGACTTAGAGTCCAAGTGGTATGTCTGGTATGACCCACAATACAACAATGTGTTGAACTTAGTGTGCTAAATGTTCACAGGTTGTGGGCATTTGACAAAATAAAGGATCCTTAAAGGAATATTGTGATAATCTAAACACATACAGTTGGCTTTTTTACTTTTCGGTCCCTGTAGGCCTTCTCTGGGCATGTACGAGTCCTGTCACAACCCAGAACATTCAGTGCAGTTGTAGGGACAGCACTGTCTCAACATCCAACTCTTCAGTTGTAAAATATGGCCGGTATTTTTGAGGCAAACTGTTGATAAGCTCAGGTCCTACTAGCTGGTGATTCTTCGTGATACTGGGAGGCCTGAAGAGAAGGTGTGTGTCAAGTATGCACACAGGCACACCAACCATGCATGTAAAGTGATGTCGCATTTTGCTGTAGCTAATTCTTGGAAGGCTCTGGGGACAGCAAAGTGATAGTATCACATCCAGGTAGAAGGGAAATTTCTGGCTCATGTCAGAGAAGGACTTCTGCCTTGGAGACCCCTCAGGTTTTAAAAAATTTTGGCTATTTCCAAAGAATGTGGTGACCTTTTAAACGTTATGATAGAAGCTTGGGTTTTGTATCTGTTTTTGTGCTGCGACTGTAACATGAGCTGGCTTATCTCAAATAAAAGCTTCAGGGAATTGGAAAACTATATATTTAAGTTGAGTTAAGTTTTAGGATGCATTGTAAGACTTCTATTACCATTTTTGTAAGATAAGTGTTGATCAGAAAGGAAACCTTATCTGTCTGGCTTTGAAGCACAGGGCCTACATCATACGAGTCTCTTTGGGTGTGTTGGCATGAAATCGTCTCTTGGAACAATAGTTGCACTATGACAGTGGGTAGAAGTAGAGGATAGGCTCCCAAATGGGGACACAGGTAAGCAGAATAAAAGTTTTGGCTGGAACCCTGGGAAAATGCTTGCAGCTAGTGTCTCTTGTGGAAAAGAGGAGAAACTTGAGATTTTAGCACAAGGTAGCTTTGTGCAGGTTTCTGTTGATGGCAAAAAGAACGTGAAAAGTTGCATGGCAGACACTTGATAACCAGGCACCAAGAAAAATACCTTTTGATGTTAAATCCTGTAGGTCCAGGTGGTTTCTGAAAAACTGAGAATACACCCTTTTTCCCAAAGTAGCTGACCTTGAAGTAAGGGGAGGAGCTGGCAGAATGAAGCTACCCGAAAGAGGATTTTTGAAGCTGGAATGTGCCTGTTGCACTAACTTGATCCAGACATTATCTCATGGGGACTCTAGAAAAAGCCCCAAATACAGTAAAGAAGGTAGTTGTAACCTGCTGGCAGGAGAGTGGTGGTCATATCCAGGGCTTGTTTATTTTTCCCATTCCCTCATATGTGTGAGCACCATCAGTTTCTCATCTCTGAAAATCAGACTTTCTATTCTGTAAAGGGTGGAAGAAGGCAGCTGGCTAACTCCCTCTGTGCTTTCTTGGGTGCCCTTGCAGAAAGCCTTACAGAAGACGGGCACAATTTATCAGTCTTTATCTAGTTACCTAAAATTTAAGGGTTGAGGTTATGGGCAGTAGGATGTTTTTGTAGGCTTGTAGTAGCTTTTTCCCCTGTGATTTCTCTGACTAGGGTCTCACAGCATTTGCCTGAAAGTGTTATGACTCTTGTAAGTCCTGTTGTGGTTTTGTTTAATGTGGTATTAGAACAACATCAAGCATTTTGAGTAAAAGACTGTGCTTTATTGGTATCTTCTACTGTATGGCCATTCAGTTCACCCATTAGATGTTACTGAGGACCCAATTTCTGAATAGAAATATAAAGTGGGGAGGAAATAAAAAAGCAGACAAATACACATGAAGAAAAGATTTGCAAAGTAAGTCTTAATCACAAATTTGAATAAACAAAGTTGGTTCAAGACTTGGCCATGTCTTACCACCTCTTAGCTTGATGGTTTTTCTTCCAGTACTTAAGTAAATGTGAATGAAAATTCTAAAGCTAGAATTTTTCTTAATTGGTTTTGTCAAAAAGTAGACTATTGGCTCACATGAACTAAATATCTGAGCTTTATGTAAACTATTTGCTTAGCATATTAATTTTTGACTAGGGAAAGATGGTGTTGAAGCTTAAATTTATTTTGCAAATTCGGTTCCTGTGGAGATTTTTGTGACTGCCAGCATGAGGAGCATCACCATCTTTATTTCAGGGGAAAATGAGTTTCAGCATAACAATGTTATGACATATTCAGTTGAAGTTCCTTTTACAAATCTTCACATGCACTTATGAGTCAAAGCAGGATGACACACAGAGACCGAAGTAGGATTTTGATTGTCAGTCTTCCACTGGCTTTTATTGCATCTAGCCATATATACAGTGTTGAATATATGCAAGTACAGGACACCTCTTTTCATCCCTTCCTCTTAGATTCAGTTAAGGCATCAAGGTTAGAGGAATGAAGGTAGTGACCAGCTTCATTCACACAGCTGGAGGCAGCTCATGCCACCTGCTCTAGGCTGGCCCTTAGCTCTAGCCAAAAGACCACCTGTCTTTCTAAGTGCTGTCCTCAGAGATGGGCTTTGCTATGAGGTGAGGCTGTCTAAGCACAGCATTCTTTTCCATCGTGCTTGGCTGGCATGCTGGGAAATACCTTGTTTGTGGATTTTCCTTTTTTGATTTTGAGGGTTTAACTCTCTATAGCACAGATCTCATCACTGATGAACCTGGGAACATGCTTAGCTATTGATGTGGGCGTCTGCCAGATTTCTGACCAAACTCTTGGCTTTCAAAAGATCCCCAGGTGCTGTGGTTGCATGCTATATTTAAGAGCCTTGATGCCTCGGTAAGGTTAAGGTTCTGCTGTTTGCAGCTCTTCCACCCAAGCCAATGAGCCCCTGTGGCAGCATTTCCCCCTTATTCTTCTCCTGCTGGTATTTTCATGCTGTTGGTTTCTTGGCCTTGCAGCTGTGACCCAAGAGTGTTATTAGGCAGGTTCCTCTGGGAGGTAATTCTCCCTGGTGTGTCACCCCTCTTTCCCTCCTTTTCCTTATCTCTTGCTTTGTAGATTTTAGCTCATATTAGAGAAAAACAGGACCTAGTGCGCAGCAAAGTAGATGAGTCATTTGAATACTTGATAACTATTATCCCATGGTATATATCTTAACAGCTAATCAGTACAAAACACTTGTACCTAATTGACATTCTCCAATCAGCACTAATAGCATCGTATATGGGAACAACTGTACTCTTCCAACATTCAGGTGCAGAATCTGCCTCTGGTTGGGCAGCTGTGCAGCTAATTGGGCATTGTCTCCAGCTGGATGTAGGAATGGGCCTTTTGAACTTGGAAGTCTGAAAGAAGACAGAGTATCATTAGCCAGCTCTGCTGCCCAGAAAATGTTCTGTAATAAATGGTGACATGTGAATGCCTTTACTGCAGTGCCTTGCCTGTCAATTTGGTGACAGGACTCATCCAACTGTGTCACTGATGCAACTCAATGGAGAATACTCCAGAAGGGGAAGGCTGCATCAAGAGCACAGCTTGACTGATGCCTGTGGCCGTATTTAAGCATGCCATTCCTTTTCTAAAACATAACACTGAAACCAAATATCCCTGACGTGTCCAACTGCTCCTGGAATTCCCTCCTCTTCCCTTTCCCCCCCAGATCCTGATGCCCTCCCTCCTCTTCTCTCTCACCCAAATGGTTTGCTGGCCTCAAAAACAGACTACTCCTAACCTGGTGTCAGCCACTCTTCCTGGCCATGAGACTTGCAGTGTTTCCCTTCTGTTTATAAAGTGCTGTCCCCACTCTGCCAGCAGAAGGGATGCCATGGAGATGGCTTGCTGTCTCAGGTACCTTTTTAGCCCAGCCAAGACCTGTTCTAGCAATGGGCTGACCCCCTCAAATGCTGAGCAGGCTCTTCAACAGCCTTTAGGCAGGGCTTTGTCAGGTAAAAAGTGTCAACTGGAAATGTAATAGATCAAAATACACCAGAATGTGGATTTAATGCCCGATTTCGTTGCAGCTGATATATGGGTAGATTGTTTCCACTGCCATAACTTCATCTATCAAGGAGGGTGCATGGTAGACACAATTATTGACCAAGCCTCTAGTTTTCTCAGGGGCAATGGGCTCAAAGAAAGGGTATATAAATTTGTATTTCGTAAGTGTCATTGTGTTTAAGTTAAGCCAGAAAAATGGCGTGTCCTTGCTGTTCTCGGAGCTACGAGGGGAAGGCTGTGCTGTGGTGGCTGTCTGGTTAAAAGCAGGGTGGCTGCTCTTAAATGTGCTATCAGGCAATGCTTCACCCCAGCCTCCCAGTGCCTGAGGTTAACCTCAGACCGCAGCTGCGGTGCCTAGCTCCACTGCAGGACTTGCCGGCCACTCCCGGGGCCAGAATTGGGCTCTCATGGTTTTTCTGTTTAGTTCAAAGATGAGGAAAAAAATTAGCTGGCTAGGGAAAAAAAAAAAACCAAACCCAGAACTAAAAGGGCTGCAGGATGATGATTGATATACACAGATTTAAGGAAAATGTAGTTTGTAAACTACAGCTTTGTCTTCACAAATATGTTCTTTCAGAGAAGCTAAAGACAGCTCCATCCTTGTCTTCTGTACATCAGTCATTTAGAGGCCATATACATTCAGGGAATGAAATTTTGCAACAAAGTGAGTTCCTGTAATGGGCAATGGGCTTGGCAGATGCTCTGCAGGGTCAGAGCATTTTGAAATTCCAGGTTTGGGTTTGGTTTTTTTTTTTTCCCATTTTCTTAATTTTTTTTTTCCCCCTTTCTAGAAGCTGTGTTTGTGTGTGGCTCTTTCAAGTTGTGTTTGCATGTGGCTTTTTCTTTATTTTTTTTTTCTTTCTCTTTCTTTCCCCTCTTTAATTTTTTCCCCTTTAAGGGGTAGTTATGAAACTCTTAGCATTTCTGGGTGTTCTTATTTGCAGTTCATGTGTGTGGTTCATTTTCATCACTAAATGGGCAAGACGAGGGTTAGGTTAAGGCTCCTATAGCAGTCTACTTAAACTTACTGCAGAAAAAATCCAGCTTTGCTTGTCTTTGAATGTATATGGGTAAAATAAAAGTATCTCAGATTTCTTTTGATTGCCTGTTGCTTGCTGGCATGTGTGTGTGTACATATATATTCATTAAACTATCTTGGCAGTCCCGGGGAGGGCAGCTGAGGTAGTCCTGCCTCGTGCCAAGTCCAGTGGCATGCTCTGGTTGTGACATTGCTTACAGCTGCTGGGCTGAACTGTCTCAATTAGTTGTGGAATTAGTCTGGTAGCAAAGGGCATTGTTTGTCTTTTGCCAGGGAGGTCTTCAAAATAGTTCAGGTCTGGAGCTTCTGACTATTGGGGTTTTTTCTGTCTTCTATCCTTAAGCTTTTGCAACAAGTCCAAACGGCTTCTTCCTTTTGGACAAATATAGGAACTGCTATCATGTTGCTTGTAGCTTGTGGCATGCAGTAGAACTGGGAACAAATGTCTGTACAGTGATATATTTGATAGCATTTGATCTATGGAATGCCACACTCCACCCCCATCCCCCAATTTTTTTCTCCTTTTCTCAACCCCCTCACTCCTGTGGAGCTGCCTAGTGGTTTAAAATACTGCCAGCACTTAAGAACAACAAAATATCCACGTGTTGTACCGAAAGGCTGAGATAATGAAAATTTTATATTTGCAGAACATAATGCTAAAGCCTTTATTACGAAAAAATCAACTCCTTCAAAAAATTCAAAAAGTCTGGTTATAAATCAGGCTTTTGGAGCAAAGTGGCGTTCTTAGTCAGGATGTGTGTTGAGTCTGATGCAAAAAAACACTATGAAGCTGCAGTTACTTAAACCTTTCTGTACTATGCTGGCTTGCTTGCTTGTGGGATGTTGAAAGCTTTCATTGCTATGCAGTTTCTCCCTCCGTGGCTGATGCTGTGATACTTCTGCTTTCTAACTCTTGTTACTGAAGCAAGGGGGAAATGAAAGCTTTTGTTCACAGATTTACTATCCCAAAGAATTCATTTTAGCAAGGGGTCTCTGTTTTGGTTTTTTTTTCTTCTCCCTTTTCCCGTCTGTTCAGTATTAGCAGTGTATTGGAAGAGTGTTTCTAACTTATGGCCACAGGAAATACAGGTGTCGGCTGTCTCACATGAGAGTTGTCACTGATTAATTTAGAAATTAGTAGCAGACTGATTTCAAAAGTGTGTTTTTACCACTCAGCTTTACATGGCTTATCAATAAAGGGGTATTCCTAGCAACGAAATTTTACTCTCTTTTTTTCGAACCATAATGTTAATGCATTTGCATTATTAATGAAGTTTGGATGGGCTTTGGGACAGCCCTGTTGCTGCTGAATTTTCTCCTTTTTTAAAGCTGAAGGTTGCTTGATTTATTAAACAGATGCTACCTGGCAACCTTGCTCTTGGCATTGAGTCCTGGTGTACAGGTCAGCGTTGCAGCATTTGCAGCAGTGAGGAGGTGATCCTGATCCAGCTCACGCGTGGCACCTGTAGGCAGTGCCGAGTCCCTGGCATTGCCAGTTGCCTCATGCCGATCACAGTGACTTCTGTTCTGTATTACAGTGACCACAGACATAGCAGTAAGCCAGCAGCAGGTAGAGGGTGGCTGCTTTTGAAAAGTGGGTGCTAACTCAAAGGAAGGTTTGACTCGGAGCAAAGACTGCTCACTAGTCTCCGACGGGGCAGGACCTTGGGAACTCAATGGAAAATAACCATTCGTCTTCAGAGACTTCTCTCTGCACTTGACAGAGCAGAAGACGTGGTTTGAGAGTGGATGTTCTGCAAATGGTTCCTGCAACTCCTTCTGGATTTTTTTTTTTTTTTTTAATGCTTAGCTGTTCTTCATGTTTCAGTCTGGTCCTACCGTTCATGGTCTCTTGCGGTGCACTGTGCAATCTCTCAGTGGGGAAAGGGCAGCCAAACAATAAACAGTAGATTTATGTTTGGTCTTTGACTGTAAATTAAAACAATTCTTTTAAGTTGGAGTAGTGCTGAGGTTTGACTTTCCCCAAGTCATATCTCATCAGTATTTTGCCAGCATTTCTGGCCAGATGTAACACAATGGTTTAAATCCTCTGGAACAGAATTTGGAGGCCTTATGTACTTGGACACTTCACTTACTAGTGGCTGCTATGAAATGCCATCATCAAATTTATGCTGGTGTATTGGTTTTGCTCAGCCCTACAGGTCAGAGCACACATTGGCAGGAAGGGTCCCAGGTTTAGGGGACAGGAAATTACACCGGACAGGAAAAATGGCACTGCTGATAAAGGCGTGATTTCAGCATAGGTCGTGGTTGTCAAGCATCAGGATTGGAAAGGTAGCTTTTGGTTTGTGTTAAATGATGTTATGATAAAGGACCCAGACAAGAATATCCCATTTAGACTAGTCAAGTGAAATGGCTTCTGTGCAGAGTTGATTTGAGTATTTTGTGTGAGAACTCTTCAAGTGGTAGGTTAAAATTGCCCACTTTTTCCTTACTATAAAATCACCCTTATTTTCACACTTTTAAAATATCTGTAGTACAGTAAGTACATACAAATGTATAGATTCTTTGCTCCTGTTCCGTGTTGGTAATATTGATTAACATCTTCAAATAATAAACGGGAATAAAGGTCAAAGAAATTATTTTTATTGTGCTCAAGAAAGTACCATTATATGGAAAAAAGTAACAGCTGCTTATCAGCAAGATAACATTTCTGTCTTAGATGATGTTATCATCTCTGAAGATAAACTGCTGACTGTGTGTAAAGAGGTCAATATTAGGAATTATTATTCAGTTTTCAGCAGCTTTACGATGTTTCTCCTTCAGTATTTTAAGTGTTCTGTATGAAACTATGTCTGTGCATGATATTGCAAAATGTTTGGGAAAATACGAAAGAAAACACAGTGGCAAATAACTAGAATAATCACCTGACTCTCAGAATTTCATGTACACTGATGATTTGTGGTTGTTGTAGTTATTGTCCTAAAAAACTTATATCAGGCGTGAAAAGATCTAGAGGAGGAGTGTTGTTCTGCCAGGAAAATTTTAATATTTAAAGCTATTTCACAAGAGCAAATGACTAAGGAAATGTTTGTATGAAGATTGGTTTGTGCCTGTAGAATTCTAGTAGCTTGGAGAATGTCTACTATTCCTTACTTGGTTTCATTTATAAATTCCCTCCCAAGTAGTTTATGGTGTTGATTAAAATTAATCATGGGTTTGACCTGGCATAGAAGCTCTCCATGAAGAACTGCAAATGTGGGAAAATTCAGCTGTGCTAAATACACAGTTAATGTAAGAAACAACTAGCTAACATATGCAGAGCTATCCATAGATACGGGGTACTGGTTTTGTAGAATGCCATTATTTGTCTTTTAAAACTTTTTTTTTCCCCAACAAAATTATTTAAAATACCACTTGTTTAAACCCTCCTTCAGATCTGTGGGTGCTGCTTCAAAACCAGAACTGGGGCAGAAATGCAAAAAACTGTTAAGTGTACATGGAGCTAGGAGAGGTCTCTGACCATCTATTCACTACAAAATTACATTGTGTAGAGATAGTTAAGGGGGAGTCCTCCCTTTTAATATGACTGATAAATTAAACTGGCTGTGTCTTTCAATTAATCTACCCAAACTCTTTTGTAAGAATTGCAGATAGGATGCTCTCACCCCCAAGGTTGGGACTGAAATTAAAGACAGTCTCCAACTTGCAGGCTGCTTGTGATCAAAATAGTTATTTCTTTTGCAGTCTGGTGTTAAAAGTAACATTTATAGGCACTGTGTTGGCCTTGTTTGACTTAACAACTCCTTGAATCAGTGTGACTTAGTGCCTCTGGTGGAGCTTTGTGTAGAGCACAGAGTCCTGCTGGGTGGATTGGAGGTGGGAACTACTGTCTTCATTAGGTACCTACCACTGGATACCTACCACTGGAACTTGAATTGGCCCATTACATGACACATGATTCAGTGAATGGAGAATGCAGAGAGTACTTTGGAGCTTTTTCTAGGCCTTAACATTTCGAGGTATATAGTTGGCCTTCCTCACTCCCCACACTTTCTGTTTGCTTATTATAGTCACAGCTGTGTGTAGAAAATCAAATCTTTCTTATTGCAGCTCTACATCTAGTTAATCAAATTGAACATAGCATCATACTTGTCTTCGCTGGAGACTTGGATAATAGACCTGAGCTTCCTTTGAATTGTTTCTCAAGAAGCTGGTATGATACCAGTTGGTAATTCCTACTGAAAACACCTGTCTTCTGTGTACGTCATACTAACTTACTGGTTTCAGTCCCTAAACCAAACTTTACTGACACTTTAGTTGAAGTGTGAAACAATCTTGGTATGTAGTGACTCATTTTCGCAGCTTGGTCCTCCTTTTGGGAGGAAAAAATTCCCCCCCTCTCAAATTCTTTCTGTCTCTTTCACACTTTGGTACAGGTTGTAAAGACATTTCATATGTCTACTGTGTAGGATTTCCTCAGTGTAACGATTGAAAGCAGATGTGTGAATACGCACATGCACACTCTCCCATACTTGCATACAGGCATACGGAGCTAATGAATTTTGACTGAGCCACAGATGATGCAGTAAATCTATATGGCAGGATTGGGAGTGTTGCCACTTGTAGATACATGCATATGGTATGTCCACTTTCCTTTCTGTTCTCTCCTTCTCCAATATTACTTGTATTTAAACAAAAGGCATGTCAGAATGACCCTTGGGAATGCTAGTATGAACATATTTTTTTAATTTTGTGACTTTTAAAAAAGTTTAGAGCAATTCTGGCTGGATTTTTTAATTTTTTTTTTCCTCCAAAGTTATGAAAGATGCTGGCTGATTTTCTTCCCATTAACGCTGCCTTTCCATAGCATTTCATTATGGTATAGAATGAGACCGGTGTATAAGTTTTGGTGGGTGGCATTGTTTTGTTTCTGACATGGAGGACTTCAGGAGACAAACGCTTGGAATTAATGCTCTGAAAGAGTGGAGTAGTTACTTTAGTAAAGCTTAAAAATGACATAATCTTCTGTATCATCATTTCCATCAGGTTCATCCTTTATGTAATGCTTTTTCTATGGACAAAATGATTGGTGGCTGTGTTGGGATAGCAAATTATGCTCTCTTATTGAGCAAGGAGAGGAAAACCAAGCTTCTTTACTTCTAAGGCATTTGCTTTCTAACTTGCTTCTACAGTTTTTCCTGAGCTCTCAAGTCCACATGAGCTTTATAGCGAAGGCTTCGTTACAAACACATACCCACATCTCCTGAGGAACCTTTATCCTTTAGAAATGAGTGAGTGAGCGGCTGCGTGGTGCTTAGTTGCTGGCTGGGGTTAAACCACGACAAGAAAGCAAGTGGGTTTTAGCCTGCATTCCCATCCCAGGTCCCTTGCCATGTTTAAGTAGCATGGTAACTGTGCTACTCCCACACTGTGCACTTCTTCGCCATTAGCACTGCCTCTGTGAAGCAGAGGAAGGAAACTGCAAGCCAAGAAAATACTGATTGAAAATTGACTTGGGACTTTCTTGTGGGCGATGACCATGAGGAATGGTTTGGCTATTTCGATGTCTTTTAAATTAATTAGTCATACTGTGGAGAGCCCCCTTTCTAACTCCTACCCACAAGCTGACAGGAGAAACCTGCTGCAATTATGTATGACAGATCTGGCAATATTCATTGCAAAGCTACTGTCCGTTGCCAGTCAGCGCTGACTGGGGGATATCATGGCATAGATGTATCAGTAGATACATTTACTGCTGCTACTGCTGTAGCAATCCATGAACCCTGTCTTTTGTTTTAACCGATTAGCTCGAGAGAGTTTAGGATTTGGTTTCTCTTGACTTTTAATTGTTTTGAGTACAGTTTGGTATGCAGTTCAACTTGCACCTTAAGGGAGATGAAGTGCAATTAAGAGCATGAAAAGCTGTTATAGGTTTTACTTGAATTTCCGTTGATCCTTACCCAAGTTGTCTCCTTGAAGGTTATTGAAGTCCTCTAACAGGCAAAGAACAGGTGAGGAATTTAAACTGGGTGTTTGAGCATCAGAGACCACTCTAAGTTCTGCACCTGTACCTTATAAGCTGCAAAATTCTAGGAACTGCTTCTCTTACTGCGAAGGTAGCCCTGGTGTAATACCAGAGTTTGGTGCTACCTGGAAGTTCAAAATGGTTTGCATGTAGAAGTGAATGATCTGTAGCTGTTGGAATATGAGTTAAAGAGTATTTTTAATGTATTTTTCTGATCAATTGGAGTTTTTCTTCTCCTGTACCCCAAATCCGATAGTTTATGTAAAGTTTCAAATAAACAGTTTTTCAGAGTTTGTTTTTTAAATGGTTATTTCAAACTAAGACTTTGTGTTATTTACGGTTTGTTGGACTTGAGTCAAATTGCATAAAATAGACTTTTTAGCCTCTAATAAAACACAATTGGTGATGTTTGGTGTAACTAACATGGTTGAGAGTCTTTAGCAATATAATAAGCCTATATAGATCACCCCCCAATGCAGATCTGGTCTTGAGCTGACTGACCAAAAACCTGTTAGATGAATGATTTAGCCACAAAGCCAATAATTTTATAACGTAAACTTTAGTATCCAAAATTGTTTCACCTTTCCCAGTTCCTAGATCATGACTATTGACATACATTTGTGATGACTTCTGGAGAAGGTGTTTGTGGCACAAGATTCAAATAAGTAGCTAATATGTGGTTTCAAGTCTCCTGATACATCAGGAGGGTAATATGACCAAATTAATATGCTTTTTGTGAAATTAATGTGAGCAAATTAAGAAAGATTTAAAGAACCTCATGCAGATTTGCTCTCAGTGGTAGATGGCAGGAAAAAAATGTCTGGCTTGTTGAAAGGTGGACTAACAGCAAACTTTCTGTTGGAGAAGATAGAAGGCAGGTATGCTGGAAAATGGTATGGGAATTGCTATGACCGTAGGTGAGAATATCTTTTCTTTTTTTTATGCCAGGTTTTTTAACTGAGGAAAACTGAGTAGATCTAATGGATTCTCTTAATGTTGGTCAGTGCAGCGTCTGCTTCATGTCTAGTGCTAACTGGTAAAGCTTACAAAGAACAAAAACTTCAGTAGGAATTACTCTCGGGGCTGTTACAGCCAGTGTTTGCTGATTACAGCATGTGTAATACTGTAATCGTGCTTTGAACAAATGCCTTTTCTAGTGATATAGCAAGGTAGCTCTCTGCCCCCAGAGAACTCTGCCCGCACAGTCTAGTTTTTCTTGTTTCCCTACTGATCTGCAGTACTAAAACAAAGACACTCTAAGCTTAACACAACAGGGTTAGTCAGTAGTGAGAACAGTGCAAGAAGTCTTCGTAAACTGTCTCAGGCTTAAATCTCATTAATAGCTTTGGCTGCAATATGAGCAGCAAATACACGTCCATTGCTGAAGCTTCGTTATTGATCACTGTGCCTTCTGTGGTGGTTTTGTAGTTAGAGAAAGGAGAAAACATGAATCCCATTGAATTTCAGGAAGACTTTCATAGGCATCCCTGGCTTGGAGCCTGCACCTGTGGTTTTGGAGCCTGTCTGGACATTCAGAGATGGCCAAGTTTTCTCCAGAACAGCTGTTCTTATAAGATTTAGAACAAGAAGAGGAAATCTCCCAAGAACTGCTGATTGTTGTGAAACTCCTTGCCATTTTGGCAGAAAACTTCCTTTAAAAATTAAGACCAGATCCTAAAGTGCTTAAGCACATAAGTAACTTTACACACCTGAGTAGTTCTACTGCACTCAGAGGACCTCCATCTCTGTGTGGAAAACTGCTGCTGCACTTGAGTGCTTTCAGATTCAGGCTTGAGTAGTATTTTGTTGATGAGCTTCATGTTCTTGAAACTTGAATCCACAGATGGAAGACATGTAGGCAGGAGTTTTGAAGTCATGGGAAAGGCAGAGGCTGAAATACAAACAACATAAAACTAGATCTTGAGCATATTTATGCATGTAGAAATGTGGGCATCAATAGTGTTCAGGTCTTAAAATTGGAGAGGGAAGAATGAAAGCTAAGTAATGTTAGATGCCTTAAGTTATATGGGGCATCAAGAAAGGGAAGGAACTAGTTTTCTTAGCTGCCTGTAAGTCAGTTGAGTTGGGCCCCCTTAAGTTGAGCTCCTGGTGGAAAAACCTTTAAACTTAGGTGACAAAGTTGGTTGGTAGGAATCCTCTTCCTTGCCAAGCGTCAAAACATAGCCAGTGTAGTCGACACTAAGAGGATGCAATTCCCAGGGATGGCAAAACCCAAGTTCAGTCGTCATTTTAAATGGCCATACTACAAAGTAACCAGTAATTGTCCATAAAAATGAGCAAAAGCGGGGAAGCGACTTCTTATGCCATATGATCGTACTCAGGTAGGTGTAAAAAGTAAAAGTTTTTGATTGGGAGCTGAAATGCAATGGGAAAGGCCGTTAGGATGAAGTATCTATTGTGGTGTTGAGAAAGGGGCTTTCTTCTGTTTCTTTTGAAATTGGAAAAGCTAGCTTTCTTCTTTGTGATGTATACATAACTGCATGCAAGGAGAGCTGTTCATACTTGTCGGACTAAATATGGATCCTAAAGAAAAGCAAACCAAATCAACGATATACTGAAGGCATACATGCAATACATACTCTTTGTTCAGGAGATATACTGTGTATGATCAAGTTGTAATTGTGCTACTGGTTACTCTGATGTTTGATCATCTATTTTGTGTAAAAGCTCGTAAGGGGAAGTTCTATGATAATTTTTACTGGTGCTGAGATGCTAGGATAGACCAGCTTGGGGCAGTTTTTCTCCCTCTCCTTTTTTTGTTTTCGTTTAATGAAAGATCCTTCCTCCTCCCCACACAAGGTATAGGCACATTTCCAAAACACTGTACTAATTAATGCACTAATTTAAAAGCATGCAGTCTGTAGAGCCAGATTTGGGAACTATCTATGCACAGATGGAATTTTTCCCCCCCCTAAAATGAACAGATGAAGTGAGAGACAAGACAGGCTTCTTGGATTTCCTGAGGGTGTTCACTGGTAAGACACTGAAGCCCTTCTTTTGTCGGGGTAGACTGTGCTTTCCTGTCAAACTTCCATGTTTCAGTTCAGAGTAGTCTGTGGTCAAGTCCAGTCTGTGACTTGCTTTCAGAGTTTACTTTCTGAATAAGTGTGGCTTCCTATTGCAGGCTCACATTAAAAAACCCCAACACTTCTTAAAATGTGGAATGCTTGCAGCTAAAGCCAACTTGTGGAATTGCTTTGAAATGAGACAGCTTAACTGCTTGGAGCTGGGAGATGGAGTCAGTACTTTCGTGCAACTCCTTGAAGTCATTGCAGGACTGCCTTAGTCCAAGATATTTAACTTTCCAAGCCAGTGAAATTTACTGCAAGAGTTACAGGTTATTGCTTTGTTTGGCTGCCCCAGTCACATCTGAGTTACTAAATTTTGTAGAGGTGTCAGCAGAGAATCTCATGGGATGAGGACACTAGATTGATGGATGGAGTGGGAATGCTTGACCAGTTTTAACAGGGTGTGGCTAACCTAATTAGATGGTAGCCAAGGCAGGAAGAGCCTTTTTCAGAGGCAGTGCTGTGTTAAAACAAAGGGATAAACCTTTACATTAGTACACAGGAACTAGGAACTGGTGGGAATCACTTTATATCATTGCTGCAGTTACTCTGCAGATGTGGTTCATTGGGATTTTGCAAGCTTCTTTCCAAAATGAATCTGGCTGCTTTGGCTTTTAAAGATTTTTTTTTTTTTTTTTCCTTTTGTCTGTGAAAACATGTGGTATCAAGTCAAAAAAAAACAAACCCAAAACCCAAAAAAAACCCCAACAAAAAACCCTTTACTGCATATTGCCTTTAGCAGTAAATGGTTACCAACTGTATAAACAATGAAAAACTTTATGAAAGTCTCAGTTTGCATATGTCTTGATGTGTAGCATGTCTTCAAGTCTCTGAGCTTTGAGTTAGCATGAACTGAGACTGTTATATGGGTATCAGGAAGTCTTGGTCAAATTGAAACATTTTCATTTTGTTACCCAAGTTAATTTTGTAAAGGTTACAACATAACTGATGCAAACCTATTTTCTCTGAAACTTGTTCAGTAGTTTCACATTGTGATAGGGGCAGAACTTTGTCCATGCTTGAATCCTGTGTTTTGGTCTCAGATGTTTTTGAAAGGCATGGTTTGTTATTCCTAAATAAAGTTTTAAAGTTGACATAGAAGATGTGCTGTGTACTGATTTTTTAATTCAGTAGGACATCCCATTTTTGGGGCACTGGGGATCTTGGAAGTTTATTAGAACCCTTCTCTTGAGCTTTTTTTATCTGCAGTGCACACTTGCTGACTCTTGGGTATATTTTACCTGCAATGAAGTGGAAGAAGAGCAGGGACCAGCCATCTTCTCATCTGGGTGCAGCTTGGACTGCTGGGCTAGTGAGACTGATTGTGGTATTGGATCTGCTGGATGGAGCAGAAAGAGCAGGTGTTCTTTGGAGTTGTGGGCCAAACAAGAGTTTTGTTGGGTAGGGAGAGCTCATCAAGAAAAAGTATCACTAGCATGCCAAAACCCTTTCCTGGAAAAACTTTACAAAGAGGTTAGTTTTTTGGGATCCATCAGGTTGCATGCACATTGTTGGGAAAGATTTGTGCCTTGGCCGTAGTGGGAGCACAAAGGACACAGGAGCAAAGACCTTGTTGACAGCACTCTTGGTTTTGGGGGTTTTTGAGTCGCATTACATTTTCACGGGAGGCAAAAATAAGGAACTGTGTTTTGCTGTAAAGTGGATATTTTAGTCTTGTCCTATTAAATCCAAATTAGTATGTTCTATTTTGACTTTCCATTGATTTGAGCTTAGGCTGTTTGAAGTTGGGCAGACGTTGGCATAGCTTGTTTCTGCCATTTTATAGAAGTCGTGGCTACGAGACAGATATGTTGTCTGCATTGCTAGCTAGCTATCAAAATATTTTTAACAACACTTTCTCTAAATATTGTACATAATTTAATAAGTAGAGCTCAGATAGTTCTCAAGTGCTGTATTTGGTGACTTACTGTATTTGAGCTTCAGTGTTTTATTTTTGTCCCTAAAAACTGATGTCTTGGTGACTAGGAGATTATTAACCGTGTTTTCTTCTGAGACTGATTTAGATTTGGCATTTCTGAATGGTATTATATGAATTTCTTAACTATTAATTATTTTAATTTTCTTGCAGTCTTAAGGCATGCACATGAAGCCTTCTCTTGTGCCATGTGTGCATTTTGGTAATGTAACAAACTCAAGACTTTTTGGTTGGTTTTAACTAAATTAAACAGGCAGCTGGCTATGTAATGACATCAGAAAGCCCACATAAGCCAGGAAAATGTTACAGTCATAGCTAAATTGAAAAGATGCTCTCAGAAAATTCTATTCTGATGGAAGAAGCAATCCTTCCACCTAGGAAAGGAAACTGCAATATTGCTATTTCTTTTTTTTTTTTAATCTCAAGTCCTGGTAGGCTTAAACAATAGTGGAAAGAGTCTTCAATATCATGTAGCTTAAATAGAACTGGTTCTATTTCTCTGGGTTGTGAATGCTTACTTTGGTCCAAAGGTACAACTGGTTTAATACTACAGAGAGAGTGCAGATGAAGTTGAGTGGATAAAACATTTAATGATGTTTCATCGTATGAATTATATGTTATTTATCTGTCCATCAGTAATAGTGATAACAGCTGTTGATTATCTGTTGCAAAAATCCTCCCTGTGTTTGCACAAGGGGAAACTTTATCCTTGAGTTCCTTTCTTTTTGGTAGCCTTTCTACTCCTTTTGATCCCTTTACATCAATCCCTTCCTACCATATTCTGTGGGAGTGTTATGACTGCACATTTATGACTATTTATTATGGCTATTTGTGCTTGTAAATGGGTCTGGAAAGTTTCACAAACTGTTTGCCAATACTGCATGCTAGTGGTAGTTGTGTGAGATAAGGAATGAAGAACCATCACTAGGGAAAAGTAAGCCCATGTCTTTCTGTCCCTCCTTGTGCAGAGATGCTATTGAGGAAAAATGTGTGAGGGGTGTTACATACCTTTTGAATAGAATCATGTCCTCATGAATATAGATGGACCTTCATAGATGAACAGAGCTTTATCTCTTGTAATCTATGACCTTAATGGCCAACTATTCCTACATGTGCAGTATTGGAAGGGGAAGGGGGAGTATAAATTGCACTTACTCTGTCCTTAAGGAAAGTATTCTTTGTTTCACAAAACAAAGAGCAAGGGCATGTAGAACTGTTACCACATGCTGAGGGGCGTGTAAGGTCTCTGTATTAAAAATATTGCCAGCTCTGCACAATAATTGTATCGATGCAGGGCTCTGCTGGAATCTAGCTGAATTATTGGGCATTTTACTGATGAGGAGCTTTCCAACCCTTCCTTCTTCCAGTGTTGCTTTTTCCTTGTTACACTTCTTTCCCTGAGCTGCACCCAAACTGTAGTGATTCTGTGGGCCTGATACAACTCTTACAATGCTATAGTAGACATTGTGGGGCTAGAAAACAGGGACAATCGTGTTATTCCCACAGCAATTTTACAAATGCACATCAGATGACTGAAGTTCCTTATTTATTTATTTTTAAGCCTCTTTGGCAAGGATTTGTAGGTCTTAGCAATAACAACAATTTGCCAGGTGTCAGTACAGATTATGCATTCTTGAAATTCTCAGTAT
Organism: Harpia harpyja; assembly: GCF_026419915.1. Taxonomy (NCBI): domain Eukaryota; kingdom Metazoa; phylum Chordata; class Aves; order Accipitriformes; family Accipitridae; genus Harpia; species Harpia harpyja. The sequence continues at coordinate 63,502,420 of NC_068941.1, read as the reverse complement.
TTTTCACTGCTATCTGTGCAGTCTGCTTTGAACTTCCAGTTGGACTTTGTGTGGAGTGACTTTTAGTAGCAGGAAGGTAGCTTTGGAAATAGTGAAACATTGCTTACTACTAAGGACTGTTCCTGTGCTTAGCTGCTCAGAAGCCCTCTTGGACGCATGCATGTGTTTGTTGGGTTTACTTCTTCAAGCTGGAGGATTCAGTGTTTTCATACTGTGTTTCATACTGAGTATGGTATGAAGTTTCATTTCTCACCTTTGACTCTCACACAGCTCTCTTGCTTGGAGAGTAAGCTCTAAGTATGGCTAGGGTTGCCAGTATTTAGTTGGGAAAGGTATTGATTGAAAAATAGTATTGGCAAACCTCTCTCTTCAGCTGAATGGTCTGTACTGGAGACTAGCAGAAGAGCAGACATGAAACCACTTTGGAAAAGTATGTAGTGTGCATGTCTTCTGACAGTCTGCTCCTAGCTAAGAGTAAGATGGCTTTGCAGGGAGCAGAAGCCTAAGAACATGGAAGGTGTTGCCCACAAAGGCCAAAACCAAAGCAAATCTACAGCTAACTATCTAAAATGCTGCAGCCTTCTGTAGGCTTTTTGAACCATGACCGTGTGACCCATGGCAGCATGAGTGTCCAAGCAGAGGAGATGACCTATTAGGCGATTTCAAAACTCTGCCACTTGAAAAGCCTGAGGAAAGGATTCATGGTAAAAATCTTCTCATGGAAGATGACCTCCATATTTTACCCTTACTTGATCCACGCTTGACCTTTTAAAAAAAAAAAAAAAAGTACTTGAACATTAGTCTAGACCTAGTGCAGTTTATTAGCAGTCTCCAGTTTTTCAGAGACCTTCTTTCTGTTATTGAAATCCAAACATTCATTCAGCTTTCTCATCAGACAATCATATTTTAATATTCAAACAGAACATAAATATACCAGACTTCTTTCACTCTGTCTCCCCAACAACTGTACACTGGCTCTGTTATTTGAGTATTGGACATCTGGACTCTGTTTCCCTTCGTGACAGTCAAATCCTTCTGAAAATGCCATGTATGCTGGAGATAGAGATCCTCAAAACGATAAACAAAGACTATGCTGTCAAATTCCATGACTGCCTCTTTCATTTCTTCCTTTTCCATTTTCTTAAGAATACCAAAAAGCTAGCCTGACAGTGCATATTCCTGATGCACTTAAATTAAGCTCTTCAGGCTCCAAAGAATTCAGATGGTTGCTAAAGGTATGTTGGACCTTTGTGGAAGTCATGCCTGAAGTTGTGCCTGGGAAATGCCCTGTGTTGGATTGTCTGTATTCCAAACAACTGCTTCTTCTGTGCATCACGAGAGAAGAGCAAAGCCAGAGCACTGATTTTTGGCTGTGCTTTTTGTCTATTAGCTCACCCAACCTTGTATAAAACAAATGTAATCCTATGGTTTCCCATACGATGAAACTCTATGTTGCCTGGAAGCTGTAGCCCATACCCCTGGTAGTTGTTTCTGAGTCTTTTGATGCAGGTGCTGGACAAGCTGACTAGCAGAGCTGTTCTGTCAGACCTACTATGGGTGAATAAGGAAGAATGGATTTGGGGCTGATGACAGCTCTGGCAGCAGCAACTGTGAAATGGTGACATTTAAAATTGTCAGTGAAGAGAAAGCTGGTAATGCGATGTCCAAGGTGGTGGTTCTGAGAGCAGACTTCAGATTGCTCAGGGAACTGGTAGGAGGGAACCTATAGGAGGCTGACCTGAAGGAGAGGGACCTGGGGAGCTGACTGGTCTTCAAGAACAATCTCCTCAACTCCATTCCTCAGCCTCTTCCACTCTGATGTGGAGGAAGTCAGGCAGATGCCAGTGAGTAGGGAATTGTATGGAACCTGAAAACAAGAACGAGCAGACTGTCTGGGAGGAATACAGAAACTTTACCTGGGCATGCAGGGAGCAAATTGGGAAAGCCAAAATTCAACTGGAGTTGAGATGTATGGGAGATGTAAATAGCAGCAAAAGGGTCTTCCACAGTACGTTGGCAGTGAAAGGAAGACTAAGGAAAATGTGGACCTTCTGCTGAACGGAGCAGAGGTTGTAGTGATCAAGGACATTGAAAACACTGAGGTGTTCATTGCTGCCTTTGCTTCAGATAAGTTCTTCTCTCAGGCCTGGACCCACAGTTCCCTGTGCCTAGTGACGGTATGTGAGGGAGTGAAATACTATCCATGACGGGAGAAGATCAAGTAAGGGACTTGTGCATGTACAGTTTTATTTAACAAGTCCAGGGAATGTGAGGGGGTGCATCCAAGGTCTTGAGAGAAATGGCTGATGGCACTGCAGTGCTGTTGTCTGTCACTGAAAGGTCATGGTGATTGGGAGAGTTCCACCGTGGCTGGAATTGGGCAAACATGAGGCTCATCTTCACATAGGGCCAATAGAAGCCCTGGGGGGTCAGCCTCGCCTTAGTCAGCAGGAAGATTATGGCAGAAATAGATTCTCCTTCATATATGGTATATGCAGGTATATGAAGAACAAGGAGGTGATTTGGAATAGTCAGCTCGAATTTTCTAAAGGCAAGTTATGGCTGACCAACTTGATTATCTTCTGTGGTGACGTAACTGGCTTAGTGGCTGAGAGGAGTGCAGCGGATGTCCTTTGCCTTGCTTTTTGACATTGTCTCCCATAGTGTTCTTCAAGACAAATTGGAAAGCAATTGACTGAGGTCTGCCAGATAGGTGGAAAACAGGCTGGACACAAGGACCAGTGATTAGTAATTGTTAAGTCCAGTTGGTGGCCATTTACTACTGGTGTTCCTCTGGAGATCCATATTGTGACCAAGCCTGGTCCTTCCATTCTTTGTATCTTTCTGTAGGCGTCTGCCTAAGAAAATTCTGGCTATGTAGCTTTCTGTTGGGAAGCTTGCGGACTCTCAGGCTGATTCACCATTATCCACCAGCCACATACAAGTACACTTAAACTGTTTCTTCTGGGATCCCACGCTTGTTCTTTTGTTACTACTGTTGGCAGTCATCCACCTTTCTCTACATGAGCCATCCTAGTGTTTTGGATTTTGCTTTCTACTCCACTGTATGTCATGGAAGTGTCTGCAGCCCTTTGCTTTGCAATGTCTTTACATTGCATGTTACTTCTTACACACAGTGACAAGACCTAGTGTGTTTCGCTGAGCTCAGTTTGGTTGTGTGGTGTGATTTGGGTTTGTGGGGTGGGTTTTTTTTGTTTAATGCAGGGGTAGATGTGCATAATGCATCTAATCGATTGTGCTGTGCTATACAGAAAGCCAAAGGGAATTGCATCCTGACTCACTTAGGTCATTGGCTTTGTGCTTTGTGAGTATCGTTGTCATTAGCTGGGCTTGTATAGCTTCACAGCTACTTTGTGCATCTTGGTTCTGTTAGGGACACCTGTTTTGTGAGGCAGAAGGGGACGTTAAGAAGGATCATAGAGATCAGGACATGGTTTCTCTGCTTTCTGTCCACAAGCAGCCTTTAGGAGGAATTAAGAGTGAGCTTGCTGAAGATGTCAAGTGCCCATAATTGTCAGTTAGGTATTTAATAGAACCCCAGAAAAAGGAAATGGGAAGAGAACGCTTTCCTTTTAAGGAGGGTTATTGCTTTCTCATGAAAAAAACCCTCTCCGTTTAGGGCTAGTATTGTTTTTGGATCATGTTTTAGTCAGGTCTGCAACACAGGTATGAGAAGTCTTACATGTGGAAAAATGGGAATTATTTCTGTGTTCAATATGTGTCTTAAGAGGCATAAATGCCAGAGCTCAGGCTGGATTCCATGCTTAGACTCCTTTGATGCCTGACATTTAAAACTATTATTGGTTCCATGACAGGTGAGCTGTGATGGCCAGTAATGGTTTTCATTACAAATCAAAAGAAATCTTTATGTTCGGTGCAAACCTCTGTTTACCCAGCTGCTGCATGTGTTGGATGATGACTAGTGCATGAGTGTGAACTAGTGAGAGATGCAAGATTTTCTTAGCAGTCTTCAAACACCAGAGCAGGGCATTCATAGCCTGTCAACTCCAGCATCTGAGACGTGAGGCCAGGAGTCCTTGTGTGAGCTGGATTGTGGAGCTTTGTAACAGAGACTTTGGATCGTCCAACTACATTGGCATTTTTGGTCAGGAGCTTTTGGCCTATCTAATCATCTTCAAGTAAAAATCTTCTGGAGGCTGTGATACTCCACTCTCTTTGTCTCTCTCCTGTGAATGAGGACCAAAGCATTTAAAAGCAGAGGGAATGTGGTGCCTACTGTAATCTGATTCTATAAAGCATAAAAGTGATTTCATACGCTAAGTGATCCACAAATTGGTTTATTTGATACAAAATGGGATGTGAAGTGTATTGAAGGTATGTACTTCCTCAGCTGTTCTTTCTACTGCCACTTGCCCAAAGGACAGCTTTGGTTTTTTCCGTATAGTAAAGCTGTGTTGACGTTCATTGTTTTTCACACCATTTCTGGTCCTTTTACCTAAAGCCTAAAATCAACTCTTCAGAGTTGCCTGGAGCTGGATTTTTCTGAACAACCTGTTCTATAAAACTTAGATACCAAAGATCTGGAATCTAGACTGTGTTTTCACATCCTCTTCCAAATAACATTTTTGTCCTTCATGAAGCAAAACAAATGTAGAATTGATGAGTTCTCTGGTAGCTCATATATACTTGTCTAAATATCTAAACTCTATGTTCTAGGCAAGGGCTGTCCACTTGGCATTTCAGAGCAACCCTTGGAAATGTGTGCTTATCCCTGAAGGTTTTTCTTAGAGTTAGGAGTACTTCATACTGAAATAATTTGGGTGGCTATGTGTTTAGGAGCTGCTCTTAAAGGCAGTACAAAGAATCATTTTCCTAATTCAGCTTGCAGTTTTTCAGGCTTACCGAATTGTTGCAGTTATTAGGGCTTATTGAATACTTTCGATATCTGTGTGCAAATTCTGCCATGGTTCAAACACAATCTAGCAATATTCACTTGTGGACATTCTAATAAGATGTCATAGCTATTACATTCCTCAGAGGGTTTTAAATTTATATTCAGTATTTGCACATGAATTGCATTACAGTAGTAAAAAGGTAGACTGAATTTGAAGGTAAGCACTCAAAAGTCGGTGTTAGTATTTAGGCTGCCTCTCTAGTCTTACTTTTAAGATGCAGTATAGGCTGTGATCTTTACTTACATGATCATAGGTTCTCTTTGTCCAGCAGTCTTTGTTTCTTTCAGTGTATAAGATGCACAGAGCTAGGGCAGCTGTTCAGTATTAATCTTCTTTATTTGGTGTGTTGCATCACTCCAGGCTTACTGCACAATATCTAAACATGGTACTGAAAACAGCTTTGTTAATTCATTGTTTTGAGTTTTCATCCTTGTCTTTTTAATTATATTTCAGTGCCTCTGGGCAGTTATGTGAGTTCACGGGTAGGAGAAGAAAAATAACTACTTGCTTGTCCTATTGGTCCTATTCTTAGCTTATCTAACCTGTTAGGCCTTCCTGTACAGTGGGGTTGACTGTGCTTCGTAACCTAATTCTAGCACAAGTGTATCTCTATTCACTTACGGATAACCTAATCTCAGCACAAGTGTATTTCAGCCTTGAAATATACCAACAAAAATCAGCATGTTGCAGTTCAGAATTTGCCCACATGTTTGTAGCACAAAGATGAGGAAGATATTAAAAAAAAAAGCTGAATTCAGCTGAAATAGGTGCACAGAAGAGCACTGTACAAAGTCATGGGTCTACAGTAGTTGTGAGAGGAAACTTGGTATATATGGATGTGGCCAAAATCTTAGCTGCTGTCAGCACTAGGGTAATTTTGGACAATGAGACCTCACAATGCAGGATTAGACAGGATGGCGTTGCATGGAAACCCTTGCTATTACAGGCAGCTGGGGTATGTAATACCATAAAACCATAAGATGGTCAAGCATCATCTTAAAAGTAATAAGAAACAGTGAAGCAACGTACCTATGAAATTCTGTCTGAATAGCCCTTGAGTCTTTCCATGGCTACAAACGCTCTAATTTTCAACATATATCAGTCACAGCTGCATGTAGACCTGCTTATTCTTGTGCCAGTGTTGTCCTTTGACTTAAAATAACTCTCCTGATTCCAAATGCACCTCATTCTTTAACATTATCATATAGTTCAGCAGTCTCAACAACAGGAGGTTGAATGAGTTTGAGCGAAAGTAATTTCTCTAGGTGAGCTGGTAGTTTGAAAGCTGGCCCTGCCTTGGGAATCTTTTGATGAAGAATGAGGAAAAAAAAAAAAAATTGAGTACAAAACAGAACTCATGAGTGCATGTGTAGGTATTACCATGCAATGTATTCCACGTAGGAAGAGGTGATGTCTCAGCCCCAGGCTCATTGGAGCATTATTAACACAGGTTATAACGGGAAACCAGAAAGAGGCCGTCCCTGAAATATAATTGAAAATAGACTGCTGTTAAAGACTTTATGTACGTGTAAAAAATTGATTACGTACCATTCCAATTCAGAATATAATTTTCTTTTCTTGTGAAACTGTATTTCAAGGGGGTTTGCTTTTTGCTTTATTTTGCTTGTGGATAAGAGCATCACAACCCCTTCATTTCCTGACTCTTCATACAGCAAGACTTTTCAACAGTCAGTGAACTGGCTTTTGAATTGTTGAGGGGTGAAGTTATCTTTGCCTTTATGTTTACTTGTAACTAATGTGAATTGTAAAAAACAGTATTTATTGCCTCGCAACTGTGCTTTTGTCTGTTAAGAACATGATGCTCGTATGTGTGGTAGGCAACAGAGAACTTTCTTCCTTTTTGTTTCCCTAGTAGGCAGGCTGCTTCATTAGGTGATGAGCCAATTTGCTCTTAGTGCAAATAAGAAAGACCTGTCTGAAGCTATGTCCAGGGGAGCTGTGTGGAGGACTTGCTTCTTAAGGGGTTAATGATCTGGAATTTCACACATAATGCAAAATGATTATGCTGTATGCATTCTCTGCAAATTTTCTCACTGATCACAAAAGACTTTTGTTTGGTGTGCTAGAATGGTCCATAGACTAAACATACCCTGTTCTTTTAATTGGATGGAAAATAACTCTGCTAATTGGAGAAAACTGAATAAAGCAGTTGGTGCTACATGCCAAATGGCAAATCTTTTACAAGAAATATACCTTGTCCTTTATATGCATCAACGGAGTTCTAGTATAAACATGTAATGCAATTCTATCATTTTATAGAGACTTAAAAGTTTTAGATGGCATCCTTACCTGAGATGTGTTAGCGTTTATTTTGCAAGCTAAGGCAGGTGTAGAAAATTGACTTTGCTGGAGAGAAGGATGTGACTGAGTGCTTGATGAGAATGATGGTGTTTCTTTAGTATTCCTCCAGCAGAACAGCCTCTAATGCAGGAGAAAAGAGCAACACATTCCCCTCCACCCCCAGACTGTGTGGCAAAGTGAAGAGTTGGATGCCCTTTTAATAATGACTAACTACTTAGTGTGGAGGATCACAGATTTTTAAGATCAAGACCCTAGCTTTTCCCATGTTGACAAGAGCAGCTTGCATTCACTAGAAACTTACTATTAGGGATGATTAATTTCATTAATAAAGGATGAAAACACCCTCCCAGCATAGCTTTAGTCCTTTTATACTGCTGGTGATGATTCCTAGGTAAACATCTCAGCATCCTGGTAAAATCCCCTAATCCTTTTAGCATTCCTCTGTAGCATGAAAAGCAGGTTGATGGTGCCAGAGTACATTTTGCAATTCTGCCTTGTAAATAAAATACTTCGGAGAAGACAGGGTGTGCTTAGCCAGGCTGAGACCCTGCAAGACTATTTGAAATTCAGAAATCTTTTATACTGCCCCTCAAGTAACAGAAAAGGATGCTGGTGACATACAAATCATGTAAAATTGTTTGCAAAATGTGGAATCTACTAACCTGATAATTTGAGAAGAGGGTGCAGAAATATTTCTTTTTGGCTTGGCTTTGTAAATTATCCTATGGCTTCCGTGGTCTGCAGCTGAATGCTTGGTGTGTCTCAGTTAAGGAGCACTGACTCTTTTATCAGACATCCACCTTCATAAATTTGGGAGAGCTAGTGTTAAATAGATGTGAGTGGAGTAAATGCTGGTTTGACTTCAGGCAATATTTATAGTATCATAACTAAGTGAAATGATATTGGTGAGAAAAAATAAAAATTTGAAAATGCACATTTTAAGATAGGGATGATAGGACTGAGGACACTTGAATGCATGTAAATTACGCTGTCTTTAAGCTGGTGGAATTAGTTACCTTGTCAGGATGAACAAAATAATGAGATCTCATGAATGTAGGCAATAAAAATGTAGATATTTGTCTTTATGTGGTTGGGTTTTGTCTGATATAGAATAAACAGAATGCATTGGTGGTCATTTTCTGAAGGGTAAGTACATGGGAAAAGTGCATAGGTTTGTTTGTTGTGGTTTTTTTAATAAACTACTTTGGACCAAGGTTGCCATGTGAAAAACATGGATCTCTGATGTACTTGCCTCTCAAACAGATATGCTTTCATTCTCGTTTGTACTGCATGGAGCAATTCCTGGTATATTACCATCCTTTCCCTGGGACAGATAGTGAGTCATTCAAATGTACATGGTAAACAGTTCATGTCCCCCAAAGTTAATTATCATTGCTTTAGTAAATTGCAAGTTACGGCCTTAGAGTGGTAAAGTAGCCACCAGAACTTTTTGCAGAGTTCATTGGTCAATGGAGGAATTGAGGGAGAAAGAAGAACTGCATGAGGTAAAAGAAGAGCAACTCTACTTTCTTTTTTTTACCTTTTATTGTGTATCTTTTACAAGTAAGCTGCCAGAGTACATTCAGCTATAAGGACTGATCTCCCTTGTCATGGAGTTTGCAGCTGCAAGGTTTTTACAACCCCACTTGGAAGCAGAAACTAGCTGAGTTCAACTTCTAAAGGCGTATCAAGGGGTAGGCAGAAAGGGACAGCAGCTTACATATACCTCAGTTTTTAAAATCTACTTTCAGAAAGACCCTTTTAGATGCTACTACTGAACAAGTAAGTCTCAAAGTTAAATGGCTCCAGTCCAGACTTTCTGAGGAAGACGCCCACACACACTCTTGTACATGGTCCTGGATGGTTGGCATGGACCCTGGTTGTGGGTCTGTGGTGAGTCAGGGCTGGTTGGAGGAGAAGGGGCAGTGGAGCTTCTCTGAGCACACAAGTGCAGAGGCAGGTCCTTGGAGCTGGTGGGGAGAGCAGGAGCCGGTGTACAGCTCCAGCAGTCCCATGGTGACTCCTTCATGGCAGTCCCCCACTCGCGCTGGAGATCCTGTCCTTTTGTGAGGTGTGGGAGCCTGTAGATGGGTCTCATCCTTTGGCCTACACACCCTGGGCTGTGTACTGTGTGATGTGGATGGTCTTTCTTTCCTGGGCTGGATCAAGTGCCTTTTCCTGTTGCTTTGCTTTCTGTCAAGCTTAAAGCAATCTTTTCCGGGCTCTCGAGGTTGCTTTTTCTCCCTTGACCAACAACTGATCGTCAGTGAGTTGCGTACAGTCCTGGGGTCTCTGTTGCCAGCCTGTGCCCACATTTCAGGGCCTTTGCTGTTACCCTGTGCTTCTACTCTACACTGTAATGAGCAACGCTGGGCACCAAGCACCAGCTCATGCAGCAAGTTCTCCTATCTGCTGGTAACGAGCCCAACATGCCAGGACTGGGCTACTGCAAAGTTAGCGTGAGGCCTGGTTAGCATAAAGCATGTGGCCTCTTGCTAGTGATGGCAACATTGATTTTTATGGCACCACTGGGCAATTCAAGGGTGTGCTAATCATCTGGACACGTAAAACGCTATTTGTGAGTGTGTTTCCCTGCTAAATTTTCGTAGTGTAGTTTGTTTTTTGTTGTGTGTGTGGGGGTTTTTGTTTGGTTGGTTTTTTTAAACCTATGAAGTCCTGTGTTACGCAAGTGGACTGCCATAGATGATGCATTCTGTTACATCATCTGTTACTTTGTCAAGTTTCAAAGCTCAAGGAATTTATTTTTTCTTAATGCTATAGTTGAAATGCATGGGTTTTGATCCTGTGGCTTAGTGGCCTTAGCGTTTTGCTGATAGCTGTCTTTGTATGTAACATTTGTTTTAGCTTGCTGCTAGTTTTTCATTCACATGTATAGCAGACTAAATTCTTTATTGAATAATAGTACATTCTTATAAAAGAAGCCCAGTTAGTTCAGTGTGAGATTTTCAAAAGAAATAGAAGCCAATTCTTAACAGAGTCAGTAATAAACCCCAATTTAATGTTGTTTCAGAATGAGGCTGTTTATTGACTTCCATGTCATTGGACATGGAATTGTGGTCTTCAACGGTCTGTGCTTGCTATGCATCCTCCCTGGGATGTCTTTCAAAGACAGTGTAAAAAGTGATTTAGGCTATTCTGCATCAGTATAACTGCTTATGTGGGTTTTTTAGATTGATAAAGCACCAATATATGTCAGAGCTAGTTCCCCGAGAGTACTGGAGCTTAGAGCAGAATTCAGAAAAATTTGCATAATTAAAAAGAATAATTTTAAAAATAAAGAAATGAGTGCTTTCCTTTGGATTTAATATGGGAAGAGTAACTGCTGCTGTGGAGGGGTTTTCTTGGTAATGGTTAATGTCAAAATACTCATTTTTTAATGAATTAGATTTAAACTAAACTTCATATATTTTGAGTTTTAAGTATTTGATTCAACTTTGAGACAGAGATGGTTTTGCCTCTTAGGGCCTTTCCAAACATCAGGGTTTTTGTGCAGCAGAGCCTCTAAATGAAGCAGGTGGCCACCTGGGAATAAAGCAAGATAAAGTAATATTTCCATCATAGTGGAGGAGGAAATGCTTATATTTAAGTTCTGTCTTACTCCTTGGGAGGGCATTTATTTCAAAAGGTAGTGTGCAGACTGCCATTACATCTTTTGGTTCCAGCTTACTGCATTTTGAGTGACAGGTTAACAGGATATTCTCTATATTCAGATGTACTAGGATAAGTAGTCAGCTCTGACTTGGCCTAAGCAACCACTGAATTGAATTCTATATAGTTTTGTGAGGGACTGAAAAATGCTATTGCAGAAGGTGAGAACTGATCTGAGAAGGGAGAAGAAGAAAAATGTGAGAACATGAAGCTGGTCATTGGTGTCTCTTTGATTTGAGAAGTGGAGAAAAGCTCATCTCCAGAGAGAGTAATTGAGATGGCAAATGCAAATTGGTACATGAAATGTATTTTGTGCTATTTATGTGCCATTTTTTTCAGCTGCATGACTAGTGGGAGCCTCAGGAACTGAAAGTAGTTTGTTTTGAATCGTAGATGATTTTCTTAAAACAAAATGATCATTGTATTCTATATAGGGAAAGAAATTTTAGCTCCTAACTGTGGAGAAAGCTTTCTATTTGTTTTTATAGTTGTAGGGAACTTACAGATAAATACTAAATTTTCAGAAGTTAACTTATTTTTAATGAAGAGTGCATTTGAGGAGGTTTAGCTTCTGTTTTTACAGAACTATTAGTCCAAGATTCTTACATTCCTTTCTCTGTGTGTCCTACTTAATCTGACAGTTGTGAACAGGTTTGGGTTTGGTTTGGGTTTTGGGTGGTTTTTTTGTTATTGTAGAGAGTGCCTCCATCTCTAACATGTAAGTGCTTATACCTGCAAATTGGGTGGCCTGATTTTTGCGAAGTAACTGTATTATATGAGAGACTGGTCCAGAAAAATAATTAGATTTTAAAAGCTGGTGAGAGGTGCATTGTTTTGTAAAACAATATACTGATTAAATAGCTAACCTCAAAGGTAACATTTTAAAAAAAAAAGTCCCCATGCAAAGAGAGATTGAAAATGCCGGCCAAGTGGCTGGGTTTGTATAATGCAATTGATACGCTGAGATGTTTTTCTAAGCTAAGCAGCTCGTGGCTGAGCTGCAAACTGGACCCAGATACCTGTGTCTTAGGCGTCATAACTCCAGGAGAACTTGTTTTGGCAGTAATGTTTGTCCTCCTCCTGCTCTGTGCCAGATTTCTCTAGAATTCACTGATGACCCTTACAGTCAGCCTGGGAGTGGCTGTGAAGTTTTTTCCAGCATCTGGCGGTGGCGTTGGGAGGCGGAGCATCAGCAGGAGCTGATGGTGGGAGGTGGCGTGAGAGGGGCCCCGGGGGGGTCTCCAGTGGGGCTCAGGGCGGTGCTGGGCTGGTCCAGTGGTAGCTGAGGGAGCTGCTGGGGTGCAGGTGCAAGCATCTGGTTTGGGCTTGGAGTGTAACAGGGAATTCCCGGTTTCCTGACTTTTGGATCCGATAGCGGCTTTTATCTCATGCCTTGGTCATATGAGTAACTAGGGTATGGGAGGGGGATAACCTCTCCAAAGCATGCATATATTTGGTGTGGCTCTATGTATTTCAGAAGTTGCACAGCTGGATGTTTCTAAACTTTTAGTTTTAGAAGAGGGTTCATTTTTGCCCTCTGTCCCAATAGCAAAAAGACTGAATTTTGAGCGCAGTGGGAAATGTAGCAAATATTTTAATTGCAGGAAGCACTGTTTTAATCTGAATTTCATAGATATATGTGTTTAACAAGTCTGACCTTTGGCTGGGTTTTGTTTCTGGGCTTTTTCCTGAAGAAGAGTTAGATATTTAAAACCTATTAGCTCCTTTTCAAAAATAAATTAAACTCTTAAACAGAATTTTGAGATGAAGCTTTGGCATCTGTTCACTGAATCAAATGAATATTAAAAAATTCCGAGCTAAACCACAAATAGTTTCATGTGAAATATTAAAAAAAAAAAAGCAGCTGAAATGTTTCCAAACACATTTTTAAAATTTAAACTTGTTTTTGTTTTGCAGCTTCCTTCAAAAGTCTTCAGTACAGGTTATGCACAATGTTCAAAACCAGTTAAGTTCTTTAGATTTTTTTTATTTGCTACTTGATTTTTCAAAGATTTAATAAACATAAATATAGTATTGAACGTTTGTAATACTGTTATTTAACACAGCTTAGATGTGGCAACCACTGATACCGATGAGACTGAAGTTTCTGATTCGAGTCAGCTGCCTGCTGTTGTGCATCAGGACCTGTTCAGTCACATACATGTCGCAGACACGGACGCAAGCTGCAAACCGTTTGTTAGCAGCGTAACCTCATGGTTTCACTAATGCATATAGATACTTTGCAGATGAAAGTCTTGGAAGAGGCTAGGGAACCGTTGCCCTTTCGCTTTGCACTTCCTCTCCTTTCTCACACCCTCAGCCTTTACACTGGGAGGCTCTGCCAATACTTCTCAGCTCCCTCCTACTCTCTGGGGCTACAGTCAGCCTAGGAGCTGGCAGGTTTATTGCTGATGTTTCTTTTTTCCAAGCTAATTACAAACAGCCTCATTAGTATCTTGTTCTGCGATTCTGCCAAATTGTTGGGGGTTTTTTTGTTTGGAAAGGTACTATTTCAGAGTCCTTTTTTAGGCACTGATCTCCCAGCATTAAGGTGACTTTGAGCAGAGATTCAGGTTGTGCTGTATTGCTGAGAATTTAGAAATAGTTCTGACTTCTAAAGTATGGGAAAAAATTATTTTAGTGGTATTTGTTTATGCTAATATTGCAGTCAGCACACACCTTGTTTTGTTTACTAAATATTTTCTGAGGACTGTAGATTTTTGTTTGTTTTGATTGTGAGACATGTAAGTGTTGGCCCCTGGGAGGTTGCTCTGTGAATTTGCAAACTGATAAAACCTGTAGAATGTGTTAGCTGGAGAGATCATCTTGTCTGTTAAATTGTTGATTGTATTTAGCTGTTGAATGAATGCAAATCAACAATATGAAGATTTAAAATCCTTTTATGTAGATAGATACAAAAATGGTAGATTTTAGATAGATTAAAAAATTATTTTTGTGCTTAAGGCCAACAAGAAGTTGTGTAAGATCTAGGAATGACTTGGAGAAAACCAGCTGTTTATAATAAAAAGGGTATAATCAGGAAAACCTTTGTTTGATTTTTTCCCCATCTGGTCACTCCTGTTACTACAAAGGGAAGGAACAAAGGGATTTGTTTATTTTAGGGCACTTGAAAAAAGCAGCAAATCTCAACCTTCTTGCCCTGCGTGGGAGTTACTAGCTGCAGACAGTAGCACCTTCTTTAATTCTTGTACAGAAATGGTCTGCAAATAGCTGAACTGGTTAAGACACAGTTAGTTCCCTGTTGAGAACTGAATGGCTTAGTTTTCACAAATCTTAATAGAAGTTGGGATGGTTGTTGTTACCTTGGGATCAAATACTACATGCCTAACTGAAAATGAATGAGAAACCAAACTGGATGCTCAAGGGATTTTTAACTAGAAGTTAGTTTCCTCTCCTGAGTGGAGATACTTATTTTCTATTCTTAGCGTAGAAAACTGGATAAACTAGAGGAAATGTGCTACTGTGACAATAATAGCAAGAGTGGGACCATCAAAAATGAGAAGATAAGTGTTACAGGGGTGGCAGCAGCAAACCAGAGGGGTTTGAAGAGAGTCACAGCAATGTCAGTGAAGGTAAAGGGATCATGAGCTAGCATTAGGAATAGACTGAAATAAACTTTGCATTTTCACTTTTAATTTTATCTCCTCTGTATTGTGACAGCTCATCTAAATGTATCAGCTTGGATTTCTGTTGTTTCTATTTGTTGGGTTTTTCCTCATTATCCACATGTGGTTTATTTTGTAAGAATAAATCGCAAGAGTTATGGATGCTGTGTGATCGTGTGGGTCACTGACTTTGGACAAGTCTTTAAAAAGATCTTGCCTTTCATCTTAGTCAGCACCTCTGCTCAGCTTCGCAAGGGTTATCTTGCAAATTGTTATAGAAGAAACGAGTGGCACGTTTGGGCATCTAGACGTAGTGGCCTGCTTCTACTTATGAGGTCTGCAAAAGACATCACTGTCTGTTGGTGATGTAGCAAAGGACGGCATATTTATTTAATTTGCCTGTTCAATACACTTCTTAATTTTGGCTTTAGGCAGGGCCAATCCATCTTCCCTTGCTATCTGAAGCTAAAAAGAATGCCACTAAAATGCGAAAATACAAGGTCATTTAATCTGAAGCTTGTCTCTACAGAATCCCATTTCAGTTCCTCTAACAAGTGGCCAAAATCAGTCCTATCGTATGGAGTTAAGCTGGAGAGGAGGGGGGCAGAAAATGGCATGACTGAATCATGGAGAGGATGTGGTTTTGTGGAGCAGCTCAAGAGGCAGTTCAGACCGAGGTGGAGGGGTGCTAAACAGTATTCAAAACCCGGCTTCAATTGTCTAAATGTTCATTTGCATTTGGTGTCTGGTTTAAATTGTAAACCCTGCTACGTAAAAACAAAATTTTAAAGCAATGTATCTGGTTTTAACCCAGTAACCAAAGACCACAAAGTAACTTAACTTTTATTAGTCTTGGAGAAAATTCTAGTGCTTGCTGCCTTGTGGTTTGGATGCGAAACATACAAAAATAGTATTATTTTTTCTGATGTTGAATCTGTTTTTTTCGTATTAATAGACATCCAATTTTGTTCCATTATATAATGATTCTTCAGACAGGCAGTAAGAAGATATAATTAACTCTTGAGACAGTTTATTTAACTTGATAATTTTGTACTAATGCAAATGACTTTGCATTACACAGTGTCAGCTCATCAAGACAAAAACGAACTAATGCATGTTGCGAGGCCTCTTCTTGAGTTTCTAGAGTTTGGATGAGCATGGGTTTTGTAACATTTGGAGACAGTAGCTGTGCTTTTCTGTAGGAGTTAACCTGCCTCAAGAGGACTTACTTGTAGCTCCTAATGGATAAAGTACTTCCTGTCTGCGACTTCTTTTTTATCCTCAGGTGTCTTCTCTTATTTTTACTCAAGTCAGACTTTGAGAAAGCAGGGAAAATTCATGCACAGACTTCATCTGAAAGTGATACGCACAAAATTAATGGGATGCAGTACTATGCAATCGAGGTACCTAGCACTGCTTGCCCTTTTCTTCTTCCTGCCCCCTTGCCTCCACCATCCACCATGTGTTGAGGCAGCAGGAGGATTAACTTTCTCTCTTTTAACATAATTTTATTAAATTCCTGTGTTCCCACATAAGTGTTTTTCCTACTAAACATTTGTACCTGCTGGTGGTGCGTGATTGAGGAAAAATACCTCTTTCTCTTGCTGAGGGGTAAAAATCACTGATGTTTTGAAAGGTAGAGTGATGAGTATAAGCAAGTATCACTTCAAGCTAATTGGGAGAAAATTTCTAGCAGTTCTTTAAATTGTGCAGTCGGAGTGCAGAGTATGCAAAACATTATAAAAGCGCTGGACTTAAAATTATTTGGCCAACCTTTGTGGTGTATGGTAAAAACAGATGGTTGGAGAGTGTGCTGGTATTCCTGTTTTGGCTAAAATGAGCCAGCTCATGCCTCTCGTCATGTACAAAACCAGCAATGGTAGGATTGATACCAGAAGAAAAATTAGTTTTAAGACAGATTAACTGGCATAGCTAAATCAGGTGGTGGTTGCAAATGTATCAGCAGATCAGTCTTGGCAAAATAACATTGGTTTTCCAGCGGCCTCTCCAACTCCGTATAAACCTTTTCATATTCTGCTGAACAGTCTGCCCCTAGTCACAGAAAAATTAGGAAGCATATTCAGAAACTGCATTGACTGTTAAGATGAAACTGTCCAAATTTCAATGAGGTGTCAACTGATGCTTGTATAGCAAATAAACCTGTGTCGGTTGCTTTTTTTGTGTGGTTTTTTTTTCCCATCTCATGGGAAGTCTTAAACACTTGCCCTTAATTCCACATGACAGGTTGTTATCAGACAGCTGTTCCTGGTAGCTTGCCGTAGGTGACTGCTTCTTCCAACCTAAGCTGGGCAATATTTAGCATGAGAGGTTTAGAATTTGCACCTATTAAGAGTCAGCTGATTGCAAGAGACACTTTTAATTTTAGCCAGGGAGAAAGCAGCTTGGGGTTCTTCCTGAGCTTTCCCTTTTAAAACATCACAGGGGTTATTACCTTAGGTTTTAATATGGCTTTGGTGCACTTGCAGACAGTCAGGATTGACAAAATATATGAGCATATGAACTCAGCAACAAAGCTCCTGCTGTCTTGCAGATAACGTTTCACATTAAAAAACAAGGGGAGAGAAACAGAATTTCTTACAAGTGAATGCCTTTGCAAAAGAATGTTGTGCAGTGTTGTCCAAAAAATGTTGGCTGATACACAGAATATCTGTACTATTTAAATATGTTGTAGTGGGTTTTTGTTGTGGATTTTTTCTTTTTCTCCCCCCCCGCCATGTTGTCTACAAGTTCGCTTGTAGTTTGGGCAGGTATTCCTGTTCTGACAGTTCTGGTTCATTTTCTTGTTTGTAAGACAGTAGTGCTCTTCCATGGTTGCAAGTACAATATTAGTGATGAGTGCCACATAACATTGCCAGTACTATGTGCTTTTTAATAGGAACAGAGAAAGTTGTTGATGATATTTATTTGCCTTTAATTTCATCCACTATTTGAATAATATGTGAAATTTGAAAACAACTTATTTAGGAAAGTAACTTAAAGAAACTTTATTTCCCTTTTTATATAGTCATATGATTAATTAATGACCAGTTTCAAGATCTCTGGATTTTTTAAAATTTATTTCAGATTCGAGGAAGTTGCTCAGTGTACATGAGTGTCAGGAGGTACATGGAAAACCAATGTGCTGATAAACAGCTTCAATCAATCATGCTTTTTCCTCTCATTTTGACAGTGGAAGGTTGTGAATTAATCAACTAATTCTGAAAAGTGCTTTGCAATCCAACGCTGATAATATATTTAAATATACTTTTCAACATTGAGTCCTGCCAGTGCTTCATGTTTAATGTAGCATTTGACTTGTCCCATTGGCATGGGTGAGGTGATCCGGATTGGTAGCATGAGGGAAGCATGAACATGTTCATGGGACAGGTCTGATTCTGCCAGGAAAGTGGCCAAATCAAAGATTCCTTGAAATTGTAGAAATGTAGCAAATGTTTTGAAACTTGCAGTTCTCATTGTTTAGATTGGAAAAGTTAAGCATGTTTTTAATAGGTTCCTTTTCCACTGTTAAAGCATTACAATGAAATAATTACATTCCTTTCAATCCACTTTAGACCTTACATGGTTTCCACTAACAGTAAAAATAAAAGTAACAGCAATTAAAATAGCTGACAGGTTTCCTTCTCTCTTCAGGAATTTCTTTACTACAAGGCTAAACTGACAAATTTTGTTGAAGGCAAATTTCTTTTATTCCTCAGTCTGTATTTGAACCAGATGCTTAAACTAATTGTTCCTAGTATTTGTTTCACCGAGCCATAAAGAGGGAAGAGAATGAGTGCTAGTGCAGCTCATTGATTTGATAATGAGAGGTTGCTCGTTCTGTGCCTTTGCTCCTTGGTCAGGTCTGTCATGGCTTCAGAGCTGGTGCTTCTGGAGCTGTCGCTGCTGGCGTGCTGCATGATGGATGAGCCTGAACTGATGGAGGCAGCAGGTGCTCTAGCAATAGAAGAGAGCAGTGTTTGTTATTGTTGTAAGCATCATCAATCCTCCTCCCTTTTCTCCCTCTGTTCTCAATGTCCTCCAAACAAAGGCTCCCTGTATCTGCAGCAGCAGGGGAGAAAATAGCAACAACTTACCCTGTGTAACATTGCTGTTTTCTGTCTCAGGGGCAACCTTGTAAATAGGTCTTGATTTGATGCTCTGGATCTGTAAGTGGTGTGTTTATCATTGCAGGGGACAACAATACTGATTTATGAATTCCATTTAGCAGAAAACTCTACTGGTACCTACATGTAACTGCCCTATTCCAGCTAAATCAGATGAATGAAAAATGGCTTTCAATTCTAGTACTCATTATGCAGTGGAAGGTAACTAGCTCCTATGGGAGCAGTCTGCTGAAAGATAGGTCTAAACATTCTTTAGTTGGGGAAAAATGTGACTTTGGGATGTTGGGAGGAGGGGAAAGAAGAAATAGTGCAGAAGGTGAAAAAAAGAATAGGAGGTTCTTATTTTTTTTTAAGCTGGTGGCTGCTCTTGGAAGTGCCTTTTCAAGAGTAGGCTGTGATTTGAAATCTTACAGAAGTACTTTCTTTTCTGTTTAAAGGCAGTCAAATCTACCACCATATCATGTCCACTTGCTCTAAAACATCAGTTGATTCTAGCTATTCTTAAGTGTTTCTCTTGTCTGGAGCATTAATGGCAGTCACTGTTTCCTTCTGCAGGGCTATTGCCTCTCCTTCAGGATTTGGGACATGGGAGGCATGGAGCAGAATGGGGGGAGAACAGACAACCAGTCTACTCCAGTAGTGGCTGCAACAGGCTTTCTATCTGCTTGTAGTGTCCTCATAATTTGGAGGAATGTACTTGTTCTGTTTCAGCATACCTTCCTATTTCTTTTCTGGTTTTGCTTCTTCCCTTATGGTAGATTCTCTTTGTGGATGTGTTATCCTCTTCAGTTCTCGTGCAAGATGTGAGAAGGGAAGAAAGGAGTTTTTCTATTGCCATAAGATGGGTAAAGTGAATCAGCATCATTGAGAACCAGTAATTGTTGTGGATTGCAGGGGTATTGTTGGTGTCTGGAGGTCTGGAGTATCTGACAGCAGAGATGGCACTTGCAGAGTGAGCCTTCTGGTTGCTTGTTCTGTTTCTTGCTCCTTGGTCAGGTTTGTCATGGCTTCAGAGGTGGTGCTTCTGGAGCCGTTGCTGTTGGCATGCAGCATAATGCTGTAGGTACCTTGTCTCCTGGATGGACCCCTTGTACATACGTTGTAGGTTGTATCCATTCCTTGTCTTTGGTCCTGGCTCCTGGATGAACTTTGGACCCATGTTGTAGCCTTGTTTGCAGTCCTGTCTCTGGCCCTATCTCCTTTTGCTCCTGACTGAACTCCCTGGACAGACCCCAGAGCTGGTTCATTGCTTTGTCATGTCTGATGCCGTGGATGGACCTTGTTACCAATACCTGTCTTTACCTTTCAGTTCATGCCCAATGCGACCATGTCCCATCAGTGAGGACACAGCCTGTGCTGGGGCCACCCTCATCTCCTGGCTTGCCTGCCCTTAGGGAGCAGATGGCCCTTGCTGCTCCCTGACAGCACTGTGAATATAGCTCCACCCTTGTTTGGTGGCCAAATGGTGTTTAAAAACTGGCTTAGCTGGAAAAGCATTCAGAGCGTGAATGCCTTTTCTTAAGTGTGTCTCTATAGAGGCAGGAACAAAATAGATCTACTTCCAAAGAGTTATTAATGAAGGTCTCAAAAGCGTACGACTGAATTAAGGTTAGCTTGCTTTCTCAAGGAAAGTGGATAATTTTTCTTCATTCTGTGATTTTTGAAATGCACATTTTTTCCTGTTTAGAAGCTGGTAGTTTTGCGGTTTGTCTGCAAGTGACTGCAAAGCTGTGGCACGCAGCTCTGTTCCTGCTGGAGAACGTGCCAAGTGACAATCCAGAGTTTGGAGGCAACAACCAAGGAGCTCAGATATTGCTCTCAGAAGTGTTGGGGTTTTTTCCTCCTTCCCTTTTATTTGAAAGGAGCAGAGTTTTGCAGAGTTATATTGACAGTAGATAGAATTATGCCTTTCAGTGGTGTCTATATGAAGTGACTTATTCCCATTGACAGTTTCCTGCTTTGCTTGCTCTGGGCTTCCAGGCTTATTGTCTGGAGAACCAGGTCTTAAAATACCTTGCTGAGCTATCCCTTTATATATATATTTAAATTGTACAGACTCTAAATGGGACACTTTACATATGGACTTGTCTTGATATGACTTGATGACATTAAACTTAAAAGCTTCAAGGTAGACTGGTGCCTACTGATGCTCATCATTGGCATTTCAGAGGCTCCACTGAGACCTTAAGACATTAAGTGTCATCTTTGAATGGCTGGTTAAATTCAGTAATGGTTTGCTCAAGTGAACACCTAATTTCTTCAAAAAGGGAAGCTGCTGTCTCCTAGCAAACATTTCTCATTGCAAAAGCCCAGTAATAGTACTGAGCTTTGGTAGTCTCTCTGTTGACAGTGGTTAATGACAAGCCGAAGTGCTTCTAGTGCTGGGACTCTCTAACTTGGAGCTTCTTGTATGTTTGTATTTCTGTCTCTGTCCAGCTTTAAATGTGTGCAGTTTTAAAGTTGTCTGCCAAGAAGCACACACATTCCTGGCAAAAAGCAACACACTGCTGTCAAAAATCTGCTCATCCAAGAAGAAGTAGCGCAGTGGTCTTGTAAAACACAAATGCAGCGATAATGTAACATAGGTTAGAGCAGTGTGAAGTGGGGATTAACAAATCTAGATACTGCAGCAATCCCATCATCTCCTACAGAGCTGTTGATCTATTCATTGCTTTGAGGGTGAGACAAGATGTTGGGCTCAATGAGGAGTCTGCTGCCTGTGTTTTGCTCTGCCTCTGCAGCTGTAATTAGTTGACAGAGCTTTAAACACTTCTGATTCAGGACTGTCTAAACTTTCTAAAGCTGGAGGAGAGAAAATAGAGGGTTTTATTAGCAGACACTTCAGTTTTGACATGTAGATGATGCAATGTAGCATATATTTTGGAGGAGCAGTTTCTCAAGACCGTGGGATACTGCAACTAGAAAAAGGAGTTAAAGGATAAAACAATGTCTATTCTAATTCTTTGCTCTTTTAGAGATGGCCAGAAACCCAATTTCCTGTTTTGCTGGATAGTTGCTAGTGTAATCAACCTGAGGCAACGGAAAAAATTTCTCCTGGCCTTGGCTAAAAAAATCTTTGGCTTGGTGATAAAATGTGAGGCTGACGTGTTGGTCTGACAGCTACTCTGAGTTCTGTAGCCAGAGCTTGAGTTATCTCCCTCCATCAGCACTGATTCCAGCTTCAAGAAGGATTATGTTAGGGAAATAATAAGGGCTAAATCAATAGTTACTGCTTTTGAGAGTAGTTCCCTGTATACACTTTTTTTCTGCGTGCAACTCAAGAGTGACAATAGAAAGCAGTGCAGGTGCTTGTCTGTCCATGGCAAGCCCCAGGGGATCACACTGAAGAGGTTGGAAAATTCATAACAACTTCAATCAGCCTTTCATTTTTCAGTGAGCAGCCTGCTTGTTTAGCCTGGTTGGGTGAGAAAATAAGACCTTGGGAAAAGGTGTTCATGATACCTAGTAATTATTAGTCATCTGCTCCTCTTCCCTTTAAAGGTGCAGGGACTGCCATTAAGTACTGGTTCACCCTGAACTGGTATAAGTTGTGCAGCAGTAAAAGGGGTAGCTGAACAGGGAGCTTTCTCCAGATGGTGTAGAGGACTGAGGCCAGGCTCTCCAGACAGCCAGGGCTAGATTAAACAAGGGCCTCAGACTGAGGAGGTGCATCCTGCACTCTTGTCTTCTGGTGTGTTGTACTTGTTGGCTCCGCATCGTACATGCTAATCGTGATCTCTGCTCCTCTGACCGTCTGCATGGGGTCTTGTTTTTACAGAAGAGAGTACAGAGCTAAAGAACATATCATTATGGTAGGATGTAGCTTCCATTTAATACAAGTTATTTTCCTGAAATAATGCCTCATTCTTCCTTCTCCCCAGTCAAGAAGGAGGATGAACACTTGACTGATAAATCTATGGCAGGAGCCTACCCTCCCCGCCCACCTTCTTTAATTCACATTAAAACTAATAGAGAGATGATGGATCTCACAGTACAGGAAATAAGTTTTTCTCATAGAGACCTTATTTTTTTTCTTTTCTTTTTTTTTGTTTTAGCAATAAAAAGAACCTTAAATTGAACCACTGATTAAAACCAGATATCTTAGGGTGTTCTGTCATGTCTGTCATCTGGTATCTAATTTTGATAATACCGCTTGAAGTACAGATAAGAATCTAGTTACCCATAAAACAGCAATACAATACCAATTTACTGACTGTCAAATACAACATGATGTAACAGATGACCTGCTGCTAGGTGAAGCTTTCAGGGCTTGTGCTGCAGCCAAGAGAAGTCTGACGGAAGTCGCTTTTAAGTTCTCTCTTGCTGCTCTTTGCTCTCTTTCTCCACAAAATGTTCAACCTTGAATGAAAAGTTTTCTGCCCCACCTCACCCCAGAGGGAAGGCTGCAATGTTTGGCAATGTACCTGAGAATGTATACAAACACCATTAGGGAGGGGAGATGAAAAAGGAGGCTGATTTTACTCTATCATGAAATTTTAACACTCCTTAGCAGCTTGCCAGCCAAGCAGGATTATACTGCCAGATGTCCTGGCAGAAATGTGCGCGGCTCTGCAAGATCATAAATCCAAACAACGTATGGCAACCCTGTGTGTATAATACTACTGTTAGCAATGCAGAATTTAAGTGTGGAAAGCTCTGGTGATGGGCAGGATTATTAAGGACAAAACCTTCCCAGACTTAGCTTTAAAGCCTTAGGTAGGTAATAGCTGATGATGGTGGGGGTATGTTAATGGGGAAAGGAGGAATATACTGATGTCTGTGCTTTATCAGCAGCAATAAGCCTCGTTTGCTTGCAGTTGTCTTCTCCCATCATGTCTTGGCCTTTCAGCAGGCAGAATTGTAGTGCAGCTGCTCAGAGGCTGATCTCTTCTCTCTGTTGGTATATATGAAAACATTGAAGGGGTGTTGTCAAAGACTTGCTAAACTCAAGGCCTGAGTCAGTGGAGTAGTGTTGCTCTGTAGCATTTCAGCGTTGGCTTGTGGTTTGTCTTGAGTATAAGTGGAGCTCTGTTGTCTTCGTCTTGGTAAATTCTTGTTTAATAGGAAGAATAGGGATGGTGGAGGCCTGGAGTGGAAATTTCTGTCTGGTGGTGCATTTTTTTTACTCTTCTTTCTATGTTTCTTTTGTCATGTTTCCTAAATGGAGTGCTGACTGAACCTGTTCTTCTAGTCTACACATTAAATATAAATGCATGTGTCCATTCATAGGATCATGTCCTCACTAAACTGTGCAAAGGATCAGGAAAAATAAATCATCTGTTGTGGTTTTTTAGTTGTTGCTCCCTTCATGGAAAAGAAAAGGCACTAACTAGTGTACTGTAGTAAAGAAATAATTTCTTTAGTGAGGACTTAGAATTGGGTCCCCCAAAGGAGTTGGGAGTATGTTTGTATTAGTGGGTATGGTTCTCCCATGCTATATGTTGACACCAAACTGTCAGCTAACCCAACTGACAGTGTGGCAGAAGGGCATTTAAAGCAAATGGAGGAGAATATGCTGTCCCCTATTTTATTCTGTTGTTGGTAGAAAAAATGGAGTTCTTATGAAGTGTGAAAAAGAGCAAGTCAACTCCCTGGCTCTTTAAAGAATAGTATGAGAGTGAATAGCCAGACAAAGAGAGCAAAGGGGACTTCAGCACAGCTAGTGAACTTTGCAAATTGCAGTTAAACTTAAGTGACCAGAAAGTGGAAGATCTAAAAATAAATAACTTTAAGTGCTTTGTTTGCAGACTAATCTTGCTACCCAAGTGTGAAATCTCCCTGCTTCCTGCCCTGCGTTCTTTAAATTTTCAAGTTCCATACCACAGAATTTCAGGTGGTTCATTGCTGGCCACATTAGTCATTCTGAGCTCATGCTGGTTTTGTCACTGAGAGTAGCAATACACACTAAAGGTATTTAAGTTGTACGCCCTTTATTGATTTCACTAGTAAATTACCTCAATACTGTAATGCCTTGGAAAGCTTTGTGCAGAGTGCTTTTCATCATTCAGCTTTCCTGGAAGATATGTATGCCTAGACCAGTGTTGTTTGCTCTTGGAAAGCTCCATTCATGCAGTCCTCAAGTTTTTCTGTACTAAATCAATTAGCTTCCTAATATTTGTAATAACGCTGTTCAGGACTGGCTTATATTGCTATGGTTTTAGCAATTTATATCCCTTTGCTGTGGAGTAAGAGAGAGGGAGCTCATGCCTAGATGATGCATTGTGTCCACTTTTGCAGAGACCAAAGCATCACACGAACAATACATGGCAGAACCAGGAGCCGGCGAAGGGTCTCCATTGTGCTACCATAGCAATGTGGTACAATTCTGGTCTGCAAAGGCAAAGCTGGCTTTAAATTTGTCAGTGTTGTTTAGTTCAGAAATCTCTTGTCTATGCTATATGAAAAAGGAATTTAACTTGCATATTCATGTTACTAGCTCAAATGATAGGTCAGAAATTAGGAAGTAGGAATTCATTACTCTAGAGGTGCCAAATCCTGATGCCCTAAAAACTTCGGTGGTTTGTGTTCCCTGCTGCTTATGTGATCCAATGCTTTCTATTTACATACCTGTGATTATTACAGTTTAAGCCTTACTTTTACATCTCCCTGAAGTAAAAGCAGTATGTTTTCTAGTTAAGTAGCATTTTTCATTTAAGTAAAAAATTATATAGGGGAAAGTAGTGGTTGCATAAAATGGAAATGCAGCATACCCATGTACAAAGAAATGAACAGCCTACCAAACCTTTTGAAAATCTTTTTCCTCGCTGTCATGCTTCACAAGCTCTCCAAAACGCGTAATGAGTAACAAAGACCTCTCCCAGCTGTGTCTATATTTTTGTTCACTGCTTTACATGCTATTTTCGGATGTGCACATAGAAAATGAAGCTAACTATTTTCAAAGTGTTGTCCCTGATGACCTAGTGTTTATTCAACTACTTATATTTTGTTGGCCGAGATAAATTTTACCTGAGGCCAGCATCTGCTCACTAATTTGTCACCTTTTCTTTTTCATGCCCTTAAGCTATTTTGACACCAGAGGCTTTGCAAGCTCCATCTCAGGAAGCACCAGCAGCAGTACAAAACGCAAGGAAAACAACGTGAACTGAAGCTTAGTGAAAATAGAGTTGTGTAATATGGCACTGGTTAGTGGCTGGATGACAGCCATTCTTGATGACATAAATTTAGTGGCATGCGTAACTGCAAAGAACAAAGGAGTTAATCAGCAACAATACTGTATATAAGAAGTATTACTCTGTGTAAGTACATATTAAAGTCATTGCCATAACCTTGTGATAGTCAGCTTGCTGTGGTTTAGTGTCCTAATATTCCTTTTAGAAAAACGTTTATTATTCATTTTAGGTTCATTTTCTGGGTTGTTAAGTGGCAGTGAAACTGAGAAATGCGTCCAGCAGTCAAATAATTGCCCTGGTTGAAGATGCTTACAGCTTTTTATGGAGAAGAAAATATAATCCAGATGATGAATAAAACCAACTCCTCTTCACATAAATGAAGCATAATAATAAATTATATCGTTTTGCTTCTGTTCTGTAATTTACAGTATGGTATGGAAAGGCAGCTCCTTTCCTCTCAGCTTTGTAGAACTTATTAAAGAAGTGGCAGGATTTTTAGTAATCATTGGCAGGATACAGCTTGTGTTTTGCCTTTAAGGTGCTTCGTTCTAACATTGGTACCCCTGCACTGCAGAGAATTACAGTGTGTGGGCATTGCAGAGGTGAATAGGGAACTCTTCCATGTATCTTCCTTCCTCCTGTACTGCCTAAGTGTGCTGGTCTGTACTGGTGATGTGGGGATGATGCTAGGTAGCAGATGGAGTTGTGTCTTGAAAGCATGTAAGATGTGGTGGTCTAGAGAGGGCCTTGTGAAGAAGGGCCAGGTCTCAATGTTCTCTCAGTTAACATCTTCATTGGTTTTTTGGTGTTGCTTTTTTTTTTTTCCTTCCCCTCTCCTTTTCTGAAGGCAGTGGTCCAGGATACAGAGTACCTTGCATTTGTCCATGACTGTTTTTGTGCAGGTTCAGTTCTGAACACCAGTTCTCTGTAGTATGAAAGCTGATGGGCTAAAGATCTGTTCCTCCATTTTCCAGTTTTCTGTACCTGGCTGCAGATGAACAATTTTCTTTTGTCCAATAAAGCTCAGTAGAAGCACTGTAAACACTACCCTCTAGTCCTTGTACGTCGGTGTTTTCAGAGTTTCAGCCAGCAGTCAAACTGGAGGCTTTTTTCCAGACGTGGAAGAAGATAAGCTAGTAGGAACAGACCAGTGATTAGACTAATAACATGAACATGGTCCTGTGATGCATGCAACAGTTTTGTGATACCATGGCTAATGCACATGCTTTCCTTTTTACATGGGTTTGGGCAAACTTTGGTATGCACTTAGCTATGCGGGACTCTGTTTGCAAATACGAGAGTGCCAATCCTTTTGCTTGAAGTCAGTTTAAATCCTCACTCCTCCCGCTCTCAGTGTGCTGAGCAAAGGTTATCTCAGCAATGTGCACGAGGCTGGCCTGTAGGCCTGCTATAGTTGTTCTTGAGGGTATGTGTGGTGGGTTGTCCCTAGCTGGATGCCAGGTGCCCACCAAAGCTGCTTTATCACTCCTCTCCTCAACTGGATAGGGGAGAGAAAATATAACAAAAGGCTCATGGGTTGAGATAAGGTCAGGGAGATAATTCAGCAATTACTGTCGTGGGCAAAATGGACTCGACTTGGGGGAAAAAAATTAATTTAACTTATTACCAGTCAAATCAGAGTAAGGTATTGAGAAATAAAGCCAAATCTTAAAACACCTTCCCCCAACCCCTCCCTTCTTCCCGGGCTTAACTTTACTCCTGAATTCTCTACCTCCTCCCCACCAGCACCACAGGGGGACAGGGAATGGGGGTTGCGGTCAGTTCATCCCACGTTGTCTCTGCCGCTCCTTCCTCCTCAGGGGCAGGACTCCGAACTCTTCCCCTGCTCCAGCGTGGGGTCCCTCCCACAAGAGACAGTTCTCCACAAACTGCTCCAGCGTGGGTCCCTTCCATGGGCTGCAGTCCTTCAGGCACAAACTGCTCCAGCGTGGGTCCCCCGCGGGGTCACAAGTCCTGCCAGAAAACCTGCTCCAGCGTGGGCTCCTCTCTCCACGGGTCCACAGGTCCTGCCAGGAGCCTGCTCCAGCACGGGTTTCCCACGGGGTCACAGCCTCCTTTGGGCATCCACCGGCTCTGGTGTGGGGTCTTCCTGGGGCTGCAGGTGGATATCTGCTCCACTGTGGACCTCCATGGGCTGCAGGGGGACAGCCTGCCTCGCCATGGTCTTCCCCATGGGCTGCAGGGGAATCTCTGCTCTGGCGCCGGGAGCACCTCCTCCCCCTCCTTCTTCACTGACCTTGGGGTCTGCAGAGTGGTTTCTCTCACATATTCTCACTCCTCTCTCTGGCTGCAGTTTCTGTGGAGCAGCAACTTTTCCCCCTTCTTAAATCTGTTATTCCAGAGGTGCTACCACCATTGCTGATGGGCTTGGCCTTGGCCAGCGGTGGGTCCATCTTGGAGCCGGCTGGCATTGGCTCCATTGGACATGGGGGAAGATTCTAGCAGCTTCTCACAGAAGCCAACCCTGTAGCCCCCCCACTACCAAAACCTTGCCACACAAACCCAATCCAGTATAGCCCAAAGTGTCCTTGCAGAGGGGGGCGTGTGTGGGTGCACGCGCGCGTATGTGTGTGCATATGCCAAGAAACTGAGCTCTGATTTCCTCTGGAAAAGGTGGACGCAGCTTCTTGCCCCTCTCAGTCCTCTTTTGGGCTCATCTTTGTCATTTATAATGTCATCTTCATGCTTATTTTTAGTTTCTAGCTCTTCTCTGTGGAACTGTTCTTACATTTTAATTAGCTAAATCAGGAGACTTGTAGCTGATTAATGTTTCCCCTCTGCAGCGGGACCATCTAGAGTAGGCATAAACCTTTCCATGCCTCATTTACTTCCAGTTCCTTTTCAAACAGACATGCACTGTTCTTGGACCTTCCTGTCTTTCCTCACCTGCTGTCAGTTTCTGTTGTACATCCACTGGATTAATTGTTGTTCCAGCTGTGCATTTGCATTTCATGATTTTATTCGTGCGGCCAGAAATTGTGTATGAAACCTTCCTACATCAGCAGTAATGACAGTGATACCCAGGTGACAGCTTTTGGCAGGTAGATTCTTACCTGAATTGTGTTAACAGTTTCAGTACTGCTCCCTGGTGAATAAGGGTGTTCGACAAACACATAAAAAGATTGACTTCCATAGCTGCAACGTTTGATGTTGAGTGAAATAAAATTACTATCCTTTTTCTTTTTTTTTTTTCTGTATAGATGAAAAAAACACTGAGTCAGGCTGTTATGAAATAGCTCTTCCTACTTCTTTCTGTACTGTACTTTATTCTATGGGTGAAATAAAAGTCAGTTTTGATGTGCTCCATCTATTATTCATCCCAAATGCTAATGGTTTGATTGTCATGATTTCCCTCTGTCCCAGCAGATCAAGATTAGAGATGATTTACTATGATTAGAGATAGTTTAAATGATTAGAAGTCACTACTGGCAAATTGCATCTGGTTTCTTCTGAGGTATGAGGGAAACACAGTGCCTTGTTCTAGTTTATGCATTTGCATAAATCATGATTGTCAACTGATGTCTTTATGATACACTTTTCAGAGTATGGGGGGTTAAAGTTTGCACACTGTCATACCAGTTTGCTGGGAGTAGTTCCTTCACATGAAGAAAACCAATGTGTTTATAATTAAGTGGGGGATTAGGTTTTAGGCTTTGTATTTGCACTTCAATTCAAAAAAAGTGTTGTTCTATCTAAGGCTGTGTGTCGCTATAACCAGCATTTGTGAAAGCTGGTGCATTCGCTAATCCCGTGGGAAAGTGCCAAACTTGTCAGTTTTTATAAATTGCTGTCTTTATGACAGGAAACTGGGAGGGGAAGGGTCTTGTATCTGAATGGAACAGCAAGGAGAAAATGGGGACGTAAGGACAGATGTGTCCCCAAGTCACTATTTCTCTAGGGTGGAAGCAATGCCCAGAGCAAGGGTCTTACTGAAAGATTGGATGCAAGCCATGAGAATTCTATAAGCATCCGGTAAATGTTTTGGCTGGGTGAGGAGAAGACCTCCTGGAGGACAATTCAAAACCAGGCAGACTTTTTTGGCTTTGTTTTGTTTCTGTTCAGTGCTCTCTAAACATAGCAACTATTTTTACATATTTGTTGGTGGTAATAAAAAGTATTCTTTACTTTTAACTGAACACGTCATCTGTTGAGAATGATTTGAGGATGAATGACAAGCCATTGTCAACATGGTAGTGAGTCACAAACAAGGGTTCAGTCATGCTTGTAGCATCCAGCACCCTCAGGCGAGACTGGGATTCCTAGACAGTTCCTAGATGGTCCATCCCTAAGCAGCACAGACTGACTTAAGAGCTCGTAATGCAGAATGTACCTCCTGGTCTAAGCATCCCTGACAGGACTGTGAGTAGGTGCCTAAACCTTAGCTTCCAATGAGTTTGTATTCATGCTCACAGTTGACTTCATGATGTGAAATATCATTTAATACGACCAGGAGTATTGTGGCGTGTGTCTGAAGGGCTGTTAACTCATGTGAATGCTTCCAATTGCCTTTGTTTATTCTATAGAGGTGATAGGTTAAAGGCCAAAAGTTGAAGCCCAGTACAAGATTTTTAACATGGTGCAAAAAAAAAGCAGTAAAAATACACCATTTGTCTAAATACAATAGTTTTAGAACTCAAAATGCTATAGGATAAAATTTTTAAAATATTCTGAAGAATATATTGTAGTTGTTGTTTTTGTTTTTTACTTCTACAAAACACCTCTGTTACAATATGTAATTGCACTGGCCAGAGCAAATACTTTGCTTTATGTGTTAAATAGCTCGATGAAATGGGAAGGAAGAAACTGGTTGGTGGACACGACTTAGTCCTTTGGCAAGGCCTGTAAAGCTCTGATGTTTCCTATGCAGCAGATGCTTTAACTGAATGTTATAAATTGCTCTTGTAAAGCACATCTTCTAATAGATGTCACTTTTTGTTTCCCCCTACTCTTTTGCAGCAAGTGACAGGCAGAAGTTTTGGTGAGAGAGATTTTCGTTCTGGATTAGAAAACGGCATTCTTCTGTGTGAGTAAGTAACACTTATAGTTTCAAGCCTTGAATACAATCTTGACTAAAGCTGAAATGAACTTTACCTAGTATGTCCAGTTGTTGGTTTCCTGTTACGAGTTTTGATACTGTGCACACTGGTATTTCACTGCAGCATCGTTTCAGTGCCAAAGCTATTGTTATAGTGAGGATTGAAATGTGGCTTAAAGAAAACAGGTTTTGCAAAGTGCTTCCCTCACTCCACCCCAGCTCCTTAGTTGAATTATGTAAAGTAAAAATGGTGTTTGCTTTTTGGTTTCCTTTTATTTAAAGATGTTAACCACAGATTGGCAAATGGTGTTCCACACCTGCCTGCGGACATCTCTGCTACAGTGAGGCATTTTGGACCAATGCCAGGTCTGAACACTGTCAACAGTTAGCCATCTGTATACCATCAATACTCAGCTCCTTTTATAGTTTCTGGAAACGTTAGACATCCTCTAAATTTTACCTAAAGGTGTATTTGAATGATGTGTTTTGTAATTTTTGGACAAGAGATGCAAGTTAGCTGTTGCACGTTTCTCTCTGTGGCTTTAATTGCTAGTTTTTAGGCAGAGTATTCCAAAAGCATTTTGTGGGCTTAGATGCCAAAGCTGCTGACTTTTAAGAGAAATTTGGAAGTGTGCCCTAATACCTGTAGTTCTTTGAAAATCCCATGCAGGTTGTCAGGAGTTTGGGAGAATCCAGTGATCCGAATCACCTGTATGGACCGATTTCTTTTGCTGGGTGTGGAGGGCTGTCACTGAAGTTGGTAAAAGCTGTCTTTGCACACCAGAAGGATGAAGCTTGTGCAGAACTGAATGCATATTGAAATTTATAAACGAGATCTCCTGAGATGTTTAGCTGGACCATTGCAGCTACTGGTTAAGTTTTATTCTATGAATGAAAGGTACTGGAACTTGGAAACCGTTTTCAGTGGTAGAGTTGAGCTAATATCCTGTAACTCAACTCTAGGTAGCTTACGATAGCTTTGAAACCTACTTGTGTAAATACTGTTGTATAGCTCACTGGTGTCATTAATCAGACAGCTTGAACTTTAGCTGTTAAAGGGGAAAAAAATATAAAGGAAATGATATGATCTAGTTTGATTGTAGTTGCATGTCTTTGCTGAGGAGTGGCTTTGGGAGGAGGGAAGTAGTTGTTATTGTTGATCAAAAGTTGTGGAACTCGGAAGGAGCATGTAGTTTACCTCTTTGTATTTAAGGGTTGCCTCTTGCACAAGATCTCTCCTCTGTGTGGTCAAGGGAAGTGCTGTGTGCTGAATCACTTCACATTGCTCTTTAAATGTTCAGGTTGAATTGTGTTGCATGAAAAGCAAGGGATGTGTATTTCAAGATTAGATTGTAATCTTATCTGCAAGTAAGCAGAGGTAGTCTGATTTAACTGTTGTAAATCTTTAAGGTGGAATGCTTAACTAACTAATGTTTTGTTAATGAAACAAATAAGTATGTATTTCTTAGAAGCTTCTGAGCTCCACTAATAAGCAGGTCAAGGGACAACTCTTGGTTATACTACTAAATTGTTCTGTGATGTTGGGCAAATTGCTTGTCCTTGTTTACCACCTGTGGATCAGTGCAAATCAGCCCAAAGGGATGTGTCTCCTCAACCTCAGATCTGAGAGGCCATGATGTTTGTATTGCATCCTGCTCCTAGCAGCTGTGGTTAGTGGGTAAAATTCTATTAGGCTACAGAGCATTAACCAGAGAGCTACCAATTTGGCATTCAAGTTTGGCTTTCTGATGACGAACAAATTATAAGGCCAACAATAAAAGTGTGCTCCTCATTGGTTCCAAGTCTGCTGTAAAATACAGAACTCAACAGAAATTTGGGGTGTAATACTGAGAACTTTTAATGTCTCTTCAAAAAGTATAGGCTTTGGCAAGTGAAGCCCTAAGAGTTAATTTTTTATCTATTGCTCAGTGAAGAAGTGCTAGTAAAGCTGCTACAGGCAATATTGTCTTTCTAGACAGGAGTTTTCTGGTTTATCAGAGACCTACATGTGTACCTCATGAACAAAATCTGGTGGTATTCAAGCTTTCTCTTAACCTCCTTTCAATCTGCTGTGCTTTCATTGCAGCTGACCTCAAGAAGTAGATGAAAACCTGATCTCATAGTCTCTGATAAGCTTCAGGGGATAAGAAAGAAATTAGAGCTGTCTTAGGTTTCTGAAGATGGATGAATTCACTGCCTTTGGTCTGGTTTATCTGATTTGTTGAAAATTTAGGGAAAAGCTAAACTTGCCTCAGTTTATCTCCACAGGACAGTACTCACTGCTAGTGTCATTAACTGGCAACTCGTAGCCAGACACTTGCGTGGGTGATGTCTGTGCGAGTGTGGAGTGGTGCTCACTTCCATGTGGCTGTTTCAGTGTTTTCCTTGCCTGGTTTATTTTGTGATGAGGACTGAAAGCAAGCTCGGGTTCTGAAGGGATCCCAGTAGCTAGAGGACTGGAAACTGATGTCAGGAGTGGGGACACAGTATGCCTTGAATGTCCTAAACATGTCTCAGGCTACCTTTGGACTTTGCAGGTGTTTTGCAGAAGGGAAGGGGGGTAGCCACCATGCCAGAGTCCATTCCCCAAACAGTCAGACTAGCCATGTGCAAAATGGCGCAGGGGGAGTCTTTGTCTATGTGTTGAGCAGGATTGTTGGAGCCTTACACACAGTAAAGCCAGGCTTCCGTCCGGGTGATCCCAATGTCTATGGCCTACACAGCCTGCAAACTCCGGCAGGCATCGCTACACTGGTTATAAATGATTCATTCACATCTAGCAACTATCCGTTCATTTTAATAAATGAAAACTAATACAACTGCGTGATGGCAAAAGCTTGGACTCTTGGAGTGGAAGTGTTATGGACCACCAGCCTGACTAGCGGAGCAGCCCTGCACATGTGTGCTAGCCACAGGCACCCACAAGCCTTGTACCTGCCTCTCTGGTAGTGTTTACACTGCAGCTGACATCTCAATCTGGCCTCATTATGACATTTTCATAGCTTGACGCACTCAGCTCGGGAGCTGAGGAGCATATTTAAACAATGCAGGGTGCCATAAAGCGGCAAGCTGACAGATGAGGGTAACACAAGCCCTTCCTTCTTTCTGGATATTTGAAAGCCCACTTATGCAGTTGTCCTGACAGTCCTGGCTCTAATTGTTCACCCAGCTGTGCTGAGAAGCCAGTGACTGCGACTTCTGTTTGTCTGAAATGAGTTCATGGCTTTTTAACATAGCTGTCTGACGTCAGTGCAGATGGTGATTTCAGCAAGGGACATCATAGCTAGGCGGAGGCAATTCTTGCTCTATTCTTGCTTTGTGTATTAAATTCTCATATACAAAGACTGAGGAGTTGCCTGGCTATGCTTCTGCATGGGTGGGCAAATATGCCCTCCTGGGGGCATGGTGGAAAGCTCTATGAGGGAGGCATACAACACCAGTAGCAGGAAATATCACTAGAAATTCCCAGTTTCCACTTCAGCATATGTTCGGGTTTGTGTTTTGTTTTGTTTTTTTTTTCTGTTAGATAGCTTTAACATTTAGGTTTGACCCAGATATCATAAGAAGCTAGAGGATTAATCAGGAATAAATTAGATCTGGTTGTTGCAATGCTTAGATGTTCTATTCTATGGATTCAGGCATCTGAATGAAGGTTGATTGCAAAAGAAAAAGTATATGCTGTCTCTATCTGCCTGCCCCACTGATTTGGGTAATTCTCTTGCTTTTCTGAAACAGCAAATAAGGAAGTTGAAGTTGCTTTTATTTCTAACCATGCAACAATTGCTATTAATAAGTTTAAAAATTACTACATGAAGACAGAAATGCATACATCTTCCTGCAACCTTGCCCAGTTGTTACTGCTTTAATATTCTTGCAAGTGTGTTTTTAAGGTGAGCGGTTCCTTTCCATTCTCCTTGCCATCCACCTCCCCTTGCCCAGCTCTGCTGCTGCAGGATTCCTTCTTTCACATTCGGCATTCAGCAGTTAGAGAGGTCTCTGTGAGGATGTGAGACTTGGAAAATCCCAGTTATTTACGTGCTTTGATGTGAATATGCAAGGGTGATATATATCCAGTGTATCTGTAAGCATTTCTGACATGCAATTGGGATCATATTTTCTCTCAAACTTTCTCTGGAATCAAGCAGTACTAGGAGTCCAGCTACCCTGAAAGTTTGTATTAGTTGTAATGAGATTCTAAAGTCAAGAATAGGACCAAACCATAAAAAGAGTAGCAACAACAATTGGGACATGAATCCTGGGCAAAGGACCTTAAACAATTAACTCAAACCAAATCCAGATTTAAATATCAGCAGAAACGATTTGGCTTTGCAGTGGAGTCCAACAGCATCATGATTGTTTGTAATACCTTGAGTTCTGTACGTAGAACAGTTTAGCTGCATGTCTGTTTTATGTATGTATGTAAATCAATTTATAGCAGTAAATGCAGGCATAATAAATCTTTGATTTTCCTCAAGCATGAAAGTTCTAACGAATATTTAACTCCATACCTTGAGAAGTCAAGGCATAAACATATAAAAGTGAAAGAGGAATAATTGTATGTGGTTGAAGATGGATGTCACTTGCATATACAGTTCTGGATACCAACTTATGAGCATTTTCCCAAACTTCTTTTTGTTTCTTAGAGACACTTATTTTGTATATTAGCACATGGTGTTATGTAGCTTAGTAAGGTGTGCAGAAACTATGCTTATTGTTTGAAACCAGGATTCTTTGACTCTGTAACTTTTTCATTATGTTTTGAAAGAGCAGATATGGAGGTATTTTATTGCTCTTAAGTAATCTTGGTAAAATTGCGTATGTACAGTGAATTAAGGAAAAAGCTTTACACTTTTTCTTGTGTAGGACAATATCTAGGAAAGGCAGTTCCCTTCAGCTGTGCATGTTAGGCATGTATGCCTTTTAAAAGTACAAGAAAGTTTTTAGGTTTTAGTTTCAAATAAAAAAAAAAAGTTAGTCATGCACATAGATTATTTTAATAGTATTTAAAGTGAAGTGTGGCTATAAATCTGAGTGAGCTGAAAGTGATTGTGATCAAGAATAACTTAATGGAATTTATCATTTACTCTCTCCTGAGAATAATTTTTTTCTATAAATAAGAAATCTCCTTAGCTTGTGTTCTTCATGTCACTGGGGATGAATGAGCTGCTGCTTCTCAGAGAGCAGTCTTTCTTTGGGCTTGCATCATGGTTGTAGTGCATCTGACCAAGCTTTGGGCCGACATGAATGCTGTTTTCAGCAAGGGCTGGATATGTGCCAGATCAGTGCAAGTGTAATGCTATGGAATAGTAAAACTTTGTCCTCTGAGTCAGTGGTACCGTTAGGTATGGAGAACAGTCTTCACTGTATATATGGTGTTTCAGTTGTGTGGCTGTTTAAAAATCAAGTTCTTCTTGCAAGTTAATGTCACTTACGTAAAATTGCTGTGCCATTTATGGAGACCTGGTAGGGGAAAACAAATACTGCGTCATCTTTGTAGATTGTAGGATTTTGCATATACGTTATGATACTTGTCTGTCAGTGGTATAGGCCTGGCATCAGTTCAGCACTTGGCTGTGTAGTGTACAGTGCAGACACTCTTGTCTTGCCAGATACCTCACTGGAGAAGTTAGTGGATGCCCAGCCCTTACGATTAATTAGGCTTTTGCTTGAATTTCCTATTCCTGGAAACTAAGAAGGTATTTGAGTTTCATAGGCATACTTGAAGTGTTGAATGTGACCCATGCCTTGAGGTGAGTGGGGATTGGTGTTCTCCTGTGGTTTTCAGGCTCTGCGTTGTAAAGCCAAAACATTATCAGCATCATGGATTTGGCATGTCTCCAGTTTAGAGAGACGGGCCCCAAGGCTCATTAAGCATTAAGATTTAGGTTCATGTGAGGACATTTGAAACAGTTTTATATGAATCCAGAGTTTTTAATCTTTAAGTTTTATTGCCGTGTTACAATGAAGAGTTATTTATTAGTACGATTTAGGTGAGGGGTCAAAGGTAACATAAACCGTAATGCTCAGCTGTGTGCATGAGAAGAGGAGAATAGCCATTGAGGGGCATACTTGAGTACAGCCAGAATGGCCTGTCTTTGTATTTATGTTTAAAAAAAAAAAAAAGGCATCTCAGTAGAATAAATAGTAGAGTTTTTTCAGTGGAGCTTGGTAATTGACAGTGCAACAGACTGTGGAACACTGACCCATTCAAATGGAGTGTTGCTCAAGTGCAAAGCAAGGTAATCCTGAGAGAGGTTTCAGCTTTCCAGGAGTGTATGTTTAAGAAATTATATTGGATACATACTTTGGGCAATTATCCATGGCCATTGCTACTGAGTGTAAAACTGTGTGTGAATTGTAAATCTGTAGGTGCATGGGATGCTTTTCATGTCAGTTGTGGTGGTAGGTTCTGTATAAATAGCTTGTGAAGCTATTTATATACAGTCTTCCCTGTTGCCTTTCTTGAGCTGTTTTGCAAGGCCTCTATCTTGTTCATATTTTTAGTCTTTGGCAGAGCAAGACCCATACTATCCTGTGTTTGGCATACTCGTTTTCTCAATGCTACCTATTTGCATAGTTCTTTATTCACCGGACTGGACTGTGAGCCCTTTATAGGACAAAGTCAGTTCTGTCCTGCTTGTTAAAAAAGCACCTTGTTCATCTGATCCTAAATAAATAATGTCAGGGGCATCATTAGCAATCACTCAAGAATGTTTTCCCAAAAATATTTTTGTGACCTCAAGAACATCTCTATATTTTGAAACTTCTTTACCACTTCCTTTGCAACAAAATATTTTGACTTTTCATTGTCTGCTGTTTCAATGTGATTTGTTCATCTTTAAGACTAATAGTGATTTTTCTCTCCATTTCAACTATTTGGGGGCATTTTGGAGCTGCCGCTAGAGCATGAGTTTAAAATATGTGGATACTGAAGCTGTCTGGGCTAATAATTATCAAGTGCTGAAAGGCTGCTTGTTAGAATGTAAACCTGTAAAACTTAATTTAAAAAGAGAAATGTCTCCATGAAGGTTTACTGTGGATAGAATTTCCTGAACTCTCAAATATGAAATACCCTTTTACTTTAAGATCAGGTCATTAGTCAGCTTTTCTTTTTAGGAATATGATCTGTTATTTGAGCAAAGAACTCTGTTGGATACCTGTCCCTCCAGGCTGGACTGATCTGTGAACACACATCACTTCAACCTTTCTTTTTTCTTTTCTGAGGCTTACTCTCTGAAAGTGCTTTTTCATTTCCTCTTAGAAACAAGGTCTTTCTGGAGGCTGGGTTTTGGCAGCCATCCTCTGAATATTTTCTTAACTGATGCTTTCTTGCAAGACAACTGCTCATGAAATTCTTGGTACTTTTCATTAGATCTTTTATCAGCTGTTGCCTGAAATGCCTTCTCTTCCTGGCAGAAGTTTTTCAAATTCTTAACTGGTGATAAACAACTCCAGGAAGGTCTAATAGGTTAATCACATGGTGGCTAGTACTGATTGCAGTTTGTCTGTCCTGCTGTGGAGATACCTTATCTCCTGGAATGCCAAGCCTTGGGGACAGCACCGAACACAGCAATTGATTCTTCCCATACCTCTCAGATCTTGCTTTTATTGGGGGGAAGGAAATGACCTAGCTTATCCCTATGAGTGGGGATGGAGCGGTTTTCTACTTCCATCATGCACTGTCATTTCCATAAGGTAAGACAGCTCTAAGGTTTTAGCTTCTATGCAGTGTCTTACTGTGCTTCATTTAACAGCTAATGACCGAAGAGTCCGAGCCAGCACCTGGCACAGGGGAAAGGGAGGATGGGTGTGTGGATGTTGGACTGAAAGTGGCAGGAGGACTTTGAGAAGTGAAGAACAGAGGATTGTCCTGACTCAGGACAGGTGTGTAAATGCTAGGGGTGGTGGGCAGAAATCACAGCTGAGAGCCTTGAAGGGTCTGGAGAATAGGTCAGGTGTGTGTATAGAGACTCAGGTTTTGTGGATGGAGCCTGAAGAGGCTTGGTTTTATCCTGGTTTGGGTTATTGTCTTTTGGGTGTTCGGTGGGATTGTTGGGGTTTTTTTGCCTTCATCGTATTTTGTTTGATTTCTTTTAAGAACTATTTTATCTGTATTTCTTTTTGTCATGTCTTTGCTCCTTTTACTGTTAGAAGTTCCTTGAAATTTCATTATTGTATCTTCCTTCTAGTCATGTCAGAGAAACACTGGTTATATCAGGTACCAGAAAGCCTCAATAGGAGAAGTATGCCATACAAAATTTTCAGAGATAACTGTGAGGTTGGACAACAGATGCTGGAATTGTTCCCCTGTCCATAGATGCCTACAGTGCAGGTATCTAGACTTGCTGTGCAGCTAAGTGCAGAAAAGTAGCTGCTTCTGGTTACAGTCATGTTGAGTGCCTGATGTCTGACTTTTCTGCTGTCTGCAGTGCAGTAGGCAGGACAGTACTCTGCCATGTACTGGTTGCCAGTGTTTCTGAATGGTTAACCAGTGGGGTTTTTTTACAAAATCTTTTTTTGAGTGGCACAGAAAAATAACAAGTGTTTATTAACAGGTCAACACACACTATTATGGTCAGGTTTAGGGCTGGGAGAGTGACAAAGCCCAGAGCTATAGCTGTAATGGGGCTGGAAAAGGGGCCAGTGTAGTGGGGGCTGGAGGAAGATTTAGGCTGCAAATGTTCTCTCCTCTGTGAACTTGGGTGCTGGGGTCATGTCTGAGTGTCTTCACCTCAGAATGAGCCAAGGATTAGGATTAGAGTTAGTGTTAGGATTAGGATTGGGGGACGGACAAAGGCTAGAGCTGCAGATGCAGTGGGGCTGCCAGAGGAAGGTGTGCGCTGCAAGTGTTCTCCCCTGCAAGCTCTTTAATCCGAGACATGGCTGGGGATGGGAGGCCCAGGGCAGCCAAGTCCTTTGGTTAGGGTTGGCAGGGCAAGGAAGTGTGGGACTGCAGTTGTAGGGGGCTGCCAGGGGAAGGTGTGGGTTGGTGTTTTCTCCCCTACAGACTCTTTTGCCTGGGCCCTGGCTGAGGGCTTTGCGCCAGGTCCCCGGTGTGAAATGGCTAGGGTTTTTGTTTGCCACGTATTTCAACAGAAACCTAGCGGAGCTGATAAAACTTTACATAGCAAGACAAATGCTCTATATGAGTCTAAATAGGCACAGAAAACTTAGTTTGTGTGTATTGACCTATGTAGGAAGAGGTGTATTCAGTGGCTTTTTCGAGAAGCAGGGACAGATAGTAACTGTGTGAGTGAAGGCAACCATTGAGGTACTCTGCATAAACAGTACAGCTTTTCTGCCAGGTTGGTGGCAGAGCAAGCTCAAGCCACTCGATATTTTGGCATCTGGACTGTTGCTCTAGATGAGGCAATAATTCAGAAGCAGCCAGTCTGCTCTGGAAGAAATCTCTCTTTGGCACATTCTGCAGTGAGCAAGTCCTGGGGATTTTGGTGCTGGACTGTTTAGAGATGTTTCCAACAGGAGGTAAACATTTTAATAATAGAGACCTTTCTTCCTCAGGCTTTTCTATCTTGCCCCATCCCGTTTCCTCCCTCTTCAGACTCCAAACGGTGATCTGAAATGTTGTTTATTCCCTGCTCCTTTCCTTCCTCTCATTTTATCCTTCTCCCTTATTTCACAGGGAAGCCTGTACAAGCCATTTCGAGGATTTATTTAGAATGGGCTTTGGCACTTTGGTTTCCATTAAGACCTCTTTATTTTACTTTCTATTATTGTCTATGGCTTTTGATCTGCACCTGCAATATTCGTTATGATGCCTGATGTATTCATGTTTGAGTAATAAAGAAAATGAGATGCCTTAGTTAATATATCCTTTTCTCTCTGTGACAGAGTAGGCAGATCGACAACTGAAATCACAACAGAGCTACAGTATTTGGAAAAAAGTGCTCTGACAAAAAAAAAAAAAACACAACAAAAAAACCAACAAAACCCCCCACCTTAAATTGCCTGTTGCAGCAGTTAAATGGAAAATAATATTTTTTTAAGGTTGCTGCTGTGCAAGGCTGAAAGATAGGTTAGTGACTCTTGGGGGAAGAAGTAGTAGTGTTTGTTTTCTATCTGTGAAATAAAATTATGGTTATAGAAAGGGAGATGTGCATTTTTTTTCTTGCTATTCTGTGCATCTAGGGGGAAAAAGTGAATTGTTTGTATATAAAAGTATGTTCTTTCATAATTTGTTTTTAGGGCATGATAGTGTTAGATTCTACTGTAAGCAGAAGGCAGGAATAGTACAGCAACCTGTATGAGCTTGGGTTACAGAGTTTTTAACTGCAAGAAGATCAAGAAAATACCCCCAACTCCCAAAAATGTCATTCACATTGGGTTTGTTGCCACTCCTGATTATGGTGGTGCTGGAGATGTTGGGATTCCAAGTGTGTAATAACACAAGTACAACTTAGAACAGGTCAGATAGGAGCTTTATTAACTGTGATCATAGAGAACATTTAGAATAGCATCTCCCCTGTTCTCTCCAAGTGATTGCACAGACCCAACCAATATACTATTTCTGGGGAAAAAAGAAAGAGGTGCGGAAAAGCAATCATTTCAATGTTAACAAAGCCAGGTATCCACCCCTGGGAAGGATGGACTCCTTAATGAGCTTGCTAACTGCCACAGTCCTAAGAAGGAATCAAACAGTAAATAACGTGACAGTATGGAGAGATGGCTCTCTGTGGAGCCTATAGGAGTGACACACCCCATGTTATCTTAGCTCAGAAGTAGGGAGCTGGAAACAATCCCAGACTTAGCTTTTAGTTGAAAGGAATATTTTTTTAGTTTGGATAAACTTCCTAGCCAGACCTCTCAAAAATTAAATATTAGTAAATTTTACCACCATGGTAGGCTGCCGGAAGAGTCGGTTCTTGAATGGAGACGGTGTCAGCACAAAGTGAGATTCCTCTCTTCCATAGTGGCTGTTCTCATTTTTAAAGAGTTTTAAATTATCATAGACATCTTTGTTTCTCTTCAAAGATCTTGAATTTGAAGTGGGTGTCTTGACCTGATGATTTTCTTCCCAATGGATGGGACTGGTTGAATTTTCCTGCGGATAAAAGGCATAAGGGTTTTCTCTTGGTGGAAGGGTGGTAAAGAAACAGTGGTTGTTGCAACAGGATTTTATAATTAAAATTCCCCACTTTTAGAGGCTTGATCATTTTTTGGAATATTCTAACAATCAGCCATGTCAGCACTTCTCATAGCATGTCCATGGGTGGTGGGGAACTTTCGTGGGGGGGTTGCTAATCTTTGGACAATGAACAGTGTTCAACCATGGTATCACTGGCCTAATGATGTTTTCATGGTGCGGTGGGTTTTTTTGGGCTCCTTTTTATTTGTCTTCTCACATTTTTGTTTTATGGGGACCTCCATTCTCCACAACATATGCAAGGATGGCATTTAATTTCAAGTACAGATGCAGAAAAATAAGACAGGCCACCCATACAGTGTATGTCCTTTCTCACTTTCCTGCAGTGCAGTAACTGCCAGACTGTTCTTCCCAAGCTGTGGTGATACCCGGATGGGTTTCTGCTCTCACGCCCTTCCAGGCAAGACTTGCCTTTAGGCAATGGAGGCAGACTAATGTGATAAAATTCACCCAGAGCCTGTCAAGACTGACGTGATCTAGATCAATTTAGGATGTAAAATAAATATTGCCGAGGTACCGTGCTGTGGATATTTTTCCTTCTAGTCTTTCTTCATTTCAGTTGTGGAACTTTGGGTACATGTGTGTTTTCAGGAGGGGAGAAAAGGGAGACTCTTCCAGCCATACTGAAATTCTTATGTGCCAGGGACAAGTGTTTGATAATTTGGATTTTGTGACTTACTACTCACAAATACTCCTTTCTCGTAACAGGTTGCTGAATGCAATAAAGCCGGGATTGGTAAAAAAGATCAATAGACTACCGACCCCCATTGCAGGTTTGGTGAGTATGTCAAATGGAGAAAAATCTTTCAGTGCTGCTTTTTGCACCTTGATTTTATGACTGTGTGATTCAGATAGCAATTATTTTTGTAATTTGAACTCTTCTAAGGTACTAAACTCAGATAGTCCTTCTGAAATCTGAACTCTCTGTGTAGTCACCTTAAGACCTTCCAGTCCTTTTTTCAGAAGTGGGCAGTATTCAAGAGGCAGAGTATATTTTTAGAGGAAGAATATCTTCTTGGTTATATGTCATCTTCCAGTTGTGGTGCTAGCTTTAGAAAGACTGGAATGTATGCATTAGAAGCCATCACCACAAAAAGATAGTTTTTGGAAAGAAAGAAAACTGTACTTGTATATTTTGTCTCATTTTCTCTTTCCCCCAAATACCACAGTCTGCAGATAACATTCATTGTGGGACTACCTAGGGAACTGTTTCATGTTGACTTTAAGGGCAGAGTAAAAGTTGGCCATAATCTGTTGTAAGTGAGGAAGACCACAGAGGACGTGCTGACAGCCTGTGGGCTCTCAGGAGTGCTGGGTGCTCAGGAGGTCACCTCAAGGGGTGGCACAGTCCTGTGCCTGCTGTTGGGGAAGAAAGTGGAGGTATGAATGGGTGTTGGGTCTAACAGGACTAGCCACAGAGAAATATGGCTGTATTGATTTTATGTTGACATGTGGCTGGGAATAAAAGGGCCCCTGAGCATGTGGAAGGTGGCCATCCTTGATTTAGACTAATGATTTACTTACATACGTGGTTCCTTTCTGTTCTGGCACTACTCACATTGTAGTTCAGTTGTGCAAGATTCAGAACATGTTACCTGTTGATAGCTGAGGTTAACGTTACTTTATGTAAACCACATTTAAAAGTTTCAGTGTATTAGAAATAATGTTACACTGATTTTTAAATTGGTTCTATAATGTTATCACATAGCCTTTGAGGCTGGGTCCTTCAGCCTGTAGATTGACAGGCATATTTCTCCATGAATACTGTCTAGTTTTAGGATTTGTGATCCCCACCACCCTTTCTCTAAAGTTTCCTTGTGTGCCTTTCTTTTGCCTCTAAAAACCATCTAGTTTTATTCCTATGCAGTCTTATTTGAAAGGAATATTTGATATAAACAGCTGCAAAAGATACCAGTAGTGCAGTTTTCTTTTCCTTGGCTCCCTTTCAGGAAAGACTCAATTTTTGTTATGACTGTTTTAAGAGGGTGATATTGAATTACATTGGTTTTTTTCTTATTCATATGTAAAATCCCAAAGGTAAGGTGGTTGTGGTAGGAGGGACATAGAAAAAGTTGTTATGTGTGTGTATTTTTCTCATTCCTTGAGATAAATCTCTCTTGCAAGATGTATATCTTCAAAGCATTACCAAAAAAGCAGTTTTCAGGCTGTTAATGATACAGTAGATCTTTTCTGTGTTGGGAAGTGACTTTTTTACCTCTGTACCTGTGTCCTCTACTTACCTTTAGTAATTACTTTTCTAAATATTTTTCCTAATACATAATTAGGCTATTTAAAAAGTTCACTGGTGCTTCTAGCTTCTTGAACATTACCAATGGGTGTTTTTATCTACTGTTCTGTGAATAAATTGCTGCAAACAAAGCAAGCCATCCAAATGTCCCCTTGCTTTCGAAGGTGTCTAGTTCCATACCTGCTGACTTCTGTTGCCAGTGGTAAGTGGCTGTTTTAAGGATTGC
Source organism: Harpia harpyja (assembly GCF_026419915.1). Lineage (NCBI taxonomy): Eukaryota > Metazoa > Chordata > Aves > Accipitriformes > Accipitridae > Harpia > Harpia harpyja. Next base: position 63,457,918 of record NC_068941.1, on the reverse strand, counting down.
ATGTGAATTTATATGATCAAGTGTTCTAGTCCGTTATGCTTATTTATGAGGTATTCAAATTTTAAAGTACAGACATCAGGAGTATGTTTGAGTGCAGTGAGTATCTTTTTGTTTTCTCTTACCTGTACCATGTCCATGTGTCTGAAAAAAAATTGAAGTATTGACACCATAGTCCAGAAACAGTTACACCTCCTAGTTAGTTGACCACATATGAGGGACATTACTGTATTTATTGCCAATTTTTCTTTATTGTCTTAGCTTCGGTTGGCTTGACATAGTATATAGTTACTTCTTTCCAGTTATTTCACCCGAGGGAGTGTGATTTCCTCCAGTACACGTAGAAACACTGTGAAAGGTTCAGTACCTTTTCTGCCTTGTGTGAGAGATGTGCTTTTGAACTCCTAGATACTGCTTCTACCTAAAAAGTGTAACTTAATCATTCTAACAGAATTAATTAATTTCTTCCTGATAGTTGATAGAATAAGTATTTAGTTCACTAGTAGAGACAATAGGTAGGTTTTCTTTTTTACAGAGTTGGAGCTAAAACTTACGAGTAATTGTGAAGTACTCAAAGTGCCTTTTGTTTCATCTTTAACCTCCAGAGACACAAACAGTCATATATTAAGTAGCTCTACAAAATGTCTACTTGAGTCTAATTCTCCAGATGATACTTTGTGTTTCTCCTTTGTTATTGTAAGGACAAATGAAGAAGTATGCTTTATTGAAGTAAAGTAACAGTAAACTTGAAGCCTGTATCGGAGACATGCTGAGATGTTAATCTGGGAGTATTATCAGGTGTAAAAATTTTGCCTGTATTTCATGTTTGAGTGACTTCTCATAACACTACAGTGAAGTATCATATATAACTAGTGTTGACAGACTGAATTCTTCAAACTTTTCCTGGTGTTTAAAGCTAAATGAATCTGCAGTTACTCTGAAATTCTTACCAGTGACTTCCTCATGTAGTGTAAGAGGGAATGGCTTATTTGCAGACCTTTTGTGTACCAGAACACCAATCATATAAGCAAAATTTATTGGTTATAGTGTTGTAGTGTTAAAGTTAGGACTTGAGGATCTGCACACCACCGTACTAAGCACAGGCCATATAAATACACAAAGGTGATCTTTGTCTAGTTACAATTTTAAGTCAGGATGTGGATTGTATGCAGCATTACATATAGAATTACATATGTTCAGCTTGGCAGGCTTGTTTGTAATTTGCTTTGATCTCCAGAAGTGCCGACTGCTTCTGTTATCACAGCAGAAATGATACATTGCTTTAATGAAATAAAATGTGGGACCAACAGTTTGGTATTCAGACTTACTTACAGTGAGTACTAAATTTGATGAAATGCTTTCTCATTCCTGTTCAGTATTCATTAATCTAGAAAGCTAATGCTCCCACCAAAAAGAAAATTCGCAAAACATCCAAAGAACGTATTAAACTTAGGGAGGAATAACAGGCTTTGCTGAAAGAGCCGTGTTGCCAGAAGAAATTTTCTCTTGTGAGAAATTGAAACTGAACATCTTTGTTTTAAGACTGTCAGCTTTCCAGAAGCATCATTTAATGTATTTAATTGCGCAAGGCTGGAAAAGTATTTTGGCTGAATTATTAATTAAAAGACCATCTGAAGCTGCAGAAGTCTTACAAAGATGGATTGTTAGAGTACAATGAATATAATTAATGTAGAAATGATTTTTACAAAACCAGCAGTTTTTTCAGTGAGTTGCTGTTGGTTTCTTTCATTTTCTATGACGTTCATAGTGGGCACAACTAATTTTTAAGGTTTCTACTAATTGCAATTTTGTACAACTATGCCCTATTATATATTTAATTCTATAGAAATAAAAAATTTCCAGCATCATCGTAGGTAAGCTTTGCTTTATAATGCTAACTGCTGTATGTTGACTATCTTTTTCCCTAAAAAAAGTCTAGTTTTTGTTTCCTGTCCCTGAATAATGTCACTCTGAGAAAAGAAAAGGTTTCTGCCTTATCTTTTGTTTGACAGGGTTTAGGAGAGTTTGTAGCATTACTTCAGTTCCGTGAACAATCCCCACAGGAGCTCAGACACTTACTTCAGAGGCTGTGTGAAAGAATCTCACATATAATAGTAGGAAGTAGTCAAGACAAAGTTGGAGGGCTGAACTTTAGCTGGATCTTGGCTCACATTTCAGAACTACTGAATAAAAATCTGTTTACTGTGGCATCCAGTTTTCTGCTTATGTACAGTCTTCAACTTTGTGACATTTGTATGATTTAGCAGTGGAAAAAAATAGCTCTGCAAAAGTCACCTGGTTGCATGGTTATTGCACCAAGATGAACAGAACTGTGACGTGCTGTTTGAAAAAGCTTGTTCCTTTGAAAACAAGGGGGTTTTTTTCTGTGATTATTTTCCTAGGAAGTTTCTCTTGGCAAAGTGTTCTCTGGGAACTTGCTGTGAACCTTATTAAGAATAGCTACCTGTCTGCTGGTGCTGGTAATTTGCTTTTATGCTGTACTGTTGCATAAATTCCAGGTTTGGGGGTTTTTTATATCATATGATGTTCCAAAGAAATTTCAGCATTGTATTAGCTTTCAGGAGTTTATGCTGCTAAGTAAGTTTAGCAAATTAGAACTTTTTTCTTTATGCAGATATGAACCTGAAAATAAAATTACAATACCCAAATATAGTGTAGTGTGTTTTACAGAATTAAAAATAATTAGAGAAGATAAAGAAACACATGGAACTTTAACTGATGCGCATTATTTTTATCACTCTTTCTACTCATACTTCAGTGTTACTATTTTTTTTTTCCTTAAAAAAATTATCTTTTCATTCTTCCTTTTAATTTCTCACTCTCCCTTTCATTATTTGTAGTACTTTCTGGAAAGAGCCTACTCCTATTGTAATATCTAGATTCTTAATACATGATAATTTCTGTTGCCTTATTTTGTCCTTCTTGCTGCTGGACAAATTCATTTGCAAGCACAATTGTATCCATAAAAAAGTCTTGCTGTGTAAGTTGCGGTACATGTGAAATAAACAGAAGCAAAATTTCCTGTCTAAAAACAGTAAATTCTTGGCACTCACATCCTGAAAACGTTTTTGTGAATGCTGATGGAAAGCAAAGTGTCAACATCATAGCAAAATGCTGTGCAAACCATTCTGCCATGTTTTCTGTGGCTCTTCCTTGCGAAATCGGCTTTTCTACACCTCCTGTGCCTGCTTTCAGTTCTGATATCTAAATATTTGACTAAAATAATACTTAAGGTCTGGCCAGCGGTTTGGAGCAGCACTGTGTGCTTTGGCTCATTACATAGTGTAATATATATTGAATCCCTTCACTAAAACAATAGTATCCTTTAAAAAAAAATATTGTTTGTATCGTTGTGTCCTTGTATGCTTGTGGTGTTTGGTTTTTTTTACCCCCTAAGCTTTCTAGACTCTGCCTTCAAATTAATTTTTCATTTAGATTTTCCTGCCTATTTGTTTAGGTGTCATCTGAGCTGGATAGGGCTACCTTATAAAATTCCTGTTTAATGAATTTAGCTGTATCCGTACTCACAAACATTTCTAAGTTTCATGAGGAACACAAAAGTAAACTAACAGGTGTTTCTTAACTAGGCTGTTTGTAAACAGAGTCTGTGTAGAACAGTCTATGCTTTAGTTAATTCATCGCAGAAGAGGAAACGGCCATCAGTTGAAATTTGGCAGGAAGCATAGAGGAAGCAGCATTAGTGGAGGAAAAAATGAGATGCAAACCAATAAAAACTAAAACTTTATAGTGAAATTCACCTTTTTTTTTTTTTTTGACTGGATTGAAGGTTTTTATTGCTTCCAATTAACCATGCAAATGCTGTCTAGAAAGCATTGCTGTCCTCCCATTTAGAGAAAAACTAGTGAGTCAAATGCAAAACACAGTGCTGGCATCTCATTTTAGTATTTTATTGGTTGAAATGGATGTGCGTGCTCTGGCGTTGGGTTTGGCTCCAAAACTCTCATACTTTTGATGCTGGAAACTAATCATCAGTCTGACAGTAGTATATGTGGTGGAGACGTATTCCACTGCTGCACTTGGGTTCAGCCTGTGTTGCCCAGGCTTCCAAGTTTGAACTTTAACCTGATATATGGATATAAGAGAAGCTGAAATAAAAGACATGCACTATCAAAAAAAATCAAAGGCAGGTAAATGACCCCACCTTGTTTTATTTGCTTTTGATGGTCTGAGCTGTGTTTAGCTATGAAGCGCACCCTCAGAGAAGTGAGTTCAGCCAGCTCCTAGTAGTCTTCATGTGCACCATCCCACTCTGGCTCATGAGCTGTCCTTAACATCCATGAGTGGTCCCTTCTGTCCTCAGCTACCAGCTGGAGTGTTGCGTTTATGATGACTGGAGGTGAAACTTGAAGCAAGTGACACCTTGTTTGCTTCCGAATTGGCCATTACTGATCCCTCCCAGGTTTCTGTGTGCTTCCTGCACCACTGGCACCAGCCAGCACTCAGCCAGGGCTTCTGCAGACTAACCTCACTGCTGGTCTTAAAGTCCCTTCTTCTTCTGGATGCTTTGTTGGCTGCAGTGCTTACAGTGCACTCAGTAAGCTAAGCTAAGCTGTTTGTTGGCTGGGACCACTACTCGTCATGCTAAGGATACTGTCCCTTTCTGCCAGTGTCCAGGAATTTGTCCCTTGTTATAAGCTGAAGTCTCTTATTTAGCAGCCAGAGCGCCCTGAACAGTTTCCTTGTTGGGTCAGGATGGCACCAGCCAGGATGAGTAAAGGTTTGTAGGACACCCGTGAAGGACAGCTGTGAAGCATAGCTGCTGTGGACAGATGCAAACTTTGTCAAGTTGTTGAGATCTGTTCCCAAACTAGACTGGTTAGGATTCAAAGGTGCAGCAGTTTCACGGTCAGCTCAAGCCATGCCCTGAGCCGGCTGAGCTCTGTCACTGAGAATGTCATGACTTGGTTTGGCCAAATGCTAATAATACGTGTAAGCTCTCTGTGGCAAGGATCATCTGCTAGTCTGTTTCTGTCTAACACCTCACCCCATGAGTCCTGCTCTGTGGCCAGGACTCCTAGACAGTATGTTAATACAAACAATAAATAACACTTACAAAAATATCACAGGCATTCCTGTGTCATTCACAGTCTGTTTTTAGACTGCTCTCCCAACTTAAGTCTTCATCCATGGCTTTAATCAATAGGTTTATAATTAGCTTTATTCACATGGAATAATTTAAAATGTTAATACGCAAATTCAGAGGTGAGGGGAACCTTTTCTGTGTTAAAACCAAGGGAGGATGGTCACTGCAGAGGATCTCCTTTTTGATTTTTTTTGTTTTGTTTTACACAGACACAGTTTTGTTGCCCAGCCTTGAGAAGGGAAAGCCAACTACCATGCTTTAGAAAAAAGCGCCTGATTAAAAGCAAAGAGTCTACCTGTTCTGGGGCTGTCCAGTGACTTCACATAGATGTTATTTATAAAACTATATAAATAAAGGCCTAGTGTAATGATTGTTTACTTTTTTTTTTGGACATAGGTTTAATAAAGTGAAGGATTCCAGGGATAACATTTGAAAATGGCAAAAAGAAAAGCATTGCTGCTGCTGCTGCTGAAGCCCTAATACTAGGCAGCTGAAATGTGAACTTGCCCTTATCATGGCATTAACCTTTACTATAAATGACAGAGTCTTTCCTCAGGTTGGAGAGGGCAGCTGGCTTCCAGGAGGAGCTCATTTTGTACCCGTGGAAAATGCAGGTTGCCCACTGGATTAATTTTTAGATTTGCTTTCAGGTCCTAAAGCGTCTTTCTGCAAGTTCAGCCATGACTTGCATTACGTTGGTTTACTGACTCTGGTTGAGTGAGTATTTTGGAAATGGCAAACTTTTGAGGAATAATCTCTAAGTATCTGTAAGTATCAGAAAAAATGGCAGTTCAACAAACAAAATGCCATTTGCTATGTAGCTTAGGGCTGCACTAAATGAAGTCAAGAATCCAGTGCCTTCCTTGAGCTGTTGTCTTAGAAACGAAAGGCCTCCTGAGCAGAATGACTTAAACTCTTCAGGACAAATCCCACTGTTGAAGCTTATGACTGCTCTTAACTGGGCAAATACCATGTGCTCTGGAGGCATGTACCATCTTCAGGAGCTTTCAGTGGAGGAGTTGGATGTCTTGAGTCTGCGAATGTGTCACCCATGCCCTGTGATGACTGTGGCACTGTTGGAGTTGTATCCAGGCACCTGCAATCTTTGGGTAACTTCTGTTGCAAAATCCATTAGTTTCCTAATGAGGTCATAAAAAGCAGCACTGAGCTGGTGTGCTGCATGTGTTTAGGCTAGCACACATAAAATAAGCAGAGCTACAACTATCCATGTCTTGAGGCTAAAAGAAGTATCAGCTTTTGTTCTTAACAAGAAAAACCAGACCTGAGGCTATGGTTGCTTTCAGCTGCTCTGAATTTGACTTTCTAACACCTTCTACCATGCCAGCACTAGCACTCAGATGGTTATTAGCTGTAGTGGGCAACTGGTCTGGCTGAAAAATACCCTTCTCCTTCATCTTACAGCATGTAACTGTGTGAGCAGGAGTGCCAGCAGGAGGGAACGAAGAGGCTTACCAAGTTGGGGAAGGAAGTGTCATTCTATCAGTTTAAAGTAGTTCTGAAACTGCGGCTAGGGAGTTTAAACTTAGATGCAATTCTTATGTTATTGGCCAAAATTGAAGGACATGGGAACCTAGGAAAGTATCGTCCTGAAATCCCCCATTTAAAGGTTGTCTGTGTTTAAAACTATACTTAGTAGTATTCTCACTCCCTAATTCTGGAAAGCCTCTCACAGATTGGAGTCTGTAGGTCTGCTCTATAAATACCGTCTCTGATCCTCAACTGTCTTTTTCAGTGACATGTAGCCTCTGCTGCAGGGAACAACTAGATGCCAGTATTTATCTGAGAGAGTGAGAGCTAAATTCAGTGGTAAATGGGGTTGACCAGAGTAAGAATATTTGCTGTACTTGCTGCTACCCTGCATTCTCACAGCGTCTGAGAGGCGGGTGCTGTTGCCCATAAAATCCACGTAATACAATCAGGAGAATGTTGATAACCGGGTAACAGTAGCACTGGAGATATGAAAGGGGAGGGTGCCTTCCCAACAGCTCTTAACCTGACCAGTCCCTGGGGAGGCGAGCGGGAAAAAAAGTTTCCACAGTGTGGTCAGACCAACAGATCTGCCACCTCAAAATGAGTCAGGGATGCTCAAGCTTCCTATTACCTTCTCCTCTTCTGAAAAGGGAGCAAGCATGAGTTAGTGACGGTCTGTTGTGACCCCGGCCCTTAGGCTGAAGATGGTGGCAAAAGAATGTTGTCTCTAATCCCCTTCCTGGCTGCGAATCAACTCTGTGAAGTCTGTTGCAGTTTATGTCTGCTAGCAACTGTTCGTACTGTTTCTACGCTGAAAACCTTTCCGGGCACTGTAAGTGGATTTCTGTCAGATGATGTGCATGTCGCTAGCAGGAGCCTACGTGCTGAATGCAGATGATGGAACACGTCTTGCTCCAAAGATCACATTGCAGTTGTTTCCCTGGCTTAAAGCAAACAAGCAAAAAGGCAAGCTAGTGGAAAACTAGCATCTTAAAGATCCGTGTGCAGTCATTTCTTTGGTTTAAGAGCCCAGTAAAATTCTGCAGTCTGGTGCTTGGTCAAGAGTTCATAGAGGCTGGAGTACCTGACACTGAAAGTCCCCTTGCCTTCTGCATTCCTCAGTGCTCCTGGATTAAAGCCACTTGCTTCCTGCTTGGCACAGTACTTTCTAATTGTAAGGTGCTTCCTCTTAAATGTCCAGAGGTCTAATGATACTATTGTAAACCTGTTAAAATTAATACTGCAGAGGAAAGAGCTTAGTTAATTGCTTGTGCAAAAATACAGTGGTAGGCTGAACTATCTGACTGAGGGACATCAAAGCCATTCACTATTAACCTTTTGAAAGCTGAATAGCCTTGTCATAATATGTGGAAATCTGTCCCACAGCTTAGTAGGAGAATTATTCATTTCTAGACAAGCAATATAACTAACGGTCTAGAAAATTAATATTGCAGTACAGAGGCAATCCTCAGCTGTTTGAAGTGGTGTCCTTCTGTTAAAGTCCTTTTTATTGCCACTTCTTTGTTTGCTTCTGCCTCCTCATCTTCATGTGGGAAGCACTATTACTTAGATGGCGAATGTCTGTTTCTGTTTGGGGCAATGGTGTGCGCTGATTTATTACTGTGAAACATGTGAAAGGGAGTTCTCTTTTCAGACTTTTCAAGAGAGAGTATTGAACTTGCTAAATGTCCGCATGCATCCAAGTGTGTACTGAGTTCAACTGGGCTTTTTTCAGTCCATTCTGTATGCTCCTTCATCACCCCGGCTTTTCTCTTTGGATTGTACTAGTTCTCATGCACGACTTGGAATCAAGCTTGTGTTTCCCTATAAGGCCAATGGCAAACATTATGCTTTCCCCCTCTTCCCCTTTCTTTTCCTTTTTAGTGGTAATGTTCGTATTGTTTGCTCTGCTTCTACTGCAACAGCTAGAGAGACATTACTTGACTTGGTGTGTTGGAAAGTTGTATCCGTGTGTTGGGAGGCACGATGGACTGAGTGCTAGATGTGAGTCTCATCCTTGCACCTGTTGTGGGGCAACAAACTTCAGGCCTTAAACCGATAGCCTGGGCTGCTGGTGCTCTTGCTTCTGGCCTTTTATAACTGTTGGGTTGGCTGGGTGCTGTGTAGCTTGGCTGCACAGCCAACAAATCCCATGGGTGTTACCAAGCATTCCTGGATATTTCTAATACCTTCTCATAACAAAAGCTGCCTCATTGCTGTTGTCCTTTGAATACCGTTTCTAGTTTGGTTGGAAGGAGGCTTGCTGTTTTTTCCAAAACCAATCCTAACTTTACCACTCCTGCCTAGCAACAGCATTAGGGAGTCTTAGAGCTAATGCCTACCATTGGCTGAACGTGTGAGCTGCCAGTAGGTCTTTGCATCCTCATCTTTGCATTCAAGCCCTGATAATGCAGTCGTGGAGGTTCCTGTGAAGCTGCTTGGTGAACACCTTCAAGGAGAAGCTGCAGGCCTGATTGCCCAGTGACAGGCAGAAGGAGATGGAGCCCGCTAGCCACAACTGTAAAAGCTCAAGTGTCAGTGGGACATATACTTACCATGCAGGCAGCAGCTACTCTTTGGCTGACTACGGAAGGGATCCAAGGTCATTTTGGCACCTAGGGAGGGCTGAACTGTGAAGCGGCTCTGTTTCCTTGGCCAGCGGTGCGTGGATCAGGAATGCTGGTCGGTGGTTTTTGGTTTTAACCTTCCTGTCCTTCCTATCTCCTGCCCCGCAGCCCACGGCAGTGAGTAGGACCATGCTATAAATGCTCTCTGCCTCTTGAGCCTGATTTTCAGACCAGAGCAGACAGACCTGCCAAATAAGAAGTGTGACATTTATGTATTAATTTCTGGAGTTACAGGGATCAGCCACAAAGTATTAGCACCACTATACAGTGTATCTTCTGTTATTTAAAAGGGAGGATGGTGAATAGGTTCAGTTATTTGAGGTTTCAGGTAATCCAGGGCAATTTTCCATGTAATTAATACATGTCAGGAATTTGACCCTTGTGGGGATAACAAGAAGTTCTGGATAACTGAGGTGATACTGTAAACAAGTCATGAAAATTGTGCCAGAAAACTGTCTGCACAGGTCAGTAGCACAAGCTAATAAAATCTCTCAACTTCTGATCTAGAAAAATAATTTATACAGCTTTTACTTGACATATGCAGAAGCAGAAAAAAAACCCTTTCTTTTTGTACAATTCTCGGATGTTTTCTTTCATTAAGTTTCTCCTGTTACCCCTAAAGAGGTCAGACAGTAGTTGCTTCTTAAACCACAACAACTGCATGAAAAGCATAACTTGAAATGTCCTGAGAGTGCCACATGCATCAGACATAGACATGCTGTTTTGCTGTGCTGATTATTTTCAAAGAAAATACAAGCAAATTTAAAAAAAAAAACAAAAAACACAAAACTACTACTACAGGTTTGATACTATGTATTGGAAACAATGTATATTCTGACATTTCATAAAACAAATTATGAGCAAACACAGGAATTGCATCAATCATTGGCAAAACTAGTTGCAAATTGGTAAATCAAATAGAATGGTCCCCAGAGACCGCTGTCAGAGCTTTTATAAAAGCCTATAAAGAGGCAAAGAGAGGTAAGTAAATAAATAAATAATTGTTATGCACCAAAAGAACACATAAAATTCATTACTGAAGTCAGTGTTTAGTAACAGACTTATGTAAAAAAGAAACATGACAAAGTTAGCCATAGGAGGCTGGGTTTTGGTTTGTTCTGGTTTTTTTGAGAAACACAGTCAGGCTAGCTTGATCTTCCTTCTTAGTGTGCACTCCTGTATTTTATTTTTACAGTGCTGAATAGTGGCTGGGTGGAATCTGATATGTCAGTGGACTAGAATTTTAGAGAAAGAAGCAGCAAGATAATTACATCCTCTCAGAGAAGTGTTGCTGTCAAAAATTTGAGTAAGCAAGGCGTTAGCAGAATTCTATTAGAATGGGTGGTATTTTATCTTCAGCAATATCACACCAATTGTTACTTGCTCTTTCATTCTGTCCAAAACAACCAAAAGAGCAAAAGTCAATCCAATATCATGATTAGTTTGAAGGGAGCTCCTGAGCTGTATCTTCAGATACGCCCACTCAATTTCTGAGCGTTTCAGATCTTTGAATGACACAGTCAGCAATGATCAAAGTCTGTTTTCCTGCAAAGTAAGTATCAAGCTTACTGGTATGGTCTCCTCATCGTTTTTATGCTAGATGCTATATGGCATCTGCAGTCTCTGCCTTCAGAAGTTTGTAATTAAGAAACAACACATAGATGCAGTTAGAAAGGAAACAGAGAAACAAGGTATTTGTCACCACAGTGTTATCAGCAAACCTGGGATCTAACTGCCATTGGCTCTTCATAAGCATAACTGTAATGCAGAATTTTGGGGAAGGTAATGGAGTAGTTCTAGTGAAATTTAGAGAAGGCTACTCATAAGCGTGCGGACTGTGCATGAGAAAATACAAAATCCAAAATCTGCCTAGAGTCAGCACCCACAGTATTAGACTAAGTTGGCTAGTTCCCAGGGGTGTTTGAGACCTTAAATGCTCTTTAGTCCTTACCCTCTGGTTGATCAGAGATTAATCACTTGCTTTTTAAAATACTATTACCCAATCTCTTGAGCCACCCAATCCTGATTAAAATTTACTTTCTAAAAAACGATCTTAGAGAACTGAAACTCTTTGGATTCCAGACTTTTACATATTTTCTGAAGAACTGTGAGTTCTTGGTGTTCTCCTACTTGCATCAAAAATTCTTGCAGGTAGTTTATCTTCCCAAGAGTAGTTCACCTTGCTTATTCTATTTTGCTTGCCTGAAATTTGATGAGCAGTATTAGAAATCCAGCACCTAAGCCTGCGCACAAACTGTTATGTAAGTAAATTGCAGACCGAGAACTTCAAAGTTCGTGGTCAATATTCTCCATCACAGCTTCCAGTGTAATTTATTCTCTTTGTATAATAGTGTACAAATATTCTTGTCCTTTATAACTTTACAATACAAGTTGGAGGAATAAAAGTGCCAGACTGAGGTTAGGAAGTGGATGGGAAGTAAATAAGAGGAAAAACAGTCAACTGCTCTATTCAGGATAATGGAAGGTGGAGTTTGGGATATGCCAGAGAATGGAAAATCCTGGATAACCTCCATGTTGTGGGTGTGGGCAACTCACTGAACAGCCCGCTTGAGTTTGACAGCCAGCAGCACCTGTCACCCTGGCTCGGCACAGCCACAGGATGGCTCTTGCAGGAGAGCTGCTCGACGCCAGCGCCTTTCTCGTTCGGGGACAAGTGGCCCAAAAGCATGAGATCAGCTTAGCGGTGCAGCATAGCACATTTAGAGATTTCCAGGTAGCCAAAAAGCTCCAGAAAGTGGGCGCTGCTCATGTGATAGCTGACTCTCCAGGCTCTCTGCAGTCATACACAGAGCATGAGACACGCTGAAGCCCCTGTGCAGCCCTGGGCTGGCTGGCAGGCATGTACATGCACAGGTATAAAGAGCATGTGTGCCCAGGGTCTGGTGCCTCCTGGGTGGTTGAGCTCCCTGTGCTGCAGTTTGGGCAGTGTTCCTGCATCACCTAAGGTGGTTGCATAGCTCTGTAGCCCCTGTATTTGGATGGGGCTACATCTGTTGACCTTGTAAACCCCAGGTAGCTCTTAGTAGGGTCTCCAGATTTAAAGGCTGGTTAGCTTCAGCGCAGTGCTGAGCCTCAGCTGGGTCCATGCATTCAAGCAAGGCAGTACTATGTCTGATGCATATTCCCCAATCGCTAGGATGGGCAGTATAGAGGTGCTTGCCAAAGCCAGTAAGTCCTGCTGGCCTTGAGCTGATTTTGGGTAGCCATGTGTAACATTTGCATTCTCCAGAAATCTGCACCTGCGGGAGTTGTTTGGAGACATGTGAGCTGACTGGGGCTCTGCAGTCCTTTAAATCAGCTAAATTGCTGGCAGCTTCTTGTTGGCTCTGGAGCTAGTACAGCTGCTTTCATGGCCGGTGAAGCCTGGCCTAATAATCTTGCTGGACTCTACTGGTTCTGCTGTCTAGATATGCCTCTCTCTGATCAACCAACTGAACTCTTGAGTCCCTCTGTTGAGGAAAGGAAAAAATCGTATTGGCTTTAAAATTACCCTTTTCCTGCATACACTCTCATCAGCTAAGTTTCACCTCAGTCTGTATAATGTGGCTTTAAATTGCAAGGATTTTCAGAAATAGCAGGTGAGGAATTGGAAGCTTGCCATTTAAGGGTGCATGAACATCTCTGCTAGCCTTATTTGCGACTGTTCTGAGGAGGAGCCATTGGTTATACCTAGGTAAGCTGAATTATAAGCACAGTTTGCTGTTTTCCTCTACAAACAAAAGGTGGTCTCAAGTCTGGTTAGGACAGAAGGTAGGGTATAAACTGAAATTTTAGGAATAAATCATCAGTGATAGCCGATTTGTTTCCCCTTTCTTTACCTTCTGCCAACAAATGTGACAAGCAATTTCTGCCATCTTCTCTCCTTCGTTCCAGTTCCTAAGACTTGGCGTGATGCATGTATTCATTTTCCTACCCTTGTTGCTTTGTGCATTCCTAGGGGAGAGAGGATGTAGCAAAAGTATGCCTCAAATACACCTCTAGTGTGTTGACAGTAAAAGAAGAACAGGAATATCTGTCCTGTAGGAGGAGAGATCCTTTATAGTCTGCTGCCCAGAGGAACCAGAACCAAGACATTGTGAAAGAGCTGGGAGAAGGCCTTGCAATGGGAATACCCTGTATTAAAGAAGAGTTCCTTTCTTTCCCTCTTGTTTTAATCATTGATTTTACGCCCATAAACTGGAGGAAATTCTGCTTCTTAAATACAATATATTATTGTACTACTTTTTTTTTCCTCCCAAAAGCTCAGTCTTCACAACTGTAAATAATTACAGCATCCAGACATAATCCACAAAGCATGCTTTCCAAATGGTCCTTCAAAGGCATGTTTGCACAACCTCTATAGACTTAATCAACAGTAGTAATTTAAGTTGGCTGTTCTGCATAGTCCATCTAAGTTTGCAGCTACCATAGCTTCATGAATAATTGTTCCAGTTCTTGAATTATATCTGGGGTATTCCTTACCGATGGTTGAAAAGGGATGGAAAAGAAATCACTGCCAGACTATTGGGTAGTTCATTGTGCTTTGAATATTTACTATAAAAAATTCCAACCTGGAAATATTCAAGATGACTGACAGTTATGGCTATGCTAGCTAGACACCAAATGCATGTTTTCAAATCTGAGAAAGAAACAACAGATACATAGTTTGAGTGTCGTGGTATTTAGTAATTTAGGCAGTTACACTATATATGGTCAAAGTTAAGAATAGGCGCTGATTTACTTAGCATCTTTTTGCACAGATATTTTGGCTGTCTGTAAAATGTACTTGCAGCAAATTGAAAATTATTTCTTTTCTTCCCCTTCCTTTTCCTCACTGAAATAATCTAGACATCTAAATGTGAAAGCTGTCTATTTATTTTTTTACTGGAAGTAAAAACAGTAATGTAGGTTTTCCAACTGGAATGTGCTGGAACTTCATTCAGTACAAAAAGCCAATTAAAAAAAAAATAGGGTTTTTTTGGACTTGAACAGCTTCTTCTAGAAGTATTTGCGAGGAAACCCCAACCTGTACATTAAAGAAGTCCAGTATGTTTTATGCAATGTTGGCATGAAAATGCAAAGCTGTGAGTGGGGGGAAAACGTATGTCAGGTATCATGTAACAGCAGTAAAGAGATTTCTGATGTTTATCAAACCTTGAACACCACAGATTATTAAAACATATTCCTTGGCAGTAAAGAGTAGATGTTTAATTTGAAAGGAGAAATGGAATTTGTTGCTTTTTTTGCAGAGGTCATGAACTGAGCAGGAATGAGTCCTCCTTGGCGGTTTCACTATTTTGCTGTTTGCCTTGGGGAGTAGAGATTTGGTCTGATTTTAACAGCTACTGCCAGGCCCCCAGCCTCCACAGGCAGCTTTCTTGCATCCTTTGAGGCCCACCTACAGCAGTTGTACTTGGACATCGGGATGCAGAGCCCCTCCAACAGCTCCGGCTATGCAGTATCCTGATCCTTGCATAGCGGATTGCCATCTTTGCTGGGAGAAGTCTGAGTGTTGGCCAACTGTTACTATTTGTTGGCTTTAAATGGAAGATAGCTTTGCTTAATATACCAGGCAAAAGAGAACATACCATGTAAAAGAAAGGGGCAAGAAAGTAAAGTTATGTTAATAGCAGCTGCTGCAATTAGAAGTCTAATGAGTCTGCCAGGCAGTGCTCATACATTCACTTTCAGAGGTTTCATGTCAAATTGATGTTAATTTTAGGTACCAGTTTCTTTTGTACCTTTACAGTTTGAAACCTTAAAAATACATTATACAAAATTTCAGGTGTTTTCTGGCCTTGGATGTTCAAAGTTTTGTGCTCAGCTAGTTCAACACAGCTGGATGCAGAAAAAGTTTTCAAATGAGATTCATCATGCACATAGTTTCATTAAAATACTGTATTTTGGGGGATTGTATGCCTTGAATGAAATCAAGTGCCTGAGTAGGAAGACAGCTGATAAATGACCAGGGGAAAGAAAGAACTGAGGCTATAACTCCAATACAGCTTTGTGTCTATGATTAATTGAGTTCTTGTGTATCAGAAAAGCATTGGGTGTAAATCTCACTATTGATCATTTCCAGTTACTTTTTTTTTCCTTGCCATCTGCTTTGGATGTAGTGAGAGAGGAAAACTAGAAACAGTCTGTAGTGATCACTGCAGTATTTTTTCAGATAGTCATCTCTGAATGTGCATGCAGGTGCACTGATAATGCTTTAAGTTACCTATATTGGTTCATAATAGATTATGCTGGTCAGGGAATTAATGACCCTCAGACACACCTTTTCAGGTAGACAAGCTCATGATGCACAGGATTTTCCTAATTTTCCTTCTCCACCAGCCCCACTCCATCCCAAAGGTGCTGTGGGAAGTTGCATCTGATGGTTGCCTGCAGCTGGTTCCCTGAAATAGTCAACACTGCTCTTCCTGGAAAAGAAGGTTATTTTCACAACAGTCAAGTCAAAATACAGAAAGCAGGCACTGGGTAACAGTGCCCTAAGATATCAGATGTGATCAAAGGGATCCCATGAAGCTTGGAATCTGCAGGCAGAGAAAGGAAGGTAGGGTATGTGAAAAAAGGTAGTATATTTTAGTAGACCTGCTAATATAATTAAGGAAAACATGGAAAAAATTTTAGCACATAGATTTGCTTCGCATAGGTAACTTTCATTACCACTGTGGTACAATATCTTACCAGGAACACATACATAAATAGCTTTTGAGAAGCATCTGTTGTGCCATGGCTTAACACACAATTGCCTGTACAGCAGTCAGGAAAGGCAAAGGTTTGTTCAGCAGCGTTTAGTTGTAGTTGATGGCTGTATGTAAAGGGTAAAAGGCTTGTTTGTGTTGGAGCTTAAGCTATTTGCAGTGTTCCTTTGGATTACCCCAGGGGTGTACTTTTTGGGTATATCACTCAGGAGGTAATTCAACTTTATTCATCTATGAATTTCTTTTTTTTTTTTTTCTTTTTTTCTTTTTTTTTTTGTGTGTGCAGGGTGATAAGCTTTAACAGTACATCTAGTGAAAACTGTACTCTCCCATATTTAATGCTCAAGTTAGTTTTTTTTTTGTTGGTCCCATTGCTTGGACCCCTGTGAATTATAAGCTGGTTTTGTTTTCACAGTATCTGGTGTAGTAGTTTAGTAGTTCTTATGACTTGTAACTCTAGATTTAAAGTTTATGGGTTTTTTTGTTTACTTGAAGCAGTTTGTTTGAGAAGGCTGCCTTTGAGATCTCCTAAATCTGTAGTCAGACTGTATACTTTCCTTAATGCTTTATTGTGTCCTGATAATTACACACAAATAAACCAAATGTAGAAAACAGCATGTTCTCCTTAGTTGTGAATTTCTTGCCCATTTTTATATTTTACTGTAAAGCTCAGTTGTGGGGGCAGCAGGCACAGGGGTGAGCTGAGAACGGACAGTGTCCAGTTTCCCTAAGAAGATGTCCTGAGGGCAGTGTTGTGGCACTAACTGTGGTTTTAGGGTTCCTTAAAATCTGTGTTTAGGTTAGTCATACTCTCAGCACACAAAATGTGAGCGCAAATAAAGGTCAAATTTGTCTTCATGACCTTTTTTTCCCCTCTTTCAGATAGACAGTGCAACTATTGCCAGAAGGATGGGTAAGAAGGGATAAATGCCACAGACACTGAGCTCTGGTTGGACTGAGAACATTGTTGTTGTGATGTTTCTTTCATTTTCATCTTTTTTTATAACTCTTTCCCCAATCTGCTCTGTGTTAAGTCTTGTGTTGAGCCAGTTCACAGCCCAACCAACAAGGCAGAGCAAGGTAAATAACGGTCCTTTCCATTGCTGCAGAAGGAACCAGGCTTTGCTTTTTTGGTGGTGTCTCCCATGTCCTTGTGTTTTTACCCATCTGGCTCTGGATTTGCAAGGTGAATTCCCACCAGCTTCTAGGAATGCTTAGCTGCACTTCACTGTATGTGAGCTTGATTTTAATCCTGTCCTTGGGGAGCTTTATTCATCAAAAATGTGAAAAGTGGGTAACAGAAGTCATGAAACTGAGACCCAAACACTCACAAGCCCAGCACTATGATCTAGTACTCTGTAGAGAGGGGATGGCAAGGAGATGTTGTCCTCTTCCTTGGCGATAGTATGGCTGTTACCGTAGGATGTGGCATCCAATAGGCCCCCCCTCTCCAAGATTGGATGACATCTGACATCTGGCTGACATCTGGCTATGATTTCATCAGCACCAGAGCCAGTGAATAGCCTGGAAATGCTCTGGGCTTTTTTCCCTGCCTGCCTCGGTTCTGTCTTTATTGCTGTAAACAAAGCCATCTTACTCTGGGTGTATCTTGGGCTTGGCAAATTTGAGGGAATACACATCATCTGATTGCTCTCTCCTCCAAAGACAAGGACGTTGACTGAGCCCCCATTTGTTTAAATGTTTTATTTGTGCCTTCAGGGATAATGACCTGATGGAGCAAGGAGAAATATCAGGACCTACTTAACTAATGAAGTCATAGGGTCAGCCTTGTGCTCATACTGCACCCCTCCCACCCCCCCGTGGTTTGCTTTTGCCTGTTGAATTGAAGGCTGCTCTTGCTCATGTTCTTTCGTATGGTCCCCTCCTATTCTTCTCTTCTCCCTTTCCCTGTTACCCTTCTCCTTTCCTGTCCACAGTTTCTCTTCCCTCCTTTTACATCATACCATGCTGCAGGGATTTTAAGCTCATTTTAAAAATTTGCAGAAATCAGATGCATCATCCATGCTGTTCAACACCCAGATTTCACCCTTTACCCAGCATGAATTTTTCATTACCTGCCCAGGACCTGCAGTGCCATTTTATATTCTGAACTCCTGGGATTTGCCTTTCATTATACACAGTATGGCCATTCCTGTTTGGGGATTTTGGTTACAACCATCGTACAAATGATAGTAATACCCTGTATCGCATAGGAAGCTTATAAACATGGTTGAAATTAGTTATGGGGCAAATATCTTAAAAAGCAAATAATCTGATAGTGAAGGGCAGATTTAGGAAAGCATCAAAGACAGTTTCTTAAGATTGAGTATTGTTGCTGTACTTCTTATTTTCTCAAAAAATTGAAAGCTTTTCATTTTCAACAATGTGCTTTTTGATATCTGGTGGACAAGTGTACTTACAATTTGATTTGCTTAACACATTTCATGTATTTTGTGCTTGTTTTTTAGAGCTCCCCCATCAATTCTCATGGCATGATTTTGATTTTTGTTGTTGTTGTTGCTTATTTTCAGTTTATTAATGTAGATCGAACATGCTCATGTTTTATGTGAGACTGATGATTGGAACTATTAGCAAAAGATTTTGTAGGATGCCAAAAATGCTAAGAGCAGCTCTCTGAAAAGATAAATGGAGTATCCTCTTTCCTTTGCCCAGCTTTCCCTCTACACTGTCAGAGGAGGGTAAGTTTTATACTACCAGAGTAGTGTAAAGTAGCAGCATCAAAGTTGTGCACTATCCTCTTGCTGGAGGTAATTGCAATTATCTGACCCAGTAAGCCTGGTTGGAAGCAGCAAGGATCTAAGCACCTTGGTAGGAATCTGGCACTTCCAGCTAGATCTCTGGGGTCTGGTACTGCACATCTCCTGTCAGTCTTAGACATTATCTGAAGATCGCTTAGAGCCACGTTTGGGGTTTCTGGTGTGTTTTGTGTAGTTGCAGCATGGCCCCAACAGACCCATTTTCCTCACAGAATTTTTAAGGTGTTTTTTGCCTTTTTGTTATGGGAGTGGGGCTGTTGTTTGAGGAGACACATCTTTTCTTTGTTGATTGTCCACAAAGCAGCAGAAAAAGGCTTGGCTTTCTGTGCAGAGGCGGTCTTCGCCGTCTTCTCGGCTGAGCTCTCACAGGGACTGCTTGTCAGGTGTTGCGGCCTGCTGGTGCCGAGCTCTCACGGGGACTGCTCGTCAGGCGTTGCGGCCTGCTGGTGCCGAGCTCTCACGGGGACTGCTTGTCAGGCGTTGCGGCCTGCTGGTGCTCCCGGCGAGCCGGGCCCTTCTCCCGCCGCTATTCCCGCCGCCCTGCCTTCGGAGCGGTGCGGTTTCATCTCCCGCCCGCGGGCGTTATTCCTGCCGGTTTACTCTCGTCACCTCTGTCTTTATTCTCTGGGCCTACTTCTTGCCCTAGGGGCTCACACGCTTCCAGGCGCGGCGGTGATTTTCCTCCTTTGCCCTTCGGCTGCCTTCCGCCCGTGGGGGTGCCGGGAAGGGCGGCTGGCAAGCGGGAGGGCAGCCCCCGCCGGGCGGCGGCCCTGGCGCCTCTCTCGGTGTCCGGGTGGTGTCGGGGCCGCGCTGCCCGCTCTGCAGCTCCGGGGAGGGGGGACGGGACGGGACGGGACGGGACGGTGGGTGGAGTTTGGGGGTTTGCAGCCCCCGCCGGCGGCAGCTGTGCGGCTCCCGGCCGCGGCGGGCGGGCGGCTCTGGCTCCGGCTCCTGCCGCTCCGCAGGTTCGTTGCGCTTCGGGAGGCGAGGATCGGGTCAGGCTGACGGGCGGGTAAGTCCTGCTTTCCCTCCCTGGTGCCGGGCTCGCTCTCTTTCTGGTTTTCCCCGTGCGGGGTTTAATTTTCGTTAGGCGAGGCTGTTGCGTGCCAGGATGCCTTTGGGGTGCGTGCAGCCCTGTCTCCCATTCCTGTTCTGGTGGGGCTTGCCTTCAGTCGTGGCGTGCTGTCATCCTTCCCCTTCTGGAGATTAAGCATCCTAAATTTCTAAGTGACTGTGTCCTGACTACGATCGAGTTCATCTGCCAGAGAAGACAGTGTTTTGTGAAGTGTAGTTTTACTGTATATACAGTAAAACATACTGTATAAACAGTAAAACATATACGTAGAGTAAAACATATACAGTAAAGCATATTGGATAAATAGTAAAACATATAACGTGTGTGTGTGTGCGTGTGTATTTATATATATATGAAAAGTCCCCAGTCTTTCTCGTAAAACTTCTTTCCTGGTGGACTTGAACTGGATATTTCAATGTTTCCTTTCTATCTGCTTGTGAATCAGCCAAGATCCATTGCTTTTATATAAATAAATTATCACCACTAATTATTTATATAAAATGGAAAAATGAGGGAATTGGGAAGAAACGTTGAGAGAGTAAACAAAAGGCTTTTGAGAGTCTGTATTGGAAATTGCTCACAAAAGCAGTTTGGAAAAAAAAAATAATATATATATGTATATTTAGAAATCTTCCAATTTATTCTGGAACAGGGAAAATTTCAGCATTCCAGAAATGAAAAAGGCCACCTGTTTGTCTGCAGCTGTCCTGCAAAACAGTGCGGTGCTGCTGGCAACTAATAATATCTCCAACTCGCAGAAGTGGCACGCACTTGGCATTTTATTCAGCGTTCTGTGCAGACATACAGCTTGGCTTGCTTTTGTTTTCCCCGAGTTTATCTGTATATCTCATCCAGGCCATGCAGTAGCACATCTTGACAAATGATGGTTCCACGGTGATAAGCCGCTGGTCCGATTTGCAGCGCAAATACAGTGAGAATATTTTGTATACTATTGTGGCAGATGAAAGGAATGGAAGTGGGCCAAATTCAAGCTGTTTGCCATTGCATCTGATCAGCAGATCCTATGGAGAGAATTTGCCTGCTGTGAATATTTGATTCTCACTAGCTTGAACTGTCTTGTGTGTTGGCAGTGCTGCTGTGTGAATTTGCAGTGGCTTTCCAGGGTGTCTGTCCCGCACAACTGCCAATTTCAGTGTGGTTTTTTACAGGATTCAGGATTTTGTGCTCCATTTCGTGTGTGGGGAAAATGACTTAATGCTATACAGTGAACAGTTTTTTGTATTTATAACACATGGGTTATCAGTCTTTTAAAAACAGCAAAAAACCCCCCAAAACGTTACAAGGGAGCAGCACGTCATTTCTTCCTCCCTCCTTCCACCTTCATCAAGGTGTAACCCTTCTGCCTCCCATTCTCTCTGCATTACCTGCAGGTGGTTGTCCTGGCAAAGTGATTTTGTAGCAGTGAGTCTGTCAGGTTACACACCAGAAAGGATGAAAAGGTGGCAGTGTTGAAATGCAGTTGTGAGAGCAGGAGCAGCTTCCCCTTCCTTTCCATGCATCCTTCTGACTCAGTTCTCAGGGAATCAGTGCCCCACACCTGTGTGTGTCCGTCCCTGCTCCTCCTCGGCCCTTCTTGCTGGCTCGTGGCTGGCTTTGCCCAAGAGTTTGTAATGTTTGGTGTGTTGGTTAACTTTTTGATTCTGAAATTCAGTATAGCAAAACATTTACATAAATAATTCTTGCATTTCTAATACTTACAAGTAACCAGCATTGCTTATAGTGCTGATCTAAGAGTAACTGTCAGGACTCTGCGTAGGCAAGCAGAAAAGGGTTGGGGTTTAACCTATCAATGTATCCTGTGCTTGTGTCCTCTGTCACCACGCTGAAGCATTTGTCTTCTGTAACCAGCCTGTTTAGAGTTTATGTCATTTTATAGATAAAGCATAGGTGAAATTTTCTAGATATCTATGGATTGTAGTTTTATAGATAATAGATTTATAGATATCTAT
Source organism: Harpia harpyja (assembly GCF_026419915.1). Taxonomy (NCBI): domain Eukaryota; kingdom Metazoa; phylum Chordata; class Aves; order Accipitriformes; family Accipitridae; genus Harpia; species Harpia harpyja. Next base: position 63,436,146 of record NC_068941.1, on the reverse strand, counting down.
AAATATATTTATAAAGTTTTCTAGATTAAAAAATAGATAAAATTTGCAAAATAAATTTAGACTGTAATCTGTAAGCTTGCTCTTTCTCTGGGTGTACGAGGGGAAAAAACCCAGAAGAAGACTTCTGATTTAGTAGTCGTGTGGACTGAAACCGAGAGGAGCCAGCAGGAGACAGTTGCAGGTCCTCTGGGGCTGTAGGAAATGACGTGTTGACCAAGTGACCTATTCTCCATCTATTCCAATTCTGCAACTGCAGCAAGTAACCGCTCAGAGAAAGGCAATATCATCTCCCTTTAATGTATTGAGAAAATTGCGTGTTAGTGCCTTGTAGGGGCTGCCAGAGGGACTGAATTCTGACCATGTGTCTTTTGAGACCGCTGTAAAAGATACTGCCCCGTTAACTGAGGCACGGCAGCTGGCCACGCTGTGATCCTTGCCATTGCAGTGTGACCCATTTGCGTGACCTATTTAACTCTGCCAAGTTGTAAGGAGCAGGACATGCATGTTAGGTGGGTGTTTTCAGTCCCTTATTTAAGGTAAGCATGTTTTATATATATTGCTGCTCGTAAACTTTTTTTTTCTTTTTTTTTGAGTTTCTTCATAGCAGCAAAGGAGTGGCACTTTAGAATAGGTGACTACAAAAAATGAGTAGTTACAGCAAACAAGTATGGAACTGTAATTTCTCTTAAAAAACATAAGTAAAATTTTCTGAGAACTGAAGAAACTAGCACTTGGCCAATGCAAGCTGTCCTAATCCTGAGAGAAAGCTTTGCTGGGAGCTGGGTCTTAATGATAATAAGACTCCTTTCTCATTTTAGTGGCTTAGGAGTGTTGTTCTCCAGTGTCTTCATAGAACTAACAAATACGAATTTCAACTGGACTGGAGCAAACCAGGAAAAGTTTAGTTTTGCAGTAGCATGGGATACATTTTGGCTTGCAGATAGGCAGCCTAGGCGGGTTTACCTTAATGTCTGTCACTTGAAATCAATTTGTTTGGTTTGGGGTTTTTTTTTTAATCCTTTTAAATAAACTGCCATATTTAGGACCATTGGGAAATAAAACCTATGAGATTGTTAACAAAAGCAAAAACTTCTCAGTGCTCACTGATTGCATCTTGTTGGCATGCATGGCTATTTGTGCCCATACAAGATACCAGCTTTCTGAGGAATTGTTTGGGTGATGGTGTTAGTGACTGTTGGCAAATGTTATTTTTATGATGACCATCAAAATAAAAGCATGTATGAAAACAGGCATAGGGTTGTGACACTGGTTTTTTTGAGAAATGGGCATTTGTTCATCAACAGAAGAACTGAGTTTCCAAGCTACATGGCTGCCAAATGGCTGATATTTTTGTTACTGCTTATCATAACTTGGATGTGAACTTTTGGCATAGAGATGGGTGCAATTAGTTATCCCCGGAGTTCCACCCCCTTCGATGGTTTTCTAAATCTATTAGGTTACTGTGTCCTGTATATTTTTGTTAGGAAATATTGTTAGAAACTTTTTTTTTAAAGCTTTTGCATTTTTATTAGATTTACACATCGCTCCACCCACCATTTGGAATTGTCCAGAACTGTCCTCCATCAAAGGCTAAACACAAGAGTTAACTCACGTTGCAGTTGGAAAAATTATAACGCAAACAATAAGCCAGATGGGGAATTTTACAAGCATCTTTTCATGTCATGAATGATGCTGTCTCTCTGGGTTATGGGCTCTCTGCTGTCTCGACTGCTGTTCCTTTTCCCCTGGCTCCCTTCCAGAGCTAAGTTTCAGTCAGGGAGATTTGGACTCCTCTAAATTTCCAAGTCCCTATTTTTTTGTGGTGTGGCTGGTGACAGCGAGCTTTGTGTGCGAGAGCGTTGGCATGCAGAGAGCCGCAGCGATTAGCATGCTGATCGCTGCGCCCCGGCAGAATAAACAGGGCTGCTCTCGCTGAGCTATGGCCGTGCCACCCAAACAAAGGCCTGGGAGCCGATGTGGGGAGAGCCCTCCTCGCCAATCCTGCTCTCTTACCCAGGGTGGGCAAGAGCTGATGCTGCCCAGGCTCCTCTGCTTCCCAGTTTTTACAAAAATGGAAGGTCTCTGCCACACGCTGTGGTTCTGCTCCTCTCTAACTCTTCACGTGGCAGCTTACCTCCAGTGGGAGGTTTGAGATGAGAGGCCTCAGAGAGTATTAAGCTGTACGTTATATCTTTGCTTGTCCACACATCTACCATTGCAGTTGCTGATCTAGCAATGTGTATATCTGAAAACTTGTTCTCTACTGACCTTCAAGATTTACCTGCATAAGAAGGATTCACTGGTTCTGTAAAAGGGGGGTGGTGTCCATGCATACATATAAGTAAGTATAAAACATATATTAAATATCTGTGCACACATACAGATATAATCCCCTCGGTGCAAACCCATGTGTCATCACTCGTGTTTGGTTTGAAAGAGGCTTGTATCAGTTTGTGCTTAATTTCTCTTAGTTACTGATTTTTATTTTTTACACTCTGAAAAGTGTAAATCCTCCATGAAAAGTGTTGCAAAATTGGTGTTGTTTCTTCTTCCAGACAGTGGTCACATAAAATGTAGCTTCAGGCATTTTATTTGGGGAGAAGGCACCTACCTCTTTTCCCAGTGGCTTCTGGCTGCTTAAGGTTGGAGAGGCAAGAGACCGGTTGTGTTAACTAGGAGTAACTGGCTTGTTCGTACCGACATGCAAAATGTTTTCTGAACAAACTGCTTGTTTAAATGGTGGAGGGCTGTTTCATATCTACCCTTACCGATCCCTTCAGAAATCCAGCCTTTTCTGCCCTGTAACATGCTGAAGTTGTGTTGGCAGCCTACAAGCAGTAGGTGGGGAAATTAGCAGGGTTTTTTCAGTTAAAGAAGTTGCCAACAGTTGGGTTTGGAAAGAGAGAAGTCAACAAGCTTGTTGCAGTTACATATCTTCAAAAAAAAAAAAAAAGTTTCATATTTATCTGGTTTTCAAACAAAACGTATACTGACTTCTTAAATTATGTGACTGGAAATGTCTTTGGTTCTTCATCTAGCTGATGATATGACTATTTGTGAGCTGTTAGGGAGGGATTGGTTCCGTAGGGTTATTTTTTTCAATGACGAAGAGTTAAAAGCTTTTTTTGTTTGTTTTGTCTCTTTTCAGGATAATATCATCTTATTCTTAAGAGGCTGCAAAGAGCTGGGACTTAAAGAATCTCAGCTTTTTGATCCTGGTGATCTGCAGGACACATCAAACAGAGTGACCGTCAAGTAAGTACAACAGCAGTTTGCGATTAGTATGTTACAACCTCAGATGCATGTGATGCAATAGTAAATATTTAAGGATGAGCAAAAGTCTATGGAACTGTCATCTGTATAAAGCAAATAGGAAGCTGAGGTTTGGGAAACCTTCAGCGCTGGGAAGAATACATTGTTCTCTTCAACAGGCTTTCTCTAAGGGCTGTTATTTTTCCCAGAGAGATCAACCACAGCTCTTTTAAAATACTGTTTTAGTTAGGCAATGAGATTCTGTGGGATTTAGGGGTTTTCCTGAGTCTAAATTGATGGCATTCTTTTTTGTCTGTCCAACTAATGAACTATGTAGGCTGGGGAGAAAAATCACAGCTCTTATTTCAGATTAAACTGTTTTGAAGATGCATTATAGGACATTTATAGGCTTCTCAAACTCTACAAGGTGCAGACATGAGCACAGTCTGTTTATTTCCTAGCAAGAGCTGTAGGCTGGGACATGATACTTGGGCTGAGAATGTCTGTGTGTGAACTGTGTGGACTGGAAATGCCACAGTTAAGATACTTTTTCACCAAAGTCACACACTTACTACTACACACATAGTAAGAGGTTCTCCTTCCTAATAACTAATTCATGTTTTTTTGCGGGGGCAAAGTGATTTTTTTGAAATCTTCTTTTAATCGGCAGCCTCTTAGCCCTGGTATGTGCACATCCCTCACTGCAAAGAGTACTAGGTGCTTAGACTCCAATGCTTGTATTTTCAGCATTTCACCCCACAAAGTGATTAAAAATACAGATGTGAAACTGGCACAGAAAGAATTACTGACTTGCCTAAGGTCACACAGAGCAGGCTTGAATGAAAGTCCATATAGTCATAGATTGAAGTCATAAATAGCAACTGTTGTCCCTTTCAGGGAAGATTTTTTCATCATTGACTAGAGGAACAGAACCAATCAGACTGTATTTTTCTCTTGTTTATATTAATGGTAATCAAGCTCCCTACCCACCAAGAGCAAGAGCACCCCACACTTTCATAAAATCAACAAAATTTGTAATTGCTGTTATTTAGAAGTTTTCTTGAAAATTTTGGGTCTATCATATGTAATATTAAAAAGTTATTCCTCTACAGACAAGCAAATGCTGCTGAGTTCATTGAATGGCCTTGTTTCATTTGGCCAAAAAGATCACTAATGAAATCCTGGTCAGACATACCCATTTTAGAAAAGTATATGGAAAGAATTTACTAAATTTCAGCGGCATTCTATTTTTTTTCTCTTCTGGCAGTGGAAGTTGGGCAAGTTTTCACGGTGTTCAGGCATTGTCTGGGAAAATTCAAAGGTTCTGAAAATCGAATTGGCCACTTGACTTGTTTTAAGGAATAGTATCCCACTTTTTGCTTCTTTCCAAGTTTCTGGCTCTAATATGAGGTTCTTCTCGCCTGTACATACTGGTGAGAGGGGGCTACGTAACTTATTTCTTCTAAATCTGGTAATATTGCAATGAAAGAGGTTCTTACGACGTCCTGTAAAATCATGACAATGAGTGGCTGAAGAGGGTCGCAAAACAATCCCTAATCTCCATATAAAACCCTAATCTCCATATGAAACCAGAGAGAAAGAGTCTTTGTGATAAGAAGCTTGATCTTTTTGGGTTGAGGATGGTGGAGTATCTCGGAGGAGGCAGGTTGAAGGCTGGGATGAGCATGGAGCTCCAAGGAGAGCTGTCCAGCACATAAGCAAGTTAAACCAGGAGTAATAAACTCTGTGGAGCTGGCTTGGCCTTCTGCTGAATATGATGCTAGATAGATGTGAAGTGTCTCACTGGCATGGATTTTTTTTCCCCCATCAACTCTTCAGAGAAAGCAGCTGTGGAAATGAGCCAAATGTTTTCCTAGCGCTGTCCAAGTTCACGCTGAGTAACTGAGTTGAGGTGTACAAGCCAAGTCCATGACTGTTGTAGAGAACTATGTTCAAGACTGTCTTCTGCTAGCTAGTTCCCAAAGCATGAAGGTGATTTTTTTTTTTTTTCCCCTCTTTGAAGACTTTTGGATTATTTTTTAAACACGGTAAAAGTGGTATTTGTTCTGTGGTAAAGGACGAATATGACATTATTGCACATGATTAAGATAATGATATTTTTAACCAGTTTTTTTCATATAGATGTTAGTTGAGGTATGCATTAGATCTATTTTTTTTGGATCATTCAGCTTATAAAAGTTATGAGCTAATGCTGCAAAGAATTTCTTCCTGACTTGTTAAACAAGACTCTTTTCCACTGCTATTTTGTTAAGAAAAAAAATAGGACTGTTTTATTTTTCTTAGTATGGGGGTATTGGTGGATAAAATTCTGGCTTAAAAAAGATGTTATCAAAAATACTTTGTTTTAGCATTGCCTGTATTTGGGCTTTTGTTGTTCTCACAGATTTAAGTACATTTATTTTTGTTTTGGTCAGGTAACCTTTAATGCTGGAGTGAACTTACTGTTATAGTAGAAGGCAATTCTGTTATAAATAATCGGGAGACAATCTTTTCTAAATCTGAAGTAATCTTATTTATTTTTCAGCACCTGAATGTGATGCGCGTTTCCTCCATTCTTTTTTAGTGGTTTCTTTGCTGAATTTTGAAATGCTGTTTATGTTTGCACAAACTTAGTGCTTTGTTGTTTCTCACATAAAACTTCCACCCTTTGATGAACATTGGTGAAAAAAATTGAGAAGGATGCCAGTGTTCAGTCTGAGAGCTTGAGTATACATTCAAAAAATAAATATGTTTTCCACAGCAGGCTCTGTTGTAACTGGCAGGATCTTTGTTACTTCACCCATCTACTTTGTTCTTTGTGATACTTGTTTCCACAGAAGCACCTGCTCTATTTCCTTAACGTTTGGTGATGATTTCCTCAGGCTCCTATGCATGTTCAGTTGCTTCCAGAATCTGTATGGGTTGCATGATTTATCACAGAGCAGAACCTGACTGTTGGATTACTGCAGGACACATTTTAGCAGTGAGGACTTTTGTCTTCTTTTTTGAAGAAATCGGCAACTCTGTTTCAGGGAAATATTTTCGGCACTGTCCTACTTTACTGGGGGACAGTTATAAATGCATTTTCTTTTTGTACCTCCAGAATTCTAACTTAATGATTGAAGTAATGGTGACAAAATACTCCCATGTTATGAATAAATGAATGTGTGAACTACATCTTCTTAGCTTTCATCTGTTTCCAGCCAGCAGAAGTGTTCTGCAGGCTTTTGTTAGGGAAAATGTGATCTGCTGCATACACGCTCTTGGAAAGTGTGCCTGCTTTCTGATTAATTTTTTTTTTCCTCTTTTTGTGTGTGTGTGTGTGTGCAACCAGGAACATTGACTATAGTAGGAAGCTGAAAAATGTAAGTACATCACTTGGAGGGGTTTTTGGGGGTTTGGGTTTTTTTTTTTCTTTTGTCTGGTTAATCCTGTATTTGGCCTGAGCTACAATTAATGTCAGTAAAAACTGAGTACAGATGAGTATTGCTGAAAAGTTGTTCTGTGTACAAACCTAACCAGGTTCTACTGGAAATTTAGGTAGAGCTGGTATGGCAGAGGAGCCTTACAACAGCAATAATATGAAGAATGTTTGTCTTTTCTTAGATAAGGGATAAATAATATGATCTCTGTGCTGTCCATTGTGGTTTTCACTGGGAACGGTCTGACTCGACCACGAAGTTATGCTTTTGTAGCCTTTCATAAATATATAGGCATAAAGTATGTTCGCACAAAGCATTCAAAATGATCTTTAGATCTGGATGCAAGCCTTTATTATCAGATTTGCTAGCTTTCTTGTTGTTCTTCCAAATAAATGAGTGTTTCCCCAGAAAGGCTAATTCCATTTAACTTCAATTTCTTGTTAATTTAAACTAACGGCAATGGTAACAGATCCTGTAATTGTTAAGTGGAAAAGAAAATGGCTAAACTTTGCTGGTCTCATAGTTAGTTACTCTCCTAAAGCCTAGCAAGCTGTCTGTCCTTAGTCAGCTGTAAACTGCTATAAATTCAATTTTATATTTGGCTCACATCCCTGTAAATGGCTAGGAAATGCCAAGACTTTTCCTAATAACTTTGCAAGCCAGTAATCATGACTGCAGGTAAAAAATCATAAAAACCACCAAAACCACCAACACCTCCCTCCCCAGATTATTTCATCCTGTCTTTCCCATCATCGTTAGAGTAATATCTTCTGCATCCAGCACACAAAGTTGTAGGGGAGGAGTTCAGCTTTGGCATATTAGCACTCTTGTGGGCACTGGCTAAATATCTTTGTACAGATGTATTGGTTTAAAGGTAAAGTTTCAAAAGTATCCTCCACAGTGTGCTTGTAGGCAATATGTGCTTTCCAGGTGCAGGATCCTGCAACCTTGGCCGGCAGCCAGTCAGAATTGCTTGCAAATGTGACATTATTTGGGAAAAAAAAAAGTGGATGAAGAAAGGAAGAAGAGAGAAAGTGATCAAATGCTAGCAGAAATAAATAAAAATACCACAACCTTCATCAGAGAACTGAATGGCAAAATGAATTGGACAGTTTCCTGGTTGCTAGGAATACTGTATTTCCAAGTGTTTTCACTTAACTTGAGAACACGTACTGTAAGAATTTTTTACATAAATTTGTTGAGTAGTGCTGGTTGAAGGAAAACAGCTCAGATAAAGGTTGTTTCAAGACAAAAAAAATCAGTATTGGCGAAAGCACCTCCTTTCCCTCAGCACAGTAGTATCAATTTCGATGTAATTTTAAAAACAAGGGGAAAATTTCTGAACTTTATTAAAAATGTTATTCAGTTATGTCATGGCATGTATATTATTTATAAACTAAAGGAAAATATAAACTATATATATAAAATATAATATATTTTACATTATGCACCACAGTTGTTTTTAAACAGGGGGTCTGTATGACATGTGCTGTATCCTTTTCTGGTGTGATTTTGGACATCACACTTAAATGAAAAATGGGGATGTTAGAGAAAGTTGAGGAGAAAAGGCTAATCAGAAGTCTAGCATATGTGACTGAGGAGGAGGCACCGAAGGAATGTGGGCGGATGTTTTAGGAAAGAAGAGTCTGACAGAGATGTCTGTCCCCATCGCCTCCGTGGGATTTCTCCTAGTCCTATTTTCTTTAGTTCACTATATAGTATGAATTTTATGGCCCTGTCCCATCAAAACATAAAGTACTATATTTCAGTTTATTTAACTTTTTTGAAAAAGACAGCTAATGGCAACTATTATTTGTTATTGGTTGCACATCTTTTCCACATGAAAATACTTCCTGTTTTTTCTGCAGTTAAATACTTTGCAGTGTCATGGAATATGCCAAAATAATGAGCATTAAATGAGAAAAAGGCCTAAGTTCTGAGGTGATGGTTTGGCATTTTTAACCAGTGCAAAACACTGAACTGAATTGCCTTTGATGATCAGTTTCCAGTCCAAATTGCTGCTGCACAGGTACCATTAAAGACATTGCTTTAAGCGGAGACATATGTGACTGCAGAGGACTGTTTGCTTTCCCTGCATGATATAAACATCACCAGTTTTGGAGGTGTTGGATTTGACCATCCTGAGCATCTTAGTTTTTCCTTTCCTAAAACAAGTGCAACACCAGCAGTGTCAGATCAGATTTCTTTGCTGCCTAAAGGAGTAAGAGGGTATATAAACATTTGCAAGAGCAATTCTTGGCTTTTTTTCCACACTAGTTTTGAAGTGACTTGAGTTACGGAGAGACATCAAGTCAGAACTTGAATGAAACCACTAACTCTTTCCGCTTTAGTCCGATAGAAACAACCAGATGCTCATGGCTTTTGATTAATCTTGGGCTAAGCATTTCTTAAGCTAGCAGAAGCCTGGAAGTAAATGTTCCTGTGTTGTCTGGTTAATTACTTTAAGGTGATTAAAAATGGAACTATCTTCTCTGTCCTTGAAATAGGCAGGCACACATTTCAGATGTTTTATTTATTCCATTAGTCTTAATGGTTTTAATTAGTGACCACTAGTATTAGTACTTTTTAGGGACTTTTTTCCTATTGGATTTACAAACAGATACATTTATAAGTGTGTCTTCTGTACAGTTTCAAATATCTTGTCTGGTTTTTCTATTCAGATTTATTTTTGGTGTTTATTTTCTAGGCAGACATGACAGTTTCATTTTCTTATAAAAATACCAGGAAGATAATGTGTTAACTTATGTATTCTGTAGGACTGTTTACATTTTCGTAGTTACCCACCATATTTATTTTTAACCATTGACAGACACTTCCCTTTCAATTCCGATTTATAACAAAATCTTGTGCTGCTGTGCAGTTTAGAATAAATGAGAGATGCTGAAGGGATGTAAATTTAGCTAAGTGTGTAGATGGCTTCAATTAATTCTTATTAACTTCTGCAGGTATTAGTCACCATTTATTGGCTAGGGAAAGCGGCAAACAGCTGCACGTCGTATAGTGGATCAACCCTGAACCTGAAGGAGTTTGAAGGTTTGCTGGCACAAATGAGAAAGGTATCTTTTTGTTATGTTTTGGGAATGGAAATTTCATTCGAATTATTACTCCCATAAATAACCTGTTTGTTGCTAAATATGAGAGAAGTGGGGGTCTGGAGTACAAATTACTTGGTAAACCCCTACCTTCTTCGAAAATGTTTCTGGTATGAACGTGAATCAAAGCAGCCAGCTTTGTGGTGATATCAGTGATGCAGCACATGATGTCAAAACAGGGTTTTAAGAATTGTCACATGGCTCTGTCATCTTCATATATTTTGGTTTGAATTATTTTCATTTATGACACAGTTTCAGCTAGAAGAGCTGAGACTCAAAACTAAGGTGGCAGGACTCACAGGAGCAGAGATTTTTCTTCTTTAAAACATTCAGTCTCATGGGCAGCTCTTCTGTTTTTAAATTGCAACATAAAGCATCAAACCAAAGTATCTAAATAAAGCTGAAGGGTAGAAGGAGGAGATTGTTTCACCAAGGGCATAGTTATGATTAATCTGTGTTTTGCCAAGCCCTAAATTCTTGCTGAAATCATATTTGGTGGTTTATGATGAGCAGAGCTCTGCTGGAAAGGAAAAGTTGTGATTGCTGTAGGGTGGTTTGGGGACTTCTGGTTGAACGCTCCAGCATGCCCTGAACCTTGACATGAGACACTTAACCTCAGTAATAGTTAGCATTGATATCCAAGCATGCGTTTACTGGGGATGGAAGGGGCAAGGAGCAGGCATGTAAGAAGACATCAGCACCTGGTGCTAGCATCGCGTGTGTCGGACATACTGCTCAGGAAAGGCCGTGCAGATATATTCTCCAGCCCACAGAGAGCTTTGTGCCTGCTACGCCCTCCCCATCTCATTTAACAACCAAGTCACCACAGGCAGTAGGGTTTGGGGACCATGGGAGACTCTTTACTCCCCTTGAGCTCTGTGCTACTGCATCTGCACCAGCTGCAGCGCTTCATTCTGGGATCTTAGAGGGCCAGCACCGGATTGCCACTAGAGAGGAAATACTTGGTTGACTGATAGCAGTTCCTACATCCTAGTGTGTCCAGAGAGCCTTAACTAGATGGGTAAAATCCCTGTTTGTGAGCCCAGTTCCTGTGAACAAGCAGGTGGAAATGGAGAGGAAAACAGAACATCTTGCTTCTCTGTAGCGGTTTATTTTGGTCTTCATTTGAAATGACCTGTGCTAATCACGCGGGACTTTGCCACTCATGAGTGATATGACTGAGCCTAAGCAATAAAGAAATGAAGTTAATATTTGAATTATTGCCAAACAGAAGACGCGGGGAAGGAGCAGTCCCCACTGCAAAGAGTCCGAAAGGTGAAACAAAGACAGACAAGGGAGCTAGCGCAGAAAAATTCCCAAAGTGCAGGTTGCTGTCATGTTAGTGCTGCATGGTATCATGGTTTATTTTTTAATGTTTAATCTCACAGCATGAGGCTCTTCTTTTTCCAGGTGATGTTTACGCATCAAACTAATCATCAGAGCATTTGGGAGGTCCTATCTTGAGCCCTTTTGTGGGATAAAGTAGGCTGGGGCCAAAAGGCAGCGTTCTGTGGGGAGCTGATGACTGTGGAGCGCCTGGCTGGGCAGTGCAGAACACTGCAGGTCAAGGACAAAAGCAAGAGGCTGGGACTTGATTCGTTGCAGATGTTGGAGCTGGGAGCAGAGTAGAGATCTCATAAAAGCTGAAAGCTATATATTCCTTTAATGTAAAAACAGAGCGCTTTGCAGTCCTGAAAAGTCTTGTTGAGGTCGTGCTGGTACGAGGGCTGCTGGCGACTTACTTTAAGGTCACCTCCCTACTCCTGTACCCCGGCAGTATTTCCCATTGGCAATTGTGGGCTTGTCTGTTACTGCGTTTGAAGAGGATTTCGTTGTAAAATAGAACATGTTAATCATGCTGTGCAACACTCTGATGTTCTCTATAGCTGTGCTCGAGTGATGAAAAGACACTTTATCACATTCTCTACTGGCATTTTTTTCCACAGAATTTAATAATTAAATCGACCATAAATTCAGTCTGGTTTAGTTCTTCTGTTATAAGTCCTCCCTGCTCTCCTTTTTTAATAAGCAAATCAAAAGGCAGCTTGGATGTAAGTTGTCTCGGACTCATCTTTTTCTACTTCTCATACTGAAAGGGCTATTCATTTCTAATTTTATTCATGCTACTCTGTTTTTAATTTCATTAACTATTTGGATATGCATTCTTCTTTACTTTTAAGCTAGAAATTCCCAATGACAAAACATCCATGACTTTTTGATTATATTTAGTGGGTGGAACTTCCTGGAGAAACGCATCTTGTATTTGGCAATCACACTTTTACTACCACTCAGTGACATACTGTGTTTTTAATTAGATGGTATGAAAGACTAATGTGCTGTTGTGTGTCATGTTACGGTGTTATCAGTCCTGCAGATAACCACTTTCCCACTGATAACATTTGAGAGATGACATTTGTTCAAGGCAGGACAAGTACCCGTCTGTGAGACGGCACTGGGCTGGAAGAGTAGCTTTGCCAAGGGGAAGGCTGTAAAGAACATGTTTACAGAAGTCTAAGATCCCATCCTGGTGCCTGCCTCCTAATTCCTGGTGAGCGGCATGCAAAATTAACATCAACAGGCCTTTGAAAGTAGTGTCTGCAGAACTCATTAGTTCACAATTGGACTGTTTTCAAACTCTGGGAGATAGTGAATGCAGGATGGGGCTCCTTGCCCAAGTTTAAGTCCTTGTAACTGCTGAGCAGTTCTGTGTCATTCAAATACAGTAATTTAGGAAAATGGAAGTGTGCCTGAGGATTGAGAATAGCTGATTGGTATGAAGGGATGAGGGGATTTAGGGAATTTTGATTTTTAAAAAGATTTTTGGATCGTGTCACAAACGGGATTTTGGTAAGATTTTTAGATTTGTTCTTGGATGTGTGTAACTCATGCAGATTTCAGGGAGACGGATCTTTGTTGTCTAGTGTTTCTATCAGTATTTTAGTTTATTAAGCAGGACTGGGGGAGGAAATTACATAGGATTCAATTACGACTTCGTTAGATGTATTTTATTTGTTTTTAGAAAATACTTTCACTTCAATTTGCAGTGAGGTTACTTAATGACATTACCACAGTTTAGCTTGGCCTTAGGCGACCTTTGCTGCTGCCCTTAATGTGGTATTTTGGCAGAGTAATAGTGAGTGGCACTAATTAAGCCTTCTTCCTGAAAAGTCTGCAGGACGTTGGGCCTGATCTCTCAGTCTTGCTTTGAGCCTCCCTCTTTTCTAGCATGGAAGCTTTGGTGTGTACTGCAGGACTCTCCTCTCTCCATCACTTCTTTCTTGTGGGGAGGTGGCCCGCCATAGCATACTGTGTTGTTCTTGATTGATGTTCTCATTGGCAGTACTAGTAACAGGTAAAACCGTAGCAGTCAGGGACACTGGGACCTGTGCTCAACATATAGCCATTGTGCTCCAGCTAGTGGTAAGCAGGGGGTGCTTCTTAATTAGGAATTAATATTCAAATGCTTCTGGGGAAAAAAAAGAAAGAAAAAAAAAAACCACATTCCAGCCTCTTTGGGTCGCAAAATGTCAGTCTGTTAATGGCACCCACATCTCTGACTTTACTTACTGTCTGGGGAGAAAAAAACAGATTTATCTTTGAATAAACGTAGTTTATTTTTGTTTTTTCTCAGCCTGCGCGATTGTAATTAATGTTAAGACACTGTCTAAAACAAGGAATTTATTATAATGCAGGGGTGAGGATGGCTTCTATTGACCTTTTCCTCTGCTGGAGTTTCAGTGTTTTAGTATGTGCTGCTTGCACTGGAAAGAATTTATAATCACAGGGCTGTCAAAGACAACCATTGTTCTCCCTGCTCTGAACATGTGGGTCAGCTACAAGTGCTTTCATATCCCCCAGAGCCAGGAGCTGGCAAAGAGTAAAGAGCACAACTGAATTCTTCTGAGGCATCAGGAAAAGCATTTTGCATATTTTTCATTGCTGATTGCTTCAGAAAGACATCCTTCTTTCATAACAGGAATTTCTCTTCAAGGTAGAGGGAGGCTGGGGCACACTGCTTCATTATTTTGCCGAGCTGAAGCAGCAACAACAAATGCTGTCTGCTGGTGTCCCGGCCAGTTACAATAGATGGGCAAGGGGAGGGGGGAGATCTTTTGGAAAGCAGCAGACTTAAACCTGATGCAGGCACGATGTTAAAATTGTAGTGCCTTTGCCTGTGCTATGGACTATGGACGACAAGTCAAGTTTCAGGTTACTTTCAGTTTTGATCGGTTTATTAACTTGCCTGTTGCAACTTTTTCTCAGTTCATCGTACTAATCTAATGAGCGGGGTTTCCTCTTAATCAGCATAAAATTGGGGTTTGTTGCAAGCTTGCACATTTGTCTTGAAGGGGAGAAGGGGCAGAAAATAAGGAAACCATTTTTTGGGGAGGAGATTTTTAGTATTTGGGAAGATGCTTTGCTGGCTGATGCATAATGGATCTCACGGGCATGTCGGTGGCTTCTTTGTGAAGAGGTACCTACTGTACTTCCCTGTAGGAAACGGAGGATATTGAGAGCCCAAAGCGCAGCATTCGCGACAGTGGCTATATAGACTGCTGGGACTCTGAACGCAGCGATTCCCTCTCCCCGCCTCGCCACGGCAGAGATGATTCCTTTGACAGTCTGGACTCCTTTGGCTCCCGCTCGCAGCAGACGCCGTCTCCAGATGTAGTGCTCAGAGGGAGCAGCGATGGTAAGTACCGGTCACTGTGGCACATGGATAACCTTGTGACATATAAGTAATGTTTCTGAAGCAAATGCGCCATTGAGAAGCTGGACACAGCCTCTGAATCGTGCTAATCTGGTGGGAGAATTTCTCTGTGAACGCTGATTTGTGCTCCCTGAGGTTTAGATGACTTTGCCAACAACTTACTTGAAGTCTGTCTCAGTTAGGATAGCGTAGCGTTGGAAAATGAGTTACATCATTGCAGTGTAATTTTATGATGGGAAGAGTGCTTTTCTGGGTTACGGTGTAAGAGGATGTTATGCAGACTCCTTTTAACCTATGAACTAGGCTGGAGCAAGAAATAAAAGCACAGGAACAAGGGAAATATTGAAGTGAATAAAATACTTGCCTAAGTAAACCCTGGGCAGATAAATGATATAGAAATATCTTGAAAACGTCTGATGCTTGACAGAGTTTTGAAGTGTGATGTACAACATTTTACCAAATGTCGTATTCGTTTTCATGGTATTCAGAAAATTGGGTAAATTAATAGTTCCCGGCATCAGACCTGTGGCCATCTTTGTACACCTTTGAGCAAGGACGTGCAGCTCTAGGCTTACAGAAGGGGTGCTGCTTCTCTGCCTTTCTTGTCTGATTCCCAGAGGCTTCCAGAGGCTTGTAAATACAGCGTGCTGGATGAGGAAGGATTTGCTAGGGATAGGTGTGGAGCATGCACTTAGGTTACCTGTTGTGAGCAGGATTCTGGTTCAGAATAAAAGGAAGCTTGATTGAGGCTCCCACTGTGCGGTTACATTCTCAATGAATGGATGAATCAGTCAGACTTCATCATCAGATGAAGTTATGTTCCACACATGAATCAATTCTCCTTAGTAATGTTATTTATTTAATACAAAAAGGAAGGGCAGAAAGACTTTTTGGTAGGAACCAGATGTTCATACTGCTTTTGGCAGTGTGAAAGAAACTGGTGCTAATCATAACCGGACACATGCGAGATTTCCTGAGGTGATGGGGAACTCCTTAAAACTGAAGAGCTGGCAGGGAGAGTTGGTATCACAGCTGAGTTATGAAAGAGCTGTGGGGAAAGCAGGGCTAAGATCTGCTCTGCTGTTCTAAGTGGCCTGTGGTGCTGGGGCTGTTTCCCGGAAACAGCCTCATGCCCCCTCAGACACTGAACAGAGCACAGTTTCCACATTACAAAACATTTTTCTGCCTTCCCAAATGAGACAAAAGTGTGGTGTTGGCAAATAGGAACACCTCACATGTCTTAATCAAGAAGTGTTGCTCCATCCTGGATGCTCGAGGAGTGTCCAGTGTGCCTGCCTACTTGGAGCTGGTGGGCAGCCAGTTACATATATCCTGTAGCTGCTTCCTATCAACTTCTGCTGTATTAGCAGGTATTAGTAAGGTTTTGTGGTTGGTTGTTTGCCACAGCTAAGACATACTATCTTGTCACATTCTTGTGTCCATAACAAACACAAAATAAGATGCAAGCATACAGAGCTTTTTCTTAAACATTAATCTTTAATGATATCCAGACCCAGAGTGCATGCAGATGCTGTGTGCACACGTATGACTTGTCCAGCCAGCCCTTTCTAATATGTCCCATTTTCCCTGCTTGCTGCTGCCATAACTTCACAGCTGTCTCCTCCAAGAGTTACAGGTGAGGTGTAGCTTGGCTGACCTTTCTTCTGTCGAACCCCTTCCTGTGGCCCCAGCCGGCCAGTGTTTCACTCAGCTGCATGTAGTTTTTGACAGAAATAGTGTATATGCAAAGCTGGATGGAGGGAAAGGTTCTGCTTGCATTACTTCTCCCTATTCAGATAGGAGCTTTACAAACCCAATAATATGATCGCAAAATAAAACTATGATTCCTTCCACTCCTAGAAAAAAAAAAATTAATGAATGGAGATCATTTAAGTGATCCTAAGGTGATGATTAGTTTAGGTGGAAGCAGTAAGTAATATTACCTTCACAAATGCCACCTGTGATTAGCCCCACTGTTTAGGAACTGCTCTGGTGTCCTGTGCAGACCCTGTCCCTTGGCAAAAGCAAACACAACCAATGGTTGAGCAGAACAGTTTGTTTAAGACACAGGAGAATGGCAGACTGACCTGCCTGTGGAGTTGCTAATGTACTCGGGAACGAATAAGTCCTCTGCTTGGCTGGCAGTTGTGCATGGTTGCTTGTATGAAGGATCTGTGTGTGTCTGTGGTGTATAACTGCTTGTTACGGGTTGTGGAAACTGGCTGCTGCTGCTTCTACTTGGAAACGCAGAACAACAAAGTTAAGGTTATAAATGTAGAGCACAGCTGCATCTTCCATTTGGTGCTTTGGCTTCAAGAGCTTTTTTTTTTTTCAAATTTGAGCTGAAAATAATTTCACGAGTAAAATATGAATAATTAAAGAAGCTGTTTGTCTTTGAAGTACTCAGCTGCGGGATGCTGGTAGGCACATCACTAATGAGGGAAAGGAATCTGTTCTATTTCCTCTGCTACTGTGGTTATCTATTCCAGCATTTCTGTCTGCCGGTTCAAGAGTGGTTTTCATGTGATAAAAAAATAAACACCAGAACAAAGTCAAGAGTAAACAGAATAGCAAATAACAGTAAGGGATCTTTTAATTTTCTTTTAGCTCCTCAGTGGCCCTGCTCAGTCTAATGATACTATAGCTCTTCAAACTTCAGCTATCCTCAGACACCCATGATTCTGTGGTCGTGTCTCCACTTTTTGTTTGGACATACTTACGTTACCAGTCATGGTGCTAGTTATCCTATGCTCTTAACCAAAATTGTTCAAGCAAAAGATTTGTGGCAAAAAGCGCATTATGATTTTTGTCTAACTAGCTCATTTCCATTGTGTCTTGTCTTTTCTTACTGTTCCCTTTCACTCTTCTTCGGCTCTCTCCAAGCAAACATTGAATGACTTAATCTGTTGCAAAAGCTCTTTGCAAATAACATTCCTAGCATATTTAGACCTCTTTTCCTTCCCCCACTTTGAATTATACACAAGCTACTTGTGATTTTTATGACTTCATTGTTTTCAGTTGTTCCTTAGGTAGCTCAATGAATTAGCTAGTAATTTACTAGCGTGGTGAATTAGCAAGAGGACACAACCTGGGTGGCTTCCCCTCATCCCAAAAAGGGGAACAGCTATTGCATATGCAAGTGTTGCAAAGGGGCCAAGGGCCAGAGACATCCAACGCCTCAAAGCTTGGAGAAGATTTGAATGCTGGTGGGAGAAATGGCTGAATATGCTCCGTTTCACTCATCAAACCAGGGCCTGTGGTGATGTTACACTGCTGGGAGAGAACTATTTACATAGCTGCTTTGTAAATTACTTAAAAAGGCTTGTGATGGTGCAGGGAATCTAGTGAATGTCTATGAAGTGGCTTCCAAAATGGCTATGAGGGCAGTTCCACTACAAATGCTCTTTAAGGTATTTGTCCTACCATTTGGGAGTTTTGTTTTCAAGTTGGAAAAGTCTTGCCTAAATTTCTGTGTTTTAAATAGGTTGTAAATATCAGGAAGCTTAGTCCAAAATAAAACAACTAGGAGTCATTTGGGCTTTAGTCAGGTAAGCTTCTGTAGCTGTCCTGTGTGATTGACAAGCCTGATTTAATCTGACCCTGAGTTTTTTGATGTGACCTGTAGCTGAAGATGAGTTTTTCAAGGGTCGAAAATAAGGGTTGATGGAAAAAGATGCATACTGTCTGTGTAGATATTATGGCTACTACCTTCAGTGACTGATTTTAAAATATAAATACAGGTAAAAGTGGCCTCATTTTTTGGTGCTTGCGTGCTAAATGTAATTTTTTTAGTGGTGTCTTCTCTGATTCATAATTTAAAAAAATAACTGGATGAAAGTGAAAAGGGATTTTTTTTCTCCTTCCTCACTAGGGAGAGGAAGTGACTCGGAAACTGACCTGCCACACAGAAAGATGCCAGATGTGAAAAAAGATGATATGTTGGCGAGGCGGACCTCACATGGTGAACCCAAATCAGCTGTGCCTTTTAACCAGTACCTCCCGAACAAGAGTAATCAGACTTTCTATGTACCTGCTCCACTTCGGAAAAAGAAAGCTGAGCGAGAAGAGTACCGAAAAAGCTGGAGCACAGCGACTTCGCCGCTAGGAGACAGACCTTTCAGGTAAGACCAGCCTGTCCAACTTCTCCCTTCCTCAGTGATGATGTTTTAACACTTGCCTAATTTTCATTCTTTTCATAATGCGTATGAAGCTGTAATAAATTTCTTGCTGAGATGGTACCGATGAATTGTTTGTAGCAATTGGCAAAGGTGGTAGAAAAGCAGTGAGTGGAAAATCGTTGTCTTGATGTCAGTATTTACCATACAGTGCAACGTATAGCTTGTGTTTGACAAGATGCTGGTTAATATAAGTACCATGGACGTTGACTCAAACCCAAGGCTGGACAAAAATGTTCTGGATGATCTGTTTCAGTTCTCAGGACAGTTACTCGCTGACAAATGATACTTATAAGTAACGTTTGATGTATTCAGTCAAAATAGGTAATATTTTTGCTGTGTTTTTTTAAAATGAATTTATTCATATGTTGTATTCTATACACCAGTACAGTTTATATAGCTGTGATTATGTGTTTCTGCGTGCTGGTTTTGTCAACTGATATTTCACTTTTGATTTGGCCTAAGAAGCAACTTCCATTAAAGAGCATAATTATCTTTCCAGATCATTCATCAGAACATCCTTTGACATCTTGATATCAACAAAATGTGCTTATAATAAATAAGTGTGTATGTTTCAGTCACAGCATACATTAAACTACCTTGTATAATCCAATAGCAAAGCCCACCCTGAAACCATAGAAGAAGAACAGAATGAAACATCAGGACTGTGTGAAAAGGAGAAAGTGGGCTCCATGGCTCCTGAGGCCAGCTCCCTTAAAAATCAAGTAGGTTTGAATAAAAATGAAGGAAACTCCATAGACGAGTCTCCTTCACGTAGTGCAAAAGAAACATCAGCACCCAAGGGGAAAGATGCAGAAGAGATCAGAAAGTTAAGAAGACTCGAACAAGCTGGCATTAAGGTCATGTCAGCAGCCCAGCGCTATGGCAGGTTAGCCCAACAGTGTGGGAAATTGTGCACGCTTCACATTTTTAGGATTGGCTGAAGTGTGGGTTTCCTCGATCTGCTGTGATTTCACTTCTCCTAACAAAAATCCAGTCTGCTAAGCACTCACCATTGCTAATGAAGATCTTGGTCTGAAAAGGCTTGTGATATGGCAACTGTGGATTGCAGAGTTGTATGATGCTAACTGCATTTGTGTTGAGAAATTGTATCGTCTTACAGTGTAATGTAAACAGACTCCAAGGAAACTACTACACAGGCTGCTTGTCACCTTCCACCTAATGCTTTCTTGCATTTAATAAAAAAATACCTATAAATGTACATTAAAAATGCCTTGTTTAGGCAAAAGTTTCAGAAACTTACTTGTTGCCGATGGGATGGTTTAGTTTACTGAACCACACGTCTTAGGTGGTTAATATTTTTAGCTGTGTTAATAAATGATGCATTTATTTTTAATGGCAGGAACTATAAAAGTACAGTGCTTGTTAACACATGTACCAGTTAAAGCATGGAGGCATAGTTCAGCAATCATAATTTGACTGAGTTTGGCATGGAGTATCAGTAGTTATTCACTTATTACCTGTGTTATTTATTTTTGGATGTTGTTCAATTTGGTTATTTCCTGTTCTTTAACTCGAGAGCTGAATGATGGCTAGGCTCACTGCCCACGCCTTTCCATCATCTGATACTGGATCCTCATGAAAAATCTCTTTTTCTCATGGGGATGGCCTGCAAAGCAGAGTTGTAACCAACATGTCAGAAGACTAGGCTCTTATAAATGATCGAAATGGTTTGGCTAAAGGGTAAGTGTCCACATGTCCTCCTGTCCAAAACATTTTATTTAGGATTGTGGGGTGAAATCCTGACAGTGAGTAGTTCAGCAGATGCTGATCTACAGCCTGAGCTTTGAAATATAGTAGTAAAAAGTACAGCGCTTATGTGATACAGCTTGTTTATTGATACAGTGAAGCTTGTCTGAGGCCATATACAGGTGTGCTATATGCAGATAAAACAGTCACAGTATATACACTGTCATACATCCTCTTCTCAGGTTTGCTTCACTGGTGTCAAGCTGTAATGAACCAGTGTTTATTTGTGGTTGTGGGGTACTACTTTAACAAAGCCAGATACTAATGAGGAGGAACTATCTGTCATAAATTAGTCCTTTGGGCTCAATTAGTGTGCTAGTTGATCTGGAATCCATAAACCGGTAGGATACTAGTATGATCCTGTTGTGAGTCCAAGGTTGTAGTATTAATGGTAATAATGTAGTAATATGTAGTAAAATGTAGTAATAGCTTGTGTTTAGCAGTGCAGTGCACAACAAATAGTGCTGCTTGCATTTGCATTTGGAGGATGCTCTCTATATTGAGAGTCCCTTTTCCAACCCTGTGCTTGATCTGCTGGCTTGATCTCCACAAAAGAAGCACATGTGATCAAATGTGTGGTTCTTTGGCAGGAAATCGGTTCTCTTTCCTTGGACAATCTGTTGTCCTGACAGGGCTGAAGGAAAAGGGAGGAGAAATAACAAGCCATTTTCCTTTCTTTCTCTCACTAGAAGCAGCTCGTGGAATTTGGCAGCTGGAGGAAGGAGGAGCTGCTGGTTTTCTGCCCCAGCTGAGGGTCAAAGAGCAGAGCTTTGTAGCCCAAGCTTCACCATAGTGAAGTAGGAGTCTGCTCCTGGGGATTGTAGGAAGACACAGCAGAAAAGGCACTGGGGTCAGAGGTCTGTAAGGAAAATGATTTGTATATGTAAGTGGAAAAATAGTGGGTGAGGAGAAGGGAAGAATTTAGTAGTGACACTTTAGGATACAGGGGAGCATTTAATCATCTTTCTTAGTGTCTTATTATCATTCCCTGATCTTTGAACCTCTATACTTTCTCTTCTTCTTGACATCAAATTCAAATTTCTGTGCACTAATGACACTGAGCAATTCTCAATCCCTCTTGTTTCTGTATTCTGATTTCTTTTTTTCTTTCACCCCTCTTATTCCCTCATCTTTCTATGATGCCAGCCTCTCTTTTTTTCACCCGAGGTTATCAGTTGTCTTCCAGTTCCTCTGAGTTGTTTACAGGCTGTTTCCTCTCAACATACTGACCTCTGGAGGACACCCACTGTGACTTTGAGTTCTACAAGGCATCTAATTGTTCCTAAAGCTGAAACTCCGTAGGGGACCATTCTGGGTCTGGCACTGGAAGGATTTGAACTTGTATGCAAATGTATTTTTTGCTTGGAATCTAAGTACTTATCTTCATTGCTGTATCGTGTTCTAGGAAAGGGCTCCATTGAACTAGGTGCTGTACAAATGCATGCCAAAAAGCATTCCCCCTTCCCGAAGGAGTATATTGTCTCTTTATAGCATGTTGTTTTATTGATGCGTGATCCTCTTTGCTTGCTTATTGTCTGCATCTGTCTCTTATTTACACTATTGTATCTGAAAGGTATGGATCAGATTCATGGAGACTCCCTAAAAAGAGGAGAATTAAGTGTGTTGTAATAGATGATGAAGAGGAGAATGTAAGAGAGAAGTGTGAGCAAACATTTTTGGCACATTTGTTGCAAAAGGGACATGGACTCTTATCTTGACAGTGCATAAGCGTGCAAAACACTCTTGTTGTTCTGAAATGCGATGTAAGGATCCACAAGCCTGTACAAGACCATGCTTCAGGGAGCGCAAACACCCACAGTCTGACACTTTGGAAGCACCTGCTGTGCCAGCATAGATGTGGGTATTGTTTCTGCAAGGGCTGGGGCTGGGGGTGCAAGAGCAATTTGCAAATTTGAAGGGAATTCTGGTCCATTGCAATCTTCAAATCTACAGTCTTCGCTATCTCTATGGTAAACTGGCCTTAAAAAGCACTTTTGAGATGATCACGAACTGATTCAGGAGACCCCAAAATGTCACAGCTAATCTCTGATTCCATTAAAAACAAAATGTGAATGAATGGAAAACATTCTTAACTTAGAAACTGATTGCTGAAGTCTAGTTACATACTAAAAGCTGTAAGTTTTTCAACTATTCGTTACAATGACTCATAGTTGCTCTTTTGAATATTATAACTGTATTTCTTTGTTGCCAAAAACACCCTTCTCAGAAATGCTATGTTTGATGGTCTCAAGCTTCAATAACATTGGTGGACATGAGACTGAAAAATCTAGCAGTTTTTACTGAATAATCACTTGGTTATACATAGCTCTTAAAAACTAAAAGCATAAAACAATACCCCCAACTTAACCAGCTGAATAAATATTCATCTTACTGATTTTCATTTAAGAAGTAAATATAAACAAGATTTAGTGGAGTATTATGTGATTTTTTTACATGCCCTTTATGTCCAGGGTTCTGAAAATTATTTCCAAAGTATTAGATTTCAGAAAAGGGTAATGGTACCAGTAGTAAAGTCTGATTAAAAAAAAAATGAAGTTAATCATATGTACCCTGGCTTATTTGGGAGAGCAAGTCCTGGCATATATGACTTTTAGATAACTGTTTTCCTTTGTGCCTAAAACATTAGGCACAGTGTATCTGCTTTAGATCAGTATGTTTTCTCTAAAGTTTTCATATTCTTGTACTGGGGGAGGAAAAAAAGATGTCTTAGGAAACCATGAATGGAAAATCAGACTCTTTCCCTGGTGGTCATCTTGTACTTACCGTATTGCAGGTTTAAAAAGCAAATTGGATTTTGGCCAATTATGTTTGTGTATTGACAACCTGTGATTTAGAATTGAGTGATGTAATATACCTGTTCAGCAGTGAAATTTGAACCTGAAGATGACCTTGTAGGGCTGTTGATTTTGTTATATACAAGAATCAACATACTTAATAAACTTCTTACCATATTCTTTTACAGAAGAAAGAGTAGTAGAAGACTCTTGTAGAGTACAGTTCTAAGTGGAAGCTAAGGGATTGGACTACCTTTGCTGAGGGAGGTTGTATGCAAAGCATACAGCAGCTCAGAGCCGTCTGTTCCTGCTGTTTCAGAAGCTGTTGTGAACAGAGACGCTCGTGAGGGAGAGGGACAGCAGTTCTCTTTGGAGCGCCTTCGGCCAGTGTTGCCTGTTGCCTTAAATGAAATCTTAATACTTCAGAGAGATCTAAGGAAAAAGTTGCCTTTGGCTAATGTGAGAGCATGCTCTCCACATCGCTAATGGGGGGTCCTGTGCAGTGCAGTGTAACAGGGTGAAGGCAGGTAGTTTCATAGTGCTCCTCTGTCCTCTGAGCCTGAGCCAGGCTGACCTGTCAGGGGTGGTTTATGGCTTCCCCATAACTTTCTCTGGCAAATTTGTTGAGCAGTACTTTGAAAGGGCAGCGGGGGCCATAAAATAAGTGGCGTGTATAGTGGGCTTGCAGGGCTTTAAAATGTTTTAAAAAACAGCTAATTATAACACTGTTGTTTTTTAAAATAGTAGAGAAACTCGAAGCAACCCCTGAGCTGTTCAGATTTGCTTTCCTAATGTCAGTCTGTTTAATCCTTTGTGATACCTTCTTTTTCCCTGTGTATAGCAAGGTGTGCTATGTGAAAGAGGAAATGCAAGATATCTGCAGCCTACAAAAGCACTGCATGGAACAGTCTACTACTTGATATCCAACTTCCTAAAATATCAATAAATACAATTTGATTTTCAAACGGGAGAGTCTCATAGCTCTTGTCATCTGTCTTTTCAGTTTACTTAAGAGTATTGACTGTTACAAGTTAAAATAAGCTTAATTTTTCTGGGCACCAGCTGTCAAGGGTCTTTATTGTCATAATCTTCAGTAACAACAAGGCTGTGTTGGTATCAGCTGTGTTTCTGACCAAGACAGATGGCAGTGTGTTCCAGCATGCCAGTATCATTGGCATACTGGTACTATCATTGTAGCTACTGTATGTCAGCATTGGCATAGAGGGCTTATTCTGGAGGAAAGGGAAGGTTAGTTAGGGAAAGAATCAAGCGTGTATGTGTGTGAGAAGAAAAGCAGTTAAGAGTATTAGGGCAAGCAGCCTCGGTGATTACTCAGGTCTCTTAGAAAAATAGAGCCATTAAGAAAAAAAAGTGCCAAATATCTGATATTTCAGGATTCAGCAGTGTTGGCCAGGGATCAGGTATTTGCATCAAATCTCTTTCTTTGAAGTGTTGAAGAAGTTTAATGCTGCCATTCACAGTACTACATTCAGTGCATCTAGTATGTTAAACTAGTTCTTACTGGTTCTTCTAGCCGTAGCTAAAGTAAGTAAAGATCCAGCATGCTGATTTTCTGTGTGAAGTCCTTGCGGATTTGTTACTTGTATATGATAAGTTTTATTTATAGCAAGGCTTTGCCCAATCTAACAGTGGCCTGGAGCATATTTGATTAAGTATGCTTGTTTTATGACCTGGAGATGAGTGCTGCCACTGCTCTCTCCTCCCCTGGTGCATCAAGAGCTTTATTTAATTTTGCTCTGTGTCAGTAAAAAGCCAACATGTGAAGACAACAGAAGCACCCCAGACATCATCCTTCGCAAGGACAACCCCTTCATGACGTATTATCAAGGGAAGGATTCTGGTTCAGAAGATGAAGCAGCCAGCAGAGTTCCTGATTTAGAAAAGGATGACTTTGCCACCCGGAGAGCCAGAATGAATCAACCTAAACAAATAGTTCCATTTAACTTCTTTTTAATTGGACCCTATACAAGTAAAGATAAAGGTAAACTGGAAGACGTTAAAAAGCCATTGCAGATGGAAAAGCAGGAACATGCAAGGTGTGCATTCATGGTCTTTTTCTTTCTATTATAATGCTTAATTTCACATGGCTTATTGCTGAGTAGGACTAAAGCTGTCTTGGCTACAAAAAACTTACAGGATAAAGTAAATGTAAATGCTTTATCATAAAGTGGAAAATAAAAGATATGTAGATTACTAACTGTAATTTTTTGTTAGAGTATCAGGACCAGGAGCTTAAATTGGCTGTGAGTGTAAATAACATAAAGACAGACACTTTTGTTACCTAAGTTCATGAGACAGCTCATGAGCATGAGTAGTGGAGAATAAACTTGGAAGATATGTTTTGCATCTCAGCTCTTTTGCTGAGTATTTTCAATGCACATTTTTTGGTGCATTTGTTTCATCTAATGTACTTTTAATACCCTGCATAAAACATGGACTCAGAAGTCTGTAGTTAAGGCACTGAATATATATGCCTACTGTAGTACGCTGAATTGTGTTGTGCATAGTCCTAATGTTTCTTATACAGCATTGTTTTTGGAAATGGAGCCTGGGTTACAAGGTTTCAGCCTGGAAAATCTCTTCTTTCTTCAGTTCAGTGATACAGACCTTTAAGAAGTTGCTGAACACAAGTATCTGCTAGGCACAGATCTTCTTCAGGAAACAAGTGTATTTGTTTTATTTGTGCAATGAGAAGTGATCCTAGATAAAACCACTATATACACATTACAGTGGACCTTGACTGTAATAACTGGTACAATCAGAAAACTTCTCTTAATATTTAGTAGTTCTTTTCAGTAATGCAAAATATGCCTTTCAGCTGCTGGTAATTTGACTATATTAACATTTTCTAATGACTAGTTTGGCAGGGCATCTGAAGAGCACATAACCAAATTTTAATATTCTAATGCTATTGACATGACTGTAAGATCAAAGAAATTCTGTAGTATGTTTGCAAGCAAAACTTGAATTCACTTTGCTAATAATATGAAAATTAGATATTTGTAACTATTTAAGAGAAAGCTTATTGCAGAAATGCTTAATACAGAAATAACCTAAAGATTTTTCTTGCTTGAGCTAGGAATAGACATCATGCAAAGAAGTGGTCTCAATAGTGCATGAGCGGGGTAGCGTAGATGAGAGCTTTCAACTTCAGATTATTCATTCCATGTTTACTTCCTAAAATTAATACAAAACTAATCTTATAAATTCAGTTTTATCTTCTTGTGCTCTGAACCTCTTCTATTGACACTGATTTATAATTGCTCCCTTGAAATATCTTTTCTTGCTGAACTGGAATGTGCATTAAATTAGAAGAAGACGGGTGCACATGGCGTCAGCAAGGCAAATAGTGACAAGCAAAGAGAACCCACTTCTGCAAACTGAGAAGACTGAGTCAAAGGAGGAACAGCAGGTGAAAGGGCCTGATAATGAGAGAGATGATTTGGCGAAACGGAAATCTCAAAGCACCCTTCCTCAGCTACGAGAAGATGTGACTTTTGTGAATGCCTCTATAACAAAAGCAGATCTGGAGACGTGGAAAAGATTGAAACTGTCAGGGGAGCCCAGGTATGGTTTCTGCCTGTGGACAGGATTGGCACCCTGGGAAGCATGTTTAGTTTGTCACAATCTGCTGTGTGTGCTTGTGGTTTTTTTTTAAACTTGAAGAATGCCTTGATGACAACCAGTCCTTACCTATTTCGGTTTTCAGGAGGAGTCCAAAATCTGTGCAGGGATGCTATCTATCATGAAATGAAAATGTGTCCATCATTTAGAGTACTACAGTAGTTTCACAGTTGCTTCCCTGGTGGACACTTTTAATATCATATCAGAAAGGTCCCTCTTGTCTTGTGGCTCAGTCTGCGTTGAAGCTGCTTGAAGTTGAACAGCACAAAGGTCCAAGTGGTACCACTAACTCAGCAGTGCTACACTGCTGCTAACCAAGCTATCTTCAGGACTTGGGGCATTATACCTTCAGGGTATTACCTGAGGATCAGCATCTGTTTGCATTAATGTGGCTATACTACTTTTGAGACCCAAGCTAATGTATCTACATGGCATTGTACTTCCATGCTGAGTAAATACACCAGCACTGTTTGTCACTGCAGCAGGGGTTTCAGAAGCCTCCTTGTATGGTGTAGAAGTGCTCTTTTTGTAAGTTAAACCTCCACAAAGGGAGCCAGTATAAATCAGTTACTCTAAGCTATTTCGCTGTGGAGATGAGCATGCAGGTGATTTGTGACTCCAGTAGGAAAGGAGAACAACTCCTAGCCTTCCTGTTTAGGTGCGTGCTGTTTTCCAGTTAAAGGTGGCCGTCTGTTCAGGCTTTCTTCTATCAATGTGGTTACTGTATGTAATTTTAGCTCTAATACAAACTATCAAACTCAGCCATTCTCTCATCTCAAAGGTGTTAGTAGTCTCTCCGTTACTTTTGAGGTGATTTACTAAAATCAAGATTCAGTCTCCTTGGTTTAGGGTAAGTGAATTTCCCTTGCTGGTGCTCTCATGCCCATGGCTAGGTGGGTGTACTGGTGCCATGCAGTCTCACGTAGCGCGTGGCCCGGCTCTACGTGAGCAAGTAAGGGAACTGTGGCTTTGTTAGGGTGAAGAACCGAGTGTGGAATGGGCCGTATGCTACGTTCCTTCCCCTAAGGAAGAGCTTCCATGGATGTGCTCCCAGAGTTTCCCCAACAGGTCTGCGGTATCTTCAGATTTTATCTGTCATTTGGGCCTCAGTAGGCCACAGCTGTTTGTACCTGGGTCCTTGAATTTTAAAATAAAAGCCCTTCAAAACCTTAGGAGCATTTAATTTGCTTTATTCTGGGGTCTGATGTTGGGGGTATTCTTCTATTCCTCGTTCTGACTAGTGAAGAAGATTTCAAATGTCCCAGTGACACTCTTCCACCAAGAGAAATCACAGTGAAAGCAGCAGCCAGCGATGATTTTGCTGTCCGCAAAGCCAGAGCAAACAAAAAGGCTGGTAGCCCTAAGCAGAAGTTTGTGCATTTTGGGCCAGT
This sequence comes from Harpia harpyja, assembly GCF_026419915.1. Classification (NCBI taxonomy): domain Eukaryota; kingdom Metazoa; phylum Chordata; class Aves; order Accipitriformes; family Accipitridae; genus Harpia; species Harpia harpyja. The sequence goes on along the minus strand of NC_068941.1, from coordinate 63,407,872 downwards.
AACTGAGATTGATCAACAGAAATGGGACAAGCTTGTTATTGGCAGAGCTTCATCCAAGAGTGGAACAGAAGAGGAGAGCAAGGAAGACGGTGTGGAGAGTCACTCCAGCGTTGAAAGCTCTCCTTCAACCACCGTTGGCAGTCTTGGGTTTGCTGAACACAGCGATGAAGTATCTAAGCCACAGAATGAGTCCAGGTATTTGGTGTGGCTTAGGAAGCACTGTTGAGCTGGCAGTGAGACCTGTTCTTGACAGGTGCTGATCTGCATGGGGGTGGGCTGCAGCATAGACCTAAGAGCTGTTTGCACGCACGGCCTTGTTCAGAAGTCATCTGACACCTTCACAGTATCTTAACATGTTTAGGGTTACACAAAACAACGCAGTGCAAAGGTCTTCCGACAGCTTGCCTCAAAATTTCTGATGGGCGGTGAAATCACTGGTGTCTCAGTGTCTGATCTGTCATTCAAGATTTTTCTGCCTCTTGAATTCCAGCAGCTTCGCTCTGCCTGCTTTCAGCACATTAGGAATTTGTCGTTCAGCTTGCTGGCCTTACTGATGTTCAAAAAATGCTTTCTTCAAACCTAACGGATTTACTTTCTTTTTGAAGATGTAGTGCGGAAACCAGGGTGTATTGGTGCTCTGTGTTCCTGGCATTTATCTGGAGGAGAATTACAGCTCTGGGAAGTTAACATATTAACAGAGCTTACATTTTTTTGGCTTTTCTTTAATCGCTTAGTCTGTGGCTGTAGCAAGAAATTTTAATGAATGCATTCAGCAAGCAATTCATTCAGCTAAGTTTGTGTGTTTATAAAGCATTTGCAAACTGAGTTGGAGGACTCCTTTTCTTACCTTTCATTTGACCTGAGAACATTTTGTCTCTCTCACCCCTCCTCTCAATCTCATCGCTAGTGAGGTAGCCAAGTCAGGTACAGATGACTCTTGCAGGAGAATTCCATCACCTGTCCCAGCTTTTGGCATCATCTCTGAGAAACAAACCCGGTGTGGTTTGAACGAACAGCAAGAAAGCACCAAGGAAGAACGCGACGGGCATTTCCCAGACGTTGAGAGAGATGGTACAGTTAGAAGGATGGGAACTTTTCAGAGGCGTACCACTAGCCCCGTTCCCATACATTGTCCTCCCCTCTCAGTAGCTCCTCATCTGCTGCAGCAGCGGCAAGGGGAGGCAGTAGCTCATGAGAAGGATTTGAAGACTCCACGGGAAGCAGAAAGGTCAGAGAACAGAAGCAGATCCCTCTGAGCTTCATGCCTGGTTTGTGTGTGGTGTTAGCTTGGATCAGTCAGCAATATTGTTCCATTCTTCACACGGCCTTTAAAGATGTGCTTTACTCGTTCATCGTGGCATGTGTTCTGTTTTATGAAATTACTTACAAGAATGTATTCTATGAACATAAAACAGTCTGTTTTCTTTCATAATATTTAAGTACTTCAGCTGTTCATTGCTGTTCAGCATGAAAACAGTCTTTCATCTTTTGGGGGGGTTACTTCTGCAATCCTTGGTGCTTTGTCCAGATTTTTGTGCCAGCTTCCAAGTGAATAATTCCTCACATACATTTTTATGCAATCCCCAACTTCTAATGAATCATCTACATAAGTGTGGCATTCAACATAGTTTCCTCTTGCTCTCACTCCCTGTGTTGTAGCTAAAGATACCTAGTTGTCCATCACTCTGCAAGTGTGTTTTGAGTAACAGTGCCCCACGTTGCCTGAGCAGCCACTTGCCTTTGGGCTGCACAAGTGAGCATTATCATGGAACAGTATCACTTGTCTCTCTGAGCAGTACTGTCACACGAGAAGAGAGCCAAGAAGAGCTTGAAATCCCTCAGCTGCAGAGCAGTGGAACCGAAAACGAAGTGAAATTTCCAGACCCACAAAGAGATGACATGTTGGCCAGAAGAACTGGAGCTTTTCTGAAACAGCCTGGGCCCAGTGTTAAGCAGTTCCTTCCCATGCCATTTTCAAAGCAGCAGAACAAGCAGGGCACGGCTAGAGAACTTGAGAAGAAAACTATGAGGTAAGAAGGTTGTGCTTCTCTCTCTCCCTTGTAGCTGGCCCTGTGGGCTGTCTGTCAAGACCTCTTGATCTGGAAGAGCTGCTGTTGGCCCAGCAGCTGTTTCTTCCATGCTTGTCCTCGATTCTGTGCCGACTCTTCCCCCTCAGAAGGCGGTAATGCGGGGTTTCTGGCCCTTTTGGTAGAGGCCTGTAAAAATTCAGAGCAGAGCTCTGCCAGATGCAAAATTCTAACAGCATGTGGAAATGGGTATACATAGCAAGATTGCATTACATTTGCAGAGGTTTCTAGTTAAATATGAGCTAATTATTACAAATGTTTCCAGCTAGAAATATAGGTGCTGGATATGGTAGGTTAGATGCTTGTTTATGGCTTAGTTGGTGCCAGTGACTTCTAAACAGGATATCTAGAGATCCCAAGATCCCTCCTGATAATGCTCGGTGTCTTTCTAAACACTTCCGTTCAGATGGGTGAGGCTATGTTGGGAAGTTGGTGGTTTAAGCCTTTGAACAGCGTTATCGTTGGCTGGTTGAGCCACATGCAAGCAGGGGTGGAAAGGTTCTTATTCATCAACCTCTTCAGCATACATGAGGAGAAGGATGCGCATGTGCCTGTGCATACACAGATGAAAAACTAGGATACTGCTCAGGCAGGAGAAGCAAAACTGTCATCTACCATAGAATTGAACAGTGGCTTGGTGTTGAGAAGACCTTAAGCTGAATAGCTTAGTTAAAATATGTACTTGAATACTTTAATCTTTGCCGGGTTCAGGACAGTTTGTGTTTCTGACTTAGAGGAATGGAAGTACAAGCATTTGACTCTCTATGAAAATCATGTTTTGTGCACCTGCCTCACTTAGCTTGTCACCTATCAGCTATTAGGGTTGGGGGAGGGGTTATTATAAAGCAGTTATGCTTTTCATTATGTATATGTGATTTTTCAAATGTTGGTTAATACATCTCTGCACTGCTGCCTTTGGCTCACTCAGGCCTGAAAAATGTCCACAAGTCTGCATTAATAGCTCTGGAAAACCTGTAATACAACCACTGCAAGAACAGCAGCAAGGGCAGGAAAAAAGCAACCTCCCTCCTGCAGGACGAGATGAGACTGTTTGTACTGCCCAAGTGGGTGAAGGTAACCTTAATGAAGTCCACCTTGGTCAAACGTCTAAGCTTCAGGAGGTTTCTGAGGAAAACAAAACGGAAACATTGTCATCCAAGGATGAGCATCTGCAAACGTGAGCTCTCTATGGTGTGAATCACGCAGCTTGTACACCCCTGTGTGCACACTTCAGAATTCAGATTGTGTATTGGCTGGTGTGCTTTCAGTCCAGACTAAAATACTGTATGTTAGTAGTACACTTTTTAGAAACAAACAGAATAGTTGTGTAATGCATTTTCTTTCTAAATACTTGAAATACTGAAATGAAAGCTAATTGAAAGGAAATACTTGATTACGGTATCTATGTTGAATTGCAGAAAAGGTTTATGAATAGCAGAGGTTCAGCTGGACTGTGCTTTTTTAGAGATGTGTATCTTGCTTCTCCATGCTTAGCAAATGTTGCAGTGTTCTGTGATTCTAAGACTGTCACTTTAGTGAATGACACTGACTTGTGTATTACCAGTACCTTTATCAGCTACACACACCCCCCAAAAAAAACCCAACAACAACAACAACAAAAAGGAAATCCTGTGGCTCACTTTCTTCTGCCTGTATTTGTCTCTTCCATGCTTCAGTAATGGTGATTCTGAGCACTGCTGTGGAATGTTAAGTTTTGTCTCCATTCATCACGTGTGTGGCACTTAATGTAAATGTTAATATATTGTCTGTTTTCAATAACTATCTTCTACACCCATTTTAGGTATACTTCAGCAGATTTTTATAATGGGGGCATTAATATGGGGTCAGGGAGGGATGGGTGGTGTTCTTAAGTAGTTTGATCTCCAGATGATTAGGTAAGTCTTGTTTGCTGAATACATAATCCCTGAACAGTATGATTCTTTTTTGGTCAGCTTTACTAGTACAAGTTGGATGTTCAAGTGTCAATTACCCAAACTGTATGGGTCCACTTGCAATTACTACTTAATGTATTTATCAACGCTCTAATTTTATATTTGGTCTTGTAGATTCGGCCCCAGAACTGCTGTGTCTGATGACGCAGAGTAAGTTGTCCTGTGTTCACAAGATTCTATTTTAAACAACTTACACTGCATGCTTTCCCGTCTTTCTACTAATTTAAAACGCAGTTGATGCCTCATCATTATTTTGCAGTGTTCCAGCAAATAAATTTTTCAGAAAAGCACTGAAAAATGGAATGCAATATGGCTTACATTGCAGCTAAAAATAATTTTTATATAAAAGCCCATAAAAACTGAGCATAAGACTAATGTCCAGCTGTTGCTTAAAGTATTGTTTCCTCTTTTTTTCTTTTCTTTTCTTTTCTTTTGTTCTTCTTCTGAATTACCATTGCCTCTAATCAGCTATAGGTAAAGAGGGTTGGGTTGAATCTGGGCTGGGCTGGGCGTTGAGGAAAAAAATGAAGTATGACCTATCCAGGAAGAAAAAAAAAATCCCAAAGTAAAATAAAATCCCTTCTGATCTTCAGAATAATTACCGGGAAAATACATCTTCAGCTGTTCCTTTATTGTTTTTTAAAAACTTTCTCTTGAATCCCTTCTAGGTTGGCTTTAATTTAATAATGTACTAAACTTCATTTTTTAAGCTCTTCACCTTGATGCTTTACTTTTGACAGAAGGAGTAGGACTGTGACATTTATTGCACTCAAACATTTTAATTGTGTGTGTATGCATGTAAACTGTAGTTCAGAATAGTATGCAATGTCATTTAGAAAGCTCTGTGAAAGTATCAGCTATTCTTGCAAAGTACAGGCACCCACATAATAATGTCCTTAATATCCTTCTTCTGTTCACAGAAATGCACATGACCTTCTCTGTCTCACAGATTAAATCACAAAATAGAAACAGCATAGAGGGGTTTTTTTATAACAAGTATATACAGAGACTCATATAATTTTTCTCCCTTTCCTCTAATGATAAAGGCTAGAATCATGGACTGAATATTCTTTACAAGATCTGTAATACCTTTATGCTGAGCAAAGCCTGTGTCCTCTGACCACAGAGTAAACATGACTATTTTCAAGCAGCAGAAATCTGTTCAGTCAAACGAAGAGATGAGATAGAGCATAACAACACAGAAGTGTTATACTTCACAGTGGGGACTTGCCTGCCATTTCAGAAAGCCTACCTATCTGATTGATTTGTTCATTTGTTTCCCCACATTTTTGCATGTCTGTATTAAAGGTAAACATAAGAGAAGATACATGGAGATGCCTTCAAGGAGGCATTGCAATGGGTTTGGTTGTATAAAGTGAGAGTAGCAAAGATGAATAAACCATATTGTTTACTCCAGGTTGATTCTGATTTTATTTTAAAAGGCAAAACAATAAATGTTCAAGCCTCGTTGTCATCCTTTCCAGATGTGCCACAGTTTACAGAGCAACTGTTTTCCTGAACTGTCTTTTAAGTTCTTATAAATGTAAGATTGTGTTTTGCCTGCTGAAGACGAAGCACTTATGAAGAATCTAATAAAATATGGCTCTCAAGTAGGAAAAATAAATTGAACTGACATTTAAAATGCTTCCAAAATATTTGTCAAGTCTCCTTTGAAAACTCTGTATCTTGAATTCAGTCTTAGACTAGGTGCTGTTTATTCCAGCAGCAAAACTAGAAAATCCTTTATTAGATTGACAAAGTTCCCTTCGCTGGTTAGGGAACGCTAGGTATTGCCATCAGCCCTGGTCTGTCTCGAGGTCCAGAAGAGGCAATACTTAGTGTGTTGCTGCTGATCAGCCCCATTTCCATCTCCTGAAAAGGTAGGGCTGAATTCTGGTGGTAGCATGACAGTCCAGTGTGAGTTTAGGCTTATGCTTTATACTTTAAGCTTGACAAGCAAATTATAGTGAGCTGAGATTTTTGACTATTTGTTTACTAGAGTGTGATTCTTTAGCCAGCCAGCCTGTTGCTTTTTATGTTAAGTTGGAGTTTCTTAAGTCTTGGTGTGCCTGTAAAATGATAATGTAGCTACATAATAAATGCCTTGCATAAGAATTTTTAACACATTCTCATAAAAAGAAGTTTTTTACCTTATTTCTCACTTTTAAATTAAATAGTCTGAACACTCAAGTCCTTTAGGACTTTTTTTAATCCAACACTTGTTCAGCTCTGTTTAAAAAAAAAAAGAAATTGCTGCATGACATCACTGACAAGAACAACTGTAATTTGCAAGAATAAAGTAGCATAACTTAAAAATCACATCATCCCAAAGATCTAGCCCCCCAAAATACAGTGTTGGTCTGCACAGTAGTTTTTCCTAGATCTTCGTTAGGATGGCAGGTCTGGTACACTGGTCAGCAGAAAGGCCTCTTGCTTCCAGGCAGAGTTTGGATACAATCCCCAGAGCTTTGCTAATGGCAGAAATTCATGAATGCAGTACAGTTACATCTTTTCTGTCTGCTTGCATGCTGTGTGCCTACTGGCCCAGCACGTGGTTGAAGGAAGAAGTAAATCTATTCCCTGTTCATGCAGGTGTTAGTGATGGGCTGGAGCCATTTGTAGTTTATGTAAGAAAGAAATAGGACGAAATGATGTGGGACTCATAGTGAAAGTGTCTTTTGGCAGAAGCTCGGAGTTTGGGCCTCTTCAATTCTTTTCTAAGGATGAACTTGTCAGGCAGAAAAGTCAACGTAGACCTTTCAGTTGGCCTTGTCCATGTGTTCAGGAAAGTAGGTGGTTTTCCTTAATGGTTACTACATGTTGGTCAGAGCAGAGCACAGTGCTTTGAGATGTGACTCCTTCAGATTGCTTTCTTGGGAAAATACATGTGTGCAATAACATGTTGCTGCAGAGTTGATGTTTGAACCTACCTGATTGCTTATCCATGGCAATGAATGCCCAGCAGCAGGAGGTGACAACTAGAGTAGAAGGTGCATGTGGGGTTGTAGTGTATAGTTTGATTCCTGGCCTAGGCCAAAGCCTTTTCCAGAGTACTTTTTTTATTGCATTGTTAATAGCCGTAAAACCTTTGGTTTTGCTGTCTGTGTGCCCTGAGAGACGTGAGTGAACACAGGGAATAAATACTAGCCTTTCCTTAGGACATCAAGGGACTCTTGGTAGAAAGTATTTTTATTTTCCCATCCCAAATGGCAGAGGGTGAGTACTCGTGCACTCTACTAGAACCAGTTACCACCATTTCAGGTCCTCTGTTTTCTTCTACTGTATGTGAATGAAAAATTCTCTGACATGAGGGAAGGGTACAAGAAAGGAGCTACACAACCAGCTTGACCCAGTAGGCACAAGGTGGAAAATACTTAACGCTGAAGGCTTTTCTTAGTGAGTTTCAAAAGCTCTTAAACTGGAATAAACCCTTTAAGGGTGACTTTATTTACAAGTTAAGCATCTCCCGCCCCACCTCACCAGTCCGCAAAATATGACTGATATTGAAATATTCCTTAGTAGGTGGTATGCCTTTAGTTTTAGAAGCAACAAAACTTGCCATCTCTTTAGGTTCTGTTATTTAGGAGTGCTCCAATCCAATCCTGAGCAACACAACCCTTAAACTACCCACAAAGAAACCCAAATTAGCGTACCCCTCAGCACTCATGCTGTTTAAGGGGTGAAGCACGGTAGTATGCTAACCTCACTGTTCATGCTTAAAGGCAATAGGATGTGTATTCTGTCCTTCATTTCTGAGTAAATACCTACTAACAGGATGGGATCTGTGCATGTCCTTTTCCATCCACTGTCCAGACCTTTCAGTTTTCCCTTGAGAGTGGTTCATTCCCATCTTTGCTTGCCTGAACACAAATGTTGGCTAAATATATATATGCACAGCTTTCCGTGTCTATTCACTTTGATTTTTGTGGACACAGTTGCATACGATTTTATCTTCACTGGGTGCTTCTCCTGCTAGTTGGCTTGTTGGCTCACCTACAGCTACAGAGGATCATTTGAAGACTGCTGTGAAATCACTTCATGTGCAACTGCATGGCGCTTTTTTTTTTTCTTTTAATGGCACAACTGAGGTCATGTTTTACTAATAATAGGTAGTAGGGGGGGAGTAGTATGTATGTTATCTTCGTGTGAAGTTCTTTATATAATATGAATGGATGTATAATATCAAATCATGACCTTTTTTTCCTTTAACTCTCCAAAGGTCAGGGACAGAAATAGAGTGTGTAGAAAGAAACTCTTTTGTCCTGAACGTCAGCTTTTCCTTGTTAGGTTAGCTGTATTAATAAGTTGGTGCTGATAGCATTGAGTTTCTTAGAGGCAGGGAGGGGAGAGGAGGAAGTACCGTGCTGTTTGCGCTGTGTGTACTTCTCTGGGCAGGCTGTCCCTGGTTTTGTAGCAATAGCATTTAGCCAGCCATGCTGCCCCTAATATACTTCTCAAGCCTCTCTTGTTTTACACTGAAATGGAAACTTCTGTCTGCAGTGTTAATTGGAGGGGTCTTGAAAACTCACTGGGAAGCAAATGTTTGGAAAATAAAATGTTCTGAACTCTGCTCTGAATTGAATTATTTTAATAAGAGCTATTGATGGAGGCATAATGTTAGTAATGCTTCTTAGTGAGAGGCAAAGTTGTAGTCTACTAATAAAAACAAGAGAAAGTTGAGGAGTATAATGCCTGAAGTACTGTGTGGAAGCCATAGGGATGCTAACTGGTCCTTCTAGGGGACTGCTGCTTTTGAGAGCTTCATAACTGTGCAGGTGTCTGATTCTGCTGTAGCACCCTCATGTGGCTTTAGCTCTAACAAGCCGAAGGAATGTAAGCCTCTAAATAACGCTGCACTAATTCTTATTTCCCCCTTGTTTAGGAGTATGAGCATGTTTGACATGAGATGTGAAGAAGAAGCTGTGACTCAGCCTCATAGCAAAGCTCGCCATGAGAAACTGCAGAACGTACACAACCAGCTGAAAGAGGATGAGACCAGATGGCAAGATGTGAGTAGGCAACATTGTCTGCAGTGCTGGCCTTGAGGCCAGCTAGCTAGGCAAAAAAGTGCAACCTGCTAAATATACGGTTGTTCTCTAGCACTAAAATAATCAAGAGCTTTTTTCCCTTTTTTTTTTTCCCCAATGGATTGTTGCTAAAAGCATAGAAGTTCATAATTTGACGTAAATTGCGGAATACAAGGTCTTCTGGTGCCTTTGCCTGTGCACCGTGTATTTTGCTTTTTAAAAAAGATGTAATTAAACTGTGATCAGGTAAAAATGGAAGCAGAACAGCTTCTAACTGCAGATTTCTCTAACTTTTATAATTAGTAAATGCCCAAAGTGATAAAATAAAAGACTAAGCAGGACAGTGAATAAATAGGTTGGACTTGGCTTTAATAAATTTGCATAGATACAGAAAATGCTAATGTTTTCCATCTTGTCCAAGCAAACAAATTACCCTTCAAGTTAGCTACACCCTGCTTGGGTTACAAGTCCTTTCCAAACCCTCTTTCTTCAATGTTTTTTTTAAGCTGTCCTAGAATTTGGCATTATCTTCAGCAAATTTGTAAGGACAGAAAAGTGTGATCTGCAGGTAAGTTAGTATCAGGAGTTTCAGTATCAATCCTGTTCAGTCCCAAAGACTGATTTTAAATGAGGAACTTGGGGCTTTTTTTTTTTTAAAAACCCACAGACCTCTTCAAGCAGCTGGAACAGTAATTTCCCATTATAAGGACAGCTACTGTGAAACATCTCAGAGAGGTTTTTGGTAGAAAATTCAAGGAAAAGTCCAAAAAAGATCAGTATATACAACTAAGAAATAACTTTTTGTAGTAAAACAATGAAGGATTTCAGCTGAGAGGTCTGTATGTGTGGGAAGCCATAATTTCCCAGCAGAGATAAGAATGAGTCCAAAGGCATTCAAGAGGTTTGAGAACTCTCTGCTGTTGAATGGAAAATCCTCTGAGCTAAAGTGCGTAAGTTTTCCAGGCCCTCAGCACCTTCTACACTGAACTAAAAGTTCTGAAGAGCCACTAAAAATTCCCGTACTGGAATGTCCTTGGCATTGAAAAGGCTTTATGGAGACGACACTGCATTCATGGTCGGATATTTTTTAATATGCCCATGCTGTAAATTTGCCAACAATTAACAGTTTCATGGCTTTTTTTTTTTCTTATTGTTATTCTAAAGCATCAGAGCTGGAGAAGATAAACATGTCTGGCTTTTAATTATAAAAAGAGGAGGAGGGCTTATGTTATAAAATTTGCTAATGAAAAACTAATTTCCAAACAATAGGCAATAGTGGGAGTAGCTGAATAAAGAAATGCTTCGGTACTTCAATGAGAATAATTAGTAACTGAGGAAAATGAAAGGCCTATGTTTCAAGAAGGGGATTATAGACTGATATATGTAGGTCATGTGAAGAAATACTTTAATGAGCATTCCCTTGAGTGTAACGTCAATAATTTGTGGTTTTAAGCTAAATTAAAAGTGACAAGGTTTGTTCCTGGTTTTAATAAAATAAGTTATGCTTGCAGTACCTTCTGCTGTTTACCAATAAAAATGCAATTAAAATATTTGGAAAAGCATGTAATTAATGAAATAGCCTTTGAATTGAGTGTGTGTACAGAATCTCTGTTTTTTATTAAAACCAGAATTTGTTAGAGTGCATGAAATATAATCTCCTGATGTTGTAAAGTTAATGACAAATGTGCCCCTACGGTTTCCTAGGAAGTTATTTTTCTTTGCAGAAGTTCTGTAGAGGTTATTTTTTACATGTAAAATTTTGTTCCTTTACTAGTTGGCTGCAAAGAAATTTTACAGCTTAGGAATTTCTTTACTGTAATACTTCTACAGTGAAAAAGATCTTGTCTCTGTACCCTCTAGGACTTGTGAATTCATAACCTAAGCAGGATGCAAGACAGGTGCCCGAAACAGGTATCTCCTGTGACTCTCTGGTTTAGTGTCAGGCTGGTTTTGCAAGAAAGGTAAAGAACCAGCATCAGTGGATCTTCTGGACAATTTTGGGCAGGCAGATTCCAGAAAGAGTAAGATCATTACTTCAACAAGGACATATCTATGTAGCTGGATACAAACCATAGGCTTTTTGCTCTGTCATGTCTCCACGCCAACCAGGTGTGAGCCACTTTAGTCTCTAATCTGAGTTCCTCAGATCTGGGTCCAAAATATTGGAGGGTGCCCATGAGGAAGGATTTAAGTTTGGATGCTGCACTGGATTTTTCTGTCAAAAAACCAAAAGCCTGGATCAGCCATGCTTGCATGTAGTTGGCTGATAGCATGGGTAAAATACGGGACTATCAGTTCTCCAAGGCAGACTGTCAGTGCAGCTGTAGTTCATGGTGAAACGACGTCCCTTCCTCCAATGAACTCCTGCCTCCCACACATCTGATTATTAAAATTCTTCACCAAACATAATTTTTCTACTTCATCTTCCTGGGGAATTGGGTTTTGTCCATAATGCTGGCTGTAATGAAAATGAATGCCCCGACTGGTCCTTTTAGGCCAAATTTCCTGGTGTTACTACCTAGCATGCTTCTACAACGTTACAAAGCTAAAAAGAAAATACACCAGTGGAGCTATGAAATCCTTACTGGCTCCTGCTGTTAGGAGCAAAATCAGTCAGGCAACATCTGCATTTTTAGGGTATAATCTCCTTTTTTCTTTAAAATAAACGTCACTGCCGGCAGGCAATGGGAGCCTGGTCCACAGCCAGGAACATGCATTGCAAAGTGGCTGGCTGGATTCATTGGTTTCTGTGGCCAGTTTTTACCTATTTGCAACTGTGCATTCAGGTGCCTTCCTTTTCTCACAGGACCTGGCTCGGTGGAAGAGTCGTCGAAGGAGCGCTTCACAGGATTTAATAAAAAAAGAAGCTGAGAGAAAGAAAATGGAAAGGTTATTGTCTGGAGACGGGACAAATGAGCGCAGAAAAAGCATCAAAACCTACCGAGAAATTGTGGAAGAGAAGTACGTTGTTTTACTGAAGTACAGTGGCATGTCTGAAAATGCTCTGTGCTCCAGAGGTGATAGGTTCCAGAGGTGATAGGTAACTGTGGGCAGCTGTGCCTGCAGGCCTAGGATGAGGGAGAGGGAAGGTTGTTGATGGAGCACAGGAGGTAGGAGTGATTTCCAGCATTAATTTTAATGCGATGGTCTCTTTTGTGTTGTCTCCCTTGCAGAGAGAGAAGAGAGCGGGAGCTTCATGAGGCATACAAGAATGCAAAGTCACAGGAGGAGGCTGAGAGCATCCTCCAGCAGTACATTGAAAGATTCACTATCAGTGAAGCGGTCCTTGAGCGTTTGCAGATGCCAAAAATTCTGGAAAGAAGCCATTCAGTGGAGCCAAATTCCCCACTGAAAGACCCAAATCCTTTGAGATATTTAAGGCAACAGTCGCTGCCTGCTCCAAAATTCACTGCCACTATTGAAGCAACCATTGTTCCCACCACTGAACTAGAGCCCAGTGGTTCGACAGGCCGCACATCTCCCAGCAAAAGTGTTGTCTCCAAGGCTGTGCCTATGCTGACACCCAAGCCTTACTCACAACCCAAAAACACACAGGAAGTTTTAAAGAACTTTAAGGTAGGATACGTTGCACTCCCCAAAGTCAATCAGGAGGCAAAGAGATCCTGACTAAGTCATCCAAACATATAAATGTTTAATGCAATTAAGTAGAAAATGATTGCAGCATTCTGATATTAGAAAACTCAGCTTCATGCTCTGTGCTGCCCAGGCTAGTGGTCTCTTCTTGATTACCAGCCTTCTCAGAAACTTGACCTGTTCAGACTGGAATATTTGTGCTGGTCATTTTTCATCAGGCTAAATTTGTTTGGGGAAAGACAGGGAAAGGGGGACCTCTAACAAAAAAGCAAGGCGTTTCTGAGAAAGAGGTTAGGAAAGAGTATGTTGTCATGGTTTTTTGTTTTTAAACAAAAGGGAAGGGGCAGGGAGCATGGAGGCCCTGACTTTCGGAGCAAGACCTGAACTGGCTTTTGTGTTGGGGTCTGATTTTTGCCATACCCAAACAAGCCTGTCCTGTTCAGCCATATCATGAAAGCCTCTGAAACACTGCAGTGTGCATGTATTCCGTGTGGAGAGTCCTTACTCCTTCAGAGTCAAGAGCCAGCTTGCCCAAAGATACTCTGTCCTAAACATGCTTCTCAGCAGGGATGAATGGGGAAATCTGCTTCGCTGGTGTAAAGAGGGGATATAGGCTGTCCGTGCAGGTTTAGGGGAACAGATTGATACTGGGGCAGCAGTGTAACTGGGTATTGCTGGTGAGAGAGGGGGAGTGACTGCGTTGGGTTGCAAGAGCTGCACAAAGATTATGGGAATAAAACAAGTAAGAGAGGTTGGATGAAAGCAGGGCTGCCTGGAATAAGGAGCCAGCTTTTAGATTTTGGGGGGAAGGGGCTAGGAGAAGAGACTGAAACTGGGATATAAAACCTGAGGAGTGTATCTTTGGACTGGGTGGGTGTGGAGAACACGAGTAAGATACTGAAACAATGATGGAGAAAGCAAAGAACGGGGATGTGTTAGTGATAACAGGCCAGAATAAGTCAAGAAGAAATCTGCTTCTCACAGTGCCTGTACCAAAACTGGAGCTTCCTCAAGTCTCACTGTAGCCTTGTTGTAAGCAGTGTGAAGCCTGCTGGCATGGGTGCCCCCAGCCTGTAGAGTTTAGGTCCCCTTGTGTCTGCTCTTGCTATCTGCTGCTATGCTAGTGGCATGCAGGGGTCCCTGCAGCCCTGCTAATGTCCCAGTAGCATTGCTACCATGTATATTCAGGTTGTTTACTTTCAAAAAGTAAGTCAGCTTTGTACAGGTAGTGAAAAAGCATGTTGTGATGTCTGTAATTTCTTGAAGTCTGTCCCAGCTCTTGTGGAAACCCACCCACCATGTTTCCTAGTTGAAATGTGAAACTGGTAATTCCTAGTTCTCCTATACCTCAGTTGGTGTTCCCCTAGCGTTTACATTTTAGACATCAGTGAATCATGGATCTTTGGTTTTTTCCTGATCCATGCCACTTTTTTCCTCAGAGGGCCAAGATGTATGTGTGTATCACCTTCACGTTAATGCATATATAGTTCACGTGTGCAGGGAAAAACTAACCCATGGATGCTTCTACCCCCCACTAACCACCACTAAAAGTCTGTCTAGATCTTCTTTGCTTGATGTGGAAGAATGTGATTTGTCTCAGTAAGACTCATTCCCTAGCACATATAGCTGTAGCGTTATTTTCCCTTGAAACACCAGTCTGTCAATGATTCTCAGCTCTGGTGACAATGTGTTGACTTGCTCCAGATCAGAAGGAAAGGAGTATGTTTGTTTAACTCTGCAGCCAGGGCATCTGTCCTGATCATTCAAACATTTGGTTTTTCTCCTTAATATAAATAGAGAAATGTCTTAGTCTAAACAGAGACGCTAAAATGGATGGTGCAGCCTGCCAGTGTTTTCCTGGCTTTTTTATTTCTGAGATCTTTCATGACCTGCCTCTGTAGTAGGTAATCCAGCACACAGTCCCAGAAGACTTGGGGCTCAGTATTTGCTCACACTTGCGTTTGGAAATAAACCCTAGGAGTAGTACTGTGTTGAGTGGATGATGGCAGTGAGGAAAGGGAGGGAACCTTTTCATTTGAAAAGCAGTCAGAAAGGGTGAAACTGCTTGTGGAGCTGGGCTGTTTCTCCTCTGCCTGGGAGCTGACTGCGCGAGGTGCTAACTGCCTTCACCTCCCTGCATGTCTGTCAGGTCTGAGGATGCCCAGTGCCTCGGAGATGGCCCCTTAGTTAATCACCCTCAGATAGAGAACAGATGTCTGGATGCATGTATACAAGAAGTCAACAGGAGGAGTTTGCCCTCAGCTTAGCACTGATGGCATACACTAAGTTGGAGTGCTGCTCTTGAGGTATCCAAGCTGTTTACTCAAGAAGTAAAGTACTGAAGAGAAGTAAATGGTGAAATAAGGAGCGGGGCAGGGAGGATGAAATGGGAAGAACTTTGTTTTCTTAAACTATGTTTCAGTTTGATAAAGCAGTTTTGACACTTGTCGCATCCATTTTCAGTAACGGTGAAGTAAATGAAAAGTTCCCACGGAATGGCTTACCTCTGAGCTTGTTTTTACATGTGTTTTTTGTTTATACAGTACCTGTGGAGAAACCTGAAATACTAATCACCATATATATCCCAGATAGCTTCTCTAAGAAGATCGATGCCATTATTCCCCCCAAAGTCCAATGATTAGCAGAGAAGAGTCTGTCCGTATTTACTCCCTGACCTTTGCATTGTCTCCCATGGTGACTGTTTTGCAAGGAAGGATCTCTGTGCACAAAGTAGCCAAGCCCTCCTTCAAATCTATTTAAAACTCACCCCTGCTGACAAGCCTATAAACATCTGTGTTGTAGCTAGGCAGGAGCAATACGGTGTTACTGATACCTGGTCCTCTCCTGGTCTCTCTCCAGCTGGGCCCTCTTACGGGGAATGGCCTGTGAGTTCCTTGTAGCAAGACTTTTTTTCGTGTATACCATGGCTTCTGCAGACAGCCCTCCAAATTGAAGGAAGTCTTTACATGCCACCTCCATTTAGAACATAATTATGAAGTATTAAAGTCCTGAGAAGAAGCTGTTTCAGTGCAGAGGAAGAAGCTAGAGCTTATTTTGTATTTTATTCCTTGCTTAAGGGTTCCTCAGTGGGAATATACGCCCACCAAGGAGCTAGCTTGACCCTGAGAACAAAGTAGTTAAACTATTTCTGTGCTCTCTTTTTCATGGAGACTGCATAAAATCATTTTCTGGGAAAGCAGCTATTTATTTTATTGCCTCATGGAGAAGATGGAATGCCCAGTTTTATTTGTTGGTTCCTTGCTTCCCTCTTATGAGCAGTAAAGAAACAAGTGGGTGAACTCTGCTGCTCCTGACCCTTCAAAGTTGACACGTCAGTGCTTCAGAAAGCACAGTCTACTAACACTGTGGTGAGGTCATCAGGGTACATAACAGTTCAGTTCATCAGTGTAATTAGTCCTGGAGAACCTGCTTGCCTCTTGCATGAAGCAATGCAAAACCCAGCAGTTTTGGTCTAAGTCTAACCTAAATCTTTGTTGTTCTTTTAAAATCCATTGATCTGTGGTGCACACAAAGGGTGTTTGTATGTTAGTGGGAAGACGAAATGTGGGAAACCAGGGAATCCAGAAAAATTATTACCTTCTGCCTGTATTTTGTTTGACACCCCTGGAACAGGGTTTTCTTCTGTTGTGGCCAATTGAATGAAATGTGTGCTTGGCTCTGTCCTTCACTAATGGCACAGGCTGTGTTAACAACTGTCATATCATGTTGAAGTCCTAATTTCCTAAATTCCTTCCAATGCTAATTGTCTCAGCATATTTATTTAACTGTATTCTGCAGGTAGATGGAAAAGTCAGCATGAATGGAGAAAATTTCAACGGCATGGAAGAGAAGGATAAAGAGTGTACAACAGTAATATTTACTCCTTCGCCAAGCAGATCTCTTAAATTTGATGGAGTAGCCAGAGGGGACAGGCCCCCGGTGGAGTTGAAGAAGGACCCCACAAGTGTTGAGCTCAGTTTACAGAGGCCTGCCACTCAGAGTGTGCACAAAGAGCCAACAGTAAGACCAACACGAACAAACCAGCCTTACTTTCTCTGCCAATTTTCTGTCTCATAACGTATTTAATCACTAACTAATGAAACCCGAGTGCTTATGTTTGCTTTATTTCAAGAGGGTGTGCCCAGACCAGGATAAAAAAAAAAAAAGAAAATTCTTTGTAAATTAAAGGCTTTTTCCTTTGGGATGTGGGTAGAGAAATGGGAGGGGAAGGTTCAAAAAACTTTTTGCAGCCAGCATCTTTTTTTTTTTTTTTTTTTTT
Organism: Harpia harpyja; assembly: GCF_026419915.1. Taxonomy (NCBI): domain Eukaryota; kingdom Metazoa; phylum Chordata; class Aves; order Accipitriformes; family Accipitridae; genus Harpia; species Harpia harpyja. The sequence continues at coordinate 63,390,933 of NC_068941.1, read as the reverse complement.
TTTTTTTTTTTTTTGGAATGTCATGTAGCTGATAAGCATGCTTTAAATGTGCTGGGCCAGGGAGAAATCGACTCTGTGTCCCAGCTATTGTGCAGATTTATTCAGCGCTTCTCCTGATGGTAGCTGATTAGATCAGCAACATAATTGGACTGTGCGAGCCATTATAATTAGTCTCAGTTTTCAATTTTCAAAGAAGAGGATGTGGATGTGCTGGCAGTTTTGAGCATTCAGCTTTCATTCCCCTCTCAGAAATATTAGAAAAGGGGATAAGCTATTGAAATGCTCGGAGGGACCAACATGCTGCTTAATTGCCTTATCAAAGAAACAAATTAATTTTACCTTTTCATCTTTCTCTCTCCCCCTCTTCCCCAGAGAAAAAGGCAGGAATAAAACTGAAGCGTATCACAGCAGGAATCTAGATGCTACAAAACTGTAATAAAAGTAGATGGTAAAAACAAGAAATAAGGACTGGACTGCAAATAAAGCATGTAAAAGGGTTGCAAACAAGTGGCAGGAGGGGGAATTCTCACCATTCTTTTCTGTGTAACAACAAAGAGAATCAGAGATGTGGTGAGAGTTGAAGTATGATAATTTTTTGCTTTCATGTCAGATTTCCCAAGCATTGGCCAGATGGATAACAGGGAGCAGGCAGGGATCTGTCCTGGGGAGTGATGGTTCGTTCATGCCAAAGGGCTTGTGTCTTATCTTACTCCTCTGTTTCATGCCAGTCTCTGATCATGGACAACCAAGCCATGGAGCCTGCAGCAAGCATGGGAGCTGGGATGTGCTGTGAGCATGGACTTGATCCTGTCAGAGGGAACTGGTATAGAGTCAAAAGTGAATGATTTGCAGGAAAGCAGGCAGGGATGGCAGAGCAGAGGCTGCTCATGTCAGAATGAATTGGCTGTAAAGGAAAAGCCGGGTAAGCATTGCGTCTGATATGGGAGAGCTGGTAATAGGAATGTTTGGAGGACAGAGAAGAGCCTCAGCTTGCTGTAGATTAGAAGCACAATGGCGATCAGAAGAGTAGTCAAATGAAAGTGTTACTCTCTCCTTTTTTAGGATTCCCAGACCAGTATAGCTGTGGAAGAGTTGAGAGGAAATTCAGCAACAGAAACCACTGTTAGGGCTTGGGTGTGTTTGTACCTGTTTGATGCTCTCTCATCTTTCCCTTTCTAGAGCTTTGAAGATGATGTGGCCAGCTGAACACAGATTTTTCTGTGTCCAGTTTCTGCTTCCAGTGTCTTAGCCCTTGTGGTGATACTGGCAAAGGAGGCAGAAGAGTTTGAATTCTCAGATTCCTTGTGACTCTGACATTTGCAGAATACCTCTTGGTTTGTAAGCTTGAGTGCACTTAATGATGAAGCCTTCTAGAGAGAACGAGTGTGCACCCAAATGGTGCTATTGACAGAGTTTCTCTGCTCTAGCTAAGGATTTTATATTGCTAGCTTCACGATTTCATCAATAATGTGACTGGATAGTGCAAATCATTATAATTGCTCCTGGCGCTTCAGCTTCAAGCAAAGGTACGTGTGTCAAGCATGTCAAGGGCAGAGCAAGAAGAGAAGACTACTTTGAGGGGGATCTTACATGGGGAAACAAGTGGAATGCACTGAGCGTGATGGGGGGAAATAGAAGGAGACCTCCCTGTGGCTGGAAGGGAATTTGCCAGCCTAAAATAAGATTACAGATTCTGTTCTTTCTAGATGTTTGCTTCTCTTTACCCAGCTGCTTCATTTTAATTTTCCGGGTCCCCATGCGTTAAGGTAAGGCATGGGCAGTAATTTAGCTATTGAGCATACAGGAGTGCCCTGGTTCATGGGTGGGAAGGGCTTAGATGCCAGGTTACAGAGATGGGGCATGGTACTGACACTCAGCTTCTTCACTGTGTGTGTTGGGGCGCAGACCAGCAGCTCAATATGGATGCAGTCAGTCTGGGGCCTCACCTGCAAGAATCGGGCAGCTACGCTGCACTCCCTTCACTCAGCCTTCTCCCTGTACCTATTTCACTTCAGTTTCTGGACAACTAACCCAACGGTGTCAGCCTGCATCTGCAGAGTCTGAAATGCTAAACTCCTCTCTGAAGGTACAACCCCTACTAGGAAGGCTGGGAATCCAAATTAGAAAGGAAAAGAGCCTCCTGGGCTTGTCCCGTTCCTCAAAGAAAGCGGCCTTTTGCTGGGTAGGATGCTGAGAAACTCTAGCTGTCACTGTGAGCCCTCCAGAGGGGAAGAAAGGGTTTGCTTTTTGCCCCAGCAGGATGGGGCTTCCAAGCTACACATTCTTGGAAGTAAGAAAGCCTTCTGAAGCTGCCGCTGTATCGCCTCCCACAAGGAGAAACCAGGGCTATAGTTTTTGTCTGATGCTTAACCGTACTGAATTTTTAGGAGAGGAGGAGAAGACAACAGAAACAGGGATAGAAAAAGCAGCTGAGATGAAGAAGCAGAGCTGCCTGGAATGGAAGGAATGACTACATTTATTTTGCCTTGAGAAAACTTTTACAAACTGAGCATGTTTTAAAAGCCTTTTCTAAACTTGCTTTCACTACCTTTATTTTTATACTTTCCTTTATTGATGTAGTTCTTGTTAGCTATGTCCTTCCCAGGCTTTGAATAAGATTCACAGGCGCTAGTTCCTCTGCCTGTTAGAGATGCTGTTTCTAGGGCGTTTTTTTTCCCTCTAGTCGCTCTGAGATTTGTTTGGGGGTTGTATTTTATTCATTATTCATTTTCTGCTCCGAGTCGCTTTTGTGAAGTATATATTCCTTTTCATATATACGTTAGCTTTGGCCCTCCTGTCCTACCCTTCTGATTCTCTTCCTGTTCTTTGCGTGCCCCTTCCTCCTCCATCCCTCTTAGGGCTGCTCCCCTGCTGTTTCAGTTCAGTTGTCAAGTAGACTAGTCCTGTCTTCTCTCCACCTGGCAGACTTCCCTTTGAAGCTCTGTAGCCCGGCTCTAAATCTGTCCGGCTGGCCTCAGGCATTGTCTGCAATACTGGAAGATATTGTGCAGCTGTATTTCAACAGCTCTTTTGGCCTGAAGTTTGGAAAAAGGTTTAGTCAAGTTGCACCACTTCAAACGCTAATGTGATTGAGGTTTTTGGGGAGCTAGAGAAGTGTAGGGATCATTTCGTATGGGTGAGACATCAGCATTGGTTGTCTTTTTGATAGAGAACAACCCCATCTATATGTGAATCAAATAATGACTGGCAGTCAGAGACTGATTGGGAAACGTATGTAACTCCTGCCTAAATCTACTATGAAATGAGATGCAAAAAGCTGCAGCAGGTGGGAAGGATGGTAAAGAAAAATATTTTTAAGAAACTATACTTGTGTCTGTAATGTATAGGTAGAATACTTGGGGGGCGGGGGGTGGATTTTACAAGAGTCTTACCTTGACTCAAAGTAGCCTATCAAATTTAAGGCTAGGAAGGATAAATTTGACCTATAAGCAGGATGAAAATATAGCACTGGTGTTTGTGGAGCAAGGTGCTGCTAAGAGAGGCAGTAGGTGAAGCACACCTCTCTTATCGCAGCTGGAAAAACAGGGGCAAAGGCCCAAAGACTGACTGATCAGTCGGTGGCAATGCCAGCAATAACGTGAGAATCATCTCCTCACCCTGGTCCTACCTGTCAGCCATTAGGTCCTGTTTTCTTTCCATTATACAGAACAGTTGCGCACATTACAAATGCTGAGGAGTTGTGTCCTCTAGCTCTTTGAATCAGAAGTTGGCAAAGTAAATTGTTTTGTTTTAAAACAATATTTGTGCAGATTTTAGTGTAGGGGGATTAATTTGTCAGTGAGCAACATCACTTTATTTTAACCAATCTTTGTATGAGTATTTAGAAATTATTGGCTTGTTATAGCTCTAATTATAGCTTTGCTCTGATCAACCAAAAAAAAAAAATATAGGCAGCAACTTTAAAAAGATCAGGGCGGGGTGGTGATGGTGGCTTTCTTTTAATTTTTCACTAGCTAGCTTAAACTTGTCCATTTCTACTCACTGCATGCTTGGCACAAAATAAACTTTTTATATATATCCAAGTAACACTCTCCTTCATCTTCAAAAATCCACTGATTGAACTGAGATTAAAGTATAAGCTTTCTTGTGGTTGGGGATTGTTGGCCAAGCTACAGGAGAGCAGGGTTGAAATCCTGATTTTTACATATCTGGTAGGACAAGTCTTTGTTCTTTGATTCATTACAAGAAACACTTGTAGAGTTAAGTACGTCTGTTCCAGATTGACAGCTTTGCCTTGAACCACACATGGGAAGATGCGTAGAGGGCTGGACTACCTGAAGGGAGAAAGGTTTAGGATGAGAAGTGAGAGCAGCAAAGCTTCAAAGCAGCTAGAAGGGAACTCTGCTCAGGATTTGGTTACGAATCTAGCGTCCGTGTCTCCCGTCCTCCAGACACCCGTGCACTTTTTAGTGTCTGTGAGTGACAGGAGCTTATTTTACATCCCAATTGAGCAGTAATAACTCTAGAAAAATGACTAGCAGGAATACACTATTTCTTGCAACACTTTCAAGGCTTCTCTGTCAATTACTGATCCGCCCTCATCTTTGGTTATAATGGCTGGCTTGAGTGTAGCGTTATATAGCTGCCAGATGAGGCAGATAACTTAACGTGTCACAGCAGTGTTCTGGCTGTAGTACTACACTGGCATAGCATGTAAGGCACTTAACTGTGGCAGCCCAAGGTCATGCCACTGTTACCACTCACAACAACAGAAAATGCTAGCTTTGCTGAGGAAATCATCGTATGGAAATTTTACAGTCAATGATAAGTGTACAGTTTCAATCACAGAAGTTTGAAAGATGTGCCAGGCAATTTCTACATGTGGCTGTTGATACTGCAACTATTTTCATCCCTGAGTGATTTTACAGAATTTAAACTGTACTTCTGCCCTCATTCTTCCCGATACCTCTGCATTCTCGCTGCTTCCAGACAGCTTGTTTTGTCATGTTTTCATAGAAAATACAGTAACAATATTTCACATAATTTTGTGTACAAGTAGTGTTAATTGACCTACGTTTTGATTTAATTTACAATAAGGGTTAATAAAGTTCTACTGTAACTTCCTTTGGAGTGTGAATTCTTGTAGTAGTTGTGATGTTCGGTGTTTTAGGAGTTCCTAGTTATTGTATTTTTAGGGTTTTTTAAGGATGTAAGGTTCTGCCACGGCAATAGGCAATGTGGCTATTTCTGGCTTGTACGGTCCTAATTAAAGTAATACTTGGACTGATATCCTAGTTTATGGGATAAAAGTTCTGTCTGCCACAAACTGAACTAGTTTATTTTCATGCCTAATAGGTGTGTGATAACACTACATAGTCAGCTGTGCTTGTGTCTTCGTTAAATTGATACCTTGGTTAGCAGACCTGGGGTGTTGCTTTGTCCTCTGTTACTTTTGTGCTCATAACTGCAAATGCAACCACAATATTTAACTTTCCATCATGGACCAAGGCTTCTAAATCCTAAATGGGGAAGTTCACTTTAACTCCTGGGTAGCTAGATGCATGGGGTAATAAAAACACCAATCCAAGTAGACAGCATTCTTCAGTTTTCAGGAGTTAGTGAGGCAGTCTTCACACCAGTCTGGATCTGGGGGCAGAGATAACCACAGCCCCTACGCAGCAAAGTTTTTCCTGCTTCCCTTGAAGGTTTCATTGCCTGTGGCCGTGGACGAGCAGGTGTTGTGTGACCTTCCCTTGTAGACAGCTACAGCAGAGCCAGTGTATGAAGTGGCTCTGTGGTCCTGCAGAATGATGTCTCTGCCCGCATGGACACGTGTGGCTGCAGCGGGTTGGTGCTGCGAGGCTGCGTGGGTCCTTCATCCCAAAGCGTGGGAGCTCCTCTGAAACACCTCAGAAACGTCACTCGCCAAGTTGTTTGGTTTTTCAGTGCCCATGTCAAAATATGATCCTCTTAGGTAGAATGAAATGTTTGTATGCCTTTTTTTCATGTTCAGTGGTAACATCATCATTTGATTACAAAATATTTATGAAATGTGAATGATAGTCTATGCTAGAAAAGACATTTTTTACCAGCTGTATCGGTACAAGAATTTTCTTAAGTGTATCATATACCTGTGGATAAAATACTAGATAATATTACATTATTTGGTATTATAAATAGAATTAGTTATAGTGGGAATGGGAGTGTTCCCCAGTGAAGTTGACTTAATTTTTTTATAAATTACTTACTAATCGGTTTTATATTTTTAGCATTATGTCACTGGCATTTAATTGCTCAGCAGAGGGAGGAGGAAGTGTCAAGTCTCGTGAGCAGGAACAGAACTTCAGCAGCATGCCATTGCAAAATTCAGTTTTCCTGCAGCAAGTAGTAGCTCGCTCTTTTTTACTCCTCTCTGAAAGAATTTCTATAAATAACATCTATGTCTGTACCTGGTTCAACCTCCAGGATATAGGTAATGGGTAGATTTAGTTATTGAACTTGTGCAGGTTAGCTACATGACACAGCACCATGTTTAGGTTCCTGAGGTAACTCTAGACCCAGAGGTGATAAAAGTGCATCATGTCTGTGCATTCACTGAGCTTTTTAAACCCTCTGAGAGCCCAGCGTGGCTGTGCTCTTTCCCAGCTCTAGCTGCCATCGGCACTTAACTTCCCTGAGTGTATGTAACGCTGTTTAACACTTTTTGTATCAGCCCCAGTTTATCAGTGTTTGTAGCTTTAAAGCCTCAGAGATTGAGATTAAATCTGAATTTTTTTTTTTTTTTTAAATTTTTCAGTTTGGACAGTTGCTTTTTGAGAGTGGAGGGTGAATTCCATTGCTTCACCAAAAATAATAACAATATAAACATTAATGAAATCTGCAACAATTTCTTTGGAAGGGCTTATGCTTTGGAGCAGTGGGTAGAGTTGTCAGGTATGTGCCGCTTGCTTTTTCCAGTTAAAATCTACCTTGTTTAGGGCAAACCCTGAGCTTTCGAAAATAGCCATTTGTTTAGGTTTAACAGAGGTTTGTAGGTTGTAGAATGACAAAATAATTCAGGTTGTAGGTCGCTAGCTGAGTCTTCTGCTCAAAGCAGGATCAGGCATGAGATCAGTCTGGGTTGCTAAGGGCTTGATCATTCAAGTCTCGAAAACCTCCAAGGACAGAGATATCAGAACCTGTCTGGGCAGCCTGTTACGCTGGCCTGAGTGTCCTCGTGGAGAAAAGAAATACTGATTTCTGCACTGAGCAAGGTTGGGAAGGGTTTCCAGTAGCTTCTCCCCGGCTGCTGTTGTGTCAGGAGCCAGAACTGAAGCTGAAGGAGAAATTTTCTTTAGTTGCAGTGTTCTTCTGCTGGGGCTTTCAGTGAGGAAGCTCTCACTGAAACACAGGCTGGCATCAAGACAAGCTAGGGAAGGGAGAGGTGGGTTATACAGGAGAAAAGAGCAACAGAATGGCAAGGGGCCAATCTCTGGGGCACAGGACTTGCGGTCTTTGGAGTATTTCTCTGAGGATTTTTTAGCCTGTGCCTCATCTCTGGTGACTGTCCCTCCTTGGAGTGTGTGACACATGGAGGGGGAGCTCCCTGCCTCCTTTGCTCTTGGTACAGGCATGCTCACAGGTGGACGTGGTGGAGAGGAGGTCCTCAAACTTCCCATGCTGCCTTTTTGGAGTGTGTATTTCACCTTCTGCCTCATCCAGTTTGAGAACCGGTTTTAGGCAGGTGGGGGATGTGTCCCCATGCCTTGCTGGGGGCAGAGGATGAGGGTAGGCGGAGGTGAGGGTGCAGTGGAAAGTGCCAGGCAGCGGGGAGGATGGCGGGCACCCAGCCCCGGCAGGCACTGGAGGAGACGCGCTGCCGCTTCCAGAGGCTCGGGGCTGTGATCTGGCGCCTGTTCCCGCTGCGAGGTGACGGCACAGCCCTTGGCAGTGTGGGCTCCTTCTGTTGTTTCCGGCACTGCTCGCTGCCCGCTGGCCTTGCCTGTCTCTCTGCCCCTGGCCATGGCCCCACACCAGTCCCCACCATTTCCTCGCAGGGCATCTTCCCAGACACGTTCCCTGCCCCTCTCCGGAGCATGCCTCCCTCCAGAGAGGAGAAGAGAGGCAGGGGTTCCCAAGCACTGCTGACAGCAAAGCTCTCTGGAGCCGAAGTGTGTCTGCCGGCGTTGGCATCCTGTTGGCACTGCCAGCAGACGTCCCCGATGACCGAGCGGTGAGAGCCCAGGTCTGCTCTTCACGGGGCACGGACGGATGAGAGGCTGTAGGCTCACGTGGGTCTGTGGGGATGGGAAACAGGATCTGTGCAGAAGGTGGAGGTCTGAATCCTGTCCCCAGAAAAGAGGAAATTTCATCAGATTTCCTCCCTTGCAGCTGTTAATAAGATGGAGAGGTGGGAGGAGGACAGGAAAGCAAGTCTACAATAGACTATTTCTGAAATATGTTACTTTTTCTTTCTAAAAGTAGTCTGCTTTTTTTATTTTCCTCTGTTGAATGTGCTATTTTCTAGATCTTTCATGCATTAGAAGCACTGTGTGGTGGCTGATGGGTTTGCTGCAGATTTTTCCTAATTTGCCTACTGGGAAAGCAGATGTATGGTGGAAACTGCTAAATAGATCAGCTGAAGTGCTACCCTTGTTTTGACAGTGTGGTTTTAGATCTGCAACAGCCTTGTCCTGGGTCAGGAAGCTGGCTTTTCAAAGGGATTTGGATTATTGGCTGCATACGCTCTCACCGTATTTTTTCACTCCTCTCTTAATAGTGTTTTAAGTATTTCATTGCCTTTAATACTGACTCTGGCTTTTCCCTTCAGATAACAGATTGTTTAGACAACCGTGAAATAAAGGAAGTATTTAATTGCTTTGCCACTTTTCAAACCCTAGTACGTGCTATGTGTTCACTAATGCATACGTTTTTGTGTTATTCTGGAAGAGGAAACTAGGGGTGAAATGTATGCTTATCTCCAGCTAACACAATCCAAGATATCCTACAATTTTAAAAGCTTGTCGGAGCTATTCCAAACCGACGGCATGATGGTTGCTGATGAACGGTTTGAAGAGGAGATTAAAGCCCAGTGATTCAACACCCAAGCGGCACATACCGCTCCGAAACGTACTCCCCAGCTCCCTGCTGAGCTCTAAACCAGTCCGGTTCAAACACATTACAAAGAAGCAGCAAGTACTGCCTTGAGGAATTAACACATACTTTTATTTCCACTGTACTCACTGTATCATTCTCTGCAGGCCTCCCCAGTGGAAGTGGATAGAGCGGCCAGCCAGCAGGTCGAGGCCAGCCCTGGAAGTGCGGGACCTGGGAGCCCGGCCTGCCCGTCCCCAGGTGGGTTGCTGCTGGTGCTAGTGCTGGTGCTGCCCTCGCCCCTGCCTTTGCCCACCGTTGGGGCTGGGGTTTAAGCCCACCCTGCAGCTGGAGTCCGATAAGTGCATCTGCAGCGGCACCAAGAGGGTTTATTAGAAAATGCGGAGGATGTCAAAAAGCTCGACCTAGGAAAGAAATTTTTTGCAGTAAGAACAACTGTTCACTGCAACAACCTCCTGAGGGATGTGGTCGAGTCCCCGTGGCGGGAGGTTTTCAAGGTGCGACCAAACAGGGGGCTAGACAATCGCCTTCCCCACGAAAGGTGGGACCAGCTGATCTTTCGAGGTCCCTGCCAACCTGGGCCGTTGTGGCATTCTGTGGTTGAAATGACACACCTGACTGCACCTTGCTCAGGATGCGGGTTGTCTGCTTTGCCGTTTGTGTGAGTGAAAAGCTGGTGACACAGTGTGTTGTAACCAGAAAGCAATCGGGGCAGAAACTGTCAGTCAGTAATAGCTTCTGTTTAACGCTTTCGACCCCCCTGCCAAGACGTTAAGAAATGGGGAAGAAGAAGAACAAGGGGCACTTCAGGCCTTGTAGGGGCTTTAAATGGACAGTATTGTGCGCACTCCTGATTTTCTGCTTTAAAGCCTGTATGCATGATTCCTAATCTGGTGAAAGGAATTTGCTGGTAAAATTAGAAGCTATTTTCCTCAGAAGGGTCTGAAGCATTACCTTTGAGTAGACATTTTATGTACTGCCTGCTGTCATACTAAGTTCATGGTCTTTTTTTGTTGTTCATTTTTTGAAATGGGTCTATCAAAGTTCAGCTTGGTATGGGTAAGTAAAAAAATACTATTTGAAGTAGGTATTTAAATGAGATCTCTGGCTGTAATTGGTATATAAGCATAATGCTCCTATTTGTTGAGGATAAATGTGACTTAAACAATTGATCTTTGCCCTCAAACATCAATTCCCCCAAGATTAGAAGCATATCCAGCATTTTCTGGATGTGCTGCAAGACTCTGAAGCTCATGGGCTGTTAGCAAGGGCTCATTAGGTGACTTAATTACTTTGGCTTGCAGATGCCAAAGCACAGAGGTTAACAGTCTTGAATTGCACCTGGCAGGTAATGTAGAAGCTGCAATCTTGTGGTGAACCAACCAAATTCTCCTCTCAAGAGTCAGCAGTGATGAGCAGGTGATATTTATCTACAAATCACAAAGCCACCTTGTGTCAGGCTCCACACATGTGAGAAATGCCAAATGTTAAGTATTGATAGCAAAGTTTAATATTGGCTAGCAAGGAAAACTGAGAGAGCATTGCAAAAGTTGAAATGGTAAAGGAACATGGGGTTTCATTATGTCTGCTTTGGAGGGATAGATGTGGTCCAAACTCTGTGACCTTCTTGTAGAATAAGCAACCTCCTCTGCTGTCTAGTCCAAGCCAGATATTTCCATGCTGTGACCCCTGTGCCACTAATGGTGTGGGAACTGCTCCAAAGTGGTGTGCATCTGCCTGGCAGCAGGAGTAGCTCTTGCCTCTGCTTGTGTGCACATTCTTAGTGGAGCCTTGGGGTGCATCGCTTTCTTAGCTTACTGTCCTAGCCTGCCAAAAAGGTACATTCAGAAGCTGCCACTACTGCTGTGGTTGGAGAGGGGGCAGAATCTGGAGCTGAGATTCTGCTTTAGGAGGTTAGGGAGATGTCTGGGTGCTTATGCAGTGCCTGCGATGCTGGCAACTGCTCTGCTTCCAATGGTGGTACCAGCTGACAGTAGTTTAGCTGTCACAGTCCTCACCTGTAGGCCCATGCGCTCCTGGTCCCTTGTCCCCTAAACCAGCATCAACTTGTTGGGTTTTTTTAAGACCTGAATGACAACTAGCTTATTTCAGTCCAAGGCTTCCTGTTAGCAGAGTTTGTTTGCTGTCTGATGCTTGACTGACGTGGTTTAGTGGAAACAGGCAAGCTGAAATATCCTCCAGTGCTGACAGTGAGACTGTGTTAACTGTGATACACCTACTTGTCTGGGTAGTGCCTTAGGATAGGATTCATCACACAACTTCAGTAAAGAGATCTATACCTCAGTAGGCATGTTGTAGGTTACAGCTCATCTCAGCCGAAAAGGAGTGTCTGAAATAGTTTGGGTGACTCTTCCCCAAGAACTACCTCTCTTTTGACCATGAAGGGTGTCCCATGATGCCCAAGTCAAGTGTAAGCACCTATATTTTGTCAGGTGACTTTCACTCTTAAAGCCTTGTCTTCTCTGAGAGATTAATTTTGCCTGTGTTGAAGAAAGAAGATTATTTTTTCAAAACATCCAGTAAATGGGCTCACACTGTATCCAGTAAGAAATTAGATTGCAAGAAATAGGTCTACATTTTATTTGAAAAAGTATCTTAACCTTGTAACATTATGTTTTATATGTGGGGTTTAGGTTCAGATCAAAAGCAATTCAAGTCAACTGCAGCTTGTGCCAGCCCTGTTGTGAAGAGATTAGAATTTCTTCCCAGTCCTGTCCCTTCAGAGGAAGCTGCTTCAACTGAGAAAGATGTGAAGAAACCTGAAATGGAGCAGCAGAAGGAAGCAGAGCTTCCTGCTACACCAGAGGTATGTATGGGCAAGAAAGGAGAGGGAGCGGAAAACAAAACGAAAAAAGAAGAAAGATCTCACGCAGAAGTGTTTATTGTGCAAGTTGGTATTTATATAATGTCACTTCGGGAGTTTGTTGAAAACAATCTGCCAGGGAATGACCCTGGAGGATGGTTTCTCTGCCAAATCCTATGGTCATCAGAGAGTTCCCCCTCCAAAGGAACTCTCCAGTGTCTGCGTGTAGCGTTTAAACCTGTAAACTGGCTGGAGCAGAAATGAGAACTTAACCTGCAAATGCCAGTCCCACTGTGTGTTGGGAGGGCAGAGTATACAGAAGGTGTAGACAGTGGGGCTTACCCTCTTAGTCCTCCTGAAGTGCTGAACGAGTGCAGGTGGTGACAGAGGTAATAAATGGCCATGACCATACTGCTCTGTCAGGTAAGTTAGATGTTGGTCCTGGGTTAGGATTGGCTTTGGTGTGCAGGGCAGTGTGAATGTCAACAACAAACAGCTACCAGTTACTTCCAGGACTTTGGTACTGCAAATTCATGTTGTAATTCTGGAGATAGAGGCTTCATCTTTGATAATGTTGGTTCAGAAAATAACTAGAAAGGGTTTAAGTTAACCTTTGATTGAACCTGCTGATTTTTGAATGCTGTGTTCTGCTCCTGAATGTCTGAACAGGTGATGAAACCAAAAGCCCTGGATCAGGAGGGGAGTGTAGTATTGCCATTTTTAAAGAAATTACCCGAGACCAGCCAAGTTACTCTGCAGAATTCTGGTCTACCAGGTGAGCAAAAAGCATTTGGAGAACTCAGCTGGACAGTAACTGAATATGTGCATGTGGTCTTCAGGGAGAAGTGCCTAACAAATGACCTGGAGAGTTTTTGAGCTAAAAAAGTTGCATCTTACTGATAGTGGTATTGTGGCTTGTGTGATGCAAAGGACTCTTCTGGCTGTTCCCCTTAAACACAACAGCAGAACTGTGACACAACGGAGGGGGGCAGGGAGAGACCTATCTTGCACTTACCTGGCCTAGCAATAAAAGTTGTATTATGTCAATGAGTATTACATTTTATTAGTACTGCTGCTCACAGGTGAAAATTGCTTAGCAATTGGTTTTATCTCACAATAAAAACTTCTGGAGATAAATTCTGCACTCGTCTGCTCATGTGGAGCTCCTTTTCATAGATGAACGATATGCATTTCTGGCCAGATCCCTGAATTTGACCTGTGCCCATCACGAGTTCTTGCAAAGCAGAACTTTTTTTTTTTGCCTTCATGACAAAGTCTTGCTTGAGACTGATAATGTTTAGTAGTTTGATTTTATGTTGATTTTAGAGATGCATATATGTAGCTATCATGAAGGAAAGAGAAAGAAAAATCATCTGAAGTTTCCTTCCCCCTGAGAACTTACTAGGTTGTTAGTTTATGTATAGGCAATATACTGATTATCCTAGTGTTTTCAAGATTGAAACTGCTGAAGGTGATCCACTGTGGAAAACAGGATTGTCTGAAAAGGAGTAGAAGTCTCAGTTGTTTTAAGGGGGGAGGTGCTTTCCAAACAGTCTTTCAGAACAATATCATTTTATGTTAGGCATGAATCAATCCAAACATCAAGTAACAGATTGTAGGTGTCTCGCCTATTTTCTGAATGATGCTGAAACACTTGGCTGCTCTCTAGTGTTCACAGCATGTACAGCGCTCAAAGGATCACAAAATCCTTTAAAACGTGTTTTGCATTGAATGCAAGCACCACGCGAAGACTTGAAGGGGTGGCTGCCCTTGACTAGCGTTAGCGTGCTAGAGCTCTCGTGTAAGGTTCGGTGCCATGTTACAAAAGCAGCATTTAAATATGGGCAGCCTGTGGGATCTGCAGGTCCGTTGTAAACTAGCTGCGATGGGCCAAAGTGATTGTAGTGAAAATCCCTCTCGCAGCCGAGGTGGCTCGGGTCTGAGAGTCCATCATCTCCTTTTGACCGCGCTGTGTTTCTTGTTTTGTCTCCGTGCCGTTGCCTGCAGAGCCGCCCCGCGGGGCCACGGTTCCGCTTAGGGTTCGCAACAACTGGCGGCGCTCACAGTTTTTCTCGCAGTCAGGTAAATGCGGCGCCGAGACCAGCTTCAGCCTCCAGTCGTAGGTGTCTTCCAATGTGGGGGCTGGGGTGAAAGCTGATGATCACGGGGACTTGTTCTGCCTCTCGCTTTCGTAGAAAGTTTCTATTCCTGCTGCACAGTTGACAAAGAGCTGCTGGGTTGCACCTTGTGATGCTCTGGTTTCAGGCACCCAAATGAAATCACTTGCCTATAAATACCTTTTTCCTTAATTTCTTTAAATCAGCCTAATTTTCAAAGACATTTGGATAGAAAACGGCAATGGTTCTCTTCGTAACTGTGGCTCTTGAATAGTGTAGTCCCATCCTTTTAGCTTTGCTGTGCTTTTTCCTTCCTTGCACTGAATCACGAAGGGAAAAGTAGATCAAGGTAGGTAACACTGAGTGTCCGAACACTGCTAACGACTGTGGCCAGAAGTAGATGGCATTAGCTAGTGGTAGAGTAGAACCTGATGTTAGCTAATAATGTGCTGCTCTATACCCAGATAAAAAGTAGTTCTGTTGGTGATGGGCATAATCTGTTTTTCTGGTTTATTTGCTTGCAGTTCGTCCTTGCGTTTGGTTGTGGGAGCAAATAGGAAACTAACATGAAGCTTTTTTATACAGATACGATGTAGCTTTAATTGCAGGCTAAGCGCATTTTGCTATGTTAAATTTAATCTTTTTCTGTTTTTTTAATAGCTGATTCTGATAGTGGTGACAAATCAAATGTGAGTACTTTTTTTGCATTGTTGTTTGGTTTAGAGATACGTGTTTAGCAGAAGTGAATTTTTTATGCAACTGTCTTGTAACATCCCCAAATCAGAATGAGAATTTTTTTTTCTCCTGGAAATGAGAGAGAAAAAATACAAGCCAAATCAAGACATGGTCTGAATATGGAATTTATGCATTCTCTTCTTATCCGGAGGGAATGGTAGCTATACGGTACTTGGCTGCTGGAGCCACTAAAGCTTCACAATCTCGAAACAATATGTAACTCTAAACTATCTATTCTATTTTAAATGCATAGAAATTAGAGGAGACCACAATTCTACTGATTCCTCAATGAAAAAAAAAAAAACCACCACAAATGCTACTCTGAAGTACACAGTTTTTCATATTCTGTTTGTCACATAAAAATAGACATCATCGCTTCCTATCAGATTCAAATACATCTTTTAGTGGAAAGGAATAGAACATCAAGTGTCTAAAATTGCCCTTGGTTCTAAAGACTTTAAACATGTATCATGTAATGGCATCCTTAGTGAAGCCTGAGATTTTATTTCATTATGGATAAAAATTTAAAACAAGGCGACAGGCTGTTGTGCTGGCAGCCATATGAAATAAGAGAATATTTTTTACAATCACAAATTGCTTTGCATGTTGCGCAGAAGATTATAGAGAAGCAAAATAGATATTTTCTTTAAATTTGAGTACCTGCAGATATCTCTGTTCAGTGCTGCTTAGACCTTTCTTTCACATCTTTTTCCTTTTTTCCCCTCCAGTTGAAGTTTCTTTGCAAACAAAATGGTTATTTTATCATTTGGATACCTATGGGCAATCCCAAGTGTCAATGAAGCTAAGAATATTGTCTGCTAACTGAGAGAACCATTATCTAGTTCTCAATTTCCCATTCTAACATCATCGCTAGGGGCAGGCCAGGCGAAGTGCAGCTTTCTCTGGTAGCCTTGTGAAGTGTAGTGTCAAGTCTAATAGCTTGGTTTTCCTTCACGCAAGCGTTTCAATTTTTGGTCCTGGGATCCAGAAGAAGAGCGAAAACGCCAGGAAAGGTGGCAGCATGAGCAAGAACGCTTGCTTCAGGTAGGGAAGAAACTACATATCTTCCACCATGTGGTTCAGCTGTCGAATTGTCCCTTTGGACAAAAGTTGGGCATTTTGTGTCATGTTTTCGACATCCCCTGTGGATGCTTGAGCGAATTCTGTGGCAGATGAACGATAAAATGAGCATACACACATGTTCTCTGTGGTTTGGGCACTCTTACGTTTCCTTTCCCTACTCCATGGAAGGACCAAGGACTTAGTTCTGCATTCCAGTGCAGAGTTAAACCAAATGTTGGTCGTCAACTACATTTAAAGTATGTTGAGCGTAGACTGCAAGACTCTTAATTACTTGGAGCCTCTTTCTCAAGACTGACAATTTGCTGACCCTGATGCCTGTTTCTTTAAAATGATGGTCTTAATAGATTTTTGTAGACTTCTGCTTTGTTCAGAGGTTCTTCTTGAAAAACGTCAAGCTAAATTTAGACACAAAGGGTTTGGGGGTTTTTTGTGAGGGGGGGAACCCCCCTCAAAGCAACCACTGGTTTTGCCTAGTGGTAGAGTAAGCTGTAAAATGTCTGGGTTTGTGTCCTAGTTGGAAGAAGCACAGTGGCCCTGAGAACTTGAATTTCCCCATCGGTCAGTAGTGTCTTTTGAAACTGTGATTAGGTTTGGTCCCAAAGAAACCGTATCTTTCCTCCACGTAACAGAAGAGCAAACAACTACCAAAGGATGGAGAATAATAAAATGGAGTCTTTTCATCTTTTAAGAATGACTTGTGTATGTCTCTACTACTTTCTTGGGATTATTTCTTTTTAACTAATACGGTTGTTTCATCTTAAAATGGTATAAAATTCTCATCATAGTTTTTCTGGCATACGTGGGTGTTTTCTCAATAGTAAATGCATCTCTTCTCGATTAGGCAGATGTGGTTTCTAATTTGAACAGAAGTTGGAACTGATGTAAAAGGGATAGGGAAGTCACTGTTCTTCCCCATATTCAAACCAGTTCTGTCAAACAATTTTAAAGATCTCTTTGAGATAATTTTTCATGCAAAACTGTGTGAAAACAATTCTCAAGAAATAATTCCATCACAAAGGAAAATAAGCTACTTAGCTAATTATAAGCTTACCCTCTTCAAACCTTTACACACTATTCATTTATCTTTTAAACTTGCACAGGTATTCATCATTCATTAAATTGTACTGGCATCTCTCTTAAATTAGTACCAGTATCTGCAAAACCTGCTTGTTTATATGCTACTTTGCTGAAGTTTTTAATGTAAAATCCATGCCTAAGTGCTTTGGGGTGTGTGGTAGCTTTTTGGAATTCTTAGTAGTGTATAATAAACAAGGAATTATTGAAATTGTTGAGCATAAATTTCATTTCTGACCAAAGATTTAAAAACTTCTAACAAATTAAACAACTTCTAGTAGGCTAAAAGTTCCTCCATGGTTTGCAGGTGTTAAATGTAAGTGCTAGAAACAGTGGGGAGAGGAGGAAAATAGGCTTTTTTTGAAACCCAGGGATGTTTCAAATTTTTATCTTCCAATTTCATCCTATTTCTGATTAAACCACTGTTAGCAGGTTCATTTTCACTGTGGAGATACTACAGAATTTATTCCTAATACAGAATGCACTGAATTTACCTGTATTTGTATCCTCTTACAGGAGAAGTATCAGAAGGAGCAGGACAAGCTGAAAGAGGAATGGGAAAAAGCCCAGAGGGAAGTTGAAGAGGAGGAGCGTAGATACTATGAGGAGGTATAAGGCTCAATGGAGGAGGTTTATTGACTTTTTTTTGTATTTAAATGCACTCAAGTAACTAAAAAGATCCCATGCGTAGATTAATTAATGAAAAGCCTTCTCAAGGCTGAATTCTCAGGAGGATTGTTTCTCTTAAACACTACCACAGGTGCTGAGGAAAAATATTTAAATATTTAGATAGGTATCCTCAGAACCTCCGCATAGGTGGAGGAGTCTGACTGCTGTACAAGTCTGGATGAGTCAGTATGGTTGTGTCTGGGCACGACCAGACTTCCTTCCGGAGGCAGAGCCTTGTGCTCTGCTCTTTGGCGTATACTTGGTGCCTGGACTTGGTGGAACTCCAGATGAAATTGTCTGCCTTGGGCTTGATCATGTAGGTATTTTGTAAACTGGCCTTGGTTTTAAAAAAAAAAAAAAAAATCCACAGGAAATGTTCAAAGCTTGCAGTTGTAGAATATTAACAATGTAGAAGATAGTGGTTTTCTTCTGTCATCTGTGGGTCGTTATTGCAGGAAATTCGAAAATATTGTTTTCAGTTTGACTAGTTGTGCATTACACAAATTGATGTCTTATCATCTGTGCTTGAGGGCCATACTTGCGATCTGAACAAGAAATTTTTTTTCAACTTTCAGAATAAGTTTCTCGTGTACCAAGTGTAATTTTATATTTTTATATAAAATTTAATAGACTGGTGTTGTGAGAAACAGTGGTGCCATCCCAAGTGGAATATTCCAGTTTTGGACATCCCATATCAAAGCTAGTAATGGTGAAAGGAAAGGGAGTGCAAAACCTTGAAGCAAATGAAAAACTGAGGTGTTGCCATTATTCTTGGTACCACAGGTCCTTACCTCGCCATCTAAATATGATGCATAGCCAAACTTTATGCTTCTGCTTCTTATGCTCATAGTTGACATTCTGTGTTTTTGACCCCCACTCTGTCCTGATCCTCTTTTTTTAGGAACGTAAGATCATTGAGGATACTGTAGTTCCATTCATTGTTTCTTCAAACTCCGCTGAGCTCCTCTCCTCTTCTTCCTCTACCACTGAAGGAAACAAGACAGCGGTGAGTTTCTAATGGAGTAGTAGTGAGGCAATAAAGACTAAGCCATCTTTGGTGCAAAGTTTCATTCTTCACTAAAGGCTAACAAAGTCTGGGAACAGTAAGAGTAAGAGCATTCCCTGGATCCCTTCCATAACTGGTGATACCTCAGTGTGCTGTAGCTTGTATATTTTTACAACTGAAGACCCATACTCCCAAGCAAACTGCTACCATCCCATTTTGGACTAGAGAAGAGGGTGATACTTTCTCTCTTTGCAGCTGCTTCTCTTCTTGAACTGGTGCTGTGAAAAAAGTCACCTCTTTCTGTTTGTTTTAACTACTTTCTCAAAGCCAGCAAAAACTGAAGTGATTTCCCTGCATCCAAAATCTTGAGTGTAAGACAGTGCTTTAAGCATATCTGAAATGAGACTAAGTCCTGCCTCCCTGCTTTTTCTCCTCTTCTCTCCCACCATTCCTCCTAGAAAGCAGCAAAACAGAGGAATGTTCACTCTCTGATTGTTTATTTTTTTTACTTATGCAGCACAAAAAGTTTAACTCAATGCATCTAGCATCTAATTAAATAAATGTTCGCCAGAGATCAGAGAATGACACCCCAGGTGAGCTCAGTAGAGTAAATGGGGGATTCCCAGACATAATTTTCTCCTGCCTAAGGCACCAACACCCAAGAAGTCATCTGCCTTTTTCCATTCAACTCCAGGATTAGGAGTACTGTAGCATCAGGTTCTCCTCTCATCCTTCCTGCCCCCTCTTATCACTCATCCCTGTGCAGGGGCACCAGCCATGGCCCATTTTCCACATAGCAGTAATTTCCTGGGTGGTGCTGCTTATGCCATGTTCAGGGCAATGCCTGCACCCAGAAGCAAAGGATCTCATGCCATGGCTTATTCAAGCTCCACCAGTCAGGTAGGACCCACTCCAATACCATTTTGGAAGTAGTATTGGTGTTGCCATTTGAGGATGCCCAGTGCATGTGAATAATGCTTTGCCCCCAAACAGAGATAACAAGCTGAGGTCCCTCACATAGTCCTCCGAAGCCCAGTCGAGACTGTCTAGACTCTCAAAGTCATTCAAGGATTTCTGCCAAAAATATATAGTGGGAAGTTTTATTTTGTCATCCTGAACAGCATCTCGTAATTGGTCCATCCCTACCTTTTTTTTTTTTTTTCACACTCAGTTTAGTCCAATTGGTTGATTGTTTCAGCTGAAGTCTTTGTTAAATCCAAAGTTAGCCTTACCAAGGTCAAATGATTCCACTGTATAATGTGAGATGTTCTTTATGATAATAAGGTGTGTCAACACAATATATCTGGGGGCAGCCTGTGCTTTTCCCCTGCGTGTGCTGATGCCGAATTCAAGGGAAGCTCCTTGTTCCCTCCCCTGCTATCTTCTAGAACTCAACTGATTCAAACAGCTCTCCGGAGGAAGGCAAACAAAAAGAAGTTACAAGGCAGAAAAAGCTGCTCTGGGAGCAGGAGAGTATGCCATCTCTGAAAAGCAAGGAAAATGAACTCTGGCAAGAGAAGAGGAGGTATGGATCAAGCCTAAGCATTTCTTAGCCCTGTGGAGCTTTGTGTTTTGTAGACTTCTGGGATGTCACATCTGCCCATGATTGATGCTGGAGAATCAGCATCTGGTGGCCTGGTGATAGGTGTAATATAACCCAATCAATATTTGCTTGCCACAGGCTTGCTCATATATGGCAATGTGCAGTGCTAGTTGTGCATACCAGAAGGCTTGCCTTTTCAGTATATGGCTTTGCTAAGAGGCTGTCACATCAACCAGATCAGAGCCTAGATAGCTCAGACATCTCTGTATGTCACTGCACTGTGTCTTGTGTACAAGTTTCACGAGCCATTTGGAAGAATGAGGGAGCAGTAGCTGTTTTCACTCAGCATCTGTGTGAGATTGCCTGGCTATGTCGGAAGTGCCGTACCCGAACTTGCCGGATGGTATTCAAAGTCCTGGTCTTTGCCCAGCTGCTAATAACAGCTTTCACAAAGATGACAAGCATCTGATGATGCTGAACACTGTATAGTGAACACTGAGAAAAGCTGCTTCTCGGGCAAAGAAGCCATTTTCTACAAATCCAGAATAATTTTTAGCGCATCTAAGTGGCAGTGTGTGAGGTAAGCAGGAAGACTTGGTGTATTTGGAGATGAACTTGTTAATTCATGACAGTTATCTTCATTGCTTTGTCATCACTGACACAATAACAAAAATCTTTTTGCAAAAAATAGACTGATATTCAAGAGTCTGATTTTGCCATTATGTTCTAGATGGAAGTTTTCCCGGCTTTATTTATACAATGTGACTTATTTTTATTGGCAGTGGAAATAAAGTGCTCTCAGGACACCCAGAGACGGGTATCTTGAAAGGAGGTGAACAAGAGCACCAGCTGCCGGTGATGGAGCGCAGCTCGCCTGCCAGGCTGAATCTGCCGTTGACTCAGGGTGAGAGTCAAGACTCTTCACATGCATGTATTCTTTTCCAGGTAGAAATCTTGGAGAAATCTAACTCAACAAATTTTGGAAATTGACAGTACACATACATCTTCAAAATCTGAATGTCTCAGACTCAACAGTGGTTTTCTGTTAGCAAAGATAAATATGTTAAGGTGAAATTTAAAATCTTGTTTTCATCAGAGATGAGCTTTTCAGCTGCAGGTAGGAATCTCATTTATAGGCCCGCCTGTTCACAGTAGTAGTCAGAGTTATCTTCCATCTTTTACATAATCTTACATAGATATAGGATTTATCTTGATACAGAGAGCATACTTCCAACACTTATTTTGTGTTTTGATAGCTAATTAGATTCTTTATGTCCATTCCAGTCCAGTAAAAATCACTACCTGTGATGTGCAACCTTTTCAAGCCAAGCCTAAAGTGACACCTGTCTCAATTCTGTCATTAGAAATGTCTGATGACATTTAAAATTAATAGATTTTTTTTAAGTTCCCATAAGCATTGATGTTTTCTGAATGAAGGAATTTCCCCAAAGCATTGCTGTCAACAGGTTCACCCTAAAAAAAGGCAAATTCACTAATTTAGCATCATTATCTAATGCAAGTGAACAATGGAAAGTAAATAAGTAGGACTAAAGACAGAAAGCAAATGTTGATTTTGAAATTGAGTTTTAGATGTTTGTTTTCAGTCTAGCATAAAAATTGGTGATTCTAAAAAATGAAACATCTATGGATAGAAAAGGTTTCAGTGTTATTACTTGCTCTAAATGCAAATTCAGTTTATTAAACTTAGCAGGTTTTCTTTCCCTGTCTCAATTTTATTGTATTCTTAGTGCTTTGATAAAGGTTACTCAAATAAAGAAAGCAAAAGATAGTGCCCAGCAATCCATCCCTGTGGATTTGTAGTAGTGATTAAGCAAACTTCAAAGGCTGACAGTTTTTAACTACTTCTGCTAATCAGGGTTTTTCTATAACTAGTTTTCAACAACTAGGTCCCCTACAAGTATTCTGACAGGTCCTTTCTTGCCCCTTAAAGCATCATATCCTTGCTTTCTTAAGTCCTTAAATAGTCAGGACTAGAGTTTTAATGTCTTGATATCAAAAATAGTGAACAGGCCTTTCATAGGCCCCGGTAAAGTTTTTCTTCTCTAAAACAGCTGGTTGCCGCACAGCAAGGTAAGGCTCCTCCCCAGCCTGTGAGCCACAAAATTCTTCTGGAAGGATCCAGGTAGTGTGCTCTGTCTCAAAGATGGGACGGTTGGCTGCCTGGGCATCACACAGATCATTGCATATTGCTGGGAGGCTGTTATTGTCACTGAGCCTTGTGCAACCATCTGAAACACAGAAGGTAATTACAAGGGAATTACTGTTTATCAGTAGGCTCTTGGAAAGCAGTGACTACACCACCTTCCTCTTAACTCTTGCTATTGAGAAGTTTGGATCCCCAGGCACCCAAGAAGTTTCAGTCTCTCTGGTGCTTCCTTCCTTACGACAGAAATACATTATTTTCCCAAGTGCTATTCGTGGACGGCTGTTTGACCTCACCCTTTCTCCCTTCAGAAACTGAGATTCAGCAGCAGGGTAGGTCACGTGTATGTGAAGGTAATGTAGGGGAATGTTGTTCCGTAGAGGACTTCTGGTGTAGCAGAGCCTGTCTCTGACTTTGTGTGGGGTTCCTGAGAACTTATTTTTAAGTAACACTACATCTCTTGTCTCCTTTATGGTGTGCCCACAAGCTCTGCTGGTCTATAAGTATTGACAAAAGCATTTTTCCTCAAGTATTGATATTTCCCCACTTCCTGTTGTAGACATCTCCTGGAATCAGCAGTTGCTGACAAAGCAGTCCCCGCATCGCACAGAGGACATTCGGCAGAGACCGTTTCTGGGCCAGAGTGCAGGACAACAGCCGAGCTCCACAGGGGAAACAAAGAGGTGAGAACGTAAAATAAAGGTTATTGCAGAGATTGAGAAGTCCTGCTCGCTCTGTTCTCACTTATATTCCTACTCAGCATTCTTTATCGGTTAAATTTCATGGGTGGTCCTGCAGTGTGAAGACACCTTTGATTCCTGGTTTTCCCACCAAGACTGCTAATATTTATCCACCTTGTTTCTCATTACGGGTACCTCAGTAACTAGTTTCATGGGGGAGCACACCCCCTGCTTGCCACTCTCTGTATTCTTTCTCCTTAGTTCTTTAAACACTCATCTGCGTAACTGTTTGTGTGCTTCATTTGTTTTAAGTGTCCAAGCAAACATTTATAGCTAGTAAGTGGGTAAATACCAGGGTGGGAGTGTCAGGTGAAGTCTGCCTCTTTGAAGTTGGTATCCACGAGCTTTGTTCCCTAGCTTCCAAACACACATTGATTGCTACTTTCTAGTTCTTTAAGGATTATAGCTTTTAAAAGAAGATACATAGACCTTAGTATTTTCTTTCTGTATATTTTGGTAAGGTTTTTTTCTTCTCTGATGCTTTGTCTTGTGTTTTTGAGTAAGAGTTACTAAAAGGTAAGACCAGTTCTTTCAGTAAACAAGGGATCTCCTTTCCTAATATTTGCAAAAAGTGTATCTATGTAATGAGAAAGGAACATCTGTTTTCATTAGCATATATATGAACACAGTCTCCTGCAAAATGTATTACCTCTATGAAGCTTGAATCAGTCAAAACTAATGTAGATTGAGGTTTGAATACTTTTTCCTCATAACTGCTTGTGTGTGTTTGAGAATATTATTTAATCCGTGAACAGCTTTAAGCAGTGAGAGGTTGAATCAATCCTATGATTTCTGATAACAAAACACATGCATGGTTTTTCTCACCAAATTCTTGCAGGGTAGAACGGATACAAATAGTAATAAACCACTTTTCAGTGTTGGTAGCTTCTCTTTACTCGGTAAAGGGCACAGACCCTCCATCAACAACCCTACATCTGCTCTACCAGCGTGCTTCTGAGCACATCCCCTGGCCAACAGAGAGTACAAGGTGGTGTGCCTTGGCTTAACCCTCCTTCTTCATGGTGGGAGCTATGTTGGGTTGATAGGTGAGTAGGAGTCTGCACATGGCTGATTACCTTGTGAGTTATCTGGTTGAGCAACAGCAAGGAGACCAAGAGTCAGAACCGAAAAATGTGTGCTATTTTTCATTGTATCAAAACGGCAATGAACAGCAAATTGATACCTTTTTTTCCTTAGATAAAATCTTTAAAGCTGCGAACCCTGAAATCCACCAGCTGGAATTTGCCTGTACAAAACCTGTTCCTAATTGTTCTTCAGCTGTAGTAATGCATCTTCTCTCCTGTATTTTAGGGCAGGCTATCATGAGAACTTCCGATCTGGGCCATCGTCTCCCTGCTCTCCTGCTGCTCCAAGTCAGTCACCCAACAGGTACAAAAGGTCAATAAGGAATTTTGCAGACCAAATACATCTTGTAGTCGCTGGTGAACTGCCGCAGTGTAAATCACATTACTGTTATGTGGATGCACTATTAATTCTTCTAAATGTTGCCATTCATAACCATCCATGGAATAAACATGTAGCTCCCTCTCCCGTATTTCTTGCCTACTTCAGCAGCATTGTTATATTTTCAAATAACACAGTTCAGAAAGCAGCTGTAGGACTCTGCTTGATCATTGAAATTTCAATATAAGCCCAGTCAAAGTAAGCAGTTAAGTGTGAGTTCAGAGCACTTAAGCCAAAGGATGTTGTCTTCATTGTGAATAGTCACATGCTCAGGAGTAAGGTATATTCTGGACATTGTCACATTTCAACACTTGCTGATTTAAAAAGAAATCCTTCCCTTAATTTCCAAACTTGAAACGCATTTTGCTTTTTTGCTGTTTTTTTAAAATTTTCCTACATTCGTGCTAATCTCCTAGAGATTTGATTCTCTCAAGCAGTGAGTTGTGCAGCTTTCAGTGAGATGTGTGTACCAACTCTAAATAAATGTCAACTATAGCCTGATTGAATCACTGATAATTTGGGGTGTATTAAAATCAGTTGGCTTATTAAATAGGGTAAAGTAGTACAACACAGAAAACATAGCAAGTTTTTGTTCTATTTAAATAACATTTTTCTTCACATTTCATAGCAAAGCCCTCCTTCTGATGCCATTTGTATTGACATGAAACTATTGGGAATTTTTAATGTGAGCAATTTCTTCTGTTTTTTCTAATTGTAGCTGCAGTTTTGATGGGACTGCAGATCATTTCTTGCTACGTGTAGCTAGTTGTGATAGCTACTTAGCATTATTTAGCAGCTATATTCTGGTCTGAGACCCTTTTCCAAGATCTTTTCCTGAAATAAATCTTAGTTTTGGAAACAATGGATGGGATGTAATTCATTGTTCCACTAAAACATTAGAAAATGTCTCTTAAAAAATTTCCTGAGGCACTTTAGTCTTTGATCCAACACTTTAACTTGTCCTTATAATAAGTGGAGAGGAAGTGAAAACAAAGGTGGTATGTAGAATAACGCAGAGGCATGTGAGCAGAAGGCTTAAGGTTGTAGGGGAGGAGATGAAACCAGGAAAATTATTCTAAAAGGAATAATGAGAATGAAGCAACAAGACAGTGATGTGTCTGTGCTGTCAGTGTACATGGTGGGATAAAGAATGATGGGCTTAGGAGTAACAGAGACGAGATGGAAGCAAGGACAGTTTTCTGGTTGCGATGAGTCTTTCTGCTGCTTCTGTCTGTCTGTCTTTTTTCTTTTTTTTTTTTTTTTTTTTTCAAAATGGCTTTTTTATCGTGATGCAGTCCAGATCTATCTCTGTTGGTGGCTTATTATGTTGTTGCACCAAAACCACAAAGCAAGATATTGTAAACTTGCTTATCTGTGTACAATTTCAGCAAACCATCTTTTCAAAACTCATTAAGTATCCCAAAGTTCCTCTCCTCGTTTCAGCCCTGGATGACATGCAATGAAAAAAGCATGGATGACACATAATGACAAGGGATCCCTTTTGGACTCAGGTTCATCTCACTAGACAAACAGCAGTTCTGGCAGGCTGACAGACGGGTGAGAAGGGAGGAGCGTGAAACACATAGAAGTGTGCGCCTGCACTGCTATTAAAACCATTATGAAAAAGGGTCCCAGTTAGTCCTGGGGCCCTGATCTCTCACCCAGCTGTCATCAAACAGCTGATTTACTAGAAAGGTCTACACAGGACTGAAGCTTAAGGAGAGAGTTGAAGTATTTTTGTATTGCAGATGGAGATCTGATTTCAGCTTTACTCTAACTAGTTGTGATACTGCCAGGCATGTAGCTGCAGCAGCATAGACTAAAATTAGTTAGCAAGTGCCTGGTGCCTGGTCTGTGCTACTGCAGTTATGCTGCTACTATTGACTTCACCAGCTTGTTTGGGTGTGAGAGCAGCATCCCTGCCTTCTGACTTGCAGTAAGCAAACCCATTTGCAAACAAATTGAAAAATTTCCAGGCTGAGAGTCTAACTCGGGTAATTTGCTTGAATATCTGCTTTGATTGCTGTGGCGTTGACTAGGTCTAGGTAATCCACAGGCATGTTTCCCTGCCATCCAGGCCT
Organism: Harpia harpyja; assembly: GCF_026419915.1. Lineage (NCBI taxonomy): Eukaryota > Metazoa > Chordata > Aves > Accipitriformes > Accipitridae > Harpia > Harpia harpyja. Next base: position 63,364,379 of record NC_068941.1, on the reverse strand, counting down.
CTGTTAAGAGGCTTGCACCTCCTTTGATCTAGCACAGCGACTGGCAGGGAAATGGGTCTGAGCTGCTGTGCATTCAAGCATTTTAAGTCTTCTGCGTGCTTGTCTGTGAGGCAAGTGCGCAGGCTGATTCAGCAACATGGCTGAAGGGTCAACTGTGTTTATGTGAAACGACCCAGTGCTCCTTCTTCCCATCCCATACCTCTCCATAAACCTGTGTAAACATTTGGCTACATTTTAGCATCAGTTGCTGTTCTGTTTTCTTAAAGTCATGTTTGTCTCCTAGGTCCGTCAGCGGAAAGAAGCTTTGTTCTACCTGTGGGCTTCCTCTTGGAAAAGGAGCTGCCATGATTATTGAAACGCTTGGTCTTTATTTCCATATTCAGTGCTTCAGGGTATGTCTCTTGCTTTATTAAGAAAAATCTCAAGTCATGCCCAGTGCAAGGAGAGAGTATACTGAGGGCTATAGATGTGAAATTGAAAGAGAGAGGAAGGTATTTGCATGTTTGTTATGTATGTTTGTTTGTGTGTGTGTTTGTTTGTAGAGAAGTGCAAGTAATGTGTTATTTTGCTGTCAGACATGTTAATTGGACTAAACCCTGTGATTTAGCAAGCAAACTTAGCTTCCTCACAGAAGGAAGCACTATATAATTTCCCTGTTGTACTCATTGTTTTTTAAATATAACATTAGTTACCTTGTGATTTTTTTTTCTTTTTTTCTTTTTTTTTTTTTCTTTTTCCCAAAAGCCCGGTCAGTCCCAAAGCCATCTTTGATCCGACCCATGGTTGGAAAGCTTTGACTATGGAATGGATGATGTATTCTGGCTTTCACCAGAGCTCTCAACAGAAATACTTCTTGAATTCTTGAGTGTTTCAGACTGGAAATGACTCAAGATAGTGTTTTCTAGAGAACTCAGGAAGTGTCCATTTCCATTTCTGGCCCAATGGGTATTAGGCATTCATGAAGCCTTTTTTGGTTTTAGACATTTAGCCAAACTTAAGCCTCTGGCCCCTCTAAGTGTTGTCCATCACAAATGGGCTGGCTCCAGAATGCAACTTTAAAATCACGTGTCCCTTAAAATCACTAGACTTCACTTCTGTGTAAGTGGATACTGCTGCAATCCAGTCCTAAATACTGTTGGCTCTAAAAAAAGCCTTTCACTGATTTGCAGTGCTCCCCAGGATTATGGGCTGGGTTCTGGGGGAGTATTTTTTCTCACTGTTCCAAGAACTATTGAAACAAAAGTCAAAATTTGGGAAGAGTTGTGACAGATAGTAGGGCATGGTCTGTCTTACTTTTTCTGTTCCTCAATTGACAGTGTGGCATTTGCAAGGGACAGCTGGGAGACGCAGCAAGTGGGACAGATGTCAGGATTAGAAATGGTCTTCTTAACTGCAACGATTGTTATATCCGGTCCAGAAGTAAGTACCAAATCCTGTCCGAAGGACGGTGAACTCTAACAATACTGTTGCCATGGTTTTAATTGATGGGTTTCTCTCCTGGCTTTGCCACTCAGGCTTAGCTTCGCCATGGGAAGGGGAACCTTTCCATGCCACTTTTTTGAGGATGATTAAAGATTTCCAAGCCCATTAAATCTTGCCTAGAGGATCTCTGCTCAGCAGTATTAGACTTAAAGGCTGTTTCTGTGCATAAATATAAACTCCTACACTGTGCGCACATATTGTGTGTCCTGGAGGCTTGGATCTGTCACATCGCATGAGACAATGTGGCTACTTAGAATCATAGAATCATTTCGGTTGGAAAAGACCTTCAAGATCATCTAGTCCAACCATTAACCATGCCCCCTAAACCATGCCCTGGACTTCTACTAGATCTAGGACCCTGGGCCTTGTTTGGAGAAAGTCCCATTTTTTATGTCTCCAGACCTCCCTTTGTAGACAAAATGGTCATGTAAAATATTAGGAACATTCTGTAACTCTTAATGAATCCTTGTGGTGGTATCCCCAGACATGTGCTAAAGTGTTGCTAGCTGCAAGTTTTGAAAAACGAGCCAGACAATTGCATGTCAGAAAAAAACTTGATGCGTTTTTCTGCCCTAGAGCAGGTCACTTGAATGTCCTTCCTAGTCCTGGATTTCTGTGACTGATACCAAATTGCTAGAGCATTTCAGCTTCACTCCGATGACACCAGTGATATGAGATGGGCAGTGCTCATGCTGGCTTCTACTTTGTGGAAAACAGTAGGATGCAGGAAAAAAACACGGGAGTAGTCGTTGCCTTCCTGTTAAGTGTTACTGTTTAGTATATTCACTGCCTACAGTCCTAACTGATAGTGGAGATAGAAAGCTCTTTTCACTTACTATTTCCCTTCTCTCTCAAAGGCAGCGAGAGAGATTTTTTTTTTTTTTTTTAATGTTTCAGGGGAGAGATATTTCCCCATCAGCAGAGCTAGAGGGTGCTATTGTATAACCATTTGTTTGGTGATTTTTTTTTTTAAATTCTGCTAAGAAATGTTAGCAACTTTTTATTATTATTTCCTTAGCCTGACACATTTAGAAATAGCTTTTTCCCTTTAGGCTTGATACTATAAACCTTCCTCATGTGGATGAGGTCCTGACCCTTAAAATCCACATTTGCACATCCATCTTTACACAAAAAAGAGAGGAAGGTGATAAAAGTCCTATTTTCCTTTTCTTCTTAATCCTTTTTGTTTAAATAAAAATTGAGGTCCCTTAAGGGTAGATGAAGGCTCAAATAAATTATTTATAAGCTTATATGCTGTAGAAATCACCCCCTCCATCATCATTTCTACAGCAGCGGTGCTAGAAAATGGAGTACAGAGCTTTGTACAGTGTTTCATGCAGTAAGGTTTTACATTTGTACATACCTAGCACAACGGTAACCAGGTCCATGACAGAGGGAATAGGTTTTGAGGAAATGCATGGTTCCTGAAGAATAATAACGGCAAGGGTTTGTCTTTTTTCCTACAAATTGCCTCTTCCTGCTGTGTTAACTCCTCATGCAAAATCTCAAAATATGAGTTAGTGGAATATAAGTTACACTGGCTCTTGTTGACAGTTTCAAAGGGACTGATTTTGATAGAACTGCAGATATGGCTAGTTGCTCATTTTTAACTAGAATTTGACAGAATCTACAACCGAAATGAAGAACAAACTGGTGCAATGTTAGTGTTTTGCCTTTCAGTTCTGGGCAATCTGATGCTAAATATAAAATCAGTTGCTTGATTGTACAGCTCATGCCTTCCTGCCTCCATGGCTACATCTGAAAACCTGTGCAGTAGTGAGCACAACTGACGGTCTCTGACCAACCCAGAATTAGTCAGTGTTGCTTTGAGATGCTTATGGACATCTTGATGAAATATTTTGGCTGCCAGAAGCTTATTTGAAACTGTGGATGATTCAGCTTCAAAATAAATTATCAAAAACCTTAAGAGAGAAAAGCATTAAAGATTACATAGTGGCTCAGGATCCAAAATATTTCTGTTTTTCAAATAAAAGTGGATGGGGTTTTATTGGTAGGTTATTTCTCTACAGCAAAACCTCACAAGGAAGGGAACTTGGTATTCAGTGTCAAACACGGGGAATAGTTAAAGGTTTGTGAGTGTCAAAGTCAAAGGCGAGGAAATTCATGAGATTCCCTGTACAGCCAAATAACATGAGGGCTCTGTATTACCACGTAACACAAACCAGGCACAGCTAAAGATGACTCATCAGTCCTTTGCTATACTATTTTGCCACTGCAGATCCTGAAGGTAAATATACCCACAAGTGCTTTGGGAGCAGAATGAAATAGAAGTGCATGCAGAATGCATTTGTCTGTGGCATGGAAAATATATTTCCACTGGAGTTACGCTGAATCCTTCTTTGCAGTTAGTGCCCCAACTTTGCAAGAGGAAGAAGAAGCAGGGCACAAATGATACATATTTCCAGATGTGGTTTTTCTGAATTGTAGAGATCATATGAGGAAAAGCCTATGTATGTTTGTTAAAATTTGTCAACTAATGACTTGTTTTGGTTTTGTTTTACCCAGCTGCTGGACAGCCAACTACATTGTGACATGACTTTCAGTCCTAATAACTTTCAAGAAGGAACTCTCTTCTCATATATATCAGCTGCCTCCAGACAATCACTTGTAAGAGCTTGAATCCATGGACATCATGGCTCTCATCTCATTTTGAAAAACTCATAAAAACACTGCATCTGCTCTTTTAAAATGCAGTATGTTGGTTTTTCCCTTTCTTAAGAAATTTGCAAAATATGTATGACCATGTTTGGGAAGGCAAAGCCTAAGTACTATAAAAAAAAAAAAATCCCACCTTTCAGGTATGCTTATGATTTCCAGTCTGTTACCTTGTTCTTTTGAAAGTAATAAGAAAATAAACATGCAATAAAGCTGTTTTGTTTTAATATTTCTAGGAATTAAAAAGTTTAAGTTTACAGAACCTTTATAGAATATGCCAACTTGAGCTGAGAAGTAATTTTAAGGTAGTATCTAATCAGTGCATTTGAAAAACTAAACATCACAGCACGACTTCTCTGTTATGACTGAAGCTATAACTTTTTTTATACAGAGACTAGTTTGATAATACATCCTGTAATTCTGAAGCATTTTCTGTTTATATTACCTTCAGTGGAGGGTAGGAGTTATACAAATAAATTATTGCACCTTTAGTGATAGGATTTTTTTGTTTGTGTACCTCAAGTAATGTTCATGACTATAGCTTAATATTCTCTCAAATAAAGATTTCTTCATTAAACCTAAAGACTGTATACCGTTAACGACGGCAAGATTCCCATTAGGAGCAATCCTTTTTACTAAGTCAGCAGCCCGCGTTGTTATTAAACTCGATGAAAGGTGATGTGGGGGAGAGGCGGCTGAGTGGGTGGACACAGCTGAATTGTGAGTCTCCAAGCTGCGGTTTGATGCTGTGGTGAAGCTTTTCTCTTTGGCGTGTAACTTGCCCATTGACGGTCTGAGTTGGTTTCAGAGCTGCTTGTTCACTTGCAAACATTACGGTTGGTTGAAATCTGTTGTGGAGAAACGTGTGGTTTGAGTGCCCTCCAGAGCAGGGAATTAAACAGCCTTGAGCCTGTGTTCCTTCATATGCTACCCCAATAAAGTCAGCCAAACCCGGGAGTGCGGAAGGCGGGCAGGGAGGAGGCTGGCAGCACTAGGCAAAAAAACTTTAACTTGCCTGTGTTTGGGCCAGTTTTCCTTCATGCTTTTTGATTAAGCATGTGCTCCTTACTAAAGTCATCCAGCAGCTCATTGAAACAGCGGTCAGAGCTGTGTCACTTTACCTGCAATACACAGACAAGGTTAGGGAGTGTGTTACAATTGTAAAATATCCTAGCACTTTTTGGTAAACAGTTATTGGAAATATCCTGTTTTAGCAGCTCACAATGCAACTTAAAATGGAGGGGAAAAAAATGTACTTATTCTGCCTTAAAACCGTGATAAAAATGAATTAATAGAGATTTATTTTATGTATATGCACATCCATTGTCTTTTGATGTGTTGGTAAATGGAAATGAAGTGGTTATTAGGGAAGCAATAATTTTGAGTTGTTCTCTAGCTAGCAACTATTTATTTAAATGCTAGACAGTTGCTTGCATGCGAGTTGCATACCCATGCAAAACTGCATGTCATTGAAAACCCATGTACGATATTGTCATTGGAGGACATTGTGACTATCTGCTGGAAAGTTACATGTTACTTCCTTAATATTGTGCCTTAGAAAATGCAAAGCTGTTGCACACAGTCAGCGATGACTTCTGGATGCAATAAATCCAAAAAGCTGAAGTCCTCCGTAGACTTCACCCTACTTTAAATATTCACGGGGAATATTTAAAAAAATAATAACAATAAAAAATCAGACAAATGTTTTGGAAATAAAAGTGATGTCCAATATTCTGATTAACAATCTGCATGATTTACTGTTAAAGGGTTTTGATAACCAGGATGCTTACTCTTTGCATGTGGTCATCATAACATTTTCCACAACTAATGCCTAACATGGAAATTCAAGAGGCAGATTTTATAACTGACTTTGTACATCTGTATAATTCCATGCACTGCATCAAGGATATGTGAATATATGATGTCTGGGCCTAATTTTTAAATGACACCATGCATGCTTGTGCGTCTATTTGGTATGAGTCACTACCACTGCTTCACTCATGCGATAGAGTTTAGATGTGCAAATCGGTCCCCAAGTGTATAAAAGGGTTGGTTGTCACAGATGTTAGATCTGCTTCTTATTCACATAGGAGTAAGTGCCCAAAGGGCTTAGGAGCATGGTTGGGACTAAAATGCATGGGCGTGGGGTGGGGGTATGCATCGCACTGCAGACACACCACTGGGTCTCTGAAGCTGCTTAGAAGTTGATCCCAGTGTCTGTCAATTAGTTGCATATATGCATGTTTTAGCAAAGTTGATTGTATGTAAAGCAAATTGAAGCAGCATTCTCAGACAATGATTTTTTCCCCCTAATGAACATCTATTCACCAGCACAGAATAATTTTCAACGGTTTTCTAAACTGTACTTGCCAACTGCTTATGTCTGATTTTATATTTCCTTTGGAGTGTTACATGGCAAATTCATTCAGGCTAAGATTTTTTTTTTCTTCCTTTTTTTTTTTTCAGTTTAGAGACAAATATGATACATTTCTTATCAGGAACTTTGAACACAGGAAAAAATAACGCTTTACTACATTTGAACTACAATGTAAATGTATTTGTTGCAAAAAAAAAAAAAGATTCGTTATTGCTGAGAAAGTACAATGTATGTAATGGGTTTTAGATGTTTCAGAATTTATTTAGCCTCTTACTACTTCAGAGAACCTGAACAGGTGTCATAACCCATCTGTATTTCACAACCCCATTTTCCATGGTGTATTTTTTCCTTACTCTTGCTATGTAGTGTTATTGATGCAGTACATCTGTAGTTCTCAGTGAATGTCCTAAAGGTTGGTGAACCAGAAGGGGACCATCCTTACCTGCATGTCCATTCAAGGACAAGGATTGCTGTCCTAGCTGGGGCTGATGTTGAATACCAGTTATGCTAATCTTTCCTTTATTTTATTTATTCTAAATTGCCTCTGGAAATTAGGAAAACTTGTCTAAAATGCAACAGCTTTTATAGTAAATGTATGTTTATAAATAAAATGTTGATTACCTTTGGTGGTGTTGATTTTACTTATTATAACTAACTTCTCCTATTGCATGCAATGTATCTGTGAAACTGGACTGCAGAGTGTGTACATCCCGTTGGTAAAAGCTTCTCCTTGATAGGGTTGGCTGAACCAAGGTGTCTTCCAGAAAACTTAGTGTTTGAGATGAGACAGTACAAAAGACATACTTGAGATGGGACAGTACCCTGTGGGTTGCTACTGTAAGCTGTAGCCAAGTATTTACAAGAGCATGTGTGCCTATCATGGTAAAAGATGAGCAGAGGTGGCTTTCTGTGAGTCAAACCCAAAGTCCTCAGAGGATCTTTCATTGATGTCGGTGGACTGTGGTTCAGACTGGGACTCAATAAAGCACTTTATGTATCGCAAAGCTAAATACGTGCTGGGTTAATTCTATTTCTACGTAGCAAAGATCCTTCAGTTTGTGCTTAGTTATGCGTGTGCTGAGGCTTCTCACTAATTCTTGAATCTCAATAAGCATGTGGCTTCACCAGTAACCAGCAGAAAGTTCACACAAAATTTTAAACTAATAACTGCCCCTTTTTTTTTCTTTTTAATTGTGTCTTCAATGGATGACAGGTTTGGTTTTGTGCCAGAAGCACATCTTGGCTGTTAGATGAGTCATGGGGAAGTACTGACAATTTAATTTTTTTAAAGCAGATTTTTATCCTGGTGCCTTAATGGAAATGGTAGTGGTCTTACATTATTTCTGCGCGTATGTGTCTGGACGGAGGGCCAGCGTTGCTCTGCCATGGAAGAGGTACACTGGGGTTCCTGGCAGCGCGCACCGGTGCCGTGTCTGCGGGAACAGCTCGCTGCCGCTGGAGGTTGCTCCGAGGCTGGATTTGGAGGCAGGCAGGCAGCTATTTCTGCTTCAGCAGCTCTGCACCAGGGTTGCCGGGCACCCAGGCAAGCACAGGTTTGGTGACTCTGACCCTTATGAGCCAAGTAAAGTGGTGGAAATTCTGGTATGATTGGGGTTTTTTAACTATTATTTTCTGGTGAAGTGACCTGGCAGCTCTGACCTGCCCAGGATTGTTTATGATCCTAAAATGGCACCGATGGGGGTGTGCTCCACTGGCAGGGATTTAACACCAAAATAATTCCACAGACTTTATAAAAGGGGAGTTGTGTCACCTGCTTACCTCACCAGCACGTTCATCTGCAGGTAGCAAAGGCTGCCAGGAGGGCCCCGAGGAAGACCACCCTGCTAACAGGGCCTCGGCATGCCCCGGCAGAGGACGACGGCTTGCCGAGCAGCGGGATGAAGCTGGGGGCGTATGGAAGAAATAGGAGGTGGTGTGGGAGAGGAGTGGGCTGTTACAGCTGAGGCTCAGACATGGGGGCAGAGGATCCCCCGTGCAAAGGGGGATGTGTGCCAGGTCCCCCAGGAGACTCCTGTGCCTCCTCCGCACCCCGTCCGGGTGCGACGCCTCCGTCCCTCCCCTTCCCCCTGTCGCAGCCAGGCGGGACGAGGGCTCCGTTTCCTCCTCTGCACCCTTGCTCTGGGATCCAGCCGACCTCCTTTGTTTTGCTCTTTGATTTCTCTTTTTAGCAAGTGTTTTGGTGCAGAGATCATCAGCGAACGCAGCTAGGCACTGGTAGCTATTGGAGGCTCTAGGCACAGGTAATAGACAGCAGTAGCTTGCTCATCTCATGAGTATTGATCCTTGTCCAGACAACTCTTCTGGGGGGTAGTTAAAAGCAGGCAGCTACCACTTTGTTTAGAAAATTAACGACAGGTACAGTTCTTGCTGCCCAGTTTAGCAAAGATTTGGTCTCGGGTGGATCCTCTTCCTGATAATGGGAAGCTCATTAAGTACTTACTCAATAAACTTTGTGGAGAGGAGGCTCACCCTGCTTTTCTCCCCCCCTTGTCTCTGCTCTCCTGAGAAAAGGTTGGGTAACTGGGGAACAAGACAAAATGCTCATTTTCAGAGACACATCTGCAGTGAGAATCAGAAGGGGTTGTGGACACTGGAAGTGAGCAGATGACCGCTGCTTGGCTGGAAAAAAAAGAAAAGATGCCAGAAAAATACATCTCTTGTAAAGGCAAACAGCACTCCTATATACCTTTAAAAGCCTCCGGTAGGAATGTAATTTCATCTGAATTTCCTGATAAGGGGAAATGACTAAACTGGAAGCCGCTCAAGTTTTGAAAGCAGTAAGAGCCCAAAACAGAGATAGAAAGTACAGGGTGGGCTGTGACTCTTCTCACGGTATGGTGTGGGATTGGTATTTGGGGCCAGGGGGAGGGTGTCTGTTTTCTTATTCATCTTTGTTATAAAATGTAGCGTGAGTTAAATGTGCAAGAGGGATGCTTACCCCTCTGCAAGGCTATAGCTGCTGCTCTGTAGACCTTACTGAATACCCCATGCTCTGCAAGAGTAGCTATCAGAGCTCTCCTCCCCAAAGCATGTGGGTTTTTAAGCCATTTAGGGAAAAAAAAAATCCATTAGTTAAGATAATCTTATGAGTCACTGTTAACTCATCCGTAGTGTCCATCTGCTTCACTGCATGTGATGCACTGCAAATTCTCTTAGCTAATGTCACATTCATAGTTCACAGATGCATTTTTTCGAAGCACGTAACCTGCTGCTTAAAACATACCAAAGCCAGTCGCATGGGTCTAGAAACTAAACCAAAACTAACAGAAATACAAATCTTTTCTTGAAATAACAGAATTTATCAAACAGAAAGAAGAAAACAAGATTTTAAAAATTCCTTTTGTCTATCACCTCTGATTGTAGACAACAAAGTACACCAATGACAAGCACAGCAACAGAGACATGCCATCTACAGCTCTGGAAATACCCAGTAGCTTCCCATGTTGTGTGAAGGCGGGGTGTTAGGGGATAGAAAATGTCTCAGAAGGTTAGGTCAAACCTTTTCTTCCAAAAAGGTAAGCACCAATATCGGATAGCAAATGATGCTTACTCCGTGACACATGATGTAGCTCTTCAAAGCGATCTTTTGCCTAGTCTCTGGTTTGCAGGAGCTCACTAAAACATACTTCCCATACAATACACCTGGCACCTGACACATTTCTTGTGGAAGGGCGAAGAGGATCTCTGGCAATATTGCACCTCAGGTGTGTGACACCCTGTGGGAAACCCTGTTGCTCACCACAGTATACTCAGACTTTGAGACTCTCCTAGAGAATTTTGCATGATCCTAAATAGAGTTACCTACTTCTGATGTTTGTATACCCCCTGCAAGAACTGGTTCAGTCTTCCAGCATTTTAAAGAGCTTGCAAAAAAAATCATAAAAATAACCAAACTATGTTTTCAGGGCATTCACAAATACGCATTGCTGGATAACAGGATGATCGTTAAGTCTGTATTCCCAGAAACAAAATTACCAATGCAACAGATGTTAGCCAGTCATGCTATTCCTGTATAGGTTCAACAGCATAAACTATGAAGATCGATGTTTTCTGCAAATGAGAAAATTTCCTGTATTCAATCCTAGCTGAGAGAGTACTAAAATACATCTTGGGAGAGGACTTTCACAACAGAATAAAATCACGTGCCTGTACCTGGCACCTGAGGATGGGATATCATGCCTTGGCACAGCATGACACATACAATTGCTGTGTCTCGAAGCATCCTCAATCACTTAAAAGACCTACATTGATGTGAATATGAACCTTTATGGAATATATACTTGGAAGGACCCCTCTCAGGTGCTAATGGGGATAAAAAGGTTACAAACATATCAGGAAGGTCTCAGAAACAGAGTCATCAAATCTTTTCCAACTCAGAAAATGAATAGAATGTACCAGACAAAGGAGCTGCTTCTGAAACAACTTCTGTGTTAATGGTAATGCTAGAACTGCTGTTCCAGGGACCTGGACTCGGGTGCTTGCAATGGATATCCCCTCTTCTCTGTGGCCAAGTGCTCTCTGGTTGCCTTTGGGGTGGTTCATAAAACACTGTGAAAGTGCGCAAGTCCAAGGAGGAGGTGTTGCGCTAATCCTCCTGTTTCTCAACATGTCCCTGTCACTCAGACTGGAGGTGTCACCTCCAAATGCACTTACCTGGGACCATGTCTAAACAGTGCTGTGTGAGGACAAAGTGGTTATTTTTCCAAAGGGCTTTTTTTAGTCTGTTTACAAATTTTCTTAGGAAAAATTATTTCTGGTGAGTGATTTGGCACCTGTACGGTCTATTAACTAATACTAATGTATTGAAGTAGACTAGATTTCAGCACGGGCTTTCTGTGTTGGACTTTGTGCTACTCTTCAAGCCTTAGTTTAAAGCTTTTCCTGACTGACACATGATGATAACGCTCAGGTCATCACCAACCTGAGGGTGAAACTGAGCTCTCTGAACTGTTTCATGAACTGACATTTTGGAGGGTTTTTAGAAAACATTTGGCTTGGTTCATGTTTGATGTAGCTTTTTGGTGCCCTTTCCTGGTTCCATGGGTTTATATTGGAACCATTCTTGGGCAGAAGGCTGTGTTCATGGTGTGCCCATCCCCTGGAGAGTGGGAGGCACTGCTTACGGAGTCTGGTGGGGGAGAGCCTCATGCTGAAGCCACACACAACTCCTGCAAACCCTCTTTGCCCAGCCATGTCCCAGACAGGCTTTAGATAAGCATGAAGAGAGCAACGTTCGATAGAACTGTGAAGTGCATTCTGCCTTTTTGTTCGAAGTATTCATAGGTCTTAGGCTGAGTTTAAAACATAAGGATAAAAGGACAGCACTCTACATAAAGAAGCCAGTTAACACATATCTTAGCAGTAGTCCTAACTGTATTTTGTGTCTTGTTATTAGTTTGGAAAAGGTAGAACGACATTGAAAAGGGAACTATGCCAAAGTGCGCTGCTAACTGATATAATTACGAGTCTATTCCAATGGACCAAAGCTGAATTTCAAAATTAATTTTCAGCCTCACAAAACTACTTTCAAACCCTCATCTTGGGATGCAACGTATGTGTTTAGCGTGCATATGCATGCTGACGGCAAAGCTGGCAGGTAGTGGCAGAGGTAAATCAGCCAGTCCAAACTCTCTTTCTCTCCATTTCAACTCTGCCCAAACTGTTATCTGTCAGAGCATTTGTTACGGATTCACATGAGCACACAACAGTTGAAAAGCCATTATCTCTTTCAGAGGTAGTGACTAATGTGCTTTTGCCCACAAGCAACATGAAAAGACATGGGAAGATTTTGCTGCAGAATCGGCTCTATTCACCCTGCAGAAAAGCAGCTGCATTTTCCAAATCTTTTAAGAGGAACAGAGGTCTTTATTTCTTGCAAAACTTTGCTGGTAGCTTTCTTCTTATATTTCTCCTGGAACCATTGATTAGTATTTTTATATCCTTCTGTGCTTAGCAAATAGGCAATTTTAAGGTGGTTTTTTTTTTCTCTGAGTAGTGTAAAAGAATATTTCACTTGACTGGATCACACAGTCCAGTATAAGTACATGTGGTTTGATAATCAAAACTAGAAGTAACTTTCAACAAAAATCATGACAGCTGGCTTTTTTGCCTGCGGTGGCAGAGCCCATCTACTACAATGTCCTGCAATATTGGGGCCAGACGTGTCCCCAACTGGTAACAATGCACAGAGGCTTTCCCTAAGTGAATCAAAATTGCCACAGCTAACTGATGTCTTCACTGTGCTTTGCTTTATACAGATGAGGATGGTGCTTGGAGTTCCATTTGCAAGGTTTGCCTCATTAAATCACCTTTGCAGGTGATGGATTTCTGAGAAACCTTTGGATAAACCAAAGACCGAGAAGCTCAGGCGGCTGCACTGCCTTCGCAGTGATTCATTTCCACCTGTGGGGTGAAGGGGAAGGAGAAAGCTTTTGACTTGCACAAGCTGCAAGTCCCCTCTGTAGTTGGATTTACATCTGGGAAGAAAGCCTGGGTGCTATGTACAGTGATGTTTACAGCTATTGCATTTCTTTATATACTGTTCAAATTTACGTACGTGTTGCGCTAACTTCAAAGCTGTATTTTTTCACATGGGGCTGTGTGTTAAGTAGACAAAATAATTGAGCAAGGTATAGATGCAGATGAACAGTTTATGATGGAATATTATCACTCAATACTTGGCTTTCTCAATCTCTCTCTTCATCTTGAATGCTTAAAATCTGCTTACAGCATGAATACAGCTAAACACGTTAATACATTTCTCTTTGCTACATCAAGGCTTTTCAAGCACCCTCTACACCTGAAGCCGCATGTGGCTAATTTTTACACACTTCCAGTTGACAATAACCCTCACGCATTGTTAACCCAGGAGCTGAAGGCTTACGCTGTACTCAGTAAGCTTTGACACAAAAAGTAATCGACTTTAGCTCCTACCAGCTATAGGCAGGGTAAAAGGAAGAAGGTGAATAAATTGTCAGACGCAGAAGAATTGTGATAACCAACTTCCAGGAACTGCGTGCCTGTGCCAGAAAAATGACTTCAACAAGGAGCGAGCTCTCGAAGGGTAAACGGTGGAGTTGCAGCACTTCTCCCCTCTTGTTCTCAGCTTAGGCCATAGCCAGTTTCTCAGCCTTGTCCTGCACACAGACAAAATCCAGCTGTACTCCCACGACACATCCCAGCTCGCCAGGAGCCGCGTTTGGCCAGAGCCCGCTCTGCCCTGCCTGTCTGCGCCGCACAGCCCAGCCCGGCTCAGGGCCCCCGCTCCTCTCTCTGCTGTGGCTTGCTGTCACCATCCGCTGCAGGCAGTTTCTTTTTTTTCCCGCAGATGCCAGGGATTCTGCTCTTTAGCCAGAAATTCTTCTCAATTGACCAATATAGCATTTCTCAGCTGCTTGCTGTGCGTTTGCAGTTAGAAAGAAGGGCTGTAAATAAACGCCGTCGCTGTCCGGTACTCTTTGGAAAGGTGCGTGCAAACAGGGCAGTCGCTGCCCGCCATGGGGACTCTTGCAGAAATACGTAAATAATAAGATGGTTGAAGCAGCCCAAGTGTGGCAAAGCCGTGCGCATGCTGCACTGAAAATCCTTATTAAATCCTTGTGGCTAGCAAGGCAAATGTAAGGAGACATATTTCTCCACAGGCTGCCATAGCACTTTTCATCATGGAAAGGAAATAAATTCTACAATATCATTTTATTTGTTTACAGTTTTAAGGCAAGATGTATCTCTTTTGACAGTACTGAGCTGCAGCTTGAATACAAATATCAATTACTTCCTTTGTATTGCAGTAATATAAAATAATTTGGACAAGACTTTGAATCATGTTGAATACCACAATACCTGAGCACCCAACGTCAGGGACTTGGAAACAGCTGGATTTTCAAGAATACCTGATTGCACACCCCCAGATAATCAGACATCTTTAGCAGGCCTGAAATCAGGTACCCAGAGCCACTGGTCTGGTGTAAAAGCATAGGTACATAGACTTTGGTTTTCAGGTCTTCAACTATTTTCTGGTTTTCAACTATATTTCAAGTAGCTGAAACAGAAAAAGGGGACTGAAGTCTGTGGGATACTTGGATCACACACTTAATGACTGGTGCTTACAGAGCCCATCGTCACCAGAAAACAGTAAAGCACTTTGCAATCATTGATTGAATAAGATTTAAAAACACAGAAAGACACAGAAACTAATTTGTCCCGAGAAAGAATGTCTTTGCTACTGAATTTAATTTAGGCTACAGCCTGGCAATCAAGATGCTAGAAACTCAGTATAGATAACAAAAAAACAAACAAAATCAACAAAAAAAAGCACCCAACAACAAAAAAGCATGCATTTAACAGTCACTGTGACCACAGCACAGTGACTGCGAAGTTCAGAAAGACCTGGCTCTCCAGGTACTGCAGCAAAAGTCACCGGAGCAAGGAGCCCATCGGCATGGAGTCAGCCTGTCTAGAAACACGGCACGTGAAGCAGCAGCACGCTTTGTACTGCCTCAGCCAGAGTATCAGGAGCGGCCAGCTGGGCTGAAGCCAGCTGCAGGATCTCCGTGCAGACCACAGTTATTTAGTGTACAGACCTGTTGTGTTTGCAGATCATTTCCTATGCTTGGAGCTGGGTGAGGCAAGCTGAATCCTTCCAGTTAAACGTCCCTTTGAGAGGAAAACATGGCAAAAGGTGTTCCATTTCTGGAAGAAAGGAGATTTAAAAACCGTAAACAGAATGTTTTCATGAGTGATGCCTGCCGCAGTGAGGCAGGCACATGGGGTTTGTTTCTCTGGTCTTCTCTACGGGCTGGGCTTCTTAGCTAGGTGATGTTAGGTTGGCTTCCCGTATCTCTCCCATAGAGAAGGAGAGCTGGAAACATCCGCACTGCTGTTCCCAGAGCAGCAGTTGTATCTTCTGCCTGGAGAATAATGGACATTTTATCTTAGTAAAATAAATGTAAAAAAAAAATCTAAAAATCTGTTTACTGGGAGGAGGGGTTGTCGTGGTTTAACCCCAGCCAGCAGCTAAGCACCACGCAGCCGCTCACTCACTCCCCCCCACCCAGTGGGATGGGGGAGAAAATCGGGAAAAGAAGTAAAACTCATGGGTTGAGATAAGAACGGTTTAATAGAACAGAAAAGAAGAAACTAATAATGATAATGATAACACTAATAAAATGACAACAGTAATAATAATAGGATTGGAATGTACAAATGATGCGCAGTGCAATTGCTCACCACCCGCTGATCGACACCCAGCCAGTCCCTGAGCGGCGATTCCCCGCCCCCACTCCCCAGTTCCTATACTAGATGTGGCGTCCCATGGTATGGAATACCCCGTTGGCCAGTTTGGGTCAGGTGCCCTGGCTGTGTCCTGTGCCAACTTCTTGTGCCCCTCCAGCTTTCTCGCTGGCTGGGCATGAGAAGCTGAAAAATCCTTGACTTTAGACTAAACACTACTTAGCAACAACTGAAAACGTCAGTGTGTTATCAACATTCTTTGCATACTGAACTCAAAACACAGCACCGTACCAGCTACTAGGAAGACAATTATCTCTATCCCAGCTGAAACCAGGACAGGGGTGAAGAAAAGATTTTTCACTAAGTTTTGATGCCAAATCACCTTCTCCAGTTAATTATAGAATTACTCAAATGAATGGTCTGCGTGGTGCTTATCCTTTGGAGGTGGTTATGCTACGTAACATGCCTGGCGGGACGCTGGGACACGCCAGGATATGCTCATTCAGGACAAGCCACGTTGCATGTACGCAGAGAAGATACCTACCCCTGCCAAGAGCAGGCAGCAGCCTAGAGGGTTACCTCTGAGAGCAGATGTTTGTGATCATCTATTATTTTTCATGCCTGTTCTGCAGGGCTTCATGATATGAAGTGCCACCTCATGTACTCACGTGACAAAAATCTGATTTCCCAGGAAAATGATGGCCCACACAAGGTTGGGGCTGGCCTATAGCTGAACAAATGGTCCTGCTGGCTCAGCAGTGACCTGCAGCTGTACGTAGGCTGAGCACCCAGAAAGCAGCCCAACCTTACTGCTGGTGAGGAGAACATGGAGTCCAAAAGATTTCTATGTTAACTGTTAGACCAACTCATCCAAAACAAATATTGTAAAAATAAACTGTACAGATGCTACCTGTATTCTGCACCAAGAGTTTAATGTATGTTGCAGAACAAAACGTCCACTATTTCTTTTGGAGTGTGGCAGACATCGCATGACAGTATTTTCTGGACTGAACTTATTGACGGATGAGGACATTAAATGGTTAAAAGGGTTCTTTCATCTCAGTGAATCCTCCACTAGAAGAAAATAAACAAACAAGGAAAAACTGCCCAGATTGTGCTCCTACTTTGAGTCATGACAAGTGTCGTGATGGTGACTGCTGCCACCCAGCTAAAGGACTCAGGCACTTTGTAAATCAAATTTCAAGTAAAGAGATTGGTTTGTGAAACCTCCTCAGCATGGAGTCACAAGCTGTCAGAGTGTATTAGCATTATGTTACTGGAGTAAAAAGCAAAACAAATTAAGATGTTTAACAGCTGAAATCTGAAACAAAATTGTGTTTAATGCTGAAAATCTTGTTAACATATTTTCAGGCTTCCCTTTCCCCAGATATTAAATCTCAGTGTGTGTGTTTGCAAGCATCTTTTTCTCACGCATAGAAACCTACTGCGGGAGAATAAGAACTATACACGACATATGGTGAGGAAGGGTATTTCACCCTGCATGCAAAAGCCTGTTCAGCATTGCCGCAGCTTACAGCAGCACACAGGAAGATTTTAAGGACCAGGGGAGAAGCACAGCTGGAATTCCCATGTGTCCGGAGTGACAGAAAGCATTGCATCAACAGCAATGGGCCCAAACTGAAGATTACACATGTTGTAGCATTTAATGTGAGGGGTAATTTGAACTCCCAAACTGGTTTTTCTTTCATATTGGCTCCCACAATGAAAAAACCATTAAGGGTTTTAGTGATCTTCCAAGACTCTGCTTCCAGCAGAAAATTGGCTCCTTCTCCTTGGACACAAGACCAATTTTTAATTGAATTTCAAGAGATGATGGATGTTGTACTTTATTCCAAGTCTATATGCTAAATTAACAAGGCTGTCTGCTTAGTTTCCTCTTTTGAAACCACATTGAGATGAGTTTCTGCTAATTCTCTTATACAGGGCATTAGACATGTGAACTGAGTCCTTATTCCAGAGTTGAAATAATAGACATTTTTGCCAAGGTTATTACTTTGGATAATGAATTGGAGCTGTGAGGCAGTGACAATAATTTGCTTTCTGAAAAAGATTTACCAGCTGAATTACTTCAAATGGAATAAAACTAAATGTATCATATATTTTCACCAAAGTGTTTAAAAATTATTAGTTAACACTTTAAAGTCTGTCTTAGAGCAGGGATCGTTCCATTAATTCTGCACATTTAGCGTTTGTTTTTTTCTGCACGCTCCCTCTGGTCACTTCAAAGATAACAGAAAGTCCCTCAGGAGTACACTAAACTACAGAATATGTTTAGCCTGAATTAGGTTTATTTATCCAGCTTTTTCCATATTAACAGATAAGTTAAATATTCATTTTTGTGAAACACGGAAAAAATGGCATAGAAGTAAGTGTTTTTCTTAACTCTGCCTACTGCAGTAATATTTACACAGTACTGTACATGAAGAAGATGCCTTGCAGAAGTAAGCCATTGGGAAGGCAATTTAGAGTGAAATTTGGGGCTGAACGTAGAAAATTTGAAAGCAAAATTCTGACCAGCTTGGGTGAAACCAGGAACCAGCTCTGTTAAGTGTATGTATAGTTGTCTACAAGTAGAAGCTGGGTTGTTTCTTGAAAATATTGGGGTAGGCAAAAAGGAGGCCACCTTCTTCCAGGACGATGGATGGTATTGCTTGAAGAGCAACAAGCCTGCAGCTAGGAACGCTTTTGCATGTATGCTTATTCTTTCCAAATGGGAACATTTAAAAGCAATCGTGTGTGTAATTTTAAAGTGGCCCAGGGTAGCAATAAACAGTCTTAATGGTTTCCTTTTGGCAGCACAGGCCTAGCTGACTTTCTTACCTCACAAGGAGCTTTTCAGATGGATTGAACAAACTGGCCGTGTGGATTGGGGTTTGCACTTAATTTATCACAAAACTGTGGCTTTCCACTGGAAAACAAAAACCAATGTGAAAATACAGCTGCCAGCATCTTCAGGAAGAGAAGGTCAAAACCAGAGATGGTGTTTATCAACTAATAAAAGCAACAGGCTGAACGAGTGTGGTTTAAATAGCTAATTTAACCATGGGATTAATAGAATAATATAACACATTCAGCATAACCAAATAATGGCCTTCCCACAGGTGACACAGTGAGGAAAAGCATGTTCAGGTCTTTATCCAAATGTGATCATGCTTCCAAACAGTAGCCAGTTAAATAAGACAGTAATAAAATGCCAATTCTTTCTCATAGCCCTGTATTTCAATATATTTCGGTCCTAACCTGTGTCAGAGACCAGTCTCATCCTAGTCCTCCCTTGCACGAGGCTGCCAAAGATCCCCTCTTGTTAATGTTTTGTGCTACAACAGAATGACTCAGGACCAGCTTTAATTACGGCTGTAGCCCAAATGATCCTGCAGAGCAGATCGTTAGATCCCAGGAGAAGCTAATGGCTTACCTGTTTTGTATAATTGTTCAAGTCTTCTTTTCCATCAGTTTTCCTTCAGTGACATCTCATTTGTTTGAGTTGTATGCTGGTGAGACAACTATCCAGCCCAGGACTTCTATTACCAAAAAAAATTAGACATTACACTGTGACAACCAAATGAGGAATTTTTGGAAGCTATTTCTTTAGAACAACAAATTGGTGTGGGTTTTTAGATACTGTATCCTCACGGAGCTGCACTGATTAGTAGTAGCTGATACTTTTTGTAGCTATTGTTTGTCTAACTCAATGACACACACGATTAAGTGATTTGTGCCTCCTGACATAGTAACATAGAAAACTTACTTCTCAACTCTCTTGCAAAGCAGTCACTGAAAGTAAGCACTAATTTTAGTATCTTTACTCAACAGCCAGCAGTGTTGCTAATACCGAGTTCATTAAACTCACAAATCCCAGTTTAATGATGCTAAATGGACAAATAGAAGCACCTCCACTGAAACCAAATTTTTCTTTCACAGCTCCTTGTCACAGCTCTGTCAGCGGCACTGGTTTGTCAGCATTGATGGGGACACACGGGCATTTTGAGAACTGTTGTCGCAGCCCTTTAAACTGTGTCGCAGTTTGGTGCCAGGGTGGAAAGGGAGGGTCCAAGTGCTCACAGCAAAGAGAACAGAACAGCTTTCAGGAGGAAAAATTGTCTGGGGACAATTCATCACCTCAGCAAGCAAACAAGTGACATAAAAAAGTGGATTAGGTGCACTGTGTGGCACTGGGGTGGGCATCGCCTGGACCCTCACAGCCATTTCTGGGTGGATGGAAACTGTGGTTGCTGTGAGAGAAGTAGTTATTAGGGAGGGGGATAAACCGCATTTCTAGTGCACCTGCCCATGAGAAAAATTCAATACACCTCAAAGGGCACATGTCTCAGCTTTTACCTCTGTGCAGAAAAATCTGGGAGGCATGACTCCTCCTCAGGTAACAGGATACTCCCAGCTGAAATCCATGCTCTTTTCTGCCTGAAACTGCCACGCTGAGGGAGCCTAAGGTCTGTGTGACCCTCTGATACCCTCTTCAGAAAACACATCCCTTGTGGCCAATTTATCATTGGGAGGAAAAGGAGCCCACAGAATCTAAACTGCTCTGGGAAATGCTGAAGAAAGACATAGATGAGTTTTTTGAGGCCGCATTTAGAGGCTACGGAGAGGTTTCAGCGCACCCCAGTTTCAGTGGGATCGCGGCCCTCTCGGCAGGCGTAGCAGCGTGTCTCCCCCTTCCCTTCTCCTCTGCCTAAGGACTGAGAAAGGAGAGTCTTTACAGGTCTCTTACCCACTCTGCCCACAACAGGCGTAATTTTGCTGGGGACTTTTGGGGAATTAATCTATCTGATCCATCTCTCTTCCCTGCTACCCCAACTAAATACCTGTAAGAGCCTTTCTCCTCCCACACTGCATTTCAGCTTCAATATAAGTGTCTCCCAAGCTATGGTTTTATTCTTAAAAGTAGCATGCTGAGTAGACCCCATTGAAACCAGTATTGGCTGAAACTTCTCAATAGCTGTAGGTCCAGAAAAACCTCATGTTTGTGTATGTCACACGGCTCTTCACGCTGTGCTAGGACTAGTTTCATTTCAGAGCACCGTTGTGGCTTTGGTTTGGTTGGCCTTTAATCCTCATATACTGGCAGTACTGGGCTGTTTTGCCATTTGGGGATGTTTACCCCCAGACCTTAACAGATTTTTCTTCTTCTTTAAAATTACATATTAAGGTGATTTACCCACTACAGCTATTTTCATTCCTTTATGAGAGTAGCAAGGTCAAAAAGAGCTCCTCTTGTCTTTCTCTAACTCTGCTGAAGAAGACTCTTCAACTGTACCAACAGTTTTCATGTAGAAAAGCCCGAGAGTGAAAGAGCAGTGACCTCAGCACTGGCAGGGAATTAACTCTATAATCTAATAGGGTTTCTTTTTCCATTTCTAAATAATGGGATTCTATTAGACCAAACTGTAGTCTCGTCTTAATGATAATTTATTGTACAGCATATCTGAATTTTGCCTTTTATAAATCATTGAGAATTACAATACACAGTTATATAATTTAATCTTCTCTTGTATCATTAATATTTTTCATTGTTTAGAGAAACCCCTTGTTGTTCAGAACTCACATGTTACCGGGTTTAGAAATTACAGGGGATTTAATATGCCTATTTTTAAGTGATTAAACATTTTCATTTTCATTACTTTTAAATGTTTTGTAAAAGTTCTTAAAAAGTAAAATACTTTAAAAGTATTTCAAGCTTATGAGGTTTTGTACAAATTATTCTGGACAATTTTGAAGACAAATCTGGCCTTAAATTTATGTGTATATATCCCAAAATCTCCAAAAAACCCAAGTTCTGTTTCATGATCTTTGAAAGGAAATAATTAAGGATAATTAATTCCCACATTAACATTTAAATGTATTAGAGCTATGCACCAGTGAAAGTATTGATCAATGAAAGTAATCAGTAATAATAGGAAAAATTAATCACTTCTGCAGATGTATTTGACTTCAGCTGTGCAATGTACTTCGGCTAGGATTGAAGCTGACCCCATGAATATAACAGGGACTATTACCCACCAAAAAAGACAATGAAGAAATGTAAATGAGGGAAATTTGGGAGGCCATGCTTTCATTTGCTATTAGAATATAGAAACATAGTGAGTGATGTACAGCCTAAAATTTGTGATCTGCGGTTTGTAAACCCACTGCTGGAATTGATAAGTAGCAGGTGATTTAGAAGAAAACACAAGAAGTCGGGGGCAGGGGGGAATATTTGTTAGAGGTCTCATATTTAATAAGTAGAGATTGGCTTAGACCCTGAAATGGGTGGGTTTATATCAAAAATTTTTCAGAGTATTTTATTAACCCAGACTGTAGTGGATAGATGTTCTTAGTTAAGAGATGGTTTTTTGCAGAATTTAGCTAAAATCTTGACCTCAGCAAAATCTTGTGGCAATGAGTCTCAGCTTGATGGTCTAGCGATTGGAAGTATCTCCCTTACCAGTTCTAAACTTGCTAAGGCAGGAATCAAGTGATCACACTGTTATGTGTTATCCTACTTTTTTTTTTTGGTCTCCAAGCCAATGTTAAGAGAGAGCTTGAGTGATGTGGTCACTGAAAGGTGACATTAAATGGGTAAGATCCAAAAATGCCTAATTCAACTTCTCCAGCCTCGTCAGTATTTTAGTATTCATATATACAGTACAGCACACCCTCTTGTTAATACAAATAACTTTTCCACCTCTCTTGAATGATGTGTGCCCTCGATCATTCTTGCCACCTTTCTGTGAATGCCACCAGATTTGTTAGTGACTGAGCCCAGAAATGTTTTAGGAGTGCTACATTTCCAGTGGGAATTGAATGTGATGGGAGTGAAGGGCTGAGATGTCCCTCTAGTGCATCCTCTTTTTCTGCAGCAGGACAAAAACCACCCACACTATGTTTATCTAACTTTTTGTCTCCATAGAGATATTCCTAGTGATAATTAGATCTGTGTGTTTAAAGCATCACCGTTCTAAAATAGGCTGTCACATAATGCATTACAAGTGCATGCAGTAGCATTAGATGCAGTTTTAACTACCGCCCTTTCTTCCAGATGTAAGAAGACTTTGTTATTAAAAATTAAGAGACACTCGGTTTGTAAAGACAGCCTGTAACTTTGGAATTAAAGTGAGAGGAGGCTCCTCAGATGTTTACATCCCAGATGAGGTGACATTTTGTTTTGCAGTATTACCTATGGAGATTCCTGAACTGCTTATTTTCAGAGCTCATCCCTTTTGGTAACCTTTTTAAAGATAATACAGCAAGAGTGTTTTGGTAGCTGTTTCTAGAAACAGTCTGATATTGTGAAATCAATACAGGGCCAGGAGCTTTTGAGTTCTCCTGACAGCACTGCTTTGAGATTTTGAACTACAATGTCAGACTCTTTAGGTTAAAAAAAAAAGAGTAGGAATAACCTGCAGCTTGTGACAGCCTGCGGAATATATCTGTGTGACTGTACGTCGCATTGAACTCCACTAACACCACGATGATAAGCCTCAGTGAGAGTTAAAGCTCCCACTTTGTAGCAACTCTGCTGTCTCTCCCCTGTACTGTCTGCAAAGCTGAGGCAAAGCAACCGAGGACCCACTGAAGCCGAATCGTCTTCTACTTGGTTCTCTGGAAGAGAGCCCTACAAGCCCAAGGAGGCCACAGTGGTGGAAATCTGCACAGAGCATCACAGAAGGCAGGCAGGCCAATGCTGAGCCCAGTCCAGCACGTTCCTGGTTACTCACAAAGAGGCAGGTGGAGGGAAGGGGATATTCCTGGCTATGCTTGGAAATGAGCCCCGAAAGGTAATTGCTAGGTGTTGCCACCGGCTCTCTGTGGCTCAGCTCTCTTGCCATCGGGGCAAGGGAGCCGGCTGGGAACACGTCGGCAGCTGCTGCAGCGGCACGGACCCCCTGGGTCCTGGCACGACTTGGGACGGGGTGAGCTGCCTCCCTTCGCTCTTCAAAGCATAAGTGGGTTTTTAACAGCCCCGAGGGCATGCGTATTTGAGGCTATATCTTGGGGCAGGGACTGCTGTGGGCTTCAAGAAGTGGATTGGCTTTTCAAGGCAATGAGTATCCACAGCTCCAGCTGGGAGCTCTGGGTGCCCCGTGCCTCTGAAATGAGCAACCCAAACTTTCCCAAATACCGCCATGTGAGGTGATAACCAATTCTTTTAGGCACTGGTTTCACAGTCTCCAGTGTCTTCTCTTCATTAAGCAAATAACCGCATCTACTCATGAACTTTATGCTTTGTTCCCTGGATAGATTTTCTTCTTAGCGGAGACTAATATATGGATTCATTTTCTATAAACATCTTCCTGAAGTTAATGCATCTGAAGACCCCATACATACATTAAACCTGTCGGTAGAGGCCTTAATGCTGATGTTAGATTTCAGATTCCTAGAAAGGCATAGCTTCTCTCACTTCCCAAGACTGCTTTGAACTTTTATCTATTACTGTTGATAGACTTAATACATTATTCCTCTGAGCTGTCTGAAACAGCAAGAGATGTTACCAGCATTCCTTTACTGCCTCTCTTTCAGAAAGGAATGGGAAGAAGCACAGCCTCAGCCTGCAACAATAGTGTGAAATAATACTCCTTTTCAAGTGAAGATGGTTTTTTTCAGGACAAGAGGAAATGGCCTCAAGTTGCAGCAAGGGAGATTTGGGTTAGATATTAGGAGAAATTTCTTTACTGAGAGGGTTGTCAGACATTGGAATAGGCTGCCCAGGGAAGTGGTTGAGTCACCATCCCTGGAGGTATTCAAAAAGCGAGTAGACGGGGTACTCCAGAACATGGTTTAGTGGGCATGGATGATGGTTAGACTCGATGATCTTGAAGGTCTTTTCCAACCTAAATGATTCTATGATTCTATTTTAATTTCCTGTTGATACGATAACCATGGCAAGGGTCAGACCAAAAGGTGATTTCCTCTCTCCAGAGGAAATTTCCCACCTCGGAAATGGCAGCATGAGCTTCGTTCTCACAGATGAAGTTTCTTGAGCTGTTTCTGGATGAATTCCCCACAAATTGAGAAGATGGGTTTCCTCTGAAATCATTCCTTGGCCTTCTTGATGACCTCTTGTGCGAAGTACAAGATGCAAAGTCATTTTTCTAAGATGGAGCCATATTTTAGTAGCATCCTGGATGAAGCCACCAGTTTATTTCATAACAGTCGTCAGGTGACAACGTGTAAAGGACCAAATGAAACTGGTGACGGCAGCAGAAGGCTTCATCTCCCATTGTAATATGGCCTTCACAGCGCTGCCCTGCTTCACGGGTGATAAGGGTAGTCTATAGATTAATGTTTGACTCTTAAAGATTCATGCTAAATGTGCAGCAAAAGTTACAGACAGGTACTAGTTTAGTAAGTGTCTAAGAATGAATGGTGAGCTTCGCGTGAAGACACCCCAGATTTTGCCTTCAGAGAGAGCTCACGCTTCAGACCACAGCAGCAAGCTGCTGGCCTCGACCAGAGTCAGGCGCGTTCAGGGCACTCCTGCCAGGTACATCTATTAGTGCTTTCAACAGTTTCAAAAAAAGGTGGGAGGAAAAGAGGATTTAAAAAAATATTCTAATGGACCACAGCCACTTTTCATGACACCTCCTTTTCCCACTAGTTGGTAATAGTTTGATAACTTTATTAAGTATTGGTATTTAGAAGAGCAGACAATTAAACACTCAAGTTGCTTCAAACACACAATGTGAATTTACCTCTGAACTCTTCAAGATGCAACATGTGTTCATATTGAATTTGAGCTGGATAATTAAAACAAATTATTCTTTATTTGAACAACATGAGGAGGTAAAACCAACAAAAATATCAAACCTTACACTCATTTCTTTACTGGAGCATCTTTTAACTTCTTAAGGTCCTTCTGCCCAGATCTCCTTGCCTTGTGAATCCCAGAGCATCTCTTCGTATTACGGATCAGCTTGCCGGTTTGGCTTTCACTGGTACCACTGGTAAGCAGCCTTTTGGCATCCTCTTCCTGCCTGGGCTCCTGCTGGGTACCCCGTGGCCCTCCTAGCTTCTGTGCTTGTAAAGGTCAGCAGCAATCTTGTAGATTACTTAATTAATACTCCTTTTCCAACTCCTGCCTTTGCAGAGAGACAAGAGAAATAAACTTCACATCTTTTCAAACCATCCATTTCTACCTAACTGTGCAATCATGACAGTTGATGTATTAACGGTTCCAACGGGTCTGCCGCAGGAACGCTGGTCCTTACAAACAGTGGGTGCCGTACGCCTCAGGCCTCCCACGGTTCCCTACGCTGCAGGGGTGACCAGAACATGGAAAGCAGTGGCTTGGGAAAGGATTTATGGATCAGAGGGAATAAGTGACAGAAGTTTCCAGGAAGGACTAATGAGAAGCTTAGCTACCTAAGTGGAAAATTGTGATCCGAAATGGAGAGGTGATCTTAGCTCTGTATGAACCGTTAGTGAGAGAGACATCACAGTGTTTGGTACTGTCCTGGTATCCCTTTTGCAAAGCATCTTCAGAAACAGGAGAGAGTGGTTCCAGCTCTGGAAAAGATTTGAAAAGTTTTGAGCGTTAAGGATTGTGGGAGGTGTAAAGGATGCAGCCCATTTAGTTTATCAGGAAGAAGATAGATCAAGATGCAAATCAGTTTACAGCATAGTAAAATTAAAGGAGAGAAAAGGTCTAGCAGACATGTAGCTAGATCCACTGCTTGGAAGCTGAAGGCATCATATTAGAAATAAACCCCAAGTTTCAGCAAAGTAGTGAACTTGGCAAAAAAAATACCCAAAGAAGTAGCGTGTTGTCACCTCTTAATGTTTGCAAATCATGACTGCATGCCATAAAATGGAAGCTGATCATCTTCACACAGCAAGGCTTGACCAGGAGAGACATCTTTAAATCACCTTTGGCTGGCTGCTTGGTTTACTGGTAATACAGGTCTCGCCTTCTGTAAGAGCTCAGGGATCAGTTCAGCCATGGTAAAGCAGATGGACTGAGCACTGCAGCTTATCCAGCAGGAAACTCTTTCCATGTAGATCACTATTAGCAGAACTGCACTGCAGTCCACAGCTGTGTAGTTCCTAGAGACAGTCCATTTACTTTTAACAAAGATATTCTTAGATCATGAAATGACTTTTGGAAGAAAAAGTAAAGTGGCAAAAGCTACCCACACTATAACAAAACATCTATTCAAGAAATACATACAGGACTTTTTCCTCTAGAAAAGAGACTCCATATTTTATTGCAGCATTTTGAAACTGATTATTGAAGTACTTTTATTAGTGAAACAGCACTTGTCCCATTTTTCCTGGCTCTTTTAATCGTGCTCTGGGGGGTGGCACCCTCTTCCCAGCACCCCAGCCGTGCAGAGGAATGCTCTTGCTGTATTTGCTTCTCGGCCAAATCCCCAAACAGTCTTTTTTTTTTTTTTTTTTTTTCCACTGACTCTGCCAGAGTCAGAGAAAGTTCATCGCCCCGGCATCCCTGCAGCTCACCCGCAAGTGCCCCGGCTGCAGGGGCCGCCCCGGGAGGCGGCACCGGGGTACGCTGCAGCCCCGGAGGGGGGCCGGCTCTTTTCGGGGGGCGGGAAGGGTTTTGGTGGAGCTAGATGCCGGCTCGTCTCGGCGAGGCCGGGTACCTGCTGCTGCTACCCCCTGCCCTGCCCTGCCCTGCCCTGCGGGGTCTGGCACGCCGTGGCGGGGCTGGGCCAGCTGCAGGGCAGCCGTCGGGGCCGCCCCGCCGAGCCGGGGCTCCGGCAGCGGCGGGGTCTGGACTGGGCCGGGCTGGGCTGGACACTGCCGCGGCCGCCGCCTCCCGCTGCCGGGCGGTGAAAGCAAAGCGGGTGCCCAGGTGTGAGGCCGCTGGACGACTCCTGGCCCCGGTGGGAACCGAGCCCACGGCCGCCGTGGTCCCCGCGGACGGCGCCTCTCCCTGCCCTCGGTGTAAGCAGAGGGTTTGAGCAGAAGAACCGCTTCCGAGAAGCTGCAGAGCTGGAAAGCCAGTTTTACCTTCCGCCTGTTGGTGTAATGGCTGGCGACGGCTTCCTGCCGGCCTGCAGGACGCTTCATCTGCTGCAAACCAGACCTGTAGTTTATGCCCCCTTTTTTTTCCTTTGAACGGATATCGCTTAATATTGGCCATCTCCAATTTTCGAGGTAGCGACAGAAGGTCAGATCTGACGCATCTTCCGCCCCCCCCACCCCCATCAGCCTGTTTGCAAATAATTAATAACGGCACAATTAGGCAGTAAGGACGGGACCCGCAGTTACAGTCTTCCTGATGGTAACGCAGATTAAAAATAATGCTGCTGAGCCCATCTCCTTTTGATGACTCAGTGCAGATTCTGCGATGTGCGCCCTTCAATCTTTGTCAGAAAAAAAACCCCGAGCCCTCCCCCCGAAAAAAGCCCTAACAAGAAGTCAGAAAAGCTATGGTGCTATATTTGCTTTTGGGTTTTATTATCAACAATCAATTAATGGTACACTCTTGGAAAACTATATGCACATGTAGAAATATTTCCCCTTTTAAATAGAAGCATTCATTTAAACCACATATAAATAAATCTGAAAACCCTGAACATAATTTATGACGATTATGCTCACAAACATATTCCAACAGGTAGGGAAAAAGAAAAATGAGACAACATGCAACCGATAACAAAAATAGATATCATTGCCTGAACCTGGTCTCTCTAAACGCAAAGGGAACCGAACCCGTGAGAACCTTATTTCTCCATAAAGACACGCCATAGAGACTACGAGAAGGGAAAACATTATTTATACGGTCAACTAGACAAGTCTGTACTGATATTAACACTATACAGTTGAGTCACAGAACACAGTTGTAGAAAGACACGGAAAAAGAGAAAGCATACCTGTCAACATTCAACTAAGAGCTATAGTTTGTGCCTTTTAAAATAAAATTAGAAAACCCTAACGGAGATGCCTAAAAACTGCGTGAACCGTGTAATAATAATAATTAATAATAATTAATAATTAATAATAAATACAAGCCGCCCGCCGCGAGGGGCGCGGGCCCTGCAGCAACCGGATCCGCGGTGCGGAGGCGGCGGCGGCGGCCGCCGGGCCAGGGCCGAGCCCGGCGGGGCACCGGCACCGGCGGCGGCGGCGGCAACGGCAACGGAGAGACCCAAGACCCAACGGAGGGACAGTGACACCGGACGGCGGAGTAAGAAACGCCCCCGGGCGCGGGGCCGGGGGGCGGCGGGGGAGCGCCGGGGGGGGTGGCGGGCGGGGCGGGGGGGATGGAGAAGACACTTCGTCGCTCGGGCTGACCGTGAAAAGGAGCTTAAAAACAAACCCCCACGGGCGGGTGGGCGAGCGGGGCGCCCTCCCCCGCCGCCGGGCCGCCCGCCCGCCCGCCGGCCGGCGCAGTCTCCGCGGCCCGCCGCCGCCTCCGCGCCCGCGCAGCGCCCCCTGCGCGGCCGCCGCCGCCCCCCCCTCCCCGCCCCGGCGGAGGCGGTGCGGGGCCGGCCCCGCCGCCGGGCCGGGGGCGAGGGGAGCCGGGCGCGGCCCCCCGTGGGGGCGCGGGGACCCTGCCCCGCGGAGCCCGGCGCAGCCCGGGCCCCTGGTCATTACTACGGGCGGGCGGCAGGTACTAATGAGCGGGAGGGGCCGCTGCCGCCGCCGCCGCCGCTCAGAACATGCCGCTCTTGACGAGGCTGCCTTTGGTGCCGCCGGGCCGCTGCAGCGAGGAGAGGACGCTGGCGAAGGGGCCGCCTAACGAGTCGGGGATGGAGGTGATGGGCCCGGGCCCCGGCGCCCAGCCCTGCCCCGGCCCCGCCGCCGCCAGCCCGCCGGG